>NC_065530.1:21029560-22353746 GCF_020184175.1 Aphis gossypii
TCAATTCATATTTATATCATATCATAGTATATTTTATTTTATTATAATTTATTTATACTCTATAGTATAAATAATATAAGTATACACCCCGAACTATACACACTTGTACGTGTCTTTAACAATCTAACAACAATTTAACAATCATTACTTTACATACCTAAACACGTTATCAACATAAATGTTGTTATTTAATATTTGACTTACTTTGACGACTACTTTTATGCATAAGTAACTCATTTGATAAGGCAAAAATTTTATCTTAAAATATATTTTATATTATGAATTAATGAGATCCTTTAAAATTTTAAAAATTCAAAATATCAAAATGTTCATTAACAAGTGACAAATTCCGGTGGCCTATCCATTCTTATATATTATATAATATTACCTATATCCTTCTCTTTATATATATTATTATTAATATCGCCGGGGCGCATCGCCTTTTTCAGTGTATATTCAACGGCCAGGGAACGAAAACCGGTCGGTTTTGGGCAACAGCGAAGACGTATACGTTTTCGCTGGTCTACTCATGTTGGTTGGAGGCGTTTTTGTATTCATTTTAATGCAGTCGGCGCGTATCGCCGCCGCCGCCGCTGCCACCGTCAATTCGCGAGAGCCAGTAAGACGCGAAAACCAAAACGTATTCGGCCGTGACGACGACAATGTTGGCGACAGTAGCCGTAATAACGAGCGAAACGCAAACAATTATTATATTGTATAGAGCGAAATATTATGTTGACGCTTTATAAAATTATTATCTCACGATCAGCACGTGTGGATTTTACCTATGATAAATGTTAAAAGTTATATAAAGATGATATATTTCATTATTTTTGAATATTGAACATTGATTACGAGTTACGATAAATAATATGAAAATTTTATAACGGAATATACCGTTTTCGAATGTTGTGTGTAAACTGTCACGACGTTTAATTGAGTAAATCGTACACTCGTAAAATTGTACAAATAATGTGTATGGTTATAATTTATTGTTCATAATTATTATGTAAATATATATATATGTTATAAAATAAACTCTGAATTTGTATGTATATTATATACCTACTAGTGTTTACTGTGTAGTTATTTATTCATGGATTTATAAAATGCTAACCAAATCTTTTGAAGAGAAATATTATAGGTTATTATATGGCTGAACACAGAATGTCGTAAAACTTTGAATTTAAAATGGTCATAAAAAATGTTATGTGACTTTCTGGTAAACTGTTCAATTTTTTTTATAGGTAGAACAACTAAAGAGAAATCTTTTACTATTTATTTTATCCTAACTAGATACAATATTTTTTTTTTACCGGAAACCACTCTAAAGTTGAAAATACTCATAAAATTAATTCTGCTTTCCGGTAATTTTTTTTTTTATACATAAAAGCATAAACAACGCGGAATTGAATTTTTAAATCTTAAATATAACAACAAATTTTTTTTTATGAATTTCCAACAATAAAATAATTTGCAATTTTCATGATTTTGATGAATTTTGTTAAAATTCTAAATTTAAACGCTAATAAAAAAATATTGTGACAAACAACTTATGAAGAACTTTATCTCAAATTGTCAAGCATTTTTACCAACAAATAATTTTTAATCAAGGATTTTATACAACAAGTCTAAAAAAATATTATTGTATAAGTTGCTTAAAAAGAGTCGAAATATTTTGAAAATTTTATCAGAAATAGAGAATGATACATAAACATTTTGTGAAAATTTTAAGTATCTATGTATACAATTGTTATTCGTTTTCGAATTACACCAAAAACCATTTTTGGTAATCTTCCTCGCAGGTTAAAGATAAGATTGTGTCGTGATCTAAGCCACAACTGAAATTCAAATAGCTAAAAAAAGTTTTATATAAAATGTACCATTAGGTGGATTAATTTTTCAAGCATCTTATTTCAAAAATAAATATATTTATATATCCACAGTCCACATGCATGCTTGTTGTAGATTAAATATTACAGATTGCTCGTTTTAAAATAAAGTTTAAAAAAAAATTACAATAAAAAAAAAAATAAAATTTATCAAAAATTTGATTTGTGAAAGATTTTGCATTTTTCATAATTTTTATTTATTTTTCTTGATTATTAAAAAAGTATTGCAAATTTTTAATTTTGATTTTTTAAAAAAGAACAAACTACATACAGTTTGCAATCCAAAACCACGATTAAATTTTGTACCACTGACACCAAAAAATCACACATCATTTTAAAATCAATATATTCATCACTCTGCTCAGAATCTAAAACGTATATAAATAAAGAATAAAGGAATTTTAAGTTTTAACAAACTCACAATGTTCAGAAATTTTTAGAAACTGACGTTTCTAAAAAAAAAAAATGAACAATAATGTTCGATCAATCACATGATAAAGATAAAGATACTAGATATTATAATAGTATTCTCAATATGGTTTTTTTAAGAATTTTAATTAAAAATGTACAGGGTATGGAATAAAGAAAAGCCACTTCGTCAGCGTGACGTATAATGATTCGGCCGAGCATGACCCAAACATCAAAATGATGAATAGTCTTTATATTAAAGGGACTAGGATTCGTTGTGGAAATAGTAATTTATTGAAGTCCTTGTACACCACCACCGCTGTCTGTAGTACTTTCCATGGTATAGGTTCTGCTTTTTCAATAAATTGCTTGCCAACGGCTGTGTCATCAATATTATCTCATTCTTGTATTGTCATTTTGGTAGGTGTATGTACTCCTGTTGCTGGTTTTGATGTACCTACCTACTAAAGCCTTTCTATTGCTTTTATTCATTAAATATACCCACAGTGTAGTATAAATATCAGTTAGCTGTTCGTTTTCTTGTCAGCTATGGTAGGTATAATATGTTAGCTTCTGGTGGTCACTCATCAGATGTTGTTAGCTGTCGACCGGATTTTAGCTACCTACCTAATGTTACTTGCGTTCACATAAAGCGACGTCAAGGTATATTTCAAACACCGATAATAATCTTGTGCACAATACGCGTGAAAACCTTTACAAGTTAAATAAAATAAAAATAAAATAGGACAAATGCATTTTATTATTTTCAATTTCTTTCTACAAATAAGTGATTCTGTACAACAATAATATACGAACTTCACTATAGGTAGCAAAGATAAGTTAATATGCCTATATAGTATATATATATATATTTAAAGGTATGTAGGACGTGTAAGTACTATCCACTAGGTAGGTATAAGATAAGTACCAATTCTAAAGTATTAAATGTATGTATTATTGTGAATTATTTAAGTGCAGCCAAAAAGGGTGTCCGCCGGTGGGGGGATCTAGGTGCAATTTCCCCCTTGGCTTTTTTTCTGGATCAATTATCATAATCATTGTATAATATAAATTATCACAAAATAAATATTTCTGAAATTAAAAATTAAAAATCATTTTTTTTTTTCAGTGATTTTTATTATCTACACTCGATTATGAATTTCATACGTTGTTTGTAGCATATATGTATGGCGGTGGAGCCAAGTGCAGTATCAACCAAATTTTTACTTTTTCATTAAAAATAATTAATGTTCATAGATTGCATAGATATAATAGTTTCTAACGTATGATAATTCTTTATTTATTTTATAGAAGTTAGAAAAATTTAATTATATAAACAACCTAAAATCACTAAATTAATGGGTGACATTTTATTTATTAAAAAAAAATACTCATGTTAATATAAAATTTCAAATTAATTAATTAAAATGAATGCTGTAAGATTAAGTTCTAACTATCTATAAGTAATAATTAATAATTTAAGTTTTACTTTTCTAGGTACCTAAATGACAAAAAACGCGTTACAAACAATACTTTAACACTTTGGTATCAAATAATGAAACAAAAATTAAAATATAGTCCCCCTCCCCCTCTTGACGAATTCCACCAAACGCCCTTCGTAGCCAATGAGAATTTTGAGTGATGTGGTACATAGGTAATTATAATTTTTAGCGCGTAAAACATAATATCAAATTAAATTATTTTTTATAATATCCCGTAATGAATTTCTCAATAAAACACTAACATAATTGTCATAATTTGATTACTTCGTTATAATGATTTACCGTGATTAATTTTCGCTCTAAAATTTTCTATGCGAGTACAATTTTACCGACCAGATTCTACGTGGACAGAGTGAGAATTTCTTGTGTGATTTAAGAAGTACCCGTCATATTCGTTTATTGTATGAACAGTAATCCCATTCATTTCGTCTTTATTGTTATCACCTCAACCAGCAAAATCCATGTACGAGGTCAAAATCCACAACATAAGTTTCATCCGGGATGAAACTACCTGTGTAATCCGATCTCCAATTCGAAATAATCTGTTACGCTATTCGCTATTGGTCACATTCCCGGAAAGAAAAATCAATTTTTGGTTTACTATAATATTATAGGATGGTATAGCCTTAGTAATAATGTAATTTGTTCGAAATGATGGATAGATATATCTAATCATTATAATTTTTTGTAATATCTATAATACGTACCTACCTAGTCAACCTGCTCTATATTATATAGGTAGGTTATATATTACACCTATTTTCCTATTTATTATTTATAGACTATTATACAAAAAATATATTATAGCTAATAATGTTCTGCTAAGGATAAAATATAAATCTTATCAGCATTAAAATATATAACATTATAATTAGCTAAGTTATTTGCTAATAGGAAAAACACAATAAATGTGAATTTCCAAGTCAAAAAATGAAGGTACCAATTAACCTTATTAACTTACATCGCGTGTTGTGACAGGTGTTATTATAGTAACTATATTTTATACAGGTATGCAACCGTCAAATAGCTAGGTGGATAATAATGTAGGCTATAGACATTAACGTCAATGACAATATTTCCTATTGAATTTCGGATATACATTATATTATTATATAATATAATTTTGAATAGAATTCAGGAGATATATTAATGACGGAATTTTCAACAAATATTTCCTAATTATTTAAATAACATTATTTCAGAAAGCTATGCATATTGCATACCATCCATCAGTGATATATACTAATATTATAATTTAATATGTTTATTCAAAAAATGTAAAACAATTTAAATGATAAAGAAGTTTATATGAGTCATGACACATAAGTTGATTTTTATAAAGATTGGATATATTTAAAAAAAATTAATTTTTTATAATTTAAATGCTTATTATTGTTTTGAAAAAAAATGTGAACAATATCATATATTATATTGTAATAAACTATTTAATAAAAAAACCTATAGATCAGGAGAACATTCAATGTTTCAATTTAATAAAAATATTTATATTACGTATTATTAATATGTATTCAAACATTTCTAACATCGTACATTTTAATATTATATAACATTTATTTTTATTTTATATCACTAAATTATGTTTCAATATTATTACGTATGTAATATGTTTACACAATTACCTATCTATAATTTATCATTAAATAAATTGTAGAGCACTTTTTGAAGTTAATAAAAAATACAAGAAAAATAAAGTATAGACAGATAGTTCTAATATAGGTAGGTACATAAATGACGGTCTGTCATGTATGACTCTCTGAACATTTCGCAAAGTAATAAGCAAACTAAGATTTTAAATTACCTACGTATTTTAAATTTTACCATAAATACCTATCTATACTATAATAGTATAATATATCTATTACCTGCCTATTTGTACGTAGTTTTAAGACAAATGTATATTTACCTTGGCCGTTTAGTAGTAACCATATTGATAACTGATAGTAATCTACGCGATCCGTGTGAAAAAAAAGATATAATATTTATAAACTAAATCACATTTCATATTTGCATATAAAATGAACATCTACATTTTTTATTATGAACTGAACAATTTATTTTTAATATACAGCATTAATTTTAAATTTATTTGATAACACTAATAACTATGAGGTCTAAAAGGATTGTCAGGGTCGAACAGTTTAGGATCATGACTAAATTCTGGATTTCTGAAATAAAACGGCATCAAACCTGAAACCAAAATAATAAACTATCAAAATCACATAACAAGTAACCAGTAGCAGAACAGTCAATGTCTATACTCCATATTGAACCTTATGTATAAATTATATTTTAAATTATTACATGAATAATAATTTATTATAGGTTTAGTAGGTAGTAGCTATATATTATGATACATAGGTATTTGCCTTGATATTAGGTAGTTAAAAATTGGAAAAAAAGACCTACACCATACATGAATTTACAAAGTACAAAAATAATTGCACGAGCCTCGTTCAACATTTGTACCTATGACCGATCGACTGAAAATTCGGTGTAATAATATTAAAATACAAGGGAAATAAAATTAAAATTAATACCTAACAACGTATAATTATTTACAATGAAATAAATACGGAATAACACCGGGGGATGCAGAATCCATAAAGTAGGTAGTAAGTACTAACCTGCTTCCCTAGATTTTTTAATTTCTTTTTCAACGTGCTCTTGTTTGTGCCGGCAAAGACCTGTAATGTGTCTACCGTAAATACGACCAGTAAAACGGGATATAAACTGCGATAACATTCTGGTGTTCTTGTAGTCCGGAACAATATTCATTTTGCAGAGAATGCACAACCGTTTTTCCTTTTCGTACGGGTTAGGTATGTTAACTAAATGCTTAACAATAAACAATTTAATGATGAAATTAGTAGTACAGCAAATAAAATAAAAGATTATTTAAAAATATAATGAAAATAAAAATCAACTATCATAAAATAATATTATACACCTATGTAGGCATCTTAACAAATATGGTAGCTACCTTGCTTTTGAACGCCTGCACGTCTTCATCTACAGCGTTCGTTTTTTTTTTATCAATGGTTTTTTGCAAATTGGTCCATGGGTTAAATCTATTTGTTCGGAACCTACCCATATGCCTCGTGCTTACTCCAATACTTATCCCTAAATAAATATAAACGTAAGTACAGTGCGTGAATTATGTACTAATAAATTAATACATGAGACAAGTGTTGTTTAAAATAAGTATAAAATTAATAATTATTGTTCGACTATACTACATAACTGACATACTTATCATGATAGATATAAAAATACTTGAACATGTACTTTAATTTTTATTATTTAATGAATGTATACCTTACAATCTATGGTAATAAGACTAATAACTTATAAATAAACACAACAGCATCATAATTTGTAGGTGTTATAAATTATTCTACTTACTTTATAAGAAAGATTTTTTTATTTTAAATCTAGATAAAATATTATGACAAGAGTTAAGATTTATTAGATAATTAATTTACGATATGTTCTTTTAAGAAATAAGTTTCCAACAAAATAAAAACGCAGAAATGGTTATATTATAATATTAATGTTCAGTCTCAAAAGAATTAGAACACAGAACAATTTATTGTTTTGAAAATTAAATCAAAACGCAGCTTGAACAATAATGTATTTAAAAATATGAGAGTACGTACAAATATGCAAATTAGATTTATAAAACCATTAATATACCTAGGTAGTTACTGTAAGACATATATTATAATTTATAACACTATTAATAAAAGTATTTGTAATACTTTAGTATAATATCCTTGAATCATGGAATAACCTAATTGCATATAATACTTAGATAGATAGATTACAGTAAAGCTTGTACACGTAAATAAGTGGTATGAGTAGGTATAACATAATATACCTACATATTTGAGAATGTTAACTAATTTATAGATATTTTATAAATGAATAGGTAAGTAGGTAGTATCTTCTTAACTCAATATTCATTATATAGTAGAGAAAAATTAGAAAAAAACATAACAAATTATCTATAATTAATTATAAGTATAACTTAAAAATTGAATTTTTAATTTAAGAAATCTAAATTTTTTATTTTCAATAATTTATATTTTTCCTTTAAAAAAATATTTTAGAACTGTATACTTTATTTACGTTCAAATATTAATAGCATAATATTAAGAGGTCACTACAGCAATGTTTTAATAGCTGTCGTTTTTTTAAACATTACAGGAAAAAATATATTTTTGCATACTTTTTAGCTATACATTTTCAGACAAAATATTTTTTATAAGAACGGGGTAAATACCAATATGCATTTAATTTCTCAATATCATAATTAATTTTATACAAATAATAGGTAAAGTATAACATTTAATATTTGATTTTTTTAACAAATAATTTTAGTAAAAAAAAAAAAAAATAATAAAGAAATTAAGAAATAAAAATATAATATAATATCGTAGAAATGTGTATTTACATTGAAAGGTTGAATTTATTTCAAGACTGAAGTTGAGAAAGCAGCTAAACAATGGGTATTTGTCGAGTCTTAATGATAATAGAAAAAGTTACCAGATTAAGAATGATTTCATGCATAACTTACTAAAATTTAAAGTCAACTTTATCTTTAAGATTTTAATACATTTCATACTAACAATACACAAATATAATTAACTAAAATATTAAAACCTACATACAAAGAATTTATGTATTTTTTCTAAATAAAAAAATAATAATTTATAAATGTAAATAATCTTCATTTATTTTTATTTTCTATTTTACAATAAATCATTATCTAAAAGTACTTTTCCAAATACTCCTGTACGAAATGCATTTAGAAAATTTCTTGCCATTCCTTGCATGTCAGGTCGATAAATATAAGATCCATCAAAGTTTAGATACTTGATACTAGACTTGCGATGAATTGCAGCTTTTGCTAGCACTATTCGTATATCATCAGTAGGTTCATCACAATTTAAGTATGAAACATAATCAAAATGGTTATTCTTATTAAACCAGTATAATAAATAGTCAGCAATTATTTCTTCACCAACAAGATGATCTTGTAGAGTTGCACACAATGCGAGTTTTAATCCAGTTTCAACATTTTTAATTGTTGGAGAAACTACTCCTGGAGTATCAAGGACATAAACTAATGGATCATGGCTCACTTTAATTTGATGTTGAACTGCTCTAGTAATACCTGCTACTGCTCCAACAGGAGCAGCACTTTTTTTCCCAAGAATTGTATTTCTAATAGAATTAATTAAAGATGATTTTCCCACATTAGGTACACCAATAACCATTATTCGAGAATCAATATTTTCAGAACGATTATATCTATTTGATCCTTTAATTAAACTTAATGCAGTAGGCATAATTTGTTTTACACCTGGACATAAAGAATTTTTACAGTTTGTATATATAATTTTTGATATTTTCTGTTCACGCATAATTTTTTCTTCAACTTCTTGCTTGTAATTTAAATCAGCTAAATCCATTTTGTTCAATACTAAAATGTGAGGTTTCAATCCAGAAATCGAGTATTTAAAATCTGGATTACGGCCAGAAAGTGGTATTCGGGCATCATGGACTTCAATGATACAGTCAACTGATTTCAGTTTTTGCTGCATTTGTTTCATGCCTTTCCCCATGTGGCCTGGGAACCATCGTAAAAGAGCTTTGTCGACAACTTTGAAACTCTGTCTGAACTTGGAAGTCATTTTTAAAAATGAATCCGATTCTTTACAGAAAAAATGTTGAGAATATTTTAAGCTGGAAAAAAACAATTGAACTTATCTTATCACCAGTCCCAGACCACAGAGGCAAATGATTATGTGAAGCAATGTGAATACATGAATTTAAGAAGAAATGTATTAATATTACAACAAACTAAATTAAACCCTCCCACAATAATTTAATAGCTATAATAAATAACAAATATGCCAGTTTCAGTATTCTTTATAGACACGTAATCAACTATTAAAATACTATGTATTGTATTTACCTTTAAGTAACTTCTGGCAAGTTCCAAACATTGTGACTGACATCAGGATAACTGTTCTGTGATAAACAACAAATACATGAAAACTAATTATTATTTTTACAATAAATATTATGTAGGTACACAATAACAGTTATGAAAACGTAAAAAGTTACTGTAAAGGTACATTTTTTTTAGAATTTATGTAAACTAAAATACTTACAACTACGTAATATTCTTTTTCGATCTCAATTCTCAATAGCTAGAAATAATGTGAAAATTAGATTTTTTTCTTTTCTCTCACTATGACTACTGATATTTAATGGATAAGAGTGATAAACTATTTTATTATCTCATCCAAACGAGAGCTTCCCATAGATAATAAAAGAATGGATAGGCCTTAGATCATATATATTGTATATGATCTAAGTGTACAATAGTAAAATTTGAGTTCAGCACTTCGAACGGCAGCTGTCTGTCGGTTTCATACAGTTCAGTGTAATTTATATAATAACATCTTTATCGTAATATTTGTACCTCATTGTCGGCACACGTTATCAATCACGATGTTTAATTTTTTCGTCCATGACAGCAATTACGGGCAGGGCAGGGACAGAGCTGCTGCGCCCACTTGTGGCGGTTATCATTCTGTTTAGGTATTTGTTTACAACAATAATAAATTGTCCATTTGTCAATATTCTATTACTCATAAGTCATAACCATTACTCTGTAGGTAGTTTTTTTACTTATCCTTTTTTTTTATATTTGTTATTTTTCTGTCAGTGTACCAGTGTACGACTGTTGGCTAGTGAGTAGTGACGGCTGTAACTTAATGAATAGATGTGAATTTGATTTTAATAATATGTTTTCAACTTGAACCTACCGGAAATTCTTAAATTTTCGTAAATCAATATTCAATTAATTATCTAGTTGATTTATATACCTTTCGATTGTCATGTACTAAGTAGACGTTTCCCAACTACCACAAAATCACACCATGAAGACGTCCAATAATTTCATTTCCTTTTTGACCGTTTGTCTGGTTTTGGTGAATATTGCATTCGTATTTGGTAAGTAATAATGTTTATGATATAATATATACATGGTGATTCACCAAGCTTGCACACTCCCATTTTTTTTTTTAGTTTTGTAAATTAATAATTATGTATATTTTTTTCCTTAAATTTATTCAATTCCTAATTTTCAGAATTTTTATATAATTAATGGCATCTTCAAATTCTTAGATTTTTGTCATGCACTTATGCCATTTATAAAGTAATTAAATAAATAGAGTAAAATAAAGTATTAAAGATTGAAATATTTGAAAATAAAAATATAGTTCTTAGTATAAGTAATATATAGATAAACTATACTTTAAAATTTCAAAAATTATAATTTAAATAAATTAACAGATTCTAAGTATGGGGATTGAGTATGCATGATAAATCACTCTATATACAAAGTGGTTCTTGTGATTCTTATATCATTGAACACTCATTATTTCATCAAGTATTGACTTTTTTCATATTTTTTTTTAAATGTTTTTTTTCACACTCTTCATATTGAGTAAAAATTTTATTTTTTTCACCTTTTTATTTAATAGTGAAACCATTAACAACTTTTGATTTTCAAATGACAACTTTGAACTTATATTAAAAATCACAAATGTGCTATTTTTTTATGAATTTCAACATTCAAATTATTAGGTATAGTTTGTTAACTTTTTAAGAAAATATAGCTTTTCAAAGTTAGGTGATTTTCTGTTTTTATAATACATCTAGTTTCTCAAGATCAATAGACACACAGGTAATAAATATTAATTATAGCCCGAGTTATTACTCCAAATAGGTACATATTTTCACATGTTGTAAGCTCATTATTGACAATCGCATGACATAGTGATGATCTTTAAACCTATAACTAGCATTGATTAAATGTATATAATCAATATATTAATAAATGTACTACTTAATTATTTAATACTGGCCATTATATAATTAATATATAATATTTAATCAATGTCTATAGGTAGTTATAATAGACGTATGTATATAGGTTTGACGTATAATTTGATACATTATAATATCATTAGTCATATCTAATTTAGATACAATTGTTATAACCTTTAAGATGAACACCTGAACACCTGATAACCTCAAACTACCCAACTTAAGCTACTCTAACTCACTAACAATTAAATAAAAATATTAATTTTAATGTTAAAATCCATAACAAAAAAAAAAAAAAAAAACAGCCCTATTATTTTATGACATTTTATTAAATATAGGTTTCCATTTAAAAATCAAAAGTTGATAGTAGTTTCACTATTAAATTATTAAAGATTTAAAAAATAAAAATGTTATATAGTTTTAGAAAAGCCTGAAACTAAACATTTTGAAAAAAAAAGTCAACACTTTTTGAAATAGTGAGTGTTTAATGATAAAATAAGCACCCTGTATTAGATTTTTTATGGTAAATAGTCTGGAAGTAGGGCCAAAAGCCTAGTTCAGATGCTTTTTTGGTAGAATTTCTGATTGAGCACCCTTAGGTTTCTGCCATGCTCGATTGGGGATGACAGCTCTCTCTCTCTAGAGGTACTGCCTGTCATTGGGATTCAAATCAACGCCGTAAACCACTCGGCTACTCTGTCCCTCCTTGTATTAGATGATATTGTATAATGAAAATAATATTTGTATCCATCAATAATATTTCATGTTTTTCCTATAAACCACTTACAGGGTATATATCAGATTTACAAAATGAAAAAGTCAATCGTATCACTTGGTGTACATTAAATATTCAAGAACAATCAAAATGTTTAAATTTATCTGCTGCTGTCAATAGAGACAGACAGAAATTTCACCCTAAAGATTTCATGGAACTCGTTTGCAAACAGGTAAATATTTAGCTTTGTACAAATTATAAGTACCTTCCAATTTTGTTTAACTACTCGAGTAAAAGTTCCAATTAATTCTATTAAAATGCTCTCTCTAAGTCAGTATTTCTCAACTAGTGTGTCCAAATGTGCCATAAAGTATATTAAATTACACAAAATATACAAATATTCTTGACACAATCTCCAATAACTATGGTATTCGATATAATTTCTATGATGATTAAAAATAAGTTATCTATTAACATTATATTTTACATATTTTATACTACCAATTAAAATCGATTATTAAATATTATCGATTATTTTTATTTTTTTATGTGTCACAAAATATGAAATATTTTATTTGTGTGTCGCTATAAGTAGTTGTATTTAAGATCAAGTATCTACTAATTTTCAGATACTATTTTTTAAATTTTATATTGTCTATTTTTAATGAAATTATAAAAAATAAAATTAAAATATATTTTTAATGAGAAAAAATCATTTAAAAATGTTTAAGTATCTGTAGTCTTACACTATTTTTGATGAGTAGGTATTTGGATATGGATTTTAAATACATTTTAAAATTTAATAAATTACCTTAAATTAAAATTATTTTTAAAAGACTTACTTGACTATAATTATTTTAAATTATTTAATCGATAGAAAAAAAGTATAAAACCAAATCAAAAAATCTAAAGTAATCTGGAATCAATATTCATATGTTTATTGTGAAAACAATTATACATGTAATGTCTATGTTTTGAAAGCGCCTAAAATAATATTCAATGACAAACTAATTTATAATGATTATATATACCTACTCAATGGTAAATTTATTTTAAAATCATTTTATCAACAATATTTTATTTCAATGTTAAATATATTTTTCATTATTTTAATTATATTATGGTCTTAGTTTATTTCAATTATGGTTCTAAGATCAAAATTGACTGAATAAGAGCAATGAATAATACATTTTTAAAAAATTATAAAATCATTTGTAGTTAATTAATTCTAATTGGTTACTTTTTATATATTTGTACGTTTTTTCTTTTTTTTCAAAAGCGTTATAATTTTATACCCATATTGTGGTAGTTTTGTTTAAAAATTCAGTGTTCCCTAAATTGGTGAACACATTGTATATATGAATACATTTCTTGAAAGTTTAATTTTCTCATACAGATTTAATGTTATTTTTAACATTTTTAAACATTTTGTTATATTTTCTTTTCTTTCATATAACATTTTGTTATTAATTGTTAACCATTAATTATTATAACTGAATAATTCATACTTTTTTGGGTTGACATAAATTCAGGTAATATATAATGCAATACATTTATTTAATTAATTAACAATTTATAGGGACTCAATAAAGACGACTGTATGATGAAGTTAGATAACAATGCAGCAGATATTTTGAGTTTAGATGCTGGAGAAGTATTTGTTGGTGGTCGATATAATAGTTTGATACCATTAATGCAACAACTATTTGAAGGTATTAAATACCTATATTGATTTAAACTTCTTACAGTGTTCAGCCATTTATTTACCTATTAAATATTGTTTTATTTTATTTTCAGACGGGTCTACTAACTATTACTCAGTTGCTTTAATAAAAAAAAATACTTTAAATGATGTGTATAATCTTGGAAACTTGAAGGGTAAAAAGGCTTGTTTTGCTGGAGTTGGAACTCAAGCTGGATGGAATATACCAATAAATACCGTAAGATAAATTACCAATTAAAATTGTTTGATAAGTATTCTAATATTATTTGATTTTTTTGATTTCCAGCTTATTTCTAAAGGTTATATGAATATTTTTGATTGTAATAACCATGTGAAAACTACTATAGAATTCTTTGGTCACAGTTGTGCTGTAAATTCACTACTTGACAAGTACAATCCAATGGGTAATTTATTTTTATATTTAATCCTGTATAAATTATAATTTAAAATATAATATGTATATGTGTGTAATTGATAAATGTTAAATCATAATAAAGATAACTGAAAAATATGATTTATTATTAAATGAGGTTTGTTAAATTGAATGTCATAATAGATGTTTAATAAATAACATACTAAACATAGTATACACTTTTATTTTTTTCTTTCTATACAAACATAAAACTTACTTATTTATTAACTTTTAACTATTATTTTTTTAGGTGATAATTCTGACCGTTTATGTATTCTATGCGCCAGCAAAGTTAGTGGCCAAAAATGCACATCAAACGATCCATATGCTGGTGATGAAGGTGCATTTAGATGTCTAATTGAAGCAGGCGACATTGCATTTTTACGGCACACAACTGTATTGGAAATGATAAAGGATCCATCATTATTCAGTAAGATATAAGATATAATTGATTAAACAAAGTTAATTTTTGCTTTTTTTATTAAATAAGTTAAATAATTTTTAATGATTAAAAATTTAGGTAAAACCAGAGAAGACGATTTAGAACTATTGTGCGTAGATGGTTCAAGACGTCCAATTAGTGAATTTAAAAACTGTAATTGGGGGCCAGTACCTACTGATGCTATTATGACTACATCTGCAAAATCTTCTATTACTCGCGTTTCATACCAAAAATGGCTACAGGTATTTTTTATTATCAAATAATTAGCATGCTAGAAATTTCAAACCATTAAAAAATAAATAAATGATCAAACATTAAAAAAAGCTAAAAATAAAAATATTATTGTATTACTGTAAGAAAACCCTAAAAATACTATAGCTTACATTATGTTTTTTGTTAATATTGATAATCTATGGTAGTATACCTACTTAAATGATATAAATATGAAATATTTTGTTTATTTTATAACTTATAACTTCATTTTTTTTATTTTTTTAGAAAGTAGTTGAATTATATGGAAGACCGAAATACACACAACAGTTCACACCTGCTCCTGAAATTGACTGGACAGGAGGATTCATTCAACCTCAAATTAATAACAATTTAAACAAAAGCTTTTATTTATTTGATTCCTCAGCTTATGACAACCACCACAATCTTTTGTTACAGGTAATTTAAAATTATTTAAAAAATTAAAATTATGTATATTTTGATTTGTTTGTATACCTAATGATTATTTTATTTTCATTTTCACTCATTAACTCAAAATCGTTTGAAAATATTTTTTTTTTTTACATAATTTCTATTAAAAAAAATATAATTATACTAATAATAAGAAAATTATTTTTATGTGATTTTAAATATTCTTATTCTTATAATTTTATTTTGAATGACAACATATTAGTATAATTTTCAGAGCATTTCAATTCATATAAATTAAAATTTGAACTAGTATTTAATGAGTTACAATTAATTAAATTTCAAGTGAGCAGAGTAGTAAACCAACATTTTGTGGGGTATTCCCATACAACTCAACTCCTCTCGCCTTACTTTAGATAATTATGTATCATCAACTACTTGTAATTTCAATTTTTATGTATTCAAAATACTCAGAAAAATATTCTGCTCCAAAAGTCCAAACTATGATATTAAAAATGTTTATTTTCATTTTATGTTAATAAAAGTATACTTTAGATTAAAATGTATTTAATATTTTATAAAACAGGAGAATAAAAATATTAATATATTATATTGTGTACAATAATTGTCATTACCTTGTGAATTTAACAAAACAATAATCCATAGTACTTGACAATGCTGCTGTTGAAACATCAATAAATATATTAAAAATAGTTGAATATATACACAAATTAATTTTATTGCTTTTTTGTTTTATACATCTTTCAATGCAGTATTTTGTTGTTATAGGACTCAATTAGAGGCTTAAAACCCTTAGAAGAAGCCCATCAAACATATACAAGTTATTTAGGAAATGCTATGGATGTTGTGCTCGGAGTACGTTATTGCCCTGTTGCCAAAATGACACTTTGTGTAACATCTGAACCTGAAATGGATAAATGTGTTAAAATGAAGGTAAATATATTTAATATATACATGTTATTTTTTTACAAATGTGTTATTAATTTTTCTTTTTTGTACCTTAGTTAGCACTTAAAGTTCAACTTTTGGTTCCTGAATTGCAATGTTTCCGAGGTTACAGTCAAGTGCATTGTATGCAAGCTATTAGAAATGGGTAAGTTAAAATTAAATTATAATTATTCAATACATTACACATTATTTAAAAAAAAAATTGTCACATTAATAATAAATTGTCTTAATAGAAATGCAGATGTCGCAGTTATGGATGCTGGTGATATTTATACCGCTGGATTGCATTATGATGAAATACCATTCATCACTGAAATGTATGATCTACCTGAACCAGAATATTATGTTGTGGCTGTCGCTAAAGAAGAGGATCCCAGTACTGAACTAACATATTTAAAAGGTTTATTTTAAATTCATTTAAATTTAATTTAAACAAATATTATATTGTTGTATGTGTCATCAATTTTAGGAAAAATGACATGTCACCCAGGTATATATTCTGGTGGTGGATGGATAATACCAATGGCATTTTTGTTGAGTAATGGGTGGATAAGAAGTTATGGATGTGACTCAATACAAGCTGCTTCTGAATACTTTAGTAAATCTTGTGTGCCTGGTGCATTGAGTAATGAATATAACCCAGGTTTACCTTATGATAACCTTTGTCATCTATGTAGAGGTGGTAGTTATCGGTACTGCAAACGCGATGCTACCGAAGACTTTTATGGTTACACAGGTAAAGTTGATTAAAGAATTACTAATATTGTTAAAATAATTAATATATAAATTATATGTTTTTTCTATATAGGAGCCTTTAGGTGTTTAGTCGAAGGTGGTGGAAATGTAGCTTTTGTAAAACATACCACAGTGTTTGAGAATGTAGATGGAAAACGCAAACAGTGGTGGGCAAGGAATACTTTAAGCTATGATTTTGAACTTCTTTGTCCTGATGGTAAGTTACCGTGTAGTAAAATAGAGGTAAAAAATCTGAGACTGTAGTAAATTGTTGGTTTTATTCAATGTATTTTTTAATTTTAAAAAAATATCGGGTTTTAATTATTTTTTACCATTGCTTTTAAGGAATTCATATTGATTATTTAGATATCAAAAATCATGCTTTTGGTTCCTTTGTATCCTAGGGTTATATTTATTTAAAACATTTTAGATAAATTCAAATATTTATATTGAACCACAGAATAAATATCCACAAGCAAAAACCCATTGACTAAAAACATTTTATATATTTTTAATAAGTTATAATGTTTTTTTTTATATTATTTTAATTATTATTTTCACTAAATTTAACAAATTGTATACAAGAATCAAGATTTTAGGTAATACACACCTACTATTAGCAATTATACTTTGCTCAAACCAATCAATATATTATTAACATTTTTATCATTGGTTAGGTAATAAAAATACAATTTATAGAAAGATATATGTGTTTCCAATAAAATGGGTATTTGAAAGTAGTATTAAAAAATAAATACTGCCACACATATACCCACTAGGAATTTTTTTCTGTTTATTTTTATATAACCAATGAAATATTGTATTATCTGTTTTACAATTACATGGTACTTATATGGACTTTTATTTCTATAAACTATTTTATCAGAATGTATTTATTTTTATTTTTTTTTTTTTTTTTTGTAGAGGTCCGTTGTATTTTTTTCAGTTATTATTTTATCTGTCTTTCATTTGTTATTTATAATTTTAAAAATATATATAAATATATCTTAATTAATATTAATCATAAAATATCTTGGCTTATATGATGACATTTATTTCAACTTTCAATATTATGTTATTCTTAATTTGAATACAGAAAATAATTTTACTTTTTAAACCTTAAATAATAATATTTAATATAACCCATAAGTGATATTATAAAACACTTATAAGGGGTAATTTATTTTAATTAATTAATAGTAATATAGCATAAGATTGGTTTTTCTATGCAATTGTACTCTTAAATATATTTATTCAATAGAAATATTTTAGTTTTAGACAATTGCATAAGTCCAACAATTGATTTATGATTTATTGCTTTATCAAATCTAATTTAATTTAAATTATTCCAAAAATAACAAATTAAATGTGTTATTATAAATATGTTACAACGGTCTTGAACTATTATAAAACCATAATTAAAAGTTCAATATTTATTGAATACTTACATTTTCTGCTTTAATATTTAACTAAATATGTTAAAAACAATTTAATTTAGATATCAAAAGGAACATTATTTTAATAAACCTCAATTATTTAATCATTAACATAAAAGAGACCTCCCTTCTTTAACCTTGTATGTAATTACATTTTACTGTGACAAAAGGTCTCAATAGAATATAATTGTTTCAACTTACTTCTTTATGTCAATCCTATTTAATATTTATATCAGGAATTCAGGAATGATCAGATGTTACAAATATTAAATAAAATATTGGAATATAATTGTATAACTATGCTGTAAATTAAAAAATGTACTGCTAAATACCAAAACATATTTAATTACAATATAATATTTATTTTATATTACACAGGTACTAGAACATCGATTGATGATTACAAGAGGTGTAGCATGGGCAAAGTTAAAGCTAATGCTGTTATAACTCGTGGAGGTAATGCATACAATCATACCGAAGTAATGGCATTTACTAACTTGTTTATGGCTGCTCAGCAGTTATATGGCAGAAAAACTATAGATGAATTTACGTAAGTTGTTGATAATATTTGTCTTTGGCTTACTGTAAAATTATAAATTTGTTTCAGTTTTAGTATGTTTACATCACCAGAACCATACAGTGATCTGATCTTCCAGGATGCTACCCAGCAGCTTGCATCCATCGATAGTTCATTAAGACATTACTCAGAGTGGTTAGGACCAAATTTCATGCGGGCCCGACGTCTTGTTGACTGTCGTGCATCTGGTACTGTATCATTACCATTGGGAATTATAACTATGTTATTGTCTGTAATTTTAACTCACTTGTGGTTATAGACTTATTGTGTTCAATTAATTTATACAAATTATGTAATAATCTTATGGGCATCATTTATTTTTTTGATAGCTCGTTAATCATCATATTGTGATCATTGGCAGAATCTCAATCATAAAATGCTGTGCATTATTTATTAGCTGCACTTGATAATTTTAAAATTTATATTATCCGTCCAATTATTAATTTTAATTTTAAGATTTTACTGATTATAGGTAAGACATGAATAATTAAATGCATTACCATAATATTTTAAGTGTATTTCTACAAGTTTAGATCAGTTGAACAAAATGTCTAAAAAAGTATATTTTATGTATGACCTTTATTTGTATAATTTTTTTTATTGTTTAACATGAAAACATTTATTTAAAAAGTAATATTTTGTATGCTGTATTTTATTTTTTATAACCCATTTATTATTTTTAATCTTAAGATTTTTATGATAATACAATACAATATATCATATAAAACACTTAACCTTGATACTGTATATTTCTACAAATTTAGATCAATTTAACAATGTATGATTAAGTATATTTTATAATTAATGTATTATTGTCTAATTTTGTTTTATTTTATCAAATTATGTAATAATTTTTTTTCTTTTAATCATATATTTAAAGGGTAACTCTGTTAAATAATCCGTCCATTTTTTTTAGTTTAAAATTATTGAAAATCAAATCAGTGTTTTTATGTATTATTATATTATTATCTAAGCTACTATATTTTTATACGTATCTTTTTGAATTTTATGTATTTTTCACGCTCTAAAATTTTTATAATAATAGGTTCTGCATATAATTAGAGTTCATGTTTAAAAATATGTATACTCTTAGACCTTAGTAATTTAGTTATGTTTTAACGGTTCAAAAAGTTAATCAACATGTTTTGTTTGAGTTGTAGACACATTTTGTTATGGTAATATTGTATTCACTATTTTTATAGTATAGAATTTGATGTTTATATTCATATAATGTAAACCAATTACAATTAAATAAATATATGATTTTGATTTACCTTAAAATGTAAAGATTTTATTTCAATTTAAACATTGATGATATACTTTTTTATAATGTATTATTTTTAACTCGAGGTTAAAAAAGATCTTCAAATAAACAAAATATTTTTAAGTATATTATACTTCATCAAGTTTATAAAAAAAAGTTAATGATAAATATTACACCAGGCCCATTCAAAGTATAAACATTTTTGTATAAATATAAAAATATTTTTAATACATGTAGGCACAATTTATTTTATACTTAAAATTCTAATTCTAATAAAATTCATTAAGACACAAGTTTCGCAAATTGTTTTGCAGTTGATAATGAATAAAATGTGCAATTTTAAATTCTAAACAATTTAACTAATACAAAATCCCTTATAAGTAGTTTATACTGAATCGAAAAAAGTATGTAAGTGGGTACTCTCTGCTGTAAAACCAGTACATTAGGTGTCGAGTGAATCACTTTAGCATAGATGTATTGAATTCGAATTTAATGAACTATCATTGTACCTGTACCTTTACTAAAAACAATTATTCTGGGTGGAAATAATCTATCAGACTACATCACAAAATCATATTATATATCATAATCTATTTTTTGATATAACTATTAAAGTGATTTCTTTTACAATTAGTAGTTATTACGGTAATAAGTTGAAACATTTTTTTCGAAAATATTGCATTTAAAACCTATTTGATTTTATGGAAAAACAACCGATGGTAACCGATTTGGTTTTAAGTATACAATAGTATTTGTAACTTTATCGATAACCACAGCAGTTCCCAAACTGCGAGGATCGATTAAATTATTTCATGTGAACCAAAAAAAGCTTGGGAACTGCTGGATTAGCAAAAATCTGGAATATCTGGAAAAAAAATCGTCTGGCATCGTCATCTAACAATAGGGTTACCATACTTCCGGATTTAAAACATTAGTCCGGATTTGAGAAATGTCCGGATTTTAGGTACAAAGATAGTCGTTTAACATGGTTATATCGAACAATGAACTGATAAAAATTATGTAACACATTTTATTTTTATTCACCATATTTTTATTATTTTAACATACTTAACCTTATAAGTCTTATGTAGATATTTTATTCATTAATCTGGGTAAAATTGCATTAATGAAATAAATGAAATAACAATATTGTCCATTTTCAATCCCCCCCAGTGAAACGGAAGTGATGACTGGATTTTGTTTAAATACATTATGGCAACGCTATCTAGTAACGAAAGCAAACGGCCGACAGTTTTATTATTGTTCGAGCACTAGTAGTAATTATAACCTAGATGGCGCTTCCACTATCATTCATATCAAATTAATTTTTCAATATTTTTTAATTATTTACAACATTATTATCATTATCATTTACATCATTATCACATTTATAAGATCATTTATTTTCTTCAAGTATAAAATTATAGTTTAGATGATTCGATTATAATCTCACACAACGTTCTAAATCAGGTATTCAAACTGCAGTGATTTATTGAAGATTTTGTTCTTCCCTAAGTAAATTTATTTTAAAACGTGTTGCCTACCTATATGAATTTGAAAATTTGAATTATTTAATTACCTATCAATAATTAGGTAGAATTTTAATTTTATTTTAATTTTAAAATAATAATTATACTAAAAAAAAAATCTTTTGACGAGCACAGTTTCTATGTAAACAAACATATAATATTATCATTCCTCTTTATATTATTGTAAGTCACTTGATATTAAATTTGAGAAGCACACATGTGATACTTTCATCTAAAAAATTATTGTTAGTAAAATAATAAATATTTATGGTAAAAAAACAATAAATAACATAATATTATTATTATACCAATTACCAACAATAGTTTGATACACATTCTCTAATATGGAAAGAATATTGAAAAATACCTACCCACGTTACGTCACCGGGTCAGTCATCAGACAATTCACATCCTTCGTTCGTTCGTTTTAAACAATAAATTAACCTAACCTAACCACTGCTTTTACAATTTTTTGGAAACATTTAACTGATATATCGAACCTATAGTTCGACTCTATTTTAAAACATTTTTAAGTAAATTATGACGTGTTAAAAAAAAAAAAAACAGCGTGTAATCAGAATTTGCATAAGGAATTTTGGTTACCATTTTTGTGGCATTTAAAAATTAAAATGTTCGGCGGAATTTTTAATAAGTGTTGTCATAGACCATAGTCCTCGCGGGACATGAGTCACTGTTGCAGTCTTTCAACACGCGTGTTATCTTTAATGCAGTACAAAGGCCAAAGGGGTAACTATACCCTTCTACGACACACTCATCGTGCGTGCTATACTCATGAAATATTACCGACCAAAATCTGTTATTTGTGTTAACTACCAAATAATCACAATACTTTTTCATCGTTTCGTTACTGATAACATATTCATCGTTTTGTTTTTTTTTCAAAATACAATTGAAATCGTACCATTAATGCGTCATGTATTATAATTTTTCATTCATTTTACATATTTATTTCAGATTCTCAGAATTATATTGAAAAATAAAAACAATTCTGACATTGTAAATTGTCATTATGTTATGTATATTTTTAAAAAAAATATATTAAATTGATTAAGTTATTTTTTATTACTTTGATTGTACTGTACTCGACTCATTACTACGTACTGGTACCTATACATCTGTAACTTTTAAAATAATATTTATTTCTGAAAAAATGATGTTCTCAAAATCTAAAATAATCATTATTTTAAAATCCTAATGGATACATTTAAATATTAGGTAACGATCAAAGGCATCGGTTAAAATTTAATTTTATGAAAAACGTATACACTTATTATGATGGAAAAGTAAAAGCTAGGTACACTTTTGTTGGAAACGTATATATACTACCAGAGTGGGTGCGTGCATTTGTTGATTTTGTTCATAAAAATAAAATAATATACCTTTAGCATAGTGAATATTTCTGGTCGTAAACTCATAACTCGTATATTACTGTATTATTTAGCTGATCATTAAAATTTCATAAAAAAAAAATTTTATAGATCATAATATTACCTAATTAAAATTTTGTGGAAAATAATTCATACTAGTGACACATCTTATTGGGAATTACACGCGTTACAGCATATTATAGCACTAATAATAGTTATAATTAGCATTGTTACAATTTGATGCATACAAGACAAATATGACCATGTAATACATGTTTAGTTATTAAACAGTGTAAAAAAAGGAATCGCATTTTTATCAATCCTGCAGGGCATGGATAGTAAATATTAGATAAAAAAAAAAATATGTTAATAATGTTTGCTTCGATTAATCAATTCCTTTAATAATGTGATAGTACTTGCCACCTATCTACTTATTATACATATTATATATATATATATTAAACAATAGGTATAAAAAATAACAATAATTTTATATTTGTAATAAGCGTTTTATAAAAAATTTCGCAGCGGAGGCGGACATACGGGCCTTGGAATAATTTATCACAAGTATATCGAGAAGCAAAAAATAGGTGACGATGGAATAAAAAATGTCATTCGGAAAAATTACGTTAAAAATATTACTATGATAAAGGGCGTTGAAAATCTAAGTCTACATATTATTTTTATCAGCAGATCGTATGCTAAGGAGAACCGATAGAATGCTTAATCTCAAAGGGTCAGATATGTCATACATTGCTGTCAACTATACAATTATTTTCAAGAAAATCAAAGACATATCATTGTTATGAAAATACGAGAACCTTTACAGTAAACCTTTTGAACCCTACGTGCCAAAAATTACCTTTTTTTTCGAGCGTGCATGAAAAACATTATAATCATTATACATACCTACCTTTTATATTTAATATTGACCGATAACAACCATATGCTCAAAATATTTTTACCCATTATATTATATTATATAATATATATATATAGTAAAAATATTTTATAGTAAAATGTAAACACGTAATCGAATTGATAATTTTATAAAAAAAATCAGCGTGGCCTATTAAGAGCAAATTATTATTATTTTTTTTTTAAGTACCTACATACCTATCCTACGTAAAATAAAACAAAAATAATTGTGATCCGACATCACTGCCCACCATAATCAATCTTTATAGTTATGCCATTGATCATTTACAATATATTCAAGTATATATTTTATACGATATGCAAATTGACTGTTTAGAAATCGGTACCTACCTATAATTGAGTGAAATTGGGCGGTGATCGATGGTAATACCACGATAACAGTTATAATACTATCTAATACTATATAATCTCTATGGCCTTTAAATCAACTCGTAAGTCATGACAATTTAATATAAACCAAGATATTCCTAACATGATACATTAATAACAATAAAATTCTATAGGTAGATGTGCAAATTAAATCTGGAAAATGTATTATATAATACCTATTATAATATACAATTTATTTTAATTATGATCTGACAAGCTTCTTAACAAAAACAAGTGCAATTTCAGTAACCTTCGGATTGGTGAAAACGGTTTTTGTTACAACTTACAACTATAATATAAATTTCTATTTTTAGTAGTCAAACTATTGACACGTACCTAATAATGGTTTTAAATTGTTATCTGCAGCGTGGACCGTAAAAACGACTAGAATGGCCAGAGATTCTGTTAGGTCTATAAAACTATTAATAATTTTTTACCCGTCTACGCTCAAAATACTATATTAAAAACACAAACTCATGACATTATTATAATTGGCCTATAATAATACAATCGTAATAAGTAATTTCAAGTAATTACTTCCGTCTGTTAAAGAAAAAAATGACTGAAACACTATGAGTAAATTATCAACACGTCATAGAAGCTATCATTTATACATAAATAGGTATTAGGTACTTATTATAGGCGTACATATTATGAACAGAACTGTTGAGGTTAGGGTTAGGTAATATTAATTCACGATGAGGAATGGAAAAATATTAGAAAAAAATATTATGAGTATATGTTTATGACCGGTATCTATCGGCTACCAATATGTTAACTAATTATTCTTAATATTTTATCTACTATTTTAGCTTATTTTTAGCTAAAGATATATTATATAATATAATATTACAATAATGTATTTAGGTACGCGTTTTGTGTTCTCTGTTTAGTCTGTTATCATGACATTATATTAGGTACAAATTCTAATAATATTCTTGTAAAAAATATATATTATATTATTGTACAGAATACTTTCAGGAAAAATATCTAAATATTGTAATATTACAAAATATTTATGGTATTTATCAACTATCGACATTACAAACTGTAATATACTCAATACGTATAATATTATTATAATTTACTTTCTATTTTACTTTCATTGACGTGAGCTTAAATTTTAATTTCACAAACATGTTTAGAATGTCTCTCAGAAACCCGCAGAAGGTAACCAAATAAATTTATACTAATCAGTAAATTTTAGATTGATTGTGTTTGCTGTTAAATACCGAAGAAAAATTTCATCTAAGTGTCTATTTTTCAAAGCGTTTTTGATGTGCTAACTATACAATCATTTTTAGCGCTACTCAACGCCAATGCATTAGTTGTATTCTACTTGCTTATAGACAGTCTTGTTTTAACAAACTTGTCAGATTTAAAACTACTTTTAGACTATAAAAATATCGTTCGTATTACACGTATATATAACACTGTACATTTTTAATAGTTAATAATATTATTTTATTTTAGATATACAATAGTGTTATATCATATTGTTATATAATAACAATGTTTTATTTGAATATATTAACTTTTGACAGATGAGTATTCAGAGTACCTACTGTTGTTATTAGTTAATTCCCTTTAAGTTCATATAAGCGAGAAAAATTAAATTAATTAGTTTTAAGTGTTTTAACTATGATACAGCCATACAGGTGTTACAGAGATGTATAAATATGATTTTATCTAAACGTGTTATTATTCAATTTAATTAGAAAAACTAAATTATTACAATTTTAACTAGGTAGTTAATCAGCTATAAATAAATTAGAAAATAAATTAATTAGGTAAGTTGAAAAAAATTTAACTTTTTAATTAGTTAATGCCCTGGACCTTTTGATCAGACGGTTTTCACACGTCATCGTGTACAAGTGTGTATCAAAACGGTGGTAATGGTGGTGTTTGATAATACGATGTATAATGTATCGTATGTCACTGTTCGTAATGTCACAGGCGAGGTGTGGCCCACCGAGTATAGTTTTTAGCACTAAATAAATTTCATACGATAGATAGGTACGTCGATATTACGGCGATGCATCTTTTACTAAAATCACAGAATTATTACAAAATATTATTATTATTAATATGACTGTATATTTACAATAACAAAGTGAGATGGAGGCACACGATAAGCCGATTTGGTACTGAGCGTCAAGTTCAAACGCTTATACTGTGCCATTGCCAAAAGCTATCGTTGTTATTCCCACGGTCGTGTTTTTGGTTTTCGTGTTTCACGTAACAGTTTTTACTTAGATTTCATAAACGGCAGTTCGATTAACGGCGCATCGTTAGTCGTTACAATAATCGAAATCATAATATTTTAGAAATCCACGACTCACATCTCGGCGGCGCAATTGTTTTAAATTCCAACATATTACACAATATGTGATAAAAATAAATTATTGTTAACGTCCCGTATTTACAATTATGCCTAATATTTACCACGGGTAATATTGCAGAATTTTTAGATTATATAATTGAATTGTAGTTCATGTTAGAGGCGTCATTTCAACTTTTTGGTGCTAAAATTTGTGTAAGCCAATTTTAAATCATTATTAGGTCATATAGATAATTTTTTTTTTTAGGAGGGGGGAGTTAAATGGAGACAAAAACTGTAGAATATGTGTATAGTTTAATTAATATGTTACTTATATATTAGTATGAAAATATCACAATTGTTACTATTTGTCTAACTATGTGTACTTTTAATGTACCTATTTATATTTATTTTGTGATTACTAGTGGTATTTATACTTGGTAAATAAATATAATATATTAATTGCAAAACACTTTAATAATAAAATACCTAACCAAACCTAACCCATATGGGTTTTCTCCTGCCACTCAAAATATTTTATAATATTATTTTACAGGTACCCTTGCTCGCTCATAATGGCACAATATAATATAGTCCACTAAATTTTTCTACTTGCTTTTTTTTTTATAAAACAATTTAAATTTAATTTAATAAAATACATGGAACTTTACAAATGGAAAATTTATCATAAAACGTTATACTTTTAGTATTATATTAGGTATATTAATTTAAATCTTTGACTTTTAAACTTTGAAAATGTATTCATATAACATCATTTAGGTTAATTTTATTGGCCTTTTTTTTTCTACACTAACCACTAATAAGTCACCAAAATGTCTACAAAATCATAACCTTTCCCGAGTTTGGAAGTCGTAAGATCATGCATTCGTCTTTTAAAATAATTATGTCTGAATTATGTTATTACAACAATATTATTTAAACGTGTAACAATAATTATAGTTATGAATAAATTACCATAGAATAAGCTATAGAAACAAAATAAACAAAAAAAGAAAGTCTTACTAACTTAATTTGCCCCTAACCATTAACCAATCTTATGCGAGTATAATATTGTGACCAAAATATCGCATAAATGTCTAAAAACTGTCAACGCTATATTGAACCTGGGAGTACATTAAAAATGTTTAACTAAATTTTCGGGATAAAATTATTATCATTTGTATATTATTTAAAAAATTGTATATTTTATTTGTATTTAAATTTAATACCTACGAGGTCTATATCAAGTAGGTAACCCGCCTTAAACTACGTTGTTATACACTGTTTTTTTTTTTATGTTTCTAAAATGAGTGGATACTAAGTAAATATTTAAATTAAATTTGAAATTAACAAAAATTGCAGAGAAAATAGATACTTGAACTGTTGTATAAAATGTCAGAATCAATATTAAAAATATTACAGATTTCATAGGACTGAAGTCAATTGGAAACAAGGTCAAATATATTGAAAACATTCATTAAAATGTTTTTGAATACATTTTATACATTAAAAATAGATGAATAGTAATTGTATATGATACAATGGAACACAACATCTATATTAGAGAAGTGGTTGTGGTTTAGGTATAATTACTATTCATGCCGTTAAGATTACGAATAACATAATGTATTTTATTGTCATGATTTTGTGATGATCTAAAAAAAAGTTAAATAAATAAAATTAATGTTCAAATTATATAATGTTAGGTAGGTACCATAATATATAACCCTTTCCACAACGGGAAATTATTAGATCTTACATAATGAGCTTTTTTTCATAAGCTATTTCCAAGTACGGTAATATATCAGTAGGTCAACTACTCGTATTTTTAGAATTAATCTTCTTGATAAGTATTAGTTTTTATCCTTTTTTCTAGTTCTCTTCGATTTCCGCCAAAAACTATAGAAAATAATATGAAATAAATAAATACATTTTATGGGATTTGCTACATAGTACGTACCTATGTTGTAAAAACGTTAATAGAAAAAATATTATTTCAAAGTGTAAATATTACATCCAACGATTATATAGGTAATATAAACCTTAAAATATTACCTTGTTATACTTTTAGACTTAAGTAAATTGTTTGTTCACATATTCTTTTGGCTGTATACACAATACACACACATTGCATATAGTTCTATATTCTTACTAAAATTCGTCTCATTAGCGTCATATTCTTCCTTGATAAACTCTTTGGTAGTAGAATTGGCTCCCATTCTTGAGTATATTTCCTAATCTTTCATATTGTAAATACGCAGGATTTTTCTCTTTTTATACTTCGCTTTTGCTTCACAAACTTCCTTGCTTATAAACCATAAGCTAGATGTATCATATTATCCTCTCTTTTTTTAAACTTTTTAATTGTACTTTTTGAATACTTCAGTATAGGTATTCAATAACAATTATTGTTATTTTGTGCTTCTATATTAACTATATTTTTATTTTATATTGTACTAAAGTAATATCTACCTTGGAGTGCTAGTTTGTATTAATTAATTTATATTGTATGTTAAATATGTACCTATAATAATATGATGTTTTATTTGAGTATAATTATTAGATATTAGTGAAAAATAAAAATAATAACAAAATACAAACATTATTACTATTGAGTATTATTAAAATTGTAATAATATTAAACATGTGATACTTAATTTAAAATATAAGAAATAGATTATTAAAAACTTAAAAACAATATACTTAGTATTATTTTATTTTTATTTCGGAACATTTAAAGTGCACTAACTACATTTTTGATGACATTAAATACCTGCTTCATAAGTATTAGAGGTATTTTATTTTTTATCATATATAATAAAACTATATACCAGAATTTTAAAAAATAACGATTCATCGGATTCAGGTTTTTGATAGATACCATACTCATATTGATTGTGTTGTTTTAAACATTATTCTTTAAAAATTTCAAGGTCTGTGAGCTAAAATAAATAAATAAATAAAGTATATGCGAATATTATTATATTCACATTATTATGTGTACTAGCTTAAAAAATATTTAAATATAAGTAAAATTACAGTAACAAAATAGAAAATTTAAACAACATTTAAATTAAAATAATTTCAAGAAAAACAGGATATTTTCAAGCATGACTACGAGTTACTCGCGCTATTTAATTAGAAGGTACTCGGACAATTGTAAACGTTGCAATTTTCAAGGATTTGAGTAAACATATAAATGTTTATTCATGTGTGCTGGTTGATTTAAATAATAATAATAAATAACTAATAAATATCTGAATATTAAAAATGTATATTATATTAAGTATGTTATTTTAAAACAAATATTTTGATAATACTGACGATGCAGATTATTATTAAGCCCCCAGGATATTAATCATTATTATACCAACAATAGTTTTCGGTTATTACCATCAGTTATTACCGCATGTAGGTATCTAATATTATGCCTTTCTGCAGTAATCACTATTTATGAACGAATCTAGAAAACGCATATCGTACCAATTTATATTCATAGAGAGAGACTGCAGCGTTTGTTTGTTTGTTTTTTATTTACGGTAATCCACCTACTATTTACACTCGAAATAATAGTTATGTTTACTTTTGAAAAAAAAAATATATATTTTTTTTATGTTTTTGCTAAAAAATTATTTAATAAATATCGTGTTATATCCCAACGTTTTGAGGTATTCACCCGAACAACCCGATAAACAACAACTCATGCAGTTGAATTCGTAATGTGCATTCGAGCCTCCACGTCGGAATTAATCAAAACATGTCGTTGGTTTTAAAACCCCGAAACTCGATTTATTTCAATCGAAGTTAAGCTCTTACAATGTGATGTGTGCCCGTGATGGAAATCGTGCACGTTGCTTATTTTATAAAAGGACAAGAGATACCGAATGACGACGACTCGTCAACGTTAAATTAAATATATTTTTTCATTATCCATCTTCTGTTTGTAATACTTGTCGTACTGCATAGTTGATACATTTTTGTAAGCAATATAGCTGTTGTTATAGCCTCCTTCCTAGTAAGTATATACGAGTAAGGAGTATAATGTTTATTTGTCACTACCACCGCACGTCGATGATGTTTGCACGCCACGTCTTATTTATATAGTCAGATTGCCATATTATGTTCGAAAATAATAAACGAAAACTCACGGAAAACGCCAAAACATTTTATAGCTATTTATATTATGATTTATGTAAGTATAGTAGTGTTAGTACTAGTGAAAACTGCTAAGTGTAACATAATATTATATGGGCAATAATATAAAGTTGTAGTAGGTAGCTTATAGGAAGTCAAAACTGGTTCAGTTATTGGTTTATTGTCTGTACCTACATTGTAAACAGTGTTTGCGTGACACAATGATGCATAGTGTGATTAAAATGATTAAATATTAAAATATAATATTATGTTAAAATTAAACTTTTATTGATTTTTTAGTACATTTCTAAAAAGAATATAATCTACCAACTATGTATAAAAATTAATATACGCTTGTATCAGTCTTATGTACTGAACCAGTTGGTACAACATTTTGCACATATTATACTGTTTCCAGATTCTGGAAGTGTTCATAAGTTTGTATTTAAAGATTTAAATCTTCCTTTAGGGTTGTTCACACATGATGACGGATTTAATTTTGATTCACAAAAATCATGTAATTTTTGTTGATATATTATAAAGTGGCCATTGATTACAAATAAAAGATATTTTTAAATTATATCTAAATACATAAAGATGTATGTTTATTTGTAGCTTATAAAAAAATGCATTGATGGATTTTGACGAAAACTTCAAATTATTCTTAGAAATATTAGAAGAATTTAAAGACGTTACTAAATGTTTTTACGACATAGGGTGTCGAACGGAGTTTTAGTAAATATAAAAACATATTAGGATTTAACAGAAGATCGTTCAGTTTTGTAAAGAACCATATTATAATAGCTTTGTGTAATAAACTTGAATATTGTTAATTGTTAGGAATAATATTTTATTCATTTTAAAACGTTTTTTTAGTGTATATTTCATATTTTACAATTTTTTATGGCATGTAAATCCTAGATCAAGTCACGATGCATGTTTCATAATAGACAATAAATACGTCACAAAGAATCATGTAGTAACGAAGTTTTGATGAAACTGGATTGTAGTGATGTCCGAAAAAAGTAAGACATTTCGCTAGTTAACGGTTGATTGACGACGTCACGGGACGAGTATGAGTTGAGAAGAAGACGCACAGGTTTTAATGCCGTCAAAACGTCAAAACACGATAGAAGCTAATCTAAGCTAAGCGTTTCGTGTTCAATCAAATTTTGCAATTTGAAACGCGGATTATGTTATTATTAAAATGTTTTAATTTTTATCGATAAATAAAGAGTAAATTAAGTCAGCGCTTCACATAATATTTTAAAATATTATAATAAAATGTGATAAGGTTGAACAAACTATTGATTTTGTAAGATTTTCGATAAATATTAATGTTATTTAATTATTTATATCCCATGAACTGTAGACGGATAACTATTCGATCGTGGAGTGTTCCATATTATTTTTTCTACTTCGTCTCTTTGCTTTTTTTCTTAAGTCGAACAACTCGAGATAACCGTACGGTAATCAAAAATGAATGAACCCATCTAAAAAGTATACATTGATATCTCATTGATCGTATTATATTTTGCTTGGTGTATAGGTACTTACACGAGGAAACATCGTGCGAGCGTAGTGAATACTAAACTTTGTTACACGATAGGTACAAACTTCTATCCAATCTTTTCAAATCGTTCCATTCAAATTAATTTATCACATCAAACAATAAATACAATATTACAATCTTATACTCAGTGCTTTAATAATATAATAAAATACGTATGAAATATAAGTACATATTCTATAATTATAATAATTATAATGCATAATATTATGTCTACAATTTTATCAAAAAAAAGTATAATTTTTATTTATTTATTTTATTACCGATATACCAAGTTTAGTATTTTTCATAAAATAAATATAATTTTATACTCTTATAATAGAATTTGAACTCTTGTGATGATCGCAAGAGTTATTTCAAAATATATTTGTTTGAATGTATAGGTACCTATACTGACTATGACTAGTGAATAATTAGTAAAGAATTAGTACCTTTTAGTATAATGTAGTAATTATCAGTATGTAACTTACGTTGCATACGAAATACGCAGAAGAATAATTATAGAGAATCATCTTTTAATTCATTAGAAAGTTCCTTAATAATTTATGGCGTTTTTAAACTTTTGAATTAAGTTAAATCTCTGTCGAAATGTTTGTCTATTAGTGATATTTTTGTAAAGGATAAACTACTAATTATATACCAAGAACATCTAACATACTAGATACTGAATAATGATAATTTTACATTATTTAAGTATTAAATATTTAAGTATTTCCTTTTATATAAATAATCTAATATAATTTGAACAAAATATGTAGGTACTGCACATAATAGCAATTAAATTTAGTTCAACCAGATTATGAGTTCAAGTAGATAATATAACACTGATTTAATTTAGCAACATGGAAATGAAATAGGTAAACGTTAACTATTACAGTCTTAATGAAAGATATTACAAAAGAAAAATTATAAACGACGAACAAAAAATGAAACATTGTTATGATATGAATTATTTAATAATTATGGAAACAGAATTGTTTGTATTTAATTATTAGTATTATAATTTTTAATTATTTTTTAGTACTGAAATTAATTTATGAATTATTGTAGTTGTATAATATGATCTGTTGAAAATTTAAATAAATAAATATTTTGATACAGTTTTTTTTTAAGTAACTTTAATCTTTGATTAAAAAAAATACGAAACTATATTCAAAGTATGAAATATTAATCACAATTCACACTTCAATAATATTATTTTCATTTAAGTATTACAACTAAATAATAATTATTTTAAAAACACAAATGTTAAACAGTACCTAAGTACATGCTTTTTACAATATGATAGTTAAATTTTATTTTTAAATTATATTTTGTATTATAATGCTGAGATTATATTTTTTAAATAGCTAAACAATTAATGAAAGCGAAAAATATTAAGTACTAAAAATAATTTTGATATTTAGTTTTCTGGAAAAAAAAAATATTTATACTTAAATAGTGTCAAAGGAGAGACTTTATTTATCATAGTAATATTTTTAAAATATATGCATATTGTGTGATTTGTAAATATCTTGTTTTATAAATCGTATCAGTCGATCTGTACTTACTCAGAATTTTTTTTCATAAAATTAAAAGAATTAGGCATTATTTAAAATGTTATATAAACCTTGAGGCAGGCATATACCTACTACTAAATTTAATATTCATCTAAATTTTTTTATATTTACTATAAAAGATTACCTAATTTGCTCAGTAGTTACTTATTTCTGAATTATATGGCTTCATAAAACAAAATGTTAAATTAACATGCTTTAATTCTTATAATAAATTGATTTAATAATATCTTTTTGAACTTTTTTGATAATCATTGATCCGAAACAGACATATTCATCACTATTTACACCATAAAATCCCAATCATTCAAGTTGTCGCTTCATACTAAATATATTTAATAGTAAATATTTTAACAGATTAATAATATATGCAAACCATATTTGCTTTTAACCGTTAGTACGGCCATCAATAGAAATGATCCAAGAAACTTTGTTGGTATTTCGGTTATTTATCTTACCAATAACAAATTAAAAAATATCCATAGAGTAATAGAATTTCATCATTTTTTAAAAGAACAATTTAACACAACTTGTTATCAAAAAATATAATTTATTACTCATTAGTTATAATATAGAATATAGATTATTATTGTTGTTTCAATACATCAATAATAGTATAATGCACTACTCTATATCAAAGTCTCTGTTATATGTATGAGTATAACCATATAAAAAAAAAAAAACGAAAATTAGTTTATTACTAAGAAAAAAAAACGTATATGGACCATTAAAGTCATTATAACTGTTTATACGTTTTTTATGATACAATTTTTTTTTTCATGTTTTGTCTATTCCCGATTTTACAAAGTGTATTTAAAGATTTGAAACTTTAACTGAACGTTTGTCAGACAACTTTCTATTAAGTGTAAGCCATAAAAATATAATACTGACTTTATAAGCTTTTGAAGTTTTATTTTGTTTTAGATATTTTAGAGAGCGCAAATTGAAATGTTGAAAACTTAAAGTTGGCTTACCTATTATTTTTATTATAGTAAATTTATAAAGTTTTTAAACGGATGTACCTACCTAAACATTGTATTTTAAAAAAAAAAATAATTGAATCACATTCATAGTGTTTATCTTTAGGCATTAGCATATACTGTAATATACTTTATTTAGTATTAAACATTAAATTGCATTTTATAAGCGATATAAGCGATATTAATCAAAGTTTTAGTTTCTTTATTTTAAAGTATTATTTTAACATTATAACTTTCATGTATGATTGTTTTCTTTTACGTTTACATAATATTAAAACCAGTCAGTTATAGTAAAATACATTTGTATTCAATAATGGTTGTTTATTATCATAAATCATGACTTTACAAACGCTTAATGTATGTATTCTAACACGTTTTCAGATGTATTGTTTTATCACTTCGAATACTTAAACCATAAATTACCTACCTTATGCACTTTGAAACACGTAATTTGAACGACGTAAAACTATTGTTTTATTAGTAATAATACCTATATTTTATTTTACAGAGTGTATCTTGACGATTTATTTACTCACAAATTCTTGATTTTACATTTATTTATAATTTTATTATTATTTTATTTTATGACGTGAGGATATTCTTTCAATAATGAATTTGAAAAAATGCGTGTATTTAGACGAAAGAACAGTTATAGGGTTAGTAATTATTATAATTTGGGAGGTTGGGGGTTTAAACATTTGTAATGAAACCAATCTATAAATTAAATATTGTTGATCGTTTTTATTTAAACATTTTATACTTAATTTAAATTTTTGTTCAGAGAAATAATAATGTAAAACTAATTGTGTCACAAAGTATTATTTTTATATAAACAAGGCCGTTTAATGGAGTATTCTGATGAATCCTTATTTTAGAAAATGTCATTAAGAGAGGGAAAAATCGCGTAAAAATAATAAGTATACCAACCTTCAAAACTGGTATAGTGATTTTTTTATAATATCCTGAACTGAATAAAATGAATACTGGATGTATTTGAAAACTTTAACTCAAGGATAATTAATCGAAAACATAATATTTCCGATGTGAATCAATAAAAATCACAATTTTGTTGTTATTTTCGATTTAAAATTAAATATAATAATTACGAATTTTAAATTGTTTAGATAAATTTAAATACGATTTAAACTCACACAACAAATTATTTAAAATGTTATTTTATACGATTTTCTTTATTTATTTAATTAATAAGAAATGTCTTGAGATATTTCCGAAATAAAATAAAAATATGTAGGTAGCAGGTACTAAGAATACAGTTTAAACAAATGTACCTATTATTGTATTAGTCGTACTTACTTTAATAAACACATTAATATTTTATATATTTACATTAATAGTATAATATATAGGTAATATTTATAAACTATAAAATAATACAATTTTACACGTAAGAAAATTTTTTTTTTATCAAACGATTTAAATGCTTTAATTTTAAATATTGTTTATAAACTTTAAATATTATAACAACTAGTATTACCCGTGAACACAGGACAACACATCATCGATGCTTTGAAAATGTTTTTGTATTTAAAATATTTTAATTTAAATTTACAACCTTTATTTTTGATTAAAAAATTTTAATTTTTTTACCAAGATATAGTACCAACATTATTATTAGTATTTTTTTTTAATTGATTTTATTTTATTAATATTGTTTTTTATTTGCATTCACTGATCAGCATAATTCTTTGAGTGATAGAATTTATTATATTCAATATATAAATAAATATATATATATAATAGGTACCTACTGTAAATATAAAATATGTTTTAAATTATTGTTTGGCGAATTATTAATCGAAGTTTAAATTCTTTGTAGAATAAATATTACACTTAACATGGAAATTCAAGGCAGTAGAAAAATTATAACAACTGTTCTATTGCTGATATACAGTCAAAGCATAGAACTTCATATACGCAAGAATAATTATTATTAACAAATATAAAAATATTACTTCTGGTGGACGCAAAATGGTTGAGTGGTGAATGTGATCAACAAAACAGGTCCAGAGCGGGAAGTGTATAAGACGTTCATTATCAAAGCCGGTTCTAACACATACGAAGGTCTTTCTTTGATATTGTCAAAAATAATCGAGTGAATAATAACACTTCAATAATAATACGTCAAAAGTATTTGTAGATTTTAAAATAGAAATTAACTTTAACAATATTATGAAAAAAGGGACATAATATTGTTCTAACAGCTTAACGTTAACATACGAGTAAGTACTGATATTTTCTGAGTAGAGGCCGATTTATGATTTTTTTTTTCATTGCTATTTATTAGTTATAATTATATAAAAGATTCAAAAGGTTCGAAAACACAAGGCAACAATTCAAATATTATTAAAACTATTTATTTATTATACTTATTATTAAGAACTGGTTTCTTTTATTATAATTATTACCTTTTACTATAAATGATGATATAATTTAATTGAGAATCGTAAAAATATTTGATGTAATATTAACAAAATTATTTATTTTAACTGATACAGTTAATAACACTAACCAAAATGTCATTTATGTACATTCACATATCCTGTATGCAGCAATGTGTCTTTATATTATACTAATATACTGGTTAATTTTTCATAATGAATCATTCACTATATCTATGCTGAATAGTGAACATACATTTTGCGGGGTACCTACCACTCCACTCGGTTCACTTAAACTTTAAATTGAATATCTATACCTCATAAAGTCATAAGCTATTCTTGTCCAAAATCTGATTTATACACATCGAAATATTCTGTAAGTATAGAATATGAAAATAAAAATTTATATTATCGTATATAAAACTAAAAAACTTAAAAAATATAATTTTTTGGCAAATGTTGTCCTTTTTATTACTTAACATTGTGTTACGTACGTTAATTGTTTTTGAAACAATGAATAATTCACCATAAAATAATTATCTTGTATAAATCACCAAATGTAAACAATTAGATTAATGAAGTTATGAATCCATAGACCATAATAATTTAAAAAGTTTTCCTATAATCCAATGAAGGATTTTAAGTGTTTGTTTACCTTTATAAAATTGATTTAAAATATTACCTATAAACTGTAATTTGTAATGATTGTTAAAATAATATAATTCATTTTAAAAGGATCATAATATTATAATAATAATATAATACACTATAATATAATAATATTGATACAATTTTTAAAACAATAAATTGGCCATGAGTATTTTAAATACAATGTTTTGATTTTTATATTATATTAATTTGTTTTTACAGAATAAAAGTCAAATAAAAGTAAAAACTTTTATACAAACAATTTTAAAAGAAATATAACTTGTCATATGTATTTGAAAATTAATATCGAGTCTAATCTTATATTCTTAGCCTTCATCTGTACAGCGAAAAAAAATTATAACTAAGTTTATTTTATTTCAGTACACAACAATATTCTTTTAAAATTTTAATATCAATTTTCTTGTTTATAAGTGTTTAAAAAATATAATTAGCAAATAAAAACGATGACTAATTATAAATGATTAAATATGAAATAAACTGTCAACTCAAGGTTGTAGTAGGTATAGGTATTATTTAAAAAAATTGCACATAATACTTTATATTATATAAATTCGGTAAGCATATATTTTAGTTATTAGAACCTATAGGTAGGTAAATATAGGTGTATTAAATGTTTAAAAAAAAATAAAAAAAAATATGTGTAATTTATAAATATATTATATTTATTATATATAAACATTAAAATAATTATCAAATATTAATTAATACTAAAGTTAGGATCATTATAATATATTATAATATATACGGACCTACAAAGAATCAATATTTAAAATTTTTTTTTTTAATGATAAAATGTCAAAAAATATCTACAGTAAAAAAATATATTTAATTTCCATATGCTATTTTTGAACACATTAAAATGTTTTCATTAATTTCTGTGAGATATCGATAACTTACAATATAATAATTATTGATAAAGTCTTAAAATTAAATAAATATAAGTGACATATATATTATTAGAATATTTGACCGATTAAATTATAAATAAAATTTAATTAAAAGTCTATAATATATATATTTTTTGAACCATACAGGCCTTATAATTTAGATTCATATTTTCCACTTTCTTATTGTAAAAATAAATACTATTTTATATTATTCCCTTTATGTTTTTCACGCTAATATACAATTCATGGATAATTGTTATTATACTGTAACTATATAATATATACATTGTATATATTTTGTTCAAATTACTACCTAATAAATATGAATGCTTATTGAAAAAATACTTCACAGGTGTTATGTATAACAATTTAAATTAATAAAAAAGTGAGTATGAATTTTTTCTATTATTTATCTAAATTAATTATGATTACATCAACCATAAGTTATAATAAGTAATTATTATCTTATACATGTATTTTTTTTAAAATTATACATATATACATATTTATTATGGTCACTTACTTCAATTTTATAATGAAATTTCCTAATATTGCCAATGCCACATGACAAGTGATGTTAGAACACATATCAATATTGCATAAATAAATAATGATTAATGTAATAGTTAATTAATAAAAAAAAAAAGGTTGTATTTAATTTATATTATTTATAAGCAATTTGTTTAATTAAAAATAAAATAATGAATAAAATGTTTGAATTATTCGAATACAATATTTATGAACATACAAGCTGATTCTGCAAACGTTGTTTTGAGGTGGTTCAGTTCATTATTATAATCAGTACTCTACACAGTAGGTATATTCAAAATTTCAAATACATGTATATATGGTAGCAGGTTAATACAAAACTCTCATTGAAAAAAACACTATTGGTTTTTTTCCAAATTTTTCAATTTTCTAAACAACTATTCAAATTATTCTTTCAGTAAAAACTTTATTCGGATTATTAAGAAATTTTTTTTTTTAAACCCATTCGTTTCATTCGTTTTCATATTATGCGTTTACCAACGAACTTTATTGAATATATATAATATATATAAATTATAAATTTATTTAACTTTAAAATAAAATGTGTTAACAATTACTTATTTTTATTAATGTATCATCTGCAATTCTATATACATATATAACTAGCTGCATTAACCAGCTTTGCCTGGGAGGTATTGACTATTTTATAAAAAAAATGAGGTTGAAAAACTACTATTTTCTTAAATCACGAATATTGAAAGTTGGTTGGAATTATAAGTTGTTTCTGCAAAAAATGATAACGATAAGATAACGTTTACATGTTAAACAATTTACGCGTTTATTTTAATTCATAACTAATTATTTACTAACTTTATCGAACTACATTTATGCCTAAAACCTGCTCTGTGATCTTATCTTTAATTTAAAAAAAAAAAACTGTATGACGTTTGAATCGGTAATTTCGTAGCCAACCCATAACAAAAATTTCCACTTTGACTTTTATATATATATTATAATATACATATAGGTTAAAAATTATAACACACAACTTTTTGTTAAAATTGATAACAAATTATAAATTTACATTTGTAAAAAAGGAGACATACTTACCTGCTCAAAGAAGCAAGTATAAGCAAGACTGTAAATTAAATTTAAAGCCCTACAAATCTATGAATTATGTTGTTGAAAAAATGTGTTATGCATCTAGGCGCAGATTCAAGAGAGGGCCAAGGAGCGGTATATTACATATAAAATAAAATTTATATTAAAAATGGAAGTCAAATTTGATTGCACTTTGCTATACATAAGATGTTAAGTGGGATATTTTATGGATATATAACATTTAATTAAATAATATATTATTGTAAACGAAAAATGATTTTCAGTGGAGACAGTCTATATCACTAAGTATATTACATAATGTGTTTTTAAATATTTCTGTTAAAGTAATTTACCTATTTTACTCTTACTATTATAGTACTTAGGTTGATATAATTTTTGCCTCTTTAAAGTACAGACTAGATAAAATGTAGTATCCAAAACCACCCTCAAAGTTGAAAATAAAGCATCTTATCGGCTAATTAAAGTTTAAAAATTACAATAAAATACAAAAATTATTGTAAAGCCAATAAATTAATTTCTCCGTTCAGAATCTAAAATCAATTTATATAACAAGTAAATAAAACAAAAAAATTAAGAAAAATATAGAAAAAGTTCATTAGGTGGTCGTAAATCCTCGGTGTATGTCCTTCTTATAGATTTGAAAATAGTTATGTATCTATGTGCTACAAAGTTAATATAAAAATACAACAATAAAGCTACACATAATATTTATGGCAATTTCATATTAAATAGGTAGAATATAGTTGTGTTTAATGTTTAGAATACTTTTAATTTTAATCGGATTTTTATCTCAATAGTTATAATTACTGTTCTAGGATAATCAATAGGTATGCAAAGTTTATTAAATTCACATCCATATTTACAACTTTAAAAACATGTTCTTATAAACGATGATTGCAGTTGATCACATATAATTATATGAAAGTACTTAAAGTGTTTACAGTTTTACACGATTGCAATTGGTTATGAAATGACGAATTTTTATTTAATTCTTTACATCAACATTGATCTCGTAATGGGATAAACTTTCTATTTAAAATATTTGGTTTACGAAAATATAAATCATAGTTATAAACTGCTAAAAATATGTTTAATTTAATCAATACAATTAACATAAATAGTACTAATAATTACAACATAATTATTATAATTATTACTGACATGTTTTATATATTATGCAATGAAATTAAAAAAAATGTGTTGATACCTATCTAAATACTATTAAGTGGATTTCATATCATTGTTTTGATGAAAATACAAAAAGTAAAGTTAACAATAAACAATAACATAGTTAGTTGTAAACATTACATTTGTATTGCTTTAGATAAGATTATTTTCTAATCGTTCCAGTTTATTACATATGATTGCTACCATATATTTAAGGGTTTCTGAAGTTTTTATAACGTCATGTAGTGTATCTGTGTATAGGATATGTGTATATCATGAATCATGATGTAATGATACAAAAAATATGTTAGTTGACAACTACGTCAGTGTCTTTGCTGATGAGACATTTTTTATCATGATTATTAAGTACCTAGCAAAACGAGTAGAGTGGGGGATATAAGAACGACCATCACAGATAATATTAAAATAAAATAGCTATTAATTAGTCGAGATATCGCAGTGTTAGCGATAAGTGTTTAAAGTTAAGATAATTTCTAATTTCACTGTATTTACTTCGTTATTAGTTTGCTTTTAGATCAATTATCAGGACTTTAAAATTCCAGGTAAAATTTGTATTTTTATTTACAATAATTTAGTTGCATATAATGTTATGTTGTGTATTTTTGTACTTTATTAAATTATATGTTAAGTATTAATACATTGACACATCCTCTAGTCTTTACTCTTTAGGCCTAGTTATAAAACAACTATATAGGGATTTTTGTTTGATTATTTTTCAAACATATTATCATTTTACCTAAATATTACAAGTGTCAAATTATATAATCATATAGATATTTGTATTAAAATAAAAAGGAAACTAAATTGTATGTATTATATATGAACTACTATCGAATGAAGCATTCGATGCATAGTATGAAATGTATCACCATTATCGTTTATGACCACAGGAAGTAAAATGAGAAAAACACGATAAAAGGAACATGGCCACAAGAAAGTAATAATTAAAATACACAGATGTTACAGGTATTAATTATAGCTAGGAGATCAAGTACGTACGAAGAAGTCATCTATAAGGCAAGTAAGGAATTGATTGTCAGATTTATGATGACGTAAAGAATATGAAGAGAGAATTTAACGTGCGTTTTATATAGGGTAGTAATAATGGTGAGTGTTCTCAATTTTGAGATTATATTAAGAGAAAATTAAGTTTTAATTTATCTTTGGAAAGGTAAGGATACCAAAATATCACACTGTACTCTATAGTATTGAGCAAACCAACAAGAAATAAAGAATGCAAAGGTGAACTGGAAAACTGAACGTCTTCGAGTTACTTGTAATAAAGCCAAGAACTTTAAGAGCTTTACTAACTATGACGTTTATATATGGTTATCGAAGTTTAATGTAAGAGTAAAGTGGATGCCTAAATCTTTAGATCAGAAAACATTTTGTAAAAGAATATCGTTGAACGAGGAAGAGTATGAGATGATAACGTGTCATCTAAAAAAAAGACAAAACATGAACATTGTTATTATTTAGTTGAACACCAAGTTCTTTTACCCAAGAAATGAAGATATAAAGTTTAGTTTGAAGTAGATGACTACTATTAGATGTTTCAATGTTGATATATATATATATATATTTTAATACTACTTATTAGCAAAGAGAAAAACATTTTGTTTTAGATATATCCATTTACTAATTGAATTGGGAAATAAAATAAAAAGGAAAAAAACATTTAACTATATTATTATTTTTTGAACAAACTGGATTTTTACCGACAAGTGTAAAGCGGTGTAACTCCACGTCTCCATGTACTCACCAATGGTGAACTCAACTTGTTTACTTAACTTCAACTTTTTAACTTATAAATACACGACTATTTTAATTTTTATATTTTAAATGTTTTAATAATACATTTAAATCATATTATATGTATATGACTTTACTAGCACTCTTAAACTTTAAAACTTAAATCACGGTTTGATAATGATTAGCCTTTTTAATATTTATAAATTCTATATCTACGATTACCGGATCTTAGATTTTTATAAAACAATAAGTATACAATTTTAATTTTTAAACTTAGCAAAAAAAATATACCTAATAATTGCATCTCTTGTAGTACTTAATATATTATGTTTTTCAAAATAACAAATTATTAAAAAACTTGAATAAGGAAATAGAGTTTTTGATGGTGACAAATACAGTAAGACATTATTGGTTAGGTATTTATGTACTAATATAATACACAGGTATATTATTATACCAGAGTCAGCTAGTTAATAATTCAAACGAAGTATTGAATGTCCATAAATTAAATTATATTTTTGAAACAATTGATTATTTGATACAAACGTAAGTGTAAAGTATTTGTTTGTAAAAATGTTTACGATAATAACTATTTGTAAACGGACTTAATTTTAAAAGATACATAGTACAATATAATCTCGTATGTCCCTTTTTAGCATACTAATTTTTTAATTATATGTATATATAATTAGGGTACAGTCTAACATCTCAAGCGAATTACAAATAATTAAATTAATAATTTTGAATAATTTTCATACAAAATATGCTGATCATGGTGTTTAAAATTGATGATAACTCAACATAATTTTACTAACAATATAATAATTGTTATTTAAACTGTAAATATTTTATAGTGTTAAAATAATTTTGGTATTTAAAAATATAATTGCAATGAACATATAAAATAAAATTAATCGAATTATAAACACATTTTAATTGTGAGTGTTTTTACACTTATCCTAAGTGGCATAACTATGTAGATATAGGTAAATACTTAAAAATAATGGATTATTTAAAAAACACATTTATACAACTTATTTATTTTAACTGAGTGTACTTAAAATTTTTAATCATATACATTTTTTTACTCAAAGTTTATTCAGAAGTTGTAATTAATTTATAGTCATATCGTTTGCAAATTACAAGCTTACAAATAATTTCAGATGACACAATAATGATGAAAATGCATCAACATTATTGTCGGTATACCCCCATATTATAATATATTACTATTACATTCCGGAAATCTTAACTACGCAGTGATAATAACATTAAGAGAATATTAATGATATATGTTGTGCAATTTTTTTACTACGTGGTATGATACAAATTACGTTCATTGTGCTTATTAATATCGTATTAGAAATTTTTTCTGGAACTCATACAGCCATTTAAATTACTTACAAAACATATTTTTAAAGATATCTACAACTGTTAATGAATTGGTTTAGTACAGTTTTTCTCGTTAAAATGTATTTAGGAAATGCCAGATTTAGTTTTAATAGGTGCATGTATAATTTAAAGAAATACATATTTTCGCTATTAAAAATAAAAACATTTCATTTATTATAAAGCAATTACTAATCGATTATATCAAAAATAATAATAGGTATGTACCTAGGTGCAAAAAAAAATGCAATAGAAAGTGTCACGGCCACGTCATAATATATTATATTCAGTTTGCATCTAATACTTACTTTAATTGTACAACTACCTTAAATATAATGTTTTTTTTTTTATTTCGGCTTTCATAATTAATACAATTATCATAATATTCAATAATTAATAATTAATTGTCTAATTGTAAAATGCACAGATTATGTGTTGATAAAAATATATTATTATCGATATTATGTAAATATATTGCCATAATGTGCACAGAATTAAATTTAATTTCTTGAACTTAAATTTGAATCTTAATAATTCTTATATTATAGCTATTTAGACTAAATATCAGCGATATCAACTACTTTTTTATAATATAATTTTATAATATAATATTATAGTTAGTCTGATAAAAATAAATAAACCGGATCTTACTAAAATTCTAAGCTAAAGTGAAGCAAGGTCGTTTTAAAACATATCACGAAAACTCGATAAGTCGATTATAGACGTATTCAATAGAATAGCTACAATTTTAATCTTATAATCTAAAATATATTCCAGGTATTTTATGGTGTGTTTTTGTCGACATTAAGTGTAATATTATGTTATACATTATATTATTATGTATGCCGTTGTATCTCAGTATAAAATAGATTTTATGAGTATATTATTATTATTATTATTATTATTATTATTATATGATACTATTGATACTAAGTTATACACAAAATTACATTTTTAATCGTCGTCAATAAAGACATTTTGTAGAAATAATTCTCAGAAATCGTCAATCCCAACTTAGCTATAGTCTATACAATGGATATTTTATTTGTTAAAAGTTATGACACATCAGTAGTCGTTGGTGTTTAATCGTAATTTAATTGAATGAAATTTATTATGAATGTGTTTATTAATGAGTAATAACATTAAAAATCCTCTATACTATTATTACCTTTATAATTTTACTGATAACTAAAACACTAAAAAAAAAAAAAACAAATAAAATAATAATTTTTTTTTTAAATTTATTACAATTTGTTAACTGTAAATGTTTATAAAATCCATCTTATTTAATTAGTTAAATCATAATTGCGTTTAGAGGACAAGAAGTTAGAAAAAAACTTTAAAAAATAGAACTATATAAAAATAATAGATTAAGTAAAGTTAATAATAACTGTATATACATATTATCATAGGTACACAGTTAAACAAAATACTTAAAAACAGTGAAATTTTTAAAATCTTAAAATCACCATTTAAAAAAAATATTTTTACTAAGCTACTTTTGTGAATTACTTAAAAAAAATTTATTTTCCGACATGTTTCAAATGTTTCAACCATGTTAAACAAAATATAATGTTTTTCGAATAAGTAATTTTATTTTTAATAAATATAAGAAATAATTATCTATTCAGAGATACATTTTAATTATATAAAAACATTTAAATTAATAATATTATTCACTGCTGCGTCATCGTTTGTTTTTTTATATAAATGTCAACCATAAATTATTATAGTCTATAGAGTGACCAGATAACATTTTACGAAATCCTGGACAACACTTTTTAACTTGGCCATTGCATTACTTTATCTTACCATTTATTGGGTATTAATTTTATCGTATTACGTTATCTATGTTGGTGTATAATTACTTTACTATCGATAAAAAAATTAACGATTTACATTAATCAAAATAAAAGTTTTATTCTAATTGAATTCCAGTAATTATTATGTTACTATTCAAAACAGATAATAACACCAATTTAGTAGAATTTCTTCAAAACACGATTTACTTGAATTTACATTCACATGTTACATGTAAAATGTCAAATTTAACACAATTGTACTCATATCCTAGACAAATGGTCATTCTAGTTGGCACTCTAGGTCATTAACAGACAGTTAGTACTGTCTATGTTTTTATAGTATTATGCCATTTAAGTTATATCAAATAAAATAACTAATATAATATGTGTATACCGTGATAATTTATATAAAAATTAACTTATACAATGAGTTAATGACTCAAATAAAATCATATTATACATATATATGTGTATAAATATTATTTTAAATCAAAACTTATATCTAAAAAATGTTAAAATAAGAAAAACAAGATAAACAATAGCAAACTATAATATGTATAAAATTATAAATATCATACTGAAAATTGAAAAATTACAAATTTATATGATATCAAAAAATACCGTTCAGTTTATGAACTGTAGTTATTTAATCTCTATTGAATTGAAAATTAAATTGGTATACCTTTATAGAATGATAAATTAATCATAATTATTAAAGAATTATTGGATTATGATATGAAGTATCGTATAATTATAATTTTATAAAATATATTATATTAATAATAATATCACGTTATTAATATTTTTCAAAGTAGGAATTGCCTATTTATTAATATTATTCTTCTAAAATACCACAATATTAACATAGCTGTGTACCCATGTATAGATTTACAGATTTAACTTCTCTCAAATGTTTTACAAAATTAATTGTTAGTATTTTATTTCATTTAAATACAATATCAACACTTACCTCAATCCTCTAAATATTATGATTGATATTTCCATGGTTATTACAAAATAACCTAACAAACTATATAGTTTGGAAAAGATGTTCATAATTTATTTTGAGTAGTTTAAACATTACATTAAAGGTGTTAAAAATCATGTACATTCATTATCCAATGCTGAAATATTTTCTTTTTCAAAATCGATGAACGATGATTAATAAAATATTTTAAAACGATAGGATAAAATCTTATTGTTTAACATATTTGTATCATATTTTTATAATTTTTCAATATTATATTTATACAAATTTAGTTTATAATAATTATATAGTAAAAATATAATAATAAACATAATATTTTTTTCATATTAAATTAAATTTTCATTTACCTTATTAAGTTTACAAAAAAATTATAAAACCCAATAAAAAAATTATATGTTTCATTTTATTGAAAATACCTCTTGGTCATATAATGATGAAGTTAATCAAAAAATAATTGAGTTAGATATTGACGAAAAGGTTAAAAGGAAAAGTACTACATAAACTAAATATGATTAGAAGAATAATATGTTTTTATAATAAAACAATAATATTTATATTTATAATAATAAATACCTATTATACCTACATAGTAAATATAGCAATATTATAAACAATAATTATATATTATGATTTATTAAATTAGAATAGTACTATGCTAAGTAATCTATTTAAATATGATGGAATATGATAACCATTTTTAGACGTCGAGTATTACACACATGACTACAAATATTAAACTAATTGTATTTTTGACCAACTTCAGGATAAAATTAAATGTATTATTTCTTTTTGGATAAGTATTTTTCATTTTGTAAATGTTAAATTTTGATTTAAATGTTTTAGTGAAAATGTTTTCCGTTTTTAGTAAACATTATTTAATGTGTTAGACTAATTATTATTATAATTTAAAATTTATTGTAGTCTTAAGTATAATTTGATATCTGAAGTAATGAAGTATATAATTATATTAATATAGTTAGAGTTAAAAAAAAAAATAGAGTACCTATTACAAGATAAAAGATACGCTATTTTATTTTATGAGTAGTGCTAGTGTTTCATGTAAATATAATCTTACAAAAATAAATTTGTCGAACATACTTTCACCATCATATCTGCCCCTTCCGTATATACTTTCATTTATGCGCATATTATTCGCTTTATTCTTATAGGTTTATACAAATTATTCTATCAAATATTGATGACAATTTATGATAAATCAATATGTAATAATATAATTGTTACAATATTTTAAAATTCGTTTGACTTATGAAACAATATTAATTGTTTTTGTACATATTTAATATTTTTATCATGTAATAATATTAATATTTGATAAACTAATAATAAATTATATGATTAATTATTATATTTATATAGTGTGATGTTCATTATTTTTATCATTTTCCATTGAATTTAAATTTATTATTTTATTTTATACGGCAATTTATAAAGTATGATTGCATTTTAGTTATTAAATTACCTTATATTCATTTGTATTCATATTTTACATTTTCTATTGGGTTAATTTTACCAACTATAATTTCATTGTCAATTGAGACTGTATTTATTTTGTATATGTAGCAGATCGTATGATTATTTAAAATATAAAAACGTGATTTAATTTAATATTCAAAATGCAATTCAGTTATCATTTGCCTACAATCTTATAGAAACAGCAATTCAAGTAAAAAATATGTGGTAACGCTTAAAGGGTGAAAGTTCTACTTATTTTAAAAGATACGCATTTATAACAATAATTTAATGTGTACATGAAAAAAAATAGTAGTGAACTTTAATACAAAAATACTTCTTTCTAATATAAAAGTAATTTCATATATATATTATTATAAAATAATAATGCAATAATTTTAATTTTTAATAGATAAACCAAAAAATCAATCATTTCCCATGTTATTTTTGTAATAATTTTTTTTTTTAGGTACAATAATTATTAAATTTGTTTTATTTTTATTAGAGAATTTTTAATCTAGACTACTTGTTTAGTTATATATATTAAAAAAGTATATAAATTATTTCCAGTTAACTATGATTTATTTCCAATTGTATTGTAGTATATTTTTTAATACTGGGTTTTCATTAAAAACTTTAAAGAAAGCTTAAGTTTTTTTTAGAATGTCTTAAAGCTCTGGTAAACTTACATAATTAGTTTGATTTAAAACTATATATATACTTATAAAATATTTTCTGTTTGAAATGAGCATAATTTAACTTAAATCATTCTTCATTTTTAGAATCGTCACGAGTTCGGAATTACAACAGAACCGTTATTATATTTCTCTGATTAGCCTGAAGCAGGTTAATCAAGTTGAACTTGTTAGCTATATATTCTTTAAATTATATCGTAGGTATATAGTATATAATACTGCAGTGTCAAATCCAAATCAACATAAAATCTGGCAAAACGTAAATTTACGCAAAATATTATTTTATTATTTAAATTGTATTTTTATGTTTAATATTTTAATCAAATTAATTTTTAAAATAATGACATTTTTTAACTAAATGTGAAGTTTAAATTATAGTTTTATATAATAATAGAGTTGAATAATATGTTATGATTATTATATATTTCATTAGTGAAATAATTAAATAATAAATACTTCAAGACTTTTGTCGTGTTATATTAATTTGTATTTTAAATATTAAGCCATTATAAAATTAAAAATTATAATAATTATAAATTAACTGGAACTAGAGTATACTGAAATCGGATTCAGTAATAAAATAAAAAGGAATAAGGGCTATGCTCTATTACTGCAGTTAGGAAATCGTTATGAATCACAGTAAAAAATGTAGCCAGTCGAAATCGGATGCTTATAAGTTATAAGAAGGACATGATTAATGACCTACGGAAAATAATCAAACAACTAGTGAACATGCAAAGATTACAGAGGCTTCTTGAAAGCAACCTAGAAAAGTTTATTTATCTGGCATCTTGTTACTTATCCAAACATGACGTTTTTAGCTGACATTTTATTAATATTTTAGCAATTAAATTTAAATAGTAGAAATTATAATTATAATATTTTGATCCATATCAACTAATTTATCTATAATAATTGTTTTAGGTGTACATCGAGTGGCATTGCATTTTCTGATTAAGTAGGTGCATAGGCTTTCCCGTGCATTTTTTTGTACAGAATTGTTATTTTTCAGAAAAAAATAATAATTTCATACAAAAGTTTGAAATAACAAAACACATTTAACGCATTATCCACAGACACTAAGTAAAATATGTATATAATATGACCGTCGCTAATCAGTGGCTGAGTTATTAGTCTGAAAGAAGAGTAAATGCACAATTAACCTATTTTAATTTTTAAGAAAAAACTTTCATAAACTCACACAGGTACTTTAGCAGTTAATTAATGATAATATTATTGGCCTATATTATATCTGTATAGGGAACAATAGAAGAAAAAGTCGAGTCGTAATAATCAAGGCTTATTCAACCACTAACATTTTAGTCCACAAGTAATTTTTGTAATATCCTCGTGGTAATGTTCGTAGTAAACATCAGAAAGTATTGAAAACATTTTTTTTTCAAAGTAGGTGTATTGTACATTATAACCTGAAAATATGTATAGACTAAAAGCCGAGTAAAAATCTTTTAGCTATTTTACTTTTCTAAATAATAATTAAATGACATACCTGTGTATGATGGTGTCGTATTTTTTTAAATATACATCGGAACTACGTCATATTTTATTTTTGTTAAATATAAAACTATAAGTCATCGTAAGATTTTTCTAAAATCAATTTGAAATAAGATTATTTAACATTGACTATAAAATATTATTTTACCTACTCTCTAGTAACAATATGAGATAATAGAAACGTAAAAAAACCACACAATAGGACAAAGATATATTTATAAAATTAAAAATTGAATGAATGAAATACCTACGTTAAAATAAATGTGAAAAATAATACGAATATAACCTTAAATCTTTAATTACCGAATAACCTTTAATTGACACAGTAGTTTATTAGTAATATAATAAATAATGATTATGTTAAACAATTGTCAAGAAAACGCAACCATGAATTTAGTTTTTATTCTCATATTGTGTGTTAGAAACTAAAATTATATTTAAACATTTTAAACATAATAAATGTTAGATAATGAAAAAAGTTAAATTTACAATTTTTTTCTAATTAATTTTTTATTGGCAATAAATTTAGGAGACGTTACGGAAGTTACCTCAAAGCACTGAAACATATACACAGGCACTGCAACACTAACTAATATGAGCTGTAAAATATCAGGCTTTCTCGACTTTAATAGCTCTAGCGATTAATACAGCCCATACGTGCATATTTATGATAATCATTATCGTCACTGATAACGAACATGATAGAAAAAAATTTATGGTTAAAATCCAGAACTGTCCTTGACGTATGATTTTTTAAATCGCAAGAATTAAAATAAAAATAATAAACGTATTTTTCGCATGAAAATCATGAAACCATTTAATCGTCACAAAAGCTCGATCGTTAATAATTTTTTTATGATTTGTCAAACTATAACGTACTTACATAACACATTATTAATTCGAGTTTAAACAAATTACTGAATTAAATCGTTTACATGCATGTAAATAGGTACAACCAATAGGTCAATCATAGCCTATGGGAGTTTATCTTAAAGCAATAATTGAAAAGACAGAATACAGTGTTCACTGTTGCTACATTAATAATAACTATCATTATTATTATTATTATTATTAATATTACGATAAGAATTAACTCATATTCACTTATTATACATGAACAAATTAATACATAAAATTAGTTATGTCGGCACATTGTCATGCACTAAAAAATTCTTACCAGCAAAGTATAATAATTATTATTTTATAATATTATAGTGGATTGTGATTTTATTTATGTTACAAGTTAAATGTTGTTTATTCATAAAATGTTTGAAACATGAAGTAATACGAGTTTTTCGTTAGTTTTGTATTTTTCTAATATAAATTTAGTACAGTGTGGGCACAGCAGTTTTTAATTCGTATAGTAAGTACACATCATGCATTTAATTCAACAATATCAAAGTAAGTGGTATTGCAGGCGTATTGCATATCCGAAATAGTTTTAATCCCACATTTGCTTTGATATCTAATATTATTGCGAGAAACGTCTGAAGCACTGAGAAATAATTTAGAACTGTAGTATACCTTTATATTAAAAATATACCTATATATATAAAAATAAATAATTGTTGATGTTATACCAATGTTTCATCACGAGTTTAATGTGACGGCTACAATAATATTGTTCTTATGATTTATGAATACACTTACTCAAAGATTAAAAACAATTTGATAACTACATTTAAATTAATTTAGAATATTATAATAAAATACAATAAATTAAATATTCCATTTTACATTTTTATATTTATCACAAATAATTTTGTAATGTTATCCAATTGACTTTAATAGTTGACAAGATAATGATATTAAAACAAAGTTCACAATGTACATTGTACACTGTAGAATCACTGACATTGCAATGTTTTACTGATACAACTTCAATAATTATTATCAACATATTTTGTGAAAAGAAAATATTACAATACTAAACCATTACATATTATCTGATATACCTATAATTTTACATAAGATCTTGATTTTTATCCACAAAAGTTCAATAAATAACAATATCAATATTTTAAATTTATTATTAAAAGCGTTTAATTCTCTAATGAGTACCTAATGAAGAAGAAAAGAAAGTATTCTATACAATAATTTTAATTTTATAAATAATTATATGATGACGTAATAAACATTTTTCAATTACTTAAAAGCATCGCGTGCTAGGTAACTGTAGACTTTTATTTCAAAGTTTTCTATTACGTTAAGTATAATATTTTCTACTTCTGAATATTTAATACTATATAGATTTAATTAAATCACTTTGTTTTAAGATATTAGTGAATAATTGAGTATCTACTGACTATTTTAGAAGTTATACATTTACAAGGCCATCCTTATGTTATAAAATCTGATACTCATAACATTTTTCTCTATCGAGATTTAAGAGCTCAATAATATTTTTTATGAATCTTATATCAGTTTTATCTTTTGGAAATAACTTGAAATACAAATTTTTAAGATCGAATATATTAAAGCTATACGTACCAGATATTTTGACTATTTTTTGCAAAATGTGTTTAGAGTGTTTAGACACATGAAAATGTGTTTTGTCTTTATTATGTTTACCAGTAACTTAAAATATTTTAAAAATTCTGCTAAGAGTAGGTTTTTCGACGGTCGCGAATATTATTAGATCGTCAAGATTACATTTTTAATAAATAATAAACCACTATCCTGTTTTGAGGTGAGTGAAACTAAAAACAAACTGCTTATCATTTTTTTTTAAACTTTTCTTTATATACCTTTATATAAGTATTAGTTATATGCGTATATCTAAGTTTAATTTGATAATAATATTAAACAATTTCATTAGATTTATAATACCCTTGCAGGTGCAATATAGTTATTAAGATTATTGATCTTCATGAATATGAGTGTAGTAATGGAACTTATTATTACAATTTAAAACCTTAAGCGTTGAAGGTTCCACGGGAATGATAATTGTCGCCAGTCAATAATATTTTATTTTTCCTCATGTGAAATGCCATTTGTAGGATCAGCACGTATACTATAGGTACCAAATAGGTTCATATCGCACAGCACACACTTATGGTCGTATCAGCGTATGTAATATATGTAATTTTTGGTCAGTGGAAGTTTTGCGAATTTTGTCTGCAAAAAGCGTACATTAGGTAACTTATTACTATATCGATACGAAGTTCAATCGTAGGTTATAGGTATCTATACCGCAGAAAATCTGTCTTGTTACATAACTTTATATACCCAGTACTCTAAAAGTCTTGAAGTTATATACCTAGATAATAATTAATAATTAATTAAAATATCAATGTTTTAATAAGCAAGGTGAATATATTTTCAAGGTTATGCATTTATCTATTTTAAGATAAAATATTAACTTATTACATAATAATTACTCAAAACAGTGCGAATAATCATGGCGCGTGATTCGTATCACACACGACAGTCGTACGACACGTCAACAACTAAAGTCGCCACTATATAAAAGTGTATTATAGCGTTTAAGTATAGAATATTAGCCTTCGCGTTTTTCGATTCTTTGGTGATCTCTCGTCGTCGTTTTTAACATAACGTCATATAACTAGGTACGATAATGAGTAGGTATCTAGTGTAATTATATCGTCGTGTCAAACTCGTTTGTAACCCGACCTAACCCGACCCGCAAAGACGGAACTACATAACATTATATTATTATTATTACAATAAAACAATATAGGTACGCCTAGCCATAGGTACCTATATACAACCTATCGGACGCGTCGAGAGCCGTTCTAACGCGTTCGGAAATCGCGGATGTTACGACTTGGATGATAAGTCGTTTGCAGCAGATGATAAAAGAGAAAGAACGAAATAAAAAAAAAAAAAAGCGAACGCGCGTTACATTATTATTATGATTATTATTATTATGTAGGACCATCGTCGAACGTCGTCGCAGGAATGTCGCGTCGTACACACGAACCGGTACACCCGGTCGACCTTCCCGGGCGATCGCGCGCGCGCACAAGTATCCGACGGACGGACGGACGGTCCCACCACGAAGAGTGAAAACGAGCGCGACCCGCCGCAACCGTCGCACACACGCGCAAACACGGCGCACACGCCGACGGGAGGACGGGCGACCGGATAAATGGTTGTATTACGCGTGCGAATAATATACGTTCGCCAAACTCGTATTAGCGCCTCTTATGCTGTTATATTATTATTAATATCACATACATAATAATATTCTTCCGGCACCAACCCGCTGCCACCTGTGCGCGGACGGACGGACGGACGGACTCGGCCGCGGTGGAGGCGGCGGCGACCAAGTCTGCACAATCGTTTCACTACCGTCGCGTCGGTGACTCGTGCTGCAGTGTGTGAACGTGAATTGCAGTGTGCGTTCGCGTCGAAACGCAAAAACGACAAAAAAAATAATAAGATCACTGCGATATAAGAATATAATATTATATCGTCCAAAAACGCGTCCGCACGCGCGACGTTCAAACGTCATCGTAACAATAATTAGGTAGTCGTTTTTCTCCTTTTCATTTTTTTTTTCGTACGTAAATAATTTTCATTTCGGCATTTTCGGTTTAGCCGTTCTCCGTCTCCGTGTACGATAATTTCTTGTGGTCGACGCTCGATTCGCTAAGGTTCGCCACACGAATACGACGACGACGACGACGACGTCATGGACGACAAGGATAAGATACGGAAGATGTTCAGCTGGAGCACAAGTCTCACGTGAGTACCTACGCGTACTATACGATATTATCCGTCCGTCCCTCCGTCTGCGATCCGCAGACAGTCCCTATCGTGTGTCGTATAATATTCTGTACTTCGTTAGATCGAATAATAAAATAACGATTGGTTTCGATAACGATGACGTGTCGTAAAGGCGCCTTTGCGACAACGCTTTTCGCGTCGATATCGCGTACGCCGCGATCGTTCAAGTCTACGGGCCGTCAGTGCTCCGTTCGCCGGAGGAGGATGCGACGGTCTGTCAGATTTGGTACTGTACCGACAATATTATATTGTGTGTACAGAGACACGGTTTAAGTTGATTTTGAGTCGAAAACTGTGAATTATTTGGCTGTCGCTCTCCAGTTTCTGAATCGCTTAATCGTGACGACCCAAAAATTTTAGACGATTATTATTATCGACGTCGTATGAAAGCTCTTTGTGCTCGGGATCTTCGCAATATTACAGCGCTTATTCAAATATCATCATAATATTATTAATGCATCCAGTATATTATAGTTTTTTTTAAACCGTGACGGTTACTGGTCTTCCAGCAGCTGTTTTTGTTTTTTTTTTTTAACGTGAAAATCGTTTTTTATTTTTTTATTTCCGTTTCACACGTTATGTTACAACCGTACAGTATCCATAACCTAACCATTTGGTTACGTAACCGAAGAAGAAATCGACGGTGGCGGCGGCCATGCGAGTATAGCCAGTGGCGGCGGTGGCGGTCGGCAAAGGGGGACAACCACCGCGAATACCGGTTTGTTACGCCACGGACGACGAGCGAGCGCTCCCACCGCCACTGATGCCGTCGCCGTCGCCTGCATGTGCGCCGACCATCGGGAAAGCTGGTTTCGGGGTGTCGGCCGTGAGATCTGATCACTTTTTATAAATAATGTGTTTTTTTAGTGTGTGCAGAATACGTAGATTAACAATAATAGTAATAATGAGTTGTTTCTACGTACGTATTACATACGTCACTGGCACATACAGCAATTACATATTATTTATAGGAAAAGTGTTATTAACAATTATTTTATTCTTCGACGTTAGTATTTTACCGTTTGCGTTTTGTAAGCCTCGAAAGAACGCGATCAGTTCCGTAAACGAAATAAATAAATAAACTATGCATGTAGATAATTAACAATACACAGTGTCATATAAATTTGCCTATATACGTAATTGTAAGGCTCAATGTTGTTTTTTCATTTTTTTTTTTTTTTATCGTTCGATTATAGTAGTATCTATAATACTAATAATATACAGATACATAATAATATTTTGTAAGAATAATTAATAAACCAATGTTTTATTTATATAATATAATATTAATATTCTATCAACTCTTGACGTTCACCGTCACAATATGAAACTATTCAGTCGTTTACGACTTTCATTCGCATGCATAATAATATTATTCCATTAATTTATTTTTTTGGCAAACTATAGCAACGTAAAATAATAAGCCTATTATGCACATAGTCAAACATGACACGTCTGAAACATACCAATGGGCTTAATGTTGATTGAAGCATCAAAATATTGTTAAAATATATAATAAATCTGACTATATATTGCTATTTATTATAACCATCACCGGAAGCTGATTGACTGCTAATCCGTGTCAAGGTCATTCGTAATGATACAAACATTCGTCAACAATAGTAAAATCCTACATAACTCTTATATGAGATTTTCTTTTATCATAAAATATAATTAAACATATATACGAATTTCAGATTTTTCTTATAAGTTTCGGTATGTGTTATTTTATATTTTTATTCACTGAACAACAATTGAATAATAAATATCAATTAAATTATAATTAAAATACACATAGTATATTATAAAGTTATTATTAAATCTGTTTAAACTTTTGAGTAAAAAGTATCAGTTATGTGTGAACAATAGTTTAGACTTAAAAATAGGTTTTTGTTTTGGTAGTTACTAGTTACCACACTACCGAAGGTCAGATCTCGTAAAAAGTGTCGTGACCTATAAATTGTGACTTGAATAAACATTTTATTCTCATTACTTATTATTGTGTATTTTAAGTTAAAGTTAGGTATAACGTAGTAAATTATTTGAGAAATATATTTCTATTATTACAATAATATACTGCAAAATGTTTATATAATTCGATCAATTATTATCCAAAAATCAATAATTTGATTGAATTGTAAGATTTAAAGTGAATACAAGATTCTAGCTATGGCTATTAATATTCTCTAATTTTACTGAAATATTCAATACACATTACACATCATTTGATAACGAAAGACTGTACAAAACTAAACTATTGAAAAAAGTGAACGTAAGTGAAAGGGTAAAAAAGATAACGAAACTGAAACCTTAAAAATGTAGTTTGTAGGAAGGAGGATAATGATATTAAGTAAATAACATTATATTATTATGCCTACCAATGTTTATACTTAGGTAAAAAAGTTTAGATAATAACATGCAATAAACCAATACCTAATAATCATTTAGAATTTAGAATTAAAAATAGTTAAAACAAAACAAAAAATATTATCTATACTACATAAAGATAGGTTTGATATTATTATAGTTAATAATATAATATAGTCAATATTTAAAAAAATTATTTAATGTTATTATGTATAATTATGAAATTTGATGTGGTAAACTTTGCATTTTATTTTCTTCCAAATATTTAGTTGATTATTTTAATTTTTTTTAGCTGTTCCATGATAATATATTGATTTAGTACGTTTTATGTATCATATTTTATTCTTAAGATTCAATTCATCTTCGAAATACTGTCAGCAAAAATTGCACTACTAGAAACGTCAACTAATGTTATGATGTTTATCTTTATTAAATTTAATAAAAATCTGTCATCATCCAAGTCCGGATTGTATCCTTTTACATAATAATATATGATAAATTAACTGAGTATATGCAGCATTCAGTTGTGAAAAATGTGGACGATTTGTTAACATGACGTAGTTCACATAGAAAAAAAATATTTTTCTATATAAAAATCACATTTTAAAGATTATGTAATATTTATCGTATTTATCAGATTTGAGTGTATTATTTTGTAGAAACCCATGTAGGAAAATCGTATATTTTATCATTTTTACTGTCAATTTTTTTCTTCTTATTTTTAAAGAGATAAAATATTGGATTCAATTTTTTATCTAATCGTATACCTCTATGATTTGTGCTAAGAAAATATTTTTGTTAGTTTCACTATATGGCTATTCGTATGATAACGTGATTTGATTTTCAATACGTGTGCTTACTAACTAATACATTTATTATGAATTGGGTATTGGCGATACATCACTAATTATATTATACTCTATCAATAATGGATACAAGATTTTAAATTACTTGTTTAATTTACTTTTGTTAATTCTCATCAATATATGCATGACAGAGTCTAAACTAAATTCATATACTTTATATAGAATTATTATGAGTGGAAATTTATTTTTTTCTTAAATTTTCAATACACAAGGTTTTAATGGACATGTCAAAACTAGTTAATTTTTCATTAAAAATTATAAAAAGTTAATTATAGTAAAAAAAAAAATTAAAAAAAATATGTCTACAAAAAAATTTAAATAGCTTTATTTTGAAATCAACTTGAATTTGTTAAAAATAGCATCACTACAAATATAATATGATCATTTATACGTTTAATACTATAATAATAATATAATAATGTGATAAGTAAATATATATCAACTGAAATTGATTTATTAGTGTGTGTTGTAAATATATACATCATGAAGTTAATCAAATAAAAATCATGAAAGATATTTTCTTCCTCCTCGTGTCAAATGAAAAATATAAAAAGTTTACTTAAAAATAATCTTTATCATAGTTTAATATTTGTCAGTATTTTATGTTAGCTTTCTCAAATAAAATAAATAAATATAATATAATATTATGTACTGTAATTATTTATGATTGTATAATGCTTATAATAATATGTTAGGTATAATATGTATAATATTATTATGTATCTTTACACTTATAAAAAAAAAAGTATCGTAAGTACTAATGAGTAAGTACTAGTTGTAATGATCCCAAATTGTTATGAACTGACCTTCGTAGATTATTCAGAACTGACGTAATCATTGATAAATGTAATCGAACACATTATCAATCAGCATAAGAAAATACTGTCTTATCTAAAAAATGTCATCAAAAAGTGCTAAATTTTTCTAATTTTGTGTACCAATAATGGTTTAGTGACTAAAATATAACTATGTTACACAAGATGTTACGTTTATAATATTTATTTATACATTTTAATGCTATCAAGATTATACAAAATTTAACCTTCTATTAAATATTTTGGAATCTGTATTTTGTTAATTTAATTTTTTATGCCCATCAATATATTAATTAGACGTTAATGGTTTTGAATTTAAGTTTACAATATTAAATTATGCTTAGTTAAATGCATCTCGTTTAAATGACACAAGTCACGGTAATATTTTCCGAGAAATCACTATTCACTAAAATGTGTATGGTTAAAATTAATACAAAACAGAACAATGATAATGTAGGTCAGTAGACAAAACTTCTTTTTACAATTTCTTCTACCCATTGCATTTTCTACTTGTGTATGTCAGTATGTTCTATAATGTGTTCACATATAAGATCAATATAAGTAATTATAATTATATTTTTTAACTATAATTCAGACACTGAAATTTATTTTTAAAAAAAAAATAATAATTACTTAGAGCGTCCTTGCTTGTTTTGATTTAATTATAATATTCTCTAAGTAACACATACATATTATTCTATTATATAATTGCCTTAACCATTTGCTGATTGCCCTAAATTATAAAACACGTTTTTATTGATTATAAATCTACATTAGGTAAAACCTTCATTTATTTTAGTGGTTTCTTTTTTTTATACTTTCGTTAACTTAATACAGCATGGTGTACTTACTAAAGTCATCAATTTATTTTACTTAACATTTAAAAGTTTATTTGTCTATATTATAACCATTATGATTATCTTGTAAAATAAACAAATATCGTTTTCTAAAAAATAATAGAATTTATAAAAAAATACTTTTTATTTTATTAATTTTATTTTAATATTACATTAGTTGTATTTAAAGTGTGAAGGAAAATATAAATTATTTTTACATGTTTATTATTTCACCGTGTAAAAGACATTCGACGTTCAATTCACATTGAAATTTACATTTAAGTTAAATCAGCTTCTGTATTTTTTAATTTTACTTTAAAATTACCCAAATTATAATTAAATTGACAATATAATATAAGTGTCTTATTTCATACATTTAAAATGTATAAATTAATTGACTTTATTAAATAAAATAAAAAATAAAATTATCATGTAGAAATCAATATGGACATTAAACGTGCGAGAAAATTTAACGAGTTATTTGCAAGCATATTATAAGGTTATTTTACAATAACATGACTCAAAATAATAATACAACTTGAAGGTTAGAAATATTATTTTAATAAACGATTGTTGCAATAACGTTGATATTAAAATTAAATGCTGTACCTATTCATATTTTATTCCCATACCTGATAACTAAAATATACCACTTATGCCGGATAATTAAACGAGTAAATGGCCTGTAGGCTATAGTACTTATTTAATATGTTTTACTTTAGTAAAAATATATATATAATAAAGGTTTTACGAAGATACTTGAATATATAAGTAAATACTGTAAATACTGTGTTCGAAATCTTTTAAGAATACATAGTATCTATACAATATTTATGTATTATAACAACTAATTTTGTTGTATTTGTATACCATAATATACATTGAGCAACATAAGTATGTAACTGATGAATTTTGTAATTGTTGGAAAACAACTGAACAACGTTTAATTAAATAAACCAAAGGAATGTTTTAATCCAAAGAGATAATAAATAACCTTCGTACAGAACTATACTAAATATAAAAATAAATACAGATGAGGACATCTATTATAATAGATGTCATAATATATGGTTTTATGATTTATTATTTTTATATACCAAGAGTTAAACGTAATGAACATTATACTCAGTAATTTGCAAAACGTCATCAAATTTGATTAACAATCATAGTCAAGTAAAATAATTACTTTTGATTTACGTCAGACTAAATAAGCATTTCCTCGTGGCGAACTAATACAATTTAATTGTACCACGTTGAAGTATTAGTTTTTAGTCGGTTTTTCAATAATACTAAACATATTATTAATGATAAATGGACTTTTAAGATTTTAATTAATTTGAACATGTATAAAAAAAGTGTGGGGCTATAAATATACTATACCTAATATATTACATATAAAATAATTGCATACAATAAACACTTTATGTGTACATGGTATATTTGACTTTTAAGAACGTTTTTATGACCATATTTTAAACACAACATTCTAGAAACAATTAATGTTTCGAAAACTAATTTCTATTGCGTATGTTAAAAATAAATAAATTAAACGATATTGTTCTTTAACTACAACAGTTTATTATTTATTTTTTGTTTATTGAAGTATACGTTTCGAATGACACCTAAATAAACAACTGAAGACAAACACGTTACATGTCCAAATCAGTACAATAATAGTATATAATATATATATATATTATAGTGTACCTACCATATTACGACAGGGTCAGGGTTAATTAAATTACGGGTAATTTTATCTTTAACTCCTTGTTTTGAAAATTCTATACGCTTTTACTGTAGTGGGTATTTTTGACATGATTTACAAGTAATTACCACAACATAATAATGTACCTATATTAGTGAATGACCGGATTAAGTAGGTAAAATATACAATTGTATGCACAATAGTTAGGTAAATTTCAAATTTACTCGTGTATAAATTATCATTTATAATACTGTTTTAATTGAATTGCTTCTTGTTGATCAAGTCGGTTTTCAATTAATTTGTATAAATATTTTCTATTATAAAAAACTGTATCGTTTTACTTCATACTACACAGTAAACAAATACCTATTACCTAACAATAATAAAAAAAAACCGTATCGATGCTTTAAGGGATGCCCAAGTAATTTTATGATGTATCCAATAAAAGGCTGATCTTCTTTTCCGCCAAAATTTACCTTTCATTTTACCGCCAAGTCTATTTATTAACAGAATAATAATATTTAATTATTTTTTCAATTACCACACATTTTAGTGTTACTATTACTTCGAAAACATATGTTATTAAAAATTAAAATGATTTTCAAAATAACTTAAAATTTTAATCAAAAATAGTTAGTTAAACGATTATTAATTAAGTATATATTTTTTAAATAACATTGGTATTCAATTGAAAAAATCAAAATTATGTCTGTAACTTACAAGAAATCAAGTCAAAAATTAAAACTTTTGTTTTTCAAATAATTTAAAACTGTATTTTATTATTAACAGTTCTTTTAAAAGTTATTATAGTTGTACTCTAAGTATTGAATAATCGTGTATCATATTTTCTCCCTTTTTATATTGCTCAATGAACACTGAGTTTTTTGTTGTTGTTTCAAAATTTGATTTCGTGGTATTTTCAGTTTTTGACTTTTTATTAATTTACAATAAATGTTTTTTGTACTTGTTCAATTAAAATAGATTTCAAATCTCGATATAAATGTTAAATATGTATGAAATTACTCATAGACATTTATTGTGTGTGTAAGTTCTAAAGATGGAAGTGTCTAAAGTTTCAGAGGATAAATACAATCTTCAGAAATATATATTTCTACAAAGTAATCATACAATTTTTATGGTCTTTTGTCAATTGGACAACCGATTATAAAGTGCTCAATGAAACAATTATTTATGTCTTTAAATTTAGAAATAATTAGTCAACTATATTATGTAATCATTTACCAATTTCAGATGACTCGTTTCAATATACTCGTACACTCGATAAGCCAATTTTTTTTTTATATTCTACGATACTTAGATTGTGTTAAAAATCCCAAAATATTAGTTTGAGACTTCATTTAAAAAACTACATGAAGAATAGCCTTTTCAATGTAAACATTCATTGTGAGAAAAAAAATAACTCAAATTCTTTTCATGTTTTGTTTGTGGCACAAAAAATTTAGGTATACGCTTATGTATATTTATTTGGTAATAAGCAAAAAACTAATGGAACATACTGAGTACTAATGACTAACGATTATTCAAATATTCATAAATTAAAATAAATTATAAAAAAAGTTCTATCCATACAAATGCTTTAACTGTTGACAAAAATCTAAAATTTAATTCGCATGAAAATATTCTTATTTATCATTTATCAACATACATTAAAAAGTTTTCATTTTTTTTTTTAGTTTTAACGTTAATTAAATCATGTGCGTTGTGGAAATCAACTATATATTAGCAGGGTTATGAAGTATAATTTTTCGTCGTTTTTCATATTGGTAGGTATGTATTTTTTGATTCTATTAATATCGAAAATTATTACTATTTTGTTCGACTTCAGTTAGAATAATGTTCTTTGTTTTTTCACTTCATATTCAATAACTTTTCTATTACATGCTGTATTTATCACTTGTTTTTTCAATGTTTGGCTAGAATATTCATCATGATTGTGCTGTAGTGTATTTGTATTGACAAAAGTTGTGTTATTTTGTAAACTTTTCATTTACTAGTTTTAGTGACGTTTAAGTCCTTTATTGCAAGAACCAATTCAATATTTAAAATTAATTAAAATTAACTATTTTATACCACGATTACTTTTAATAATTATGTTTTCCATTATGCTGAATTCACTTGTTTCTCACGAACTTTAATTAAAACTAATATGGAATAGATACTATCGTGAAATTGATAACGTATAAAATGATGACAAGACTTTATCTTAGTTCATATATTGCAAACATAATTTTTACTCTCTTCTATTAATAAAGAAAATGCATAATTATGAACTTATCAACTACGTGGCCTATATATTTCAATTCATACAATAACAAACCGTTACCAAAATTTAAAAACAAAAATTTTAAAATGGAAATATATATTATTATACTGGCGTTAAACCGAAAGGTCGATTTTGGCGGAAAACGGTGACGCCCCCATATAGAGTCAAACAAAAAAGGTTGGACATGTGTAGCCTATATAACCAAGGTTAAAATGTGTTTTGAACAAATTGTTTTAAACATGTGTTAAAACGTTTTTTAAAAAAGTGGCTTTGTTTAAAAAAAATAAGTACATAAACGTTTAAAATGTTTTTATACATTTTTTAAAACACTTTAATAAACGTTAAAAAATATAAATTTATATCGTAATTTTTTCTATGAAATATCTATTTTGTTTGTAGATCATGGTATATACAACCATGATGTAGATAATACAATAATGATGTGTTCTTTTATAGTGTACCTATATATCACAAAGCATTGTTATAAATTAAACATTTTAACACGTTTAATTAAAAAAAAAAAAGTTTAAATGTTTCTTTTCAACACCATATAATATTATAACTACTATATTTTCATTACTTGGTAAAATTAAATCAATAAATTAATATTAACTTGGTATTTTTTATTTTTATTTTTCAAATATCAAAATACTACGAAATTGTGAAGTTATTTTAGAAAATAATACTTCTATTCATTCTTATTTTCGTTTTCTTTATACTATTTAACAATAATACATTGAAAAAAATTAAAGCCATGCATGACGAATTAATTTTAAACGAAAAATGCACTAAATTAAGTTCAACGTTGGTATTTGGACTAAATTTTAACTCACGTAGCTTGAAATATACACAAATTTATTTTATACCATATTCATGTGACGCTCTTACACATACAATTATACTTGTTAAAAAAGTAATTATAATTTGTTTGTTTCTAAATACCTTGGTGTTTCTTATTGTTCTATTTTATTTATAGTTTGCTTTCAGCGAAAGCAATATATTGTTTTTTATTTATATTATATAATATAAATTGTCATAAATAGATCTATTAATTTTATTGTAACATCTGAATTTTTGCGAACTTGTATGTATAAAATGAATAAATTACGAACTCGATCACATAAAACGGTGATAAATGGTAAATGGTCGGTCGTGATGATCATAAGTTTGTTATTTCAAAACATGTTTACTCGGACAATTTATAAGTCATAATACGAGACTGAGCTTGCTGGTCGATGACCCGAAATTCATAATGCCAGACGATTTATTTTTGATAATAACAAGAAATCATTCGTTAGATAATATCGTCGTGGACAGCATCCGATACGCATTGTTCACCGGTTTGTGTATTTATACTTATACTTACGTACTTAGGGAATTCGGGATAGTAATAATATTATTAATGCATAATCCGTGGTTCGAGGAAATATGGAGTCGTGCCACGTGCGAACGTCGCGGTCGATCGTTGGAGTTATGTCATTATTTTTTGACATAAAAACCATGTTTAATACTAATACATGATGTATTCTATATTTTCAGAACTTCTTTTATATTTTTAATAGCTTTAGTTTACAGCTCGATGATTGCAGTGTAATATCGCGAACGAATATAATATAATTATGTCATTATGTGTGCTCGTAAATATTTGGACTGAACTCGCCACTGTTAGGTTTCCGCAATTTTGATGTTCGGCTGTCTTATTTTGTTTTATAGTGTGTTCTCTATCAGAAAATAACGCATGAGCCTCTAAAAACTGTCATTATATTTTTGGAGTGAACGACTCGTGCGCGCCTACGTCATCAAAATACATCGCAAACCGTTCGAAGGCGTCAGTGTCATAACAAGATTATGATAACAATAATTTAAGCCACGAAGAACAGAATACACATGATATTAGTATCGTACAAGCAGTATTCAGTTATTTTTTCAGATAAACTTTTTTTTTCATTTTGGCCAATTACATGTAATTTTATTTTGTTTGAAAATTACGTCAGGGATAACATTAATAATGTGATGAAGACCGTATTTCTTTCTTTTTTTTTTTTTTGGCAAGATGTAATTCTATAATTTATAAAGTTGAGTTGAACGCACTAGAGCGTGTGAACGATCAGAGCTGGTCTTCAAAAATGCACCTCTCGCCCTCTCAACTCATACTCGGAGGCCTGTGATGTACAAAAATGGTCCGGAGACAGTTATATAATACGGTTTCTTCAAACGGCTTGTATCTGGCTAATGAAATGTGTTAATAAATTCAATAAAATATTTGGTCAAACTTAAAATACTGAATACTGGAGATGATCGATAAACCGTATCTCTATTTTGGGTCACATCGCATAGAATTATTAGGACATTCATACGACGGTGGCGAAGAATCAATCATTAAACTGTAGCTTTATTAAAGCTTAGACACACATCAATGTGTCCCAAGTACAATTGTATCTGATATTTTTAAACATACTATACATACAAACAGCTGGTGCTGATGTGATACTATTATTGTTACTACAATGATATCCGGTCACAATATTGTTTTCAGCGCCATAATATAACCTTCTGCGCCGTCGTCAACACGGGTCGCCGACACTTCGGCCGTGCCGCTGAGGGCTTTCGGCAAACACGCCATTATAATATATATTTATACATAATATAGGTGTATTACACATACGTGATGAACGGCAGACTCGGTGCTGCAAAATATGATACATGTTGTTTATTATTATTATTATGCCGTTCAGTCGGACAGCGGCGTGTTATTGCATTTTTCTCGTATTATTTTCACTCGACGCTCGGCGTAGTCGGGTGACGTGATGTGTAGCTTTTATGGGAAATGGGACGAACGCGGACTTTCACGGCCCCGGAACGAAACATTATAACACAATAATAATATTAAACCTTTTTGCTTCGGACCCGTCGAATATGGATTGCGATCGGTCGTATAATATTTAATATAATATAAATGAGTATAAGTAGCGCCGGCCACGTACGTTTATTTCCCCAGACTAGTACACAAGAAGACGCAACAACTATAACATAATATAATATATGTATTTATTCACACACACATGACCGAAACGACTATATTATAAAGATATATATATATATATATATATATAGGTTTCCGAAGGCGGCGGCGGCAAAAAGTGAAAGTAGTATAGGACGTAGTGACCGTGAAGGTAATTCGATAATAATTCGGTTTCGAGGCAACGGCGCACATATCTATGGCGAAAGCTCTTTTTCCTCTCTCGTGTCGTCATTGGTTTTTTTTCTCCGTCTCATTATGTTGTATTATTACATTTGTCGCCGTGGCAGCACTCCAGTGATTTTTGTATAATATAGTTTCCTCGCTTTGTTTTTCCCGCGGTCTCTGATTTTCACTGTCGGCCCGTGTTCCGGCACAATGTTTTGTACCGTTTTTCGCTGTACTCGGATAATGTACGGTGTATGACAATTAGATATAATATTATAATACGTCATGTGCGTGCGCATCGTGAAAACGTCTTCGTCGCGTTTGTCGTATATTTGCGAGAATAAAGAGTTTTGCGCAACAGTTGCCGCCAAAAAGGGTTTCGCCTTGTAAACTATTAGTGTTATTAGTATATAACGATGATGACGATAGACACGACGGTTATTTAACACCTCATCGTAAGCCATTTGGAATAAAACACACAAACCATTATACTGCGTGTCAATACAAGTTATGCGATATTAATCATTTATGTGCGATAAGTGTTAAAATAAAATGAATGTATCGTCATTGGTTTGAACGCCGCGCGACGTTTCGATTTGTCGAATTCCCGTGGTTAGTTTTCAACGAATTATAAATTATATGCAAACATAATAATATTACATAGGTATACATACTATGTGTGCATTACAGATTATGAGCTAAAAATTACTGATAAAAATATATTAAGCCATTTGATATTTGAATGTATATAACATTGAGTTATGTTAATTATTTTATAGAGCAAGTACATACTTTAATATAACATATTATTTATGATTAATATAATACATAATTATAGTGACTATTTTAATACATGGAGATAGTGAGCTATAATAAGCAACATTAATACCTGCTCAATAGATTTACTTTCAAATGTTTCAATTTCAATTGTATGATCGCTTGTAAAAAAATAAAGAATAATTAAAATATATATATATGATGAATTGAAAAACCTATTTTCAAACTGTTGGAAAAATACATCCGCTTATTGCAAAAGTAACAATTTTCACTGTTCTTAATATAATCGAGTTATACAATGGCTAAAAGAGAAGATTTTCATCAATCGTGTGAGCACATATACACTTGAAATAATGACAAATACGCTTTCCTTTGTGTAGAGTCCGACCTCATTTTGCGTTGGTTTTCAAAAGGATTATTGATTTATATATAAATATATATATTTATTTATTTATTTTCAGTTCTATAAACTAAAGTAAAACGTCTTGTTTGATACAAACTTTGAATAATATTGTTGGTTATAGTGAGATTTTTGGTTTTTATATAGATATACGTCATCATCTAACGCTTTAAAATTATAAATAATTATACTTCCTATTTATAAAATAAAAATAAATATAATTTGGAACAGTTAAATTTTTTAACATGTTCAAAAAAACTTAAATGATTACAATATAAGAAAATTATAACATACTGTAAAATAATTTATTATAAATTGTCCCATATTGTTTAACGTTGGTATAGCAATAATTATTATGACAGCACTTAATTGAGCAAGTATCCATAAAAACAAATCGCTTGTACAAATATACTATATATTGCTAAAGTAAGTAACTCAAAAAAATATTTATTTATGATGAATAAACAAAAAAAAAAAATGCACACTCAAATTTTACCAACTTTGATATGGGCACAACTCGTTTCCGTTGTCGGATACCTAATAATCCTATCGTATGAACTCGTTAGTAAGCGTCGCTTAAGCCAACAAGAAATCGATTTATATAACGTAAACTCGTTTGGTCTTTCTATTGTGGATCCAACACACTCATTAATTCACGTGATCCGAATAGGTTCGGTCTGAGTTTAAACCGTCGATGTACGGACTACGGATGGAGGTCGCAGTACCTGACAGATATTATTAATGAAACATAAATAATAATGCAATCTGGGTAAAGGTATACAATATTTTTTACGAAGTGTATAATATGTAAGACATACGTGAAGTGATAAACGATCGCCTCAAATACACGTGGGAAAACTTCGTCGACATTGTTGCAATGGCCTTGTCAACCTCACCAGCTTGTATCCACAATCCGACAATCCGCCACCTGATGTGTTGTTTTTGGCTCTCGGGACGTAAAACATACATTTATTTCTAAGTCAAGCATTCGTCGAAAACGCGTAAACTGGAGCTGATAAGATTAGACGCATGTGGTAACTGTTTAAGAATACCCTGACTATCATCGTTAGACCAGCAAAATATATTTCACAGTTACCACCCATGCCGCACATCAATACATTAAGCTGCTCGCTGTATATGTTTGATTTACGACCAACATACAACATAACATTGTTATAATATCGAGTGCCACCCTCTGTAACACCACGATATTGGTGCATTGCGATTTTAATCATAATATATTGTTATCGTCACCAGCGCGGTTATTTTGTAGAGAAGTCCGTATACACTTCTTGGTCACCTAACGCCTAGGCCCGGCAGCCGACGTGTGTCCAAACTCCAAATAACGGGCGTACCTAGCTAATGCGATTTCCATTCTGGGCGCGCGCCGGGAAAACACCGAAAGTGGGTCAAGTGGATATTACTCGTATTGTCCGATTTTCCCATACCACCACGACCCCGGCAGTCACATCGAACGTACAGTTTGCCGTTGGGAGGGAAATATACATAAAATCGTACAAATACATATACGCTGCAGGCGACGTGTCCACGTGTGTTTATACATGTATCATGGTGTACGATAAAATATAGACACGTGTAATATATAATGTGTTTATCACAGAGTAATGTGAAAACAGAGGGTGGGGAAATTAATCGGAAAATTATGTATGTATAATATTGTCCGCTGTAAAATCCATACCGTAATATTGGCCGTGGAGACCTTCACGTGACGCTTTCACCCGTGGCCAGATACCAGCTATACTACTATATAGTGGTCCAGACGTCGTAATTTGTGCGAGTTCACGAGAAAAATCATAGACGGTTTTATTATATTTTCTTTCATTTTTGTTGGCCAATCGACGGGTGAACGTTTTCCCAATACATACGATGATCTCGCCTTGATCCGGGGGACGAAAATTACGTATTTTGAGCACCCCTGTCGTCGACGTGACCATCATATTATGCAACTTGCGTGCCGAAGAATGTCGTTTTTCGAACGGACACGGCCGTCGTCGTTGTCTCGTGTCGATCGGTCTTCGGGCCACGAAAACTATCTATATAAGTATATATCATCATCATCATCATTATCATCATCGTCGTCGTTGTCGTCGTAGAATAATTTGAAATGCTATACACGCACACTCACGCCGGCATCACGTACACATAGGATTACAAAGTGGCGATTGTAAACTGCGGAAAAATCGATGGCAATATTATTGATATCAATAAGCTGACTGGGATATCGTGAATTAAAATATTATAGTAACATAACATTGCAGTGGGAGAATGCGGTAGTCGTGGTTCAGTCTAGTGTTGGTTGTTGTTGACGTCATCATAAACATAGTGGCATTATAATGATAGCGTTGTACATTTAGTATCACGATAAATATAGTTATGGCAGTGGGTATTTATTTATAATTTATAATGGACAGAGTAAAAAATCATTATGTTTAGTTGTACTATTTTCGTCGAAACACTATTCTATGTGTTACCTTCGTGACTGTCGACGTGGATTGTAATAGCTTATTTTAACACCAGATATTTACCTCAAATTTACCATTAGAGTACAGAAACGTACGATTTAACTGAAATAATATGAATATCATTGTCAGCAAAACACCACATATATTTGATTGGACCGTCGAATATGACTCGGGATAAACTCTACATAATCACATAATATTAAGTTATATTGCGACTATTATAGAGGTATACCTATTTGGTGTACGTGTATACACCAATGTATTACTTAAAAATTACTTCTGCTGTCGTTTTTTTGATCTCTGGATCTCTGAATCACAGCAAAGTATTATTGGTTTTTAAGATGTTAATTCAGTACCTACTTGACGACAACATTGAAAATGTCGGCTTACCGTGAATAGCTGTTAAATGTATGGTCATTAGCGATTAACGGACCAGTAGTCATGAGTGAGGATGTGCGAAAACTGATTAATTATTATCGAGTATAATAATATTATAGAGGTATAACGTATAACGTATTAAATTCAAACCAAATGGTTTCAACATCCGTATGACTTGATATTTATAAAAATCCGGTCTACCCGTGGCTCTCTAAATATTAACAATATTATGATAAACTCCCAGATCGCTGGTTACTTTTAAACCCTACAACAATCAAAAGTACATTACAATTTACGACCGTGTACATAATATATTTATTTAAACGTAATGTCACCGCAGTAAATTATTATATATAGTGTCGACGGCGGTACGTGTGTATAAAAGTGTGTGTGTGTGTGTGTGTGTGTCTGTGTATGTGCTTAAGTCTTATACAACAATATTTCTGGTTGTATAGTTATCCACTACAAACGTTTAAAAGTGAAAACTATTGAATGGTATTTAGACGAAACAAATATTGCGCAATCCAATAATATTTATTTTTGTAATAATTAATTATATTACGAGTTTTATGTAACACTAACGGCAACGTATAGGTACACCGTATAGTCGTGGTACATACAACCCGATCTACTGGATTCTAGTATGAGTTGCAATAGGCATAGAACTCATTTCGCTCAACTTTTGTTGAAATAGATGTACGATAAAATATTACCAAGTCTGCAACGAGAACGATGATAGAAAATTCGGATAATCGCAGTTCGTCACCGGCTTGCATCTATTTATGCGTTTCGAATTTCCATTAAGTTTTAAAATATGCATTATTAAATGATTGTGCCACAAACTCTCTTCGCGTCGCCAATACCGAACTTTAACGCCGTTTCAATCGATTTACAGGTGAGGAAAAGAAATTCCAAACGTACATGCCTGCCTGCACACTAAATAATATAATTTCGTCATGCCACACGTGTATCCACACGCTGTACATTATAACGTCACTCATTATATACGCGCAAATGCATAGAATATAATTATTTACTTATAATTTGAGATTATTATATTATTCTTTTGTTGAAGTCTGTAGTATTAAAGTATCAGTGAATAATATCAGTATAAATGCTAACGTATTATTATAACAACGACATTTTTAATGAAAACCATGTAGTTATTCTAAATATTTTGTTCTTTAATTATTTGCGTGTGCATACTATCCATCTCAAAATAAAACAATGTCAGTATAGATATGTACATTCCCTTGATTTCATAAACTATTATACATAGGGTATAGTATTTCTTCTCGTCTTACATAAACAAATAAATTAAATATTTAATGTCCATTATAATTATTTATAATATTATATTGTTACATGTTATTAATTTGACCATATATATATATTAGCATACATTTTCTTAATTACACTATTTCTTAAATAAATGTCTGTGCTCAGTATCGAGTTGTTGTACAAAGCATTTCGTGTAGATCAGTCACTTTTACATTGCAGAAGTGTGGCGGATTATATACATTATTGTATCATCCTTAAATGGTTTACTCACATTTTCAAGCTTTCAAATACACATTGCATGTACTAAGTACATTATTACATATATACATTATACACGCAAGTCAATTAATTAAGCAAACTATTAATTAATACGCTATTAGTTTATTTGATTTGATCATTAATCAATAAATTATAATTTTGATTTTATTTTCACATCTTATAGGTGTAATAATGTTAAACAAAAAGTCAAAAACTAAATGACTTAAATTTTAAAATTTAACTTCCATTATAAAACGATAAAACTATAAAACATATTACTTGTTACACTTCTTACATTATAAAATATCTATATACAATATATATTCATATGTAATAAATTGGATAATATTAGATTAAAGTATTTATTTTTAAAAATATTTTGTTTTATTTTATTTGAATTTTTCTATAAAATTATTTATAAGTACCTATCTACTAAATATTGATACATTTTAGCTAGAAATATTAAATTACATATAAAAAAGTATCACTATAAATTATAAAATATAATAAAAATTGAACAATATGTACCTATATTATTATTTTATGTACAACTGAATTGATCATATCATAAGCTCGTTTGTCAAAACCGGAACATAATTTTGCAAGGTTGTTAGTAAATATTTTTTTATCGGCAAGTTTTAATCACAGTTAAATACAGTACAGTGAAATTATAATATAAAAACTTTATACTGACAAAATCCAACAATTTGTCGGTAAATTTTTTTTTATAGAATTATAAAAGTGTGTGAAGCACACTATTTTATAGTTAAATACTTTAAATATTTTCAAACAATTATAATTTTTCAATTAATTTTAATATTATATTGTATAAAAAAAACAAAATGTTCTTTACCTCGTGTACCTATGTATTCAAATTATATGGTTAAATCGATTTACTATAAATGCAAAATATAATTATATTATAGTTATAATAATACATGTTTCAGGATAAAAACGTTGAAATAATTATTTTGTAATATTTTCACGCTGTTTGTTAATAATAATAATAATAATAAAAAAAAATATTTACTTATAATAATTATTATTATGAAACATAATATACACGTAAAAATAAATAAAAACATTAGCTTAATAACATTTCATGTCCTTAATGATGAGTCATAGTAATATAATACTGCACTAGGATTTCTATTTTACTTATATTTTTATCATCACCAATTACTTAGTAAACAATAAATTCTTTATATAGATTAATAAACATTACGGTCAATGTATAAATGGGGAGAGGTTATTTTTTGTTCTTTGAAAATTACTGATTGACAACTCGTTCCCCTTTACGTAAAATGGTTCAATAATTCAATATTATAAAGATACTGATTTTAAACTGCAACATAACGATTCGTTTAATTTATTTTAAAATAATTTAATCCAAGTTCTAGCAGACCACGTTTACGTTATAAAACATATTTTTAGATAGTTTCTAATTAGAGTTATCGTTAATCGGGCAGTACGCATGCATGAAATCCTAACAATACCGGCATGAACAATATCGTGTTTTTGTTCATCTCAATCAATAATTATCTTATGGTATTTTAATCGAAATCAATAAACTATGTAGCATATTTTAGTCGACTAGTAGGTGTAGTACATCATCATTATGATGTATCGAAGACTCAAAGACATGCAATATTAATAAATTACATTACGGGTCGTGTATAAGGCAGGTAGGTACCGTGTTATTATGTAGACTTGGGCGCTTCTTCGTGTTGTTAACGTGTACGTACACACACGATATAATATAGACGGGGGGTCACACACGATAGTGGAAAAACACATAGACAACTGTGTTATACTATTCGTCGCTCGGACGAAGAAAGGAAAAAAAAAATGGTGGGGTCCATCGAGGAAGGCATTGTGGTCGATGGCACTGTCGTTCTTTCCCAACCACCGTAGTAGTTACCTATTGTCGTCGGCCGCGGTCCGTCCCCGGTACGTTCACTTTTCGTTTTTTTTTTTTTTAATTTAATTTTTATATTGTATTCGTTTAGCTTATATATTTTTTTTCGTCGATCGTTTTCGGGCATTTCGTTTTTATTTTTTTTCTTCGTCCAATAATTATTATTGTCCGTACAGTACATTAAAATATTTCTAGATAAAATCACGTACGTGCGTTTTAAACGAAAAATGTGCGTCCAGTGCTCGCCGAATAATTAGTGTCTCCGAATCATATCATCATAATACGTACTGCATACTCTACACCGCGAACGTTTCCTGCGGTGACTCGACCGTGCACCATCGTTGTCAAAGTTTGTATTTCATTTTTGTCAGCCCCCCCCCCCCTAATAAACCATTGTACATATTATACCTAATTCGTAATTTCATGCCAATCGAGTCTTGTGTCGCATAAAAAGTGTTTCTGTGAGCGATCTCGTACTATATAATATTGATATTGGCATTATTTCGTAATCGTCGACCGATTTAATAATATAATTATAATCATAATATATAATGTATAGTAATGTAGTAGTATAATATTATCACAATAATAATTAGGCACGATTGTCGGTGTTGGCGGCGCGTACGGTATTGCGAACGGCGAGTCGTATAAGGTTTTAATTATTATTTTTCTGGTCGAACGACAACTGTCAATACGCGACTCCGTGGTGTACGAGCTAGTACGCCAAATATTATTGTTATCATTAGGCGCTCGTGCACTCGCTAAAAACCTCGGTCGCCTCGCCAATCAGATGGTACTATAATATATACACGTATCATTATTATTATAGCGTCGTCGGCGTAAAATATAACAAAAAAAAAAAAAAAACTTTAAGTAGAAATCCTCTCGTCGGCGGGCGGCGAAAAATCTGATTGCTCCGACGACGATGACGCGCGTTCGGGGTTTTTCTCCGCCAAAGACGTCATCGTCGGACGGGTTAAAACCGATAAACCGGTTACGCCCGACGTCCGTGGGTGTGCGCGTGATTTCATTACCCACTATAGACGCTCGTTTTCCGCTCTGCGCGACGACGATAGTCATCGTAATCGTATCGTGATACGCAACCTGCCACGGCACGATAGCGTATTATTATCATGGAAATATGGAAATAAATAATAATTATTATAATGATAATCACACGACGACGTATGCGTATCGTTTTTACGCGGCAGCATTCGTCCGGCGTATATTATATGCTCAGAGGAGGTGTAGAAGAGGTGTACCTGTCATTGATTGTCGGTAAATTCATAATGTCGCGCGCACGTCATGTGTTTCCGATCGGATCCGTCTTGGCAATTTTTCTTTTCCCAAACCGAATTGATAAAAATAAATTTATACGCTCACTACGCAGCGCGCCGCTGCTGCCGTTCCGCATAGTAATCGCAAGCCATTCCGAAACAAGGTCGTCGTCAGTCGAGTCAGGTTGTGTTGTGTACGAAATATTATCGTAAAGTTACAAAACCGTCGTCGGATAAATATGCGCGAGCGCGTGTGTGTATACCTATGTATATAGATATGACAGGTATACGTATTTTGCCGTTTATTATACGATTATTGTATTATATTTGCACGGGTAATTTTTGATTGGCCGACTCGAACCCGAGATTATAGTATACCCACGAGACCAGACCGAGAGACGACCGCGAAATGACCGGCCGCGATGTCGATATCATAATATACGAATTTTCATAATATAATAGTATAAGTATATTAAAGCAAAGCGAGTTCGCGTTCGTACAATGTAATATTTTGCTTGCTTTTCTCGCGTGCGGCAACAACATTTTACGAATCTTAACCCGTCACAATACGCGTGCAAGTTTATGAACGTTATAGACAATATTATATTCTAATATACTGTTACGTAACGTGCACATTATTTAAAACAAAATAATTAAATTATTTTCAGAAATAGGTAGTATCGATCGTATAAATAATATAATATTATGCTATAAAGTCGGGGCAATGGACTAAAATATGTGGAAATATTTCTTTAAAAATACACTTTGACCCCATTAACTAGGGCGGTACTGAGCGTAGACGAACTTTTTCCTACGAGCTAGCGAATGTGTGTAAATCGGAACCAGCCTGTTTGCTGAGTCTACAAATGGCGAATGAGTGAATCAATCACGAGTTCTATAACCGGCGACTTTATTATGCCTTGTAACAAGTTATCTGACAAGTAGAGTATAAATTGCAAGAATGGAAAATTGGGTTGGAAAAAAATTGCAAATGAGATGCAAACATTAGAATTCATAATTTTGTTATGAATCTGTCCGTAATATTTTGCACGGTTTTTGACCGTCCCGACTGACGATGACAACGAAACGTTTAGTACCAATATATTTTCGTAGGTGCCTAGTTGAGTGTGTTACACGTGTTCCACTGCGCGTAGAATAATAATTGATACATTTATGGAATTTTTGGATACCTGTTGCAATAACCTGCTTCTATGTGCTATTAGATAACCGGCTAAACGGAATAAATGTTATAATGTTATAATATATGTATATTGTATTTGCATTTTAATCATACCACGATTTGGTTAGGTGGTATGCGACGAAGGTTGGCAAAAATTGAATTTTTTTTCATGCTGTGGAAACGCGCGGTTTGCAAAAAAAACCTATTCTTAATAAATAGTATACGCGTAAGTTTGACTGCTGTTATTAAAATTGTATTCTTGAACCCATAACCCATAGTAGACTGCTGTCTAGACTCACGTTTCCAGTGTTATTGTGATATTGTATGCCGTTACACTATTATAAACGATTTGTGGTAACATTTTATTTTCGTTATTTAATAATACTATTTTAGTTTGTATTGTCATATTATTAACCTGTGAAACGATTCATTCGATATATACGTTTTGCTATTCGATATTGCCTTTTTTACAATACACACGTTTAAAGTTTTAAATTAATATTGTAAGTCTCTATTCGTACGATTCATACATTTTAAAAACGAAAAAGTTTAGTTTCGATAAAATAAAAAAAACTCCTCACATCGTCGTCTTTCATCAAAATATACAGCATTGTGTCAGATCGTCATTGTGCTGTTTCATACATTTTCTCCGACATAATCTCGTGTGGAATAATTTGGAAAAAGCGAATACATGTTTATGCGTTTGGGTGACTAATTAAAACTGTGGCTGTTGGCGGGGGTTCAATGAATACAAACAAGTTTTAATAACAAAATATGTTTCGTAAACTCTATATATTGTCAAGGTTGAATAGCTCTATAAAGGGCATGTCACATGAATGAAGACGACGTTTTTCACGCATGTAAACAATGAAAAATGGCACAAACACTGTTATTGGATATAGGTTACTGTCGTGCGGGTAATATTCCAATGATCGGTTATTGTAATCTAATTATTACAATCGATGGCTCTTTCAACGAGGTGTATCCACAACCTACTTAGGTTATTAGCGCCCTAATTATTTGTAGATATGTTATTAGTTATTAATATTACCATTGTAATTCTGTAGTATATTTTGTTGAAATATTCCTAGAAACTATTGCAAAAGATTCTCACATAATATACGCACATAAAATGTGTAATACTACTAATATTGAAATTCCACGCTCGGTTTCAGAAACGTTAATAAAGATATAAGAAGGACGTGTGAGCAGTTCTATTATCCATTGTCTTAATAATAATATACACATAGCGTTTTAATATTTAATATCCTAATGTCTCATCGTTATGTTTAACTATATAATATTTATATTTTTTTGTTTCCAACGACAAAATCGATAACGAAAATCGTCAGTGCCCGTATTTCACGTACAGATATTATATTTATTCAATTCTTTTGGATCGTATTTATCAAACATATAATATTGTCATAAATAAAATAATCCTGTATACTGATTAATAATAATAATAATAATAATAATAATAAAAAATAACAACTTTTAACGGGATAATTTTCTCGGATACCCATTAGGATTATTATAAATCACTGCGCTGTTAGAAAACACAAGTATCAGTTCAGTGTAAAATGACCGGAGCACATGGCTGGGAGTTTTCATTTTCAGGCCGTTGGAGTCTGACGAGGTCAAGGAAACGTGTACCTATATAAACCGTATAACGATAATCATAATAATATTATGTACTATTGCGAAACGACGTTGAGGTCGTTCCTGGAACGTCCCGACACGTATCGTTTGACGCGGTGAAAACTCGCTTACGCATAACGGCCATATGACAATAATATTACATTATTATTATTATGCTGTCTTCATAAGTACTTGTACGAGAAAAAAAAAAACATAATATATATATATATTATATATATATATTATTATAATCGTATTTCCTCTCTTTTTTTATTGCGGGATTTTATGGGTTTCGGATAGTTTAGGTCGGTAAGACTGAACGACTATGTATTACCACGGGATTGTGTATAGCAGGAGCCAGGAGGAGAATCGTAGCGATGAGTGGGCGGGAGAACGGCACAAAGTCGACGAGAACGATTTCGTTACGAGCGGGCGCAGACGCACGCACGCAAAGCCGCAGGGCATAATATTCCCGTTGCGAGACGCTCGCTCGTCGTTTCCGGATCGGTCGTTTACATTCACTTTGGATTAGGTAACCCGCGTAATCGGTGTGGCCCACAATCTACAACTGTATGATAATACTGTGTTATACACACAGACCATATCAATGTGTAAAATATATGCGGACATAGGCGTGACTATAATGAATACGGTGGTAGCAGAGGCTTACACGCGCTGTCCCTGTAATTTTAAAGAGCGCCGTAAAAAAACAAATTATATATACTACACTAGGCTGCAAACAATTTTTAACCAACATTTTTTTTTTTCATAATAATTACCTAAGAGTATATAGTTTCTTTCTTTATTTGCATTAATAATTTATTTTTTGCCGACCAAGCATCTTTTTCATATTTTACTCAAACATTGTGACAATTCTATTTCCCTCTTCTGTTTGTAGTTATTCCATGACAAATCTCATTAATAAATCAGTGGTTAAAAGGTGTAACTTTAATAAAAAGAAAAGGTTGAACAATGTAACTCTGATTATAAATATTATACACAAATTCATGTTTTTATTAGATTGAATAATAATAATAATAATTACTGACATCTGCATGCCTGTGTAACTGTGTGTGTGAGTAAAACACATAATTTATCCAAGATATGCCTTAGGATTATCGTCAGTAACTTTTAATAATAAATGATTCCATTCAAAAATGATGAATTGCTATAAAAAGTGTATGCATGTACGCATACATGCATACACATCCCCTCTTCCATACAAATTTGACACATGAGATTAACCCCTTCTAATCCTAAATTAACTTCAATGGTGACAAATATTGAACTACTGGAAAAATTTTGGTGCTGGACACTAATACATGCAGTTGTCTCAGAAAGTGAGATTTGGTCACACCTACATACAACCCAGATTTGCGTAGAATGTTCTACGAAAAAAAACCCAAAACAATCTGTATAATACAATATCATTTAAGTAACATGACTGCTACAAATATAATTTGATAAACCATATTATATTAAATTTTAGTATTGTATAATATCATTAACACTATAATTTGATGACATCCAGTCAGTAGCATGTTCAGGGTTGATAAAAATATTCGCATTCCGACCGCGAATTCTCAAAATGTAAGGTCAACGCAATCATCTTTTTCAAGGTGTACAACTGCTGCTATATTTACCTATTTGCGTTTTGCGGATCGAACGTTGACGACGAGTTGATGTAATGGTATATAAAGTAATATTATGTCGAAACGCGCTAACCAAATTTATAGTAAAAATGTCGCATGACATTCCGAAAACATATGACTTAATTTAGCCGTGTATTATAGGAAATCATGTATTTGTTCGTCTAGCCGTTAATTACCATATTATTATCGAAAGAGAAAAAACAACGTCTCGAACGTGATAGATCGTGAAAATTTCCAAATTAGTATTTACATATAATAATATGTAGGTACACTCACGATGAATATTAAAACGTCGTACAGCGCCTGTCACTAGGAAATAGATTTGTCAACAGATGTACGGAAACGATAACAAATAGAGACTTCTGTTTAAGTGTGTGGCTACTGGCTAGATTTTAGACTTCGGTTTTTTTTTTATCAAGGTAATACTTGAGACGATAAAATAAAATAGAGTGACAGACCAATTAACCTTTTAGGAGTTTTAGCAATACTATCCATACACTGATCTATGGATCTGATTTCGATTTTCCGATACTCGTAAATCTTTAAATAAGTATTTACTATTTTGATACGATTAGTGGCAGACAGTGATATCAGCAAAATCCCACGGTAATTGTACACGTACTATCATACGTTGTTATTTGTTTTATACATTGCGTTGGAAGCGGAATCTCCTTGAACGCTAACAAGACGCGCATAAAATATATTATATCGATTAACACTCGTTAAATACATTCGGAAAACGTCGTGTATACTAGAAAAAGAAATAAAAATAATAATAAAACACAATAGGTATTAGGTAGCGAATAAATGTTTTTCATAAAATACAGTCACGAATAATAATGATATAACGGCGTACAAGACTAATGCCGATTGCTGAACTTTTTGTGTATAGGTCAATATCGAACGAGTTATAGACAGTTTGCTGTAAACCGATTACACAGGTATTTTCAATATACTATACGTCTGATTATTCGTTTTCGGTATAATATTTTATACCTTTAAACCAACGCGCATTCATTGTTTTTATGTGAAAACTTTTAAAAGGTGTTTTTTTTTTTTTTTTGATTATCTATAATTTCTAAATTTTGAACCAAAACATGGTTTAAAGTATATAAATATAGAGCGTAACTCCTTTAGAGTTTGTCTCAGCGTACCTTTAAGTATATCCCCGATTAATAGGCCGAATTCGCAAGCAAAAACTTTTTGCTCTATCATTAAATCATTTCAAAGTTTATCTTAAAATGTTATAACGAAATGTAAGATATTAAAAGAATATTTAAATAAACTTATATATTTATAAAAGACATGTCAGATTCTAGTGAAACCACGACAGTCGGCGCCGTTAGTATGAATACGTGCATTACGTAAGTAACGGGCTACATACAGGGTCGATAATAATCACACAGTATAACACTTATTCGTGACAAGAAAAATGTTTTTTTTTTTTTTAATTAAAATACAATTGTTATTATTATATTATAATATTTATTCGCTATCACGGTGTAATCTTGTAAATGAGCTGTATACATTGACTATTAAATATATTCGGTACTTATTGTAAATAATTCTAACATATATTGTTAAAAAGAATTTTAGTATACTGAATTAACTTAATCTTTAGCTAATCAGTAAATTTAATATACGAACACCTACTCATAACAAATTATAAATCGACAATTATTGTGAAACGTATGACTGTTTTGCATATAATACGTATAATATTAATGTGTAAGGAAAACGTTTCTTAAGTGTTGTCGATCGAAATATAATGTTATCACGATGTCTACTCGGATATGATCAAGTAGTAAAAATTAAATAAAAATAAAAATAAAAAAACATGTATACTTTTAAACTCTCAGGTGATAGTGGACCGATGATTACACCTACTTAGACGTCTGATAAACGTCATCATCACACTCCATATTATTATATGTACTGAACCCTCACGATATCATCCCCACATTGTCACACTGTATTAAACTCTCTTTGGAGAACGAAAATAATAATAATATAAATTTAATTTTTTCCCAACAGAGAAGGGAACGAAGAATCCGGTGGTGGTAAGGCGACGATGACGTCCGGCGTGGGCAATTCTCCGGACGTGGTGGCTATGGAGCCCCGGAACGGCAACGGTAGCGTCAGCGTGGGAATAGTGGATAATGGCGGTGGAATCGTCAACCCAGCGTTTCAGCCACCTTCATTGCTCAGCCAACAGAGCACCGTGTGGACCCGTCGCCAGCAAGCCGTTTGCGTTCGACACGCGTTCAAGCACTACGGTTCTGCGAGTAAACCGAACCATGTGCTCAGTAACCTTAACATGACGGTCGCTAAAGGCACAATGTTAGTATAAGTGATATAGTATTTTTAATTTGTGTACTTTTATTTTGTATCAAGCGTATACTGTTGAGTAGAAAAACGAGACAAACCTCTCTCTCAGTTAGTACCCTCAAAATCGGAAATCATCCGAAAACTTCGATAATTCTTGAACACTTTTTTTCTTCAAAAAGTTCAAGGTTTTGATGGATTTTTCCAATTGTGTAGTGAATCATATTATTACCACACGAACCAACGACGGGCCCTGTAACTATTATATTTATGTTAGGAGTTTTCATTATATACCTATTATTATAATACCCGTACACGCCATTAAGATATTAGTTCGGTACACTTTCCGTTTCCTCCTAATAATAACATTATGCTAAGTGATTTGGTCTCACGGAGACGACAACATTTTAGCCAGCTTCGTTACACTTGTGTTATATAGAGTACCGAGAATAAAATCATATTAGAGCTACCTCTATACCTACACATTGTACCATAGACATTATGAATTAACATTACTTCATAAATAAAGAGTAACAAATATTAGTTTTTTTTCTATTACCATTATCCGCTGTAGTTCGACACCAATGCGTTACAGAATATGTTTTTATTTAAACGTGTTTCGTCAAAAAAAAAAACTATGTCATCGTAACCCGGAAAAAGTGTGCGTTGTCGTTCTAAAAGCTTTTTTCTTAGTCACTACTGTATACATTAGTCGAGTAATTCGCACCGGTTTTGAGTATGATAATATACCGACTACGACATCACTTGAATACACCTTTATAATACCGTTTGGAGTGGTTTCCTCGCGCGTGTAGAAGCTGTGTTCCTAGTCTCCAAACAATGTCATTCTAAGCTACGAACCAACACACGCATATATTAGTATTGTTTTTCTTACTCTCTCATCGGCTCAATCGAGTCTCGAAATTTAAATATCAATTTTTTACAGTTTGAAACTGCAAATAAAACAGAATAAGCAGGTACATTATAGTAATGACGTGTTAGTGAAATAAGTGTATACCACGCACAGTTATCAACACGTAGGTTCGTGAATATTGTTTCCTAAAACATCGTAGAGTAGTGTTTGCGAAAGACAGACAAACAATAATTATAATGCAATAAAGTTAGGAACTCTCGACGTCAAAGCACATAGATTTTTTTACGCTAGAATTCGCTTTTAGTACATATTACTTATAATAAATGAATATCATGTAGAGACGCATTATCCTTGGTACGACCTCCGGACGCAACCGGTTTGAGTGGGTTCCGCCGACCCGGCAATCTTCCGTAGGTTATACGCATACATTATAGGCATAATAATGATAATAATAATATCATGTATTCGACCACAGAGATAACGAGGCGGAGAGCAGCAGCGGCGACTATGATGGCATTCGACGTTTGCATATCATATTTTTGATGACCGGCGTAGGTCACCCAAAACAGAATTTCATAACAATTTTTTTAGTGTTCCAAGGGTATAAGAGATCACATTACGATTATCTCATAATACGACTTATGTATTATTTGGGCGTTCATTAAATGATATTTCGATGATCAGTAACTAATAATCATTATTATTTTCAAATTTTCAATAGTCTACATCAGGGGTGGCCAAACTTTTTTTGGTCACGATTTACTAACAATATATTTCACTTTTGAGGATCGGCTTCCATAGAATATTTTTTTATAAAACTATGGTTAGAATAACTTACTATAGTTATTAAAAAATATATAGGCACGTGACTCTAAAAATAAATTTTAACATGATCGATTTTGGAATTGTCCGCGATTGACCGTTTGGCCGCCCCTGGTCTATATTATGTATAATATGTCTAGGTGTACTAGCATCGTGTGCCCCCAGTGTTGATTGTTTATTTTTTCGATTCACTATCACGATTTTTTTAGAATCTTAAATAAACGCAGACTAATCAATTCTATAGAATTCATATGGAATCGCTTCCTTTCTGTGGACAGAACTTTTCTCATAAACAGCGTATCGTGATTAAATTTTTAATAAAAATATCGAATAATTATTGTTTTTTGTCATGAATGTTACTTACAACACTTTGATACGTTTTACTAAATAATAAAAATCAAAACTTACAATAGATAATAAATAAAAAATAATAATGAAAACAATAACAATATTCCACTTTTCAAACATATAATTCAATAAAACCTGAAATGTGTACCTAGTTCATAAATTTACCCAAAAACAAAAAAATATTTATTTGTACTGGGTGGGAATAGGTATAGTGATTTAATTTCTGAGAATTATATTTCTGATTTTTGAATTACGTTTATTGTAGTTATGGAATTGTATTATATTTCTAATAAACCTCATTACGAATTACAGATATGGACTGCTGGGAGCTAGTGGTTGCGGAAAAACTACATTGCTCAGCTGTATTGTTGGCCGGCGGCGACTTAACACAGGACAAATCTTTGTACTCGGAGGAAAGCCCGGAACTAAAGGAAGTGGAGTGCCCGGAAAACGCGTTGGATACATGCCTCAGGTAAATAATGTTCATTAAAATGTTATTCTTTTGACGAGCAAAAAGCCAATAAGTAAAGAATAAAATCTTACAACAACGACGAAAAAAGTAAAATATAGTATTATGTATATCGCTGATAGTTCTATATAAATGTTGCAATCAATTTTTTAAACGATTTCCAAAAAACTATTTATACCTAGGATTTTCATATTTTAAGTTATTAGATATTTTAGTAATCATTATCGGCGGAAGTTTAATACAGACTTATCGTTATAACGGTTAATACTAGTACTATAGCTCTATAAAGAAACTTGGATATTTTTAATATTTTTAGGCTTAAAATATTTATAAATCTCACTGCTCTTAAATATTATGTATGAAACCAGTTGTCATAAAACCAGAAAAACGTGATGCGTTATAATTTATTGTTTAAAAGTTGGATAAGGAGTGGAAAAAAGTAAATGGGCAATAACTAACGAACATCGGATCACATCATATTTTATATTATTATATTAAATGCAAAACAAGTGGTTGGGTTTCTTTTTCTGAAGAATTTCTGATCCGTTATTATTATTATTGCTATAAACGATACGTATAGGTGACTCTTGATGTAGTATAATATATAAAACAATATTATATTTTATACAGTATGTCCCGTCTTTTATGTTACACTTATTATCTCAGTCCTATGATCTATGACTGAATAAGGTTAATTATTATACCTAGGAAATAAACCGCATATTCTACAAAATTTTACATACGATTCTAGACACTTCAATGATTAATTTATTTTCAATTGTAAAATATCTATGACTCAATCAATTGTACGTTTAATAACACTGTAATTAAAATTACTGGTAAAAATAAATCTAGATATGTTATCTGATTAATAAAATAATGGTGGTTATTTAAAACAGAACCCACATGATTTACTCGCATATGCATTGGAAGAGTTAAATACGTGAAACTTTCTCAAAATTTTGTATTTAAATAGATACTATTTCACTACCACAGCTATTCATATTTTAAAAATGTTCTATTATCAACGGGATCAGATATTTAGTAGTACTCTATGAAATGGAATACACTGTAATAATAATAATATTATTATCAGAGATGACGATATAATTCATGAGTGTGTGGTCTTTGCTTGCATTTGACCTCTATCGAGAGCGGTGGTGGCTGTATAGTACATGTTATTGTACGATCGACTAACGCAGACCTAGCCGAACTAGTAAACGTAAGCATCTTGTACACGCCATACGGTCCTTGGGTTTTGGCAAAAGTCTGTCGAAACGTCGTTTATATGTGTCCGTATCATGCATCGTCGTTGTCGTCGGGAGAGCAAGGCTAGCCGACGCAGATAAATCGTCGTTCGGTCGGCCGAAGCTTTTCAAGGCGTAAAGACGCGTTCATTCGCACGCGCACTAACTGCGATTTTTTTTTTGCTCATTTAATTTAATTTAATATATATATTTTTTTGAGGACGCGACCAAGGCTGAACGTTACTCTGCATTTGATATATTATATAAATATTAAATCATATATTATGGTATCTCGTATCTACAATACAATGTTTCCAAGTGGTTTTTTGCCCCTTTGATTTTCTCAGCAAGCTCTCAATTGTCTATTAAATGTATGAAATACGAAACAAACATATCCAAGATACAAGTAACTGCAGTTAATACCGGCGTGTTATATGTATATTATTATAATAAAAAAACATTATGTATAATATTATATGTTTTCTGTCATATTATTATAATATGCAATGGTTGCTAAAACCGCGGTATGCATCGATCCGAGTCGTGTGCAACACTCACACATTCCTACATAACAATATAATATAACCCCGTTGCACGGGAGTCTACATAACACGATAATAATAATACACCGAAAATGAAACGAGGCGACTTACTAGCTCACTGCTCAACTGACTGATGTCTGATTAGCATTCCATTCATTTTAAATTGCTTAACGTTTACTATTTCATAAAAATAATAATAAGAAAAAAGTTTTTGTAAAATAATGTAAACTTGCAGTTGTAATTCAATTAGAAGTTTTAATAAGCACATTTTATTCCATTTTATTGTAATTAAACAAAATTTTAATTTTAAAACATTAACAAGACTATTAGAAAAAAAAATATATCTCAAAATGGGAATGGTATAGTAACCAATAAGTACCTATCTACTTTTCTTGTCGGTAACATACATTTTCATTAGTGTTCATGAATTTTTAAAAGTTGTATAAAGAAATTATAACTTTATAATAATAATATTAGATTGAAATGTTGAGATTTTCTTTTACAGCTTAACATTTTTAAAATACGTTATAAAAACCAACTGTCAATAATCATGTCATAAAGTAAGACATTAAAAACCTCTTGTTAACACAATCAGTTAATATTTTAACTTAGTTATAATTTACATGATAAAATACATTGCTAGATTTTTCTGAGTGGTATGATTATTATTAAGAAATAACAACTGCTATCTTATTATTATTTATTCAAAATTTTCCTTGTATTTAAATTTTAAAGTCTAAGTTTAAGTTTATTATTATTATTATTATTTTTAAAAAACGATTTTGTCATTTTATCTGGTCAAAAACTATATGTTTTATTTATTATAACTTATAAGCAGAGTTTATTAAATAAGAGTTTATTTATTATAGGTTTTTATTTATATCAATAATTGTATAATAGCAATAATACTCACATAATATATATATATATTTTTTTTTTTGACTATAAAGGTTTATTTTTCATCATTTCAATACCATAAGTTATACATTTACAAATATCTCAAATATTTTACTTGTATGTATAATATACGAATTCTTGGTATTATATTATATTCATCGGTAATAAAATAGTGATGTATTAGGTAGGTACTGCATTTGGGATAAGATGTGGTTTCACTCTAAATCCCTTTGGTGAAAAAATATCTTACAACCTTATACAATTTTGTGTGAACTGGTATCGATGTGCTGAATAGATTAGCTAGGGCTAAAAATAAAATATTAAAGTTTCAACTGACATTTTATGAAAACTCTCTATAGACCTAACCTGTGCCAGACAAAGTTTTTAATCTAAAACAATACCAACTTATTGGATATTTCAATAATTAATGGCTATGGAAGTTTCTTTATTTAATTTCAAAATATATTTATTTGACATTTTTATTCTGTTTAAAAAGGTTGAATTTTTTATTTAACTACCTTTAAAATTTGAACTGTGAATTTATAAAATAAATTTATGTTAAGATCTAATTTAATAAGACAAATATTGTATGTTGATATTTAATATTATTAGCAATAAAATGTCTAAAACTAGAAATATTACCTCACATCGTGAATTTGTTACATAGTTGAATTCATGATAAATTTTCATAATAATTTTAATTTTTCCGGTAACAATTTTTTGTTTTTTTTTTAACAAACAAAAACATTGTCATCTTATATTAACAATGACAAGACAACTCTTCAGAGAACATGTTTAAATCCTTATTTGTTCCGCAATGTTTTGAAATTGTAGAGCACGTATTTCAAGTTATTTTTTTCACACACGTGCATACTTATAAAAACGTTCGTGTCTGCAACACATTCACAGCATAAAGGAACAATTAATATTTACCTTTTTCAATTGAAGGTTTTAATAAATTAATAGGATTTATCAGTGTGATATTTTGTGATTTGTTTATAATTAATTAAGATTATATTCATTTTATAATATTTTATAAATAGTTATTATTTTTATTATTATTTTTAATTTAATACCCTAAATACAATAAATAATAATGATGCAAAAAAAAAGCTATAGTTTCAATGACATTATTTTACGTTTTGTATTATTATATGATGCTCCATTCTTCTAAAATTATATTAAAAAAAAATTAAATAATCTTATGTTTCAAGGGAATTCGCAATAATACTCCAAAAAAATAGTTAATAATAATTTATTGATTTTTATACGTATAGTTTTTAATTTGTTTAAATAATATAATATGAGATAAAAAAATACCTACCTAATTTACCATATAATTATGTGAAAAACATAGTAACATAAAATACTGTGTTTTAATTTTGTTATTTTTAATAATTTTATGTATAATGTATACAATTATTTTTACTTTATATTTGGTAGATATTATACTAAAAAAATAATAGCTAACTTTTGTTGAAGTTAAAGTATTTTAATGTAAGTAAAGTATGTATTTTTATTCGATCTCGTTAAATGTTATTTTATAAATAGTTCTTAAAAGCAAAAGTTTACATACATTCGATTTTTATTAATTAATTTTATATACCTAATATTTTATAGTTTTGAAAATTTATCAATGATATTAAATTACTGGTATAATATTTGACACTTTTATATCTTCAATTTGTATTCAATCGTTCTTTAAACAATTACTCGAATGACGTTAATAGTCGACGTCCGTGTCGATTGTTTAGAAATTATTCTTCGGCGCCACGTAGCATCAGTAATTTGTAATGACAATTTTGATTTCTATAGGACAAAAAAAACACTCTCCAGACATTAATGTATTACTAAATATTGATTAATCACAGAATTATTATTCTTGAACTCATTCTTCTATTCTTTTTCTGCTAAATATTTACAGATGAAATCATTTAATTATGTCTATTTCACATTTTAATACTAAATATTGGTCATTATCCATAACGTTTTACTGACCTAGTAACGACTTCATAATTGGTATTTTAGAGCTTGTGCTGTATATTACGATGATCGATAACGAAAAGAGGGGACAAGCGATTATGATATAGAAGACGTTTTGATGAATAATTTGTGTCCTAATCGCTAAAATATTTAGAAAACGAGTTTAATGCCTTTGAAGGCTACACAAATAGAAAAAATATCCCTAATGACTATCTTCTAAAAAAATAAAATTAAAAGAATTACCACAATGACTTATTTTTTATGTGGTAAAAATCCTTAATTATAACTCTATATTGTCTTAGACAGTCGATTTTTAACAAAATAAATCATTAAAACAGTTTTCCCACTGTTAGTTTTAAAAATATCTACTTATTATTAACCGTAGCTGTACATTGGTTTTAATTTAAGCAACTATATTTGATACAAAAAATGTTGAATGTACCTATAGTTTTGTTCAAACCATAAACGTTCTTTTATAAATGATTTTAAACTATCCCGTAGTCAATTATGATTATATAACATACTGTTGATTTTTTTTTAAACCTATTTTTAATTTTAAAACATGTATCGATTGGTATTTAGTTTTTACGATTTTAGCGATTATAATAAACGTTATGACCGGATAAGAAACACATATATTTTAAACTCTCGTATTCAAAATGTGTACGTGGAAACACGATTTCTCCAACGCTGCAAAATATTTTTTCCTGCTAGAATCACTGACTGTAACGGATAAAAGCGAACATATAGACCATAAATATGTATATTTTTTAAATATAGATATTTAAATATGTAGATATAAAAAAAAATATACAAATATAAAAAAAAAACCACTGGTTTTACAACAGCAATATTAAAGCAAAATTTATTTGTATCATTCTCTATATACTTACGTCAATCAGTAATATTTTGAAATAATATAAATTATCATTATGATTAAGTTATAGAAATTCAAGTAGATTTTATTCAATGAAATCGTTTTTGCATACTTTTTAATGTCGAAAAAACATTGGATATAAATATCATATAAGAATGAAGTATTTTTGTAAATACCAACGCCTCGCGCCTGAAAAATACAAGATTGTTTTATCGAAATCAATAGTTTTGTTTCCAGATTGGATAATTCATTGTAATATGTATGTACACTCAAAAATTAAATTATGAATGCATGGGTCACTTTTAGTTTCGTTGTTGTTGTGTTTTAAATATATTTTATTTATCTATAAAGTTGTGGTATTTTATATTTTTTGATTAATACATCAAAATAATATTTTATGTTTTATGTTTATAGGAAATAGCTCTATATGGAGAGTTTTCCATCAAAGAGACAATGATGTATTTTGGTTGGATATTCGGTATGGAAACTTCGGAAATTAATGACCGACTTCAATTTCTTTTGAACTTCTTAGATTTACCAAGCCAGTCTAGATTGGTGAAAAATCTTAGGTAATTCAATTTGGAAACTAAAAATTTGTTTTAAGAATATTAACTTATTATAAAATTATGTTTTAGTGGTGGTCAACAAAGAAGAGTTTCATTCGCTGTGGCTCTTATGCACGATCCAGAACTCTTAATTTTAGATGAACCTACGGTTGGTGTAGATCCTTTACTCCGTCAAAGGTATAACTATCAAGAACCGTACTATTAGCACTATTAGTTAAATCTTTATTTTATTGTTTTTTTTTTTTAAATTAAATTTAAATATTATTGTTTGGTAAATTAGTATTTGGAATCATTTGGTTCAGATCACAAAAGATGGACACAAAACAGTTATTATCACTACACATTACATCGAGGAGGCTCGACAAGCGCACACTGTAAGTACATTTCAATAGCATACATAACTTTTTAGTAAGACATAGTAAATACTTATTGAAAAATAAAAAATTTTCATCAATTGGTTTGTCTAGATCGGTTTAATGAGAAGCGGAAGGTTATTGGCCGAAGAATCTCCACGTGTATTATTGTCTATGTATCACTGCCAGTCATTAGAGGAAGTGTTTTTAAAATTGAGTAGAAAGCAAGGGACGGACGGACAGCCACAGGAAACGCCTGTCAATATATCAAATAACATTTCACTCGTAAGTAGTTACTTATTATTTGTATTGTATCAAGATAACAATATGTGATTTTAAAATACGGCGTTTTAAGTAGGCAAACAACACACGTTTTGTTTTCTTATTAGACACACTAATGGTATTGATTTTGCTTTTTCAGGCTACGTTGAACTGGGGTAAAAAGGATGAACCTGTTTACGTTACTGAAGAGAGCGGTGTAGTAGGCTTGAACTTCCATCAATCAAAGGAGGTGCTTGCGCAAGATCAGTCAAATGGCATAAATGGTAAATTGTCGGAAATGCAAATGATGGAGCCACAATATGACTCAAGTTGTTGTGAAATCACTACTCGAGGAAAAACAAAGGCATTGTTGCAAAAGAACTTTTTGAGAATGTGGAGAAACGTTGGGTAAATTTACTTAGAGATGCTGTTAAATTAATGAATAGATATATACTATTTATTAAAATTGTATTTATTGCGGCGCGCATAATAATATATTGTTGTATATAAAAATACGTTTAACATATCTATTTAATTGCTTAATATTTAAATTCAGTCGTTATTGATAATATAGTCTGAATTTTTTCTTTGCATAATTTTGTTCACTTATATCCTGAAAAAAAATCTTGAATGTATTATAAAAATATTTTATGATACTTACAGAGTGATGTTATTCATATTTGCATTGCCAGTAATGCAAGTCATACTTTTCTGTTTGGCCATTGGTAGAGATCCAACAGGCTTACATTTGGCTGTAGTCAATAAGGAAATGGATTGGAATACTATGGAATGTCCAGTTTATGATAATTGCACTCTTAACATGTTTTCGTGTAGGTACTTAAACGCTTTACCAAAAGACACCGTAGTATTAGTGAGTATTATAATTTTACAATATTATACATAGTACGAATTTTTGATTATAAAACACTATTTCTTAGGATTATTATGAGACCCCCGAGAAAGCTATAAACGCCGTTAAAGTGGGCGACGCATGGGGAGCTCTATACTTCACTGAAAACTTTACTGACGCACTCGTTGCACGAATGGCGTTGGGTAGAGAATCTGACGATGAAACATTGGATCAGAGTGAAGTGCGAGTGTGGCTTGACATGTCAAGTAAATATTCAACTATATTTATTTTATATAATATTTTAAAAATTACAACAGATTGTTGATATAATTTATATCGTTTTACGTTTTTAGATCAACAGATTGGTTTAATGTTGAACAGAGACTTGCAATTGTCTTATAGAGACTTTGGACAAGGTTTACTGCAGAGCTGTGACCAAAATCCCAAACTCGCTGATATTCCAATTCAGGTGAATTGTGGTTTTATTATAATGTTTCAAAACTAAAAATATTTAATAATTATAATAATTTTTTTTTATATATATTATAGTTTAAAGAACCAATATACGGCAGTAGTGATCCCAGTTTTACAGATTTCGTAGCGCCAGGAGTTATTTTAACGTGAGTATTTTAGAGTTTCGTTTTCTAGGCTATACGAGTCATTAATATTGTTTTATTATATCTAGAATCGTTTTCTTCTTGGCTGTCGCACTCACGTCTTCGGCACTTATCATCGAGCGGACTGAGGGTCTGTTGGACAGGAGTTGGGTCGCCGGTAAATATGATCATAATTTTCAGCTAAAATAAAACGTTATTACAGTTTGTGGAGTTTTCGTTTCAAGTACGCTTTGTTCGTCGTGCATTATGTATACATAGCTCCATTGTGGTGTGAGCGTATGAATATTTAGCCACCATTCTACACACCACCCGATAAAAAGATCAGATATGTTTTACGACTTTTAATCTTGGCGCGAGTTCTTGCGGTGGTAATAAAATTGTTGCGGGTACCAGTATTTACATAGGACATTTGAATGCGTACCGTTTTTTTCTTTCATTTTACATAATTTACACTCACTCGCAGATCTTACATCTTATAACGAGTGCGACTGTAGTAGCGCCGGTATTTTATATCGAAAAATGTTACGACTGAAACGGAAATAAGTTGTATTTTTATCCGGAAAAACATGTTCGATCATCATTGGTTATTTTTATAACTTGCATAATGTATCTGTTACCTGTTGTATTCATATTTCTTATCGATTACAAATTGGAGATATGAGATGTTATAATATGGTACCGGAACTTCCATAAACGTAGTTTCAATTTCAACGTTTTAAACTACGTTAAAATCAGCAGCTAAATATTTTTCACACGAAATATAATTTTTTTTTCTTTATTATTTCCATAGGTGTAACTCCATTAGAAATATTGTTCTCGCATGTCATTACACAGTTCGTAGTCATGTGTGGACAGACAGCACTTGTCCTCATATTCATGATTCTTGTATTCGGTGTGGAATGCAAAGGAGACATTACTTTAGTGATAACCCTTACGATATTGCAGGGTCTTTGCGGCATGTGCTTCGGTAAGTGAAATTTAAATCAAAAACTTCTACAAACTTAAGCTATAACTTTTGCTTATTACAGGTTTCGTTATATCAGCCATATGTGAACTAGAAAGAAACGCTATCCAGTTGGCCCTAGGAAGCTTTTACCCGACACTTCTGCTCAGTGGTAAGTGCATAGTTTTGAACCATATAATATAATTATTAGAATTTAAACCAAACAAATTTTAACTCACGCAGTTAGTACGTAAATCATCTATTAAAAACAATAAATTATGATTGTTTATTTAATATTTGTGAGCAATCTTGAATTACCTTCAAAAGATCGTCAGTAAACAATAAATATCAATGTCACGGTAACCTTCGATTTACACACCGTTGTAAATGTTAACTAATCAAATTTTAATTAGGTACTAGAATTAATACTAAGCTCTTGACGTGTGGTATTAAAAAAATATATTTGTGATATTTATCATTTTAAACTCTCAACAAACATTTGAGGTCGTGCGTTTTATTAAAATATTAAGTATATGTGCTTATATTATGTACTTATGTACTACGATAAAATAATATGTACATTTACATAACTCAAGTGACTAAAATATACATAATATGTACATTATACAAACGTGCACTGTAATACTGTGTGCAAAAAATATTAAATGTTAATTTTAGACTTTCGAAGTAAAGTAATTTTTTCACGATCCTATAAAAATATATTTAGAAAAAGTTACGTTTATATAATAATATTATATATTTAAATTTTGTTTATTTTCTCATAATATAGTTAAATTATTTAATTTGAAAGTAGGTGACTTTCATTATTATTAGTTACAAATCGCGTATCGAAAGTAAATATTGTTCACATTTTAGTTGTATTATGTATCAATAGTTTTACTTTATTTCACATAGTAGTAAACCATATAGTATCGTATATTTTTAATATAGCTACAACACTTGAAAAATACTTTGAAATCAGGGTCAAGAAGTCTAGTTTACTATATTTTTTACGACAATAATATGCATTTTTTTAAAGTGGTTTCTAATACGGTATGGTTTTTTTTTTTTTTATTTGTTTGTGTATAACACAAAAAAAAATACACTTTATGATCAGTTATTTGTATTATAATCTAGATTTTTATTCGATATAGCGTTTGTTATTAAATTTGTTCTGTTTACCAAGAAGTAATTCAAAAGAGAAAAGGCTGAGTATAAAAATATTGGTGATAATAATTGGATTGATATTTTTTAAACATTTGTATAATAGAATATAGGGTTATAATTGTATTGCCATTAATGATCATTAGTACATAACACATTGCAAACATAATATACTCGGTATGACGAGAAGTTACATTATCAATATCAGATAATTAATGTTATTTAGCCAATTATTTTTTTTAAATACCAGTTATGAATCATAAAAATAAAAATATAAACACAAAATCATATTATGCAATAAAAAATATTTATTTATTTAATATTATAACATGTTCGATCTCGTACTAAATGAAAAAAAAACAAGTACCTTACAAAAATATAAACAATCAGGGGTTAATATAAAATTATCTGAAAGTAAAATAAAAATATCAACAAAATAGATACACCAGTGCACAAAAAGCGAATCGACTTTACGTAACGAGGGTCAAAATAAACAAAAATATTACTGTTCTTACATAACTACCATCGTTAGAACCTAAGTTCGGGACTTTAATATAATATAGTAATTCTAGTCATGTAGAGCTACTGAATTTGAAGTATATTATATCTGAGTTGTCGCGTTAACACTCCAAATCCACCCAGACCGAATTATTGACGATTCAATAGTTCCGTTCAATTAAAACAACGCCCTATATTGTGCTAATTAGTAATAACAGCATAACGGACATAGTATTTTATCGTTTAGTGTACGTATAATATCTATTTCTTGAAGTGTAAATGAGCAAAACGTCCCAATTATTACGTAATCAGCCCACCTTTGAAGAAAATATTTACATTCTTTTTTTATTTCCCGTCCCACTTAGTTATTCTTTAGTCACCTAGAATTTAGTTGTATTGTATAAATATTATTACAACAGTCATACAATAATTTATTTTTCTTAATGTACACATTGTATGTCGTTTACTCGAAGCATACGATTAAAGTAAATCTATTTATCATTTTAGTTCATTTTTAATTACATTTTTTTCTTATAATTTATATTTTAAGGTTTTCTTTATTTAAGAAAGGTTTTATTACAACACAATTTTTGGGTTCATATTCGCTGTAAACTATGAAATAAATTTGAAAATGTAAATTTAACTATGGTGATAAAATATAACGAATTTTAAGTTCTGTGTTGTAATACTTAAGGCTAATTTAATATTGTTTATATATTTTTTTTACAGAAACCTAAGTTTAAAAATTATGTTGACTCGTTAAATTATAATAATACTTTCGACATAAAATCATTGTTTATAAAAACAATAGAATTCTTTTATTTAATGTGTAACAACTTAAAGTATATTATAGTTATCATAACAATTTAACAAAAGCTATATTAATTATTGATTGTACTTTCACACAGATATACAATATAATATCGTACAATATTTTAGAACAACCTTAATATTAATTTTAGACCAGTCGAATGTGCCTGAATCGTAAAGGTTTGTTAACGAGTTTTTTAATTTCAATTGTTTTATAAATTCTATAGAATACATAAAGCATATTTATGTAATCATATACATTTTACAATTACCATGGTATCAAAAATGTGATTTCTCTCTATAGTGATAGGACTAGTTTTTTCAGTACACTTTCCCGCTTCGGTACAACGAAAGGTTGCAATGGGGATGGTCAAATGGCCATAAAAAAAAAAAAAAAAAAATATTTGAAGAACACCTATTAAAGGACTCCATTAGCTTATTTATAGTTATCAATAGTTTATTGATTACGATACATTTTAGATGTTGAACATTATTATTGAGATCTTATCAATACAGCGAATGAATATTTTTAACACGACAACTAATAATATCGTCACGGTACGGACACTGGAATAATGTGAATAATTATTTTTTTCTAGGTGTTATCTGGCCGGTAGAGGGTATGCCCATATTGTTGAGGTATGTCAGCTACTGTCTGCCTCTGACCATGGCCACAACGTCATTGAGGAGCATATTGACCCGCGGATGGAACCTGCTGGAACCCGACGTGTACTTGGGATTCGTGTCCACCATCTCGTGGATAGTGTTGTTCCTGTCGATCAGTATGGCCGTGCTCAAGTTCAAGCGCGGCTGAGCTCAGCGTCAAGTCCTCTCCCGTCACATACCCGTCATTCGTCAACCCCTGCACCGTCGTCCCGCTACCGATCCGGTCGTCTCGCCCGGACGTTTGCGCGAGTGTTAGCTTTAATGTCTTTTTTTTGTTGTCGTGTGGATCGGTTCGGAAACGCGTACGCCGCTTTCCTCTTCCACCCACTCACCCCTTTGTGTATCTACCCTCCCCCGCAACACAATCTACCCCCCTCCACCCAAAGCATTGTGACGTGTATAATGATTTCTAAGGTTAAAACGATAATATTTGCTCAGCATTCTTTTGTGACATAAATTAATCAAATTTACCGTCCAAAATTATATTATGTACAATGTACGTGTGCGTATGTCTGTGCGTGTGTATGTGTGTATGTGTGTGTATGTGTAACATGTCTACATATGTGACGAATTCGCGACCGTAAACATGAATAACGCTCATGCATAGGTATACACATATATATATTTTTTTTTACCCAGTGACTTTTTATTACTTAATTAGGATACAATATAGTATTTATATATATATATATATTTTTTTTTTAGACATTTATATATATTTATATGTGTGTGAATATTTTTTATGTAATCTACATCACCCATGCGCATAATTATTTCAAAATAGTTAACATTTGTGAGATCGAAGGGCTGCGGATCGTTATCAATAGATTTAAATTCAAATGGCATTATCTACGTACAATAATAATACATTAATATATTGTGTATAGGTATATTGTAGTGTTATTTTTACATAGTACTATCTACATGTAAAAACAAATCAACGCGCGTCTGTTGCATCGACGTCTACAGCCCTTCGGTATATTATATTATTTTTAAATACTTTTTGTGATTGGTAAATTACTGTAGTTATTATTGATAAGGTGAATACCGATCGATTCACCGTTTCCGTACTTCTTTATCAAATCTTATTATGTATCATATACTATAGTATTATTATTATTATTATTAATATTAATTTTAAGGTCGTGGAAAATTAACGTTATTCGGTGCCGATTTATAATCTGGCCCCAGTTAAAAAGAAAAAAAATGAATAAAAACAATGATTAAAAAAAAAATAAATTAATAAAAAATAGCAAACCAAAAACTATATAGTTTTTCTTTATATGCGTTTAGGCGTTTCCGGGCACTATACTTAAAATTATTTTATTTTTAATCACAAAACACACAGACTTCAATCAATACACTGCATTTCATTGTGATGCAGAATAATAATAACCATTCAGTGTGCGGTATGTTATTATTATAATAACACACTTCAAGTGCTTACTGTCGGGAAACGCGGTCTCGAACCGAAGTCAATTTTACACTTTTTATCATAACATAATAATAATGCAGTGTATATGAATCGTGTGCAGGATAATTTTTATTATTTTTATTTCTATATAGCTGACGACAACGACGACCGATCTTGCAGAGGGGTAGTCTGGTACAGGAAACCACATGTACACCATTTAATATAATAATATTATAATGATAATTAATTTCGTCACCACGCGATATTAAAATACACAACTTTAATACTACAAATGCTGCAATCGACACCTAAGTCGTTATTTAATTATTATTATTAGAGATTTATAATAAATTTTCGTACTGAATACAATTCCGTGATGGACGTGAATGTCCAATTATTATTACACACTGACCGTTTGTTTATATTCGTTGGGTTCGGCGTAGAATCGACATAGCAATTTATCGTAAATAATATGTTATCATGGTCGGAAGACGATCGACTAGAGCGAAACCATATAGTATTATAATCATTATTAGTATACGACCTTGACATTTATTTATTGGGCTGCCCAGCGTATGCACCGGTGGCTCGTTTATTTCTGTACCGGACTCGCAGCTAAGGGACGATTTGATTTTCCCGGACCTGTACGCGATAATACTTAACATTTTCGTGCTATATATATGTATAGACAAAATTTCGACGGCAGTATTATTGTCAATGACTGTGTATAATGGCAACGTTTGGTGGCCGGCTGTGGTTGACAGTAGGGACGTTATAATATTATTCACCGCTGCCACCACCGTCATCGCTAAACTTTTTTTTTTTTTGTCGTCGGGTACTCGGATGTCGTTGGGTATTCGGATGTCGTCGTCGTCATAGTTGTCGCTATTATCATCGCCACTGCTTAATGTATGGCTTAAATATAATATTATAATATTTTTAATTTCTATGGACGAATAGAAATTGTATTGTGATTCACAAATCGTTCAACTTCCCGACACTTCTCTGCCAGAACGTTATATTGCTGTAAGAACTGCAAGGTTCGAGACCAAGTGTGGACGGTTTTATTAATAATGATTATTTTACAATTTATTTTTTGAAATTTTATAGATCAACGTAGTTATTATTTTTTATTATTATGACTAAGTTAAGCGATATTGTTATTATTACATTGATTAATATTATTTTGCTCAAATATAATACTAAAATGTACGTCAGCAGCCTCTATTTATTTCTTTAATTGAAGTAAATGTACATTTTTTTTTATTATTATTATTATTATTACTATTATTATCTTATTATTGTTATTGAATTTTGTTGTTAAGTAAAATAATTATATAACCAAATATTATAAATGGACGATAAAAATTGTCCAATCAAAAACTATTTAGTAATGTACGAGTATTTATATTTTATATAATATTTTGTTAGTGTATTTCATAATATGAAAAGTATTATACGATTATAGATGATAATCTCAAAATTATATCAACCTCTAATGTAACTAATTAGGTATAACTGATATTACAACCCAGTCCATAATTTTGGCTTTTTAATGCTTAGAGGTACGTATTACTAGTACCTATTATCAATACCCAATTTAATATGTGTTAAACATTAAAATTACGTCTACACATAAGTAAAACTATATTATTTTTTGACCAAATAATATTATTAAATACAAAAATAACAATCCATTCTACACCAGAAAAACAATAAACTCAATATAATTATTGACGGTCGAATTGAACGTTAAAAGTACTTAGAAATAAATTGATTCCTATTTCCTGCGTTTCTTTCCTTTGACATAGACGCTGTAGTTATTATTTACGTAAGATGTGAATAATTAAAAATTAAAAAATAAGAAATACACCAATTTAAACGTATACACATTTCAAGTATAATAATATAACTTAGGTAATACAGTTACAGTATAATATTTATATAATATATTTTTAATTTTAGAATATTTTAGGTTTTATTAATAAAAATTCATTTTTTTTTTTATCGGAGTTCGATCTATGGGGGAAAATAAATGCAAAGTCACGTTTGTTTTAGTTCTATTCACAAGCGTATTTTTATTGCTGTAGCGTAAAGCAGTTTTCATTCGATAAGTTATTTCCTAAATACATATTATATACCGTATGAGAGTATGTGACATTTATGCAAATCCACTGCAAACGTGGTCATAATCAATATTGTTTATTATTTTATTTACAATACGAGAAAACTCTCCAACCACAATTCTCTGATCGTTTAAGTGTTTAGTAAGCAATTTAAGATTTTACGTGTCGACAAAATATGACGTACACAAATATTGGATGAAAGAATGCTACGGCATCGTTACTCAAAAACAATTTGTTGCCTATAAGTAATCGGTAGGTATACTGTATAATAATATTATATTACGGTTGACAAATAAAAATATGTTTATGAGAACTTATACAGTCATACTTATTATTTTGATGTGTTTAGTACAAAATTATTATTTTTTTTTCTTTTTCAATAAAAATATCTTCTTTGTAAAAATACAATTCTGAATAGAAAATAAAAATAAAAATCGTATATGCCACACCTAGGTACATATTTATTACAATATTTTATTTTATATACAAGGTGATCGATTTGAGTGTCCACAAATATTTCAGAAATGTTCAAATTTGTGTTCAATGCAAAATAACATTGAAAATTATTTTTATTTTTATATAATATTATTTCAGTGTTTTATTTTTTTGAATGATTACATTTAATTTTATTTCATATTTCATAGCAGAATATTTTTCAAAGTATTTTGATATATACAACTTTAATTTTGAAAGTGCAGTTAAGTAGATAGAGATATTAATATTAATATTGTATATTAATATATATGAATATTAAATTGTTGATGAGTGCCACTAGTGCTAATATAGAGTACCACAGAGGTGCCCCACAAGATCCACTACTCCGTTCATAAAAACTTTAAAAATCTATTATAAATGATTAATTACCTCGTTTCAAATTCGATTTTTATGTAACAAATTATTGCAGCTATATATAAAGTTAAAAATGTATGTCATTCAAAAAAGGACAAATTTAATAATGATTACGATACTTAAAACATTATTTTCCAAAAAATTTAAATTTTGTAAAAATTGTATTTATTAAAAAAGTTAAGAATTTTTTAAACCATGAATGTAGACGTATAAATAGATCACCTTATATTATGTATCATGTATATGTATAATATTGATAGTGTCAAGCAGTCTTAAAAGTGATGTAAGTCAATAGAATAATAAAATTTTATTACACGCCATACACTCTCGTGCAGACTTCTGAGCACACCTACGTTTTTCTATTTTATTATTATTATTTTAGTTTTTTATCAAATAATAAAAGTAATCATTATGACATGGAAGTTGTCGTATTTGCTTTTATTTTTATTTATATGTTTACTCGGATTTAATGCTTAATTGGCTATAGATGTGTTTTTCTATAATATTGTATACTGTTGTTTAAGGTGATGTACATATTTCTAAAAATATTACAATATTGATTTAAATTGCAAAAAACAAAAAACAGTAAAGGCAAGTGAAAATGTATTTCAATTAACTTTATAAATATTACATTTATATATATATATATATTTACTAAATATATTATAGTCTATATAATTAAGCACAATAAGTTTATGTGAGATAGAGGATAAAAACAATATTGGGGTTACGTGATTAATTTCCACCCATTGGTGACACTATTAGCTTGGGATAAACATCAAACACAAAAAAAAAAAATACCTCGAAACGCCTATTTTATTTGTGTGTATAGGTGAGATTTTTCCACTGGTCTCACTTCCAATATAGTTCTTAATTTTATCGTATGACTATTGATTATACGATATTGGCGGAATGTCTCGTCGTATTTATAGTTCTTGACTTATTGTGTGTTCACAGCGTTCACGCTCAACTATTCTAAAGATTATTATATTCTTATAAATATTTGAAACTTAAACGATAATCTTCTTCACTTGACCATTAGTCTATATTTTATGAAAATATTTACACAAGCCATGTAGCTCAATTATACATATCCAATTATTGTTTTCAATGATTATTGGTTATGTAGAGAAATAAAAATAAATAAGTAGGTATTTAGTTTTATTGTTATTTTATTTTTATTTTTTGTATGGAGGGGGGTAGGGAAGTCGAGCAAGTATTTAAGGGTCAAGTACCTAATTGTTTGTATTCCAAAATTATTAAGAAAAAGAAATTTACCGATACGCATGTAATATTATAACCAAATACAAGTTATTAGTAGAAAAATATAACGATTTTGCTCTTCGTATCAACTAATTCATGGACTTCAGCCACCACGGGTTGTTTATCATTATTATTACACAGATATAACATTACCTATATAAATTATTATTAACATTATAATGTCTACGGCTTTGTAGGGTAATCGACATGATTTGACTTATGGTCAAATGCACATCAATGCGTGTTTTAGGAAAGCATTTTTTTTTTATATATAATTTATGTGTTCATTTTATTACACAATTTTATAGCATAAAAAGTATACATACAATAATTTATTATTATATATATGTATTTAATATTTGTTTTTATTAAAAAAAATTGTTTGTTTTATGTTTGTATTAATTATTGTTATATTCAGTTTTCTCAGTAATGCAATTTGATCATGACCAGCGAGAAGTATCCAGTTTTTCGGCTATAAACTGTAACTGTAAACATATATCATATATTCATGCCTCATGGTTTAGGTACAGAGGTAAATACAACAATGTTTAACGTATAACTTTAATTAATTCAATTTGAATATACATTCATAATAAGCAAATAAAACAATTCATTATTTGTGTTTAATTTATTTTTTCTTTAGTTTCGACAATAGGTATTACATGTTATATTAGTGTACAGATAAGATATATCTAAGAAGTACAATTTTTTTGATGTAATTAATTAATAAATGTATAAATAATTTTAATGCATATAATGACGTATTATTTAATATCTGAAATTTAGGAAATAAGTTTGTAATATCAGTATATTGATTTTCAAAAAAAAAAAAAAAAAATGTAAATAAATGGGTACCGCTCTGCTTTACACCGAGTGTCAAGTGGGTCACTATTATAGGTGTGTTTATTAAATTTAAATATTATATGGTGTATAATTGTGTATGAAAAACGATCCTAAGTAGAAATGATCTATCAGTCTTTATCACCAAGTGATATATTTATATGGTATAACTATTAAAGTAATTTATTTTAATTTAAGTATTATAGTAGGATAATATAATTTTTTCTAAAAAAATTGCATTTATTATATTATTGTAATAATATGTATTTAATAACATATTTCTGTAACTACGTAAAATAAAAATCGAAAATTAGATTTATAGTAGGTACATATAAACAGATAATGTTTTAGTATAAATAAAAATATTATTGCGTATAGTAAAATGTATAATGATTTAAGATACATAATATTTTAAGTTCCCACGAATGTTTTTAAACTATAACAAAATAATTAGCATAGTGTTATTTATCGTTTAAATAAGAAATTCAGTCCTGAAATTAACTTCAAATGTCTATAAAAAATAATTATCTAAATGCATTTTTTAGATCTTATGGTTCCAGTATGAACTGTTTATAAAGAATCTTATATTCAATTTTTAAAACTTGGATACAAAAATAAAAGTTTTTATGAATTTTTTACTACGAAATAGTTCGATATTTTTTGCGAATTTAACAAATTTTATCAAAATTCTAACTTCAATCACGTATTAAAAAAATAATATTTATTTATTTTTAATATTTTTATTTCAAATATAAGAATAACTTTTGTGGGATCTTGTATTAAATATTCATGAATATTCCACTGATCGAATAGACTATCTTTTTCGTAAACGTTTTATTTATTTCATGATGTGTACTATACCACTGTAATAATGTAAACATTATAAATTATATATTACACAGTATTTGTCGACCATTTTTTTTTTCGAGATCGTGTTTTTGTATAGTCACTCCATTATAATAATTTCAAGCATTCTTACCGATTATGTTTGAAAAATCAATTTTAATTTCCATTAAATAAGCAATAAGAGAACACGAGAAGTAGGTATATAGATAGACGAGGACAAACGGAAGACATAACTAAATAAATAACGCTGTGATCTAACAACGGTTTCAAATTATGCAGATAATTTCAAATATATTTAAATCACGGTGGAAACATGCAACTTGCGCATGGCTGTGTAAAGTTCAATACATCGATTGTATTAGATTTTATCCGATGTTGTAACGAAAAAATACAAAAGTAGGTATTACTTTCGTCCTTTTGTATTCAATTTTAAGATCAATCGTGACATTAAATTATACAATATAAATGTTTTCATCAACTTAATTCATATAGTTGTACGTCAGTATTCATATCGATTTCCCCAATATTATTGTCACAATACAATACCTACTTTGAAGAGTTTATTTTTCGTTAGTGCGTTACCATGCCATTCCAGTGTTATTTATTCGACAGTGTTTTTTTCCGTCCCAATCGGTTCCTCGTCAAACTGTGAAAAATGATCGTACCTTTCGGGCACCTGAGGGTCTTGCTTGAAACATTCTCATTATTCATATTTTATAGTTAGAGTTTGTATAATACATCTGGTCCAATGTTGTTATTGGTGTTGTAGGTTAATGTGCGTCTATATAAATTTTCTATTCCGGTTAAAATAAATTATTTTTATTATTTTTTTTTTTGTTAATGTATAAAATGTATTAAAATTTAAAATAAGTATTAAATTATATTGAAAAAAAAAAAACAAAATAAAAATGAAAATTATTTAAGGTTAGTATAAAATTTTTTTTTTTTTTTTTTAATTCGATAATTTGATACAATTTGATTAAAATATAACATTACTTTATTGGAATGATATGATATAGAATATATTTTTAATTTCATTGTTTGAATTAATCATCATATTATAAAAATAAAAACAATAATTAATTAGCGATCTGAATGGAATTATTATTTTTTACTAGTATTATATTATATTATTTTTTATTTATATTTTGTATTTTATTTGTGCATGGACATAATTATTTTAGATCATTATAGTTTTGAAGACTGCATAAAAATAAGATAGATTAGTAGATAATATGGACGATTATTATAGAATAGATTATAATTTTCGGTATTAAATAGAAATAATTATGTTTTGGGATATAGTATTTCTTTATTTTATTTTGTATTGTTATCATATAATTTATATTTATATTTTTTGGGGGTTTGGTTATCAAAGAAGAACTAATAAATAATTTAGATATTTTACTGAACAACTAATATTTCGGAATATAATATTATTTCAAGTATTTAATAATGAAATAAAATTGTCATAAGTCCTTTTATCTTTCTTCAGGTAATGAATTGTATTTAAGTTTCGTTCTGACATTATAATTAACTCAGTTGAAATAATAATACGAGTATAATTATAAATATTGAATACAATCGTTTATAAGCTTATTGTTAAAGCATTCACAGGACATTTTTTTTTATAAACCGTATTATTTTATAAGATGATAAATAATATGCTAATTTATTCTACGAATTGCAGATAAAGTGAAATATTGTTATCGAAATACCTATATCTGCCCTATGATATAAAACATACAACATATGCGTATATTTCTTAATTAATTGCCGTATAACACTCAATATTAATATTGTACATTTAATAGTTTACTCGTATAACGTTGCGACTGGTCTATTAAAAAAAAAAGTAATTATTAACGAATTTAATATTTATATAGCTGGGAAAACATGTTTTTTTTAGAATTCAAGCTGGTTTTACCATCCACGTGATGCTTATGATGTTTTACCAAGAAATGAGTATCAAAAATTTCGAAAACGAATTTTAATACCTTCCACGTATAAACATTAAGGTTTTAATAAAAACCATAAAAAAAAAAAAAAGAATTCTATTCATAATAAATATTATGAGTGTGATTTTAATTTAACATTAAAAAATAATATTAGCATTGGTTAATAACTTTTTAAAATGATAAGTACTAAATTTTATTTTGTTAAAAATGCATTCTATTATTTCTTCAGGACCATTCCACAGAAAACCGCTTTGAACGATTGAGTTTGTCCCCTCCACAGATAGGTTTCAGCAGAATTAGTCTCCAGGTTAGAATGTTCGTATAATACCTTATCGCGAAAAGCACCATACAACGAGCTTCTAGGCTTGCTGATTTTATGAGTTGAGTTAAGCAGACCTTCTGATAAAATTATTATTTGAGTATTTATTTTTAGTTTTATATTTTTGTTAGGGATTGATGCGGTTGACTAGTTGTATATCTCCAGACTAATGTTAAGTTTGTAAATAAACAATTGTAATCATTGCGGTAGTCATGTTCACACACATATAACATATAACATATTCCCTACTGATTTTCAGTTAAAGTTAAAAAAAAGTTATTTTGCTAAAAAAAAATTTGTATTTAGTTAATGTCCTTCACCTTTATAAGATAGGTCTTGTGCAGTAAAGCTATGCATTTTCGATGTTTTAAAATTTTAAATCTGTATATTATACTTTTATAAGGACTTGTGACAAATTTTTTTTACATAAACCAAACGACAAGCACATCAATGGTGTTTGGCGCAAATGAGATATTATAAAATATCGGATATTTTGCACGATCCATCGACAATAACGAAGATTAATGAAAAGCAAGGAGAAAGAAAACTGAGGTAAAAACGGACGGCCCCGAAAACCGATGAAATCATATTCACGTATATTATAGGCAGGTAGGTAACAATATTATACAGGATATATAATATATATTATATATATGTATATATGTATACATAAAGAAGTATCTATATTCTATACGATTGGTGCTCAGTCTAATAGACCACTCTACAGGTGTCGAAAATGATGATAAATTATTATCGTTCAGACGTTTTTATATATATAATAGGTATATACTAGTAGAACATATCGATTTTGCATCACACGCAAGCATTAATAATAATTATCATAGTTTTATTATATTGAGCGATTATCTTAACAATAAGCATTTATTATTTCAAAAGGTATTGACATTATATTTTAAAATGTATTCTTTTTTTATTCATGAAAAAAAAAACAATTAAACATTTTATTTACTGTTATTAATTTCTAATATTATTATTTTTACTTTTTTGATTGGATATTACTAAAAAAAATTTTTTTTAGAATTTTAATAATATAATATACAAAATAATTTTTATTTTTAATTTTTTTTTACTATAGTTAATATGTTAATATATTAGTTGTAATAGGTGTAATGAGTTATAACTTTTAAAAGTATTCAAATATAGATACCTAAGAAAAGTGGATTGTAGCAGTGGTACTCCACAAAGTCTAATACTCCAAACATCTCAATTATTATTACTTCAATTTCTCATATTTTTTTTCTGAAATAAGAAATTCAAAAGTGAGTAGGAAATTAAAAATAATGGGATAGACAATAGTTAAATATTAAATTTTTTCCAAAAATATTTTTTTAATAACTGAGTTTTCAAAGAAAAATACTGTACATTATAATATTATTATCATTACGATTTATTATCGGTGACAATACTGCCTGCTTACGTTAACAATTAGGTAACGTGTGTAGTTTTTATTTTTGTGTTGAAAAAAATCAAAGTCGTGATTTTATATTTTACTTCAAAAATGAAAGCATGTCACATTATAATAGCGAAAATAATTTTCACCGTAATCGCGTGCCGTCGAGCTTCGAGCGCGAGCGGGGTATGAGTTGGAACAATTTTATCGTAATATAATTCCTACTTACGCGGTAGAAACCATACGAAATCACCGAACAAATTTAATAACATGAAAGTCCAAAGCGAATAATTTTCCTTGTGAAAACAAACGTACCTGCACGAGTAAAAGTGATAAGTTTGAAAAAATAAAATATGATTTCCATGACCAAGAACGTGTCGCAAAATATGAGTGTACTGCGCTCGCGCTATAAAACGGACACATTTATTCAACTCGGAAAGTATTTTCCGGGTATGTGTAAACTTCCGGCCTTGTTGCCTCTCCACACGGATATATTCACCATCCCTACTCAGCACCCTACACTTTTCTCCACCAACAACCCCGCTCACAATGTACGAGTACGTATTCAACTCGGCACGTCGTATATTTCACGTTAAGTACTTTAAAATTACTTTTTTTTTATATATAATCTCTGCAGATACTAATTGTATTTTGCACGACGGGGAAGTTTTGACTTTGAAAAACTTACGGGGAGATTTTAACGTGTTATTCTAAATGATAATATAATGTTATGTTTCATAAAAAGTCTTTAGACCTTTGATCATCTTATAGTCCACGTTACTTGGTCGGTCATATCGCATTAAATCCACCATAGGATTTTTATGCAACGTAAGGTTGTGTATACTTATTCCTTTATATGTCACGGGAAACGTAATTTATTATACAGTTTCATCTCGACAGACCATTAAGTGAGCGTGCCCGTTGTGGTTAAATTGCGTTTTAATGACACACTGAAAACGTTTGAATTTTATCGTGCATTAAATAACCACTATGGGTAACCGAAAAATTTACAAAAATGCCATAATTTGGGTTTTTCTTCGCTACTCGACCTTCTCCCCAATTCGTTTTAGACTAGCATCGTAGTATAAAAAAAAAAAAAAACCTTTAAAACAATGTTAAATTAATCTACTGTACGTTTTAAATAACTGATTCTTAGTGTATTATGTAGGTAGATATGATACCTATATGTCCTATACACTGGCATCGAGTATAAATTATAATAGGGACAATCAATACATTTCAATTACCGATAACGGTCAGAATGTTTGTTTCGGACGTTTCAAGTTATTTCACTGTTTAGATGTTTAAAGTTTTCGGTAAGTACAAAGTTTTGAACACGTTCGAATTTGCAAGGACAAAATAATAATATATTACACAGCACAAATCATTACACATTTAAAATAATGTAAAGTTACGTCATATGTTAGACGGGTGTTCGGAACTTTGTGACTTGAAATATGAGTATTTCAATATCATGTGATAGTTAAGAATTTGAGAGAAGTATTCGAATACTTATCAGTATCAGTCGTGGTGTATGCAGAATTCTTTATAATTTATTTATTTTTTTTTATTTTGGTGGGAGAATAGAGAGGGTTTCCATAAATAAAATAAAAAAAAAATTATACAATCCTTATTATATCAATATTTTGAAAATCTAGATATTATGTGGGTGGATAAAAGGTAAATATCTAAGTTCGCCTACTGCCAGCACGGCACTGATCAGCATAAAGTTAAAATAATATTATTTTATAATTTAATAAATATAACTGGTATTATTACCTAATGGCTTAATAAAATGACTCATAAAACGAAAAATAAGCAGTCCTTTTTTAATGATACCGAATAATTCATTTATTTATATTTTATTTTATTATTTTCTATTTTTTTTCTCCCTGTACTTGTTAAAATGGTAAGCGGACACTGTACTATCTATTTTTTGAGTTTCATACCTCGGATACTTTGTATAGTGAAAATAAATTTGTAAAAATCGATCGCGGACACTTTGTACGGTTTAAATAAACCGGGAAATATTACTCAAGATCTATTTCCATTAATATCATATTTTGATTCAACATATATTAGTGGAAAGAATTGTATACCTATATTTCCTCTTCAAATTTAGAATGCCAGTCACCAAACGATTAATAATATTGACATAGTATAAATAATTTATCGAATGATGAAACAGTTCAATCAACAAATTAGTTGGATCAGCTAATCCAAGTTTCTAGGGTGTTTGCGATCTTGGCAATTGAACGAATGTGTTAATCATTGAAACAAAAATGTAAGAAAAAAACCAAAATACAGAAAAAGTAATTTCACTAAGCTGAAAATAAAATAAAAGCAAATACACAATTACTTGAATTATTTTTCCATGCTTTAAATTTTGAAATTTATTTAATATTATTATGACTTATAATAGTTGACAGAAAATATTTTAAAAATTCACAAAACCTGTACATAGCACAAATTATTATCATAAATATTATTATTATTTATGTCTGTTAAGTACCTGTGTTTGCCTAAATTTTTTTACTACCTAAAATATTACAAGCTGTCCGTGGTTTAAATTTTTACTGGATGACGTAAAAAGTGTCTAGCAACCATTAAAATGAATTTTAATTAACTATATCAACACAAATATTAATTATATGAATAATAGCACATATCTTTTTAATAACATTAAAACTTAATTTAGTTAAAATTTGTGTTTATCCATTTCCTCTTTTAAATGTTACCTATGGACTTCCATGTTTATTGATGCAATTATTTGTGCATATTAATTAAAAGACACTGAATCAAATAGACGAGTAATTTATTTTTCATACGTTTTGAAATATCATTGTCAAAAATATGCAAAGTTATTTTTTTTCTACCAATTTAGAGTTAATGGTTATATTGATCTAATAACATATGACAATTATATTTTTTCCATTTTTGAAATGTATTTTTCATATAATATATTGCATTTATATTATATATCACAGTCAATATACATTATCATCTGTACATCCTAAGAATTATAAAAAATGTATTGTTTAAACGCAAACGTCAAAACGATGATATTCAATTAATTCGATGGAAGCCCAAAACAATAATTTAAACAAATCAAAATAATTTGAGAAATTGCTTAGGTTATTTGGTGAGAAGTGTTTTTCAACAAAAATACGTTGAAATTCGGAAGTAATGTTTTGATTGGCTACCTTTGCCAAAACATAATTATTCTCAACACAATAACTTCTTTTATATCATTATTAACAAATAACTAAAAATAAATATTTTGCATTTTTGTAACACTGTGGTTGAAACAAGAGTACTCAAAAATATTTCATATTATATTTATTTTATTGATCAAGTGTAGATAGTATTTTAAAATTTCTTAAATTTCTCGATAGTTGCTCAGTTTGAATGAAAATCAAAACATTTTCACTCAGAATTGTTTTTTTTTTTTTATTTTAAATTTTTATTATTCGACATAATGTTTCATTATACTTTTAGACTGTACTTAATTTCTTATTTCATCACGTAACTTTTTATTTAAATTGTGTATGACTCTATTTTTTTTCGTCATCTTAATCTCAATGGTTAAATTTATCATATCATTTTTTTTTTAATCTTTAAATGCCAACTTTCTATACTATGTTGCATAATAATGATTTTCTTTATCTAAGATTTTGAAATTACTGTACTAAATTTCGGGTCCTTTTTTGGTACAGTACATTGGTTAGGATAGATGAGTGGGTAAAATTTATTTTATGTAAGTATGGTATAGCTACAGATTAGATTTACTAAATCTGTTACAATAATATTATATTATCTCAGCTAAATGTATATGATAGGCATAACTTATAATATATTTGCTAGTGTAAGAGTGCACTCTATTAAACTATTATGTCTATTGATGCTACTAGGTATAACTTAATGTACTTGTATAGAATAATATTTGTTTATTAAGTCTATAAGATAATCACATTATACAAATAAGAAAATAGAATTTTAATTTATACCGTGGTCTTAGAAGAAGACTGTGTTACCCACTGAAATTTTCATCTAAAGTTAGTTCATTATTATAACTCATGTGAGTCATAACACTCATTACTTATGATTATAATATTATTTTGTTACCCTACAATCATCAAATACGATCAGAATTCTGATAATTACGTTTTTATTTATGTCGTTCATAACTTAAGACTAAACCATTATATTTTTTCTATAGATAATCATTTAAAATAATATACTATAGATACTGATAAATATATTTATTTTACAATGAAAAATCTGTAAAAAATATTCCATTTTAAACTTTAGTAGTAGTTTCAAATAGCAAAATTAAATTATTGAATTATCAGTTTTTTACTTAGGAAAAACTACAAAAATTTAAGTTGAAACGGTAATTGTTATGTTAAACCAGTTTTTAACAAAATTGATTTTTTTAGTTTGTTATATTTCAAAACAAATAATTGTACAAATTTGAAATTTGAAATTTCACATCAATTTGTGGATAACATTTATAATTAAGATTTGAAAATTTAATACAAGGTGTTTTATACGCTTTTAACATAATATAATAATAATAAAAAAAAAAACATTTCTATCGGAAATTCAAATTATTTTTTTATGAGTGTTTGAAGTTTAAATTCTTACGAATTTGTATATTCACCCGTAAAATAACTATTTCTTCTCAAACGATACTTGTACAAAAATGAATAACAATAGATATTTGAAATTTTTTATTAAATATTTGTATTACTTTTTTCTATACATAGTATAATTTTTAAAATATTTTGACTTTTTAAGATCTATTTGTAATTTTTTTTTTATAAAATATATTGATAATAAATTAATCACTGGGTAAAAATTGTTGACAATTAAATAGAAGATAATATCACATAAATTATTCTAATATTTTTGTAAAAAAATTTAAAATATTTTTTTAATATGATAGGAATATTGTTCGATATGGTGCTTGTTTGATGCACAACTTGAATTGCTTTCAAAATCTAGGTAGGTGACTATTTATACCCATATTGTATCCTCAATAATATTTATATTTATACTTACCTCCTTTTATTTATGATAGAAAATTCTTAATTTATAATTTACGATTTTTTGTTTGAAATTAAAATTATAATAATGATGCACAATATATTTTATAAACCATAACATTTTAGACGAACTGAAATATTAATTTATAATTTAATTTAATGATAAACTTAATTTCATTGTTTGAAAATATTTGTTTAATATCTAGTTTGTGTACAAAAATAAAATAAATAACAAATATTGATACCTTATGAACGAAATTTAATATTTATCTACATAAGTTGTAATTAAAAATCTGCTACTGGACTATGCTCGGGATAGTGATTTCAGTTTTAGGTACTGTTGTAATAGTTGTCTTATTTTAAACAACTTTAGCCGGCTGGAACATTAAATATGGAGGACGGTCAATCGATTTTCTCTCCTCAGTTTCGGATGGGTTTAAGTTTTGTTGAAACTTCAAATTTGAAAAATAATTTTCTGAGTGGAACTTAGTGAAATGGTTTTTTAAATTTTAGTGCGATGAAAGAAAAAAAATTCCCGATTTATTTCATTATTTTTCATCAATATAAAAGCCACCTCTTTCTTGTAATTAACTTATATCTATTAAAAAAAAAAAAAAAAAATATGATATCGATTGAGTAAATTACATTATATACATTTAAATATTCCAGTATAATAAAAATATGCCAAGGTAAAATTGTTGACATTTTAGAATATTATTTATAATTTATTACAATTTACTTTTCATGACTATTCTTTGTTGAATAATGAAAAATATATAAAACATTGAGAAAAGACAAAAGATACGATAAAATTTCGGTGGATTATTCTAAACACAAAAAAATATACAATGCATCTCTGCATAACAATATCTATTTTTACAAAAGATAAATTGAATACAGCTACATTTTTATATTAGTTTTCATTTTTTTCTTATTATATCTTCAAGCATTGTTATCAATATATGTTTCCTATATAAATCAAGAAAGTTATAAACAATATACCTTAATATATTATTGTCTACATACGTACCTACTACATAGTGTTGTATTGTTAAATATAATATATGCGTTTTTCTATGAAAAGTTCATTAGCCTGGTTGAATTTCATATTAAAAATATATCATTATTATTATTTAATAATAGCAATAATTATAATATGGTAACGTAAGCGTGTTTGATTTTAAAGTTCCTACGCTATTCAACAATAGATGATACTTCATTACATTTAAAATATATTTTCCATGTAACAATAGTTACATACAATACAATACAATTTTGTGGTGACAATAATATCGTAAATGTATAGGTACTTGAATGACAAGTAAAATGGTTTATGTGTCAGTCAAAAATTAAATCCATCATCGTTTATGGAGAATTATAGAAAACATATAATTGTATTAATAGAATATATTATTCATATTTTACAAGTACATTCTCCAGTTTTATATTAACGGATTTCAAATATCGTATGAAATTTCGAAAATACGTTGCGTTTTGTATAATTATTAAATTGGTCGAAAAGTTGTATAATTTATGCTGATCATTAAAATATTATTTCCTACAGACGATAACCTTTTATGCATAATATTATACGTAACTTACGTGATATGCACTGCGTATATTAAATATTTAAATATGTAATCATACAAGTATGAATTAATAATTATTACTCGAACAACATACACTTTTAGGTGATTTTATTGTTTCTGCGAGTATTAAATTTTTCGTTATCGATTTAACTGTGAACTTAATTAAGTTGTGTTAGGTTGTATTGAATTTTATGCGTAGTATATATATATATGTATATATTGTGTATATTGTACAGTTGTTATAATTATAAGACCGCTGTCACATCTTAATTGATACTCGTTTTAAATTATTGAGTCTCAAAGGCGGTCATATAGCTTTGAATATTGAATATATATGCACAAATAAATTGTAAAAACGAAATAATTTCACCCGGTGTATACATTTTAAACATACATATTATCTTGCAGTGTGATTTACAAATGTGTTCACATTTTCCTCAAACGTTGAATTTACTCAAATTCTAAGAATTATTTTCAAATAGTTTAACTTTTTATACTGTCCGAGTACTGCCTTGTTGTAATATAAACTTATTTTTAAGTTCAAACGACAGCTAACATTAATATTATAAATTATACAATTTTGTTAAGCAGATGATAATTTTGAAAATATTGATGTATAAAATTAAAATTTGAATGATTTATCTCTGATTTTGTACATCGTATATACTAAGAAAAATAGACCTTAAAATGTTTTGAAAGAAAAATATTAGATGTAATATTGTAATTTTAAACTATTATTTATTATGGTCAAACAATTTAAAATAATAATAATAATAATAAATAATTATATTGAATTTTCAAATTGTTTAAGTTTAAATAACATTTTCCACGTAATAGGAAGCTCATTAAATGTTATAAAAATCTACATACTTTAAAATATAATCCTACACTTAACAATTTCAAAAATCAGTATTTGAATGTATACATTTTTCTTTGCCCCATGTTTTATACTATATTAAATTTTCAATTCTTGTAATATACCTAAATTAATAAATTCAATTTTAAAAGAAAACATTCAAATTAGAATACTCGGTGAATCACTAAAGATATGTATACTACTTACTTTATAATGCTCACTCAATCGCGTACAAATCAGCACAGACATTATTGTGAGTCCAAGGTCATCAAATACAATAACAATAACTATGTCATATTATATAATATTACAAGAAAACACTGTTTTGGCAAAACACGTGTGGTTCAATTGAATGGAATCACTCGAGGGCGGTAAATTTGATGAAAATAACCAAAGGTACAAAGAAATGTGTCTGTAATTTCCTCGTTTTCGAGACTTCGTAATGAAGCAATGTCGTTTATATTTGTCATGACTATTCATTACATGAAACCATAAACAACATAAAGGTAGACGTATATATAATATACATAATATACATTGTAGGTGTATCAATAATATAGACTTAGACTTAAGATTTAAACCTACAGCTTTACAACATTAGAACAGAAATACTGTGCATACGTAACATTATTCATCCGACTGACATTTAATCTAGATTTTCAATAATTCAACAAATACTAAAGAATACATGGATGTACTTTAAAGTTCAAACAATTATTTATATCGAACATACTCCCCGTCTAAGAGTTATTATGCTTTATGTTTATGGCAATGGAAGAAAATAAATGATGATAAGAAAAACTTTGATGCCTATTTATAGTCAAATTTCCTTTATAAAAAACTATTTTATAGAACTTATTTAAAAAATAAATTACCAGTTAAAATCCCTTTTGTTAAATTGGAATGAATATAATTATTACTTCTGAATTATCAGAATAATTAAAATAATTGAACTTCAGATATAATGTAAAAAACATTATTAAATTATTTTTTTTTTTGTTTTTAATGAATAATATATTTTATAAAATAAATTAGTAGTTGTTATTGAATAAGTCATCGTAATATGCGAGTCTAAAAGTCATGATGGCAATACATTAATTATTATATTAATATTTAAAAAAAAAATATAAGTTTTTATTTTATTAAATACATAATAATAATAATATATGTTTTAAATAAAATTATTTTTATTCAATAGGTAAAAAATGTGTGGATAGTGGACATTTCACAATCAGTCAAAATGTTATTGTATTTATGATTTTATAACGAACTGATTGCTAACTAAATTTTTCAAAACTTGAAGTATAAATAATTTATAACTACAGACAATTTTCTTTTAATTTCAGATGACTCATTTAGTTTGTTTACCGAGTAAAGTGATTACAATAATTAATTCGGCACGCATTCGTCATACTAAATGATCTATGTGATTATACGTAATAAATTCGGGTTTTTTTTTAACACTTACGACATACTTAAATACATCAAATATAAAACGAAAAAAATATGGAGAAGGTAGATAATAATATAGAATATATGCGAACGCGCAATTTCCATCCAATCAAATTTAATTGCTAAAATAGTTTTTCTGTCGTTGCCAGGAGTGTTAGAAGAATATTATTAAACGACACTGCTCGATAAAATATTATGATGAAATAAAATAAAACATCAAAACAGTTATAATAATTATTGTTGAAATCTTTACACATGCGGTCGAGATGTACGATCGTCGTTTGCTGATCGGAGTGGACCAATTTTGAACCATTTTCAAGAGATTGATCATAAAATACGTGTACAACAGCACACTTCTTTCCGGCACATATATTGGTAGTTTAGTTTCTGTCGTCCAGCCATGTGCGTGCGGTGTTCTATAATACTTGTTGCCAAAAGTTTTTCGGAGAACAGTGACGACATTTTTACCACCATCACACGCCTTTTAACTCGTACTCGCAAAACTTGTGTTGTACGTGCACGTGTTTCAGAGTCAGGTCAGAATTAATGTGGGATGCAACTGGGGTGTATGATATGAGCAGGGGCGTAATAATTGTGGAGGATGCTTGCCATACGGTCGAAAATGTCCATCGCACCCGAAGTCCGCGCACACGTGATTCTCGACAGCCGTCGAATGATTTCGGTAAATCATGATCTACTACAGGATAGTAAACACAAAATTATTAAAGAAACAATATATTATGGTACTGTTATGCACATTACGATCGAGTTATTTTTCTCAGTCGAAATGCAATGGTTTCCATGTCTTACGTCATAATTCCTTTCCAAAAAATATTGTATTAAAGGTAAGTAGTGTTTACTACTTTTACTATTAAAAAATGGTTAGTTAAGATGTAATTCTTTTGTTTTGAAAATATTAAACATGACGATATGATATATTATGCTTATTAAATTTTTAATATTTATGTAATAATAATAATAATATACTGATGATACGGCGACTTGGGTAGGCAGTTTAGGTACACCACTATTATGCATCTATTTTATAGTATATCTTACACCTAATAATATTTATAATAAATTATTACATTTCATACAATGCAACATGTTATTTTAAAAATTTAGTATTGATAAATATTCTCAGTATCTCATAAGTAAATTGTATATTGTTAAAATACATAAAATACAAGTGAACTACCATAATTAAGTAAAATAAAACATGTATACTATAAACTAAGAATGGACGTGATATCTTAAATGATCGATGTTGGTGTACTTATAGTAAAATTGTATACTACTTATTGAAAAATGTTAACTTATAAATAAATGATTATTTAGGAACTAGAATATCTAAATTTGTTTTAATTTTTCAAAAACGTTATAACAATTTTATAGTAAACAAATAAATGATGTAATATATTGTTTTCCTGTATTATTATTATAAATTTTCTTTTTATAATTAAAATTAAGACTTTTACAATTAAATCAGCAATAAATATTACATAATATATAACTTAAAATTCTCGAGTTGATTTCACCCAACTAGCATAGCTCAAATCAAATGTTTTCATTAGAAATTTAAATTATATTGTTATTATTACTATTAAATGTATATACTATATAATATAATGGTGACGATTATTACTATAATAATATGACTTGAGTAGGATTCATGCATAGTACACCCACATTGTTTCTTTATCAGTTTTACGTACATTTGACAATGGCGTTATGTAAAACGACATGAGCCATATTATAGTAATAAATATAGAAAATATATAGCCGTAAATACAATAAGAATATCGTATTGTCGTAGGTGTCGGATCTTATGGTTCATTCAATATAATAATTAATATATTATATGTGTATAGAACAATGCAAGGAAGATTAGATGTCAGTAGAGAACATTTAAAGCTGTTCAACGTCTTGATTACGTAATACACTGAGACAACACATTGATATTAGAAATGCTAATTATGAAGTAAATGAACGCGTAACGCGAATATACGAGATCAGACACGGAAAACCTATAACGTAATGTAATATACGAACAGCGTTTATTAATATATAGCAATAATATTATACTGATGTTATTATGTTTGTTGTTTGCTTGTTTTAGTATATATTATATACACGCGTTATGTATAATATAAGGTAACGTATAGAGGTCCATAATATCGGCACATATAATATTGAAATAACTGATCATTGAAAATTAAGCAAAATTAATATCATGCAACTCTACAATACGAGCGTGCCCTATGAATTAAAATTTAAATCGAATTTATAAATGCCTATAGGAAACACGATTTGAAACGAAACACATGCAATTTGAAAATGTAAATTCTAGATTCGTTGATGTGTTTTTAAGACTTTTGCCATTTTGTATTCAGTTTAGTTTATTTGTTCACATCCGGAAAACAGCGGTGGTAATTTATCAATTTTGACGTATCATAATAATACCATCTGCATACAATTTCCTGTTTTTTAAAGCGTGGCACTTAAAATCGGGACGCTGTACAATAACTACAAGCAAGAAAATGGCTTTCGAGAAATACAGAAACCGGACAGGCGACCGCAGCAAATAAGCATTATTGATCGAACAGGCCACAATTTCGGGCAGGCCTTAGTACATCGCTAAGTCGTTGAAGTGACCTGGCAAGATATCTGTGGTGGATAGTAATTAAATGTCGTGCACAAATCGATTTTAAAGGAGAAATATTTCATTTTAAGCATTTACAACAGTTTCTTACCCGATCCACATACTGTTCCCACCGAGGCAGTCAATAACTATGATAATTGTTCGAGTGTTATTATTCGGTTTTCATGAATGATATCCGACTCCTAAATAAAATAAATGGTGATTATAATAAGATTTAAATATATATATATTTTTTAATTTAAAGCTTTTCAATTATTATTTCAATAGGTAAAATATGTTAAAGGAAAAAATGCGATATTTTTACCGAATTGGTATTACCAAAATAGTTTCACACGCCACTCAAACAAATTTAAAACATTACATGTTATATTTGACTACCCGAACTTTTAATTTGTTGTAAATAATAAATAATTATAATACATCATAAACGCGAATGAATTAATTACAGCATTAATAGTTACGATTAGTGTCTACTATTATACAAGTATATATTTACGTAAAGTATAGTACCTTAACAACAGATCTAAATCAGTTCAAGATTTTAAACTAAAAAATGGCACTCAAAAGTGAGTATATATTAAATGATTTATGATTTTAAGATTAAAAAAATAAGTTTATCATTTAATGTTTTTAGTCGTAATGTTGTATATTTAACTTGTTATTTGATTCATTTTATATAATTCGTGTTGTTTCTTCAAGTCGTTGAAGTGTTGGAAGTATATTAATTTGGCTGAACACAACTAATCAAACAAAAATTCAGAATTAAAAATGTTTTAAAAACACTTTTTCTAAAATTATTCCAAAATATATTATTGTCGTTTTCATCCTTATATAATATGAATATTTTTTAATTTTATAAATGTGTAATCATCACATTTTTCATTCATACACATTTAATGTTTTTTTAATGATATTAAACACATTTTTATAACACAAAATACATAGATTTAAAATATGTGTGAATAAATTACCAAAAATATTTTATACACGATGCTTTTAATCTGATTTAAGTTATTTTCTTTTGGTTTACAACATATCACAATTTCTTCTGTCAATATTCAATAAATATTTTTTAATCTTTTAAACATAATGTATTTTTACTGTATAACTCAGTATTGGTTTGTACGCCGTATAGAGCGTTCAAGTTGAGATTCAAATATCCTCAATGTATGCATTTTCGTCAGTTGGGTATTTTCTCGTGCAGTTTGAAATAAAAACATTTTCTTCCATTGGTTCTGTGTTCAATTCATTTCCATACATATTTGAATATTTCTTATTCCAAAATGGACAGATGAGATACAACATTTTGTAGAGAATTGCATATGAAGTTTTATCTGAAACATGTTTTTGTTTTATTTTGTATGAATCCTCTGACCTGTTTTATAATATTATAATAATAAAAGTAAAAAAAAAAAAATTGAGAATATTCACACTTTTTATATTAAATCTTTAATAAATCTTTATTAAAATTATATTATTTTATATGAACAATATTTAATATGATCAATAATCAGAATAGCACATTTTATTTAAATCGAGTGTCATTTTAAAAAAAATCATTAAAATAACATTATTTTTAATGCATCTTTAGAATTATTTAAAAAGTTAATCATTATTCGTATAGTTTTCAAAAAATGATATGTTAATTAAATACTTTTCTATTATATGTTATTAACATCATTATTCATTTTAACTATTATTATGTTTGAAAATTATTATAAATATATATTTAAAAATTAATTTTAATACGTTTTTGTATGAATATGTACATATTCTATATTTAAATAATCATCCAGATAAAAATTTGCCTAAATATACGAGTAGATAGAAACGACGAATATGAATAATAAATACAACTTATTGATTAATCCGTGATCGTTTAAAATATTAAAACTTTGCGTTAATCAACTATTTAAATAATAATAAGTTATGATTCTTTTCATAATAATTATTTAAAAATTTACTAGAATTATGTTAATTATTGTTTATTTATATTATGCATATTATAAATGAAATATAATTTTAAAATCAGAGAGTAGGTGATACCGTATCAGCTATAGCAACCCTGTGAACCAATTTTAAAACTGTTGTACTAAAGCAACAAACTATAATATCAATATGTTCGATATCTTAAATTTAAAATAAAAGTCAATTCGTAAATGCAAGCTAAGTATAAACATTTTTATTAACATTGCCTGGACTAAAATAATATAATGTTTAACCTTTCACTGAGTCAAACAAATTAAAAAATGGATGTATCTATTTTTATTATTATTTATTGTAACTATTCAAATTTAAAATATTTTAATTGTATTCATAAATATCCCACTATGTTGTTTATTTTTAAATCCATTTTTTGGCTAAATTTTTAGAAAATAAATCGATATTAATTCATTGATTTTTTCGGAATAAATTGAAATGGATAAGAGCCTAAATATTACAAAAGGTAAATTTTGAAATGCATGCAACATTATTAATTTATATAACTTTATAACAAATAATAATTTATCATTATGGTTACTGAATTTATTGTCATTTAATTATCACAAAATTATTACTATATTCCTTATTCAGATAAAACGTGACACAAAGATAATGGAGACCCTGTTTCCAACTATATATTATTTGAAAATTTGATGACGGGTAACTCATCATTAACTAAAATATGGAATGTGGTTGTGGAGCTCAACATTTACCAACAGCAAATTATTAAGTTCCAATGTATCATTTGCTTGTCATGTTCTACTTGTTAAGGGTTGTTAAAAAACTAAATTTAATTTACATTGGACACTTAATTAAATGTAACAATAATTACCAGTGTTAGTTGTACCAGAGAAGCCACTCAACTTGATTTATTTTATTGTTTGTCATCCTATGTCAGTATTACTTATTTTATTTTCTTCAATATATTTTCGTTGATTCAGTTACATATACCTACAACTATAAAACTACTGAATGATAATACAATTATTAAATAAATTAGGATAAATGTAATTGACATTGAAAATCTTATACCTCATTCAAATAAATACTGAAATAATTATTTTCAATAATCATACTAATATAATATAATGACAAAAAAAATCTCAAAAAAATGTATAACAACATATTAATTTAGTTTTCATAATGTTAATCGTAATTATATAATTATCAAAATTTATCAAATCGTTGATTGGTTTATAAGCCTGTAATTTTGACGTCCTTATATGACGTACATAATGACAAATCTAATTATTTTTTGATACCTTACGTTTATTATTTGTGTAACCTGAAACCTTTTGGAACAGGTTAATCTTTAAGCATGAATTTTGGATACTTGAAGGAATCAATTATTTTTCAGTACTTTTAAAAATAATTTGGAAAAACTAAGAAAATTTTTGGAAAATCAGAAATCGTTTCTTAAAACTAAAATTTAAAAATATCAATTTTGTTTTTTGATAAGAATAAAAAAAAACGAATATAAGATACATTTTCTTGTAGTTTAAAATGTATATCATTTTTAATTTTATATCTTAAGTTGAAAAATTAATTAAAATTTAATTCAAAGTTTTTTTTAAAAGGTAATTAAAAAAAGTATTGCGAATACTTATAAACTCGCTTTATGAACAATTGAAAATAAAATTTGACTGTTATTAAATTTTCAAATATGGCATAGTAACTTAAACGAATTTATTTCTTATCCGAAAATTATTATAAATCATAAAAACTTAAAACATGCCACTACACTAAAATTATTATTTCCTATACACAGTGTTATTTTCGTGATATTTAGAAAAAATTAAGCTATTCTAGGCTTTTGAAATTTTTTCCTTTTTTTTAAATAGTTAAAAAAGTTAAAATTTAGTCAAAATGAGTACAAGTTCATATTATACAATATACACATTAAGTTAGTTACATTTAAAATAATTAAAAATATTAAAAAAATTCTTGTAGGCATTCCAAGTACACATTTAGACAGCATTGGTTATTTAAACACATTAATTGTGTTGGAAGTAGAAAGAAATAGTTAACAGATATTAAAAATGTCAAGACGTAAATCCCTAGATCTATAGTTTCACTAATCCTACTTGAATTCATTTAAAGACCAAATGAATTGGTATAAAGTATATAAAATTAATTCCATCAAGTCATTTTTCACACAAACAATGAAGCGTCTCTGCGCATCAAATAGTTGATCACCTGTGACTTATAAGTCACTAAAAACTACGATTTTAAAATTTTATAATGATTTATATTTTCTACAATCCTTTTGATTAAAAAAATGTTTCTTCTACGATTTATTCTACGATTTTATTTCAATATTATTATTTATTGTTAAAAAATTATTGATAAATAATTATTAAATTTTTTCAAAGTATACTTTTGAAAGGCACATAAACGTTTTACCAGAAAGTAAAAATGAATATGAATATTGGTATCAGCAATTCGAAATAAAGAAAATACTTTTGATTAATATGTTTGATGTCATATAATTATACCACATTATTATAGTCCACCATCTACTGATATACTCATACAAATGCCATACGTTTTTTTTTAATTCGAATGAGTATAATTATTATTGCTATTATCATACACAATATACAAACGTTGATATAATTGAGAATAGAATATCAAATTATGTACATTAAACTCATCAATGCAACTTAAATACAATCATTTATTATTATTACAATAACCTGTATTTCGATTATTAAGGAACACGCAATTCAATATCACCAAAATGAGCTTAATTCGATTCATTGCCTTGTTAATTTGTTATTAAATGCTTTACAAACGACCATGAATATAATAATTAAAGAATAATTTATTAACCATTGCATTTATGTTATTAACGAAAACATGATGACAACTTTTAATTATTCTTTAACATCAATATTTTAACATGTAAACATGTTGTTGATTTGTTTTTTATCCATAGAAATATAATATAGTTACAATGCAAATCAATAAGTGTTATGCTATACTCTTTTTTACTTGCCTTGAAATACAACTTACTTATTTAAGGTTTGATTTTCACCATGAACCATGACTGTGTATAAATGCAAACTATAGTTCATGGTTTGAATTATTCAATGTTTTAGTACCCATTGAATATAATATGATTCATACATTTTTTCTTCCGTTAAATCAACTATAAAAAATAATGCACTGCCTGGTTTTTATTTAGTAGAGTTTTCATAGAACATATTATATTATGATCGTTAATTTTTTTTTATTACATGGAATTATTCAAAAAAAAAACACCCCAAATAATTTCGTCATTCGAATAATATTGTAGGTACCTACAGTTTCTACAATTTCCAATCTACAAATAAATGACCTTTACTTAATTTACAAAAACAACCCGACATGGAAACTCATGGTCAGAATAAGATTAATTGTCCGTGTCGTACAGTAATGAAAATGTTGAGCACATAAGTATATATTTAGTTGTAGTCGTGTTCACAAAAGCTATTAAAAAGTTATTGGCAAACGTACAATTTTAACTAATTGTTTAATTTATACGTACTATTTGAACGTAGAGGTATAAGTACTAGGTGCCTGATAAATATAGTTTTTAGGTGTGTGAGACTTCTAAGTACGCATAATGCAATATTTTTAAATACAAGTAAATTCTAAACAAAAATTCAATTTTACACTTTTTTTCATATAACTGTTAACAATTAATTGGATTTAAAAATAATTTTAGATTATTTTACTTTTGAATTGAATTTGATGGTGTATTCAATTTAAATGCAATTACAATTAAATTTTATATAAAATCCAAGATGAGTAGTTTTTATTCCTTGTTTGCGAATTTTAATGAACATTTATATATATTAAATATAAATATCATCCGAATAACTTATATGATTAAAATAAATATATACCACACATGACGTTGTCAAAATATTTTAACTAAAATAAAATGTCATTAAAAAATGTTTTCTCATTGGTCATGAGACCAATAATTATATCGCTTTATTATGAAAATTTGAGGAATATTTGCATTGATTAACGAGTGAATTATCTTAGTTTAAAAAAGTGTTAAATATGTGTTTAAAACAAGAGAGTAACATCTACCATGTTTATTAGATAAACCTCTTTTAGTAGAATCTCTCAAAACGGCTTGTAATATATTATTTTATAACGGCTGTGTTATTAAAAGGGTAAATATATTCTAATTAATCATTCGGGTTTCGTTATGTAGGTATATAAAATAGTTGTGTAAGAAATTATAAATTTTGTATCAAAGAGAAGGTATGAAAGTTAAACGTGTCATATGTAATATACATTTTGAAAGCAGGATTTATTAGTTGACACTTGTTGGAAATTCCCTAAATTATAAATGAATTTACAATTTGAAAAGTTTGAATAACTTCCCTTTAATGTTGAAATTTATTTGCAAATCAAATGTACACAATAAAAAAGACAAAGTTGTTTAATAAGGTATAATTTGACAAGATTAAGTAAAATACTCCATTAAAAGAAAATATCAATTTCAATTATTTTTTAAAAAGCTTATTAGTATAATTACAAAAACAATACTGTTTTCAAAATCATAAAATATATATAGGAAACATGTAACATATTTCACATATTTCAAAAAGTGGATAGAATACAATGTATATGTTTTAAAGGGCATTATCAATTTTGTTCACTTATCAAAAGTTTTCTTTTTTTTAAAAAATCTACTAAACACAAAAACTGAACCGTCTTGGGTTTTTTATTCAAATCCTGGTCAATAAAAAGAACTTGAAAAAATAATTTAAGCGATAAGCAAAAATATATATAGTACAACAACACATCGAGAAATCAATATTATATAATTACTCGACCGACCAGAACATACAAGTCGGCAATTTAAATTAAAAAATAGTATACCTGCATTGAAATTTTATTGAAACTCAAAAGTAATGATTCTTAGTTATGAAAAGAATGTTTGAAACAAAAAAAAAATTAATAATAATAAAAAATCATCAAGTATTACGAAAAAACCTTTAGTTAGAAATTAAATAATATATAATATAAATCCATATAGTAACTATAATATTGAAGTCTCTGATATTATGTCCTCGTAATATCTGTCACGAGTATTATTAATAGAAATATTTTTGTGCATTGTAAGACAAATTGTCTTTTATGTTTTTTAACCGTTTTGAGATGTTATCGTTATTAACCAACTTTTACTCATATTGGAAAAAGAATGATCAATTATTGAATAATGAGAAGCAAAATACATATTTTTTTATGTTGCACTAAACGTTTTATACTATTTTATTGACTTCAATCGAGTTCTTCTCTCTTTCCCCTTCGAGCATGACATAGATCACTGTGGTCCATATATTTTGAATATAAAATAATATGATTTTACTATAGCTTACGAAAAAAAAACACCCAGTCAAAAAATGATATAATACATTATAGAATATGCTATTTATTTTCCTCTAGAGAATCTAAGAATGACTTTTTGCAAACTTATCGTTATGTTTATTTCATAGAAAAAATTCTACTATAGTGTGTTTATAGTAAGATGGTGACACATGTTTTAGAATGCACATGTGATGTTGACGTTTAACTTTCTCTTCTCGGGAATTTATAGACGATACTGTTTTGCTATCGTGTCATTCCTACGATGATAATAATAATATATTCCGACACAGACAGATACAACATATTATTAATTGCACATAGAAGAACGACGGACGTATTCATTTGAGTTACACGCAGGAAGAGATACTGACAGGTTTAGTGTCCGTTAATCAAGTGTTGGATTGAAATGTGTTAGAAATATTACTCGATTTAGAGATTTTAATTAAGTATTCAAAGTTGGAAAGCCATACACAGTTAAATAATGTAAAAAAAATATAAGATTTTTGATTTAAGTCAATAGTTAAAATTTCATGTTTAAAAAATTTTAGGATATCAAAAATATTGTTCTTAAAAAAAATTGTATTTATATTAGAACGTTTATTTATAATATTATAATATAATATTTATAATATTTTTTGTAGTTTATTTATTAATTTATATTAATTAATTAATTAATTATTTTATAATACTTGTGGCACAGATTATTTATAATATTCTAAAGTCACAAAAAGTGACAAATTAATATTTTTTAGCACTTTAACGCCAGAAAAATACTATCATAGAAATTAAAACATATTTAATTCAATTTATAAGTTTTTTTTTTTTTTGATGTTTCATTTTAATTTAATACAATATTTTTGGAATTCAAACTCGAGTTACTTAAATATTAGACTTTCAACAAACAAATAAAATTATTTTAGTCCTATTATTAGGTTGGAATGTTGATTACAAATGTTATTTTGATACTTGAAAATTAACTAATAGAACTTCAATTATTATACAACTTGATGATATAAAAGACTTTAAATATAATATTTTCAATTATTTTGATAAAATAACCAAAAAAAAATATTAAAAAATATCAAAAACGATTTCAAAATAACAAATTTTTCACTTGTAAAAAGAAATGAATCGAAGTGAAATTATTTTTTCATTATTCTATTATCATTATGAAATGATAGTAAGAAAACAAATAGGTACCTATAGACTTCAGAGCGGGTTTGTATACAAAAGTACAAAAATATAAATGTATTCGACACAAGCATAATTTGAATTTAGAAATAAATTAACTAATGGCATCACATTTGACGTTGAGTCAGTGTTTCTCACAATGTTTTGGTACTAATGCCTATTAAAATAAAAAATTGAAATTTTAAAATTTTTTTACTGGATTTTAACTTTTGAGTGACTTAAATCAAATATCTATAAATGTATATTAAAAAGATTGTAAATGTATCATGTTTTGGACCCAATTAAACATTATGTTCTTAAATCCAATACTCAATTCATGAACTATTATTTTGCTATAATTTATACTTACTATTAACATAAAAACTATTCAAAATCAATAACATTCTTAGTGAAATGGACTTCAAAACGTTCTGAAACATACTAAATGTATCAGAATTTGCTTACAAATAATATACATACATACATTTATATACAAATAGCAGTAAAATTACTTCCGTTTCTGTAATTGAAACAGTACCTTGAAATGGCTCCAAGCCAATTTGATTGTCTTGTGTAACATAATATATTATTACATTATATTGACATGAACTATTGTACTATGTGATACAACATTATTATTTGCAAATGTAACTAGATACAATTTCATCACATAATTATCTTTTTGGGTATCACAGCGTGATTTAAACATGATTTATTTAATTTATAATGTTTTTTGTAAGTCGTACCAATAAATCTATCTGATGACATTCATATAGATTGGAAAATATAACTAAAACCTGGTGTTAGGTTAATTTAAAAATTTTCCTTTAAATTTCTTTTATTAAAAACAATTTTAATACGTTTTTTTTTTAAATTCACTGTTCCAGTGTCTAACAAAATCTATTAAGGTTATATTCATTTTTTGTCCTTTGTAATATTTTATCCTCCTCGTTATACTGTGCAGTTTAATGTTCATTTCTCGATAACCTATAGGTATCGTGTTAGATGACTAAAACAAACCATTCCGTTGAAATGTTAATTTTATCGTGCTCGAGGGACAGCGCTGATGAAACATGCGCATAGTATTAATATGCAAATCAGCACAAAATCGAATGGACAAATGTTTTACATATGAAATTCCATTGCGATCCCAAATACTGCATACTTTTGCTATACGTATGCAATTTTTTTATTTACAAAATCAAAACGAAAGTCGACGAAAATACATTAAAAAAAAAAAAAAATCATAATTGACTGTTGTTTGCAGCTGGCTAGAAACATAACATAGTAAAGGTGTTTTACTGGCATGATGAATAATGTGTGTGTACTTTATTACTCACCAACTACCACAAAAATTATCTTAGGTAGAATAATGTACGTAATATATATATATATATATATATAATATATATATATATACGTAGGTGTGTTCCAGAGAATTACACAATATATATATAGTCTAGAAAAACGTGACATGAATTAATGAAACTCGACATTTTGTTCATGTTTTTAGTAAAAACCAGAGACTTTTGATATCGCCATGTCAAACAAAGATTATAGATTACTGTGGTGAATAACATCGACGGCAAAAATAAAGACTGCTGGTTCGTAAGCTCAAAGTGAATTAAATTACAGTTTATAACCATAATATTTGTTGTGAAGCAAAAATTATAATTGTCATAATATTTTTTGATTTCTATAATAACATCGGATTGATGTACGATTGCATATTATTTTTTCTAGATTATCGTATACGATAAAATAATAATATATTTATATTTTCTCCATAAACATGTTGTTAGTGCGAGTTATAAGATTTTGAAATCACATACGTCTATTAAATAAAAATTTAGGTGTTTTGTCAGTTTATCAGTATATAGGTATATATTTAAGAATATACATTTTTTGATTATTTTTAAGAAAACATAATAATAATTTAAGTTACATTTATTAAGTCATATAAAAAAAACACATTTTCATTCAAACTAGTATGATATTTTTTTGCTAGAATTTACATTTTTGAGTATTAGATAATACATTTTTTTTGCATATATTATACTTACACATATTACTAGTTTATAAGTGAACAAAATAATGCTTTCTAATATCTTAACTTTAAATATTCAATGATAAATTCAACTCGGCTTTACCTGTGCCGAATTTAGTGAACAATCACTAAGCATTTAATGAACCAACAGTAAACTAATGGCTCCTCAAATATGATTTAGTGGCCCGTGATTGGTCCATTAAATTTTATTGAACCATTAAAATTAATCAACCATTCATGTAACCTCAACACTAGTGTTTAAATATATTTAAATGAATTAAAATTAATTTTAAGTTATCACTTGTCAATATATAAATTGTAAACATAGGATTATGAGTTTATAACTAATGTATAGAATATTGTAGTATACAGTTATAGAAATAATTTAATCAAAAATCTGTTGAAATATCGATCGACTAATGTTAATATTGTTAGATTATTATTAAATTGTTCAATTATTTTCAGATTTTGTTTTCAAAGGCAAAATATAATACATATATCAGTCCTTCGCGAAATAGTTTAACGCCGTAATGGCTCGCATGCACAGTAATTTTGTTTTCTTTTGATCATTTAGTTTTAGCTTAACTACTTCAATGTCGAGAATATCCCTTTTTGGCTTAAAATGCAAAAAGCGTCCTTGTCAATTTCGCCTGTAAGACCTGACTGGACGGATTCCAAATCGTTAGCCCATAATCCAAGACCAAACGAACCCTTGAGACAATTTACGCAACGCAATTTGAGTCATTTTACGAAATAAACCCCAATGTCTGTGTTAGTCGTGTTTTGTAGGATATATCCTAAACATCCTGTTTGTTTGACCTTGTGCTGTTTGTTTGCGATAATAACTATGTAAACAGCAAACACTATTTATATAATTATGTTATTATAAAACTATTGTTGTAATAACGAATATCCATAATAATATTATAATTGTAATAAGATTTTGAAAAAAAAGGATTTAAACTAACTACTACTATTTTTTAGTGAAACATTGATGATATTTTTTTAATATATTATGTTAATCCTTCAAAATGTATTAAAGTTGTTAGAGAAATATAATTGTGTGAACATTAATAAAATATAAATATATAAACTTAAAATTCACAGGTTATTATTTTTGTGGTTTTAAAAATATATTAAATTAAAGTCACAGATTTAATCAATTATATACGTGACGTTATATTCATTTTATATTTTTTTACATAATATTATTAGGGGAAGTTGAATAATGTCGAGCGTGTGAGTTGTATCTTCTAAGAACGCTTAAAATTATAATATATAATATTTATATTTTTTTTTTCTTCAAACTAAATATTCACAGCAAACATTTTGTGTTTGGTAAGACTTTCTTATCAATTATACAATATTAAATTGCATATTTTAGTATGTTTAACACTTAATCATTATCTCTTTGAAGAATATAAAAAAGGCATCGTATACTTCAAACGTACATTTTAATAAAACACAAGACTACCAGAAATTCATCATTTGTTACCAAAATGTTCGACTCTAACATCAAATTGTAAACATCACACAGATGCTCATACAAGTCGATTCCAAGTTTCGATAATGTTCACAACATCAATCACAAACCACAACCTTAATAACTTTCTTGTTGAAGTACTTTGTTCGTGTATAAACAAACCTCTGTGTCTATAGACTTAAATGTTCAAAAACTTGTCAAAAGATGTATGTTATATAAAAATAAATCAAAAAACAAAAAAACGAGTACAATAAAAATGGTAAAATGTTTTTACAGCTACTCAACAATAATTAATAATTAACGTGATGCTATAGAATTGTATTATATACGTTACAGTTATTAGTCTAACAGCGAACGTTTAATACATCAAAAACAAATGTGTGAGTCAATGTAAATGATTTTATAAAGTAACATTAAAATACTAGCACATACAATATTAAATTTACCGGGATAATAATAAATTAGTTAAATTTAAGCCTGACACAGCGACAGTGTCTGCGGAGGTACTTAAGTCATAGCAAGGAAGATATTTCGTTCTAAAATCCGTATTAATGGCCAAAAATGATCAATCATTTTTCACGTTGTTTGGCGAATCACTTCTAATGGACTGTCTTGCATACCACTAATATATCGTAAAATAGCACCGATGGGAATCCCTGGTTGATTTCATAATGACGATAATAAATAATAATACTTTAAACATACCTATACCTATTATCTATAGAAGTAGATGGTTTTAAAACTAAACACATTTTAATATGTTTTTATTAACATCGCGTGTATTATAAACGATATAATCCGTAAAATTTTGATCATATTATGTTATTTAAAACCACACTACTTAAAAAAAAAAAAAAAATTAACTTATTAATCAGCACAAACATAACCAGCCAGAAAATATAATCCATGAATGAAAATTACAAACGTGATAATGCTGTACGTTTTTAAAGAATTTTAAATGGTAAATTTTAGACAAACTGTTTGGATGAATAAAAATTATCTCATTCAAAGCGCTTGTCTTATAACAAAATCACAACGTGCACGCCAAGTCTTACACCGGAATTACGCGCGTACATTGTACGCACCGTTGAGAAACATAAGCACATTATCGATGTTATAATGTCAAGAACACATAAACCTTGCCGGCTAATTAATATTCAAATATCTCTACGTAATCGTTGATATAAGAATTCCACTATTTAGCGCTAGGAGCACATGGCGTGCTCAGTAAGATCGGGAAAGATTGAAAATCTAGAAAAACGAGTTTTTCAAAACGAGAAATAGACAGTGAAAAAAACCGCACTGCTCGTCCGTAATCCAAATAGGTTAGGTTATAGGCCTACAGATGTCCGGAATATATTATTACATCTTCGATATTATTTTAATATTATGCAACGCGTTCGTTTAATTTTTTGGTTTTCATAGGTAGGACGGATAATGATATAGATTCGCGTTGTAATAGTCAAATATTTCGTTCAAGCGCGTGATTTGTATTAATTGGTATATCACTGCTATTTCGTAAATTTAAATTGTTGAAAATATTTTAACTATTCGCCATAAACTATTAACTATATTGTAAGAAAATTAGTTGACAATTATTTGAATATTCATGGAGTTATGAACAAAAAAAAAAAACACTACTTAACCAAACGTACTTTCTCAAAATATACATTTTTCATAATGCGTTTTTTCGTTTATAATGTCTTTAGTATGGTATGACTATATTTTTCGGTAAACAATACATTAATTTACACTAGACTATAATTATTCATTATTCGCATGATAATGTGAAATAATTCTAATATATTTTTCTTCTCTAACTGTACAGTTATTCATAATTTATTTAATTCCATACCCTTATATTAAATAATCAGTTCGTATATTTTTATTAGGTATCCGTTTAAACCAATAAAGAAACTCAAATTATCTTACACATTTGAATACTTAATGCGTGATTTTTAACAATACTAAGTAAATGCTTCAAACATATAAAATATTTTAGTCTTATCTAATGAATATCATACATATTTTAACCTTAATGTGGAATCTAGAATTATATTATAATCACAAATTATTGGATAATATTACTAGGTAATAAATTAACAAATGTGATTAAACTACGGTACTCGTATAATTGACAACTACAATAACTCACAAAATACAAACAGTCAAATGAAAATATTATTTTGTTAATTACTTAATTAGTTTATTGTCATTTAAATCGAATAATTTGTCCGGGAAATAATATTAATAATAACATAATATATTATATTGTATAAAATAAAAAGGAAATGCCATAAGAGTGTCATTGAGCAACTACCATTTATTTAAAATTATATTATATTTTTCTCAACAAATTGAATTACTACACGCCACGCTTGTATTTTTGATATTTTACTTAATTTGTCTCGATCGAACTTCATAGGTATGCGTTATATCGAATATTATCGTTATTATTAGTGTTATACGGCCACAACGATTGGCGAAACTTTATCGACTTCTCGCACACTTTGATGTGCCATAGTATAATAACGAACACGACAATATTGTACGCTATACGATCCGTCCGTTTCGGTTAAATCAATCGAATGGATTTCGATGTCTAGCGTGCACGGGAAAAACTGCAGATAATAACATTATATGGAACAGTCTCGAAAGAATAAAAAATGCAATAAAAATGTTTCTGTAAACTGTGCGTAGTAGGTACATTATTGTTGTTATTTTTTCTGTCGCCCGTCGCAGACGACCAATGTGGAAACGTTTTTCTGTGTTTGTTGGATTTGAATTGGTACTTTGTGGCCGCACAATAATGTCCTCTTTTAATAATAATTGTCCCTTCGCTGCGTATTGCTTTTAGTGGCTATTGTCAATCTCGAAAACCCATCGTGTAAACACTTCCACGAGATTCGATGATGTTGTTTTTGCTAGAAGTTTCGGCTCGGCTAGACTTTTTACTTAATAAATACACGTATATACGCCCTTAAAGTTAAAGGTTAAACACCGCGTTTATACTTTGCTAGAGACCGCGCGACGGTCATTCTACGCCGGACGATCGTTATACCCGTTACATGTATATATAAATGGTATAATAGGTCGCGTCTTCAGTGTCAGTTACTTCGGAAATCGTTTCAAAAACTACGTCATTTAATAATACGATTCAAAACTATATATTTTAACGACGGCGTATTACGTAATCCATACACTTTCGTTTCAACCCAACTATTATTGTCTATACTATATATTTTATATATTATTTTAAAATTAAGCCAACGCGATTGATTATATTTACTCAATAACCTAGTTTAAAAAAATTAAATTCGTATAACCTTTATTTTTGTAGTAATACAAAATGTAAAAAATAAACTTATAGGTAATTTATTTCTATAGTTATTTAATTAAGTATATCGAAAATCAATGGTTGGCCCTATACAATAACGTTATAAAATCATGAAAAACACTATTTATATTGTATGCCTACCAGAGTGTATAAAATTAACAAGTATAAGCGGTTTAAGTATAAGGACTAAGTGTCCCGGTGGAAGTGACAGGCTGTCGTCATATGATAGTAGGCTTAGTCATGAAAAATCCTTTCAAGGGATGAGGAATTCTATTTTTTTTTTTATTTAGTTATTTTAACTGTTTTGGAAACAAATTCAAACTTACTATACTTATTTTTATTGAACGATTCACTAATTTATTTTACTGATTACTAAGTAATAAAAAAAAATTAATTTACTGTATTATTTGGAATTATATGCGATTGACTTTAAAAAATTCTATTTTTTGATATTTATTTTATTTAATAAAAATAATTTATACAATATTTAACTGTGAAAATATTGTTTACCTGTATGATAATTGAATTTTTATAAGTAGTAATATTGTCATTGGTCCTAGGAATAAAAAAAAATGATTCTTCTAGAAATTTCTCTATAGTAATTAAATTAATTGTATAGTTTAATAATTATCATTTAATAATATAAATGTATTTTATAAACAAAAATAATTGGGTAATGGATAATTTTATTATGGACAACACGTGATTTATAAGACATCAAACAATTCAAGATAACTATAATTTATAACTATACAATAATTATAATCTTTCTATTTATTCTACTTATTATATGAAAGTGCTTTTTGTATTATACAATTTATCATTTAGCAAAACCATGATTAATTAGTCCTGATTTACACTAATCCTGGCCATAAAACCACATAATAGTTACGCATTGACATTTTTATTAGTAATGATATCATTTGATACATCATTGTCGTTTATCCGAAAATAAGTAAGTTAAAGGTTATAAATCACAAAATTATCATGGTCTCATTTTTTCTGGTGATTAACTAAGTACGTAATATTTGAGTTAATAGTAATGATGAATAAATCGTTATTACTCTCTAACAAAATTTAGTCGAGAAATAATATTGCATTCGAATATTGCTTCAAATTACTATTTAGAGCAGCTAAATTTAGAAAATTATTTTTGCTAATCACAATGGAAAATTTATGATTAGTTTTAGTGGGATTCTAAAAGCTATAAAATGTATATCATAGTTCTTGTTAACTTTTTTTTTGAAGATTCCCCATGCTCTCCCTGACCAGAGAATTTTCCTACCACGTTAAATGTATTAATGAAAACTAATACTATACATATTGTTACGATGATCGTAATATAGTGATAGTGTAGAAGCTCCGTTGTTACAGCTTATCACACGGAATACGAAGTAGAAAGTCTAATAGAAACTACCAATTATAATTGACAGTATTATAATATACTTCGATCGTGTTGTCCGCATTATATGTGAACACTTTTAAATAATATGTTTAATCGTTTAACGCAATTATGATTTATTCACCAATTAATGATTATTTCCATTTAGTATCGTGTTCATGACGTTCATGTAACTAAATGATTTATCACGTTTGGTTTTAAAATGACGATACACCGTGCTGCTTACACAAATACAATAGGAATACACTCTACTCGTGCAGAATACGATATGATAGGTTTTTCTAATAATTCCGCTCTGTGCATGTGAATATAATATATTATATTATTGCCAGTACGTTATTACACGTCGAGATCAGTGGATTGAAATGTAACATAATGGATTTAATTTTGCAGCGTGATGTACGGGTAGACACATAGATATTATATGATTAAATACGATTTCATCGAGGTCACACAAGAGCCAACGACGAATATCATAATTATCGTACCTATTTAATTTTACTAGTAACGTCCATGAGTTGGTAAAATATCCCGTGTGAATCATGAATAAAACAAATATTGCACCGACATTATGGTCGAATTTAATTGGTACGTTTAAATTATTTGGGCGAAGAAAAATTACGAGTAAAGTAAGTAGTGTATTAGATAAGGTATTAATAGTTCATACGACCGTTTTTTTTCCGTATATTATCTCATTACCTAACTGATTTATAATTTGAAGAAAAAAAAATTATCAACTTACGATGAACTATAGAAGCAATTAAAAAATAATAAAATCCATTTCAACGACTACCGGTGTGTTCTGTCATTCGGCATTCTACAGCAACATCATTTGAAAAATCAATACAATTTTTTTCTTTATGTAACTTCGTTCGAATCAATAACAACGAGAGAATATTGTATAATATATGTATATATATATATATATATATATTTGTTGCCATAATTTTAACATCCGAATGAAAATTGCACCGTCATTGCGTAACGCGCAGTAGTATGTACAACTGCTGCAGCAGTGGTCTGATTAAAAGTTTGTGATTAAATCAATTTAACAGTTTCGTACAGACAGCTAACGAAGTCTTTAACGAATTGTTTAATTAACCACGATTATAAATACACTCCTGGGGCAGGTAGATGTGCGAGGAGAAAGGACGAACGGATCAGTCCGGCATAATATTCAACCAACTCCTCTTTTATGCCAATGTATTCGATAGCTTTTGCACATATTTACGGAATGAGTAAGAAATGAGCTTTCGCTTCCCACCACAGCGTGGTCGTTGAAGGAGTTCACAAAGCGCAATTTCTCAAATGAAAACAAGATCTTACACGCGTGGGAATTTTAATCAGCGTTGAGACTTGATACTCGTCTAAAGTATAATATTTAATCTAAAAATAATTTATTAATGTTCTATTTATTATTATCTCTACCAATATAAATTATTATACCTACTAAGAAAAATTATGAACATAACCCATATGTTTCATATTTTATCTAAGTAAATTTAAGTTTCTTTTTTTTATCTTATCTTTTAGAATAAACTTTATTGCCAGAACTTTTGAAAAAAAAAATACCATAGTTAAAAACTGATTATACAGCGCGGCAATTTAAGTATCAGAGTAACTGTATTTATTGCTTTTTGAATTGTATTTTTTTCCTTAAAAGTTTATAATATTAGCTTAAACATATAATTAATAATATAAAATATTATCTACCTACTTAAGTATTTGCGAACTTTTATTCAGCGTATATGATATCCAGAATTACTACTTCATGATGGTCTAATATGGATTTTTATGGAATGAGAATTTAATTTTTTGAATTAAACCAAGTTGCTAAATAGCACCATTTTAATTGTTATTTTACAAAAAATACTAATAATTATAATAGAATAATAATTTTTGGCAATATTATGTTATAAAAACAATACTCTACATAAGGTTAGGTATTCTTAAACTTAGTTTTGTTTTTCTATGTCCGAAAATATTTGCTTGTTTGATTTTAATACAATAAAAATAATAAGTATCTTTTTTTATTATAACGAATGTTACGCTTTAAAATATGTTTTGTTATTTTTGTTCACGATAGTATATTATTTTTCTTAAGCTATGTAAGCTATGAAAGTAACAATATACTTTAATTTGGTCACTATTACGTAGGTTTAATTTCCAAAAAATAGTCATACCCATAACACATGGCCATTACGATATTAAACATTAGTACATTATCGATGTTAACGTAAATAAATACAAACATAATATAAACTTGTTTATTAAACATATGTATACTTTAAATGTGGAAAATTTAATAAAATAATTAATTAATTTTTCGAGTTAGTGTTAAATTAACATTCAAAACCGTTAGATTTTATGTTAAAAGCTCTTAAATATTTTTTAGTGAATAAATATTTTGTTAAAAATGCAACCTCAACTATTCTTTATATTACATTGTAACACAACATTTTACTTTTTATTGATTAAGACAAACCGTATTATTTGTATCTAATAAACTATAAAATCAATAACTAATTTTACATATATTTCAAATCATTGTCTATACGGCATAATTAAACAAAAACAATAGATTTTTAAATATTTTTAATTTTGACTACATTTATACATGTTCATGAACATGATCAAAACATCGTGAACTTTTATTATTTATCAAACTAGCTGAAAAAATATAATTTTTGCAGGTTATTAAGGTACTAGTCATAATGATTTTAACGAAGTTAAAAAAAAATAATAATAAATATTTTTAACAAGTTAATGTTAACCTTTGATTTAAATAATAATACCATATTATTATAATGATATAGTTATATGTTTAAATTCTGTGTCGTGAGTTGAATTCGTCATTTTTTATCTGTGAACAATACAAAAAAATATAACGGCCTTGTCCGTTATGATCAAATCTTAACCGAGTATTTGTCGTATACCGCAAAATAAAATGTATAGAAATATATTTTTTTCTCGGTGCTCATCGTTACACAATTTTGTCTTTTTCAGTAGAATATTACTCTACAATACAACATTCACTTCATTGAGCTTATAATTTTTGGCGGCTGTCCAGAGAAATTTACGGTTTGCCACGCGGGACCGTTGGGAAAGCTTCGGGTGCAGCATATTATACGCAACGTCTGTAGCAGCTGCCACCTGCCATTGAACATACTAGGTACCTATTATTTGCTGACGTCTAAAAACGATTTGCCGGTTGTGGGTAGGCACTATTAATAACACTGAAGTGAATTCAAAATCACTGAAAGATTAGCGCTAACAAGTGTGGTACCTTAAATACTATATTGGCCGCCATTATAGTGTATAATTGTTTGCGAACATATAATATCTTATTATATTATTATAAAACGCAGTAATAGTATAACGGTTTCAAGGGCCGTGGCTAAATCTTTCGTGCCTTTGACAAATTGATTAGGAAACCTGTAATTATGACCAACAGTAAAACTATTTCTAAAATAATCCGCAAACAGGTCCGTTCAAGCAAATCGATAAAATCTTAAAATGACGACACTTTAATAAGTACTTACCATAGATTGTGTAAGATGTAAAAAAAAAAATGTTTTAAAAATCTGAAGAATTGACGAAATTTAAAAACAAATAATTATATATTATATTATAGATATATTTAAATAGGTAATTGTTTTATTACAGTCCACATAAAAATTTAAACATTAATGACTCCGATAGACCCACATCCGACGTCGTCAGTGTCCTAAAAAACTGTTCTTCTAACAATGAATCATTTATTTATCAATTTATTAGATTATCAATCTAACGATGAATATATTTTATATTTGGTTAGTGTTATAATATTATTATAGTTTGACGAAACAGTAAATAATATAATATACGACGTTGTTGTCACTGTTGACTCTGTTAATTGCTTTTGACATTTTGGTAAAAAATGTGACACATTTTGATGTATCGAAAAAAAATAAATACCGTCGCGAATATTTCGTTAATTTTATTTACCGTCGGTGATACAATGTACGGTGATAAAAGTTAACAACACATGACTATGCAAGATCAATTAATGTTTATAGGTTCATCGACTTTGCGCCCATCGTTGTTTTATCAAACCAGCATTGTATAAAATAATACAATATTAGCTTTACGCCCTTTAGGCCATATACCATGACTGTTAATATATACTACATATATACAGAGTGATTCACCAACCATTGCCACCCCAATTTCTTTCCTTTAATAATACATTTTTTTAAACTTTGATGTTTTTTGAATTTTGTATGTATTCAAATAAATAACATGTTCCGTATCACAAATTAAGGAATATATAGTAGTAATACGTTTTCTTGTTTCCAAATAATAACTAATATTTTTTTACTTTCAATTTTTAAACAAGCAATTGTTTTTAAATATTTATATATTTACATAAAAATTCGAAAGAGTAATAAGTTTCTGGGTTATTAAAATATTATATACACTATGGATAGTAGTTGTCCTTAAAAATGATTTTACTAAAATATAAAACATATATTATATTGAAACTAGCATTTATTATGATTAGGCAATTTTTACATATTATTATAAAATGTTAATAAGTTAATATCGATATTACTATAATGGCTAAATAATCTATAGCCCATTATTTTCCTGACTAATTATCGCCATATACTATGTTATACTCAGTACACAAAGTTAAAAAAAAAAAAACTAAAAAACTCTTCGATTTGAATAAATCAGTATTTTCTATAAAAATGAAAAAAAACATCTGGTTTAACAGTAACAGAAAAAAAAAGATGATTATCATTTGAAAAGAAAAAAGCTGCAGGTATCGATCTAGAGGGACACTCTTTACATGTAAAAAGAATCTAAACATTTGAAAATTTAATAAAATCAATAAGAAAAATAGGAACAAACTCGATTAATCACAATGTATAATAATAAATTATAATATAATTATTTTTATAATCCAATATCGCACTCTGCAGACCAAACCGCTATTGTAGACGTGTCCACGTGTGTGTATTATGCATACCTCTGCGTCTAAGCGTAATCAAAAAAAAAAACCAAAAACAATACCGATCATCGTCATAAACACCCGCACCCATATAGCACTTGGTGCACTGTTCGTGTTGTTCTTTACAAACTATCATCATTAGTTGAATGCGCTCTACAGGAGAATACAAAAATACACATAATAAAATACACCTATATATAGACTATAATATGTTATATACATATGGATACCACAGCAACGATCGGGTTAGGTTTAATTTTTGGACGTGAGTATAATATTGTATTTTATTTATATTATAATGACATTGTGAAACAGACGTAACGGGTTTTTACCACGAAACGTTAACTACAAAATATGAATTATATGATTATAACGTGATTATATTCACAGTGAACAATCATAATACTTGAAAACCAACTATTTATTAAAATATTTTTTTGGACAATATGATATATTGGTACGTGAAATTCCAATAGTATACTATTTGTTTACAGTGCATTTCTTACTCTCGAGCCATTAATCGAACGATAAACATGCAATGATCTTAACCGTATCATAAGTCTTAAATATAATATGTCAATGACTGAAATAATATTACATATGCTTAAAAAATATAACTATGTACACGTCACAGCACGAAGTACTTTATACATTTTGCCGAGTATATTAAAGCTATGTCAATATGACATGTAAAATGGACTGGATGGTACATAAGTTTAATGTTTTTTAAATTTATTTATTTTAACGCAGTAAGTAGATACTACTTACTCAAACTTTAAACTAAACTTAGTTTGACTCTTATTACATTTCTATGGCATTGATTTAATTTAAAAAATGTTAATTAAAAATGTATTTAGTAATAATACTATTAAGTTTTATATAATTAAAATTGTAACTCAACAATATTTTTACAAACAAATAATGATCGTCTTAAATTTAAATATTATAATACTTGGTTAAAATATACAAATATACATATATTATTTACTAAAATCAAAATAATATAGACTTTTTTATAACTATAACAATGTACGGATTACTAATACTGTTTATACACAGAACAATTAAAAATAAAAACTATTGTTTTTCCCTAAATTTGATTAAGCAATGTTACTAAGTGGTCATAATGTGGAGAATTATGTTAATTATTGAAACAAAAAATGTTGATTGACAAGTCAAACATATTTTTCAAACAATTTTCAATATTTAAGTACAAGAAAAAACTGATAACGCGTGTCAAATAACTTATGTACATAAATATTATGCGTTTAATAACAATAACTAAGAAAAAAAAACTAATTAATACATGGCCGTAGTAATCTGTTAGACTTGTTATTTACGACACTAACACGACGAAGTTGTCAGATACTAATATTACTGTCAGAAAAAGAATAATATAGCTTTTTTGTTTCGCTATACAAAACAAGTAAAAAATACTATAAACTGACTTACGCGTATAATTTAGGTAAATTAGTATACGTGTATAATAGCCACCAACAAAATATTCGGTTTTTAATGTTTTTTACTAGCACACCTGTAGTTTTTATTATGAAAACGAAATCACTGAATATGATTTAAAACTTAAACGACGAAATGAAAACAAATAATAGTAGGCTTGGTCCGATTTATGAAAATTAAATGTCGTCAAACAATTTTTCAAATCGATGCTCAACTTTTACAGCGTGACTGAGGGTTTGTTTTTGGAGTAAAAATTTCGAAAGGAAAGTTGTGAAGAAATTATGGGAAATACATTCAAGGAACCTTTAGGTTCTTGTATTATATTGTTATATAACTATTTATTCATAGTTAAAACACGTTACGGGGAAACACTTTTACCAATAATTAAAAATGGAATTCAAGCAGCTACTACTACAATTTACTCCCACGAGACATTAAACAAACACAGGGCTGTACACACATGACCTTAAATCGTTGTCGACTTTTTATTGACCTTGTTGCCGCTGATGCAGAAATGTACACTATTTGAAGTCGCTTTTCAATAAAAATGTGTTTGAAAACACGAAAAAAATACACGCACACATAATGACACTTATTTGACAGACTGAAAATATTTTATCAGCGTTTAAGTTGAATAATTATAAATAATAGTATATTTATAAGTATTATATTTAAATAATTGTTAGTCAATTTATAATTGCACAGATGACTAAAATGATACAACAATATTATTACAAACATAAGATAATAGAAAAATATAAATTGAAAAGACAAATATACCAATCAAAAATTGCAATTTGTAAGCTATAAATTAGTCGCAATAAAAATACATCAAAAACTAACATTGCTTTGGATACATAATTTTCCGATTAATAAACTTGTTCAGGTGATGATAATTCTATAATGTGTGAAAATTTAAATTTAAAAATAAAAGAAAAAATTCAAATAATCAAGTGAGTGAATTTTGTGGTATCAACCTAACAGTACCAACAATTTTAACCAAATCCCACATAATATATTATAATCTTCACATCAAACTCAGCTTAGGTCACTACCTAGATGTCTCACTTTGAACCAGCATAACCTATTCTAGAACAGAAAACTATTTTAATATGCTAATTTTTATGGCAAAAAAAAGAAATTGTTTGACTAAAAAAAAAGTGTGGCTTATAATCATAATACAATTCCGAATATGTATTAAAATTAATTAAAAAAACATTACCTATGTCAAACAATTGAATTGATGAATTCTGAGAAGTGTTATGACTGGAATAGGTAATTAAGATTAAAACAAAATTGTCATCATAAAAAAATTAAATATATTTCTTAATAAAGAACAGAAATATACTAGGTAAGTACTACATTTATGAAAAATATTTTAATAAAAAGTATTAATTAATGATAAAGATAAAGAATTAATAAGCTTAAAACAATTTGAACATAATAAAAAACTTTATAAGTCCACGCTCTGGTTTTGCTTCAACCAGAGCCGATGTGAGCCAAGTTAGTAATTTATTCAGTAATTAATAATTAATTTAAATTTAAAACAACGACTTATCGTTCCATTCAAAAGAAGATTTTGAACGAAACTTGGTTAATGGGATGTTTTAAAAATGTGTTTAAATTGTTAGGTAGTTTTCATTTAAGTAAATTAAGGTTGAAGTTTTTAAACATGTATTGGAAAGAAATAATTATGTGAGTACATTTTTCAGTCTTAAAAAAAATAAAGTTAAGTATACTTACAAGTAGTTATAAAAAAAAAAAAAATATATATATATAATTATTATAACACGTAAGTATACATCCTTTTTTTTTTTTTTATTAAAATATATATTTACAATCTGTATCATTTGTACAATATTTGTATAATACATCCTTAAAATTAAACGTCTCAAATATTATATTAATATAACACCGATTATCATAAACGTAAATTTATAGTGAATCTTTTAAAACCAATATAAATAATTTCTGAAATACAGCGCCATTGATTTCGTTAAAAATGTCTTGATTATCATAATTTTAGCTTTTATTTGTATGCGGCATAGCAATCTGAAACATAAATTGAACCTTTAAAAGCGAACCCTCTATTGTAAATACAATATCTGATCAATTTTTACATGATACACACATATAAAAAACCAATCTCCTCGTTCGGAATCTAAAATGTTAAAAATCATAGACATTAAATTAAATTACATTATGTTAATTTAATACGTAGGTAGGTAGCTTAGTACCATAGAGAACTTGAAAAATAGCCCAACATTTAAATGTATTATAATGGTGATTTTAAACAAATGTAAAAAAAAGATCCATTAACTTTTAATTATTTTATCATTAATATACTGTAGTTTTATAAATATATAAAAAAAACGTTGTCCAGAACGATGTAAAAAAACTTAATTACTCACTAACTCTTTTTTGTCCAATACAAAAACTTGTTACAGCAAACTATTTTAAATTTCATTTATAAATTAAAAATCTAAAAACATTAGCTACTCAAGTATTTTTGTTTATAACTAGGAGACCTTTTGAAACTTGGTACTCTTGAATGAATCTGTACTGTTTTGAAAACAATGTGTATTATATACTATTATTTTAAGTACTAGTACTAAATAAAATTAACAGTGTTATAAAATGATAAAAAAAAAAAAAAGAATATAGGTATAAATAAATTATTAACTTAAAAGGATAATAAATAAAATTCTTCATTGTAATTCAGGTAATAGTGTTCTAGTTAGGTACTATTAGGATATAAGATGTTGCAACGTTTGTGACAGAGATTTATTTTTATTCATATTATATGCGTTATAAATGTTCAATAATATTATGAAATACGACTACTTTACACGTTACATAAAATGTATTGTAATATCACTGTAAAATCCGTATGCATTTGTTTATTATATAGTCAAGTGGAAAAACGAAAAATGTATAAGAATATACTACAGAAAACATTGATGAAATAAACATTTTTTCATTTAGTCAATTTCAATAAATTAAATAAAGGCATGCCCCTGCAATTAGAAGATATACTTTAATATTACATTGGTCAGTAACATTTTATTGTCATTAGTTATCAAATTCGTAATAAGTTAAAATAATATAAGTGTTATAAATTATAACAATGTATGAATAAGTATTTGTTGGTGAACAAGTGTATTTAATTTATATTCTGTGTGATATTTATTGGTAATAAACAATTGGAAACATACGTTTTACATCAACAGATTTCTGTTTCAACTGGCCATTTAGTTCTTTTTCAGGTTGATCATTTTCAATATATCGATTTATAAAATCATAAATTCAACATAGTTAATATTTTATTTTTGAAGGTATTCGGTAAATCCAAAAAACTTTTGTAAACAAAGTTCATAGATAGTAGATACATAATTTTGTAATTTATTACAACCTTTTCATAATTATAAAGCTAAAACATTTTAAAAATATGAATTAAAGACTTTACTATAGAATAGAACGACGCATGTTCAAAAGCTTTCACGACAGAAACTCAAAAGATCGGAAATATAATATGGTTAATTATTTTAATATGACATTTTTTGATTTTCCACAAACGGAAGTAAGTTATAAATATCAATAAGTAAGCAACAAATATCAAAGATTTTTTAAAAAAAGGTCGGCATTAAAACTTCATGGTTTTTGAACGAACTCTTTTTCGAATCGTTATTTGAACGCGATGATTTATCATTGGTTTCAAACTTAATGTCACAAGGCACCACTATCTGGCGCCGAGTGAATGGAACAAAACGAGAGTAACAAATACCATTAGTCTTTATATTTATATATTTATACTTTTTTATTTAACTATTGGAAATATTGTTCCATCTTAGTGATTTAATATCTACTAATGTAGTATATAATATTGTCCTTTAATAATTACCTTCTATTATATTATACATATTTTTATAAAAATGTTATTATACCTACTCCTTTAATATAATGTGACATTTGGTTGATTTTATTCAAAAAACATCAAAAATAAAAAAAATAAAAAAAATACAAGTTTTCAATAAATTTGCTAACAGATTCCTTTTAAAGTACTATAAATTGTTCGTTCCGTGAGTTTAAAATTATTTAAAAACTTTCAATCTCGATAAATAATAAATTATTTTTAGTAATATTACATAGTTTTATGTATAGTTAGTTTTATAAAAATTGTGAAATATTATTTTTATTTGTATTTCAATGATGATTGGTCTCTCTGACGACATAATTATTTTGCGGTTAATTGTACAATAATTTATTATCATTTTTTAGTCACGCATTGAACGACTGCCAAATATTATGTTCACAGACCACTTCTTTTTTTTATAATAATTAAAATATAACGTTATTTAAATTATTACGATAAATTGATTTAATTAAATGCTATTTGTTTTATTTAATTTATTTTATCAATTATTATTCTATTTTACACTTACTATTAAAAAAATCTTGTTTCACTATACACTTTTATAGAATAAAAATACAGTAAAAATAGTGCTGTACCAGTATAATAATTATGATTCAGATTTTTTGCAGTGGTCATTAAGAGTGATTTAAAAATAATTTTCACATGCCGATATCATAATACACTGTTAAAAAATACATATAATAATAATAATAATATATAATATGATATTATGTTATCAGAATTTTGCAATATCTTATACACATATGTATTTTATATCTTTGACATTTATAAATATTGTATTTAGTTTTTTTGTGACTCGATACTTTTTTCTTTGATTTATTTTGTATCTTATATTTGTTTTATTTATTATTATTGTTTTAAAATGATTGATAATAATGATGGTACTGTATTTTGAAAATTAACAAAAAAAAAATCTATAAATTACGAAAACATTTTTATTTTTTAATTTGTACGAATTCATAAAATTATTTTAATGCGTATTTAAAAATATTTACTTCTCACATATATATAGCACAAATTATGTTTACATTTTGTAATGAAATTATTACCTAATGAATGTACATAACAAAGTAGGTATGTATATTAAGTTGGCCGTTCACCTACACTCATAACTCATAAGTCATAGGTAATAATGTGTTAATTATTTTCTTTATTTCTAGTAACAATATATCATTGTTAGTCATATTTATTTTATAGTATTATTACTAAATACCCATTGTTTAATTGTACTATAAGAGAGTCAATAATCTGGCATGTATAAAAAAATATCCAAAATCAAAGTAATGTTTTAAGCCCCACTATTTTTTTCGAAGAAATTTAAGGCTATTCTAATTTAAATAGTGAAATTTTGTGACATTATCATATGAATAATATTGTCTGTATAATAAAAAAAGTAACTTATATATTATATTATATCGTGTTTATAGTTATTTTTTGGTCGACATAAGAATATTGTGTAAAAGATCCAAGGATCTTTTCTGTATTCATAGAAACATCTTTAAAGTACTGACAAAAATTAATATTTAATTCGTTTAAATGTTATGAACGCCAAGTATATTGTACACCATTATATTTTTGTTATCTTAGTCCATCATGCGCACGACCCACATATGTTAATGATATTCCATACAAACCGGTACAATAGAAATTATATTTGAACTTGTACATGAATATTATTTTTGTTGATTAAATACAAAAAAAAAAAAGCAATCATTCTAGAAATGGTCTAAACGTAAAAAACAAATATTATGCAGTATACATAGAATGTAGATATTACTAAAGAAATTGTTTTTTTTTTCCTTTGATTTGCATAACAGTTCGGTACACTTAATAATAAAATATTATATTAGGTTTAGGTAACTGTTTTAGTTTTATGGAGCGTAATTTTATTATGTTGCGTATATGTGAATTACAAAAACATCAAAATATGCCATCGCACTGGTGTGGAATTCTCTTTACAAATTATCAAATGTACAAAACTATACAATAAAAATAATAATATACACAACAAAATATTATTGTAAAAATAAATTATATGTGCTGATTCTCGATTAAATAAAACCGAATTCAGATAACATTATAGAACAAAACAAAATAATATCAAGTGACTATAATAGGTAAAAAAAAATACAATGAATCAGAATATTATTATCAAAATAATCAAATATAATAAATTATGATTATGAAAGATATTTTTTATAATATAAACGAGTAATAGTACGAAAATCAAACATTTTCCAAGAACTGCAATAAGTAAAATTATCATAAAATAAGACATACGCCATATGAAAATCATATTATTCGTATAAGGTTCAAAAATATACTGCGCTTAATGAGCAATCAACCGTAGATTATATTATTGTAATAGTCACACATACACATATTGATTAAAATTTTCTTTGTCGGAAACTTCCACACGAAATTGTGGTTATATGCAGTTAAAAAGGGAAATGAATATTTGGATTTAAAAAAAAACACTGTAATGTTAACCCTTGAAACGATGCAATTATCTCGCTCAAGTGGTTTTTCTAACAAAACTTTTATTTAACTGTGTGGAGGTGAAAAAAGTCGTTGGTATTCACTCATTTACATTGCAGACACTTTTTATTCATACCTCAAGGCTCTACCTTAACGTTTTTTTTTTCTAAGCCAAAACTTTGAACGGTCTGAACGACAAGTGCGCAAGTTACCTACCCATTGACGTAAGTACGTAAAAGTACTTTAAAGCAATGGACAGTTGACTTAAACATTACGGCTAACCTATATGTACTCACTACTCACCTACTTCAAAGATTTTAAGAGTACCAATTTTGAATACGCAATTTTCAATTTCCAAGCTCGTTAGTTAGAATACATACTTTTAATTTTTATAAACACAGACTGTTTACCGGAATCATTAACTTGTGTCGTTTAATAATATCATGTGCGTTTAATTAGAAGTTAAATAATTTCTATTAATCAATCTAAAATTAAATTTGAGACAATACTATGAACTACACTTGGATAAACATTATGTTACAAAAAAAATAAAAAAAATATATAAAATTATAATATTCTCTGCGTCATATTTTTAGTCACTGATAAATTGAACACAACAAATTGTATTAATCCGATTAACACGCAACGTGCTATTGTTATGAAATGCGTCACGCATTAGACGTACAGATTGAAATATATTCGTACTAAAAAAGGATAATTTTATTTATCAATGTTAAATGATCTAAGTGTATAATAATATTTACTCTGTAGTACTTAAAATTGTAAAATAAACAAAACACAAGGTTCGTTTTCCTTAATACGCCTCTTTTTGAATTTTAAAACTAAAATTATTTTTTTTGTTATTTTGATAAAAACTCACGATAACACTTGTGATTTTTATATTTGATAAAGATTTGTACCATATTTTTTTTTTATTATTCCTATTGTGGAATTTGACAATACACGTGACAGCTCAAATATTAGGACGTACATCATAAACAGATATAAACGTAGCTAACCGAAGCTAAAACCAATGGCCTTTCGTTTGTCAAAATTGGCGACAGATATTTTCCAAGCACTTACCGAAAAATTAGCCTTAATTTAGCTTGAATTTTGGTTAGCCGGAGTGCACAACTTTCAGAACTTTTGGGGTACGAATAACCACAAAAAAGGTACGAAGTTTCATTTCGAAATTCAAATTTGTCAGAGAGTAATAATATAATCCTCGACAAGCATTAATAGCTTTGTCAGTAACGGTCAAAAATTATTTTGTTCTATGAAGAGATAAATATAAGACAAATTCATTAATTTAAAATATAAACTAAAAAACACGGTTTATTAATTATTACGAAACGAAATTATTGTGTTTAAAATACAAAAATATTAAACATATATCTATAATTATAAGCATTGAAATAAGTCCTTGTGATCGGATATAATTTAACTGTTTTACCTCTCTTGATTGGGGTGGTGGTTCGAAAAGTTCTAATTAAACTTCTGAGTTACTATACGCTCTAATACATTTAGAACAGAATTTTTATCGATCATAACTCTGCTTGGTATATTATCATTATTATATACGGATGCAGTCATAAACTACACGTTCAAGTTTCACCAATCTAAATATAATTAATCCGCCTCTGAGAGTTGGAGTTACTATTAAATTGAATTTAATTATCAGCTAGCGTAGTACGCGTGAGGGATGATTAGAGATCGAAAAACACATTAGGAAGGATCTTCTGAATACGATAATGTCTTGGAGAAATGCAAGATATATTATCTTGAATTTATAATTAATACTGTCGACAGTACACCAAGTACCTACTAGCTGTTCTAAGGTTTTTGTTATTTGCAATATTTTATTGTGATTTTATTATGCTATTATAATTCGTCATCATAATTTTTGTATTTTACTAGGAGAACGAAACTCTTAAAATTATTATAAAATTATTATAAAATCTTTATATTTAGTTCATAATATGGAAAGTTTTCTTATATATTTAAAAAAAAAATGTAATGTCATACATCATAGAAAAAGGTAACAATAATAATAAAAAAAAATTAATATAATATGGATTATTTCCTCTATAATACGTTATAATTTACAATAAGTGTAACTAGTCACGAAACAAACGCGATGTACTGTATATGTTAATACCTACATCATGTTTCTTTTAAAACATATTATATTCCATAATCTACAGTTGATGTTTTTATTCAAGACTATTTTATTTCTCCTAATAATACGTAAAATCAAAAACTAGAATATTTGACAGTACGTAATACACATACATATCACGGCATGAAAATATTGTTCAACTGGAGATCGCCATTTCCACATAGTTTGTCGAATACAATGTTAAAAATGCAATATAAAAGTTGCTGCCGTTTTAAATGGCGTGATGTGTATATAAGTACCTACTTTATAATACGGCATTATTATTATTACGACGTTAAAATCTAAAAAAAGAATCTAAAAAGAATTTCTTAAATATAAAAGTTGACATGGAGAGTCGAACTATGATGGGGTCTTATAATTTTATCGTAACTTTAAAAATTGATCTGACACGGTATAAAAATGAATGTTTTTATTTATATAATTTAACTAGGTCCTTAAATTAAAATACAAATAAATATTATATTGACAACGAACATTTTGTTTTCAACGATGTATTTATGCCGATCGAATAAGTTATGTGTTTGAAAAAATAAAGAAGACCATTAATATGTTTTCAACAAACATTTTAAAAGAAATAATGCTAAAGAACATTTCATTGTCATTTGAACATTGAGATATATAACAATAATATCCACGCAGTTAAATGTTTTATTTTTTTTTTATTTTAAAGCAATTCTTTCTTAAAAAAAAACCTTTTTTTCTTTTTAACAGCCATTTCATACTTCAAAGATACTATACTTACTACCTACCAATAACAAAATACCTTTATTAAACATAACTTCAATGATGGAATTCTTCGAGTATTTACGAATAATAATAGTACTTAGAAAAATAGTTAAATAAAACGTATAATTACGTATGATTAATGTGTTATTTTTTTTTTCAGTTTTATTATCGATAAAATCCCAAACGGGTTTTTAAATCATTAACTATAATATTGGTTCATACTTTTATTCGTACACTTCAGGCTGAACACTATACTGCAGCAGTTCTTAATTTGAAACAACGAAACTTTGATCATAAAAAACCAGAAACTCGTAAGACATATTATATTGTACGGGTAAAAAGATCTCGTTTGAAATAATGGTATCTATTATAAGTACATACACTAGCGCATTGCAATCCAATCAGTGGCATGGTGAATGACGTTTGCCAATACAATTATAACTACTTGACCTTAGGAATTTATCTCAAAATTAAAAATTAAAACATGTGTGTGGACAAATGTATGTTATTATTGTACTTGTTTTTTTTTTTTTTAATATTAAGTTGATGGTGACCTATGTAAAAAATTCTAAATTAGCATACAATTTTAAATCACGTGTTATGTTTTAGAGAGTAGTGACTAGTGGGTGGGTCATCGTTAAAATACTTAGCTTAAGTTAGGTATAGGTTCACCATTAATGCCTTCGTGACGACGGTGATAGAAATATTATATTATTTTACCTCTCTGTGGTTTCAAGGTTTTCGTCGAACCAACATAATAATATTATTATTATTATTGTTATTATTGTAACGCGCATACTCTGCGCAGAAATTTTCAGCGTTTCCGAATAACGGACGAGGTCGGTCGTGGTAATGTAAGTGCTGTATGTATAAATATACGAGCAATATTATACACCGCGTTTCAGACGCCCACGGCTCACCCGTAATATTGTATTATAATATATAGGTTGTCACATAAAATAATCGAAATATGTACAATCGAACGTTTATGAAGCCGTTGACCTGAGTTATAAAGATATATTACTGTTATTATGACGTTGAGCTAAAAGAGGACCACGACGATATAAACATCATGAAAATATGTGGTTTATGAACTATGCCTGCAATTATTTATCATCACATCGACGCGCGATAATGTTTTTACACTAAAATTTGTTTCATATCATTATAATGGAAAATTATATTGTGTGGAAAGCGATACACTAAAAAAATAAGACGTGTCGATTTGCCCTGCACGAAACTAACGGCTGACGGACACTTGACAGTTGACAATATCACGATCTCGATCCGAAGTACCTATATAAATAGGGATACTATTATACATGTTACGTACCTATAATACATAGTGATTCACCATAAGAACGAGTTCCCCCTTTTTTCTCCAATAACGTGGTTGTTCAAAATCTGCGGATAACCTTTCTGAAAACGTTGACGTGTCAAAATTAAAATTTTACTATTTTTTGAGATTTTTGTGCACTAAACATAATAAGTCCACGACAATGAATTTGAAAGGTATGCTGGTTATAGTGACTCCGACGTTTTATTCATTGATATTAATCCATCATATTATCATTCATAAATTGTAAAAATGATTCAACACTATTATACCTATTTTATGATTTTGTGGACATTATTCCTAATTCCTAACATTATAAACATTTTAATAACTGAAAAACTACCTACTCGTTTGAATTTCGAATTAAGTAGGTTCATCGAAAATGTTATAAGTATTTTTTCCGAATAACCTACATTAAGAAAGGGTTAGATACTCGTTTACTATACGATTATTATTAAAAATTTATAATTTATTTATTTTTATTTTTTTGTTTTGACCATTTGACCTTTTTTAATGGTAAACATATATAATGACGGAAGAAACTCTACATGTTTTTGAGTAGTGAACGTGTATTTCAGTCAGGGAAAGGATATATTTGACACGACCATCTCCTCTCCGGTAAAAAAAAGTTGGAGGGATGATAATTCGATCGCACTCTCGCTAACCATCTCGAATGATCGTCAAAAAACCGCGTCGTCATAAGAACCGGTTTCTCGGGTTTTTCAAACGAGGCGCTTCTAATGAAATGGTATGCACACCTGACCTGACGAAGACTACGCTTTTCATATGTTGACCTAGGTCCGCTTCTCTTCACCCCTCTCACCATACACACGGAGGACTGGAGGTCTGCACGCAATTCACACACACACATAACGACGACAAAAACAACAACAACAACAACAACAACAACAATAACTACATCCGCCACACAGACACACATATTATGGTGATAATTTGAGCTTGAATATCTCTGATAATTTGCAGCTTTTATAATTTAAAAATAAATATTTGTTGAATTTCATAATCAGTAGATTATCGTATTTTTTCAAGAAAGGTTAATGCAGAAAACTAAACAGTAAATTATTTGAGGATTAAAGAGCTTATAAGATTTGAATAAAACGTGGAATTCACACACGGAGACATTTTATTACGTAGTTACGGTATCTACTGTGCCTACGCTCATTCTAAAACTTTAAATTTTTAAAAGCCATATAATAACCGATGGTTCGACATTCAATGAATATTCGATATTCATAACTGCCGACAAAAGACACATTTTAGAGGAACAGATAAATAATTGAAAACGGTTATTGGAAACACTGTTGTGCAGAAAACTCCGAGTAACGATTGGATATGTAACGACTAAAACTTAAACACAACTATGAGTATAATGTTTATTGGTCTATACCATATCTTAGGAAATGGGTTCATCTATGGTAGAAAATAAATGTATTTACTGCGAATAGTTTTCATTTTCGTAGCTTTACAAAATTATAATACTAAATATCATCTATCTACCTATTAATATTTTAAATTTCTACAGATTAGTATTTGTGAGCTTGACATGGCAGAGTTGGCAGATAGTTCACTAACTGATCACAACACAGAAATTATAATACAACAATTTACAGAGACCAGTGTTGAAAAATTACTAGATATTTCAATACGTCTGAATTTTGTAAATAGTCCTACGATAGTATATAATATCATAAGTAGCAATTTTAATAATTATTGTTGTGTTGACACAAAAGTGTTTTCTACTTGCGAACGTACCACTTTGAAGTTAAAAAACACTGTTTTATGAAACTGCACATTTTAAATAAATGTTTACACAAGAGATAAATAATAATTACAACTAGGTACTAATATTTTGAGAAATAATAGTTGTGCATTTTTTACTAGCTAATGTTTATTTATGTAAAAATTTTTTAAAAATATACAATATTTAAGTGCTTACACATAATATACATTTGAATAAATTAACGCCATTATTGGACAGATCTCTCGTAGACTTTTGTTCGGTGAAATTGTTTTATGTTAATTTTTTATTATTATTATTAAACTGCGAAGTAAGAATTCATCAAATCAACGTATCACAACATTATTTTTGAACACATTATTGTTTGAACTGTTTGCTAATATGAACATTTTCAAATAAAATATTAAAATACGCCTTAGATAGATGCCTGCTGTACCAAATATTTATTTATCAAAATAAATACATGAAATGTCATATATTATATAACTATATATAAATAGTATCAAAAGTGTGTTATTTTTTACTTGTACATAATTTCAATTTATTTAAAACCGAAGTGAAATAATTAAATACGAAATTCGTTTTTTAAACATCAAGAAATAAGTGAAACGCATGGCGATTCGGTGCAGGTAAATATTATGAAAACATATTTTATTTATTATTTTATTAGTAGGTTTATTTGCAATTGGTACTCGGTAGGTAGTTTTTTGAATAAACATTGTGGCCTTTAGGTACCTATATAATTAATGTTAATTTTTATAATTTGTAACTAAATATTCATTGCAGAAAAACATATTTAATTTTAACACATTGGCGGTTTCCACACTTCATGATATATTTTGTAAATATTGGGCGTAAAAATAAAATATTCACATGAAATAAAAATATAATTACAAAATGTAATATATTTTTAAACATAAAGCTTATGTCGACATGGAATAGCTAGTCATGGTTTTAAATTTTTAATTATAATTTATTTAAAAACCAAATAACGAAACTATGAGTTAAATAAATTACAATTTTAATGAGTCTTGTATGACATAAAAACTATCATCAATTAAAAACAAATAAAATAATGAAGAAGAATCATTTTTGAAAACACTCAATGTCAATTATTTGAATCATGCATATATTATATAATGGTATCAGTATATTATTATCATGCGCCTATAACTTAATTTAAAAATACTAATGTTTTCACCTACTTGACGAATTTTAAAGACGCTTTTTCAACAAGGTTAGGTTGTCGATCTTTAGAATTTATATATAATACATATATGAATATTTTTAACTAGGCACTTGGCACATTTCAATTATCATAATAAACAATAGTAAGTACAAATAACAAATACAATTATATTAAGCACTTATGTTCATAATAGATATAAACAAATTAAGGAAGCTCACTTTGCAAGCATTCTAAACTCTTGGTTTCAAAACGTTTTAATAAAAGTACCTGTGTATACAAAGCAAGGTTAGTAAACTAGTTTAACCAAATTATGAATTTACTTATAATAATAAAACCGTTATACAATCATAATACAAATAATCGTGACTGTGTGCAGTCCGGTTAAGATAACTAACGAACACAAAGGGAATATGAGGTATTCTAAATATATGTTTAGCATTATAACTTTTACGAATAAGTTTCTACGACTATATCTGTTAATGAAAAATTAGCTATATTAATTAAAAATTAATAATAATAAAAAATAAATAAATTCATCGTAGTCACTGTGAAATGCATAAAAAAAAAAGAATAAAACGTAATTGATTTTATTTCATATCAGATAGTTGAATTTTATAAAACAACATGCATAACATTATCTATATAAATAATTAAAATAATATAACTAAGGATATACTTTATAATTGTTATTGTTATTCATCAGAAACTAAAAAATACACATTCTATGGTAGATAATGGGCAATGTATAATGTATAAAACTTGAAATAAGAGGTGGATAATACAATAATTACATTATACTGGAAATAGTATGCAAAAAACAGATCGGAGTGTAGGAACAAAAAAATCATATTTAACTATTAAAATAGTATTGTGGTAGTAACGGTTACGGTAGTATAAAGTACAATGAGCATGCTAATATATATTAATTAGGTATTAAATTAATATTGTATGTATGCATCGTAATTCGTACAGACATAAACCACTATAAAATATTATAAATATAGCCATATATAAATCCACAAAGATAATGAATTTAAAGTCGACTTAAGGTTTTAATTATTATTTTTTTTTCAAGAGTACAATATACTCGAACAATTTAAAAATACAATTATAAATTTCGTCATAGTGAAAATGAACACACAATGTGCAATAATGCAGCTTAGTTAATGTAAATAGATAAATCCACTTAGTTAAACTCTCATTTCATAATTTATTTGTATTATTACTAATTAATTATTATTAGTTATGTTGTATTAATAAGAGCTGAGATACTTAATACAACAGTGTGGTACCAACAAGTTTTTTTTTTTACTATATACTAACCATTATTTACCAAAGTAATTATTGTGTTTAGTTCTATTTTTATATTAATAAAAATGTATGCATAATCTTTAATTTATAAATTAAACTTATTAACATTCCCATTCACAGTTTATTAATAAAAATAAACGATTGCCCATTCGCTTAAAAAAATTTCATCGGTCCCTATATGTATCATACGTATTTATTAATTACCTACTGCATTTTTTATTTTTGTATGTATTATAATATAATAAATTAATGAAAATAGTGCGCCTTATTATGTTACAAGTCGTCATCAATTGTCAGTGTGACATTGGTAAAATATATTAAGAGAATATTTTTTTTTACATATTATATAAAAAAAAACTAGTCGATACTTAACATAAATGTTATGATTTTTTTTATATAATTTTCTCATTATGTTTTCATTGAAATAATAATAATCAAAATGTACCTGCTTCAGTAATATATTTATTGTGATGAGTAACTATTTTTTTATACAACGATCTTGAACAGCAAGTGTGTTATTGTAATAATTGGTTATGGTCCTCGCACTTGAACTATCACATTTATCCACATTTTATGGCTCACAAGTGCTAACAAGGTGACTGAAAAACATAAAATAGATTGAAAATCCAACGTTTAAATTTATTGAAAACATGCTAAAGTTGTTTGTAAAATATTATGTCATTTGAATAATATATTAATAGCTATTTAAAACCAGAACATATTTTGTATGAATCAAATGTATTATATACGTATTATTATTATTATTATTATACAATTTAAAAATGAATATAAATACAAATGACTTATCAATCGTTTATATTTACATAGTAAATCGCATAATTTTTTTCCATATATGGTAAAACAGTATAAAGCATTAGTAGGTACACATAAATTTATATTGATCGATGAATTGTTAAAAGTATGATTACCGTTGAAGATTAATGGTGCATATAACGACATTGCATTATAAAATAGGTATATCATATAACCATGATAATTCTTACAGGAAACCTTCAAGTAGGCACTCACAGTTCACCCCATAAAAATGCAACAAATATGTTAATAATTGTAATATTGTATTCTTTTATGCTTACCGCATCGGCATAATATTACATTAATCGGTTGTGTAATAAAATATTGCTAGGTAATATATGAGTATACAACTCTTCGAGATGAAGAAGAACATATTTCATTCCTTATCTACAAACAAGCTTTATTTTATTGCCACGGATATCTCACTACCGTAAAACGTAAGCAAATAATAATAATAATAATAGTAGTAGTATTTGGTATGTATTAAATTGGTACTTTACTCCACGAATAGGTACCTTCTTTAATAAATTCTAAGTAAACTTTAAATCCACAGCAATACTATTTCATGAATATATGTAACAACTAATCTATTGATATATCACATAATTATATCCTACCTACGTCATTTGTTACAAGTTTTACATTATAAATATTTTACCTAAGGTACGATTTAGCGAATTAAAACAAATTAAAAATAAATAAATAATAATCAACCATAAATTAATTTAAGAAACCATGTTCAATTTAATAACATGAAATATAATTATTATGATTTGTAAGTACTTTAGTTTTATCAAAAACCACTTATAAAATATTTGCAGAGTATAAAGATACCTCATTTTAATCTTATTTTGCAATTATTTTATAATTATGTTTTTTTTTTTTTTCTGTGACCACTAATTAGAGCACAAGGACTATTTCACATATTTAAAATAGCATTAAAATCAAATCTAGGTGATGTTTTAAATAGGAAGCTAATATTTTCAACTGTTTCAACAGAGTACAAAAAAATTTTCAGTACCTAATAAGTTGTAAATTTAATGTTTAAAAAAACGATACCTAATCTCTCTTAGAAGATTTATTTGTAATATTATAGATAAAAATATTATACACTGCAAGTCAATACTGTATATTGTATTGATGTTTAACATTGTAAAACCTTTAGGTAATATTATGTGGTCATTATGTTGTTTCATGTAATAAAAGTAAATAAGCAATCATTATAAATTATATTATTTGTCTCATATTTGTGTAAGATGTAAACTAGTACAATAACGCAAGTGCAGATATACATATTATAAGAAGTACTCTTATATTAAAAGTGCATGTACTATGTGTTAAGGATTAATTAATAGGCTATTCTGTTACATTTAAGAAAATACTCGTGTATTACCCTCATTAAAAATAATATGAATTTTTTTTTATTATTATTATTAATAAGGCTTATAATTCTAATATATTCATCGTTGATGTACAATTTATCAAGAATAGAAATACTCGTATATTATCTATAAGTGATTGTACAAATATGAGTACCTAGATAGTACTACTAAATTTATTACTACATGCTTAATTTTTTTATACTCATATTAAAAGTAATTTAAATATTGATTAAATAAATAATATCTGAAAAACAGAAGGACCATTTCCCCTTAGAGTGCCTTTTTTAATTCTATATTAAGATATAAACGAAAGACGGGTAATTGTAAAACAAGTCACTTGTAGTGGATTCGAGGTCAATCGAACAAGCGCATTAGTTTTTTTTTTGGTATATACATGACATGTACAAAATTAGTGGAGAGTTAAAAATACGACTAAATTTAATTTAATTTATAATAAGTTATCATAGACATTACTGAATACAGGGACTGAAAATGTCTGAGTAATTGTATACTTTTTTACTAAATAGGTCAAAAATGAGCAAGAACAGCTACAATAATATGAATCAGAGTGGCCATAAAAAGATACTCTATTTACTATTTATGCATAGAAATGGTTTTTTTTTATATTTCTTGGCCATTGCAATGGTTATTTCAATTATTGTAAAATAATATGTAACTTATAATTAACAAAATCATTATACATATTTAATGAAATTATTAAAAGTTATTACTATAAATTATAATTTATTTGGATATTCATATTTTATTGTAAATATAATACTGCATTTCAACAAAATAAATATTCAATAAAATCATATGTAAAATTAATAAACAAATAAATATATCTATTGTCTTAGTTAATATTTTAAAATGAAATATTGAAAACGATGAATAATTAAATTAATTGGATAAATAAATGAATACTACTTAATGCAATCTGTTAAGGTATTAAAATATAAATTCACGTGAGTTAACAACTACCAATATTGTTGCTTAAAATTAAATTTTAACTAGGTATAATAGTAATGTATTATGCGTAAGCTACTTAAAATATATAAAACGTATTAAGTTTAATAATATATTATAGTTTATGAATATTCAATGCAATCAACACACAAGTGCGCCACAAATATAAATTTGATTTATAAATTATATTATATTTTATGTATTTATTCAAATGGAAAATTCAAAAATGGAAATTTAGAAATCAACATTTTATTCTTCATTTGAATTATCACATTTACATGTTTTTATTAATCAACTGTAAATAGTGTCATAAAATTAATTACAAATTAAAATTGAAGCGAACAAAAATTGTACGATTATAAGGGTTACAATAATAATTATATTAAGCTAATAACTTTTGTGGTTGATGATTAAAAAATAATAATTACATTTATTAGCGAGTACCTATAATATAATATAATATAGGTTATTTTAATTCAGTTTAAATAAAAAATGTGTAATAATATATTATTGCGCGTGTAACTACTAAATCATAATAGATGTTTGTTTTTATTTGATTGTTCTTTAATTTAAATTAATAAACGCATTTCATATCACATAGAAACCTACTCTAGCGTGCTTTAATAAAAATAAATAAATAAAAACAAACATCCTGGAAAATAAAACGATTCCCGTAAAATAATATAGCCGATGAATTAAAAATCTATTACATTTTTTCTCATATAAGCATTATCTCATTACGTATCATTTTACGCGGATCGTTGTGTTTGTTTACAACAATCATCGGATGGTAAATATTACCATTATTATTATTTTACACAGTCACTGCTCACTGTAATATAATATAATACATCTATAAATATTATATAATGTATATACACCAACCAATGATTAGGTCTGGCACAACCATCCTGGTTGTTCAATGTCTCAATCGCAATATTTACCGAATAAATGTCAATAAAATAAGAGCAGTCGTGTGGAAGTGTTCCGTCGTGATTGTCGGACGAATTTAGCGCTTTGCTACACCATAAGCGCGTACCGCTACCACTTCTCTTAGCAACACCAACACAGCCAATACCGACACAGTCACCCACCCGCCACCGTAATCTTATCATTTTCCTATTCATTTTATTCAAATACAAAGCGAGCAAACTAAAAAGATTAGGTACCCCCAAAACAACCCGTTCGAACGAATACCAACGTTAATACAATGGCAGTCCTTTGACGAACGATTCTGGTAATTTCCAGAAGAATCTACTGCGTGAAAATAATCGTTTATTCATTTACTGTACACAGCAAAAGCAATTTCGTTCCACCAATGTCAAGCTTCACGTCGTGTAAAAACCTATAAAGTGAGATGACAATAATTTGAAACGTATTCGTTCGTTAATAATGTTCTACTATTCTAACTCGAAACACGAAGTCTTATAATCTTATCATTGTTTATTGAACATTCACACTACGAATAACAATCGGTATTTAAAAAAAAAAAAAAAAATACCAAACCGATTTACTCCTTGTTATTATAATTATACTTACTGTATAATTTTGAACTGTATTAAAGCTATAGGTAACTATATAGACAGACATAATATTATGTTGATAGACCTTGATCTATGACATTTTTCGATGAAAATAAAACAATTTTTAAACTAACACTTAAGTTTCTTTTAATTATAGTTATAGATAATGACTGTAGTGAGAAAATAAATAAACTATAGTAAGTATGTCGATAAAGAAAAATTGTTTTATAATTTTTCAAACACTTAAATACATTATTAAATTGTAGAATAAAAAATATTAACAACCTATTATGAAAATATTTAAAGTCTAATAAGTATACTTATTACATAATATAATCTCAAATGTTTCCAAAATAGTAGGGGGATCTAAAATATACTTTAGAATTACTAAACAGAAACATTTAATGAACTTTTAGTATAATATACTGCATATATTAAATTTTTTACAAATACATTAAAAATATCAATTCTATCAAAATTGCTGATTTCATATTTTATTAAAATCATGCTGATTGGGTTTATTTTGATGTCAGAATTATCTGTAAGATGTCCAACCCTTCTAATTGACTGAATAATTATAGTACAAATTACACATTTTAGAGGAGTATCATGTGCGTGTGAATAATCAGCTAACTGGTGATCCTGTAAACAGCGAACACAGCGGGGTTGATAGCAACAATACGCTGTGACCGAATTCTTGACATTTCGAACACTGACTAACAGTTTTTGGTTTACACGTCTCTTAAACTTTGATTTTGGTGTATGATAAAGATGAAAGTTGGACGATTTCTTTCGGTCTTGGTGTTGATTCAAAGTCAACAGAAAAGAGCGGAAGTCAATTTTTGTTGACTTTATGAAGTACATGCGTAATTTGTCTAACCTCAAAGAGACGAGCTACTAACTCATTTATTCAGGTCTTTTGGGTTAGATGAAATAAATGTTGCGAATAGCTACCTACTCATTGAGTTTATAATTATGATATTCCACATTTTCAGTTTTTAAAAATCTACGAGATCTCTATTATATAAAATAGGATTTTTCGTTTGAATTTTTATGCGATGAGTGGTAGATTTACACATTATGTTGTCAACACCAATTATTTTTATTAAACCCAAGCACAATTCCGTGAAATCGTCTATGCATTTAAAAAAATATTGGAAGAGGTTTAATAGATGCATTTTCTGTAGTATCGATATTCGTTAGATTAATATAAAATTACGAATTTTCAGAAACTTCAAAGCGATTGGATGTAACATATATTTTTTTATTTATTTATATTTCATAGACAAAGTGATGCTGGTTCAGATGCTGAATTTTAATATGTGGAATTACGTCTCTCATTTTTGTGTATGAGCCAGTTATTATTTTCAATAGTTGTATTATTTACTTCATTAACAGACATTACATTGATGTGTTTGTTTTTATTGGAACTGGAAAAGAAAGGTTTATTTGAGTGATTTGAATGTTGAACATTATCATTATAATTCGATTACATTATAGTAGTTAGGTTATTAAGATTGACTGAGCCGCTGTCGACGGTTCCATGGATAAGGTGGCCACGCGAACCGGGTCGTGAATATTTCGTTATGCAATACCAGAGTACCAGACAATGTTTGTCAGTGACAGTTAAATATTCATATTATTTATAATATAAATATGTGTACATATTTTTTCAAATTGTATGACAATTATTTAATGATTAACAGTAAAATAGTAGACATTTAATTAAAAAAAATATGAATATATTATAATAACTTAATACTTGTATAATAAAGGTGAGAGCAAACGTATCAGTGGACTACCGTCACGGAGCTGATTTGAATTTAAAAATATGTAATATATGAAATTCTTAAAAATAGTTACACATTTATACTAACTTTTTTGTCTGTGTTTCAAACTAATACAGTATCACGACTAATATCTAAGTGTATTAAATAGCCATGTATCCAGAAGGAATGTTATGTTCCAATGACTAAGTTATTCGTTAAATGATTGGATATAGTGGATAAATAATATTAAGTACCTGCATATTCACTGCTCAGTCTAGTTTGTTTTATAACTTTTATTTATTTTAAAGTTTTAAATACGAATGTAATCAAATAATTGAATCAATTTTATTATTATTGTTATTATTAAGTAATAAGTGGACAAAATGGAAATTATTTGTTTCAAAATTATATTTAACTGTGATAATGTTGGATGAATATAAAAAAAGGTATAAAATAATTTAATTCAATTAGTATCGTTATAATTTTTTTTACGATAAATATTTTTTACTTAATAGATAGTAGGTTTTTCCATTACAACAATGATTACACTATTAGATACTAACTATTATGTTATATCAATACATGGAATATTTTAAAGAGAATAAATTTGTATTGAATAGTAACTGGATTTAATTTTAAATTGATTACAGTAAACATTGTTATTTTAGTTAGAAGGAAGTAATCAATAACGACTAAGTATATTATACATAAAATAAATGTAATAATATATTTGGAATTTTCAAAGAGAATATTGCAATGTACACAAAATAAAAGATATTAAGGTTTTTAATATTATTATTATTATTATCAGTTAAATTTTAAAATATATGTGTAATTATATGAATGGCAAAGCAATTAACAACTAATTTAATTAAAAACTAATAACATATTATAAAATTTAATAAATTAAATATCTATATGTACTACCTATATAGAATATACTCATTATAATTAAACGTTAATTTAAGTATACATTTTATTAGTATTATAATATTATATTATAATATTATTACCTATAGTAGAGTTAAATAAGTTATAATTAAATAAATAAATACATAATATATTTCCGGTAGATCCGGAAAGTTACGTTACTCGAGGAGATTGATTTAATAACAAAGTTGCATAAAATTTGACTTTTGGAATTTTTAAAATATACTAATTAATTTATGTGACCTTCAAAAACTATTAAATGTACAAAAAAAAACTAAAAAGGAATTATTTATTATACCAAAGATATGTAGGTAATAAATAACAATGAATACATTTTAATATTTTACAGAGTAAAATAAATGCACTAAATATGTATTAGATATTTTGTTAAAATTATTTTTTAAATTAAAGGTAATTCATTTATGGATTTTAAATAAAAATAAATTCGATCAAAAAATCAGTAATAAAACCAAAATTTTCTCTACACTTAATATTTAAATAGATTGGGTTAACGGAACAGTATAGTATAAATTCCATATACTAACGAAATTATTTTTAAAACATTAGTTTATTAACATGGTTATTGTGATATGTTTATTATTTTATTATGTGTTTTAGTATTTAGTATCTACTCTCTGTATTACTTATTAAAATTAAAATAATAAATGTATTTGATTATTGATTATATTAAATGAGACAAATGTCTGCATTTACGACAAACCACAAAAATGATTGGAATGATAATTATTTTAAAATTATTAGCCAATAACACACAACTTAGATATTATTTTGAAAACACTAGCGATTTAGTTTTTAAAGCTAGTTTAAAAGACGACAGTAAAATTTAATTTTCTCTCTACTTAATTATTATTGTACTATATTTATTTCTACATAAACCATGCAGAAATCATGTTTTATATATTATTATGTTTTGAAATGTATTTGTAATTAATATATGAACTGTAAATTTTGTTATACTATAATATTTATTATTTATAATATTGATTAAATTATAATATTGTAAGGAATTTATTGTTCAAGACATCTAATTTTTTTGGTATTATGAGTTATAAACTAAACATTATAACTATATTATAGAATGTAATAAAGCTAATTTTATTACTTATATATATTTACATGTCGCATATTATTATTTATTTATTTCATATTACTCTATGATTTATTTATACTTTTGTATCGGAAATCATGCTAGACAATGATAAACCACACTGTAAAACCTATTAACACTGGTACTAAAACAGTAGTACCTACTATTGTTTATATTATACAATTTTATTAATATAAAATATAAATTATATGATACAATATATTTATAATTTTTGAATTATCAGTTATTTATTTAAACTCAACAAATCTCACACAAATATTCATTATTGTACTTTAATAAAACAATGAGATTAATAACTATTTGTTTATTCTTAAATCTTAATTATTATACTAAAGTTAACAAAAATGCATAATGTCATACATATTATTACAGATAACTGTGTGCTACTCATTTTTGAGATTAAAAAAAAAAATTATGTTCAAACAATATATATTTAAATTAAATTATATTGAATATACTTATTAGTTGTTGTTCATATTATTATGCGTGTGGCTGATTGATTGGATAAGAATGAATAAATTTTACATACTAATGTTTATTGTATATTAATATGATACTCACCATACAAAATTCATTTAGAAATAGTTATATCTACGTAAAAGGGTCGTACGATAATGATTGATAATTTATACCTATTTAAATAATATTTTTGAATATAAATTAGTTATAGCGAACAACTTTACTTGATGTATGGCTTAGATAAAATACAAATTTGTATTTATACGGCTGGTAACAATAAAAACATTTTTTTTTACTCCTAAGGAAAACGTATGAATTATGTTTTCACATATATTTAAATAATTTACTCCATGGTCCATATGTACATATTAATATTAAATAGTAATTTGAAAATCAAATCGGTAAATAATATAATACAGTCTACACTGTCTACGGAATATTATGATCAGTCTACATTAAAATGTAACTACTTGATTTAATACTTCTTGCAACAAATACATTAATTAATCTTAAGTTATTACGAAATAAGTTAGTTTTTAAATTTTATAATTATTATTATCATTGATAAATTACCCAACCAAAAATAGCAGTCAATAACGAGTAGTAACGAGTATCAGGAAGTGATTTTAATGTCTATGAAAAAAACCATTTTTTAATTTTTTTTTTCTATACTCAGAGTACAAATTATTTTAAACCAAAAACTATCTAAATTAAGTTTTGCATACAATTTTACAATATACAAATTAAAAATTAAATTTACGAAAATTACAAATTTAACATTTCTATATCAATCATAAATAATGGTTATTTTTGTAGCCAATAAGGGTTAAAAAAATTGTTAACTATAATATTAATACTTTTATATTAGACATTCAACATCTAACATTATATTATATATCTACATTTAAAATCTTTTTGTAAATACGGATTTTATTAATGGAATAAAATGTTTATTAAAACAATTCTAAAGGAAACTAAAATTAAAAGTGAAACGTCAGATGATTTGTTTTTATTTATAAGTTTAATACTGAGTTGTAAAATAGTTAAAATCGCTCTACTCGCTTAATTAATATAATACTTTTTAGTTTGCAGTATCTACAATTTAAATTAAAGTTATACCATCATTATTTACCAACGTTAATAATAAATAATAATGTACGTATATTATAACTTTATTCAAGTGTTTGTCTTCAAATATTTATAACATTAAATATTAATACTAAAAACATGTAATGAATCAAATAGAGCCCTAAAATGTAAGAATTATTATGTATAATGAGTCTAAAGGAATAACTAACTTTATGCTTCTTCGTCACATCCGTATAATCCGTATAAATACTGCATGATATAAATTTATGTATTCGTATATATTGTTATAATTTATTTCATAATAATATACTATAAGGCAATAATAAATATATAGATTCTATATAATACAATGTTGAAGGTATATTATTTTTAAATTAAAATAATTGATTCTCTTACCACATTGAATATTATGTTCTCACTTGAGAAATTTGTATTTTATTTTTTTTTAATATCTGTAACATTAAATAATTCAATTGATTAAAGGTAGAGAGACTTTATAAATAAAGTAAATTTTTTAAAGTTAAAATAAATAAAATAAAAAAAAAAAAAACAGTTTTACGAGTATAAGAATAAACAAGGAGACATTATTATAATATATTTCCTTCTAATATGAAATAAAAATAGGTATATACCTATAAGTTATAAACATTTCATTTAATACTTCGAATCGATTATATGCTTCAAACTCATACTTGCGTGATGCACTAAATAGATACACATATATTATTATCCTTGAGATTATAACGATGAGTGGAAATGTATAGAAATCAGTGTTTTTTCCTTGCACGCAATTGCCAATTGACTACCTACGAGTTTTCAAAAGCGTCGATTTTATTGCAATCTGTAGATGTTTTAAATGACATTTTCAATGCAAGTGGCCCTAGAGGATATCCGGATATATAGGTCGATGTTCTCGTATTGAAATACACGAGTTTGGTTTATTTTCTATCTACGTGCAAAGATGTCTATAGGCGTGGATAGACGAAATAAGTAGTTCACTTCCGAACATACGAACATCATTTAGTGTGCCATACTGCCATGGGCAATATTCAGAAAAATATATTGGAAAACGAACGAAAGCTTACAAGTAAAAGCTGTATACTTGTTATTGTATTAATGCATATATATAAATTATGTGTAAGTACTAAGAAGTTTTATAAATGAGAATATTGCATAATATTATTAATATTGTGGCTATAAGGAAGTCGGTAAAATAATAATATAATCCCAGGATAAAAATTTAAGGGGAAAAACCACTATAAAAAAACACACGGTACTAGGAAAGAGACTTTAGATAATTAATTATGAAACGTTCTTTCATAGCACATTGTCTTAATTTGCACATTTACCTGGTAATTTTTTGATACAAAGTTATATTATATTGGTGCTATACAGTCTTTTTTTTGAACATAGTAGTTTGTAATTTATCCGTTCATTTCATAGAAGATTTTTTTAAACAACTTCAAGTAATTTTTGGTTTACTATATAATATGATTAATTACGTGAACATAATCATCATACTTACCATAATTTATCACTATCTTTAATTTAAATTGTAATCTACATTTTGTTGATCAAAATAATATTATATTTAAAATATATTTAAATAGAAGAAAAACAATATTAAATACATGCATTTTTAAATTTTTGGAACCTCGAATGTAAAATAGTTAAAAATATACTGTTACACTTTAGATCTGAATAGCTGATGTACATTAAGATCTCAATATCTAGGTATTGAGTTAGATACAAAGTTACATATTTTAATAATAAAATCTTGATTTATTAAAATTATTTTAATTTATGTTTTATAACAAATGCTAACTATAAAATCAAAAATTAAAATGAGTTTAGATTTTTCTGATTTAATTTTTTTTTCCGTGAGTTTTTTTTTTTTAGCTTTATACACTTAAGTTTAAAACATTTTGTTTTAATTAGACGTTTAAAATATGTTTTTAACACATAATAAAAAACCTTGGAAGTACTTTACGACAAAACAAATTAAACAATGGTTTTTATAAAGATTTTTCAAACAATAAAAATAATTTTGTAGGTACTTAGTAAACGCTAAAATATACATTAATAATTGTTTTACAACTAATTTTATTAGACAATTATTACTGTTTATGTTTGATGAAATGTGAGGTTTGAAAATTGTAGATACCTACTCCATAGTCCATAAATCGATACTTATAAACTCTACTATACTAATTTATTCATATATATTTTTTATAAATTATCACTAATTTATGTTAAGTGATATTTTATTTCACCTTTATAGTTAATAGCGTACACCGTATTATCGAGTTAAAGGAATATACTTTCATTAGTTGTATTCTAAAGGTAATATTATTATAATTCAAACAACATGATATGATTGCAATGTCTAGATTAGATTTAAGTCGGTAGCAACACATAATTTACTTATCTATGTTATCATATTGCAATTAAATTGTTATTAGTTATAACTATGCGCTATACTAATTCACGTGCTTACTAAAGGATTTAATCGTCAAATAGTTTCGATCGTACCTTGATGTTTATGACATGGGTAATTCTGTACTGCGGTATCATGTAAGACTTTACTTCTGTAATTCTGAAATAGCATCGATATTTTGTGTCACAAAAATGATAGGTATATTTAAGTGAAAAAAAATAAATTTAGCAATTTTAAACAATTTATATTAACACGCAATAATAACCTGTTAATTGAATCTTTTAAAACATGGTTATAATATTATAACCAGTGTTCGTGGCTTTTATCATAAACATAAAAATATTAACTGTATGTTTTAATTTTAAATGTAGACTTTGCATTAATTAACTTATAACAGTTATAACTGAAAACTACATACACATATAATAGTAGGTGAGTAGGCACAAATGTATGATATATACATATTACCCATTCAATTAAATTATAACTAAAATTGTTACATATTATTTTATTAATAGGTAATAATATAGTATAGATAAATATAATATTAATGTCACATGACTCACACGTATTACGTAGATATTTGAACTGGCTTATTGATTAAATTAAAACTATTACATCAGAAGTTAAATTAAAAAAATGAAATGCTTTTTATTTTTTAAGGTAAGTTCATTTCAGACATAAAACATGTTAAAACGGATATAATCAAGTAAAATACTTTTAAACGTAAAAATATACGAGTACAAGTGACAAAAAAAAAGATACCCTAGTTTTTTTTTTAAAAAATAAGTATGCTTTTTACAAACACTACTTAAACCCGAACAGACGCATACAGTGAGTAGCGCGAGTATTATTTGAACTTCAAATTAATTGTGCGACAATATTTCGTTTCGAAGTTTGTTAAAACTATAAAACTTTATACGCGACTGTTGTTTTCTAATTATCTTTATCGAAATGAAATCTTTACGCAATTGTATAGATTATTCCAGTTTCAGAAACACGAAAATCACGCAGACCCGTCTTTGTGATATTGTTGCTACGTTTTTAGTCGTGCTCGCATGTATTCATGTGTGTATATATATATATATATATATAGGTGTATTATATATATATATAAATATATATTGTGTAGTATCGTCTGGTGAATCGCTTAGTGCGCGATTGCCCTACGGAATGTTCCGAACATCCATGTCCCATATATATCTTTACAATACACAGTATATAGTTTATACACAGACGCACATACTAACGTGGTGTGTATGGGTAGCTGTAAAAAAATGCGGCGCAATACGATGTTGGTAAAGAATTCGGAAAGAAATGCGGCGGCGACCGCACGCGGGGGTGGTGATTGGAAACCCAAAGGCGACCGATTGTGTTTGTACAATTCGGGCAGCAGGTAGCCCATGGATTATTATTATCAACTTGTATACACAATATAACAGTAGATATAATATTCTATAGGTATAGTATTATTATCATCGATATATAATGCGTTATGGTCAGTGAGTGTATGGGAGTATATAACATTTCTTTATAATATAATGTAATACATTATATCGTCATTTAGAAGACGTAAGCAATTTACTAAATGTCCATTAATAATTACGTTATAAGTAACGTTATATTCGACGTAGACGGAAAATAGCTACAATGACTGTCTGAAAAAAGAATTCATTTAATACAGCATTTACGATGATTAAAAAAATAAAAACACGTCGCTGAAAAACATTCTCGTGTAAGTTGATATTTCGTACGGGCACAATTATTTAAAACAAATACTATTTGAAAAATAAAAAACACCCACCTATCCGCTTCGCGGTGGTTACCTACAACTCTACGATCGCCCAATTCAAAACCTGTTTTTCATAATAACTATTTGCCTAACCTTCGGCTAGAAATTCGATAAAACTTCTAGGCGTTTCGTAACCCGATATCACCGGCTAAATGACGTATTTTCCTTAAATATCGGCACATAAATCAAGACGTGTGCGAGAGAAGTAAGAAGGTAATAAATGAAAATTTTCAGCGACAGCACATCAGTCAGTACTGCGAGCGGAGCTATACACCCTACGATAATATTACACCGACGGCGAACGGTAAACGGTCGCGGACGATGCCGCGAATATAATATTATCATATTTGATTATAATAATATAATAAAATACATTTCTCGCGGCGGAGGGTGAGAAAAAACTACGCGGCTCGTCGAGTGCACTTGTCGCGCGCGGGCGGCTGTCGGGGGTGGTTATATTCCGCGAGGATCGCGCATCGCAGACCTTGAAAACCCGCAGAGATACTTACTCGACGATAAAGGGCGAGGAAAAAAAAATGTCACGTCGAAAGTAGTAGTAGTAGTGGTAGTAGTGGTAGTAATAAGTATAAGTATTAAGCACTGTATACATTATTATTACGAACAGCACATACACTGCAGAACATGTTTTACGGTCGTAGAAGTAGTAGGTAGAAAGTAGAGTAGTAGAAGTAGTAGTAGTAGTAGTAGTAGTAGTAGTAGCCGTAGTAGTCGTAGTAATATAGTGGCGCACTACGGCGCGTGGTGGGAAGGCGGCAGAGTGGGCGGGGTGTCGTGTGGACGGAGTGAGACGGTGGGGGGGAGAGCGTATGCACATTGCACTCGCACCACGCCGGACGGCTCTCTCAATCGTGTGGATCTCTCGTCCGCGTGTTCTGTTCGAGTCGTCGCCGTCGGCATACGATCGCGTCGCTGTATATAATACGGTCGCCGACACGGATCGCGAGGTAAATCGCAACCCGCGCCCGCCAAACCACAAACAGGTCGTCGGATAGAAAACGTCGTATATTATTATTATTATTAATATATATTAATAATATTCCCATTACGGTGGTCCGACCGCAGCCCGCCGTATCGCGCTCGCCGCCGTCGTCGTTCGAATGTCCGCGGCCTGCTGCAGCCGACTCGTAGCGCCGCACTCGCACCGCCGTCGCCGCAGCAATCGCAAGTCCTACCGATGACGCCTCCGCCGCTGCGCGTAGAACCCAAAGAAGAATCCGCCGACCGCCGCCGGCCCGCGACGCCCGACCGCTGTACGACCGCCGACGGCCAACGCGCGACCGCCGACATGTCGCCGACCGCCGCCGACAACGTCGCGTACTCCGCCGGAGACGACGAGTCGGACGACCGTCGCCGCGAGACGACGTCGACAGCCGCGAACGGCGGACGACACTCCGGAGCGCCGGACCGACACCAATTGCCGCCGTCCACGCTGACGCCGGTCCAGTTCGAGATGAACTACGGGACGCCGGCCGCCGGCGCCGCCGACATGTCCAGCAAAGACAACCTGTTGACGCCCAGAGGTCAGTTGTTGTATACTTGTATATATTATATGTACCTACGCTATGTGTAGTTTAGATTTTAACCCTCTCGCCCTGACCCCCACGAGTACTCCCGAGGTACGTACAAGTCCGATGACGGCACTATTAATGATAGTGAAAAGCTGGAATTTTAAAAAAATATTGTAGCGAAATGTATATTGTGATAATGAAAGTTCGATTAATGCTGTCGAGTCGCAATGATAATATATTATAACTTAAAATTTAAAATGTAACGACTTTGAAAACGAGACGTCGATCGAAGTAAAAATATCACCCGAAGGTTTTGTGTTTTTTTGGGCACTGGACGGGTAAACGATATCAAAACACGTTCTCACGTCGGTATAAGTCGTGTTGCTATACCGGCACCCGGTCGGATTTCGCCGGCGAATTCGACTTGATTTTAGGTTAGAACGACTACTAAAACAGAAGGCCGATAAAGCGGCTCTATACCTTAACATCCGAGAGCCGGTGCTCTGTTCCATTTCGTTTTCGTATAGTAAGTAGGTAGGTGGTATTTAAACTATGGGCACATGCTCTTGACTGCTTTTACCCAGCTTTCGTAATGTACGCCAGTCGGTCACCTACACACGAGACGACTGTGATGGAACACTATTTTGCCGGGCTTAAATCTATGTAGGTCGAATAGACGATTCCGCCAAAAAGGTACGCCGCACCGGTTCGTCACCGTTGTCGCCGACGATTCCTACCTACTATACGATATTATAGTACTATTATTATAATTTATAATATTAGATAATGATTGTGATAATAACGCACAAACAGGTTTAATTCGTTACTGTGCCATCTCCGACCTTACGATTAAAATAATATAATATAATATAGTTATTAAATTGTTAGTAATCGACGACGCGATTATTTATTATCATAATCGCGTATCGTGTAGTTCGATAGAGTAGTATTCGGTATTTTGATGACAGTATATTGTACACTTGAATGGACATGTCCGTGGGCTTAAAATAGGTACTTGTCGTATATACCTAATTCGTACGCGGATATTTATATAATATTAATAATAATGATTATTGTCCAAAATGACAAATCTCAAATTATGAAACCGTAATCTTCGTTTGAATGACATTCCACAGTCAAATAATATACACACAATACACGTGGTACGTTCGCCGGTAATATTTAACGCTGTCTGTGCGTGTAATACCGATCGTATATTATCGCAGTTGATTAATAATAATAATATATTATTCTTATTGTTGTTGTACCTACGTACACTATTTCGATCAGATGAAGATTAATGGTATGTGGTTAATATCTGATCATGACCTAGAACACAGTGATGATACATTTAGAATGGATTCGACGCTCTACGTACAATATCATTATCTATTGACTATTGTTGTACCGTGTAGTATACGCTTATTTTACGGATGTATCGAGTTTTGTCATAACGGTGAAAACGATGAGCTGATCTTCGTAAACAAAATCGCGTTTTAAATTTTTCAATGATTGAAATGTTAAAATAATATATAATATATTCGTAAATCGTGACGATAAATCTTTCAATCTTTCTTGGTAATTTCCATTATTAGTCAAAGTCGAGAGTGTGACTTAGGTACTGCTGTTGAAATACGCGCGCACACGAGGAGCTCACTGCTGTATTATTATTCCAACCGCGTACCTGACCTACCGTGCGGGGACGTTATACTATACAACACTTTTAGAATTCCTCACAAACACTTAAAAACATTTTGAGGTCAGCCTTTGAATTGTGTTAGTACTCAATCTCAGAGAGTTTTAGCACAAACATTTATTTATTTTTTTTAATTTGTGTTTCATGGTTTTTGCCCTTTTACTACAAATGACAATACTGTAGTATTTAATAGTCCCTCGTTTTTTTATTTATTCTAAATAGTAGCTATATTTGGAAGTTACTATTGTATATTATGTAGTATAATATTATTATTCTCTTATTGATAAATTAATAAACGAATATATTCGTTTACATACGAAATAATCTATATTTCAATAAATGCGTTTTATAAATAATAAAAATAAATAAAAATTACAATTTATTTCACTAAAACATTTGTTTATATCTAACAGCATAGGTAAATATAATAGGTCCTATTAGATAAATATATTTTTTAAATAATGCTTATAATAATTTATCTTTTTTTACGAAATACCCTAGCAGATCCAAAGGGTGCTCTAAAATTATCTAATTATTGTGATGACTAAAATATTACGAGTAGGTAATTTAACATTTATTATCGTGTAATAGTTTTTAGTTAATTTTTCAGTAAACAGATATTTTTTTGTAAAACATAAATAAAAAATAATCATTGAATATACATATCATTTGATCGGTGTTTCTCAATTTTTTTACCATCACGGACCACTCTGAGTACTTTTTATAGGTCATGGACCACCTCAATTTTATAGTTAATCTACAGAGAATTTTTTTGCACATAAATAAAAACATACCAAAAAATTGAAAAATGATGTACCTATATTATATTATACTTAATGATTAATATTATTACTTGATGTTTATAGTTAATTATTAAAAGTTATTAATAATATAACATAATATTATTATGTTATGTTTTTATTATTTTGCAATTGCTTAATTCCATTTTTGAATTTGGCTTACTCTCAGTAATTTTGGAATTCTAAGATAGATATACTGTTACTCAAAGCTAAACATATGTCTTCGTTTGCGTGCTAGCCATTTCTCTTTTTGTTTCTTATTAGTAGACTAGAAAAACCTTGTTCACATTAATATTATGTTGTTGAGAACACAAGTAAATAATAACGTAATTTAATTTCCTGCAGATGAGTATGTGATATTGCTCTTTTGCACCAACATTTCTCAAGGTTGCAGTCTTAATAGTTATATCAAATGTATTTAATTTCAATACAGTCAATACCTACACGGTACCTCTCTTCTCGAAAATTGTTACATATATTTTTTAAATGCTGTTAAAATTTTTAATGATTAAGTTAATAATTCTTAAAAAATGATTAAAGATTTTGCTATTCAACATGTACTATGGACTTTATAATGAAAACTTAAGAATTCAAATATTTTATATAAATTACAAATTAGGTAGGTACTTAATGTAGATAGATATTGATGTTTATCAAATAAACGAGTAATAAAAAAATGTAATTTAAGTATTATGACTTATTGGTTATTTCTATACGACATTATAAATGATTACATCATTTAGTTTTACACGCATAAAAGTTCACATTTAAAAAATTAAATTAAGGTTTTAAATAATAATTTTTTATTTTATTCAATTATAAATTATTTCATATTATTTTATCTACATCTAGTTTTTTCATAGTTTTCTAAGATATTGTAACTTGATATAACAATTAACTTTGCAGTAATCAGAAATAATAAATACATATTTTTTTTTATATAATTCTAGTTACTATAGGTAAGTACCTACTTGTTCATTTTATGTATTTTTTTTCTTTGAACACTTCTTCATCTAACGTGATTAATTACTTAATTATTAATTTTGTCGACATATATCTTATTATTTTATCTATTTTATTTAAGATTCATAAATATTTTTTTTTTTTGAACAATATTTACTAATAAAATGACTAATAAATTAGGCACATAATTATCAATTTCGTTGATATAAATCTTATTCTATATGTATTAAAATTCATAAATAATTTTGTTGAGAACAATATTTAAAATTAACATGACTAATTTATTGTTAAAATATCAAAATACAAACTTCAGTTATAGATAAAAATATATGTACCCATTTGAATTTATTATTATTCATTACAATAATTTTGATTAAAATTGTTCAGAATCTAATTAAAACATTTTGGTAGGTAGGTATATGATTTATTAACTAAATATTTTATCAAAATTACATACTGTCATGCTCTCGTGAAAATATAACGGTGTAAAAAAGTAGAAACCATTTCTGATAATAAATGCTCACAAACTTTACTAATAATAAAAGTATTTATCATGAAACAAAATACATTTAAATCATACATTTGAATATTTTACTATAGGTTTTCACATTTTGAAGGTCACGGGTTTACTCATATTTTGTTTATGAGATTTCACTATTTGAAAATACTAGTCTACAACGAAATTCATGATTCTAGTTAACTATTATTCTATTTATTTATGAAGTAAGCGTCAGATCGCTTAAGTACAGTAATTTAGAATACTGTAATAATTAATATAACTTAATAATATAACGATACATTATAGAATGAATAATTTCCATTAACGTTAAAGGAAAAAAACTGTAACTGATAATAGTAAATTATTTATTTAAAAAACTTAGTCTTATCCTGATGGATTAAATTATTATATTATAATTATTATTATTCCTGATTATCTGGTTTGAAAAATTTAAAATAAATTCATTTATTACGTTTTTAGAAAATTATATTTAATGGAGTACCTATTAAAAGCACAGTTGTATAGAATTTATATGAAAGGGTAGGCAAACATTGGAATGAATGTGAGAAATTTGAAGGGACACGGATTGTACAAGACATAAAAGTTCCTGGAAAGAGATAATGTGGTTCAATAATTTAGACATAAAAGAAGAAGAAAAAGAAAAATAACGAAGTCTTCCCGATAAAATATCTAGGCTCAAGTTTAAATTATATATATTGGGTTACAATTTGCAATTGAGTAGTATTTTCTGATATTGTTATTTTATATGATAAAATAAATGGGTAGCGTGACATTCTTGCATATGTGATATATTTTATTATTTTTCTAAATTATTCATTAGGTACCTAAGTATGGTAACGATTTCGTATAAAACTAATAAATACATTTAAATAAATATCAAAAATGCTAATAATGTCAGTAAGTAATATAGCATGTTATAAAATTAAAAATATTCGTATTTATTTCGGCAGGTACTTGTTTTGAGAAAATAAAGAGGTGCACAATATAAACATAAAAATAAATTTAAAAAAAAAACTACATTACTTTGTTATCCATTTTGAAAAAGTTTTTTCGTTATAAAAAGTTAATAACAGATTTTTCTCGGTGTTATTTTTTCCCAGTAGTCGTTTTAAATGAGAAATAAAAGAGTTTGTCTTGGGGAAACTATATTATTGGCTAGCGGGATAATGTTGTTTACTTTTAGTGCCCTGCTTGTATACGTATTACAAATACTGCAGTTGATTTCGCGTACCACTGACCCCGGACGGCGGCGACGACTATTCAAGTGTACGAGTATATAGGTCAAATGCACACCACCGAGACTTCAACATCATGATAATAATTTAGGAGGATGGGTAACGACAATAGACTGGTGGATGTGGTGGTTGGTTAGGTTTTATTATTACATTTTTTTCTGCCTGGGGAGTAATCTGTTACAACAGTTGCATTGGTTTGCTGAAAAAGGGTTTGGTCACTTCAAAAGACATTCAACCCCCGTTTATAACGATTACATTCCGACGTTTTACAGTTAAAAATTAAATAACAATATAACAAATGAATTCGTGTATGTATTATTATTATAACCTCTCGCAGTACGATATTCATCCGTATTCATTGTGTTTTGCTTTGAAAAAAAAAAAACAACGTTAAAGAACTGACAGTTTTTAGACAACGTTGAATATTTTAAACTCCTCGGTGACCAAATAATTGCGCTCCAGAAAGCCAGAAGAATTCCAAATAAATCCCATTAGCCATTTTTTTTTCATCCCTCGCGTATATATACGATATTATATTTTAAAATTTAACCATTACCAGTTAAAACCGGCGTGTAAGGGAAACTAGGTTACAACTAAGCAAGACACAGTGTAGTCTCATCAAATATTGTTTTACCTAGTCGTGGAGGGAAGAGGGTAGTTTTTGAGTTTGTGCGTGGTTTTCGTAAAAATTATTTTTTTTGTTAACGGTAATTTTTCAATAAATATCACTATATTCAATGTATTTTTAATACAAATATTACGATAATATTTTTGATTAGTTCAATTTTCCAGCATTGGACAACTCGGTGTATACAAACATGTCGAAATGGGGTTGAGATATTAAAAAAAAAAAATATGCGTATTTATAAAAAGATTTTCACGATTTTATAATATAACATGGTGGAAAAAAAAAGATAGACTCTGGTCCGACTTATGGCGGATCCTATATGGACCATACTGTACATACTTTATATCATACTTCAACATTATCGTCGTATTATTGGGTGTATGTATTATGATATGATTGCAGCAGTCTTGCGACACGTTGCGAATAGTTTTACGACCGCGCGTCAAACAATATAATCGTTTACGATTACGGCCTATAAATCGAACGAATTTTCATTCAAGGCCTCGAGTTTATATTGCGGTATCGATATCTATATACGTATATACCTTCATGTACGTGAATTGCGTATATCGACAATTACGGTTCGGCGAATTTGTGGGATTAAACAACAGACGCATCACGTTTATAACAAAAATGCCGAACACGTGCGATAGGAGAAGACATGCGTGTATCTTATACAAAATATATTATAAATATAATATATACAAATAAGTACTTGTATAACGCAGTTGAACAGTCAATTGAATGTACTAGAGACGCATATTTATTTTTCTAATTATTGTTTTTTGTTTTTTTTTTTTCATTGCCCTCGAGTGTTTATGCCTAGCTGCTCTATTAATTATTCCGTGTGTTAATTTATGCGTTAGATGCGCGAAAGTGCTCTTGTCGAGGGGATAGGGAATTTCCAAGAAAAAAAAAATGGAACAAATTATATAATACACCGATACGATAAGTTAGGAGGTGCCCCTTATTTATTGTATTTTGTATTATAATTATATAGGTACGTAGAATAAGCGAAACGGAATAACGAGTCTTTATCAGTCATGCGCGCCAATATAATACGTACTTACGCATCCCTGCCATTGTGCCAATATCTGTATTTAAAAAAAAATTGTATGCTTATGTTTTTTTAGGCACCTTTAAAATTACGAAATAAATATGATTAAAATATCTTGAAATAGCTCAATTATTTGCGGTTCAATTTTTTTTTTTAATTTTACAAACACATCGATTTTATACTTAACTGCGCATTGTTAAACGATTATTAAATTATTTACTGCCCATTTCAGGTTGCGTAATTTTATGTAAGTATAATTAAATAATTATATGTTAATAAATCATTTGATATGATTATTGAGAGACATCTCTTATTAGCAATACATGTTATTAAATATCATACTTATATAAGTAAATAGTAATGAATTGTAATTGTTATAGATAACACGCGTTGAGAACCACCTAAATAATATAATATGGTTTCTTATTATTTTATAGCCAATCCAAATTCATATATATCTAATTATATTTTACAGGAGATTTTGGTTTTGACATAATTTACACTAATTTGTATTCTATTGAAACCTTTATGTAAATTTAGAGAGGTTGATAAAGCCTTTTTGATAATTCATAAAAAATATGTTTTTTTTTTAATAAATTAATGCTCATCCCAACCTTTTTGGTTCTTAGAAACTAAATGGGTTTTCGGTTGGATTATTATTTCATCAGGACCGTGATTTTGGTGTCATGTTTAAAAATAAATCGAGCTTGTCTCAGTTACACATTCAAGTTGTGTAATTAGATTATTGGATTTTTTTTTCTAGAAGTTCTTAATTCTTTTCCTTTTTTTTATTATTGAATGAATGCAGATTAGTTGATTATTACTTATAATTTACACCTGAATATAATAAACAGTACCTTTATGTGGGTTAAAATAAAGGGATGAAAGAGTCATTATGCTGTCTTACACAGCTTTTCTAGTCTTAAAGTTTTAATTTAATGTTCTAAACTGGGTCAGTATACGAGTTTATATATATATATATATATATATATATTTATGCGTATTATTAAAACTTTGACTTGAAAAAATGATGTATATCATATATATGTAATATTAAGCCATGGATTGTAAAACTGAATTAAGATACCTACACGGTATCTGTTTAATGTTGACACTTGAAATAAAATAATATTATGTAATATATGCTATGAAAAATAAAAAAAAAATAAAATTGTATGTGTATATACGTGATGTATAGTATAGGTCCGTGAAAATTAATAAATTTAAAGGTTTGGGATAATGTAGATTCTTTATTTAATAAAGTTCTTGATGTGTATGTGTATATTTGCCACACTTTAGTCTCTGTATACCACTTAAAATTATTAAATTCTCGAGGAATACTTTGTATATATAGACTGTGATACTTTTTACAGCATTTATTTCACGTTCTTGTATAAACAATTATTATAATATAAAACATATTATTATTCATAGATGGGAAGTAGACAAAAAAATCGATTGTCTTGTTTCTAACCATCCAATTCTTATACAGATTACAACGTAACTTAAAGTGCAGTATGTAAACATAATTTTAGATTTTAATAGTTTTAAATTAACAGTACATTTTGAAAATCTTAAGTTTTTAACAAGTATAGATTTATTTGAACAAAAAAATGTATTTATAATTTATATATGAATATATTTTGTGTCTTTCTGTACTATCAATAAATCAATAATCTATTTCTAGTAAATACATTGAATATCATATGTTCATTTAAGAGTTTGAATTTAAAACATATCTGTGTATATATATACCAATATAATACACCTATCATTTTATTTTGGGTAAATAAAAAATTATATAAATGCATTTTCCACACACAATACTGTGTCGAATATATCACACGTATTTTATATATTCTTTAACACTGCACGTTTTGTATTGGGTTTTCACAATGATGCACGTATTTATTCTTTAAATATATTTTCAAATACCGATTCGAATTAAAAAACTGCTGTGAAATGTATATTTATTGAATATCCAATTATATATGTATATTATTTATTTCAATCAGGACTTTAGAATTGTATAGAACCATCTATACGTAGATTATATTATTATTGTATAATTTTCATTTGGAATATTATGGTATATACAGTTAAAGATCTACATGGCTGATCGAATAAATATAATTTTAATTTAAATCGTATTCATTACAGGCAGTAATACAACAACCCATCGTCGATGCATCAATTTATTAAAATCATAATTAAATTAAATTCATGTTTATCATAACTTATTTAAACTTTTATTTATTTATTCTGTATACTAGGTATCGTTGAAATTAAGTATATTTGGATTAATATTTTTCATTTAATAATTACATTATTATTAACTTTTACACTTTTTTCGGTTTAACTTATATTTTATTGTTTATATTATATTTTTGTATTCAATCTGACGACAACTATTTGATTTAAGGAACATATTTTGCACTGCCATTTTAATAATCTTTTTATGTTTATTTTCAACTTAATATTATTCGATTTCTGAAAAACTTCGAAATAATATCAAAAACTTTTATTGGTGATATATATTATATATGCAAAATACTTCAATTATTTAGTGTATGGTATATTTTATCGAAAGCGTATTTATATAGTAAAAATAAAGTTGATTCAAAATAATAGGATGTGTGTGCATGTATTGGAAACCATAATGGTATTTCTAATACCTAGTTCAAATAGTTTGTGGGTAATTATGTAATCATGTGAAATTGGACATTTAAATTCGTTTAAGTAATTCATAAGTTATTCTTTTGGAAAAAATATTTACGGTAATAAAATAACAAGCATCCTCTCTTGAGTAATATGACTAGAACGATTTATTTTGGAGCTCATGTCTAAAACTAAACATGAGACGTTTTATTTATTTATATTGTTTTTTTGATTAAGGTTATACCGTCATAATAAATAACTCTACTAAATATTTTCTACGCCTGCTACAGCTATGGTAGCTGAATAGAGGTAAACAGTTGTTAGATCGTCTCCTTAAATCATTTTTTTTTTAAATTTGAATTATGAAATTATTATCTTTCGTTATTATAAAATTATTGCTCTAATTTATTGTTTTAATTCACCCCCCTCCCCTCATTGATAATTATAATTTAACTATTGGTATAAATACTACGATAACTTATGATTGATCAATATATAATACTAGACAATTTAAATAAAAAAGGTTTTATTCTTTTTATACAAATTGACTATAGTTACGTTAAAATGAAAAACACATGACTATACATAATGTATATTATAGTTTTTTAATGATTTAATTTAGTTGGATTTAGAAGGCATTGCTGGTAATTGATGTTTTGTGTTTAAAACCTATCTATAATATATCGTTTTACAATTTAAATTTGTAGCTATATTAACTGAGAAAATAATCAATATATATTAAAAATGAACATAGTTATAGGAAAATAATATTATCTCGTTTTATATTTAAACTAAATGTTAATTTTTAATTATCTCTGTTCTTAAATTACTGATTACTTTAATATTAGCCTATATAATTATTAAAATTAATTGCAAATACAATATAACTTATAGTCTCTTTTTGCTTAAGTTGAAAACACCATTAAACAATTTAAAAAACCTTAAATTGTACAGAATTTTGTCTTGAATACTTGAACTTTAATTGCATCAAACGAAACAATTATTATCATTGAATTGAAAATTATATTACCGGACTACTTTAGTAGAGTTAGATAAAATCTTGTCTTATAGTATAAACCGATTTCAATTAAAATTTAAAATATACAATACGTTGGATTTAATTTTTAATAAACCTACAAAACAGTTGTTTCTATTATACCGATATTAACCATTGCGTTCCAATAATCCCGTTATTGTCGAATATACGTTATATGCATACCTATATTCTAATACAAGGAATTAAATCACGTGTTTAGATTCTGAGCATGGCGATGAATGCATTTTTTTATTTTATTTTATCTCTCGCCGTTTATACAGATTCTGTTGGTAATAAAATTACCTAGGATCTAAAGCTGCAGCGTTATAAAAGGGTTATTTTCAACAATAGGTGTGCGCAAACGATATATCAAACATTCGGTGTCATTTCATTTGACTGAGTATCATTACTGTAGTGAACCTTCGTTAATGGATCGCAAACACCTACCGGATGTAAATGTATTCAGTATACACAATGAGTGGAAGGGAAAAGGAAAAACAGGGAAAAATAATAAGTGAATGAGAAAGAATAAGTAAACGATAGAGAGAGACAGATCACAGTGTGATAGATTTCTGCGTTAAAAATTCAAAGTTATTTACGAAAAGAAAGTCAAAAATAACGGAAGAATTGTTTAGCTGCGGTGGAGTGCAAAAACTGTGAACTAAAAATGAATCTGATTCAAAAAATTCATAACGTCGTACGTACAATATCATGTTACGTATAGTATTGTCACATATGTTATAAAGTAACTGGCGACAAATTGTTCTCCAAAAAATCGTAGATCAGTCTAAAAAATTTTATAATATTACAGATGCGTATTTAGGATAATTTAAAAAACTATCTCAGACTAGATGGAATTTTACTTAATAATAACACATGGTATAGGAAATATTTGAACATTTTTAAATGTTTTTTGTAAGTAATGAAAAAATCGGTTTTCAGCACATTATACGGTTTTTCATCTTATCGACAATATGACGTGTAACACGCCTATTATATCATAATATATGGCCTATTATATGGCTTTACCTCCTACCTTAAAGAGGCCACTGGATGCATAAACAATATATAATATATATATTTAATGATTATTTATTTATTGTTTAGTTTAAACCATTTTGCATATTCACTGCTCTCCTCTCTCTATCACTCCTTCCGAATAATATGCGTTTCTTGCCACAACTAAATACGCTGAAGCACCTGAACTGTGCACAGGAACTGAGACCGCAGGCTTTAAGCTGTTGTAGTGGCTCGAATTGTATTTTATTATAATACGGAATAGGTATAGACCTACTTGTGTATACGTAAAATATACAGTGTGTTATCGTAGCAATTAAAAACCAGTCACAAGGAATACTTGAAACGATGGCGTTGTTCGGATAATTGTCCGTCTATTATTTTGCACACTACTCGAGAAACACTCAGGCACACGCACTAACGTTATATAATATACATGTTTGCGGGTAAAACTCTTTAATTATGTTCAGCCTTGATCTGAAGGCGAAATCATAAGGTAGTTTCGATGTTTCCTGGTTAAATTATTGTCGCTCACGTGGGTGCGCGCAGTTACCTAGCTAGTCATAGTGTTTATATATATATATATTATATACTTATAATATAGAACTGAAACGGGGCCAGAGAGAATCGGAGTGTGGATTCGTGGTGCGGGATTTATTATACACACATACGTACGAGTATACATGCATTATAAATATAATATACGTAGTAAATTTTATATATAGTCGGCTTTTTCAGCGGTCTCGAGTGGTTTTTAAAAAATTGTTGGTGGTCTTTTTTCCCCTTTTTTTACTACCATGTTAGGTTCGAGTGAGTGAGTTCCCTTTGTCTCCAGCGATAACGCGATTTACTTGCTTACTCTTCAAATATATCTCGGGCGGCACCACTGTCGCCCATAGTAGAGACCTTGGATGCACTTGACCCACATACGACCCTTATCGTGCTCGGGAGCGTTGACGGAGGGTTGACGGTGCGGTAAAAATAAATGCACCAGCACAACTCTTGCACAGCGGCTCGACGCCAACGCCCCCGCCCTCGTGTAGTCTATCGAATATTTTTTAATTAAAATGCACTAAAGTTCCGGATACAAATAATTGCATATGCACCGGTATGTGTTTCACTTAGATATATTGTACATGAAGGAAAAAGGAAAAATAATTTTGCGTGCCATAACGCTGCTAAAAAAAAAAAAAGAATCCTTATATTTAACGGCGTAAAGGTTAGGTGAGTCCTTATTGTCTTTTTTTCACATTATAAAGTGCTTGTGAGTCATCGAGATTTCGCCGACTGCACCTAAACAATACAAACTCTGCGCCGTTCATTGTAACATAATTAACATTAAATTCATCTATTTTCGTACAAAATAAAATTAAAAAATTAGGTTGTTAGGCACCCCCGTATATCTATTAATTTAATTTATTATTGTTTAATTATTTACGAGTTTATATTGCCTACACAATTATCACGGAGAAAGTTAATTAACTAAGGGAAGATATCTGTTTCACGTGTTACGGACTCGTGTTTCATATATACTTTTTTAGAAATCTAACACACTCTCCGTACGCATGGTATGGCGACACATTTTATTAAATAAATTATTAACACACGCATACGATGTCAGGACAAAGAGCGTGAATATTGTATTTTATTTAATTTAACCATTAAAGTAAAATCACACGTACCTTCTTGTTAAAAGTTGAAACTCGATTTTCCACGGATAAGGATATACGAACAAACATACTTAAACATGTTGCGAGACCCTTCGTGTAATAGAGTCGCTATAACCACGGTACCCACTCTTTGTGATCTGAGCATATAAAAAGAGACCGAGACAAGAACTCGGTAGACGGTTAGAGATATAGAAGACATTTAGAGGCTGGTCGTAACACCATTCACGGTCTTTTTTATTAGTGTTTTGGAGTCGGGTCGTAACACCGCTCAATATCTTATCATAAGCTACATATTGTATTTTTGTATCAAGTTTAACGTTAAAATGAAGATGTTACTACACACTTATTATAGGTACACCACGTATTCATTCTCGCGTTGATATATAAATTGACAAATCCGAACGTAATACATGTAATATAATATTATGACGTTGGTTATATGATTTTTAAATTGTATAATTCGAATATAACTTGTACAAGTTTGAGCTACATCAATATTATAAAAAATATTATGTCTGTCTATTTAAAGTTGATCAATTGATCTTATATGTCGTACGGATTTTTATTTATGTATTTTTTTATTCAGCAATACATTTATCGACAAAAATTGTGACTTTGAATGATAGCCAATGTCATGACATCAGTTATACTATATTGGGCACAGTTGAATTTTGATTTTCCGATCGGTTTCATACTAAATTGAAAAAAAAATGATGTGGTCATAGTAATAAGTTTGATTTTATAAAAAAACCATTTTCACACTTTTTCTATACATTTTAAAGAACACCAACAGATTAATTATGACAAAATATATAATTTACAAAATAATATTAATTTGAATATCTAAAAGTTGTACATAACAAAAAAAAAATAGCTTAGGTACCTTATCTTATTAGGTATCATAACCATAAACATCACGCCAATGTACCTATACGAGTAAATAATAATCAGAATTAATTATTAACATTGTTTTTAATTTTTATTATTATTATGATTTGTACGTTTAACATAAATCATAACGAAATTTTTTTTTTTTTTTCAAAGTTATTACTGAAAACTTTTTCGAGATATTTTGTCGATGTATTTTGATCAAGATTATGAAAAATATTTTGGTAGAGGATCAGATTGTTCGACCGTTTATGTGTGTTACCCAGCAGCAGGCTTCAGTTATCTAGAAAACTTTTATTTTTTATGTATTTTCTCGCTGATTCAATATTTGATAATACGAGTAGCCGTCTGGGACATAAATTAGAGCTGACAGACAGCCAACGAATGATGCGATACATGCGCAAAAAAAAAAAAAACTCGTATGTAATATGTACAGCAGTATTAGAAATGCATTGAAAAAATAAACCTACCTCCGTAGTTTATCCGCACACCGATCGGTATTATTATATACCGTTAGTACGTGGTTGCTACGTAGTTCATGGCAATGCTCGGTACTTTCAACCCACGTGAACAAATAATAGTAATCATCGCATGCCGGGGACAGCACGTAATAATAATATACGCTATATACAGGGTGGTTATTAGACGAAGTGGTATAGACTATCTGCTGATATCATTCTAACGGAGTATGTGTGTACGCTATTGCGTGCAATGTAACAATGATTTTTTGCTATGCGGCTGAGATAAATCTGTACACTTATATAGGCCATGGAAGTATCACAATACGATTTGTAATATTGAAAAACGAGATAACAAAAACCGTCTCTATAAAGATACATTGGGTATTAATCTATCAATCTATGTATTAATATTATTAATTATCGTCGTTATTGATGAGGGTTTCCTTTTGACCCTTATTCTCGCCGTTCATCGCCCTCCCCCCTCTTGTCGTTAGTTAATTATTGTTAATCATTATCAAAAATATTATGATAATATTATGTGAATAGTTCTATCGGGTTTAAAAAAAAAAAATGTAGGTATTCCTAACCCATCTAACTTCTATTTGATCACTTCTGGTGCATCGTGTAGGTCGTAATACTGAAATTATTTCAATAATGTACTATTGTGTTAATATATGCCGGTCGGTGAAAATTCCCATGAATACGAGTATATTGTACAGAATAATATTATCACATCTATATATGACTATATTGTAATAATATTTAATAAAATTATGGATGCGCCTATCGTCTGGCGGTCACTACACAGCACTCACATGTATAATTTCGAATACGATTAAACGGTTTCCGAACATGTGCCTTTAGCATTAAAATATTAATTTACACAGACGACGATGGTCACGTTTGACCCGCAGTGCATCAAATATACGCGCACAGATGAATGGCGCGTGCGGCACTCGATGTGCATAATAGTAATAATAATATAATACGAATTCGTATTTCTATAAATTAACGACCCAACTACAAATGTATACAGAACCGACGCATCGTTATTGTATAAATGGTAAATCAATTAAAAAGTAATATAGCAGTTTTACGATTTACAATTCGCAGCCATTCAAATGGCCATCATATATTTTCTTTTTGAAAACATAACACGCTAATAATATTAGCTGTACGTTTATTTATATTGACTGTCACACCTATAGCTGATTGAGTTCCGTTCGTTTGTCTGTATAAACCGACTGTACGATTAATATTCAGACATACCGTGTAATAATAAAATTGTAATATTATATAATATATGTGCAAAATGTATACACGTGTATTCATTTATTAAATGGTTTGACGTTAAGAGGACGTCATCACAATATTTGTTTTCTGCCTTCAACCCACGTGCAAAATAGAAAATTTAAGCTTTATTATTAGATTGAATTGACCCATTATGAAACTTAAGGTAAATAATATATTATTGTTAAGGGCATCGCAAAGGGTTTTATTGATATTCTTATTTCAAAATACTTTTTAAAAATATAACCGTTATTTATTTTAGAATTAAACTATTAATCAAAACCTATGAGATAATGTCATAGGCGAAATTCTTGCATAATGCGAGTTGTATTTAAATGTAATAATAATTATACACACTTATGTATAGTCATATTCAGTATATTATAATAACAAAGTAAATACAATCAAATTTCGGTCCTGATGAATACAAATCTTCTATGTCACTAGTGGGTCTGTTGGCAGAAAACAAGTAGTGCGCTGACATCCATCTAAGGTTATGTCAGAACTACGACTTTTAGCTTCGGTCTTTGGTGATGAATCGCGGTGCTCTTCAATCCAAATGTTTGTATTAATAACTCTGTGTGTGTGTGTTTGTAAGGACTCTCTGTGCACCGATAATAATTTTTATTCTCATTCGACGTACCCAAAGTATTTATATTTTGATTAACGACATTATAGCCTCGCACAGAGTTTGCCGGGCAATTAAATCTGTAATCGAAATACGATACTGTGTCCTTAATCGTTGTATTTGTGTTCTCTGCGCGGCTTCTCATCATCTCATAATCATCGTTAAGAGATTTTTTTTTTTTACTAATAGCATGTCAACTCGCTTTACGCTGCATAATGATCTCTAGATTAAACGTACATGTGTGTACGCAGTCGCGGTGTTGTATTATAAACAGTATTTTTTGAGGTGTACTCCTCCGGTCTGCATTCGTTCCGTCACTAATCTATGTATAATTATTATACTATATTATATTATTGTACGAGTGTTGACGCGCCCATAACGTTGACCTTCAAAGTACTTTTGTCGTTAATTCGATGATTTTTCGCATTAAAAAAAAAAAAAAAAAAGTACACAATCGTTTATTTACTGTTCAGCGGACGGTGTTGCGAATTCAGTTATCGCCGTCCGAGCTAATGTAACGTGCGCGACCCTTTCGACCGCTCTTTAACAACAACAACAACAACAACAATAATAATTTATTTCTAATTTGAAAACTACGCGGCGCAGTCTTTGGACTGTTATCTACAGCTGTCGCTACTTCAGCAGGTCAATATTATTATTGCGCAATCGCAGTATATTAAATAGGTGCATGCGTGTTTATTATTATTATTATAATTATTGTAATTATATATCCCAGGCGGTAGAGGGTAAATCTCTCTTGACGTTTTTAATTCCTCCGCTTCCTCCGATGATTAATATCGTACGAATGCTGTGAACAATCGGCGTCGGTGTGTACTATGTGCCCACATAATACAATTATTATTTCGTATGGACCAGATTCGACTACGACTCGAGTAGCAGGAACGGCAGCGTCATCGTCGACGGTAGCGGCAGCGGCGGTGGCTGTAGCAGCAAAAGCCCTTGGAACGTAATTAAAACAGTACAATAATAATAATATAACGCGTGATACGAGCGACCAATATTCTCAGGAATTAATATTTAGACAACCTAAAGATTTATTAATAGCCGGTCGTGTGTGTGTATTATTATTATTGTAAATGGCAGAAGATGCACTGAAACAATAATGGTCATTAAAAAATATATATATATATAAATATACATATTTATAGCCGCGCACGTTTATTATAATAGTCTCGAGATATTATTATATGGTCTGCTCGTTTCCGACCGAGACGAATGCACAATGACGAAACGAAACCCATATCGCAACTGATACACATCGAGAAACGTATTATTATCTATTTCAGTTCGTAACGATATACGACGACGAACAAAACGCAGGTGATTAATGTGTGTCTGTGTGTGGGTGAGTGGGCCCACACGCGTCCTCGTCAACGTAATGCTCTTATATCTAGTGTTTTATTAAACTTTATATCGTATGCTATTTGTACACACGCGTATACATTATTAAACAGCGGGTCGCGGGTACACATGATGACTATCATATAGAGCGACAACCAGAGACTGCAGCGTGCGAAATATGATGCAGAGGCGCACCCGTTAAGTGTGACCGTTATCATCATCGTCGTCCTCGTACATCGGAAATAATAGCCTGCCGGAATAGTGTTTTTCGCACGGGAATATTATAATATATTTATATAATTTGGAAAATGTTACGAAATGAGTTTGTCGCCGTACAATATTATACGTATGGCGCGACTTTCACGGTTTCGCTTAGTTCCCTTCGGTATATTTCACGGTTATGAGTGACTCTTGGGCTTTACGTTCATTGTAAATTAATACAACGAGAGCTTTTCGTTATTCACTATAGTTTATCAATCTTGTAGTGGAAAATACTTGTAGTCGCGGAAAAAAAAAGTATTGAACAGATTCACAGTACTTACTTAAGGAGTTAGGACAATAATGACTTATATAATATTTATTTTATGTGAAACATCTCTGTATAATATTACTTACCACGTATTCTTTGTATTTGTCACGTGTTCTTTGTGTTTGTCACGTGTTGTTCGTGTTTGTCATGCGTTTTATCATGTTCACACGTGAGTTAATTTTTAAATAATAATAAAATCGGATCTAGAATTTTACCGAAAATGCGTCGGTTTTTATTTTGTGAACTTTAACAAAAATAACAATTGTAATATATATATATATATTATTTACAGAATAATGTATCATCCGTTGTTTCACACCTTTTCGTTTTTATTTTCAGTGACTTTACTAATAAAAATTATATCGGTAATATTATTCAGGTAACAACGCCAGATTCAAACATACTCCAACATAATAATATTGTTTTTGCCATATTTTACGATAAAAATACCATTTAATTATATTCTTTCATAATGATAATCAAGGTACATAATTAATTACATTAATAATAATGTATTAAGTATTAGAGAAGACTTTCTTTGCTCTAAAGAAGGCATTAAATTAACATTTTTCATACCGCGTGGACCGTACTTTATATTGTAAAACGGTGACAACTTATTAACTTATATATCTATCAATTTGTAGACATTTCCCACCATCTCTGTATACATTTACTGCCATTGATACGATTTCCTCTTTATATGACAAGACATAAATTCTACAATAAATCATTATTATTAATATTTTTCTCGGACAAAATATAATTTGTAAATTGGTTTTTACAATGAGCATTTAAGCTCTTGTTTATAACTATCGTGGTATAACATGAATATATGAATAGATAAATTATCTACTAGTTTGCCTTTTATAATCAGAAGATCACTATGCTTATAAATTACACTAAAGTTTTGGAAGTATGAAGGAGAGATTACTAGGGATAGAATCAGCAGAGATATTGCTCATGAGTGGATTTATGTGTTTTGAGAGGCGATCATTGTGGTGAACTGGTGACACTTTGAGTTTTGCGATAATTTTATAATAAGTCTACGAAAATACAGTCTTTAATATTTAACACTGTGTCGTATTATTTGATTGTATGTAAAAATATTAATTAAATTTAAAATCATTTTTATTTTTTAACTTCAAATATTAGATATGTATAATGTTTTATTGATGAATCGTTACTATGATGGGGATTTGCTTAAATATTTGGTAAAAATGTAACTGTTGTGATTCAAACGATTTCGCTTCATCTATATTGTGAACAATCTACATAATATCTAGTTTATTATAGATAGATGCAGCAACAATTCGATTAAATATTTTATAATTTTGTCTCAAATCGAAAACTATGCTGTTTAAGTTTAATTAAAATAAATGATGGTGTGACCCTTTATTGAAGACTATTCTTTTTGAGCCTCATTTTTTCATCTTGACTGCATATTATACTACTGTTTAACTAATATTACAGTACTCTATACAAGTGCTATACCAGTAATTGTATAAAATAGCAGGGTCATGTTGCAAAACGGTTTGTTTATACGTGTCGTTTTATCTAACGAATCGGTAAACATATCGGTTGGTAGTATCTTTGCAACTTTGCAAGATACTGCTGAATATATAAGTTGAACAACAAGTATATGGTTGTTTCTGGGTAAAGTTACTTAAGTGTTTATACATATAATATTATATCATATTATACAGATTGATTCATCAAGGAAACTCACCACTTTTTTTCTTTATGATATTAAATTTATTCGAACCCTGATTTTCAGAGTTTTTAAATTTATCTACTTAAACACTATATTTTCAAATACTTAGACTTTCATACCAGTTTGTTTGTTTTTAGTAAGATAGAAAACGGTATAAAAATCGAAATAATTTCAAATGTTGGCCTTAATTTTAATGTACTTAAAATTAAAAAAAAAAAATGAATTTAAATAAATTGACTTTAAAAGGAAAAATAAATCAAGTCGAGTACACCAAATGAATCATACTGTTGCAATCGTCTGTTCTGAATTGGCAAGATACGTATGGGTGTATAATATGATGACGAAAGTTTCTGCACGTATATTCGAATACCAAATTTACGTAAATATCATTATTTATTTCATCGTTCAAACAAGACACTGTCATTACTTGGGTTATAGATACCGGAGTATGGTAAGTGATAAAACAACCCAAATAGGTTAGGTGATGTTTAGGATATGTTCTCAATAACGAGTTGGGTTTTATAAATGTTTTATATGTATATAAATGATATATATTATATATTATGTACACAAAAAGCCTCACGCATAATAAATAAAGTTTATATTTTTTTCGATTTGTATAATGGATACGAACTTTACTTTGTCTTTGTGGAGTTTCGTTGTACGATGTACGTTTATACTTGTACATTATGCGGATGACACGTATAAATTATTATTATTTTGTACGTTTGTGTGATGTGACTGCACTGCGTTGTCCAAACAGTATTGCAATAACGTATATCCATTATTCAGAGACATATTAAGGATGGCACTTTTTTAAATTGATTTATTTTATAATTAAAGTTTATAATTTATACAAAACGCGTCTATCTATAACTTTGCCGCATTGCACATACTACCATAAAAACGCACTTTAAATCAATTATGTGAAAAACGGTTTGATCGAGTATCAAATGTGCGAAGAAAAAGGCTGTATCAAGTATAGATTTACCGGGTGGTGGAAAATATATCTCGATTACCCATTTACTAAGATTCATTATGGAGTACAGTCTATGTATGGTCATCAAACTTATATTGTGGAAGGGACTCCCGACATAGATATGTTGTTTTTCGCGGTCATGACGGCTAACTTTATATCGCTGTCTTAGTGATCATCTTTAATTTTGTTTGATTTAAACAGGGTTTATTTAATACTTATAAATAACCTAATCTAAATGTTGGTATCAAATTATAAGCTAAATAATATATTGAATTATATTCAATTGTGTACCTACGATGCGTTATAGTATAAACACGACATTAGATTACCTGTATATAGGAAATTTTGATATTTTCAGTTGGTCCGTGTTTATAATAAAAAATGATGAAAATCAAGTTAGATAACCTTTTTCCTATTATCCGCAGTGAGCAAGCCGTTCGACTCTAAGCGTTTATCGTTCAACTCTTTTCGAATCGCTGTTCGCGAGTGCGTTAATTATTGCGCATTGCGACTAAATATACATTACCTACGAACCGCAATTCTCACATACGTATATTTGCACGCCAATCATAACTTAAGGTACGATGAAATCCGTCAAACGTTAACCAAAGATTACAATCCGAAGGTGGCGTGTCAAGGTATAAGACGCAATTTACTTGTCATATGTATATTATTAGATTTTTCACATGTTCCTTGTTGTGGATATAGAGTATACACAGTAATATATCATCCTATACGCTTCTGTGCTACCGCAGTTAAGAACCAGTTATACATTATAAGTTGTATTTTGTATGTGTGTAATTAGATAAATTTGTAAAATCCAAGTAAAAATTATTAATGATAATACTCTTGTAACCTTCAAGATCTGTTAATTGTCAGTGGATATTATATAATATGAAACATATAATTTAATTGTGATCCGTGATTAATTACGCTTAAAAAGTATAATTATTGCGATTTTGATGTTGGGAGTAAGTTAACAAAAACATAAACGTTCATACGCAGAACCATTGCAATAACGTCGGCTATATCATTAACGTAAATAATCACAAATATTATATCAGTAAAAATCATTGGTTCAATGTGCGTCTGAATAATAACGTTAAAAATATTCTACGTCGCAATTTCTAGTCCATCGGGACAAAGGTGTAAAGCTGGTACCGATACCGTTCTCCAGCCGGTGTCCATGGACCATGACATATTTTCGGAGGAGTCGCAATATTCTAATTTACGTCTTAAACATAATCGCGTATAATTAGATTATTGTAAATAAAAATATATGTTATTACGCGTACCGTAATATAACCGTCGAATAAAAAAAAAAAATATATTTTTCTAAATTTTTGTTGTCGTTCGTTGCCGTTGCCGACCAAACATCGCGGGATCCGCGTGATCCGGCGGAGGAGGTGGTACACGAATTTCCATTAAAATCCCATTACGCCTCGTCCGCGCGGGGTGGCCGCGGGCGGCACGACGGGGCGGCGGCGAGGACGAGCGGCCCGGACGCGCACCTCCTCGCGCGTAGTACAATCAGTGGCGGCGGCTCGTGCTCAACCTCACGCACGACGCCTCTTAAAAAGTGAAAAAAAAAAAAAAAATAAGCACATGTGCTCGTCGCCGACACGATGCTGCGGACGAGGACAGAGAGTGGAATCAATCCGTCGCCCGCGTCGTCATTATACCGATACGCTCGTATACGTGTATATTATATATATTATGTTTCGTAGTTGGGTACCGTCGTCGTACGCAATAAATAAATAAATAAATAAATAAAAACACATAACGGGGAGGAAAAAAAGAGTGTGGAGGTATGTGCGTGTAAAGGTGTCGGCCGGCGGTGTGCGGAACAAGCGTCGCCGCTGTCGGCGACAGACACGCGAGGCCACACACACCGGTACATGCATTACGGCAGCTCCGGCGTGGGCGGCGGCGGCTGGCGGTGCGGCGCGCGCTCGCGTGTGTGTGTGTGCGAGCCGGCCGCCGATCGATACGCCGGCAGCACGCAAGCGCCGCCGGGGCCGCGCGGCGGCTGAGCGTCGACGGCGGCCGCGCACCGGCGACCAGACAGCCACTGCTGCAGCGAGCAGTCCGTCGCGGCCCTGTGCGCGCTACACCGCCCCGCCGCCGTACCGCCGCCGAGCCCCCGGCGCCCGCCCGCCCTCCGTTGCGGCAGACAGGACGTCCGCCGTCGCTGTCGCGTCGCAGCACGACCACCGCGGTCGCCGTCGACCGGCGGCGCCCGCGCGCTCGTCCATCGCCGCCGCCGCCGCCGCGGACACGGGAGCGCGCGCGCGCGAATTCCCTGCTCCGCGGTCTCACCCGTCCGCGGGCCAGCATCAACGGGGCGCCGCCACAGAACGGGCGGGCAGGAGCGTCAAGCCAGCAGCCGCCGACCAACCAACGACAGCGGTGTCGTCGTCGTCGCCGTCGCCGTCGCCGTCGTCGTCGTCGTCGTCGTCGTGTAAGGTTCGCGCGCGCAGTGTCCCTCTGGCCGTCGTCCGAGTTGTCGCCGCCGCCGCCGTCGTCGTTGTCGTTTCCGCGTTTTCGTCCGACCGACGTCGCGTGTGCCGTCGCGTGTGGCGGGCGCGCCGCCCGGTCGCTCATTACCCTCCCCTGTGTGTGTGTGTGTGTGTGCAACACAGCTGAGCGCAGCCGGCCGACGACGCTGACAACCACCACACTTTGTGCCGCCGACATGTGCTCGTACCGTGGCCGGTGCCGGTCCGAAAGTCTGCCGCTGACCGACACGATCGACGTGTGCACAGTAGTGTGTCCGGCTCAAAGGTCTCACAGTCCGTTGTCGTCGTCGTCCTGTTGAACGCGTCCGATCAGGTAGTGTCGTCTCTCGAAACTCGGAAAACCGTACCACTCCGTACCACCGTCTCCTGCTGCACGTACCGTTGCGCCGCACCGAACGCCACTCGATACGACCGACGGCCGTTTTCCCGACCAAGCACGTGTGAGTCGTTTTTATCTCCTCTTTCTGCCGTTTTCCTTCCTCTTGTATTTTTTGTGTTTCTTTTTATCTCTCTCGTTCACCGTCTCCCCACCTCACAGCCTTTCCACGTTGTTCACATAATGTTATTAACTATATAGTTTTATTGATAAGTATGTTTTTTTAACTATATTGTTGTTACGGCACAACCGGCTCGCGCCACTCATTACATAGATGGGTTTCTACTTATGTATTATAGGTACCTATACGCATTTATATTCGTGGTTTAACATACGCCCAGCCCGCTCAAATCGATCGTCGCGCCCATATTTCCTTTTATTTTTATTATGATTATATTGTGTTTTTTGTTTACTTTTTCCCCACTGCGGTGTTTCCGATTAAACACGTTTTTGGAGGAGATACTCGCCTTATTAATGCACACGATATTTATTTACTTAGGGGTTGAGGACCCGATACTACAATTCACACACACAAAAAAAAACAAAGGGCTTAAAGTACATACCAACGCTTGAGACGATTTTATATTTTGTTATAAAATAATATTATAATATATTGTGTATGTCTCGCGCTGTCGACACTATATTTTTATGACGCGTGTACTGAATTATAATATTTATCACATTATTTACGCGTTTAATAATACAGTATTGTAACGTTTTGCCGAGTTGCGGTAGAACTTTATACGTATATGATTTTATAATAAAATTATATATATACATTAGAAACTTGGATATCGTTCGAGTTTCATACTAATTACACTCGTCGTTGTCGTTGTCGTTGTTGTTTGTTCTTCTGTTAAAGTTTCTTCAAAGAAGTCTGTTGTTTTTTTTTTTTTTTTACCACGATCTGAAACATAGATTTGGTTTGTTGCACTGTGAACCGACCTAACAGACAAAACTCAAAATATCACGTTTTGCAAAAACAAAAAAAATCCGTAAATCGTCGTCACGCGCGCATTTTCGTCGAGTGACATAATAATATATTTACACTATCGTTTCCGGCGTCTTTACGACTCGCTACCCGCCGTGAAAAAAAAAACACGTTCACCACCCCGAATCTCGGTATACAAGTTATTATACTATTTTAATGGTTTAGATTAGTTAGAATTGCTCGTATACAACTCATTTTCGTTTAAACGTTTACTGCAATATCGGTAAAGTGTACATAGATACTATATCATATGTTTAAATACGTCTTTTTGACTGGCGCATGATGATTATACGTAGAAAATTGAACACTTGCCAAGTGTTAAACAATTCACCTGCTAAATAACACTCATCCGTTTTATTTATTTATTTTTTCGATGTAACTTAGATACGGTTGGAATCAAGACGATTTTCTTTATTTTCCATTTTTTCCACATTTTTAGGTTAAAAAATTGTTAAAGTATGCACATAGAACGTTATCGCTCACAAATATGTTTTTATTTTTTTTCTCGTGCTTCTACAAAAAGAAAACTCCTTTGTCGTGTACATTGTACACATTGTTTTCTAGAAAATTACTTAGGTGTAATTTTAATGGATACAACACTTACCTACCATTATTCAAGAGAATATTTCAAATTGCCGTTGTCACCTAAACAATGAGCTACCTAATTAATTTACTAACATTTGTTAGATACAATTATTTTCATAACGCATTAAACACGTAACCGAAATTTTTCTCGAATAATAACACTATATAGGTACAGCAACCAATTCGTTTGTTTCTAAAACAGTAATTCAAATATTTATTGCTTTTGTAATAAATAATAATTCACATTAATTTTAATATACTTTCATAAATTTACGAGCTTGTTTAAAAAGTTATTGCTATCACATGTATAATTATTCTATAAATATACAATGACAAAACATTTTCAGTATGAAAAATAGTGAACCGAGTAAATAATTTACTTACTTTTTTTTATAAATCTTTCCCGGGACGATGAATAATTATTGTGAAATTCTGTATGATTTTCTTTTTGATGATACGTTCCGTGTATGTACTTGTAGTTGCAAAGGATTCATAAAGTAAAAAATGAATTGCTCACGTCACGCAACTAAGGTTTTTAAAGGTAGATATAGCATTTAAAGCTCTGTTTAATTCTGAAAAAGCTCAAAAGTTATTATTTAAATGTTTATATGTTTCCTTAACTCAACATTTTGTCAACTAAACTAATATTATTTTATTTACATCGTTTAAGTTGCTTTTAAAATAATTTGAGTTTATTTTAGTTTATAAAGAAAAAAAAATTGATGGGTAATTATGTTATTATGAACAGAAATTTAAATTAAACTTCAAACTGATGAATTTTTGTATTTGTTCTGCAATAGTTTTGATATTTTACAATAGAATTATTCATCAAGACAGTACTCTACGTTTCTGTCTATTAAGAATTTGAATTTCACAAAAAAAGAATAATTATATTTGATTAGCTAAAATCAATTTACACATTGATATAATATTTTAATGTATTAAACACATTCTGTGTATATTACTGTTTATAATACTACGAATTCTGTTTACTTACATTCTGGGAAGTAAGGAACACAAAAGCAAAGTTATTATTTGTTTTAATCCTTTGGAGAAGTTGCATTTTCAATAGACACATTGTTGTGGACTTTGGCACCACTAAATTTAACTTAACAAGTAAAGTTTTACGAAAATGTTGTGTTATTATTACTTATTAATATAATAGACCAAGTTTTATTTCCAAATGATAGTCAAATGTAAAATAATAAATAATAATATAATTATTTTTGTTTTTGTGTAGAAATTTGATAATACTATTATGCATGTTCACAACATCAGCATTGTTATTATTTTATACATATTTTTTATGTTGTGTTTGTTTAAGTCAAACAACGGGGTCGAGGATTTAACCGAGGGATTATTTCAATCGAATACGTGTTTTAGGGATGTGCTCAAACACGTTGTTGCTTATGGCATAGTATTAGTCTTTTTGGATGATATTATTTATACCGTCGACGTGACTACATACTATTATTTTGATATTATTATGGTACGCGCGTAGCTACATCATATCTACGATTTGCGTACACAACAAATTATTCATAGTGACTTGAGTGTTTTAGGGAGCATAAGATCACAGTGCTCAAATTGAGGGGGGCCCAAGAGGACGGAGTCTCTCTTCTTGTAAAATATTATTTTTGCGTATCGCTTCTAATTATATCCTAATTGATAAGATAGTTAAATATCGAGGTACGCATATTTTTTATGTATATATATATATATATATACTTTTACATCCTACTTTTAATTTTTTCCCTCATCAAGCACTTAGTAGAGTTGATAGTATCTGTGTGTGTATGTATTATTATTATTTTTTTTTTTTGGAATATTTCATGGGAAATTTAATATCTGTGAACTTGAACAACGATTGACGTATCCGCGTATCGATTTCGTGACCCGGCGAGACCTGCGACTGATCGCATTATTATTATTTATATACAGCGTATGGTCTTAAAGACGAAGATCGAACAGGCTTATGTATTGTCTGGTCTGTAGAACTCGTGACAAAAATACAACTGTAATACGAAAATATCACGTGCACGTATATTCATTAGACGAAGGGGAGAGTGAACCGAATAGTGTCAATTGGCAACGCGCAACTTCGGTGTGTAGGAAGTGGGCTTGTACGAGGGTTGGAGGGGAGTACTTTCCCAACTCATCCATCATAAAAATACATCAGAGTCCCCGCGATCTGCAGGTCTACACACCGGCGCGTGACGTTTGGTGTTGTGATTTCATACTTCGCCTTTCGCCTTTATATATTTTTTTCCTTACATCTCGCGTTCGTCGACGCCCTCGCGACAAGCCGCTGTTTGCGAAAAAAATGTTTCCAATACGTTTCAAACTCACCTGCCTGCCCCCACCGCACTGCAAATCCATCGTCGGTGACGCTGTCACACGCGCTACCTCTATAATTATGAATAATTATAATATTGATGTATCTGTTGTGATATTATATTTTACATCTCAGTCGTGTAATATTCTCCAAAATGTACAAAAAAAAAAAAAAAAAAACCGCGTAGGTTTTTTACACGGTCCCAATATAATAATATGATGTTGTTATTATTATTATTACCGACGTTCGGGTCGAGCGAGACGCACGTCGATACATCGGCAAACGACCGACTTTGAATATTGTAATAGCGTGACGAATTTCGTTCGGGCCACAATGTACTACGTAGTTTATACGTATATAATAATATATTATAATATATTATAATGTTTGTCGTGTAAAAATATGATGTCGGACCTCGTCAATAATATTAACAATAGTATATACGACGTATACTATTTTATATTATCATAATGTTATGCGTCACAGAATTAGTGTATAGGCACACACACCTATATTTATATATCGCGTATACTGTACGGTCGATTCGCGACGAATTTATCTCTCGAGTCGCGATTATAATAATAATAATAATAATAATAATAATGATAATATGATTAATATGATTACCGCGTCCGTGCAGCAGGCGCGTTGAACTGAGCGTTTCGGTTTCAAGGTTAAAAATCTTTGCACTCGCACATCGGCCAAACACAATAAAATATTACAATGCACACAACACACACACACACCACACACTATACTTAAAAACATAATAATATTACACAGCTCCCCTTCGGGAATCGCAATAATTGGTTTTTTGCGTTTTAAATATTATAATAATTACACCGTGGCCGTACCTATATAATATTACACCGCCGACGGGCACCGAGGCACATGACGCCGCGCATTGCTTGCTAGGTATATGCAAATCGTGCGATTTGGAACGCGAGCACGAAGAAAACTACGTCGGAGGAGAAGGCAAAAAAAAAAACAACACCCCTCGACGGTCTCCTCGTATATAATGTATGTTATATACAACGGCGGCTTACGTTACAATATCACATTAACCCGTTCGCGTTTTATACGGTAGCAGAGAGAGAGCTGTGGTGCAGGTCGGGCGCGGGCCCCGTGAACGAGATTTCGGTCGATAACGAAACCGAAAAGCTCGGCCGGAAATCAAATTTCAGCCGTCGAACTCGCATAGTTGCCGGGGCTGCACGCGAGACTTTCGCCTGTCCGTCAAATGATCCGCGACCGGGGGCCGATTTCAAAAGCTTTTGTTTGCGATAATGACGTGTGCGGATATGCGTTGTTTATATCGTAACAAAATACGCTCTGACCGCCCCCGCCGCCACCGCCGCCGCGACCCGCGACCTTACCTTAACGTTAATTATATTAACGTTTATTTCATAATAATTATTATTGTCCGATAAAAACTCGTTTCGTAATAATTATAATATTTTAATAATAACATATTTTGCGATGCACGTGAAAGAAACCGCTTTTCGCCCTCCGACAACGGGTAATTACACCTATCCGAGCTTTTGTGTCTCGAAAACCTCTCGGCTCCGCACAAATATAATATATTATACGGTTTTTTCCTGTTTTTATTTTTTTTTTTTTTACCCTAAATCCGACCTACCCCTCCACAGGAATCGCCAGCAACTGTTTTGTTTTCTTAAGCGTCGGACTGGCGAAATTTAATTGCGTTTCGCCACTGCACTCCGCGTGTACCTCGTTAACTACGCGGGCCCCCTGTTGTATACCATATAACAATATATCTCTAATGTTTGTTTTGCCGGACGTGTTATTTTTTTCCTCAAAGGGTCAACTTTGCCGCTCTGTGCGCAAATAATCGTGTCCGGCGAGAGATTTTTGTTCTTGGGTCGACCTCCAGGTCAGAGTTGTCCTTACCACTAATATTCTCATAATATTGTGTTATAGACTTGACCAATAATCCTGACGACCGCTATATATTATGATCGATATGAACGGTTTGTCATACGGATTTATAGCGGTAGTTTTGTCTCGCAATTATACGACATATAATTTAGTGTAGGCTATAAGCTTCTGAATATTCGTAATAGCGTTTTTGTTTTCCCACTTATACGATTTTAAATGTTTCAGTTTTCCGAGTTATTTGATTTAGTTGGATTTGTAATTTGCGCATTACTAATCCATGAAATAAATTTGACCTAATTACAATATTGTTTGTCTTACATGTATAAAATACTCATCAACAATATTTTGTATCATATTAAAATTTAATTTTAACAAATTTAAAATCGTTATCCCGCAAACAAAAAGTTGGTTGTTGTACAAAATATAAATACACAGAGAGTAAACGCGTGGTTGTTGAAAGTGCATAATATATACATATTTTTCAGTAAAAAATGCACTTAATATTATTATGCTGGTACATTTTCAAAAAATTATATTTAAATGAGATGGTGGTAATATCGTACTTACACCGCATCTTAATAAATTTTATAAATAAAATATTATATTTGTCATAGAGTAGAATGACATCAAATGACGCAACTTAAAGTTACAAAATAAAAATAAAAAATGGCGACTATTTATTCTTTCTCGTATTCGATTTTCGTGTATAATGTTATTACTACTGTGCGAATAATTGAATTCGACGTTTTAATAAACACTTTTACACCTAAACGTGCAAAAACGATTCCATTATTTTTCACAGGAATTAAATGTATACAAAACATGTATAGAAATATATTCAGATGAAAATTTAGTACAGTTTTTTCATTTATATTTTTACGATGAATCTAAACTAAATATCGTGTGCATACAAGGAAATAAATTAGTTAATTTTCGATTAAATCGATATTTTTTATGTTTTTATTTTTCTAAGCTTGCGTGACTATTTGCAACCGAAATGTTTTATCCACGTATAAAACACCGTTAAAATATAATCTATAATCATCTGAATCTGCAATGATGTACGGTGAAATTTATGATAATGATGATGATAATATAATAATTATAATATTACCGACGTTTTGCCAGCTCTCTAATTGTCAATTCAGCCGTGTAATTACCGTCTGAGCAATTATCGCATATTGCGTAAATTAGCGACAACACGTCAGAATGCGTATTTGGATTTCCCGATGCTGGAGTGTACTATGTCTTGTACGTGATTTATAAGAGTAATATCCTTATTAATATACCCATATTTTTCCTCAGTGCGCGTTGTGCCGTAATAACATTGTTTAGATAGTATAAATAAATTTATAGTATCGATTGTAATAATTTTATATTATATGATATAAATAATATGTTTGTGTGTGTTTGTGTGTACGATGCGTCCATCATTAATGTGACTTAAACACATCGTCTGCAATGAGTTAACTACGTACATTTTATGTCGTGCTGTAGGTACATATTAATAATATCGGACGACTAATATAATATGTGAAAGCACGTCGCCAATCCCCAGCTGTGGAATTTGCATTGGAAAACCGGGCGCAGTAAGGTATACGAGGTAATAAATACGTGGCAAACGAGTTGTGTCAAGACGGAAATTTAATCAGAGTTTTACAAATGTGCACGACTCGAAATAATAATATACGCAATTTAATATATTCATAATATTTCATTGCTGCGTTTTCTGCTACAATTTATTTCACAGTATATGTTGAATTACCGCGAAATTTGTCACTTTATATTATACAAATTCGTAAGTTTCCGATTATTATTTGGGTTCGCTCGCTGTTTTCATAAACCAACGTCGACGAGCACAATAAACGCGAATTCTTAAGATTCGCCGACAACGGACGAAGGAGTTACGATTCTAGTGTAGACATACAATTTAAAAATCAGATTCTTAAACTCGTAGACTAAGTTAATTATCGAAGGCGTTGCATACTGTCCTCGTCGAGACAATTTTCAAGCGAACTCGGAATGGAGGTTTCTTAGTAAAATTACACGAATTTGGCTAAGTCGTGCGCGCACTGATACACACACATATTATAATAAAATATAAATGGCGGTTACACTAGTTTTATCGGTACATATTTATGATTTTGAAAAAAAATATATATTTTATTCAAAGTTTGAAAAACTAACAGTTCGTGTATAGTTTGTTGATTTATATCGCAACGTTAGAGAAAGTTCAGACCACGTCGAGGTGCCAAGTGAACGGCCCCGCAAACGTGCGGTGCATAGAGAATTTTTTTTTCAAAACCCATAAAAATGTATCGACAAATGAGTGTGACCAATTTAAATCGATCTGGACCAATCCGTTATTATGTGTGCAGTACGAGTCAGACTGATTGGCTGGGCGGTGCGAATAATAAGTACGTCGTCCAGGAATCGGATGTTACCGATTACCTATATTGTTTAACCATTAAAACCGCGACAGTATTAAGCAATAATGACGTTTAAGATTTTTTTTTTTTTTTTCATAACGACGAGTACATCTGTACTTTCGATTAGTTACACACTACATGTAGAGACCGCACCGCCGTGAACGGTTTTAAGTGCCGACCCGTCGGACGTCGACTGTACACACATAATATCATATCGGCCTTTGGGGGCATTTTCACGTCGGACCTGCAAAGTTTTTGACCAGACTGTGTGGCGTGTGTGTGTGCGTGCGTGTGGTGTGTGTGTATGTAGACAGCGCTGTACTGCACAGCGATGGCGGGCTGATGACCAATGCGCTGTAACGGATTCGGCGGAAGGAGCTGGCCATCGTCTGGCGGCGGTCCGCGCTGATGTCCGGCCGCAGATGGGATGGAGGCGGCGGCTGCGGGATAGAGTCCGAGGAGGAGGAGGCCGGTGTCGGCCTCATGTCCGGCGTGCACGTGGCCGTCCGTCACCGGCGGGACGTCGTCGTCGAGGAGGAGGAGGAGGAATCGTCGTTCGGCGGCCGGCCGGCGTCCGTCAAATACGCCGGCGGCAGCTGTTCAGGTGGCTGCGGCCGCGGTGGAAGTGGCGCCAGCGGCAGCGGCGGCTGTGCCGGCGGGTGTCCCGGACCGTCGTCGGCGTCGTCGTCGCCCGCGTGCTGTCCCAACAACCGGACTTCCGGTGCCAAGCATATGCTGGTCTGGAGTCAGCCGGAACTGGACGATTTGACGGCCGCGGACCACAACGGGTACAGCCACCGGCCCGTGCCGGCTAAAGGTATATTAATATCTACGCACGTCTTTCGTAGTATTGTTATTAATGTATTATATGATTGCGCTGCGTTCGAGTTGAGTTCCTCCCGTTTCACTCTAGTCGATCGGTATTTTAATATTACATATTATAATATGTTTATCGACTGCAAATTTTGCAGATTTGAAACCGTTTAGTAGGACGTTTCAGCGATGACATTTTTTAGTATTAATTATTCTCAAGAAGAATAATGCTATTGATTAAAAAAAAGGGTATAGATGTTATGTGATTATACACAAAAGTGAGATAACTAAATAGTATTGCAAATGTAATGATTTGATTACGTATACGATAATTATATTATTGAACTTTATATTATGTAGCTTAGTCGACTTTTTTATTTTAAACTAATCAAACAATTATCGCTTGCTGATGGGAAGGACGAGAACAAGTGTTTCTGATTTTATCTTAAAAAAGTAGAAAGAGATAAAAATATGTTACTATGAATATTTCTTATTTATACCTTTTATAGGTAAGATCCGATTTAAGCTTTTATTTATAGACACGCCCAACTTATTTAATGAAAGAACAGCTGGTATAGAAATCAAATTAAGTGTAAAATTAAATAATATGGTAAATCTATCGTAAGACAAAACATGATTGTTTAATTAATGTGGTCTATGATGATGGACCAGCGTGCAATTAATTATTCGTTACTATCTGTATATATTATATCTTCTCACTGAATTGATTCAGCATTGGACAACATTCGTTTCCGATAAATTTGAAATCTTGTGCTGAATATTTAACAGTAGTTGAGTACTCGCCTTAACGTTTACTTCATTAATGTATTTAATATTAAATAATATAATTTTCCAACGCTCGACGAGGTTTCGGAAAATGCATCGAAACAATTTTAAGTTATATCAAATTAAATCTTTTTATGAATATATATTAAATAACTTTACTAGTACACCGTGTACACCTCTTATTCCTATATAGACGCCTTGTCAAAAATGTGTTACACCACCAACTAGACAAATATTATTGTTGAACTCAGGTGAAATATTATATAATTATAATGATTCTTTGAAATTAATTCAACACTCAACATTGATTGTTCTATAATAAATATTATATAATAGAGTGCCTATAGATATTATACGTATTATTTATACAAAGCTGAAATGTTCTGGAGCTTCGAAATTCGTATAATAAATTTTATTATTAAGTTGAGGTAATATAATAAAATTGAATCCTATTTCACGCAAAGTGCCAGAGTATTTCAGTTTTGGTTAAAATTGTCTATAGTTATGTTATTATATTTAAACTAGAGCAGACATTAAATATGCACACCCTGCATTGTTATAGAAAAATCGAAAATCTTTTATTTTCCTCTGATGCTTATTTAAAAAATCACATACTGAAACAACATACATCCGTAAATCCGTTGTCTTGGAGTCACCAATGCCACAGTTTTAAGCTCGGTCGATGAAAACTATATTATAAGTTAGTAGAACACGGCGAAAGATACCAGTCATATGTGTACTCTGTACGTCTGTATTGTCTTTTGCCATTATTTATTTTGATTTTGACGTATATTCTGATATTCATCACATTATGGCGTAATAGTATGAATATTAATTATTATAAAGCGCGCGATAAGTAAGTTTATTTCGGTACGAGAGACTTATGCCCGCCGGACGAAGCGAAGCGATGATCGGTCATGTGCAAACGACCTCGAAACAGTTTCACGTTGTGCCAAATTTTTTTTTTTTTTTTGAAAAAAATCACTGTCAATGTTGACTTGGCCAATAACTACTCGATCATCTAAAGTGTGTACGCATCCTGATGATTTTATTTCGACATTTTCCTAACAATGGTGTTTATTATAAATCCCATTTTTCCTTTCTCATTATCTACAACATTACTCTAGCCTATCGCTATTATCCAATTACATTTGGCACTCGGATAAAATTGGATTTGTGAGGAAACAATAATCCCAGAATGCTGCAGTTCAATTAAAACGTATTTCCACTTTCGCCGTCGTCGTGTTGCCAATTTGTGTAGACCAATATAAATCTCAATTCTCCATTCAGTTCATCAGCTTAAATTACTTGAACAGTATTTTGATTTGAAGTTATTTAGTCTAGTTATTACTTATTTTCAAAAGAAATGAGTATGGTTTCAAGTTTACATTTTTTTAACGTTGGATTTAAAGAAAATACAATTCAACATAATACAATACAACAAATAAACATTTAGTAAAAATAACAAAAAACATTTTATTATGTATCATATCAATGCTAATTTAGTGAAAAAATATTAAATTTAACTATATCATAATAGGTATTAGGTGTATGTATATTATATACATATTATATATATTTATATAATTTATCTAACTTTATTAATTCAACGTTTAAATATAATAATTGAAACCGTTATTTGTTAGTATATAAGTGAAAATAGAGGATGACTATAAAACTATAATCACAATAATAATTATATTGTGTAATATTATAATAATACAACTATAGATATGAACATATAATATTATAGTCATAGTATCAATGTTAATAAATAATAAACAATCATATCAGTATCCATACACTCAAATTATTCTTAGCTTCTCAAGTGGACAATGTTTGTATTTTCACTTTATTTTATTATTGAAAAAATATATTATCATAAACTAAAAAAAAATACTAACATTTAATAATAAATGCCTGCGTTTTATCGTTGAGATCAACGGAGATATTTTCGTTATTATCCAATCATTATTATTTCTTTCTTATTTCTTATCTAGATTATTTTCGAACCATTTGTCAAACGACTGAAATTTTATCCTAATGTGTATTCCATTAACATTTATATATATATTAGTATATAAGTATATAACCGATCAAACTCAAACTTTAATAGCAGAATCTGCCGCTTCCAACTTAAACATTTTTTTTTTTTTTATAATTCTACTATATAACTCCGTAAAATTATTCATTTTATTATTCATAAAATAATAAATTACTTTATCGTTAACTTAACCCTAGTTATATATATATATATATATACATATTGAATTGAGTTACAACTTAAATGAGTTTAATATACATGTTTAATAGCTTATAGTTCTATAGTTATATTAAATTAAAAGTTATAATCCTTGACGTACTATATTGTCATATTAATTATATGATAGAGTATATAGGTTATCAAAATTATTTCTGTAACTACTTGTGACGTATTTCATATAAGTAAACAATAATTGTTCATATTTAGACGTTCAACCGAGTATAATTCAATATATTATTATATATTGATACTGATTTTATACGTGTATAATGTGTTTAACGTATATAGGTATGCGTTCGGATAAAATATAAACCTATTTTGAACTTAAAGTTGAACGCAGCTACGTTTTAATCAGTTTAAAAAAAATTGTTTTTGCTAAGTCTGGTCTAAATTAAACAATTGGACGTTCAAAGCTACAGAAAAGTAGTTATACTGCAGAATTGATAGTTTCATTGTCGCTTTTGGTATGATCTAATAGATTAAATTGATAGATACATTTGTGTATAATATGGATATAGATCACCGTTTTGCGACTTTTAGACGAGGATGAAGCGGATACAATTATAACGTTCAAGACTTCCGACAAACTTAACTTGTTAAAAGTTTCCAGTAAATTCAGAGAAGTAAACTTCAAGGACTGACAACTATATTACTGTATACAAAATTAAATAGAATTTTACACTTTGATTTGGTATTTGAAAAATATATCACTAAACGAATCAAAGTGATATATTTTTCTTAAACATTTTTTTCTCGTATTTTCGCAAATTGAATATTTTATGCCACACACTACACTTATAAAATTAGTTGAATACTAGACATTGTTATTTTTAAAATCTTCATTTTCCTGGACGATATAATAAAAAAAAATATATTTATATATTATCATTTTTCCATTAGGTACTTAAAACTATATTTTTGATTGTTATTATTATTGGTAAATTTAAAATAACAAATTCAAATATATTAATATTATTTTATAAATTTGTTATCGACACAAATTTATAGTAACTATATTATTAGGAAGGCCAATAACCTTAATGCAGTACTCAGAAGTCAGAATACTGGATTGTACGAGTAGTAACTTGATTTTTGATTGGTTATAAGAAGAGATTCAATAACTATAATCATCAATAATTATTAATAACCAAATTTAATATTTTCAATTTTAAATACAACATGTAAAATACATAATTTGGCTGTTCATGTCTGGCGTTCTAGTAAATAGTGTAAATCCGTTTCATCAATTTGCATAATAATAATAATAGAATATGCTACCAGTTTTAGGTGCTGCATAAGGTCTAAAGTTTTCTCAGTGCTATTAATAACTTGAAACAAACTAATTTTGTAAAGCATAAAGCATAAAACATAAACAATATTAATATATTATATATATTATACATTATGTAACCCTTTAAAACTTACCACTCCTGATATACTTATTATATATTAATGAAATAAAAATATTTTTTTGTAACTCATTCACATGACATCATAATTTTCATAATTAAGGCCATAAAAACACTTTATTATTATTCAACCTCTAATTACTTTATTTAATTACTATGCACGGTTTTTGTGTTTTAAACTGATCTTTTTTAAAATGATCGTCATTAAAGTTTGAAGGACATAATAGACGCTTTCGACCTTCCATAAAATAAAAAAGAATTAAAACTGCAAGTACCGCAAGTATAATATAGCTGTGGTATGAACAAACATTTTAATCATTAAATAATTAGATTAAACATTTGTAGAAAATTAGGTAATTATCTTTAATAAATAAATACGTTACACCAATCATATACGAAATATCTATCATGTAGGTACATATTATATTATTTAGAAGTATATTCAGTCATTCAGTAGTAATTTGTTATGAATTGATGTATGCCATCAAAATATATATTAGTTCTATTAAGATTATGGTAAATTTGTATAGTAAATATAATGTATACTGTAACCAATTATTATTCGTATTATTTAATATGCAATTTTATTATTTTAACAACAAATTAAGAAACATTTGAATTATTGATACAGTGAACAGATTTGAACTATAAATCATATTAAAAAAACTTATTTTATCCAAATAATAATTGATAGCCTTTATATAAGTTTTACTTGCCAAGCAAGAGAGCGTGTATCTATCCTAAAATATTAGTTTTTAATTAATTGATTAAAATTATTATGAAACGTAACCTTGTAAACTGTTACCATAATAATTGATGATAAACGATGCTATTACATAAAATAATACCTATTATATGTGGAACGAATAATTATTATGAAATGTCATGTCCGAGAATTTAAAGGTGCACATAAACAGATTTTAATGAAGTAAATTTTGTTTTAATTATTTAATATTAATTGCTGCTACTGTCCTTAAACTATTTGTTTACAACATTTTATGTATATGTTATGAACTTTATGTGATTTGCTATACTGCAGATTTTTAAATTTATAAATTGTTACAAATTATACTAGCATATTTTATAAAATAAAATATATGGGGAAAAAAATAAATAGGAAATAACATCTATTTTTTTATTTGAAAAAAATTGTTAGTTGTTTTTAAATTATTAACAATATGATTCAACGAACTATATACAGTTTCATCAAATGATGATTATTTAAATTCGTGAACACTTAAAACGAAGGTATAGACATGAAAATATGATTAAAATAAATATTTAATGTAGGCATTATCATTGTATACTTTTATTTTATGTTTAGCCTATGTAATGGAAGTTCAGTACCTTTATTACATATTTTAAACTATGTATAAAAGTTTTCAATTGATTTAAATTTTTTAGTTGAAATTTTTTGTGTTATTGCCAATTTTAAAATAGATAGTTTTTATGCTGCAACTTTGATGGCATAGTTTTTTGCTTACAACGACAATGTACGCTTTATTGAAATTGATTTTGTTAGTATATGCTCTACGTGTTTATCCGCATGAATCTATATAAACGTATTTGTATATGTATTATGCACAGATACATTATTTATATAAATAACAAACACGGTGCTAAGTTTTATCATTTTCATAAAAAAGCAACAGTTTTTGTTTCATTCTCTAATCTTTAATATATATGTGTAGTTTGTACCTTTATTTTGTTTTACTGTTTGTCAGTAAATTAAATACCGATATGAAATATGTTAAACAAACAGATTGCATGCGCTCAATATAAATCTTTGAAATAAATTACAATTATTATAGATTTGGTGAAAAAGAAAAAGTTTCCCTTTTCTACCAAAAAAATATCGATCATTCTCACTTAAAAGGAAAAAGGCACAATTTTCGTTTACGTAAAAATAAAATTTTAAAAACATGATACATGGTGGTGTTTGTTATTGATTATAATTTTTAATTGGTTGATTATTTTTAAATTATATACTTTCTTAGGCGTTTAGAAATGATAAGAACGTAATCCATAATGTCATCACTGATGACTTATCGGGTTTGTGGTGATTTTTAATTTAATAAATTGTTAACTCACTATTAATTCGCATAGGTAATATAAATGATACTTTGATTTGAATAAAAATACATACTGGTGGTATAGGTGTACAATATAATTGAATCCTAAAAACATGATTATTGGTCGGTTAGAATAAAAAATATATCGTTAAAAAAATAATCAGCGTTTTTGAATTAAAAAAAATCACATTATTTCCTCAAAGTAGATAATTTAGTATATAGTTAAATTTTCAGGAGTGTCATTTCGATTATTATTTTTATAACTATTTCTGTACGATCATTATCATTTCAAATCATATTTAAGTGTTATAAAAATTATTCCAAATACTTTCTCAATGTCATTCATGTTATTTGAATCTGTTTTAAAATTATAAATTATTATCAATGTAATTAGTACTACACTATTCTAATATAATTTATAAATGCACTTCAACTAACTCATCATGCAATTTGAGTAATGCTCATAACTGTTATAAGATCAAAAAAAAAAACTACCAAATAAGAAATCTTTATTGACATGTGTAAATATATTAAACAAGTAAATAATACGATACATATGAACATATTTTATTGCCGTAAAAGTTTTAATGAATGGTTGTATTAACGAATAATTATGTTGAATATTTATCATACTATTGTACGTAAAAATGATATTCAATATACATTATACATGATATAGCTTTTGTTTTATTTTTTAACCATGTACTGTTTCTTTCTTTAGTATTATGTGTACATTTATTGTTCGAAATATTTTTTTTACTGCCTCAAATTATTCATAATATAAAAAAAAATAATATGGGTTTGTATGGTACATGTTTTATTGCTGAGTTGATTAATGAGTATTTTTGCAGAAAAAAAAAACCTTAATTATAGACAGTAGTCTTGATAACATTCTTCATGGATTGGATTACTGTTTAAAAAATCCTATAAGGTTCAGTATGACGTTGAATATTGAGTTTTTAAAAAACTAGTTGGTAAATCAACGTATAGACGTTAAAAGCTGATAAAAATGCAGCAATATGTAAGTACACATTATACATATAATGAGTGTCATAAAAAAAAAAAAATAATAATTGAAATTAAATTAAAAATGAATGGTGTCGTAAAAAAACTTCATTAGCCTTCGCGGTGGGCGCAAAGTTTTTATTCAAAACAAAAAATTAAAAAAAATACAACTATTTTTTCCAACTGTTCGTGGTAAACCAAAAAAATCCATGGTGACGCATATTGTTTTGTACACCGCAAATATTCGGTTGGCTTGTTATAATTGCACCTTATGACAAAATTCTAGTTTGCGTATTTTTTTTCAACTATCTATGAAAGGACACATTGTTTTAATAGTACATCTCTGTAATTAGTTGAATTTTTTTTTAATCCTGCATAAAAGAACTTAATCTATCACGACCTGCGTAGTTGGCACTAGTTGCTGATGTTTCAAACGAATAAATAAATAAAAACAACAGCACTGTAAAGAATAAATTATAGTTTTTGCTTTAATTTTGTGTTTCGATCGGTGGTAAAAAAAAAAACAGGGACAAGGCGTGGTAAAATAAAGGAAATTTTCATGTTTTATACGTGTATAGTTTTTGTTTAGATGGTGGTGGCGGCAGGGTTACTTGGTTACTTAAACCACGGTTGACCTCGCTATTAAAAGTTAGGTTCTCAATGCAGTGATACGTTCGTCAGTGGAGACCCATGTAAAAATTATTTAGTATCAGATTTTTATAAAAACGATGACGTTACAATAAGGAAAATCAGCAATAAATTAATTGTTTGTCTTCTCTGGACTGACACTCTGTAATGAATGTGTCCCGTCGATTTATTGTCCTGCAATAAACCTATCAGATTTTCTAGTTCTGTTTTGTTATAGATATTTTATGGTATGACATTGAGACAAAAAAAAAAAAAAAAAAAAAAAAATAAGAAGAAGAAGAAATAGAAAAAGTGATTGAAATGCATTGCAATAGTTACTGATTATTTTTATGGGATAATACACTAAAATATAATATATAAAATGATCTATTTATCTACGGGATATAAATTTCAATTATGTATATAAAATAAAATATTTTGACAGTATATTCTTCATATATATTATATAGGTATATAGTAATTATATCTACCAAGTAATATTATATTAGTAATATACAAAAAGATAAATATAAATGTATATATAAAAAACACGTATGCGTGTATATTGTAGTGTACCTTGTGATGAATATTTTTAAAAAATTGAACATGGGAACAAAAACAACTAAGTCGGTTAATAAAATATTTTAATAAATTGTAGTACACATCCAATTCAATATTGTTTACACTTAAATGCGTGTATGGCAAGTTGTACTGTATTATTATTGGTTTTTATTTAAACCATATTGTCCATATTTATAATATTACAAAAAAGTATATATAATATTTTTCATTTAGAAACACACTTTAATATTGGAGCAAAATAAAATCACTAAACTACACTTGAATTATCCACAATAAACTTAAATTACATTTCCTTCTCATCGCACATGTGTATTTTTGCGCTGCTCAATAATTTATAAGAAACGTGAACTCTATTTCCACGATGTAAACTCTACATTGTAGAGTATTTGATAATTTGTATTCAAATAATTACTTTACCGTATATTCCCTAGTTACCCATATGTGTCTTTAACTATTTTTGCAATAACTGATAAGATTGATAAGAATGTTTGGTTTTGCGTTGATTATGCTATATCATTATTATTTTCATAAGTAATATTTACCTATACTAGTGGAATAAAGTTGGAATATGTAGTTTATATCGTGGATTGTTTTTAATTTATTATTTTCACGAGATTAATATTATAATGTATATAATTTAGCATATATATCTACCATAAAATGTTATTACAAACTACTTAAACCGTTGTCGTTTCGTTTAATTAATAACTGAAATAAGCGACGGCGAAATGATAATGGTTATTAAATATTGAGACTTCATTTGAGTAAAAATGAAATCAATTAAGTTCTGCATGAGTTATTAATTATTGTGGGAGGTTATTACTTTTTTTGTTTCCCAACTTAATCCGTTGGGATGGATATTTATTTTTAAGCAGTGATGTAATTCGGTTTTAAATTATTTCGCGGAAAATTATTAAATGAGCATCAACTCGCGATATTAAATAAAAAATGAAGCGTTGTTTTAGAATTTGAACTCCGGCTGCGTAACGATGTATAATATTTAATATTTATCTTGTGAATTTACTCACGGTTTCTACAAAGTTCGTGTTCATAACAGAATAAAAAAAACAAAAAAAAAAAAAACGAGAAATAAAATCATGCAAACTATAACAATAGGTTCTATTATTTTTATTTTTATTTTTATAAATATTAAGCTACAAACTAATATTGGGCTTCAATAGCCATTGGTTTAAATAGGTTTGAGCTACGCACTACTATATATTATACTATACGGTACAGGTACTTACTAGTTACTATATAATAACGATAATATAGTATATAATATTTTACTACAATACTGTGCGTTGTCTGCGCACGGCTGCAACGTTGCTATCTCGATTGTAATGTTTCAAATTTACAACGCTATTATTATTACATACATGTACACTATATTATAATATAGATGCCATGTAATATAATGTATTGTGTATAATATCTGTACTTATTTTATAGTATTGTTGTTATTACATCTGCAAGGTCTGCAGCGCGCGTATTTTTATACGAGCTTTGCGATAACAGCATGCCGCCACATTTTTTTCTTCTCTTTTATCCCGAATCGAACGTTTGCCAAAGGGGAAACACGCGCGCTCGGAGACATGGCAATGATATCGTCGTTAACCCGCGTACAAACCGCGTCCCGGTTGTCGTGTTCCCGTCACACAAAGGCCAAAAGACGTTTTTGATTCTCGCGAACACAATATCATCCCGATCTAAGTACGCGTATACATCGGTTCGTTAGAGTGTATTATTGAACATTAGATAATATTGCCGTTAAGCCTAATCTTGGTCGGCTTTTCGGTCTCTCGAATATAACAATAATAATATTTTAATGATAATACTCGACCATATACGTTCATTAAATCGTGTTATACGTACTCGATCGCCATGATTATTGCTCTGTTGTGTGTAATATATTATTATCGATCTATCGTCACCCAATTGATCGTTTCTAATCCAGGATTAAAGGATTGGCGAATGATAATAATATAGAAGATGATGAGGGCTATATTAATATATATACATAGTCGTTAGTTCAGTGACTCAGAATATCGATGCACGGATTCTACTTTACCGTAGATTATTGTATTATAAATGTATTAATAATAACCACCCGATGATTTGGTTTTTTTTTTTATTATTTTTAATCTCAGTCGAGCAAAGTGTTTATCTATGAATGTATATTAGTTTTATAACAATTGTGTTTTGTTCTTAGAACTGTATATATTCATAGTGTTAAAAATATATTATACTTATATAGATTATAGCCGATTGCGCATTAAAAATTCAAGTTTTCGAATTTCTCGAAATATAACCTATCCATTTTTTTTATTTTTTTTTTATTTATACTTTTGACAAATTCTGAGTAATGCTAACCCAATCGAAATACAATGATTAATACTTGCTTTCAAATATAATACACACTTGTCCCAGTGACCCGTACAAATCCTATATCTGAATTTGTTGTTATTATTTTTTAAGCAATATATTTTATAGTACATGATTAAAATAGCCAGCCATTGAATGGGATCGTATAAATTTATTTAGTTCATTTAGAGTAACGCCTAGGTCGTGACCTAATACCGGCTTCTCAATCCGGGACTAGGGTTGCACGTATTCCGGGTTCTGAAAACGCGAAAACCGCACGTCCGCTTCGTATATTTCCACGCTGCAATTGTAATTAATAACGGATATCCGTCGGCCTCCGGTAGATGCATACAACAGCTATACGTAATAATAATAATAATAATAATATATACAACGACATCGTTTTAATTCCGTTTGTGCACATGATTACTCGATTTTATGTATTTATATATATACTATAATATTATACAGTATATAGTAATTTATTGTACGAATCTATATATTTTATTACGCCAGTCGACAACAGAACAAATTGTCGAATATAATTTAATTATAATTATAATATAAATTGGCCAGGTTGGGTTAATAGTGATATTTATATTTACTCTGTTGACAATATCTGCAACGTTCAACTCGACTAAACATGTATCGTCCAAAACTTTAATAATAATGACACATTTGTAATACATTTAGGTACGGTCTGTCGTCGCTAGTTAGTATACATTCATAATCTTATTTCCCATTCTCCTTGGTTCTGAAACTATTTTATTGCGTTAATTATATGTTTAAAATCGTCGAAGCGTAATTAGCTCGTACAGTAAATTATTTTAAGTATTATATATATATCTATATGGTTTTGTACTATCATTGTTCGTTCGGTTGTTAGTAAACACTGTAACACTGCCAGCCGTCCATGTTAACAAATATATATTATTATAAAACACTTTAACCACAATAATGCTGTGCAACGGTTTATGAAATGTAATTTTTTTGAGTTAAATTGTAGTGTACTGCTATACTTAATTAAAATGTGTTTCTGTAGCTTATTGGTGTACGTGTTGTAATACGATTTATAGTATAATAATAAAACAGACAGAATGTAGAAAGATGTTTGATGGATCTAGATGTCGATTTTCATTCTATTTTGTGTTCTTTAAAGTAAAAAATAAATAAATAAATGTCAATTTATTATCCCACGTATACCGCATTGAGCAGATTACATTTTTGAACTTCGGCCAAATATTCCGGTAGACCGGAATAAAATTAATTTCAGTACATTTAGCCAGGCAATTCATTACACGACTTATCTCTTCCAGCACCTTAACATTTCTTTAACAGTTTTAAGTGTATAGTCATAACCTAACAATTGGCGTTGTTTGAATAAAAATAGAAAATGACGGGCCGCGAACGAGTGAAAGGAAAACAATTTAAATCGAAAATGTTGTTAAATTATAAGTACGGATCCCGGTACACTGTTTTTATAAATAAATCGTATATAATGTATATATGTATCATAATATTTGTGTAGAAAAATATTTACCAGATAATTGGCAATTTACGTCGGTTATTCAGTTGGCTGATAATAATAATAAGCGTGCCTTTAAACCATAGTCGACACAATTAATTACTACCATAATCAATTAGTCCTGTGCTTAGAATGTTAATTTGCCATGTCAATTGATTGCTTTGATGCTATATCATAATAATACGTTGATGTACAAACACGCGTAAACGGAGTAACACTGATTCTCGGACGGCCCACATATTGTGAGTCCAGATTTTATTACAGCAGAAGTAATAAACATAATAATCTGCACCATTAAATCTTATAGCGATGCGGTGGGTGATATTTCGTATTAATTATAGGTATAAGGTGTAACTAAATATTTTGAAAATCGACCATGTTAAAACACGACGATCATTATCTCGGGTGGTGTAATAGATACAACTACAGCAAAATTCAAATGAACAGAGGATCGTATTTCCACGTATCGATGATTTAATCTTAGAGGAAAAAAATTATTTCGTTAAAATATTATTGATATCTAAGTGCAAGATGGATCTGATTGTAATAAATTGCGCATTATTATATTATTATGACGCGTATAGTAGCTGTTTTCAAGTAGTCATAAATTAAATGTAAGCGTGCCATATAATTTTTTTTTTTCCCAGGAATATTTACAAACGTCGTGACAATATTGCTCACCGACTAATGACGATTATTTACATTGTCTGTACACAATGGTGCTCAATAAAATATTAAAATCCTTATAATATAGTCAACAATAATACATAACAAATAACCAATTATTTAATGATAACGATGGACTATAATGTAGTTTTGAATTTTGGGAATTATAAGTATTGACGTACACGAATATTATCTGCGACGAGTTTACGCTTCAATATTATATTGATAAAATGTTTAACTGAAATATAAGTCTAAAGTTGACTGGACCAGCTTACTTAAGTCGACTTTAAGCTCATATTTTTATTTATAAAACATATTTTTACGTATATTATATTCATTAAAATTTAACCGTGTTTAGTTAAAGGAAAATCGGTGTTGTTAATTTATTAATGACTTTGAAGTTGGAGTAGAGTACGCTAAAAGCAAATAGTTGTTAACCAAATGGATACATATTTCGGATAAAATCGTTGGTTTAAGTAGAAGTCTGACGATTGACGATATGTGATCAATAATGATTGAAATTTTCTCCCGGAACAATTTAAAATGTGAAAAGTTGCTCCGAAATTCAATTTATTTTAAACTTGTCTAAAATTATCTAAAATAAAGAAAATACTGTTTATTCTTCCGTTGTTATTAAATTATTAAAACTGTGCTGAAAAGCGCCAATGAAAATTATTTAAAGAGCTTAATTAAAAATAAAAAAAAACTGATTTCTTTAAGTTCATAATTATTGGTTTACGGCTAAGTTAATAAAAGTTTTATATTTTTACACACTTCGTATTTGTTGGAATTACTTGTTCTACAACTTCCCATTCATAATGTTCTCTTTACCTCTACTCGGAAATTTTTATATTCCTCTTTTCACTATACTTATTTCTCTAGTTTCTAATATTTATTACCGGTAGTGTAAACATTTGAGTTTTGCCAATAATAAAACATTAATTTTTATGACCATTTTTAAAAGGTAGTTCATATTATATTATTATAACGTAACTTTTCATGGAACTGAAATTATTGATGGACGGGTAAAAATATTTCGCGTAGTGCTTATGTATAATTTACACATTAATTATTATATAACAATAGTAGGTCTTATTGCCTATAGTATTCGTAAAAAATACCTAAAAAATGAAAAATAAAGGGTTTTATAAACATTGTTTAACGTTACGATTTTTATTATAAATTAATGTCACGGGTATACACATTTACCATACTTTAAAATTCGTTTTTTTTTCGTTTTCAGCATGGATTGGCTCCCGTCACATCGTTACGTTCATGTTGTTCCTCGGTATGGCCAACGCTTATATAATGAGAACCAATATGTCCGTAGCCATAGTGGCTATGGTCAACCAGACGGCGCTGGAAAGGGACCCGACCATTCCGGACGACGAATGCGAAGGATACTATACACCAGCCGCTAACACAACCGTACATGTGAGTATACCGCCAGCACCAAACAATAGGTGTAACTGAATCAAAAATTGTAGAACGCCCATTAAGTTGGAATTTTTAATTTGTTATTTACGTCGCTTACAATTTCGCCGTTGAAAAGTGAACGTCAAATACGTCTAAATAATGGTTTTTTTTTTTTAATACAACAATGAAGTATAGCTTATAACGGGATAGAAATTTTAATCGAAATAATTAAAAAAAAAAAAAAAAAAGAATAGTCTTATACAATTTTTAATAAAAGTCGAAAAAAGTTTTACCGAAGAAAAATTTTACTTACGAAAATCCGGTGGCTGGAGTAAAAACTTTTCGTAATTCACTCGTAAGCCGCTGAACGAATAAATTATTAGCACAATTTTTCGAAGAACAATATTTCAATTTTTAACTATACATTCTAGTTCATAAAGATATTTGTATTTTAGACTAATGAAAACAATCGTGTTTTATTTTGAAAATGTAGCTTTTATTAACCTCAAAGAGGCGTCACAATTATTTTTTTATCATAAATAAATATATAATTTTTAAATTAATTTAAGACCGATGCAATTATCTTAAAATTGTTTTGTACGTACTGAAAGTATTTAATAAAGTACGTAATTTGGAAGTTGCAATACACCAGTGATGAATATGAAGCTTATTTAAGCGGGACGAGTTAATACTGCTGTGCATATATAATAAAATATAAAACTATTTTTGATAATATATCATATAAATAAAAAATCAAAGTACACCAAACACCACATAAACAAACCAAAGGTGTGGGGAGGGTTATAAACTATAATAATGTAATTAAAATAAAATATTGTGTATTTATTAATTATTTTATACACATATTATACCTGTACATAATTATTTGTACCGAAAAATAATTATAATACATGCATCTATAGTTAATAATATTGTTTATAATATTGTATAATACCATATAAAATAACTTAAACTCATTTTTAAATAATATTAGTCATTTTATACGTAGTGTTATACGTTAATTAATTTATTATTTTTGTTATTTATGATTTTAGTATATTTTTAGTAGGAATGTATAATCATATTTAATTGTGCTAATATCATTCAAAAATAATTTACAATTAATATTATAATTATAAACAAAGTTTTTTTCAACCCATATAATTCCTTTGAAATCATTGACAAAATATGCTGCATGCATTATTATAATACTATGTATATTATTCCAGAACATTTCCAACGAAGGATCATTCTTGTGGAGCACGTCCCAACAGGGCTATGTGCTCAGTTCATTCTTCTACGGCTACGTTATAACGCAAATACCATTTGGGATACTGTCGAAGAAGTATGGCGCCAAGTATTTCCTTGGCGTTGGCATGCTCATAAATTCGGTGTTCGGCTTCTTGGTGCCGTTATCTGCCAACTTCGGCATATTTTCCCTGATCACCATACGTTTCATTCAGGGACTCGGAGAAGTAAGTGTCGTTATTTAATATTATATGGTAGTATTTTATTTACAGAAATAGATTATGTTTATGGGAAATATCGACATTTAGAATGTTCAAAGCATAGTTGTTGTGCATTCGGTCTATGACATGGTTAGAGTAAAAATAGATGAAATCATATTGTTAGTTATAATATATACCTATACTGACCTTTGTACTTGCGTTTTTATTGAGATGAGATTTATTTTTCTACAAGGCGAAGGAAGACAAATAAATATAGGAGTAGGATAGTAGGTACATAAATTTTTAGAATCCCAAGAGTGGATGTAAGCGAGCGCCCAACAGCAGTTGTTGGTCGAAATAAATGTTTAACACTTTGAAAAATGTATTCGTTTACCTTAGGTTTGGACATGAAATATTATAAAATATTATGGAAAACACTCAAACCATATAAAATATGTTTAACGTGTTTATGCAATATGCGTCAGGTGGATTTTTTTCACTATTGCCTATAATTGATGTGGGTAGGATTTAGCAGAAGATCTAGATGGCGCACATGTTCTGGATGATTCCCACGGGGGTATTAAATATTGAAATGTGATAAATTTAACGAGTTTTTTACCCTAATTCCGCCGGATGATTGAAATCATGATACATTTATATATTGCATAACACCTGTACATTCACATTTAAATTTATATTTTTACTCTTCTATCGAACAAACATTGAAAATACGTTTGAAATAATACCCACATTGAAATGTTATTATTTTTCTATTTTAATTAAAAACTAAATTAAAACTATTGTTTTGATAGTATGTACTTATATCTTATTTATACACACATGTATTATGTATACTATTTTGGGGTTCGAACATCCGATATTAAACCGAATAATAATAAATTTATTTTTCAATTACCAAGGTGTTCACAAATTGCGAGAAGGTGAACGTTCATTTATACGAAATACACGTGACCTAGTTTTTGCTTTTGACGTTTTTGGAACTTAGGATTAACAAACGTTCCTTAAATTTCGAGCTATCGTGCTCCGATAGCACATATGGTGTTGATTTCGTGAAAATGGTGTGCGCAAAAATTTAGCTTAGTCAGGAAAACGGATTAATGACCGTGTACACATTACCTACTCTACTCTTTAACTATATAAACCGTATTTTATTTTTCAAATATATAATATAGTCTCTAATGGTTGTTTTGTCTTGTTTGTTTTTTTTCAGGGTCCTATAGTTCCTTGCACACACGCCTTGCTTGCCAAATGGATCCCTCCGAACGAGAGGAGCCGAATGGGAGCATTCGTTTATGCAGGTTAGTTACTATGCTTATTGCTTATGCCACAAACCCAATTTAAGTACGACCAAATTCTACAGGAGTGCATGACCTATCCTATTTTTTTTTATTTTTTATTGAATTTTATAAAAATGTTTTCTTTGTGTCTTCATAAAAAAAAAAAAAAAAACATCAATGATAATATAAAGAGAGCGACATTTTTTAAACGCGTGGGACAACAATGAGTACTTGTAGGTAATCTCGTTACAAACGTTAGTAGTAGTACCTTTACAAGTATAATATGGTCGTTATTCTCGGGGTTTTATTATTATTTTTTTTTCGAACATTAAAATTATAACTTAATCCCTAAAAGAGTTAAACTTATTAAAGTGACACATTGAAATATCCTGCTGAGTCATCCTTGTTAATTTAAGCGTATACAATTTAAGTCGTGTTTATTTAATCCTAAATTTATGGCTACCTATAGTTATACTTAACGTACTCTATATTGAATAGGTGCGTTGTATTTTGGTTAATCTAATATAACTAGTATTTTTATATTTGATTTATTTTTATTTTTTTGTGACTCGACAAAAAAGGTTATCACGACACACAGGTACCTATAGTGTTTTTATAGGCAATATTTCAATTTTTTATCTAGAGTTTTAAGAAATTACACATACGTAGATTACTGAACATTTTAAAATGTAATACATTTTTTCGTAAAGTTTTTTTTCACAATGTATTATGAGTTTATCTTATGAACAAATTTTAACTTTATCATAATATTCCAATACACCGTTACGAAGAATCGTAGAATACATGACGGACTAGTAACTTAGTGTAGGATATTATTAAACAATGGATTTGGTATGCGAGTACGCCGTTTCCAGTATTCAAGGATAAAATATTATCAAACCATAGTCATATAAAAATTTTGTTTTTTTTTTTTTACTTCACAGGGGCTCAATTCGGCACAGTCATTTCCATGCCATTGAGTGGCGTACTCTCGGAGTACGGTTTTGCCGGTGGATGGCCGTCGATATTCTATGTGTTTGGTGCAATCGGCACACTGTGGTCTGTCGCATTTTTGTGGCTCGTACACGAGGACCCCGAATCTCACCCCACCATACCGCACGACGAGAGGAAATACATTATTAGTTCCGTTTGGGGAGCTGCCGGTGTATCCGTGAGTGTATTACAACTATTTTGGCGCGCGCGGTAGAACGGTAATAACAATTAAACGACTGGAATTTATTGGTTTTCAAATGATAAAATATACATCATACGCACACACAGATCACAAGGTACAATGAGCACACACACCCTAGTTTTGAACACTGACCCTCTGACGCGCCGCACCTACAACCCCGTCCGTTCACCCTCCCCTATATCAGGGGCGGTTGTGGAATATTTATGAAACTCGTGTCGGTACGGTACACGCTGAACACAAGAACCGACGTGTAAATAATAATTAATTAAAATTCCATCGGACGTAGGTATTATTTACTCGCAAAACACGATATTATAATTAATACTATACAATATAGTATTCTGTCCAAATGTTATACATCGTGTAGGTAGGTATATAATGCATCGCGATCGTTTCGAAATAGAACTAATAGTCGTTGTGCCTATATTACGTTACTATAATATATTTACGATTACAATGTACGTATAATTTGTTGAATAACATATTACAATTAATATAATTTGGCAATAAGATATTGCTGCACACAATTTCTCTTTATTATTATTAATGACGTATTAGATTACGGGACTATACATCGTATTCGACGCGGCACTATTTATGAATAAACACTACGTTATTAGTTTGGTGGTAATATTTCTCAGTTTGCAATTTTTATTGTTGTTTATACTTTCTATATTTTCTTGGCTCGAATATCTTATCATTTTTTTTTTTTTAATTCTAAAAATAACCGATTTACGAGAAATATAATAATTACATCGCAAGCATAAATTAATTAAATTACGCCTAATTACGAAATCCATAAAAAAATGCACATTAAACAAGATCAAACGTGTTGAGAATAAATAAAATATAGACATTTACAATATTGTGTGCTTAATATAATCGAGTTCACCAAACAGTAACTTTTTAGTGTTGAATAAAATTTCTTTTATTGCGGTATTCAGTTTGACAGGAGCTTAACGTTTTTCACTCAATATATTACACAAAGTAGATTATACGAATATTGTATGGTTTTGTTTTTCGCGTTTCACTTATCATTTTGTTCTGTGTACATAAATAAAATACTCGCTTTAGTCATAATTTGTCAAAATGTTAAGTCTTAAGATAACATTAATTAATAAAACTAGCCTCCGTTGTTGAAGGGTATTTAAGACATACTTGAAAAAATAAAGAATGCCTCGAAGTGGAAGTCTTGTAATTGACAGTTTCTGCAACGTTTTTGTCGCCTTATTAAAGCTTTGATAATATTTTTAATAGTTGTTGTTATGTCCTCGCATTTCACAAAATATATAAGGTGTCTAAAAAAAATATGAAACTAATAATATATTATAAATTAAAAAAAATTGTCATAAATTTGCTTATTAAAATATGTATTATTGAGTATAAACGTGTTTGGATTTCAATTAAATATTTTGTTAAGATTTAATATTAATTGTTGATAATGTTTTGATGATGGCCTTATAACTGTATGACGTCAAACACTATAATTCGATATCCCTACTAATGAATTGATTTCAGCCTATAAATTAATCAACCCCTTATACTAGGTGGAACTGTCATTCGGAATTTACACATTTGAAAACATTACATAACATACATTACATTACATTACATAAGAACAAAATGTACAGTTTGAATTATAGCTAGTTATGTCTTATTAACGAATCCCTTGCTATACGATAGTTATTTATTTATCATATTATTCGTGTATTAATTATTTTTTATCAAAATGAATTTGAATTAAAACACCTATCATAATAATTACTATTTTCCACGTAAAATAAAAAAACTACCGTTGGCAATATTTATGTTAGGAAATGAAATGCTGAGGGCATTAAATTATGCTGAAAATATTGAACCAATATACCCGCAAAATGTTATTATTTAATTTAAATATTGATAAATTGTTGAATGTTTTTAAACAAATTAGTAAGGTACGTTTAGTAGGATATTATGTAACGTTTATATATCCGTTTATAATACCTATTATAGTTAATTTACTTGATCCATTATAGTTTTCTATAATAGATGTGTTCAAACAAAATATAAAAATTTCATGCGACTAAATTCACCAATTTTTTTTTGTTACATTTTAAATATTTAATGCACAAGTGCCTTTATTTTTATTTTTATTTACTTAATATTACATATTTTCAAAATATGATAAACCCTTACATCAACAAAAAATTACTTTTGATATCACGTTTAAGTATGAAATTTCCTTTCCGAGCTTTCTCTCTGCCGTAACTCATTTGGTATACATTATACAAACACTCCGACAGATATAACGGTAAGAGAAACACCTCTATTCATTATTTATTTATGCTCCCTGGCATCAACTTAAGCGCTAGCTGCAGAGGGTTAAATTTATCAGTGCCTTAAATAACGATATTGTTTATGTTTTTCTTGAGTTATGATTTCTTTCGTTTTCAGCTTCTATGCGGTTTTATCACATTGTTAATTTTTTATCTTTGCTTGTAATTTAATTTTCCAAATTTTCCGTATTTCGATATCGTTGAACTTCCACTAGCGAATCTAATAACGAAATTCATGAATAAAATATAATTTAATGTTTTAACATTTTTTATACAATTAAGCCTGTTACCTCATTTTCAATTCTTGCGATTATTTATTCAATTTTTTTTTTCTGGCGATCATCGTTTTTTATATTGGTTCAATGCTTGATTTTAATTTATAATTTATGAATTAAAATAAAGCTTATTAAATTTATCATTATTTTTATAATTTAATTGATTAATCTTTCAATTTACATATGGCGTAAAAATATTTTTGGTATAAAATTAATAAAAGTAATATTTCCAAAAAAAAAAATAATAATAATAATAGTAGTAGTGTATAAGTCATCACGAGTTACGTGTAAGACCCGTTAAACCAAAAAAAAAAATACCCTTTAAAGTGTTATTTTATTAAATATACATAAAAATATAGTTGTATAAATTATTTTATATTCGTTTTAAAAGATTATAATAATATGGTCACTGAACGAAATTAAAGAGAAATTTATATTACTCGTATGTAACCCAAAATATTTTTATTACAATTGTAAAAATAACTTCAACTATAACTTTTGATATAATAAAATATTAATGATAAACGTTATAGGCTAAAAAAAAAACGATTGTTAAAAAAAAAAAAAAACAATTTACTTCTTAGCATATTTAGTATCTCAATATTTCTCATGAATCATGATGTCTGTATAATTAACATTTTATTTGCATTTAATACATTTGTTTTATTTTTTAGTTTTTGCTTTGTGATTATTATGCATAATTTTTAACATAAAATATGCCTTTGAGACGTTCGTTTATGCAGAAATTTGTTATTCAAAGTTATGTATAATGTTAATTAAACTATTAATTTGTATAATACATAAAAATAAGAGTGCACTCTAAAAGGAAAACCAAATAAAAAGGTATAATATATTCCTTAAATAAATACGATATGTTTATATACCTCGGAATACGTATTTATACAATCTTCACTGAAAATAACTGATCGTATAATATACGTTTATGCTTATACCAATTAAAAAAATAATAATAATAATAAAATAATAATATTTTAAATTATATCCAATAAATTTCTTATTAAATACGCGAAGACGTATAAAACATACATTTATTGTTGACCCGTGTTCGTATAGGTGTATGGTTGTAGTTACTATTTAGAGCATCGTAGAAATCATGATGTTCGGAAATTCGGATCGTTTTATTTAACCTTATTTAAAAACATAAAAACAATACTATTCTTGTTTAGCAGCTACACGCAATAACAGTCATGCGCAAGTGTACGGTATTATAGTACTTCGTATAATATGCAATCGTAAATGACGTCTCAGGCAATGGGGTTTTTGCCGTTCTGTGCTCGAACAACGAGTGCAACACAATAGATATGTTATTATTGTTAGGCGGAACTTTTAGAAACGCAATCTCGTTTTTCTGAACTCCTTGTTTTTATTTTCTAGTCTCCCCCCGTGCCGTGGAGAAGCATATTAAAGTCGGCTCCGTTCTGGGCCATATTGGTCGCTCACATGGGTCAAAATTACGGATACGAAACTCTCATGACCGAGCTGCCGACTTTCATGAAACAAGTGTTGCACTTCAATATAAAAGCTGTAAGTATATAATACTATAATAATATTTTATTATATTATCTACGTATGTGTGCATACACTATTATGTTATATAAATATTATAGGACACTAGAGTTATATTACCAATGGGAGGGGGAAAGGGTTATTTATTCTATAATATTATCGTTTTTTTATTGATTTACCTGTACACTATATCTCCGGTAATCGATAAACATTTATATTTGTAGAATGGAACGTACTCGTCACTGCCGTACCTCGCCATGTGGGTGTTCTCAATGGTGGCCAGCCACATAGCCGACATGATGATCTCCTCGGAAAGGTTCTCGCACACTCTCACGCGCAAAATCGTCAACTCTATCGGTAAGAATCTCAATAATTAATTTTACCGGTCACGCGAATACCTGGTTTAAGGTTATTAAAACGATAGCTATCTTGTGATAATAATATGCGACGCCGAACCAATGTCTAGATGACGGGTGTTATGTCTGAATATATTGATATTTTTGATCACGGATATCGAGGTAATGTACAATGGGGTTGGTAGGTACATAATATCAGCATACAGAGTCTCATATAGGTAGTAATTAATTTAACCAACCGAGTGTTCACGGAGAATTGCACTTTATGACCTTCAACACGATTTTGCACTAAATAAATAAAATAATAATAGGTAAACGTTCGGAAAGAGTTTCCCGTCAATATTGTAATATGTTTGTAAAGTGCGGAACGTATCGAAGAGTCTTTGTAAAGAACAAGGCTTTTTAAAGGCTTTGAAGTCTTAGAGCTCATCAAATTATAATGCGCGCGTGTACAATACATTCTGCTTGTTAAGCACATGGAAAATGTTTAGACCGGAAAATAATATAATAGTGTAGCCACAAGGAAAAACGAGAATTGTAAGTTCACCGTCTTTGCATTTAATTTATTTTCAAGGTTGGTAAAAAATTCACAATCCTAAATAAAAAATGTTTACCAGGTTTGAAATTCTAAAATATTAATACCTAGTTGACGATCGTTCACAATTTAATGACGTATAATACATTTGTCCGTAGTATGGGATATTATAGCTGTTGCCTGGTACGAATAAATGTATAACAAATTAAACATAATATAAGTAATACGATATTATATTATTATATAATTATATTCATATGCAACAGAGTTTAAACGTCAATGGTCGAAAATAGAGTTAATTTTTTTATCATTGTTTTTGTCCATATACAATGTGATTCTTCAAGCATGCTCACCCATATTTTTACTTTTAATAACGAGTTTATTCAAATCATGATTTTTGTAGTTTTTTGATAAATATGTACATTAAAATAGTATATTTAAATTTTTAGAATTTTCTTATACTACTTAAAAAGCGTCGACGATGTACACGTCTTTCTTCTTTCAAATCAGAAAAAAAATTTTAACTACACATTATTAAGCAGATAGTATTTTTAATAATATTGATGCGTCTAAATCAAATCCTGCTTGGTGAATGACTCAGTATTCACCATAGCTAAATATATACGGTATTTTTTGTATTATTATACTATAACGCGTTCGTGTACTTTCGTACAAACCTATCTATATAAAGAAAGTATATTATTTTGAGATATTATTTCGACTTTCAGCCATATATGCGTACGTGCATACCATATTCAAGTAGGGGAATGTGGTTTTGTAAAAAATAGTCATGCATTTAAGGTATCATTATCGCCATTCCGTGACATATTGTAGTTATCTAACGATGCGCCTATAAATGGCATTTTTCTATCCGCAAAACGTATTTATTTATCTATCCACGCCCGAATTGTTATTTAAATCGGTTCAAAATAACAAATATTATAATTATTTTTACTTATTTAACTACTTATATAAGACGACTATAAATTTCGTTAAATGAAAATAAATAACATAAATAAAATTTAAACTTACATTTTTGTATATTAAAATAAAATAAACTTTTCTTGTTACTGACTAATTTAAAATACATTTTGAAGGTATCAATTGAAGTTTTTATAAATATAATTTGCACTGTCACTATGATTTTTGTAATGACCCAATGTCGAATGGTAGAACACGAATAATAGCCATGTAAAAACAAACGGAAAAAGTAATCCATATAGAAACAATAAAAATAAATAGAGTTCTTAAATGTTTTTGTATATATATATATATAAGCTAATCCTATATAGTGTTGCCCATGACAAATTAAATAATGCTAGTAGATTTATCCTATCTTAAACTCTGTTAAAAGTAATAAGTAAATTACTCGTATTTTTAATCAAGCTTTTTGGTTGGTTTTGAACAAATATAAAATGCTGATATAAAATTAAGTACAATTATTAAACTATTTTATTTTTTTTAAATTATGGTAATCCAATATAAACAAAAATATATATTTGTTTTTCGTGAATCAAAAAATTCCTTTGTGAGCGTCTCTTTAAAGAACAAAATTTAAAAATTGGCTTCAAGTAGCACATCCTTTGATATAGGAGTACTTATGCACCAAATTTTAGAGCCACGAGTGCGTTAGACTTAGCCGTAGATCATTTAAATACACAGATATTGATTTTATAAAAATAGATAAGCTTGCATTTTATTGGGGTATACGGTTATTTTCAAGATACAATTTTTGTCATATTTCAAAAAAAGATTTTACTAGATAAAAATAAATAGTTTCCTTGCACAATATTAATCGGCATAAGTCTTGTCCATTACTAGTCCTGTAACGTCAAAAGGAGTACCTAACTATAGTTGTTGGTAATCTCTACAGCAATTTTGAAATTTTGATTAGAATAGTGGAGCCCGAGGGAAATCGCTAATGTTGCAGAAAAAAAATACTTCACATTAAATAGATGGGCTTAAAAAAGTATATATATATATTTATACCGATATTTTTATTACTTATATATTATAGTACCACAATAATACAGCGATGGAAAGAAATACTGAGAAATCGTGGATACTTGAGATATTTATTCCGATTGTACGATAATATTATATTAAATTTATATGATGGTTACATTATTTTTAGTCATAATAATTTGTAATCATAATATTATCAAATCACATTAATAAATCAAAAATTATTATAATATACAATATTTATCGATATTTTCAAAAAAAAAAAAAAAAATGTATCAACAATATACATTAGGTAGGTCGTAGGTATAGGTTTTTCCTTCTACGATAATGTTATTTTAATCGATTTTTAATAATATACGAATTTATCAAGTATATAAGGAATACAAGTATAATCATAATAGAAATTTATAATCTTGAAGTCTTAAAGTTTGAAAAAGCATTCTAATTGTCTACAGAGTTCAAGTTTATAATTTAATCCGGGTCTACTATTGTGCTTGCTGGTAACTGAGACTTATTAATTTATCTACAATATATATATGATGAATTTGACGTCATATCATACTCTGAATATAATAAAATATCATTATACACGTTCTGAAATATTCTATTTTTACCATATTATATTTGTTGTCTTGAACAATAAACACAATACACATAATATATGTATTATGTATGCACAATTTTAAAAACACCATAATTCATAATATTATATGTAGAATTTCTATAATATTAAATGTTAACATGAATATTAATTTTTAATTATTAAAAATTAGCGATCCGTTCCTATTAGAAACTCATCGATTCAACTTGATTTTGATTAAATTATCACAAATTATAGCTGATTAATAATGACTAACGAGTAATGACATATGACGACATATTTGTCATGTATAAGTCATATTGATTTGTCTTAGCATTCCCAATTTAAATTGTTTAATTTAACATCATATTTTGTTGCATTGTCAATTTATATTTAGTGTAATGTCACAAAAAAATTAAGCTTTTATATTTTTCCTTTTTTATTATATTTTCTGTATCTTATCAGCAAATTTTGTATTTTATAACATATGTTATTATATTATATACTTTGCTTAAATGATACACATTTAACATAATTAATTTATTCAGTATTTCAATTAATTAATGTGCACAATATCCAAACACAAGACTGTTTCCGAGGCGTTAAATTAATTAATAGTTGTTTATTTGAGGGTGTAACATTTATTTATTTGTACTTAGACCGAATGTTCTCTAGTATTCTCTCTCTTTCTATCTCTTCTTTCTTTTGAATCGCGAAAAATAATTATCACACTTGTTAACCCCATTACGTTTGGTGAACTGGAAATTAAAATATTTATTAACTGTAAATAAAAAAAATATATATTCAAATTTTCTTTTTCTTTTAATAAAATAAATAAAATTGTTGGCAACACATATATTAAACAAATTATAAAGATGGAATAAGATACAAGTACCGTATATTTTTGTATTTCTCAATTAAATTTAACCGTAGTATTATATTTTATAAAACATAAATTTAAACCATTGCAAATTCCTTCATTATTATTTTTTTATTATAAATTTATAATGGTTTTTTTTATAATATACCGCTACTACTTGTAGATATTATGATAATTATACATAAAAAGATAATCTACAGTAAACACTGACATGTTTAACATTTTATGCAACCGCTCAAGTACATTTTTAAAAATAAATTTGAATAATATTTCATTTATTTACTATTAACTTGACTATTGTAATGGACATTTATAATATATTTTAATTAAATCATTTTATGTCATCAATATTTAGGTAGGTTACTTGACTATGTTTTTATAGCATTTGATAAAAGATTCTAATTGGAGCTCATTTAGAGCTGACAATGAATAAATCAGTTTGTATAAGAATAAAAAAAAAAATAGAAGTTTATTAAAAAAGACAGACTAATGATTTTCAAGAATTTAATAAATCAAATTAGCCCATCATTTCAAAAAGTAATTAAATTCTTAATAATATATTGTGCCTGATTTTCAAATAATACATTTTTTTGCAACTTTCATTTTTTTTTTGCGAAAAAAATTCCTCTTGTTTATTTTATACATGTATAGTTTTAACTAAATATAAAATAGTTTACTAATGTGTTTACATTTTTGTTATTAATTATTATTTTCCAAAAAGTATTATAATCAAAAGGATAATAAATATTATATATATTTACATTGGCATACGAATGAAAGAGAATATTTGAATACAATGACTCGTTATTAACTACATGATTTTAAATTTAAATCAACTATTAATAAATAAAATTGCATAATTAACCATCATATCCCCAATTCATACTTGTACTTCCTACGAGTCGGTTCACCAAACATGTTTAATGAATTAATTGATATTTTAAACTTTAGAACTTTACGCGTACTTAATAATCATATTTTTAAATATTAAGTTTTATGTGATTTTGAGAAGTATATCATGTTGTAGTAATTACATTTTTCAAACAAAACTGTCTTTTTTTTACACTCAAACAATAAATCAAATCAGATAATATTTCTAAAAATAATACATCTCAATCAACATTTGAACAAATAGTTCATGCGTTATTAAATTTAATGTACTGTTGATAAAAGTTCGCAATAACTGACAGAAAACATATGTTAGTGATGATGATGATGATGATTTAAAAATTATAGCATTAAATATTAATACATCTATAATTTAATTTCATAATTTGTAAAAATTGTCCGAGTATCGAAGTACAATAAGAACTGGACTAAATGTTACATGTATTTTATATTTTATAGAAATGAGTACTATAATAATATTATCATTAGTATAACTCAGAAAATATTTGTTCAAATTACGATTTAAATGTGTCAAAATATACATTAAAAATATTTGATATACAATTAACTGCAAAAGAGGATGGATCTAATTTAAAATAAAAAGAGTGTTATTTTAGTAAAAAATCTAACTAAATAAAAATATGATACTAAAGTGTACTTAAAAATCCCAAAAGCAGAATAAATGCATTAACTAACGATAAAAAGACGTTTTGATCAAATTATCTTGTAAAATACATTATACTATTCGTTCAAAAACTCTGATTATAGTCTACGACATTTCTATCACTATAAGGAAAATGCATCAGTCTTAAATAGGATATTTGGATGATGATATTATGTATTACATTGAATAAGATATAAAATAGATACAATAGTGATAATAATAATAATGAATATTTTCTCAGAAAATTCATTAGTTTCTTGTAGATTATTTTCGCATATTGTGTATACAATTTTAAGTAAGGCACTGTAAGGTATGCAAAACTGTTGTTACTTTAAAATACCGATATTATACGGTTGAAGAAGATATAGATATGAGTTAAAATAAAGTAGTGGGTTATATAATATTATTATAACTGCAGCAGCCGCCGCCGCCGAGTTTATAATGTCGTTAGCGACACGTTGGTAAAGCTAATTTCCGGTCGGAGGTCGCTTTTATGATTTCCGATTACGGATCGAAATTCGACGACGAGCCATCTACTAATATTGCTGATTAACAGAATAAACACATTGATCGACGATGGATATGGAAACCTTGGAGTGACTGTGTAACAACTATTATTATATAGGAAAATAAATTACATTTTAGTGTATAAAGAGATTCTGTTGATGTTGCTGAGTATGCAATATATACAATAATATGTATAATATTATGTATGATACCATCGGACAACGGTTATTATTATCATTATTATTATCACAATCAGAGAATCCGGATCGACTCGAGTGTTTCAACCGCATACTTAGGCAAACGATTTTCCGCTCCTCGTACATTCCCCCTCTCATAATTTTTAGTCTTACAAAAACGCTAAACGACAGTCGACCCCAAAATAGTCTCAGTGATGATAAACGTATTATTATTATTGACACGTACATCGATCATTTTTCGACAACAGCGGTACTATACGTCGATAGCTCTAATAAATGATCGATTTGAACTTTGTTAATTTTTCTTCTCCACCGTTCTCTGTTTCTAGGTCAATTCGGTCCAGCAATAGCGCTGATCGCCGCATCATATACAGGCTGCGATCCGTACCTGACTGTTGCCATACTGACCGTGGGCGTGGGTCTCAACGGCGCCATTTATTCGGGATTCAAAGTCAACCATCTAGACATATCGCCGCGGTTCGCCGGAATACTGATGAGCCTGACCAATTGCCTGGCCAACTTAGCTGGTCTGTTGGCCCCGATCGTTGCCGGCTACGTTATCGACAAAAGGGTAAGTGAAAAATCGTATTTTGTAAAGATGATGGCTGACGAACGAGAGTAGTCTGTAGCATACAACTTTATTACTTGCATTAATTTAAGTCTTAAACCTTTAACATTATTTCGCTGGTTGGCATATTTAAACATCATGATTAGTGTACTATTGATATTTTTTATTGAATTTCAACTAATAGGTAATTAATAGTACCTATTATAAAATTCTGAAAAAAAAATGCCGTGATATCAACGCATTCCCAAATATTACTTTTATTATCCTTTCCGGTAGTGATTTTTACCACTAATTTCCAGTAGTAAGTCAAAAATAATCAAGAAAACGTTAACCTAAAAATCCATCTAACTCTGAAAACGAAGACGCAATTCTCTATATTTTTCTTTTCAGTTAAGTTTTTGAGCCATCAATTTTATTGTTTGTTTTGTTTTTTACTCATTTGTTTTTGTTACTTTACCCAATGACCGAACACAAATGTTTAAAAAATAATGATCACGTTTGGTGCTCAAGGTATATGAGTATTTCTACACGGAGGAAAGTATACTTTTCGACTAATTACTGTATAGTTTTTCTGAAAAAAACAACGTTTTAATTAAAAACATCTTTTTTTTAAAACAAAAATGAATATGCATGAGAAGAGTACAAAAATACAAAAATCTACATCGTATAATAATGTCTCCGTCGTATAAAAATATATAATACCTTCTTAGTTGCTGTTCTTGATACTATTTTTTTCTTAGCATTGCGTTTAATTTATCGTATTAAATTAAAAAACTTTTTGCTAAAAAAAAAAACCGAGTCATAAAATATTAAAGCATATTATATAAAAAGTACATAGCTATAATGCAATAATAAGTTGTTCTTGTATATCTCCTGTAACGAATGATACGGTATTTAGTTGGTACACCTAATATCTGTACATTTTCATAATCAATCATTAGCATGATAATTTCTTACTGCTATGAGTAGCTTATTAGTTATTATATCGAACAAATATTTTTATTAAAATGTTTGTATAAAAAAATGTATAGATAATGTTTAAGAGATATTTTAGGTGTATTATTTCTTTTTATAATTTTCTTATATAACTGGTATTATATCCCGAATTTGTAAGTCATAGGAGTAAGTAATAGAATATGTAAAAATATAATATTAGGATATTCAACGAGATAGTTTAATAAAAATATTTAAACGTGATATTTAATTAAACGTGTATAAAAAACCTTACACATAATAATTAGTAATACCAATAAAAATAAATGTATAATTTATAAAAAATTAATCTTGATAAAATCTAAAAAAATAAACTAATTATAAACACATTTAGGTGTAAATCGTTCTTAATTATCCATGGAACATCGTTCAATTATTGTTGTATTTTAATGAATACTGTAAAATATATAATTTAAAAATTCTTAAACCTCAAGAATATTTCCACATATATTATTATTATCACGTCTAGAAAACAAAATAAAATAGTATTTGCTTAACTTTAAAGTATTTAGATAAATTATTAATTTTTACTTAAATATTATATTATTATCTTGTTTTCTGTTTAATCGGATGTATTACGTGATTAGTATTATTTTTCATATTCTCAGAAAAGCTATTGTAAAATTCCGGATGATAATTCCTGTGCATCTTTGACAATATTTAAATATAAATATAGAAACCATATAAAAACTCGATAGACCCAAGCTTTATTATTTATTAATAAAAATGAACATAATAAAAATAAAACCTTGCAATAAATAGTCATAAGATCTCGGTTTAATTTGTTCTTTATAATTAATTTTGTTATGCCGTTTACAAATATTATGATTGTTTTATTATATTATTATTTATTACCTTAGTAAAACAAATAAAGTTTTGAATACTTAAAAATAAATTTTTAGGCATATGTTCTTAAAAGTATTTTTTTTTTTTTTTATTAAATGTATGATGATAAACTTAAATTTTGTATCTCAAATATGTATTTTATACGACGTTTTCATATAAACCTCCATCCAAATTTTATATACTTAATGAAATTACAATTTTTTTTAACTAGGTGAAGAATGAATGATGAATTTTATATATCATACCTTTTCGTTAAGCTGATCTGATTACTTTTTTAAAACTTCTATCACGATTGATCACAATATTTATCATAGGTTAGGTTAGGTATTCATTGGATAGATTTATGCAATGTACCTAATAGTATATTCTTATAATACTAAGTTTATCTAAAATACATCTTATTTATTCTTTATATAAGTAAATAATTTGTTCGGTGGCTGGAGAATATCTGCTTGGATAATAAATAAATATTTTATACGATATATATTATGAATATATATGTATATTGTATATATTATTATATATCTGTATATATTTGTGTGTGTATGTTTATTTAAACAGTACACTCAAATTTTGCAATACAAATTAGCAAGGATTACCGTAGAACTTTATAAGACCCACAATATACGTATGGCATACATTATAGTATGTTACAAAGTTCAAGTAAATCCATAAAATAATATTATATTATCTATAAAATAAACATTGTACATATATAAAATATGAATAATACACACTCCGATATGCAATAGGTATTAGATTTGGGGTAAATGATGTAGGTAGTCAAAAAGTGTAATGATCTTTTATAATATTCATAAATAATAATTATTTAAACAGATATTTTTAAAAGATAATTTATTTATTAGTTATTGCACTTAATAAATCATAAATATATAAAATATATATAAAAAAAAAAATGCTCATAGAACTATACATATTTTACGGTGCAAAAAAATTTGTTCCTATATAAATCAATATTCTGTTGTGTTATTTTCCACAAAATATTTGACTATAATAATATAGTAACCGCACTTTCAAAATACAATATAATAATTTCATATCAACTGTTATAAAGATATGAATATGTATATAAATACACATAGTATATTTAACTTAATACTATTTTGTATTAACATTAAATTCTGTACTATGATTAATTAAGCATTATATTTAGTCATTTTAATATATTTCAATAATTAATTTAATGAAACTCCATATTTTAGTAAAATGCTATTTGCATTAATAATAATTAATAATATTTTCTTTATTCAAAAAAATAATTGTTTACCACAATGAAGTTATCTTAACAATAGCTTGATGGGCTAATGGAAATATTAAGGCCTTGTACAAAATATATATTAGTATTTACTATTGTTATATTATTCAAAAGCACTTTACTTTGAATATTTTTTTATAGCAAAATGTATATTTATAAAACGATAGAGCTGTTTAATAACAGATTTATATTGTATATAGTATATAGTATATAATTTTTATGTGTATACAGATTTTAAAAATATCTCGTTGAAAAAATTGAGGTAAAATTAATATTATTTTTAAATCATCAACTTATTTCTTATACATAAAAAAAAAAAAAAACAATCACTTGTCATGGCAGTAACCCAGTTTTTGATGTCATCTACTTTAATATCAATTATTTTATTTTTGTGACATAAAGATCATATTATATAAGACTAAAAAGTAGATTGAGAAAAACAGCAAATCATGTAAACAACTAAATTGGCTGTAAAACTAATATTACTACAATCTACTGACAATAAATTGTCGTCTTAAATCATTCAGATATATATGCCAATAATTGTATTGCATTAGACGTACAAACATTATTTTATTTCTAAAAACACTTCTAACAGAAAAAGCTTTTATAAAATATTAACTTCTAAAATGTTTAGTTTTTTTATTCAAAGTTTTCAAATTCAGACTATTTTTGTCAAACACAAATTTATTTCTAGAAATCGGTTGCATTTCCCCTTAAAGTTTTAGTTAAAAATATTTTATTTCTCCGATCACTTAAGTAACAAATTGGTCATTATTTTTGTGATAATATCCCTGCATATGGTTAAAACTGATAATTACATTCAGATTTATTATATTATTTTATTGATAAAACCACTTGATAATTCAGCACATGTTATCATTTTGTGACAATAAAAGGGGTATATTGTATTGGAATATAGTTAAGATAATTACATTACCCTTAAGTTAAATAATATATCAATGAATTTACTCTTTTATTAAATCTAACAACAAAAAAATTGATCTGACAAGAGTGTATTTATTTTAATGAACATAGATTTATGAGAAAAAACAAATGACATCCTCCTAAATGAATATCTTCATTGGCATTATAGTTTAGTAATTTATTAAACATACTAAAATAAAGATAAAAATAATAACTTATTTTATCCACATTTGTGAATTTGTGATTTAAATTATGTTTTATGCGTAATATATTATTGTTAAACATAAAATATATTTATCAATTATTTTTCGATTAATAGTAATATATTGTGTATAGGTGGGTGTTGAATAAATACATTTCTTTACTCTTAATGTATGTTCACAAAGTTGAGTTGTCTAAACTTCAATCTTTCAAATTATATTTAAATACAATTTCGTGGTAAAAATTATAACTATGGATTAAATTTAGTAAAATATTCATCTTGTAGAGATACCAAATAATATTTTTATTGTAAGACTCACGCGTGCGAGTATATGACTTGATTTTAACCTTTCCACGTTACATTCGGGTTTTCAAAAACGATATCGATATCGTTAAGCCCAAATGACCCTGAGACGAGTTTTAATTCATCAACATATACTATAATTTAATACAAGATATTGTTATCACATATGATGTATATATATATATAAGACATATTACTCAATATTTAAATTAGGACGATGGTTAATCTGATCTCTCCCGAATTACCATAGCAAATAAGAAACTTAACCCGAAACGATGACAACCCGTTAAATCCGGATTAAAAACGTCTGGATAACACCCGAATATAAACCCGAACCATGAAATAGGTATACTATAACCTATAATGTGTAATAATTATTATATGTACCCATTATTATAAATTTTAATGTATACGATACTGATACGGTCGTATTAAAACCAAAAACGCAACGCACGGGACGCTTAATACAATCTATATAATTCTGTATAATATTTTATACAATATAATATATAGCTTATACTTTATTGTAATATCAATCGATGCTATTGCCAACCATAATATAACAACCCAAATAGTAAATTATATTTTAATTTTATCAATATGTTGCGATAGTCGATAATATTACTATAACATGATTGTATAATATATTTCACCGTCAAACTAATTTTTCCTTTTATGTTTTTTAAACGTTTTAGCCTACCCAAGCAGCTTGGAGAGTAGTATTCATAACGTCGGCGGTCGTGTACATAGTGTGCTGTACGATTTATTTGGTGTTTGGCAACGGCACTCGTCAGCCGTGGGACAATCCGTCCAACGATCAAATGAACTTGGAGCACAAGAAAAACAAAAAAAAGAACAAGCTGGCCATGGATATCGAGGACACCGTTCAATGAACGGCCACCCCCGACGTCATACCCACTGTCACCCTATACACTCAACAACCCCATATACCCCAAACCCCTACCCAAAATAGCCATACAACCACCCATTTCCCACTAAATCAACTATCATCCCAGCCAAACCGCGCGAGTATTGCATGTATATTGCATCTACATATGGCCCGCGCGCGTTTTTGTGTAAAAGTTTATATAAGGAGAGACCGAGCACGATGGATACAACAATTTGCATATTACGCGTGGGTGTGTTTATGTAATAGTGAATATTGTGTTGGTTAACAAAACAAAAAGTAAAGCACGTCTGTGAAAAGGTTTGAAATATATATATAAAAAAAAGGATAATTCTTCGTAACGGTACATTATATAATATAATATTGTTGATAAATGTATACACACTTTATTTATTATTTCGTTTTAAAAAAAACTTAATTTTTTTTTAGATTTACATTAAACTTACTTGGGTGTCGAATCTTGACATCATAGAAAGCACATTCTATTAATTATATTTATAATTATATTTTTTTATAATAATTATTAATGAATAATAAAAAAAAAGTCGATGTTAGATCATTATTATCTATTTTTAAAAAATAAACTTATTTAATGGATAAAATATGAAAATAAGTTGAATTTTGCGTTCTATATATGACTATTTAGCTTTTTAAAAAAAAAAAAAATAAAAATATATATGAAAAAATTGTGATATTGTTAGAAGTTATTGTTGCTCTGGAAAGTACATAGCCTGATGTGTTCTTGATTTTTCTCAAAATTTATGTCTTCCCCATTTAAAAACATTAATTCATCCCTCTCAATTTTCCGATTATATTTCGATAGATTGTAAGTAAAAACGAGTAAACGCAATAAGATTAAAATATATATGATTAATTATGTAAATTAAAAAGAGAAAACCCAAAAAAACATAATTTGAGTATTATTATATGATCTTGTGTTCCTTCGACTAGCTCAATATATTCGTTGTTTTAGACATGCATGTTTTGATAAAAGATGTGCGAAATGTAACTAAAAAATTAAATAATCTTAAGCAATAAATAAAATAGTTCGTAATATTTGTTTCTGTAGGTGACATTTTTTGAGAGCGTGTACGGTGAACTGGGCATTTCACGAAAGGGGAAATTATGCAAACATTTCTCATTCATTTCTTTCACATTTTGTCAGTATTTTTTTTTCACATATATATTATAAAATTATTAATTATATTATTATCACTGCATAATTTTTTTTCCAATGTGATAGTTATTATATTTATTAAATTATTCGTTAAAAGATTTATTATTATAGTAATAAAGTTAAATTTTATGTTTAAGGGTCTGTTTCTGATTATATATATTATTGTTGTATTCATTTTTAGGATTTGTCGTTTAGTGAGAATGATAATATTACTGTTACAAATATTAATAATTATAATACATTTTTTAATTAAAAAAAAAAAAAAAAATACGTTATGATAGTTATTTATTAGAAATCCATTAAAAAAAAACTCTTTGTACAATAAATGTTATAGGATAATATATATTTATATATATATTATATATATAGAATATAAAAAAATGTATCAATTTTTTTTCTAAATTACTAATATAGTTGAGCCGATAAGTTACCAAAAATCAAAAACCAAAAAATAATAATAATGATAATAATTGAAACGAAACTCAATAAACTACATATGACGATAAATTTACCTTAAATCACTGCTCTATCGAAATACAACAAACTATCAAACAACATATTTATATATTTATTTATAATATACATGGCTCATTATTTAGTAGATAGATTATTATTATCTTAACGTTATGTTAATTTGTTTTTACCTTATCCTTCTATTTAACAGGGTAATAGTATTATTTAAATTTAGGCATAATATTATTATATAGTACCTAACTTAAGTTCATACCATTGTCTGATGATAATGATGATAATATTATTATTATTATTATTAAGTAGGATATTTATTTATTTAATTTTATTTATTTATTATAATTATTATTTTTTTTTTTTACCTATAATTTATATTTTTCGCACGTTACTTAAAGCACAGTTAATTTTTATCACTGACTTTCAAATTTTACTTATTACTAGCAAGCATATTGATTATTTTTTTAACCCTTGTATTTTGAGAAGAACGATGAAAACAGAAATATTTTTGCCTCCCCGTTCAAATGCATTGATATGAATATATGATATAATATGATATTAATTTATAATATTCTATGAAGGCGAAATCATCAATTCGCGTATGTTCTGGTTACTAATTAATATCGTTCAATTCGAACGGGGGTCCATTTAGAAGGAAAGGTGGGCATTATTTCGGAGAAAGAAACCCAGTCTTTAATTTAAATAATAACAGATAAACAAACAAAATACAAGGGTTAAAGGAATACCTAATTATTTATTCAATTAATGTATTTTAAAAAAAGCGCGACCCAATTTAAATGAATATTTATTAATCCGTGACCACTTGCGTGCGATGCTGTATCGTACGTTTTACTGTACTTATATTGATATAAAAAAAAAATAAAATTAAATGACTGTTCATTAGTGGAAATTATGTGTTTATTATTGTTTAGGTTGTCAATTATTATTCTAGAAATAAATACATGAGTTGTCAATAACTGTTATTATTGTTGTTTTTTTGCATCCTGAAAAGAACCACCCTATTTTAAGAACTTGGTTTATTTTGTTGTATTGTTTTAAAGAAAAGCTGAGTGAAATGTACCCTTTTGAAAAAACATTGAGAATATTTTAAATACAATGTTGATAAATGAGTTTTATTTGCAGATATGTATCGTGATCACTCACTGGGTTTGAATATTCCCGAAATATAATATAAATATACGACAAGACGACAGTCAATACATGCGTGTGCTTTTCATAATTGACATATTATATACCACCAAATAGTGAGATTGATGAGATAGGAGTGTGGGCGTAGAAATAAGTTTTCCACCTTCATTTTGTTTGTCACAATATCCAACAAATTAAGAAGAAAAATTACCGAAATGGAACTCAACTTACGACTGTACAGATAATATTATCTTCTCTAATGAAATATGATTTTTGATAAAAAAAAAAAAAAAATAATTGAACTCAAACGTAGGAACTCTAAAGATTGAATTCATCCCATTCGTGTTTTCAATTACGACACAAGTTATTATATGCGCAAACCAATGAAGTATTCAACGAGACTTGTTCATAGACTGTGATGGTAAGCTTTAAAGTTCGATACTTGTTAGACGTATTATATAATTAAGTAAAATTGGCGAATAGTCTACCATACAAGTTACGACAATAGTTGAATCCGATATGCAGTCGAGAATAAGATACCATATATATGTAAGTCGCAAAATCGTAGGTATTTTAAAAATATTTATAAAAACCGCGACAACGTATATAAGTATGTATTATAACGATTATGGAGAATATTATATTAAATATTATACGTATAAGTTGTACATAATAATCACGTGTACGCTGTGCGTTTGCTTAGCACGCAACGTGAATTTCACATGCGTAAAATTCATACGTGTGACATTATCGTTTTTAATATAAATAGAGATTATTATAATATATAATATGTAAACATTGTAAACATACCTTCGATGCGTATATCCTTCTCTTTCCTGTTTCCTTTGCACATTCTTGGTGCGGGCCATATTAAGATTATAATAATATTATAATATACGACAACCATCAAATACGAATCGATTTTCAAATTTAGCCTGTTACATCAAAATAAATAAGATTTTGACAAGGAACATTTATTTTGTTGTCTTGAATCTCGGAAAACATTAACTTCTATTTTCGTATTTTCATCTTTATATATATATATATATATACAAAGAACATATAAAACGCATTTGATTCTAACATTTTATATATATTATTATACTTATGTTCTAACTCTATGACATGTGTTTATTGTTGAGAATCAAAGTTTGATCATCAACGATGTCGAGTTTTGAAAAATTTTCATGATTATTAGACACTAATAATTTATACACCAATCAAGTATTATTTTGGTGATTTTTAATCTCTCAATTATGTAAATCACGAGTGCCCTACGTTATCCATTACAATCGGTCTAAATAAAACTTTTTGAAATTCAAATTGTCACTTTTAATGATCATCGAGATTGATATTGCAACATTATATTATTGTAATTATTGTTCAATATAACTATAACAAGGAAACCGCGAGAACCATATTACTAATGATTATACTAATCATTGTCACATAAAGATTAATTGGTACTAAGCCATACTATAATATTATAATTCGTTACTACGCTTATGTTTGACTGCAGTACCTTTAGCGGTGCGACGGCAGTGGTCTGAAATATCTCTATGCTTTTATTGCCGTGTGCCTATGTGTAAGACGTGTTAATTTATCAACTGAAATGATTCGATTTTCTTTTCTGGCCGTTTTAATTCGGCCGAGGAATTCGATCAATATCTTATTAAAACGAGGATGGCCACACACCTGAAACCTTTTGAAGAAAGTAGTTTTTCTTTCAGTCGTATATTTGTACCACTGGACAACCTGTCGTTTTACTTTAGATAAAACTACGTTATCCGTTTTGATTTAGGACGACAGAAGAACAGTTCGGTTTTTTTTTTTTTTTTTTTTAAATCGATTGTCCCGTACAGACGACTTGATACGATTCTCTCGAAGGTATTGGAACGTAATTGAAATTAAAGACGGGTGCGCGTAGAGCTAAAATGTGAAGAAGAAAAAAGGTTTATTATATAGAACTCTGAACTGCCGCCGGTGGCCACAAAACCCAGTATAATATATACTCCTTGAACGATAATGGTAAATAAATAATATTGTTACCGAAACGTTATTAAACTTGCCGATTTTTCTCCTTTCTTTTTTTTTGTCCACGCTTATCCGTTCAAATCACGTTTTGTAATTATTTTAAAATCGATATTGTTATTATTAGGTAATAAACGAGCTTTCGAGTATTTTTATTTCGATTTTATGAAATATAAAAGATTATATTATTATATAATTATCATAATTATTTGGAAGTTTTAATTTTAATTTGTATCTATACTTACATAATACAATATATATTGCTATAATTTTTTTTTTAACGATAGTTGGTCATTACTTGATTTGTTTAAAAGTAAATAATATATTCTACTTATTTTTTTAAGTGCTATTTCCATTATAATAAAGTGAGTTATTGCAACGTCAAAAGGTGTTTTTACTAATAATTATAGTAAAATCAAACCACGAAAATGAATGTGAAATCAATACAACTTTATTCAGAATAAAATATACAAAGATATTATAGTAAATAATAATTAATTATATCCAGAGAATTTAATTCCAGAGGTTTAAGATACAAGAAGGAAGAGCAAGGTAAGTACCTACATATATGGGTTCTGCTCCTAGAGTAATGTGTAATAAGCTTTAACTGATAAATTTTCTTCTCAAAGAATTCATTTTAAGAATAGGTATTTGAGCTCTTATACTTTTTCAAATATCTTTCACAACTACAAATACTATTCGTATGTCTCTTTTCAACATAAACATTTAACTGTACTTAATTGGGTCCTTAAGAATTTCAACGTAGGTACTATTCTTGTTTTAGTTATCGGTATCCATTGTTTAATAAGTGTTTTTTTTTTTTTTTTTTGAAGGAAATTCCTACATAGTTTTGAAAAATAAAATTAAACAAGTATATAATACAGATATACAGATAACTTTAGTGATATTAAATATATAAATAATAAAATAATACAAAGATCCCAATCGAATTTCTCTTGAAATTTAAAATCACTAAGATTTTAATCAATTGCGTATCAAGCGTAGTAACGAACACTCATTTATTATTGCATGCACTATTTGTATCGCTTATTTTTGATTCAATATAGGTATACAAAAAGGTAATTGTCGTCAGAGCTGTCAAATCATTATTTTTGTTCGCTTGATAACGTTTGTTTGGGTACCTAAGTGTATTATAATATATACCCAGAACCACCCGATTCATTCCCGTAATTCCAACTAAAATCATAAAAATTAATAGCAAATGGAAATCTTCCCATCTTCCAATACCTAAGTACATTTAACTTATTTTATACATGTTTAGCTATTTTCTCTGCCAAAAATTTAAACACTAACACACAAAATGGTTTTGAGATCCATTGGCTTTAATGAGTTATGCAAATGTATATAATTTTTATTTTTTTTTTTTTTTTTTGTGATCTTGTTGTTTCGTTTTCATTATTAATAACGACCATTGGATATCGATTCTCTAGGTCAACTCGGTATACTATTATCATTTAATCAATAGAATGCAACTGCATTTTTATTAGTTCATTATTGTTCGTTGGAAGTCAGCTTATCGAGAAACCATTTACAAATTTAAAACGCTGAATAGAAACTTTTTACGAACATAATAGGTACCTATATAATATAAAATCATACATGAGAGAACGAATAGTTTGATGCTCCATCATTATTTCTCGATATATTGCTACGATAATAATATTTGTACCAAACTATTGTTAATTAAATAGCTAATATGAAATACTGAAGCCAGAATATTTATGTAAGTCTATATGGAAAGGCACGTATTGTATATATTGAACCAGTACTAACAATCAGTTTAATCATTAATCACAATAATTAATAATATTTTTAATGGACACAACTGAATAATACTATATTTATGTTGTATTTCACAATTTTAATCAATTTAATATTATTAAAAAAAAAAAAATGTATTTAGTTATGTATTAACATAATCAATAATATTCAGTGATTTAATAACTTAAAATAATAAATTATTGATAAAAACTAATCAATATTATTTAATATTGTATTTCACTACTGATTTTGAATAAAAAAGTATATGGTATTTACTTGATTATTTATCAATACAATTTTTTTAAATATTCGTTACATATTCCGATAATAGTTTTTACAATAATATTGTACCTATCTATGATAGATATAATAATTTATATAATATAAACATATAGCAATTAATAAAGATTATTCAATATAGTTTTTTTTTTTTTTTTCAATGTTTTCATCTCAATGAAAATTATTATTTTTTTACTCTTACACTTAATAACAAAATGATATGCAAACGTATTACCGAATAATACACCGATTTATATGCTAACTAAAGTTGCTATAACTGATTAAAAGTGATCAGTAGCAAACAGTTTACTCGATATGAATAGGTATCAGTAATTTGTATAATTAATATTGACATTTTTAAGCGTTTGATTAAAACTCGGCGAATGGTGAAACATAATCGTTTTGATTCATTTATTTTACAATAATATAAATAACGACGACTACACCGACGTACGTAGGGTAGGTGCTCTTAAATTTGCAACAGAGTTATTAATAATGCAGACAACAATACAAAACGAACAGACGGATAATGTAAATTTGATCAGTGAACGTTTACGGCGGCGGTGTGTATACCGTTCATTATACAGGTATGGGTATGGGTTTCGAATGAGCGTCGGTTTGGCAAACTCGTCTGATCCAACAGTATTATCGCCGTTATACTTATTGCGCACGTCGTTTATCCTTTCTACGCCCGAAAAGTGTATACTGTGTAACACGCACAGATGCCGGCGAAAGTACGAACCCGAAAACGACTGGAAATCCGATTTTCCGCCACTGACCCTTACACTCTCTCTTATGCCAGTGTGTGCGCTCGTGTGATATATGAATGAAACGTAATTTCCGTTCAATCCGTTTATCCCGCCACTGACGCTGCTGTTTTTCCCGCGGGAATCATTTCGGGATTCGCATTAAAACCGTGCGATCCGACCTGACGGTACATTTTTAGCGTTTCGCTGGCCACCGTGTGTGGAACATAAGGTTTACCACTCTCAATAATTTTGTTCACCTTTAGTGAGTTGCACGCGTTTTATAAGTGTTTTTACAAACTCGCGTTGAATAATATTATTTTCCTTTTTCCTGCAGATTGTTTCGAGTTCGTCGAAATAATAACCGTTTGTTTCAAAAACGTTTGTCGTTTTGAGCATAATTCAATTCCTGTTCGTATTCCAGTGTCTATTAATATACACTGCTCAGAAAAATATATCATATAATAGCGTTATTATAACAATAATATATTATAATATTATAAAAAATATGATAAACGGTTTGGCGTTGCAGACATTTATTAAAATGAAGCACAGTACATAACTTACTAGGTGCGCTCGAAAGACACGTCATGCACTATAGGTATCATACATATTATTTTCTAGAGGTATTAAATGGTAAATCTCAAAAGCCATACTTATACAAAATATACAAACGCGTGGTAGGCTATTGCTAAATTCGACATAAAGTTATGTGACTTACAAACTATCATTACACATATAATATATATATATATATTATTTTATTCTGTACTTGGACTTATAAATACTGTTGTTTGAACTATTTTACACTGTGCAAAGTATAACGTATACCTTCATCTACCCACCAATGGCTCGTAGTATTTGCTGCGAATATTATTTCCGCCACTCCATGCAACGTCAAAACATTATCGGTTATCGGTGAATATTCTGTCCATATACGCGGAAAAATGAAATGAAAAAAGTTTAATATCGCGGAAAAAACTACAAAAAACCCACCCAGTATGACCTAATGTGTTATTATATACCTACTAATCAAAGTTTTAATTGGTTTGAAAAACTAATCACTAAAATAAATTGTATTACACTTCTCAAGAGGGTAAAAAAAAAAAAGAAAAATTAAAACGTTAGAGTTAGATTGTATTTCCTTATAATTTTTGCATATATTTTTCGCGTGCCCAAGAAACATGGTATTTGCAATCAGATTTGGAAAATTTCACTGCTCGTGACTGCTTGTAATAAATCAAAACGTTTTCTGTTAAATAAAAATCGGCCGTATTAAAAACACTCTGTCGCCGTCGCGTTCTCGGGTCATATTATGACCTCACGTTTTATTCATTTTTTTTTCTTTTTACGCGCAAAATACAATTTTAAATAAAAAATACATTTCCCTTAATGCGTTTAGCTTGAATGACCTTCACATTTAAAAACGAAAAATAAGGGCGGTCGAGCGTTTGTTCCTTCGTTTGATGGTAAATTATTCCGTTCCCGCTTTGCGCAGAACTGTGTATTATTATTGTGTTATGACGTTTTTCTTTTGTCGTAATACCACACTATTGGAACAAATTAAAAAGCTGACGAGGTGCATTGTGTATGCAATATAATACACGGAATACTGGGAATAAAAATGATATGTACCTAACCTACCTATTATTTGAGCGTACGCATATTACTATATCGGTCCTTCGCCATCGCCTGTAATATTATGGCACTTTCAGTGCGAACTACGTTTGCGCCATCTGGTCATGAGTCGGTTTGCGAATGACACCGATTGTTAGCACCTACTCAATCGTCGTTCTTATGTTCTTCAGCAACATAATACGTGGTCGATCGTTATTTTCTCCGTGTATTGTGTATAATATCATATAATAATAGGTCATAACGGGCACAGCATGTGAATGCGATTTATATTTTATATTTTTATTCGTTTTTGACTATATTGTTGCAAGGTCTCACAATAATATATATATATATATATATATATTATATATATATATATATTTATATGTATGTATATATTTAGTTAAAAATAAACTATTTTTAAGTACAATTCAATTGATGTAAACGAAAACCAAATTAAAATAATATTAACACTGTCGCTGTATACCATTATAATATAATAACATCTTCGATAGTGTTATTTATATATGACGACTGTTTTGACGTTAAATAAATCCATCCCATATTATATTTAACCGAACTTTTAGTAAACAAACACGTTGTTTATAGAACAGCATGTGAGTAAATAAATTATAATATGTAAATAAAAAACTTTAAATGTTTACGACATTTAATAAAATATTTTATTATTACTCAAGAATATTGATGGTTGAAATGGATAAGAATAATACTGTTCAGAACTGACAAGACGGTGAATGGACAGATACATATTTTCTTAAATAAAAATCTTGATGGATAAAAAAAAAAGAAAAAAATACTTTAAAATAAACAAATTGATATTAAACAATATATAAAAGTATTGTAAAGTTTTTACAGATCAATAGCAATATAAATACGGTTTAAAGTAAAGTTCTTGCAGATGCGGCTATACACAGAAACATGAACCGATTTTATAAAGCAAACAAGGACGTGATTTTAGTTGTTAACTAATATATATATATATATACTGCATGAAATGTTTTTAGAAGGTGTTTGAGTTGGTCGTCGACATGCGAAATCAATACGCTTAGGAACCTCCGTCAGCTTAAAACCCACACGGAATAATAATATAATTAATATGAACACAGTTTTTGGATATTAAAATTCGCTCAGATTCATTTGAATAGTAATAATAATTATTTAAAAGTAAACCCCCGATTTAAAAACTGTAGGTACTCACTATAATACTACACAGTACACGTGCTACACTCAGATAGGTAGTATAGTCCACGTTGCTTATTTATTTATGATGAAATACTCAGACAGCCAAATTATACTACGAACTAATCATTACAACCCTCTTGATGAAAAGAGTTCACTTACTAAAAAAAAACCACACATACAAATCTAATAATAATTTGTGACACTTATATTGCGGTATAACAAATACGCTATAGAAGCATACGCGCCATGATAAGTAGGGTTAACGGTTTGTGAAGTGTAGCCGGTGGAGTAATGGCGAATCCCATTACTTCGAATGCTAAAAAATAAACATCATTAACTAACCGTCCCATCGAATATTTCGTGAAGTTGACACAAATATAACGCTCCAAGTGCATAGCTTCTACTCATTTTATATTATGACATATACGCAAATGGTCTACGATGGTTGTTTGTTGTATTTATAAAGCATAGATTGTTGGTAAGTATATCACAATTTAAAAAATAAAATACTAACAAAAATCATAATGAAAATATATAGAATGAATAAATAAAACTGTTTTTGTACTTTAGAAATAAAAAAAATTAAATAATTATTTTTTTACTAAAATTGAGGAAAACATATTTATAGTATTATATTACAATATTTTTAGTTGAATTAATAATATTCAAGCCTATAATAATATTATTATTATATTATAGGCTATAGCCTATATTTTATTATTTCAAGCCAATATTATAGGCTTGTTTATAAAAATGAATAAAATATTCACACTATGTAAGTTAGTATTTCTCAGTAAATACTAAATTATAAACAGCATGTTAGAATGAGTAGCTCGATTCAAGATGTTCGAAAAATAATATTGAAATTATTATATTTATAATTTATACACTTTACACTTTTATCATTTTTAAATATATTTTAACCTAACTTCCACTGATGAATTTTACAAGACTTTTAGTTTTATATCCCACAGACAAATAAAATTAAGCAAAGTTAATTTTATCTTTGACTGAATAGAAAACTTTCAGAATTTACATAAAAACTGTTCTACTTTTGTTTGTGTTCTTCGACATAAAAACAAAAATCGTAAAGTTGACTCGACCAAAATTAGTGGACCAATCCATTCATTTGTTCTTTTTTTAAAGTTAATAATGAAACATCTAAGTGAGAATGCAATTATTTTTTTATTAATTACAAAAGTTTAAAATTTAACCAACAGATAGTATGTTATAGAAGTATTATTAGGGATAAGATAATATTTTTTAAAATTAATATTATGCACAGTATATTAATATTAAATAAGTAATAAATCAAAATATTTTATTAACTTTAATAAAAAAATTTTTTTTAATACATAATGGTCACATAAAACACGACGTAATGAATATTATAACAGTGCTGTGTAATATTCACTATATAATATATCGTCGTAAAGGGTGGCAAGCTTGGTCTTCTAGCAAGAATCGTCACCCGAACAGTATAACTACGATAGCTAATCCTATTATTGAAACTACATTTATATTATTATTAGTAAATGATAGTCAGCACTCAGCGATCACTTTCAAATCCACGTTTAGCACGTTATATCACATATTAATATTATTGTATTGACATTTTACTGTTCGCCAACTTGTTGACTTGATATATTTATTTTTATTATTTTAAAATATGTATAAAATAATTTATAATCAATTATTTTTGGTTACTAATTAAATATTTGTACGGTATTTTTTTATTTTTATTTTTTTGTAAATGTTAAAAATAAAACTAACATAATATGGATAAAAAATTATACAACTTAAAATAATCATTGGATTCAAGTTTAACACACAAATAATAGTGATCAACTGTACAACAGAGCGGTACACACTTGATCACGCTTTTTTTAATTTTATAATTGGAGCTTTTCGCGTTGTTAAATATTTAATTTGATTTTTTTAATAAACGAACCAATGAAATACTTTGGTTGCCATGAGCATAGAATACACTATTTTAAAAATAATCAGCTAATATAGGTATCAATTAGTATATTTTTGTTTTATGCATTAGAGGTGTAAAGTTTATTTTAATATAACAGGTAAACCATAAAAAAAAAAAAACTGCCTGTTATATTATAACAAACACTTTACACCTCTGATGCACAACACAAAAATATACTAACTATATTAGCTGATTGTTGTTGAAATTATGTATTTTATGCCACATGGTCACCAAAGTATTTCATTGATTCGTTAAATAAATAAATAATTTCGTTAAGTAATTTAATTGGTTTTTATTTGATATAGGTGAAATAGTATAAAATTCCAAAACACTATGGTAAAATTAATTTATGGCATGTGAAAATCATGACTATATGTACTTTTGGTTGTTTTTTTTTTGCATTTAACGCATCCATTGTTTAAAATTAACGATTGTATTGAAAAACATTTACTATCGGAGCTACAAATATTGCTCAAGACTTGGTTCAATTCAGTTGTACCTATACTTGCACAGTAATTTTTATTTTTGTTTTAGGTAGTTTAAATTTACTATTTTGTAAATATTTATTTCTACTTCAAAATCAAAACAGTTTGTGATGTTCATAATCTAGCCTCGTTTTTAAATTTAACCATAATTACATGTTACTTTACTAATAATAGTAGATATTATATGAGTTCTTCCCGTTCCCGTGAATACTTACATGATAATATTATAAAATATAACGCGTACTTGAGTAAATATAGATATAATAAATAATGAATAGTATAGACCAAAGTGCAAGTATTCAATAACAATGAAGTTGAAAAGAAAATTGATGTCTTACTTTTCCTGAAAACAAGTTTGCCACCAAAGGTATCACACTCGATACTTCTATCGTCGTCATGCTGATGGCGGACAAGACGTTAGTGATTAGGTTCAAGCATACGGGCATAATATACATATTGATATACCTAATATATACCTGTTATACATATTATTATAATTATTGAGTATATTTTTATTTTATATTGCAAGTCACGTCGGAGGGGGGAGTATATTATTATGCAGTAATAGCTAATGTTTGACTCATTTTTGACGAAAATTCCGATATTCATTGTATTGGTTACTGAATTGCATACTAACAGTATTGTACTCTATGAAACAATAGCTATTCGTCGCTATGTATATTGGCAAGTACGGTTTTTAAGTTAATTTTATTATTCTTTAAAGCTTAGTCAATTCCAATGTAGACTATTGGACGGGGAAACGTATAGGACAGTGAAATAGATAAAGAGAAATGTTTGATGAGGGAGTGAGTAACTTGACACCCTAGATACATATTAATATAATATAATTGTATTTGGTACCATGGTATATATCTAAATTACTAAACATTTTATTCACATCGGAACATTACAATAAATGATCATCAAAGAAAGTCATGGGTGAGCACACTGATAACATTTTTATTAGACAGTAGAAATTATTTTTTATTAAAATTGACATGGTTCTTATTTAGTCAATTTTGAATTTATAAACATAATTGAATCATCAAAATTACTTAAAAAAATATATTTCTATCCGAATATGGTATTCAAAATAGGTGTTGCCATTAAAAAGTTTTTATTATGCAAGCGCAGACCAAAATGATATACATTTTTAAATTTATCTATAAACATATATGTATATACCACCAGCTTGTAAAAAAAAAAATCGATTTATTCCAAGATAATTTGACTGAGAAATTCAGTGTTCTATAAATTGGTGAACACACTATATACCGAAATAATGTATTTCAACAAGATGTTAATCCAATACATTACACAACTTCAGCCAGGCTTGGCATAAATTTCTAGACAAGTGGATTGAGCATCATGGAGCTAGAGACCTAATATTGTGCTAGATTTTACATAAATATATATATATTTTATAAAGGGTCATATTAAACATTTATTATGTACAAAGCTCAAGAGAAAAAAGTGTGTACAATGAATATAGTAGATTTTAACATAGTATGATCCTATATTGCCTATTCATTACGCCGTGTTAAAGCTTATAAATTACAAGTATGTTTTTAAAAATCACATAATTTAATAATATCAAAATAAATGTGTAATTAAATTAATTTTTAATTAAAATATTACCCACAACTCATTAAAATCATTCGTTTTTAATTATTTACATCAATGCATTCTTAAAAAAACATTCAAAATCTTAAAATATTATCTAATATTTTGTAAGTAAATATTATTTATATTTGAAGTTTCTAATACAAACAAGTTTTAACATTATTTTAAGTGATCGACTATTCATTTATTTAGTATCGTTATAATACTCAACTTGATAGAATTATTTTCTAAATAATCAAAATCAATCTTGCTTTATATTGTATTCACTCGGGAGCGTACATTTAAATACTTACTACCCATTCACGTCGTTATTCAATATTGTCATCTAGGTACTAAAACAGCAATCTTTCATTCATGTTTATGTTTCATTGTTGAATTGGTTATTTGAGGTATTAATTAGTAACACTAATGTTAATTATTGGTAATAACTCTAAAGCTTTATTAATTATACTTTGTTATAAATATTCGCACGTTCGTTAACGAATAAAACTAATAAAATTAATTATTTACATAGTAATCGTATACATTTTATTTTTCTAAATCTTAATACTTTTACTTCACAATTAATAAGCTATATATTATATCTTTACCCATCATTTTTTTTACGTGGCTGCAATCGGTTTTTTAAGTTTTTTTTACTTTTGAATATTATTTGACTAGATATTAGACAATAATATATCCTTTAAAAACTGTAACCTATAAGTATATGTTAGCTATATCATATTTATAATCAAAAAATTAATTAAAAGCTTTGTTTTGCTCTAAAATTAATTCATTATTTAGTCTATGTAGCTAAAAAAAATTGAAACTTTTTTTTGATGAGTTTTAATTCAAAAGACCATCTATCGGTTTTTAACTTCAAAATTTCTATTTTAAATTTTTTTCAAATATACAATTTCCTAAAATTTTAATCTCATAAATAATAATATCTCGAAAAGAATGCATTATAACATTTTTAAGCTAGCTGGTTATTTATTTTGACGGAGTTTTCATTAGATAATTAATGAACCATTTATATTAGTCAATGGTGATAATAAGATGTATGTGATTATGTGAATCTCACAATTTTAATTTACAACATTATACACATAACGTAAAAATTATATCTTAAATAAGTACATATTGTGTAACTAATAGATGTTTAGTTTTAGTTTTTTAATGGAAAGGACTGAGGAGATTTAATTTAATTTATATTTTATTTTCTATTGCAATTAATTAAAATACAACTTAATAGTCTCGTTAAATATTTATGAACTGCGCATAGTATATATTTAATGAAACTAAATTAAAAATAAGTTCAGTTTGCCCTAATTAATAGATGTGCTCAAATTACCGAAGTTCCGTTAAATTACCAAAAAAAAAAAAATATATTTATATATAGGTATATATTATGTTATTATCTACAATTATTTACAACCATTAGTATTTTTTTCTTTTTTTGATTCTTGTCGTGCCATCTAGTGGTTACTTACTACAACGTCACTTTTATATTATTTTTAAGTTTTATCTGTATTTAGTTTAATTTTTCATTTTTTTATAACACTGTCTAATTTATTATATTAAATAAATTACATTAAATAAAATAATAATTAAAAGTTTGATTATTGTTTGAAAATTGTTTATTATAAATAACATAGGACAACAAAACTAAACTAATTTATAATAGTATATAATGTTAAAAAAAAAAACTATTGATCGTCCAACTCAAAACAAACGGCAATTATCGATAATAGGTAAATGGATCTGTGATAATATTATGACGTAATTATTTTATGAGTACCGAAGTCTCCTCAATAATAGATTGAAGATAACCCGTTTCCGTCCAGAGGCTCACTGAATTCTAGTTCAGTGTATGAGTCGGGAGAGTTTTCCACGAATTTAATCAAACCGAACTTCTCGAACTTTTCTTTCCATTTCCGAGTAGTTGTGGCTTTCAACAGGACGTTCACTATTTTTGATTTCAGATCTCCTTAACCACACATAAACATAATATTATTACTAGAATGTTTTTTAACTGCGCTTGGACATTAATTAAAATAAATATATATATATGAGTATTACGCATATTAATAATATCATAATATTATGATATTACGACCGAAATTAAAACCGATATTTTAATAATATCACGCATTACGTAATGGCAGATCAAACTGTTTATTACCGTTTAAATTTTTTCCGCAAACAACCGCATATGGTGGCAGTGCTCCGACGCTTTGCAAAACGGTTATGTCGTCCGAGTCCTTGTGCAAAACGTTTTTGTAATTGTAAAAGGCTACTGAGTCAACGGCTGCGGCGGTCACTTGTTTATCTTGCACCTTCTCTATTGTCAACAAATGATTTCCGGTCTCTGTAACACGCACGCGTACAACACCAGTCGTTAAACACTTATTATACTATATTTTTATGATTCACATTTGTCGTATAGTCTTAACTTGTAGTAGTTACGGTTTGATGTACATTACAGTCATAACACGTGTAAACAGAGTGATACCCATATCTCCTATTATTTTAACATTATTTTCGTATTTTCACTGTTCTGTTAAAATTATAAGTTTTAGATCAGTAAATAGATACATCTATTGAAAATCATATTTTCAAATGATTAGATCTCTTATACCTGATTTTTTAATTATTTTAATTAGTATCCTGCGATGATGCAAAATTATTAGTTAATTTGTTTTAATATCGATGCTGTTTCCGAGTTATTTAACTTTATGTATCAAGAAAAATTGACATTACAATTATTAGCTTACTAAAAATATGAGATATGTAATATGTATAATATTTTGTTTATTAACTATTTTTACTCTATCAATTTTCAAAAATTATCATATTTGAATAAATTAATATTGATTAGGTACTACAATTTTGAAATCACTTTATCCTTATTGAGCACTTAAAAATTAATTATTTAGGAACTAATAATTTTGATTTTGCTCTAAATATTATATCATTAATATTAAAAAAAAATAATAATAATAATGATAATTTACAATAAAATACCATAGTTTTATTTTGAAAAAGAAGTTTATATCACAACAGGAAACCGTTTTAATTATATAAAAATCTTAGTATTTTAAAATATAATTCTTAAGTACGTATTTAAAAATTCCAATAATTTATTTTTTAAATATTTAACTAATTTATTATGGAAGAAACAATGGTGGTGAGCATACTTTGTAAATCATTTCATATATTTATTTTTATATATACAAATATATGTGTAGTTATGAACATGCTACTTAAAATTAATTGAAAAAGAAAAAAAATGTTTTGAAATTAATATTGCATGTTTGGAGTATCTAATAGCCTTGGTATTTTATACAAAACGTCTGATGTTTTCAAAATTATATTTAATGAACTCACTTTGATTTTTTGTAACTATATAATAATTATCAGTGTTGTGTATAATAACTCTACTCTCAAAAAATAATTAAGCAAATCGTTTTACGTGTATTTTAATAACAGGTAAAGTGCCATGATAAAATATATAAGTAGATACGACTAATACTGATAATCATCCTAACATAAAATTATAGGTAATATGCCTTGGAGATTATGCATCAAGTTTTTTAAAAAGAACACTATAAAAATATTAATAATCGTCAATAACTTAATTGACTAAATAATTGTTTTTCAGGGTGACCAACCGAATAGGTATAGGTTGTTATTGATTTTGTATAATATGTAAATTGTACTGTACTCTTTTATATTTTTCTATAAAAAATAGAAATACAATTAAACAATTTCAAACTTTTTAATGTTTAGTTAAGGTTTTTGTTATAAAATCAATCAACCAATAGTCCGACAGTGATGATTTGGTAAACAACTTAAAAAGCTATTAATTTCCAATAAATTATATTTAAGCATTTAAAATAGATACTATGTACTTATGTACACATAAATACATATTCTTATGCTATGGTTTAATTATTTTTCTATTCATTGTTTTTTGGATGTTTATAATAAACATTTTAATTTAACTCCCGCATTAAACTTTGTTTACAATTCGAATTAATTACCCCCCCCCCCTTACCAAGACGACTAATTATACCCATTGTCTTTAAAAACCACATTATAATAAAAAGATAATCGATATGAACAATTGAGTGAAAGAACCGTGTTTATAAATTAGTTTGTCATTGTCGTTGGAGGTACTTTCTATTTTAAATTAAGTGAACTTTCTATCCAAAATATTGTAAAAATATATACATTGGTATATTCCTATATAAATCAGAAAATAAATTTTCTTACTTTTAAGTTTTACTATAAGTAAATCTAATTAAAAATGTATAATATATATTTCAGAGAAAAACAATCGTATAAATGTATTTTAAAATGTCTCATATACCAAGGTACAATGAGTAATACATAAAAATAAACAATGTCGACGTTAGGAATAACATAGTTCATATTTTCGAATAAAAAAAAAACAAATTTTTGTTTATCTATTCTGATATATTAGTTTATGATTAACGGATAAACAAAGTTGAATTTAAAATAAAATAAATCTTATTTTTCCAATTCGTGTTATCTTAATTCTATATGAAGATTTATAAAATATAAATATATTTTGATTAAAACTATGATTAAAACTAGTTTGCTTAGCTAGAAAAAAAGATAAACTACATAAATATTATACATATAAATAGTGCAAAGTAAGGTTGGTTTTTATTCAGTGAAATCTTTTTGATTATTTGTTAAAATGTAAACCACACTGAGGACTAAATGTGAAACGTTTGCACATAAATATATAACTAGTTTCAAAGTAAGTTATTTTTTATCATCAATGACTTTTTTTTAACTTTTGATATACATTATACATGCATTCATTGTTTAGTGAATAACCAATGAATCAACTTTTATTTCATTGTAATTTTTCATTGAACTTTTTGTTCATTGTTCACATAAATCCCGTATTTAATATACAAATATTTTGAGTTTCAAAAAATATTTAAACCGCATAAGTACCAAACGACCAAAGGACATTTATTATTTTGTAGTGATATTGAGATAGTTTATATACAGTAAGTATTTTAAAGTTTTAATATATTGAAATTAAAATTTTAAAAATGGTAAAATTAAACTTATTTTAAGAATGGAAAATAAAATTGTAACTAAATAGGTATCAATAATATACATATTTTCTATAATAATAGAATAATACGATTGAACATCACAAAATATTTTTTTAATACTAAATGTAAATAATTTGAAAAATAAATGCAATTAAGTACGTAAAATTTAAATTTAAATTTAATAATAATATAATAACTTTATATTTTTATAGTAGTATTTATATAGATTTTTTGTTATTTTACATATTATTATAATATGTTATTTGTATACTTAGTTGTTATAAATTTGTTTATACGGAATTAAGATGTAACAGGCATATTCGTATTTATTTAGACATTTCATTAAGTATAGTTCATACATGCAATTGCATCTAATATTTTGCAATAATATATGCGTGTTTATTATTTTATAATTATTTCTGTTTTACTTTTCGAGCTACCTGGACTTGTTATATATATAGTATGACCATCGGAATGTCTTGACTCGCAATTTTTTTCCAGAATTTATTTTACTGTCGAGTTAGCTGCACTGAAGTAATGACTCTAATAATATTATTGTCAACCAAACATTGTTTTGTTATGATTATATATGTTATATATGTTGTTGTTTTTTTATGCACAATGAAGACATCATAATTGTATATATTACTATTGTATAGATAGTACGTTAATAATAAAAATATTTTCAATGTGGGATAATTTATGTTTAAAAATGTTGAGGAATGTATCTTTTTTTTTATTATCATTATTTGTTCCGTGAAAAACAAAAAAAAATTGCGTACTTAATTACTAAATCTGACCTAAATATTTTGTGCTAAATTATCAGTTTGAATTTGTTAAAATTGGCGGAAGGAAAACATATTGTTGGTTAAACGTTTTGTCGTGTACACACTATAATACTATATGTATTACCTGCAGCCTGCACACAGACGTAGCATGCTGTTCCATCGATACTTAATGTGCAAAATATTGTAATAATTGTAATAAAATCATATAGTTACTTATCGTATTGCCGAAAAATGAAGAGTTTTCGCCATGCGCCCTGAGCAACTTCTGTATGGTGAGGCTGCTGCTGAGCGAATTGTCTCCCGTATATCCCCAACTGCTGCCTCTCAGGTCCAGAAACGACTTGACGGTTTTTCTATATTTTCGGTTGTTTGAATGAAAAAAAAAACAAATACAATAGGGTTAGTGGCTGCTTTGCTTATATTTCAATATGTCCCGCTGATATTGTGGGCTAGCTAACTCGACATCCGTGTGCATAATGATGTCCACGTAGTATCCTCGTTTTTGTGCCTCGTTCTTGGGATGCACGAACACAGGTGTAATCGGCAGCAATTCGATTTTTCTCGTCATTTTCATTTTCAAGTACTGCGTCGGGCTCAAAAAACCTATACATCAAAACGCGAAGAAATGGTATAGTTGTTTATATAGGCATAATATATATTATTATAGTATACCGAATACCGGTACACTGTTACTATTTTAATATATTAATAATTTTACGTGCACATTTATATTTAGAGAAAGCGACGCAGTGAGTAGGTGTTATATTATTTCACTAAGCGTATAACAAATTTATTAAATACTTCAAAATATATCTCGATCAGTAATATCTTTGTCGGCGGTAGTATCAATATGATATAATACTTATAAAATATTATTCTCATCAAAGACTGTTATAAGTATAGTTTTTAAACGAAAACTCTCATCTCTTTTGACAAACATATTTTACTCATTATTGTATGGCCATAATTTTTAAATTTAATATGTTGGTCTTAATCAACTCCCGTATATTTGTACAGTAATATTGTAAACATAACGATTTAACGGTTCGATTGTAACTAAAATAATATTTAAAATGTCGATCATAAAAACAAAAAATTAAAAACGATTGCATATACCAATCATATACCTACATATGTTTTGTATTGAGAATTTTGTTTTTGGCTCATTTCACTATTAATGGTTATTTTAATGAGATCATTAGACATTTGAAATTATCTGCTAACGATGACAACGAAGAAGATGATGATGACGATTGTAATTATGGAAAGAAACTGATGATTGATTTGTGTTCTCTGTCAAAGTTAATGTAAATTATGAAATGATAAAAATCGTCAATACACAAATCTTAGACATATAAATTTATAACATTGAGTAGCTAGTGTGTTTTTATACAAATTGTTTTATATTAAAGATTAAAATTAAATAAATTATTCAAGGAGGTGATGTTTGTATAATATAGAAGTATCAAATGTATAGAATTCTTTAATATCCATCTTATATTTTCTTATTTTCTGTTTATTGTTATTTGTTTCTTGTTATTATTCTAAAATTTTTAGTTTTAAATTTTCTATTTTTTTATCTATTTTTTAATATATACAATATGTAAACAATTAATTTTTATATGACATTAAAAAATACATTAATTTTTATGTTTTTCATGTGAAATATTTTAAATAAAATTAATTCTAATAGCAACAGATTAAAACAAAATAAATTTTGTAATAATAAATAATGTTATTTATCATAAACATTCAAAATGTCATAATAACTATGATCAATGTACTATATTTAAAAAGAAGAACTAAAATGATAATGATAAATATTTAGAATGAAAAGGAAGATATAATAATATATTAAAATATGAAAAAATCAAAAACAAAGTCATTTGAAAAAAGCTGGCCAGTTATCCATATATGCTTTGATATCAATTTGTTGGTAAAGTGATTAAAACGCAATTCCTATAAAACTATTTAATTCAAAAAGCCTAACCATTTGGAATAGTGCAATCATAAAGTATATAAAAAGTACGAATGTTCACACTACATATTATGTATGAACAGTTTGCATTAAAATGCGTTGGTAACAATAACTCAAAATGTCCTATTAAAATATGTTGTATTATTTTCCCATCAAATATTTAAATGTATTATAATTTCGTATCCAAGTTCTGTTTTATACATCTTAATCCTGTCAATGGAGAATTTTCGATATGTACGAGAATACAAACAAGATACGTTCTACCTACCTAGGTGAAACTAGCCGAAGATAAACTGCTTGGCATACCTACATTAAATATTATTATTACTTTATTTTAATGGATAATTACCCGGATAATAGTGTGCCCGATTATTTTTAATAACTAATTCAAAATAATTTATAACTGTAAAGTCCTAATAATAAGATAATAAAATAATGTTTAATCGTGTGAAACACACTAAAAATAAATAAAATTAGAAAGTGTAGTGTTTTTTTTTTCTTAAAATTAGGTGCAAATAGCACTATAATGTCGATAAGAAAGTTCATAAGTTTTAAAGTTCATTGTCCAATATCGCTGCAATTATTTAAGGTTTATTTTTGAACACTCTGAATGCACATTTATGATACACGTGATAAACCTTACATAATAACATTTTATTGAAGCATTTTGTTATCAATAAAACTGCGTCAAGGCGTTCATTAAATAAAATATATCGATTGCTCTGTAACTAGGCGTGTGTGAAAATATAATAAAATAATTAAATTTTTATGTACTACAATAGTTGTTCATTCATCATTCATTCATTCATTCAAAAAAAAAACCATAACATGATATTATTAGGGAAAATACCAGTATGATACAGTAAAATATTTCATCAAAAACTAGCGTTTATGCAAAATTAAATATCACAAATTTTTGTGAACACCGTCAAACACGAAACGTTTTTATCTAAGTAATATTGTATTCGTGCCATTAATAATACTGGTGAAACCAAAGTATCACGACATCCAGCGTAAACAGCTTTTTCTGATTTCGTTAAAATAAATAACTAGGTAATAACTAATAATACATTTTCCTAACGAAATACGAATACATGATATACATAACTCAACTACCTACACATTAATCTTAATATAAGATCATATTTTGATTCAAATTTGAGTTTTTTTTTTGTTAATTATAATATTATATTGGTATTATTATTATATTCCAATTGATTGACTAATAACATACATTCAAATGTATTATATTAAGTTAATGGTTATTTTTGTACCTATGTCCACTTCTTTTAAGCAAAAAGGATCGGGACGGTCTTCGGTGTACAGGTCGATGGGGTCTCTGGATTCGTAGACGAGCGTCGCGCTGACGTTCAGCTGTTCTTCCAGGAAATGAGCGATGCACTCGTACAACTCGACGGGGTGGCTGGGCACCAGGTATGTGATCAATCGCAGTGAATGTGCCATTATGGTTCTGCCGTCCTATAATTTCTCGTACGGGAATAATGTATTATAATATTGCGACGAAAACGGAATATTACTGTAATTTATTATCAAAATGTTGTACCGCGAATGTGGGTAAACGGCCAGTCGGCGACTCGAGACTTTCTCGAACGGATCGCAAACAACGGTGTTAACGGACGCACCGGCCGAAGCGATAACGGCGGTCTGTGGGTGGGAGAAGACCAGAGGATGAGTGAAGACGGTGGAAGAACCGTCTTTGGACATTGACATTCAGATAAGCCGATGCCGGTCGCGATAAACCGAATGCCTTCGCCTCCGTCAGCGGCCGTCTTCGGCGTTCCACCGTAACGTGCCTACATCGCTATGTATCTCTCGCAGACCCGGACGTAACTACGGTGGGACATAACTTCCCGGGTGGTTTTATTATTTCGATATTTTTTATTTTAATAGATAAAAAAAAACATTATTTAACCGCTGAAATTATTGAATCCTAAAACACACGCGCGCTCACAAGAGCTCGTCCGCAGATTAAAATGCATCAATGTAATAATAATACATGTAACGTGCAGTCGTTAAAATAAACGCGTACACAGAAATATCGATAAAACTAATAAACATTCGACGGCTCGATTTTTATTCCGATCATTATTATTATTATTATAATTACCGTTATCGATCATAACAATATAATGTACAGGTAGACACGAGACAACAATATTCGGTCATAGTTTCTATTCTACGGTTATTGTTCAACGATGCGTGTGAAGTGTTCCAAGTTTAAGTGTTTGTAATTGATATGGATAATAATCAAATTCGTATTAGAGCCTATACCTGTATGGAAATTTGTACAAAAATAGGTCATTAGATAATTAGACTAAATACAGTAAGTACATCGTGTTTGAACACTCTAATCAAAAAATTCAAAGTCCAAATAAAATACAAAAGAACATCTCGAAATCAACGACTCTCATCACTGGCAACAGTAAGAGATAGCATAACGTTTATACGGTAATATTTTTATCGAATTCTGTTGTAAAATTAAGATGTGATAAAGTAAAAACGGAATAAGTAATTAAAATATTGTGTGTCTACTTAATTAAAAAATAGAAAGCCATAAAATATAAAATTATAGTATACATTTGGACTTGTGTTCCAAAAACTAAAAAATAGGTACTTTTAAAATTACATAATATTTACATTTTGTTGACATTATAATATTATGTTTACAACTTTACTATATCATAATAATATATGTGCATTGTTTAATAATCAAACGTCTAAAAACAAAAAAATATAGCTTAATGATTCAGTGTACAATTAAGTAGCAATAGTCGTAAATAACAAAAATTCATCTCGTGGCGTTATATTCGTTATAATAATAACTTAATTTTTCAAAACACTTTCGACGCCTTACATATTTTGGGAATATCCGTTTGAGTTGAGAAAGTTTTCGTCTCCGGCGACTGGTGGAGCGTTGAAATAATGATTTACACTTACGCGAATATAATATTATAATATCATTATTACGTATCACTGAACATTATGATAGTGAGAAGAACGGAATAAAACAAAACAAAATTTCTGCTGACGATTGCGAGAGCGATCCAAACGAACGAAAGTCCCACCGACCGACACGATTATCTGTAACACGATTGATGAAACCTTCGTCCGTCCGTGACGCACTCGAGACATGTCGCCGTGCGTTGTGTAACACGTACGCGTAATTGACAGAATTATTATTATTATTTTTTTTTTTAATATTGTATGAATGAAAAGTTAAAAACTAAACTTAAACGTACGGGGACGTTAACTGCGATGAAAAATTTAAAATTAAAAATCAAATCGAATCAAATAACGATAGGTACATTGAAATAAAATTGTAATGGATTTTGCGATTGCGATACGTCGGTCGAGCGGTTCGACGTGTAATGTCGTGTGCGCGTGCCCAGTGTCCATACGCGTACTGAACTCATATCCATTCATTGAACAACTCACGCTTACACACTCACTCACTTACGACTCTCTCACACATTCACACACACACATTCACTCACACACACACACTCGCTATAGGTACGCGATTCCTGGCCGGTTTGGTTGACCGTTTATAGTCCGTTTCTACTACTACTACTATATTATATTTGCCACTACTGCAACGACTACTACTACTACTACGACTTACTACTATTAGTACCACTACTTAACTCCTGTGCAATGTAATATCGACCGTACAAACGCGTCGCGGACTATATAAATATTATATACCCAGCCGGATATACCGCGGGGAAACCGCGAGCAACCGGTATTGCGAGCGTGTGCGTGATGTCGGTCGTATCCGAAAACGGCATGAAAACGACCGACCGTATACCGGAAATACCGGTAAATTTTCCGTAAGACAATACTCTATACGTGATCGCGGAAGACGCTTCTTCGCGCCCGTCTCGGGCTGGGGCTTGAACGACGACGCAAAGTTTCGATACGATTTGAAAAAAAAAAAAACGCCACTCGACACCATAAATATTATTGTAACGATCTTTGCATACGTCCGACGGACATAATATTATTATTGTCGTGGTCGTTTGATAATGTTATTATTATTGTTTTTATTATATTGTGTTTTCCTATGTGTGAAATGAGCTTCTGTCATAGAGCTATGCGAAGCTACCTATTATACGCTGTACTAGATGATTTCCAAAGCACGCTAATCTCTTTTTATCGTCGACAATGCAGTAATTCGAAATCGGACTTTTGGAATATTCTTAAATATAATGTCTGCTTAAAGGTCGTATTATACAAATTATTATGGTTTATTTGTTCTGCTTAAGTAGTGTCTTTTAATGTAATGTCAATGAAGTCTTTATTTCAATTTATATAACCTTTATTTTCAACTTATTATTATTATTTGATGAATAATATTTTTTTAATTGTAGATGACGTATCAAAATCAAATTTGAACTAGTATTTTTTAGTTGTTCAATAATTCATGATAATGAATTCAAAATACATGAGAGTTATAGTGATCACTTCAAAATTTAAGTAATTAATAATTTATCAATATTAATTATTTGTAAAAATGACCTAGTACGATATTACATAAATCTTATATTTTTGTTTTGCTGTCTTTAAGGGTTTTTAATCTTTGTATAAAGATTTAAATAATAAAAAACTGCTCGTTTCAATTTTGAATTATATTAAATTATTTGAAAGTAGTTTTTTAGTAGGTATTGTACAAAAAAAGATTATAAAAATAAGAATTTTTATTAATTCATAATTTAAGGCGAGCAAATAATGAATTACTTCGTATACGTCTTTGAAACGTGTCAAATCATTTTTGTTGTGTCGTATGTTCAATTTTATTTCTACGTGTCGAGACATTGAGTTCAAGCGGATTATATACCTATACTACGACAGCGGGTGTGCTACACTGAAAGTCTAGGTTCCATTCATATTTTTAAAATGTTAAACATACTATCATAGTATTGTATTGTATAATAATATTTTATAATCTTGTAATTCAGTCATAAATTGAAAATAAAAATCAAATGAACAATTTCTATTTTATCTGATTTTTTTAAATGTATGTAAGAAGGCGTTTGTTTTTAGTTTTAAGATCAACTTTATAGGTAATATATGGTTATTAGATAAATTTGAAATAAGTAATTAGGTTTTGCGTAGCCTACGATTTCAGTTTTTTATCATTATAATATTGTAAACTATTTTAATTTATTATTTTTATGAATTGGCTTAATCTACTGGAAAGTAAAACTTAAAAAACATTTTTTATTATACTTATCACCAGTATTAATTATCATTTTCTTGCATAACTTTAAACTTTAAATTAATATTTTAGAATATCAATCATGTGTATAAAACCACAATAAACATTTTTATTTAAATCAGACCAATCATTACACCCAATTAAATACGTAAAAATTATAGGTAGTTAAACTAAAAAATACTAAAAATAATGTTAATTTATTATGATATAATCGGTATAAGATACAAACAACCTTTTTTCTTTTTTTTAAAAATAAACAGTGTGTACATTTTGATTAATTTATAAACTGTGAATTATTAATGGATCCCTTAGTATCAAAAATATTTTCGTATCTATGGTCAATACATAATGAATAGGACAAATTTAACTTTTAAAATTGTTTTTATTTACTAGATACTGAATAATTTATTTGATAAAATGACCATATATTATACAGATTTACTTTTGTTGTGGTACCCACAGTGCAATTAATCAATGGATTTGTTGAAACTTGTAATTATGATTTATTGTAATAAATTGGTCGAGTTTCAAACAGAAATTTTACATACAGTGTAAGCATATTATTACTAGATAGATGAAAATCTCGTATTTAGCTATAAATTATTTAATATTCCTGAATAAATACTAACAATACGAAAGGTTTTGAACATTTGTACAAATTTAACGTTCTCAACTTGGGTACATTGATAATTGAATTTATGGAACGTAAACAGGTTACAGCAATTATTTTATCGTCAACGTTGTTTTATTACAACTAAAATGGCTATTTAAATAATTAAATCAAAAATAAAATTATAGTTTGATGTGTGCAATAAATGTTGGCAATATATCAACAATTATAATTGAATATTCTTATACGAACGTCTAAATATTTTGCACTAACAATAATAATATCTGGCCTAAACTATTCGCTTAAACTTTAGATAATATAATTATGATATTTATTATAATGTATAAGTTATTCAATATTTAAAGAAATTCTGTGTAATTAAGTAAACTAATATTAGAACACATGTTAGTAATAATTAAATATTTAACCATTAATTATTATTTCCATTACATTCCATAACGTATAATATAATTAAATAATTAAAAATCAGTTATTGTGTGTGCTATTTTATTTTATTTTACATTCTTAAACTAGTGAGCATAATAAAATGCATTATTTATTTAATTTTGTATATTATTTTATTGATGTAAATTTGAAAATGTTGAAACATAGAAAAATGTATTTTTGTATACGTATAATGTATATACATATATGTGTGTGTATGTGTGTGTGTGTGGTTTTAATTATACTTTCCGATAACCTATTCAAATCAAACCATAAATAATTACTTATAATATTATGTAGCATGAACACTAACTCAATTAATGTGAAATTATTCAACTATAGAACGCATTAAATATCATTATTAGTTTCATTCAACGAATCATAAATAACATATCAGTATGAAAATTAAGTGCTAAGTTTTTTGTTTTCGACTAAATATTCATGGAATCCGATATCGTTTTATACTTACAAACAGGTTGAAAAATTTAATACTTTTCTCGGGACATCTTTAACGCATTAATAGACTTATATAGCTGCATATATTATATTATTATCTGACTCGAATGCAAATAGGTTGCGAGTGCGATGTTACGAATGTAATAACACATACCTACGTATTATGGAAATTGAAATGTCATTACAAATTAGATATTACGGACGTACGTACATTGATGTTTTCTAGCGTCGTGGCGTTCGAACATTGTTTAATTTGTATTTTATATTAATTTATTTCGTGAAAATAACTTCGACTGGATGACGTATCCTTACCGGCGGAGATCACTGTAATAATAACATATCAACACGACGATCGACAAAAACGATTGCGCAATGCGTTGTCGTTGAATCGTCTCGTTGTCGTCGTCTGTGCCATAGCACCGAACCAACTACAGCCGTTGCGCCGATACGGTATACGGTAATAACCGACGATCCGGTACAGGGCATATTATAATATTATACCTCTCGATATAAATCGGAGTTTAAAACAATAATAATAATTATCGTCGGTCCGCAGGAGTCTCGAAAGCGATTGGAAGTCTTCAAAGAACGTGGTCGCGACGGCGCGCGTACGTCTGCGTCACTCGTACAGCCAGCGGTATGGCGTACGCGACCACATCATATCCGGTTATCGAATACCACCGAATTGTGTGTGTGCGCGCGTTTTTTTTTTTTTACTTTTCATTTTAGCCGACACTGTTACGACGCGTTTGGTCGGTTGGAAATCCGCGGGACGTGTCTTACTGCACATTTCGAAATCCGGTGGAAACGATCAATGACCACGATTATATTATTTTCTTAGAATTTATTACAATAATAATATTGTCTCGGTGCCCGTGCACTGCATCGCCGCCACACACGCGCAACAAGTTAACCCACACCGGTGCACGACGGCACCTATACATTTAGTGTAGTGTTTTGCGTTCAACAGATCGAATTCACCCGTCAACAACATGCTGTCGTACGCGCGCAACGTTGGAACAGATTTCAATGTTACGCAACTACGACTGTATAGTATTGCTTTTCAAAAATCAAGATGGACACACAACATACGTAATATTTGATCGGTTTTCGTTGATTCGACGACATTGATATACCTAGGAATATTATGCCCATTAATAAAACTGGTGACGGTTCTTAGTGTGCAAACCGTTTGGCCGACTTGTGCTGCACCCTTAGAAATTAAAAAGTTTTTCTATTTCTATTTTATCGTTTTGAAGTAAATATTATCATTCGTTAAAATATTTATAAACCATATTATTATATTGAGAAAAATAAGCACCTATTAAATTTTCAGCTTTTTGTAAATCTTCACTTTTTGTGCATTACCAAAACTATCGGTCTAGTTTCGCCTGTGGGTATGACATAACCGCAAAATATATTATCAATAAAATATCTATATATAATGCTACACCGTTTATGATATTAAATATAAAAATAAGCTTATTACAGATGTGAACAACTTAAACCAAAGTACATAGAATAGCGTATTATATATTTATATGTATTATATGTATTTAAGATGTCTATTTTAAGATATTCTATATAAGCAAACTAATAATGAATATTTGCATAAGTATATGGTGGTATTATCATAACCTATATCTATTTGGATGCAATGATTACTTGATGAGTATGTTATTGTATTTAAAAATGATTAGCTTTGTAAATGTTAAATGAGTATCAAAAAATAATGAAGAATGTGAATAGCAAAATGTAAAATTGTATATTATATATTTGATGAATACACTTGATTCTTAGTATTAGAAAAAATTTGCTTTACTGTTTTTAAATACTTATTTAATAATGAATATTTACAAGTTTACAACGCTGATAATTTGTAAACATAACAAAATACACATCAAGTAATGATGGCACCAATTAAATATAGTTTATGAATTTATAACATTTTTGGAGGGAATACAAATTAATAAAAATATATAGGTATACGTTATGTAACGATTACATATATTTTGTTAGTTTTGAAAAGTTTAATAAACTAACATTTATAATACCTATCGTTTTATTGTACGATACGAAATTTATATATTCTTAATGATTACATACCTACTTTTAAAATAATCATAAAATCACATAAAATAGATTATACGATGAATTAAAATTTTTAATTGAACTAATCAACCGATTTATACATTTTATTTTAATGAAAAAAAATTATTACAATTTTACACTACACAAAAAAATATTCGTAATAACTATATGAAATCGAATTTTATCTTAAATCATATCATATTGTATTAATGAATTATATTATGATAGTCGAATTAATAATCAGTAGTCGCGGTGCATTTCTGTTACTGTAAGAAGTCTGTTTACGCTTTTCTCAGTAAAATATATAATAATGAAATTGAATATACGTTTTTATAATTTTATTTTTAATAAAACCTCGTACATGCAACAGATATTGGTTTTTTTTTTAAAAAAAAATTCTATTTAAGAATCTAACGAATGAATGATCATAAAAAATTGATAATGTCTAATTAAATACCATGATAAAAAAAATTGAATTACCAAAAAAATTAAATTTGTATGTGCATTCATTTTTTCCTTCAGCGCTAGATAACATTCAATACACTTAATAATATTTCAATGTACGTTTTAATATTGTTAGTTTCGTTTAACAATTAAGCGAACCCAATGAAATGTGTTTGTCTGCAGACAATAATAAAGCTATACGAAATGTCGATTAAGTAAAGTTTTTCAAAACGAACAAAACATGACTTGTCAATTTGCTTGTCCAATGTTTAGACAACCGTCAAAATCTTTAATTATCAAAGTATGATATTGAGCATTGCAAATCGTACATTAAACAATAAGCTATAATGACATAATAACCTTCGTGTATTAGCCATACTCGCGGCTTAGTAAAATGTTCACACAACATATATCCCAGGTAAATTGGTTAACGGTTTAATGATACGGAGCAACAAAAATCATAATATTATATACTCTACACAGTATTGCAGGAATATGCAGTATTTATGTGTACTGATTAGTTCATCACAGTCTTAGTCAAATATTTTAAACAAAAAAATATTGTATTAGTAAAAATTCAACGCTTTTTTTAATTGTTGAGTACCCAAATCAATTAATTTGATAAACATAAAACCCGTTAGTTACAACAATATATAAATAATTTCAATTACCTTAATTACTTTTTTTCAATTTCTATATAATATAGTTAATTTTTTATGATCGTTAAAAATTTTGCAATTTAAATTATATGCACTGAGAATAATTAGCTAAATTCAACCATAATAATTGTGCTATCAGTTAGGTTAAGTTAAGTTAGGTTAAAGTACGTTTTTTGTTTTTAATAACTTATCTATTAGTGTTGACTTATTTTATATTTTTTATGACATAATCTAGAAAATATCATATTGAGCAAATTTGTTCAGGATGTAACTGCCTCGTTATTACAACACTAATGTGTGTTTTGATTTTTAATGTGGTATTATTTATGTTTTGTCAATATTATTTCTTTATTTTATTTGAATTGTAAAAGTATTTTAGAACATGGTCTTTACTAATCAGTTATCTATAGACAATTCTTTATTATAATGAACATTGGTTGAGTGATAGACTTCTCACATTCCGACGGTGAATTTTAAGAATAATTAACTTATATTTTTATCATTCATATAAAATCAAATTAAAAAAAAAAAATATTTTTCTAAAAACAAATAAATATCAGATAAAATTGATTAGGTTGCGTATAAGTGCAAAAATAATATAAAGCGTTTAGATTTTGTCAATCAATTACATTTTCACAGAATATATTTTCATTTTCACTTTTTTATGCCAATTATGTCCAAAGAAGTTTAAAAGTATTTTAAAATATTGCACTATATGTATTGGATTTTACATTCATAAATAGATAGGCATCACATAAAAAACAATTGATATTCTGCATTATATAGTATAAACAAACAATTAAGAATTCACAAAACATGTATTAAAATAGATTACTTACAAAAACAGTACATTATATTACATAATATAATTCATTCATTTATGAATGGAGTTAAATTTAAAAAATAAAACTTTTGGAAAATTAAAAAAAAAATACTGTGCCAACACTATTCATAAATAAATGTAAAAATTATCCATGCACGACGAATTATTGTACACATTTAACTACTTTCAAAAGTATTTTAACGATGCATCTATACGTTGAGCTACAGAACTTTTTTTATGTAAATAAATTTATTTCCTGAAAAACTATGAATTATCACTTTTTGTTTATTTTATATTTTTAGTTTGATCTAAAACCTTAATTACAATTGTTTTTATTTAAATTTCATAAATACAAGGTTTTTTTGTACAGGTATTTAATATTAATATTGTTTTTGTATAATATTTAAAATCACGTTAGCATTTCTTAGTAATACTGAACTGTTGAAATAACTGTTTATAAAAACAAAAAAAAAATTAGTTGAAAAAAATTGTAAAAAATTGTATTTAATAATATATTTGAATACATTTTTATCATAATATAAATATAATAATATAATTACTAAGAATTGAATAAATCAAAAAATATGTTTATATAAATTTATACAAATATGTTTATTATTACTAAAATGTTTAAAATTTAAAATTCTATTAACTCAAAGAGAAACAATCTAACCGAAATTTTATTGCATTATTATTAGATAACTATAAACGTAGTTCTAAATATCAGGTTTCTGTAAAATACAATAACATTTTAATGGAAAAATTTTATAAATTTTTAGTTTATCTTCGCCTAAAGTGTCATTCCTCATGTCTATAAACATAATATCACTTATCAGCATTGTTACGTCCACTATCCAACTTTATTTAATCTACAAAAACGACGATACCACATTATTCATTCATATTTTGATTCGACTTTACTCTTTTTCTAGAATCTTGTTTTTTGCTGTCTAACTATGTGAATGTACAATAGCATTCAATAAAATATATCGTAAAATTGATAAAAATTTGAAAATTGTGTTACCTGATTTATTTTTAAAATTCCTTTGCTATTAGTAATAAAATTCACAGTTTGTATTGAATGAATTAGTTATTTATACAACGATCAAACATTTTTTAGTAATAAATTATTATATTGTATGTAATTGTTAATTCAATTTAACGAAATTAAGCATTTTTAAATAGCTACTTGCGGTAGATTAAGTCTCTCTCGAATGAGTCATAATTGAATTACTAAAAATAAAATGTATTTTATTTATAAGAATCGGGAATCAAGTTAAAAAAAAATAATTCATTCAATTTCAAGTTAATTTCTAATGACAGGATATTACATGATTCTATATATTATGAGTAATAATTTACTATGTTTTATTGTAAATAATTTTACTTGGTTAGGTGGTAATAATATTACTATTTAACGATTGTTGGTGCCTGATGAGTTATAAGATATTTGTTGCAAAATTCTCTTACAGAATTTGTCTAAATTTGTTAAATTAATAAATTATTTTCATGATAAAGCTTTAAATAAACAATATTAAGTTAAATATTTAAGTTGTAATAAGTTACACAAAACTGTTAAAAATATACATAAAAAATGAGTTTGTCCCTAATTTGTTAACTTCATATAAAACTCAATATAAAACAGTTTGATGGCTCAGATTGTTTAATATGAAATCACTAAAGTCGATATAAATATTTTGTATAGACTTTTACTTCTTGTATTGTTATGTTAGCAATGAACAACAATTATATCATAAAATAGATAATATTCGTAATTCCTTGAACCAGATGGCACTTAAATAACACACAGTTTTCACCCTCTTAGTAGATACGTTTTTAGGTAAACAAGCATTGTCAAGTACTTAAGAAGTACAACAATACTCGATTCTAAGACTTGAAATTTAGTGAAATTCGTACGGAAATGAGATTATTTTCAGTAGCCTCTTTGATAGCTGCTAAGTATAAATACACTTGAACACAAAAGTATTTGAAATCATTGAACGTAATACAAATGATAAGAAATATCTTTAAGAGGATCCTCAACGACTGTATTTGTTTTTCCCTGTCTACTCTATTATATACATTGCGATGAAGCTACTTTCTGCATATACAGAGTGACTTATTACTTAAATTTAATAAGAGTGTTGTAAAAAATAAAAAATAAATAACGGGGTGATATTTTTAAAAATGCATTTTTTTCATAATATAATAGTGTTTATTCACAAGCGGTAGTTAAAAAATGTTTACACGTATAATAATATAGTAAACGATTTTCGATTAGATTTTGACGACAGTAGTGAGATGTAACGGAACAAAGAATGATTTATTCTGATCTGTCAGGGAAAAGGAAAACAACGAAAGAAATAAAGACACGAACAACTCGATTTGTGAGACCATTTGGTAGGTACTTACAATAACAAAAATAATAATGATAAACATAATACAATATCAGTGAACGGTGGAGTCAATGTTGTATTATACTCGCTGTTACGATGATAATATTGTTTTTATCTACTGCAGTGGGAGTAAGGATCTCCGGAAATGGACAAAACTAAATTAAACGAAACCATAACGGCGCATTTGCTCTCGTGCAACATGAGTATAATATACGTATATGTATATATGCGCACGCTATATATATATATATATATATATCGTATTATATTCCAGTAAGACTGCTTGAAAAATAGTCTGACTGTGAAATCGTATAATAAAAATATTATTGTATTATTATATGCGCATAAATTTGAAGGGTCGAGTGAAAAAAAAAAAAAAATAACAATAATAAAAACCGTCTTCGCCTTACGACAACAACATAATATTACGACGAGACTCACACGACGAAGGCGTCGTCCGCCGTCCGGAGGTTGCGTTCGCGGCGATGGCGCGGGCGGTGGTGGCGCTTGCGCTCGACGAGCGTTTCGCGCGCATATCGACAGCTCCTTCCCCGGACGGCGTCGGCGGTCAGTGCGACTCCGAGGCTTTGCGAGATGCGACCGTCCGACGCCGCCGCCACCGTTGCCGATGACTTGCGGTAGGCCTTTGTCGTGACATTTGAGTTTTCTATCCGCCGACAGTGGCGGACGTTTAAACGCTCCACCGATACTACAAACGCCATCACCATTTACTGTTGGTTGAGCTCGTCGTCTCCCACTGGGAGACATAACTATGGACCGTCAGCGCTGGGTGGAAAGAGAGGTACAGGGTGAAATGCTATGATATTTATAATATATAGGTACTATAGGTACATGTAGGTATAGGTAACAAATAGCTCTCCCTTATGTCCCTTTCCTTTATTGAAAATCGTATATTTCACCCCACCCCCTCTCCATCTTCAAACACCCACCAACACTTGTTATTAGCCCGTCTTCGTCCTCAAACCTATCACAACCAGCAGTGTGTCACCACTGTACTTTGTTTTCCAGGAAAACATAAAAATAATAAAAATTCAGATCGAAATGAGATATAGTCGTCTCATGACAGTATCACCTATACTATTGTATAACTTACTGCAACTGTTGTTGACTTGTTGTTATGTTTGTTTGCTGCAGGCACCTTCCCGAACGTCGCAATGCAAGAAGTGGAGAGGGCCAAGGCTAGACATATGGCAAAAAAACAAAACAGTGAGTGTATAATAATAATAATAATAATCTATTGTTGCGATAACACGATGATAATATTAACATTATTTACCTACTACACGTCTCGCCGAAATTGGATACCTATAAGTAGACTAAATGGACATGACTGCACACACCCACCTACACACACACACATGTATCACATACACGACGACGATGGCAACAACTATAACGACGATGATCGTGGAATATATTAATATTATTATTGTGTTAGATCAATCTTATGGGCACTAAATTCCAATACCCGTTGACTAGTCAATTTTTTTCGCTCTTACTCCCTGATTCTACGTTTTGTTACGTTATAATACAATATAATATAGTTAACGTCGCTGTACGGTTCGTAATAATTGTTATTCCGCTTTCATTGCGATTTAATATCGTGTACAGTCGTTAACCGCGAAAGTTTATAGTTCAGCGTTCTTATATACAGTCACAATAACACGTTATAATATGCACTCACCCTCCGTTTGAACGATACATATATGATTGGAAGATTGCTGACGTTTTCCACTCGCGAAATCAAAGTCATGTTTACGTAGAAAAATAATACAAAACTATAACGATAGTTATTTTTCGCTTATGAAAAACATTATGTTAAACAATTTCGTACATTGTGATTGTGATATTGTTAATACTCGACTGCCTTGTTGTGATGTTAAAGATCATGACGTCCAAAAATCCGTACTCAAAATCATATTTTATGCGTTTAAAAGGTCATTCGGACTATAATGTTAACATACAAACGACCCAATGCTTCCTAAGAAACACCATACATATTTATTATCAAACTATAAGAAATTTAACACACTTTCTATACCTGGAGTGTTATACATCTCATTTAAACAAAATTTCCACATATTATTATAATATCAAATCCTTGTTTCGAAAAAAATAATAATCATTATGAACATACTATTAAAATAATTTATGCAATTTAATATGTTTTATTATGTACATGCATTTTAAAAATAGTGATAAAACATGAAAGACTTTAACTATTTATTCATTTAAATAATGTTAAATATTAAATATTAAAACCTGTAAAAGTTTTAAATACAGTGCATTTAATCTGTACTATATATTTTACAATGGGTATCGTTCTACCATAGTTATAATGATTTGATTTGATTTTGGAATCAAAATGGGATTTGTTTCGTATAAATATTGCAAAAACGACGAAGTTTATAATCCAGTAATGTGTTTTATTTTGATGATGCGTAGTAATGATAATGTAGGTGAAGTAATTTCTTAATGTTAGGTCAAGGTAACGTGAGCAATTTGTGGAATTCAGGTGTGCGTGTGTGTGTGCATGTTTACTGATGTTTTTCAGGGTGCAAAGAATGTCACATTCATATACGTTTAGAAATTCAGATTATTATTATTTATTAATTACGCAGTTATTATTCTATAAACAAATAAATGTAAAATGTTTTTTTTTTTGTGTAAATTATTACATTAAAAGTGCCTATCTTAGAAGTAAATTAAAATTATACACAGGTACTTGACATTTAAAATAATTACTAAGCAAAACCAGTCATCGTTTGAAGTTTAACGAAATAAATTATAATTCACAGAATTATTAAAAAAAAAAAAACATAAAAATAACTATGGGCATTATAGACATTAATGATTCATTGTGAAAAAACAATCATACTATACATTTACATTATATATACATGTATATATATATATAATAAATAAATATATGATACATATACTTATTAAAAAATCTATAATAAAAAATAAAAATAGCTTAATTTTTTACAAATTTGAATAAAATAATTTCAAGTACTTAATTGAATTATGTACATTTATTTTTTAAAACTTAAAAGATCATAATTAAAATATTGTATATTAGTTTATAATATTATTATTTAATAACAACATATTATTTTTAAATAGATTTTTTATGTATATTTTCTATTCTAAAATTCAATAGGGCATTATTAGTCTCAAATATTTTTATCACAAATATACATATGAAGTATAGAATGTCGTATCTATCTAGTCAAAATTAATTAATTCAATTAAGATATAAATTATTATGATAAAATTTTAAAAATTAAAATCTTTACGTCTTAGTAGTTATAACATTACAGTAAGATAGTTTTTTTTTTTTTTTATCATATTAAATCAATTAACTCTTTTTTTTTTACATAGGTAAGGGCATTGTTGGATGTATGTCTAGTAAATTATCATATTAATATAATATAAACCCAATACTAATACATAATTGATAAACATATATTTGTTGATCTGTAATGTATTGAATCTTCAAAGATCTTTTATGCAAAGTACACAAAATATACATGCGAGAATATAATATTATGATTTATGGACAACAATAGAATACCTATATTCTCAGTCAACTCGACATCACTTTAAAAATTGTTATATTACCTACTATTTGTAAGAGTAGATTTATTCATTATTTTTATCTTTTATATTTTATATGTTACCAATATATTATACACAAAACATTTTATACGGAAAATTACTTATATGAATAACGTGGATTTTCATTAGAGTGCATTGTTAATAATTGTTATTTGAATTAGCTTACATGGTTGGATGATATGTGGGAACATTTGTCAATCGGTTGTTGATTCAAAGTTTAAACTGTTATTGTATTCGTCTAAATTTATGTTCAGCTGGAAACCATAAATCGGACTAGTATTATTTCTTGAATGTCCATAAAACAAAACTGTCAATATTATTCAATATATACTATTATGAATAATGAAAACCTGCACTGGACGCTAACCTAAGCGATCAGTATCGGAATGTTATTTTCACTGGCATCGTATTTTTCACCCTTACTCGAATAATGTCATATCAAATTACTATGATAACAGTTGAATAACGCTTTTATACATGTATTTTATATTTATTTTACGCTGTGATGTTATATAAATATCGTATGAATATAATAGTGCATTAAACTGTAGTAATATTAAAGTGCATATTTTGTATACAATAAATAAAATATGTATCAGATATTAATATATTTAATGTTTATGAGCATAACGGATTATCTGAATTATGTTAACTTAAATTTCTAAATGATCTACAAATTCAATTTTTTATAAAATATTCAGTCTAATGTAATATTTTTTGCGAAAATATTATGATTAAATTATAGGCTATGCGTTTAAAGTTCCTCCATTGAACGGCTTCTTCATTCTGTGTCTCTGTGAACTATATATTATTTTCCTCATACATATTCACTTATTGTTTCATATTTGAGTAGGTTATTCAATAAAAACTTATTTAATATATGTTATATATGTATATACATTTAAGCCAAGATAGATTTTGAATTTAGGCATTTTAATAAAAATCAATTTTTTATAGGCAAAGTAGAACGGCAAAAATCATCAGACAAAACGTTATCCAAAGCACCAAGTATTGAGACCAAAAAACAAGAAAAATGAAAAACAATATTCACATATTAAAGGTATTATTTACATAATAATAGTATAATAATACGTTTACTTGTGGTCAAAATTTTAACAATAAACATATGTACTTGCACAATAATATATCATTACATTTTTCATTTTCCATGATGCACACTTGTCATATTGTTTTCATATAAATTATGCGTGCAGTAATTAACTTTGTTACAAGTCATTTGTTTAAATATATAAATAAATACCTATGAAATTAGAAAAAAATCAATTTTAACTGCAGCTTATTTATTTGCGTGAAACTGAATAACATAAAATATAAATATTGAGCTTTTAAAATGAGTTATTATACTGCTCATTTCTGTTAATCTTCACTTTTTTTGTTTGTACCCACTCTTATTAACAATATCAGACGAAAATAACTTTTTAATACTTTATTTAAAAATCTAAAAATATTATTGATATAATATTTTGAGAAATAAAAAACAATTCAGGTAAAGATAGGTTTACGAAGAACTATTGATTCATTTTTTATTTTCAGATTTAATTCACATAATGAATACATTGCATCATATTAAAAAAATGTTCATATTTCACCATTTTCAATAATATACAATAATAATTGTTTTTTGTTTCAGATTTTATTTTTTTAGCACTTTCACTGAAAATGATAACAACACAGTAATTCGTAATCAAACATACTTCTTTAAGTAGGTACACTATAATATTGTTATTGTAATTTATAACACACATCATAATTTCATTTTATATTTACATAATAATGATCGTGTTAATTTTACCTCAAATGTTATCACGTTTCATTTATTCAACGACCAAACATATTTTGTAACGTTTAGAGTGCAGAACAACTATAATAGAAATATATTATGTATTATCTATCTGTTGTAAAATAATTTTATGTCACACATATATTTTTTTTTTTATAAATTTAAAGCTCAAACATCTTTGAATGTTTAATAATACTATACGTACTTTGTAAGCGTCTTAGACGTATGTCACACACATTCATATTTATATTATTACACCTATACTATATTTATAGACTTATGCGTAATATGAATGGAAATAAATAAATATAGTTTCATTTTAACAATTTTTATGATTTATACTCTCATAATCTAACATGAATAAACTACAATATATTTTATTTATCACTATTTAATGGCTTATGTGTATTTGAGTCTATTATTTTTTTTTTAGATACATGGGTTTGCGCATTATATTTTTCTCTAACTTATGCAGTTTATTGAAATAGAAATATTTAATCAATCAAAAAATATATATGTATATATTATATTTTTTACTGAAGTTAGCAAACTTTTTATTAATTTATATTAGATAACAATAATTTATATTGTGAAAAGAAATTAAATATAACTTTTTAGTTTCATTGTGTGCTTAAGAATTGCTTAACAATTTTTTAACATTACATAATATTTCTTACTGTTATTTTTTTTTTATAAATAATAAACTAAAAACTTACTACAATAAAAATAAATTTTCGAATACGAGTATATAAATCATACTATCTATTTAAACATTTGGTATATTACCATAACAGTAAAATATGACCTAGTATGCTTTATATTTAAAAAAAAAAACACATTTAAGTGCATTGATTAATGTTTGGGTTGTGGCGCTGTTGTTAATGTCAGCTTGGCATGATCAAAAACAAATTGGGTACTTAATAAATGAATGGGCAAAAAAAAATGGTCGAAATGTCGTGAACAAAACAGTCCGAGAACAGTTTTTATGATGGTTGTGAATTTATCAAACTGTCTGTGGTCGGATATTCAAGAAAAATCAATACCCATACACTATATAGTACATAGCGTATACAGAGAACACTAAAAACACGTTATTTTATTAAAATAATAACTTATAGATGTAGTGTTTATTTATTTATTGTACCTTGCTTTATCTTCTACCTTTATGAAATATAACATAATATACTGTATGACTGTATATTTTGGCTCAGATGCCAAGTCAAATATTGTGACATAATATTATTGATCTACTTCGCGATTGAAATATAAAACGACGTCGAAAACATGATAATAAATCAACGATAAAAGGTCATGAAATATATTTATGGTGACATTTTCAGTTTCTTTTTATATTCTTTGTAGGAAACTTATGTATAAAATATGATATCATACTCAGACGAATGAGACGACTGCCGTCGCGTGGGATGTGTCATCGATGTAAATATAGAAACAATAATAATAATATTATGCATCACGCGTTATTTCGACGTGTCCTCGCTTCCGGTAAAAATACAACGAATCTTGGAAATCAATAATTTGAAACGGCCGGAGAAAAAAGGCAATAAACTAGTTTACTTATTATAGTGTTTTGAGAATACCGCCTACGTGATGCGCATACGCGACGTTTTAATACCAAACTCGCAATGTTTTACGTTTACGTATCTATCTGTATGATATACGCATTTACTGATGGAAACAGTTATAAATCTGATTTCAAGAAACAGCTGTTGTTCGCACGAAATGCATAGTTCATTCGAGAGAGAGATAGAGCGAGAGAGAAAGAAAGAGAAAAGTAGTAGGACGTTTCATGGCATCCGGAACAAAATACGTAGGTACACTTAATTCATTCTGCTGACACAGCGCGATTTCTTTAAACAATAATCTCGAATTCAGTGGCCACTTCATTTATGTCTGACACACACGAACACCGATTGATCTTAACGTTCAATGGCATTTCCAACAAGTCTCTAAAATGTCTTAAGTGTCTGTACTATTATTTCGAAGCGTCTAACTGATTCAAAAATTATTTTTTAAACGTCCGTACCTTTGACGTAAACGTTTATTACGCATAGAAACGATGATTGTACTCGTATATAATATTATACTTTAATCATTCTTTATATTTTGAAACAACGAATATGTTGATAATCCTTTTTGAGAACTGTAAAACATTTGTAATTATAATATTATATTATAATCTCATGTCTGAAAAATTTTCTTTTTTTTTTTAGTCATTATGTAATGTATGTTATTTTTCTCCGATTCTGTTCTCAATCGTTTATATTTTAAGGAAAAGAAAAACTATTTTTTAGCACGGCATGTACTTGCACTTAGCCAAACGATGGTTTTTATCACATAGCAACACAATTATAAATTACAAACGATTTTTCTCATTCAATATTTCTCGATACTGAAAAACAAATTCGTCGTATCGATCGATAGATAACAAGAAAGTATTTTTTATTTAATGTATAAATTTATATACAGAAAGAAAGTTTATTTGCAGTTTAGAAACGTATAATAAACTCCTGAAGTTTAAACGATTATAAACGATATAAAATTGTATTAAATTGTTAGTCTACATAGTCTACAATATATATGTATATCTTAAAAATATTTTATCAACATCACGATGTATTGTTTGCATGAAAAAATTATTTTTCAAAGTAAAAACAAAACTTAAACTATTACTCAAACGTCTCAAACCATGACATAAATGCATATTGTAGGGATATTATAATACAAGATGTATATGATGTATTTCTATCAAATCAATTGTGAATGTTACAGGTAAGTGCAGGTGATAACAATGGTACGTTTTCATTTTCGACGAACTAATTATTCACCCGTCATACATCATAGTTCTTAATGATACATGTGATGTTAAGACAACACGCAACGTGCCTATTATAAAAAGCAATTTATTATCATCACGGACGACGACGTCGAACGAGTTAGATATTATATTATATTATTGATTTTTTTTTTTTTTAGATATATTTAGTGACGTCGGGCAGGACTTAGAAGTATAATTTTAGAAATGACGTCAATCGTCCGCGGTGGACGTACGTCGTATTTTTCAAAATTCGATTTCAATGAACATTATTACGGAGACGCAACGGCGGAGTAGGAAGACACTACGGCGGCTAGCTGCAGCCGCGACACGGACGACGCTATTGGCCAGGGCGCAAAACAACATTTAAAATAATAATAATAATAATATATACCGAGCAAGGATAACGTTATGTGCGATATATATTATATATTATAATATTATTATTATTATGTACGGTCTGCCGCCGTCGTCTGCGCGCCGCGGTGTGAGTGAACGACCTCCGAAGGTCTTTATCCCGCATTCTTTGACCCAGAAAACCGGCCTACCATTGCCGGACCGGTGTGTGTTTTTCTCTATAACTCACACATACACACACACACACACACACACACACACACACACACACACACCACACACACACACACACGGCAGCGGCAAGCCGGACATACTTTCGCCGGTCATATAATATAATATTATATTATATACTGTAAACGCCTTTCCCCGGACCACGTTAATATTACATTCCGCGCTACACATCCGTCACATTTGCAAATTTTTACATCGTCGTCGACCAGAAGATTTCGTACACCGATATATAATGATAACGCAAAACGTTATAATAATGCACAAGCATATCATAATAATATTATATAGCTGCCCACGAACAACCCTTATGTGTATTTTATCCTTTAACGGTGAATTTTTATTTAAATTCTGAATTTTTTACTTTTTTTTTTTTGGAATCATATAGAATTGTTAGATTTTCAAATACTTGGATTTTATATCGGTACCATTTCCTTTTTTCCCATGTATTTTTTATATATTATTATTATGATTAATGGAAATTTTTTATGTATCTAATTTAAAATCTGAACGAGTAGTTTTATCTGTAAAAATTTTCCGAGTATAATAAATAATAGGTACTAGATTTAATACTACATATTGTATTTTGTATTTTTATAAAACCACGTTTAACGATTTTTAGGTTTACTGTATAACATAAATGTTTATAACACAGAAATTAAAATTTTGATTTAAATACATCCAAATTTTCTAAAAAAAAATGTGTATGATACCTACTCCTTAATAATATAAAAATCTAAATAATTTAAAATGTGGTCTTCAATATCTAAGCTATACTATCAGAAATTGAATGAATTAGTTATTAAAGGAATAATGGGGTAAATACGATTAGTGAATCATCATTCTGTATACGAGTGTTATGTTATATGTAAATCAAAAAATAGTTGTAAATTAGTTAAATCACTAAATGAAATCGATCGTTTATCGATAACAAACGGAACTAAAATCTTTCCGCCGTTAATGATAATAATTATTTTTGTTATCATTATTATTATTATTATTATTATTATTCTCCGTGGCCAGAATGTCACGAGTACACGTCTCGTTTTTTTTTTTTTTTTTTTCAATGGAACGCGGTCGACAGCTGCACTCTGTCAATATGATAATAATATACCGTTTTGGCGATCTAGAGTCTTGACGGATTTCAGAAGACCTAAATATTATGGCAAACACACCAGTTATAACCAGTCGTCGAATATTTTAGGAATAATATAATATTGTTGGACGATTTTCAAATATTAGTTTGAACTAATTATATTCATAATAATAAAAATAATAATAATATTTCAAATATAGACTTTAGAATAATTAGGTAAAAACAATTTCATAGGTCTCTAAAAGTGGCATTTAATATTTATAAAAATGAAAAACATATACTAGGTACTTTATCAATTTTTATGTTAACCGTAACTTTTTTTTATCACACGCTTAAATATCAAAAACATGAAATTAAAACATTATTTTTTTAAGTTTATGGTAGAATTAAAAAAAGTTATAGTAGTTTTAAAACTACATACAGTGTTCATTGTTCACATTATTTATACTGAAATTATATGTAAATTTTAACAGTAAGTATGTATATTGTATAATATAACAACATACATTAAAAGTACTAATGCATCAACATTGCATTTGTTGGTAAATTGTATTAGCTTACAAAATAATAAATGAAGACACTAAAACAATATGGGTATTCAATTAGTATAATGTATTTGAGTAACATAAAATTTATTAATAATAATAAAATTTAAAAAATTTACTATGATAATTTGTTTAAGTATATAAATGAATTTCAATCAACTATTTTTAACAATTTTTCATCATTATTATTGTTATTGTATTTATTAATCATAGTGATACAAATGATTTATAAGTATTAAGCCAATAGTTTGTATTGCTGTTTTTGTACAGTATCAATCGATAAACTTTCAGGTATCTAGTAACTGAGAAAAAGTTGTCATAATACATTAATACCATTGGTAAATTAGCTTATGTTTTATAAATGTAGTCAATCATTTAAAAAAAAAATATTGAGTGACATTAATAATACAATAATTGCAATACCTAGATTAATATTTTTTTTTTAAGTATTTTATTAAAATATTTTTTTTTTCAATAGTAAATATATAATCTGCAGACTAATTTTACAATAAGAATATGTGCTATACTAAAATACTTGGACATAAAGTTACTTGATAAATGGACTAATCCAGGCGGCTTCACTCTATAATTATATAATATAATTAGTAAATAATTAGGTATCACACAATTTAAAACTATACATTACTTAAAATTTAAAGAAATCATTTAATATTTTAGATAATTTAAAAAATATTATAGATGTAGATAAATTTGTACCTATATTAAGTAATATAATAATTTTTTTACTAGATTGAAATTGTAGTTAATCATACAATTATGGTGTAAAATTATAAAAAAATATCGCAGAATTTTTTTTTAAGAAATAAATTAAATAATATCAATAAACTGTTAGTAATATTATATCAAATAAATTTAAGATAATTGTATGAAACTAATTAAAATACCAATCTACAATGTTTGTTTGCTTACCTAATTAAAATACCTCTTGTTCTCTTACTATAATAATATGCAGAAATAGTATATACTGCTAAAATTTGTGTGTGAAATATTTTTAAATTCATTAAATTCCTTCAAGAAAATAACACTGTTATTGTTATGAATTTGAAATATATATTTGTATAAACGAATTGTTTGTTAATTGATATTTAAGTGCATTTAAAAAAATTGCTCATTATTACAGGTATTCAAAAAACGAGTATGTTGTTCCTTATATAATTTACTCTATCAGCGATTTGTTGTAAATATTAATTTTAATTTATACCTACCTATAGGTTCATTGCAATATTTTAAAACTTGAAATCTGAACGTCTATTAGAAAGGTTTTGTAACACCAAATCCGGTCGCAATTTACTCTATTCCATCAGGTTATTGCACTGTTGACATTCGAAAGTCGTGGATTTCTGTTATTTCTGTTAAATGTTTATTTCTTTTAATTAATTTTTTTTCGCACCATACTATGCTAGTGTCTAAAAACAAATAGTGTGGAAAACGATGGTGTAAATAGTAACTAGGTTTAATATTGTCCGAAAACTTGTATTAAGACTTAAAAAAAAAAACCTTTTTCGACCTTTAAAAATCGATATAGAACCTAAATGCATTAATGGTAGGATTTAATTCATTAAGAGAAATTGGAATCTGTCCAACTAGCTCCGTAAACACGATAATCTTGGCTGTAGATTTCACGGTTTTGATCGCCAAAGTCTCCCAATTTCACCCGTGTCTAAAACAATAATTTTAATTGACTAAAAAATTGTTTACTCACATAATGAGTACATTATAATACTTAAAACAGCTAGTTTTCTACTACACAATACTATATACGTATTAATAAGTCATAAATATTATGTTTTTGGTAAGTAGCACTTGTTTTATCACTTCATAATATATTATAACGGCGTAATTTATTAAAACTCTATAGAGTATATTTTTTAAGTATAAATAATAAAATCGGAATCAAATTGAAATGCTTTTTTTTATCACATGCACAATATTTTTTTTCGCTGCTTAATTAGATTAAAATGTATAACTATTTTTGTTTTAGATAAATGTATGTGTGATCTGATAAAGTTACCTATTGAAGTATTATGATATAAGAACTAATGAAGGATATAAGAGTGATTGTAAAGTTATTATTTTTTTTTTTACTGAAAATATTAATTTTACTGAATATTGTATGAATTTTATTTCATTAAATAATTGAATAGATGTATGTCCGAATAAAGATAGTAATATTATAATAAGTTACATATACGATAGTTCGTAATACTGATCTATTCACCTTTCACGTGTCTTATAACGGATATTTACTCAGACGAGTATAATGTTTTTAAATAATAACAATTTTTAGGCGATACCAAATACCTAATTTAGTTTATTTATTTAATTTTTACTTTGTTGTAATTTTCTAAAATGATAATGAAATCTAAGACTTTATGACACAATCATCTGACTATTAGTCTTCAAAACGCATAATTATAAATATTTTTATTATATTCGAATAATTCAATTCATTTGTTAATACAATATTAAGAACTAAAAAAAAAAAAAAAAAAAAAATTATTGTAATTGTTAATTATATTATATTTTATTCAGTAACGTAATTGCAATTTTTTAAGATAAAACTAAAACATTTTGTCCCCTTCCACTCAAAAATATTAGCAGTATGTGGGTAATATCAATTAGTAATATATATATACGAATATAATATGTATAGTGTATACTTATATCTACATAAGCCTCGTTTTTTATTCGTGATTTAGATTATAATATTTTATTATTTTTATATATTTACATGATATTTGTGTATAATATTACACTTAGTGCATACTAAATATTTTTTTTTTTACAATTTACATAATATAAAAACGAATTCTAGTCTCCTAAGTTTTTTAACGATTTCATCGATTATTTCCTCAAAATTTAGTGTAATGTTATTATGTATAAATATAATTTTGAGCCTATTCTATGTAGGTACTTTACAATAAAAATAAGATTAAAATTAAAATTAATTAAGTATCTACATCACTATTTTTATTGGAACATAGCGTTCATATTTTGTATATTGACTATATTATTATCATTAAGTTAAAATGGTTATTGCACATATGTTAAGTAGTACATACTTACTATACATTATTTTTTTTTTATGATTATTTGATTATTTTAGTTTAAGCTACAGAGGTAATTAGTTATAATAATTATTCAAAAACTATTTATATAATAATATCATTGTCAATTAATTACCTACATATTTAAATAATAATCATGTCACGTGCCTTATTAAATTATAGTTTAAATATTTACAAATACTTTTATTTTAGTAAAATAATATAAACATATTAATTTTTGTAATTAAGCATACAATTTTACAATCTTATCAAAAATGCCTTGTATCATACAAATATTTGTATAATTTAAATTACTTACTTACCTACATTTTTGTATTGTTATAAATATATACATGTATAATGTATATATTGTTTTATAAATCTACCTTGAAAATATGACACAAATATTATACTAATCATAGAAACATATAATTAAACATATTTATTTTATATTCATATATATAAATCTTTGAAAATGTAGTTTAAAGTAAACGTTGATATAACAAATACAAACGATTATTGATTAGTCGTATAATAAAACATATTAATTACAAAATAATATTAAATATGTATACTAATTATTTTCAGAGTTTTTTGCCAAGAAATCTATAGTTTTAAATTATTATTTTGTTTTGAAGATCAATGAAAAACCAATACTAATCAACAGAAATATTTTATGAAATAAATAACAATTGTATAACATTTAAGCTAATTTAGTTTTTTTTTTATTAAAACTGTAATAAACGATAAACTAAGTATAAAAAAAATGTGCTTTTGAAAATTTTTTTCGTTTGTATTGATCAAAGATTTTCAAAAATATACACTCGTAATTGTGAACGAAATATCTAGTTTATCTATATCTAAGTATTTATAATGTTTCAATATTAACGATAGAATAATTTTAATACCTTATAAGTACCTACCTATATATCTATTTTTAATATTTAATTTAATACTCATATTATTTAATATCAATAAACCACAAATTATACTTAAAATTATAATGAATAAATAATATTTAATTATTCAATTAATTTAACTACTAGGTACCTATTTTAAACTACTCATTTTACTTTAAAACTTTTTGAAACTTTATTCTAAAAATGACTGATTACTTATTTTTTTTTCTAACAAAAAAAAAAATAATAGAATACTTTAAATATAGAATACTAATATTATTAGAAAAATAAATTCCAAATTTTGATTGCAGTACAAACCAGATTGTTCTGAGCGTACACCAGTGCACTTTGGATTAAGTAGGTACTAAGTAAATTTACACTGCGTTATATATGAGTGCGATAATAGTTTAAAAATTAAAATTCATACCTACGTGATAGTGTTGAACGACTGTTAGTTATGAATTATTGAGGCACAGCGGTACATACATAATAATATGTAGACTGTAAATGTAATTACTATTTTTTTTTTTTTTTTTTCAATAATTTATTCCAATAAAACAATTAAACATGTTTACCATTTTTAATTATGTACTATAGTATACAGTTTAACTGAAAAATAGTATTATGTAAATGTTTAGTTAAATATCATAGAAAATTATTATATTATATTTTAAATTGCTTAAATATATGTTCATAGTTTTAATCAATACTATTATACTTTTAGAAAACAATATGTAGGTACTAATAATTATTGTATATAGGTACATATCGACATACCAAATATATTATGTTGGTACAACTAATGAATTTTGGTTGATTAAAAATGTGAGTTGACACTATCTTAACGATACCCTCTGAGAAATATTATTTTTTTTATCATATCTTAAATAAACATTATATTTTGTTGAACGGTAAAATAAATATGCGTTTGATACGTTAATATTAAAAATTCCATACTCCGTATGAGTTCCGTAGCATTAAGTGATAAACAATAAATATTGTGTAGTACGTATTTTTTATTTGAAATGTTCTGTGCACATTACAGGTTATTATTTTCTTTTATTTAATTGCAATATTGTTTACTGGACATGACAGAACGTAGTGTTTGGCCACAGCCACTAAATAGTTCTGTAGTTAAACACCGTCCAGCAGGTTGCTAACTCTCGGATGAGTGACTACCGGAGTTCTTACCGACGAAAAAATGTCCTACATACGGAAACATGTGTTTCAAAAACCTAAAGTACCAAACCGTAACAAACTTAAAATCCCCCAGCTATATTGTACGGATTTAATCAAGCTTAATTATAGAAAATAAAAATTATATTATATTTTCAAACCCCTTAAATACGGTATTAACATCTGACACTCTCATGAGAATTTTCACTTTTATTTGCACATTATTTATGTATGTTTATATAAAAAAAAAAAAAAGGTATTCGTCCATTTAATATTTTTATCCGACGTCGAGGAAAACCGAATTGAGTCGTTTTCTAAACTTTAGACAAGTATATTTCTATTAATTTATTATTATTTTTTAATAGTATTTCCATTGTTATTATATAATTACAGACTAGCGTTGATAACAAGCACAAAATGAGTCTTATAATCAAATGAATCTTATAGGTAGAGTGAGACAAAAAACATAATTTTTAATTATTTATAAGCTTTATTTTATTACATATTTTTCTTTTACATTAATCTTATTTAATAGAATGTCACATTACATATTACTTATTAGTAAATAAATTAAATCAGATAATACAATAATTGCTATAAATTTGAAATACGATAAAATTTGTTGTACATAATATACAGTATACACATTATAAAGTATGAATCGAAACCAGAAATAACAAACAAAAATATGTAATTTTTCAAAACTAATTTATTTATATTTTTAACCTAAAATGTTTATTTTCTACCATTTATTTTACAAAATTTGAGTCTTATAAGCGGCGTCCACTATATATATACTCCAGATAAAATAATTAAACTTAAAATCTTTTTAAACATGATGTATTTAATATTTTAAGCATTTTGTTATACATAATGGTACTTTTTATTAAAATAATGTTTTGTATGATATTTTTTATAAATAAATCGTGATTTATATCACATATTAATCATTGAAAATAAGATACCATATAAATATTATTATTGTTCGTAAATAATAAACTTTAAATATATACCTATTATATATTAGAAATTTTATAAATATTTTTAAAATCCCAAAAACAAAAATCATAATCGAAAACGTCAATTAAAACAAACATACAAATAATGTTTTTAAATTTTGAAACAAAATACACAAGATGTTATAATACATTATTATAACATACAGAACGTCAAATGATGATTACGGCATGCATGTACAATGATAATTGAGTGGTGTATAATGTGCCTAATCGAATACCTTTTACATAAATAAAATATACAGACATACATATTTTAAAATCGATGGTTCAAATAGTGTCTGCCAAAAATAATTACTTCACTAGGAACATGTGCACGTTTGAACGTCGAAAAAAGTTTTAGGTACTACAAACACATTCTATACTGTTCCGAGCATAAAATATTTCCATTTCTGTTTTATCAAAGTTTTCTTGGTTTTTTTTTTTTTTTTATATGATGAAATTCGTATTAATCGTGGTTATATTTATATCCCTACAATACGAGTCTTTTCAATATGACATGAACTCACAGTTTTATCGGCCATATTACAATAATTATAATAGTTACAATAATAGATACACACCGACTATGTACAGATATCCACCACAAAGCACTACAGCCTATAGTGTCTATAGAAATTATATGCCAGAAAACAGGAGTTATGGTATTCTAAAAAAGGTAAAATATTTTTAATTGTTTCAATAGAGATTGATTGAATTTGTATTGTTTAAGCCAACAATTGTTCAACAAATGCCAATACAACAGGATGATGTTCTGACGAGGATGAAATTAATAATGGCGCAATTGAAAAATATTCAAGATCAATCAGCTGACAGGTTATCAAAGACAGAATATGATCCAAATGCTGAAATTTACAAAGGAAGGTTTACAAGAAAAACGGCGGCATCAAATAGATCAGCATCTGTGTAGTATATTGAGTAAAAAAAAAAAAATGATAATAATAATAGATAATATTAATATAATATTGAAATTTTTTAGACTACTAAACTATATTGTACAATTAATACATAGTTGTATAACAACATGAAAAAATTAACAAAAACTGTCATGAATAACTATTATTATTAAAAATTAAATGCAATCATTAGTTTTGTTCTATTTACTTAAATATTGTATGTACATTTTCTGTAAAATAAGATAACGAGAAATAATGAAGAAGTTGAAAATGCAACTTTTTATGTTGCATCTGGAAACCAACAAATAAATAATTGCTATTTCATAAAATTAAAATATAATATTTTCAAGTAGGTTTATAAAAAATGTCAACTTATTTTTCAGTTTTTGATAAAATTACCTACTGATATAAGTACATTAATTTAATAATTGTCTGTTTTGAACCTCTAATCAAAACTATAACATTTGAAACTTGTACTCAGTTTAAATAAAGGTTTCAGCCATAGTAGGATTGATTTTAATAAGTATTTCTTTACTTAGAAAAGTTCTAAAAATAAAATAATGTTCATAATTTTAATAGATATTAATTCGAATTTAAGTTTTAAATATCGTTCAATAATTACTTGTAACTTCAAATTAAATATATTAATTAAAATAAATTACCTCCAATATTCTCATTTAACGAATAAACAATGTTATAACTTTTATTACAAAAATAATATGATTAATATTATATTGAAAATAGTTTATAAGAATAAACTATTCTTTGAACAAAATAATATATATTATAAAATTTAAATAAAGAAAAATAAAAGTAAAGATAAAAAAGTGTAATAAAATACAAAGTATGTTTACTAACCAACATCAATTTTAAAACAGCCGTAAAAATACAAAGTTTAAAATAAGTAAGGATACTATTCATGTATCTCATACTTCAATTACTACAAACATCGTTTAATTATTGAAATTGTAAACATTATCAACAATAACCATTTATATCAATAGGAACTTACTGTATTCCTAATATCAATTTTTCTATTTCACGAGTATAACAGGTTTGAACTTAATAATTATATCTATAATATTTACATTAAATAAAATATATTCTATACATATACATAACATATTGTTCTTAAAAAATACACTTATATAATAAATATAACGGAAAGATAAGTGCATTTTAAGGTGTGGTAATAAATTGTATGTGCAAACTGTTATATTAGTATAAATACTTTACAATACACAAGTACATATAACATGACAATCAAATTTGCAAGAAAGGAGACACGTCATATTATTATGATTTATAAAATTATGTATCGTAATTAAAGATAAATTATAAATTGAATAATTTGTATTTAAATAGTATAGTTGCATATGTATTTAGTGTATTTAAATTATGTCTTAACTCTAAAACCATATATATATATATATATTATATATATATACAACGAATCATTATATTAATTTACTTATTTAAAAAAAAAGTAATTAACTTTTCATAATTATTTGATTTCAATAGTTCATTAAAGTAACAACTGTGATAACATTTACCATCAGTTGTAGAATTAACACTAATAAAAAATATCAACTTCGACTAATATACATGTATGCTAAACTGTTAAATGTTAGTAGGTACCTAGTTCTTGGATAAACAACATAAGCGATTTTATACCATCGTTGTTTTTGCTATAGAAAGTAATATATTTGTATAGATATGTAAATATAATAACACCCACTTAATGGTGTTCGATCGTTAATTGTGCCTGGTGTATAAAAATTTTATATGGAAACTAAAAATTAAAAGTTCATATAGTTATATAATCATATAGATCATATAACATTGCATTCATAATCTTCAATCGGTGAAGTAGAACGTTGAAAATGCTTATCATACTTACTTATTATGTTTCATTATCCATACTACAGGTACAATTTAGATTAAATTCATATAATCAAAAAATGATAACATGAAATAATAATGTATTTGCTTACTGATTTAAATATAAGTATAATATATTTAAAAAAATTATTTATCGTTTTTGATTAAGCGTATAAAAATTAATTTTTTTGTATAATAGTAAATGTATATAATTACAGATAAATTGTAGGATTTGATTAATATAAGTAGGTAGATACTTAACAATATAATTAATTAAATTTTAATAGTTTATTTTATATCCTAACACCTCTTGTGAACAATTATTCACACTGTTAAAGTAAGTGAAAGTAAAACAAAATTCAGTTATCTATGATAATAATTGTTGAAATATATTGTTATACTTTTTTAATTTTAATTTTTTTTGTGTTTGAAATCGATTATTTAATTTATTATTTATTTACAAACTTTTCATATTTTTTATATAATTTAAATAAAAATGACTAAATTAGTAATTTTTAGTTTACAAAGAATATTACAAATGTAAATAAATTTTATTATAGCTACTACTAAAACTTGCAGAAACTAATTTAAAAATAATAATAGGTACATATAACCCTAACGCAAAAAAAATGTAAGCATAAAAAATGCCTAAATTATGGTTTTTATTTCATCTTTTGGTTTTTTATTTATTAAGCTTTATAATATTTATTTTATATTATAAATAAACAAATTTATTTTTATCAACTAATAATGAATAATTTATACTTAATTTTAAATTAAATAAAACTACCTATAATAATTATGTTAAATTAACAATGTTTTTAACGTTTTAATTTATTTTCAGATATTGTATGTCACCGGGATTTCAGTTTCATGGAATTCTCCTAGCATATCATATTCATCTATAAGCAGTAAATCGGTAAACATTAATTACATTATCTAATTAATAGTATATACTTTTATATCATATATGAGTAAGGAAATATTAGGCAGAAAACACACATAGGTTTGACTTTTCTTTGAAAATTCTATTGATATTTAAAAATAAAATAAATCAATCCATAATAATTACTAACTGAGAAAGTTTTTCAAATAACTAATAATTAAAAACGGATAACTTTTAAGTTATTTTATAAATTTATCGTTGAGTGTGTATATTATTGTTCAATTTTAAGAAAAAAAAATTTATATGTAAAAAAATTTTCGATCAATTATCAAATACGTTTTTTAAATTAGGTCTCTTATTCTTTTTTATATTGCATTTTTAAATTTCAAGGTGCCAATATACAATGGAAATGTACAGCAAGAGTCTTCAACAATTAAACCTTTTCGAGTATCAGGAAGCACATCAACAAGTCTTAACCAAATTGGTAATTTGGATACAGAAATGTCATTTAACAGAGGCTTGGGAATGAACACAAATAAAATTATTGTAAGTAAAAAAGGTCAGCTTAAAGATAATAAAGGTGATGGCGTGTCGGAGTATACAATTACTAATATTCAACCCTCTGAATTAAGTAACGAATCTTCACAATCTTCAAAAATTTCAAATTTTAATATTCCTGTTCAAATGAATGGACCTAGATTATCAACTATTTATCACGGGACAAATAAAATTAGTGAAACGGGTCGAATAAATGACGTTAGTAATTTATATAAATCCAATAATGATGCAGATATAGGTTTGGACACAACATTTGGATCTATACAATTTGACGGAATAAATAATGGTAAAACAAGTGGATCTGGTAGGGAAGAAGAAAATAATAAAGGGTTTAGTGGATCAAAAGGATCCATAAGCTTCAATAGCAAAACTAAGGGTAGAAGAGGTAGACCAAGTGAAGAAGAAGACGGAGATAGATCAAATGAATCTAGAAAATTCGTTGAACAAAATTATGGAAGAGTAGAAGGATACGGTGGTGAAGAAAGCGGAGGAAGTGGATCAATTGGACTCATAGGATTTGGTAGAAAAAATGAGGGAGAACCAGGTGGATCTGATGTAGAAGAAGGGGAAAATAAAGGATTTAGTGGGTCAAAAGGATCCATAAGCTTCAATAGCAAATATAAGGGTAAAAGAGGTAGGCCAAGTGGAGAAAAAGAAGATGGGGGTAGAAGGTTTAGTGGATCAAATGAATCTATAAAATTCGTTGAACAAAATGATGGAAGAGTAGAAGGATACGGTGGAGAAGAAAGTGGAGGAAGTGGATTAATTGGCCTCATAGGATTTGGTAGAAAAAATGAGGGAGGATTAGGTGGATCTGGTGTAGGATTTAGTGGATCAAAAGGATCCATAAGCTTCGGTAGTAGAAGTAATGGTAGAGCAGATGGATATAGTGGAGAAGAAAGTGAAGGAAGTGGTTCAGGTGGATTTATAGGATATGGTAGAAAAAATGAGGGATGGGCAGGTGGATCTGTCGGAGAAGAAAAGGGAAATATAGAGTTTAATGGATTAAAAGGATCCATAAGATTCGGTAGCAAAGGTAATGGTAGAGCAGGCGAATATGGTGGAGAAGAAAGCGGAGGAAGTGGATCCATTGGACTCATAGGATTTGGTAGAAAAAATGAGGGAGAATCAGATGGATCTGATGTAGAAGAAGGGGAAAATAAAGGATTTAGTGGATCAAAAGGATCCATAAGATTCGGTAGCAAAGGTAATAGTAGAGCAGGCGGATATAAGGAAGAAGAAAGAGGAAAAAGTGGATCGGGTGGATTTATAGAATTTGGTAGAAAAAATGACGGTGGAGCAAGTGGATCTGGTGGAGAAGAAAAGGGAAATAAAGGGTTTAGTGGATCAAAAGGATCCATAAAATTCGGTAGCAAAGGTAATGGTAGAACAGGCGGATTTGGTGGAGAAGTAAAAGGAGGTATAAGGTTTAATGGACCAAATGTATCTATAAGATTTGATGGGAAAAATGAAGGAGAAATAGGTGGATTTGGTGAAAAAAACATAAAAATTAGTGGAGGACATAGAGCTAATAGATCGTCAAGATCTCGAAACATTGGTGGAAAGAGAAATTTTAAATTATCAACTGGAGGTATACAATTAGGTGCAGAAAATGGAGAAATAAGTAGATCAAATAGTATTTTATCAAAAATAACTGGTAAAAATTACGGAAGTAGAAGATTTGGTGGTAATAGTAAAAGTGACAAATTTGTAGGAGACAGTGGTATGAGTGAAGTAGGTGGTAGCAAATTATTTGGAGAAAAAATGAATAAGTTCAGTGAAACTGGTGGAATTTATGAAGATAGAAATTTTGATGATTATAATGAAAATAGATCTGTAAAAGAGTATGGTACAAGTGAAGTAAGATTTGGTGAATATAGTAGCCTAGGAAATAGTGGTAACTAATATGGGTCGATTGAATTATTTGAATAAAAAGTGTTTCCAAATTGTGAATATATATAAATAAATAACAAATCGTTTGAAAACTTAAAATAATCAGTAACAATAACAACTATAAATTAAATGTTTTATTATTTATAAAATAATATTTAATTTATTCATAAAAAAGTTTTGTTTTTAATATATTACACCCAATTTTTTAATTTTTATCAATTCCAATGATAATAGTCTCATTATATATATATAATACACAAATAAGTAGTTAAGTTAAATATTATTGTTTAAGCGAAATTTGTAAAACATTATATTTATTATTATATATTATTATATTCCTATTATATAAATGTTTTCTTTTTTTTTCTTTTTTTTTAATGAGAGATTATAAGTAATTGACAAAACTATTAATTACATACAAAACAATTAAATTTGAATGTATTTTGATAAATTATAAATAATTAAATGCTATGAGTATTCTGTATATTAACCTAACCATGAAAAATAACATATTTATTTATTTGATAATATTTTGTATAATATTGCGGTTACAAAATATTACAAATGAGTAATGACCAGGTCTTGGAAGTTCGAGCAAATACATATTTTTTTTAGTAAGTCATAGAACGTTGAAAGGAAGATGGAAATTTGTTTCACACTTTCCTGATGTCATATAAGAAATTTAATTTTTCTAATTCATGCATATTTCGGTTATTGTACTATTTTGCTAATAATTTAGAATTTTAAATGTTATTTTTAAGCGTATTTTTTTATAAATAAGAAATAAAAAATATCTTCCGAATAAACTCCAGTAAAATATACAAAATACGCGAACGAAAACATGTATCAAATAGTAGGTACATTATCGGTTGTTATCATTGTTGACATTTCACAATTTATTCTATTCATTTTCAATAATTTTGTGATATTTAAAATTGATGTTAAACACGCTTTACTATGTGTAATTATTGGATTTTTCGTATAAACGTTTTAGAGTTAAACTAGTTGCTAAATACTTACTACCGATTACCATATTCTATTAAAACAATACAAAATTTGTATTATAAAAAAATTTTTTGACAATTTTATTTTGCATATTTATAAATTTTTAGTGCTATATTTTTCGCTTATTTTCGTATTTTAAAGTGCATATTTAAGTGTTAAAAATATACTTTTTTAATGCTATAATTTCCGAGACTCGATAATAGTGGTAATAACCATAATAGATGATCAGTTAATACACTAATAATAATGTAAGTAAAAAAAAATATTATATTTGAGAATATTTTTAAAATTTGGTAATTTAGCAAGCTCAATAAAGTAAATATATCTTTAAAAAAAAAATGTACTACATCAAAATATCCGATTTGTACATTTTATTCATATTATATTCTTCTACTTTAGAGAATACCACATCAAAATTTAAACATTTATAATATTGTATCGCTTCAGAATTCATATGGTTAGATTTCATGCTTCGCCATCGTCAAAGGTAAGTACAGAAAATTACACAAAAGAACTGTGAAATAATGTCCTGTAAGACAATAGTGAAAACTATCGAAGTTTCAATCATAGTTATGACACAGAATTTTTATGAGAAAAAATATTTAGTATATCATAGCATTAAATATAAATTTTTGTTTTAAGATCTGTTCTTTGTACTTAATTCATGTATGAATATTGTTTATCGTGTAAATAATATAAAACAAATTAAAACATTTTATAGCAGGGGCGGCCAAACAGTCAATCGCGGACAATTTCAAAGTTGATCTTGTTAAAATTTATTTTTAGTGCCACGTGCCCTATATGTTTCTCAATTATTATGGTTATTTGATAATAAAAAAATTGTTTATGGAAGTCGATAATCAAAGGTGAAGTATAATTTTAGTACATCGTGACCAAAAAGTTTAACCACCCCTGCTCTATGGCAATGTTGCCCAATCTTTTTTGGAATGGTGACCCAAGAATTATTAATCTTTATTAGGTACGCAACCCCCTGCTACAAAAAAAAAAAAATAAAAAATTATATATATATTTTTTTTTTAATATAGATGTATAATTGATATAATTTTATTTATTATAAAATTTAAAATACAATATACTGAATAATAATAATATAATAAATAAATAAAATAAATTATGAAAAAATACAAAAAATTAGCATGATATGAAAATAACCATAATCGTAACCGCGAGTCACGACCCATCAAAAAAAATTCGAGACTCATGGTTTGTGAAACGCTGCTCTATGGCATAAATATTTTCTTCTATATTTGTAGTGTTTGAAAACTTCATGTATTCAACCTGAGAGGTGATTTCAGCGCTAATTAATTTATGGACATTTTAGAATTCTCTTCAGCATTTAAACTCAAATTAAAGACAATTATTATCTATTTTTATTGTATCATCGAAAAATTATATTTATCGTTTGTATTAATGTAACTCAGAGGTTGAGAATCATTTTTAACTCATGGTACCCTAAGATAATTTTTAAAAATCAGGGGTGTTAAAGATATTTCATTTATTTAAGATTATGTGTGAATAGAAATTCACATTTTTAATTGTTAATCAATAAATTATATTATTATATTAATATATTTTAAATTAGTATTTTACAATTGACATTCGATAAACTAATAAAATAGTTAATATAATAGTATTACCTTATGCATAAAAATACACTAACCGTAAAATTACTAAAAAAAATAATGCAAAGTGGAAAAAAGTTACTTATTTTACATTTTTAAATACAAAAAATATAAAATAGTACCTATAATTATTTTCGTCTAGTCTAAATATAAATTATGTAAAATGTAGTGTTAATGATAAATGTAAAAAACAATATAATAATTACAAATTACAATTACAGTGAGTTCCGCTTAATGTGATCACTTTGGTGCAGGTAATTTTGATTCTATTAACTGGTTGATTCTATAAAGCATTTACAACATTACACATACAATTTGGTTTGGGATTTTCATTTTTAATTCTATGGTTGATTCTATAAACCAGTGATCACATTAAGCGGAACTCACTGTATTATTACAAACATGTGTTCTTTTGTGTATTTAAGATAACTATTGTAGTTTAACTGGACTTGATAAATAAATACTTAATTCAAATAAAGTATGAATAATTTAGTGGCCAAATATTTTAAGTTTAGGTATCAAAGAATAATAATTTTAAGATGAGGGCACAGTTATTAGTAATATAATATATGATCTTAACAATTGTATAGGTAATAATTTCGAATTTATATTTAATAAAATTATTAATTTAACGTAATATTCAATTTCAAACTTCAATGAATGCATTTTTTATTTTATAAAATCATCCATGGTAATTGTAAACGATTTGTATACAGAATAAAAATATCGATGATAAATAAAATATTCAAAAAAAAAAACACACACATAATAATATAGTATATAAGCCAATATAATTTTTTTTTTCAAAATAAAATATTCCCGTAAACAGCTAGTGTTAAATAAATAAATAAATATTATATATTATGTTTTATGCTATAAACTTAAAAATATGTATTTATACCAATACTAAATTATATATTTTGTAAAATTGTTAAATATATATCCTATTACACCCATCACATTTACTACCAAATCTTCTAATCAATCTTATTTGTTGTTTTTAAATAAAACACTAATTATTTTAAACCGTTATTATTATTTTTTTTTTTAAAACATGGAGTAGAATATAGAGTAAACAATGATGACGGTAAAGTTGTAGACTATCGATATAATTACTATGACTCTTATCTAAATGAGGAAGACGGTGAAAATTAATAGGATTACGATAGATATAGTGGGATAGGAAGAGATATCAAGTACCCAAAATATGATAAATAACATGGAATATGCAAGTCGATGCTGCATGAAATGTATAACATAAACAGCAAGTTGATAAGAAAAGATTTATGATCTATCTTGCAACCATATTATTTAATTATTTTTAATTTTAACATCTTATAGTTAGTCATTTAAAGTATAATCTTTTGTTTTTTTCCAATATAAAATATCGTAACGTATATATTCTTATTAGGTATATTTTGTACGATTGCTTTTTCTGACAGATATACTTTTTCTTTAGAAATCAAATATACAAAAGATACTGAACTAAATATAGTTACGATGTTTGAAATAGGTAAAAACAAAAGATTAATTTAAATTATTAACTATAATAAGGTGTTAAAATGTACCAACGCAGGCAATTTTTTTTCAGATGGGAGGGATGGGTTTGAAACAATATAAAATTGTATTCAATGTAATGATAATTTTATTGTTTACGAACATTTACAGACCAATAATTCATCTAGCTATTTTATTTGTAAATGTCACGAGAAACTTTAAAACAAATGTTCAATTTACAAGTCGAATAATTTACTTTAAAATTTTTAAAAAAAAAAAGCTTTCTAAAAGCCCTTATATTTTTCCTGAACGTATTGTATATTATAAACGTGTTGTTTAAATTTATGAAGATTTTAAAAATATTCATATATTATAAAAAAATAATAACATATACATAATAATATTATATAAATATAATAACCAGCTACAGTCGCAGGAGGTAACACATAAAATAATAACTAATGAAAACGCTGTCTCTCGTTATGTAATTACATATTTATAATAAACAGACAACATAGTACACACTACACACAGAGTATAAAAATTTAATAATATTATTATGATTATAATGCGGCTATGACAGACACTAGACAATTTTATTGATCCACTGTAGTAATGTAGCTAAATTGCCTACTTATAACGCCGTGTGATCATAATTATAATTAATGCAATCTTTGTATAAAATTATAATATATTATAATCTTAGTATACCTAGTATAGATATTATATACATATTTTTAATTGTTACACATTGTTATGAACAAATATTTTTATTGTCATGAACAATAATAAGGAAAAAACACTAAACAACTTGAAAATACGTAAATGTACACTATATAATAATCAAAAATCTTAAAATATGTAAAAATATTCAAAAAACAATAATTTTTGATTTAAATTTCTTATACCTCAAACAAGATTTGTATTAAACTCTACTATTCAGTGAATTATCCAAAATAATATTTACAATTGAAAGAAGGCCTCGAACATACAGTTTTATTACTACTTACAATAGAAATAATTGTTTTTCAATAAAAAATATTTTCTAATCCAATAATTATTTCGTTGTTAAATCTATATTGTTAGTGGCTTAATTTTCTTGGAAATATTTAAAAAATGTATTTAACATGTAAATTATTATAACAATACTCAATTAAAATATATTATTACGTAATATCTACTATAATAAAATATGATATACTTGATATAAAAAGATTAAATCAATTATTCACCATTAACCTATTTTTATATTAGTTAAAACTCGTGTTAAGCATAAATATTGTGCTATATAATATTATTATAATAATAATTTGATAGACGGTATTCGCATTTCATATGATAGTTGTGAATATCATTTAGTATAAATTAAAATAAATATAGTATTACTTTGAATATTTATGTCAGTACCAGTATACAAAAGTAATGTCATAATTTGGAGTTTTTTTTAGTGTGTGTGTGTGTGGGGGGGGGGGGATTTTGCAGTACTTGTAGCTTAGTAGAATTCTACAGTTAATGAAACTTTATCAAGTTAAAACACTTAAAACTATCCATATTATAATTAGCGAAACTTAAAGTTCATTTTCGACAATGAAGTTAATATTTTGATGATAAGTGAGTATTATTATACAGTATACACAAAACATATAGGTTCACTAATTTTAACGAGATTATTTATCACGTTTTAAAGAGTTAACATGAAACTTTTCACCCATTACCCTTAGTATAAAATATAAACTAAAGTAAATGGTTCCCCACTTCGAAATAGTTTTCACATTAGTTCATATGATGATAATAATATAATAAGAGTTAACCTATAATGTTTTTGTAATTGTATAATATTAATGTTATATGACATACCTATTATGTTCTAAAAATAAAAACCAATAATATTTATTTTTCTAAAAAAATCTACCTTATTCAAAGAAATATAACCTGTATATTGTAAAAATGTATGTAAATATGTAGCTATGTAATTTATTTTAGTCACTGTCTGACCAATGGCCATAGCTGCCACGGTCTTTTGTTCTTCTAATAATAAAAAAAAAAAAAAAAAAAAAAAAAACCAATAATTATATGTATATTAATAGTAACAGCTACTTAACACCTTAATATTTTTTGCAGAATAATTTTGTCAGCTAGGTATGTGAAACAAATATTACACATTTTTCATTATATTTTACAATAGATGACTTGACTTGTTATTTATTTTTTTTTTTTTTTATGTTCGCTATATTATTATGTGCAATTATGTAAAATACAATTTAGTTACAAAAAGAACAATATAGCAGACTATGAACACGTGTTCTGTTTTGTACAATAACGGTAACTTTAGGTTTTAAACTCGATATATAAAGAACACGAAAAAAGAAAATATTAGTTATTTATTTATTTAAGAGATATATTTTTTTGGTTTTCCTGGTTAAAAATGAGAACTCTATCCATAATATGTGTGGCTGTAACACTTCTACAGGTTTGTTATTAAAAAGATTTATTTTTTTATATTAGCTAAACATTTTTAATATTATCTATGTATATTTAAACACGTTTATGAGGAATTTTTAAATTAGGTACAGAAAATTATTATTATTATTTTTTTTTTTATTTACGTTTTAACAAAAACTTGTATTCCTTAATGTTACCCGAAGACTTTAAAATCTAGAAAGATAGGTTCTTAATTTTTTCTGAAAAAGCTTAAAATTTTCGACCAAGTATAAAGTCACAATGTAGATTTGGAGTGGAAAAGATGAATATATTGATTTTACATATTTTACGTATTTTTTTTTTTTTTTTGGTTTTTATTATTTTTATCTATTGTCACTTTTAGAAGCAGTAAAAATACTCTAATTTTCAACGTTGAGGAAGGTTTTTAGTAGAAAATTACATAGTTAGTAATAATAGGGTTGAATGTAAAAACTTCTCAAAATAATCATGAAAAAAATAGGAGGAAATCGGTATTTTAAATCAAAACCAAATTTTTTTGTTTCTTATTGTATTTTAAAATATATAATAATTTTCAAGTATTCAAATAGTTTGATGTACCGAGTAAAAACGTTGAAACATTAATATAAAGTTTGTTGTACGTTGTTATTCTTGAAACCTAATACTTAATCTAAAATCTACACATTCTACATATTTGTTGTACAGCTATTTCAAGTTCAAATTTCGACATGGCTTGTTTTTTAAAAAAAAAAATTCTAAAATCTGTATCTAATATACAAATAGATACAATAACAGTCATAAAAATTTAAATGACACCTCAGGGTAAATTAATTTGTTTATATCTGATGTTTATATTTAGAATCGAGTCCACTGAATCCCGAGTCTTCATTGGTGTGTGGGGGATTTCCGGGAATAAAGTTTGTTAAGAAGTTATGAATGAGGGGATTTCTGTGATTTTTAAAGTAGTATATAATTTTTACATGAATACTAATTTATTTAAAATTATCTGGTGTGTCATTTTGTTCAAATAGAGCAACTGACATGTGTATCTGTGTAGGGCATGAGTGTCCACAATATGTTCACAGAACTATAATTACAATATGCTAATTTTTTAAACAAATTATGTATCGTTTTAAATAGAAAAAAATATTTAAAATATAATTATTACATTAAGTAATAATATTGTTACCTATACCAAAATTATTAAATAAATATGTTCTAGGTTCTTGATGTATCCATCACTGGAATTTCAGCAGCGGTAAATATAAATAAAAATATATTATAAAATAAAATTGTTATGACAGATGAAATTATTGTATTCACTATTCACATAAAAAAAATATAACATTTTAAAATTTAGATATATTATAGTTTAGTTGGTTGAGAAAATTTAACCATTATAAAAGTAGGCATTTATTATAAAATATAGGTAGGTACCTAAAAATAGATGCAAAAATATTGATTCATACACTCTCATTTAAGTTGTTGAAGTAATTGTATATTATAACGATAGATACCTGCACTGAATTAATTAGATATCTACCTATAAAAAATTATAAATACGTACCAATTCAAAGGGCGAGAGTAGTTGAGTAATTGAGTAAGTACCTACTGTAGTTAATAATGAATATTATAATATAGTGTTTTCGTATTAAATTATTCAAAATTTTCTATATTTAAAATAAATATATAATATAATATAATTTGTACCTACCTAATCTTAATTGACTATTTATTATGTCACTCATATAAAATAAATTAACCAAATTATTATAATTATTAGCATTTTTTTTTTTTTTTTTTTATTATTACTATGAAATCTAGCCAACTTCACCCAGAGTAGTTGCTCCAAGCAATAATGCGGCACCTAACCCAACGGTGAAAGTAAGAATCGAAACTAGAGCATTAAAATCAGGAATCAAAACCGCCTCTCCTAACAATGGAGCTTCCCTTGATCCCAATAGCCAACCTGGAATGGATCCAAATGACCAGGATTCGTCGGAAGCTGAACCGCCAAAGACCATCAAAGCATCGGGTAAAAGAGTTCTTAAAACGGCTGCGTCGATAGGCACCAAACGGGGAGCCGGTTTATTAAACAGTATCACTGGAGTTATGAAAGGTACCGACGGTGCTTTCGACTTTTTTGGAAAGTTTTTATTAGGTCAGTCAAAGAACGTGAAGGAATTGGCAAAAAAAAGTTTTGATATGGTATCGAGTTTGGGCAATACTGCAACAAACGGAGCAAAAAATGTAATGAATAGCGCCAAAACTATTGGTGGCCAGGGTTCAAAAACATTGTACAACACGTTACAAAAGACAACAAGGTTTGGAAAAAAATTAACGAAACTTGGAGGAACTGTTATGGACACACCAATTTCTGTAGGCGAAGACCTAGTAACTACTGCCAACAGCATTGCCAAAGTTCCAAGCAAATTATCGAGAATGGGTAGTGAACGTTTGGTTAAACCAGCTTTGAGTTTTTTGGGACCAACCAGCGACGAAGATGAATCCGAAGAAGAAAACGGAGAAGATGCACTCGATGCCGAACCACCGATAGCTCCACAAACTCCGCCTTCACCACCGAAGAAAGTAGTTAAAAAAAAACCACCAACAGCAACAACGATTTAATTTAATAAGCTTATAGATAGATAACAACTATTATATTGTCATATTGATAATATTTGTTAAAATGTTAAGGATATGATAATATTAATATATAGAAGTATATACCTATTTACCGTCTAATAATTGACTGGCATGCAGACTAAAAGGGAATTTAAGATATGAAAAATTCTAAAAAAATCAAATATTTTGATTATGAAATTGACATAGAATATTTTAAAACATTTTATTGTGCGAGTTACCATATCAATCAAAACATTTCTTATTCCCTCTTATTATCCAATAACAATATTGTAGTGTTAAAATAAATAATACAAATTTGTAATGACTTATTTATTACAAAGATAATACACTAACAATAACTTTATTATTCTACAATTTTTTATCAACCAATAGATTCATAGTCATAATCTCTGAGTTCTGTGCAATAGTTAGAATCCAGCTAATAAAAAATATTTAATGTTTGTATTAAATAATTCGGTATTGTGCAATATTTAAATATTAACACCAAACTAAATATTATTATTATTATTTTTTTTTTTTTTTTAGTCAATTATTCTAGTAAAATTAGTACATCAAAATAAATAAGGAAAGATGATAAAAACATGAATAATCTATCAAAGGTATAATTATTTTTGAAAAATATTATAATTAGGCGATTTGAAAAATAAACATTATAAAATAGATTCATTTTTTACACAGTTATCGTGATCTTAATGATAGTCTTGCTTTGTCCATTATATCTTTTTTCAACTTAACTTGGTCTGGACTTGAAGGGTTTAAATCAAAGCATATTTCAACAGACTTTGTGAATAGTTTCAATTTATACAAATTTACAGCTAGCTTGTATCCAATTTTAAAATTCTTACATCCACTTAACACCCAAGCACGTTCATAATAATCCACAGCATCGTCTAAATTAAAGAAAAAATGTTCTATAAATTAAATGTACCAACTTAAAATTATAAAAATATTATTATAGGTACCATATTTCTGTTCCTTTTCTGCCACAGCACTTAAAAGTTCTAAGCCTTTGATTGAAGACTTATTGTAGACAAGAACTTTATTAACCAATTCCACACATATACTGGTCTTGCCAGACTGAAAATATAATTCTGCCATAAGTAACCAACTGCGTTCCAAGTATTCAGCTTCTTCAAATTGCCAAACAGCTTTAAAAGCAACTCTTTTTAGAATTGTCTTAGCTCTTTGTGCTTGTTTTTGATAAACAAAAGCCATTGCCAACCCTAACGAAGCAGCAATTCTACGAGTAAAAAATATTTTTATAGCCTTCAGTAAAAAAATAGTTTCAGGACATAAATCATTTACTTGCACGATTCCTGTGACAATTCATTAAAAACATTTATTGCTTTTTCTACAGATAGTTTTTCTCTAGACTCTAATAACACATAAGTCGATAACAAAGTATAATTTTTTTGTTCTTCTGGTGTATTAGGTTTCATCTCCTGGAAATAAATATATCTATAACATCTTAGTACATAGCATAACTGCTTATATTATATTATTATTGTTCATACTGTTATCAATTTATTGGCCAAGTTTAAATTTAACGTGGCTTCATCCAAACAAATCTGAACCATGTTGTGCAGTGCTTGCTGTCCCCATTCAGCATCATTTTTGGCAAAATTGAAATGTTTCATTGCCTCATTGACATTTGATGCGTACCAGTAATACAACCCACAACAGAAATGAAATCCAGCTTGTGCAATATTCTTGTGTGCGACTGCTATAAATGTTTTTACTTCTTCCAAACAATCAGTTCTACGACAGACTTCTATCAGCCGAGCTAATGCTGCCCAGTTGGTGGGTTGCTTTTCCAAAAGTTTATAAAAATGTTTTTTTGCTGTAACAAAATCACAGCGTCTAAATGACAAATCAGCTACAATTAACAGTGCTAAATCATTGTTTGTATCTTTGAGCAATGAAGAACATATCATTTCACATGAATTCCAATCATTCATCTGCAAAATAAACAAATCATAATTTGTTTAAAACAATAAACGTCACTTTATGAAATATGTGTATAAGAGATTTTTTAAATTTGCGAATCAGTTAAAATATTCTGATAAATTAAATTTAAAATATTCTCATATTATAATAATATGTTACATGACATTTTGTTATGTACCTATTTATCTTTATAAAGACACTTCATAAGTATATTATATGATATATTTTTTAATTTAAACTTACTTGCATATACAACTTGGCTAAACTTATCTTTAACGAACTTGCTTCGTCACTGTCTACAACATGCACAAGCGCTTGTTTGTAAAAAGAAACAGCAAGATCATTTCGATTTAACTTATGAGCGATCTCGCCACTATGTCTCAATATATTTAATCGTGTGCTCAACTCTTGGTTTTCTAAGTAAGAACACTGTTTTAACAAATCAAGTGCTTCGTCTAATTTACCTTTTTTTTCCAAAGCCTGTAAATATTTAATGTATACAGTATAATAAATAATTAAAAACAAAATAATATGTACAACATCAAAAACTAGTATACAGTAAAATCTCTATTAATAGTATTAGTACATTATACTATCCAAAAAATGTATAGTACATTGAATGAGATGGAACAATCAAATAGTATATACAGTATACAGATTGTGTGTTCACCAATTTAGGGAACACTGAATTTTTCAGACTGATTATTTGGTGGTGAACGTGCGCATTACTGGCGGTCTCAACCTGTCCGGTAAATCGATCAAGTTCAACTACGCATTTGTCGCATTTAGCGGCCGCGTCAGTAACTACGATGATAATGTATTATAATAATTATTATATTTACCTTTAAGAACACATTTTTAAATTAAAATTCATAAATAAAAAATAGTGTATAAAATATTTAAATACATTTTTGCTAGATAGTTTTGAGTAATCTATATAATCACTATAATACCTATATTATCAGTTATTAAAAAATTTCACTGTATCTCAATAGAAATAGTTTAAAAAAAAAAACATACGTTTGCCATGGGAATAACTCTAACTTCTAATGGGAGTTGATTTAAAACTTTAATCGCCATATCACACTGGTTCAATTTGATTAAAAGAATTGCCATCTCCAATGCACCATCATTACCTATATGAAAACCAAAACCAAAATATAAATATTTTAAATGTACACTTAAATGATTTAAAATTAAATATTTTATTTTCAAATACCTGATTTATTATAGTATTTGATAGCCTCGTCATATTGATGTGCTGCAACTAATACTTGGGCAACTTTTATGAACAATGATGGTTCATTCTTTAAACTCAATGCATTCTTGATCACTCTAATAGCCTCATCAGGTTCCTACAATATTAAATGCATTTTTACTTTGTTTTTTTAAATTTAAATAAACAACAAAAATTGCAGTATAAAATATAAGTTATATTAAAAGCACCATACTACCAAGCACAAATATTATATTAATACCTACATTAAAAATATTAAGTAAATAACATCTATACCATAAACATTATGCTAAATCTTTAATTAACTACAGTAAAAATAATTATATTTACCAGAATTTTTAAATATGCATTTGACAGTTCAATCATATTATCAACAGTAGGAAAAGAATCAACTACATTTTTGAAGCATTCAGCATATTCATATGGATCTTGATTAGTCCTCAAAACAATATCTGCCTTCATTTTTTGTGCCTAATATTTAAGTATTATAACCTCGATTATAACTAAAGAAAACTAAAAAGCCTACTTAACAACAATGTTTATTATGAGTAAGTAGGCTATACTTTTTGGATATAAATATAAATACACACACAATTAAACAATAGATAACAATAAATATAGTGCAATTTACAACTACAATTATTGTAGGTTTAATAATATAATATACTTGGATATAAATTTAAAAACATACTTTGATGAAGATGTCTTTATCAGATTTTACGGAATTTAATATTTTTAAAGCATTTTTAGTATCATTTTTATACACAGAAATTTTTGCTTCAGCTATTTTAATTTCTCCTTCATAGTTTGTATCTTTCAAATATTCATAAGCATTGTTCACAGTTTGTATTGCTTTATCAATATTGTTTCCCATACAATAACATTCACTGAGTGCAATAAACAAAGAAGCTAAATTATTGTGTTCAAGTGTATGTTCATCTAAAATACCACCAATATTTATTGTTAATTGTATTTATCATTTTAGTACTCAAGCCTAATTAAATACTTTACTTGACAAATTATTCAAAGAATTTTCTAATGCTTGAATGCACTCATTATTTCTTTCAAAATTTTTATGAACAAGTCCATTCAACAGATTATATAAAGGCCACTCACTAATCGATAAGTTATAGCTAAGCCCTAAATCCAAGCTTTTAGAAGCATTTGAAAAATGGCCCTAAAAAAAAAAAAAAAAAAAATTAGATGATATATTGACAGCCAAATGATTTTAAAAGAAGACATCTCTAGGGGCATTAGTTATACAGGTTAATAAGTTTATATAATTAAGTAACAAATAGATAAGTGTCATGAAATAAGGTTGGTTAAACAGGTATAACATTCTACGGATGAATGACTTGATTGTGACCATGTCCAATAATACTAATATACCAATATCAAACAACTATTTACCTGTTTTATTAAAAGATTAGCAACCATAAGATGAGCTTCTGAATTTGTAGGATCAAGTTCTAATACTTTTTCTAGTGATTTATAAGCTTTTTTTATATTTTGAATATTTCCAAGCATTAACCAACCATCAATAAGTCCAGGACAAACATTTAGAATCTTTTCTAAGGCAATTTCTTTATAAATACGATCAGATAAGTGTTTTAAAAAAGTCATTATCATATTTGGATTAAGTTTTATCAAATATTCTGGGCCAAATGGCAAGTTTGTAGTAGAATCAAATTGCTTCTCAACTGATAATTTAATTAAGGTTGATTTCACTTCATTATTCTTTGCCCAATATGCATTTATAAATAAAAGTTCGCTTGATTTTAATTCTCCTCTAATTTCATTTAATAATTCAATTTGTTTTTCGACCTAAAAATAACATTAATTATTATTTATTTATTTTATTTATAACTATGATAGATGTAAAATATAGAAAACATTTACTTGGACATTTATGTCATTCATTTCAATATGACACAGAATTATCCCTTCCATTGCTTTAGGAATGGGTTCTGCATTAGATAAATCACCATACAATTGTATTGCTTCCTTGTACTGTCCAGATAAATATGTTTGATATGCAAGTTCTAGTTTATTATTGACACTTGGTTCCAAATCAACAGCAATTTGCATAGCACGAATACATTCATTGATAATGGTTTTATGTTGACCACAAGTTCGAGATATAGCTGAAGACCACTGAACAAATAAATTTGGGCTAGGTTCTGATTTTTCAATAGTTTTGAAAAACTGGTTAGGTATTTCTTCATATTTTCCAGCAACAGCAATGTTATATAGAATTTTCGCCTGAAAATAATTAAAAGTAATATTAAGTATCATTACAAGTAAAATAATAGGTTTAGTAATAAATATTTTATCTAACCATTACAGCTAATGGGCAATCTGAATTTATGCTTAATACACGATCAGCAGTTTCAATAACATCAGACCATTTTTGTACACTTATGTAAAGATTTAACTTTTCAACAAAAGGTGGTAAAAAATCAGGTAATTTAACAATAAGTTGATTTAAGATTTGAATAGCTTCAGTTACATCTAAAGTTGCAGCTTCACCAAGATAAGCTCCAATTGAATCGTTTTTCTATAATATTTAAATATTTACATTAATAAAAAAAAATTGAATATTAGTTACATTGAAAAAACAACTTACCTGTGATAAGACGGCTTTAAAACAGTTTCTTGCACTTTTTAGATTGTTTTCTTTAAGTTCCAACCAGCCTTTAATTAAATAGCCATCAACTGAACTTGGATATTCGGACAAAAGCTGATCAACATAAGTTTTTGATTTTTCAAGACAATTACACAACATCATAACATTTGCAGCATGAAACAGTACCACTTCTGAATGACTGAATTCTGGGATCGTGAGTTCTAACATGTCTATTGTATTGGTATCAGGGACCTGTAGTATGAAAAAAAGATGTAATATAACAAATATAGTTAATAATTAAAAAATATTAATACCTCATACTGTTTATGAGCATAGATCATAATCAGTGTAGAAGCTAATCCAATATCACTAAATTTGACTAAAGCATCAAGTATGGTCAGCCCTTTTGACAGTTTATTATGAAGAACAAATGATAAACCATAATAAAGTTGATAAACTGAACTATTTAAATTATTTTGTATAGCTTTGAACCCAGATATTTGTGCACTAGAATAATATTTTATTCTAAGATAATACTGTATGAGTTCTAAATCCATTTTAGTCTATTTTGTAAACAATGGGTATCTATTTTAGTGTACAAGCTACACCTGATAATTCTACAACTATACTACTTCAGAATTTTAGTTTTTCGATTGAAGGTAACTTTCTAATGATATTAATCTTTTCATTTGGATATATTTTCAGACATTTAACCAGAAAAGGACAGTATAAAGCTGTTTTTATATCATTTTTAACCAAGTAGTCAATCACTTCCTAAAAAAAAAAAAAAAATCTTTAGAAATAATAGGTACAAAACAACATAAAAATATTCAAAAATATGAATGAACAAAAGAAATATAATACAAATATAATAATTGGTTTTAATCAAAATAATCGTGTGCAGCGTTTATTAGATGCTCACACCAATAGTTTATACCTACATACTTGATAAATTAAATGTCCAAGTTGGTGACCTCTATGTTCTTTGGGTACTTCGGTATGATATAAAACAAATAAACCATCAATTATTTTGTATTGAATTTTTATAACAAAATTTCCTAGAAAAATAAAAACAAAACATACTAAGTTATGTTATTAGGTATACTAAATACAATATGTACAAACAATACATTGTAAAATAAGTATACGCTTCTAAACAATTTTTTTTTGTAATTATATTTGATTTGATATAATTTAAATTATTTGCTTATATGCATGTTAATGTAAATTAGAAAATTCAAGATTATCTATGAGTAATATTTGATTGAATAAAAACAAGAAACGCCTTACCTTTAGCATTTAAAATTTCATGTTTGAAAGTCTTATTTTTAACATCGTGTACAAGCTTAGTTTTCATTGCATATTGAGTACTTTTAAAAACAAAGCGATTCATGATAATTAGTGCATAACGTGTTCAACTCTAGATAGGTGCAAAATACAAACAAATATAAGATATTTTTATGTGCAGATATTCGAATGGATGATAATTAATTATTAAAGATGGTAACAGTTATTACATAGTACATACCTATTGAAGACAAAAGCAAAAACGCAGGTTTAATGCTTTTTATGTGAAATAGTTTTAATTGTTTAACATTTGAAAAAACTAATGACCCAAGATCCGAGTCAAAAATTAATTATTTTAATTGATCTGTGATCATCAACAGTCGTGAACTGGCAGCAGAAAATCATTTGTCCACAATCAAAACAAAACATAATTTAAAACCATAGACATAATAATATTATTATGTCTAAGTTTAAAAATTAAAACTGATTCTGATAGTGACTGATACATGGATAATAACACAGATGAGATGAGTATAGTTCGGACCTATGATAAGAGTTCTGCCCCGTGATAAGTAATTGTAGATGATAACAGAAATTTCAATGAAACTGTGTATAATATAATATTATCTTTTTTTTATATAGGATAACATCTGTATGATCAAATATTATTACTTTTATTTATTCTGTATAAGTATTTTTTCCTCGGTTCATGATATCAAGACCAGCGGTCTCAGATGGACAACAAGATGACGATTTAAATCACGCACAGAAAATACAGAAAATGTATGAGCACTATGAAACCCATAAACGTTAAACCCTGAGTATAAAACAAATGAATCGTGATAAATTAATAATGAGCTGAACATATTTCATCTATTCTGTGCATATTTCATGTATTCTGTGTGTAAGATCAAGGTTAATGAATACCTGTATTTAGAATTTAGACTACTCAATGTCGAGAAAGCCGTTATTATCACTTATCATCAAGGAATTAACATTTTAATATTTACATAAGATAATATTATCTATCTATGATTATTAACCGTAGATCATAATATACATTAACATAATATATTATATGATCTAAGTTATTAACTATGTGAGCTAAACAAGTCGTGGATAGGTACTAGTAAAACTACTAACTAGTGTCTATAATATAGTTGTTGTAAATAATATTATAATAGTTTTTATTGTCCTGTGCTGTAACTTAATCATCTGACTATTTATTAAATGTATAACCGTGTGCTACAGCATAATAACAATTTAACATTTGTCATTTAGTTAGTATATAGAGTACTGTAAGGTGTGTATTGACTCAGGTGAATTATTTCTACTCAAAATAGATTTTACTTAATATATTATCATTGGTCTTACCGTTATTTTTTTGTCAGTTACTTATTTCTAAAACTAGCCACCTGTGGATATTGTTCACACCATGTTAGTTCTAGTCATAACAATATTGTGCAGCTTGATTTTTGGCCATATAAAAAGTGAAGATCAGTGTAATGGCTTGTACAGTAATTATTTTCAACATTTGTCAACAAAAACTCCATATAGATTTGTGGCAAACCATAACACAGAACCAATCAACTTTGAAGGTAAGTAGATATTTTGCTTTTTCAATAATAAATTATAATATATTATCAATGTTGACTATTTAATGTAAGTTTTATGTTTGTTTAATTTAATTTTTGCTTTAAGGTTGTAAGGCATGGAAAATTTGGCTTGTTCAAAGGCACGGTACAAGGACACCTGGTAAAGAATTAGATCAGTTTGTCAAAAACAGATTACCTGAAATTCAAAAAGACATAGTAAACAATTTGATTGAGTGTAGGTATATAATTTAACTTAAAATATATTTAGTACCAAGATAAAATTTATTTTCTGTATGTCAAAGATATTGTGCTCCCATGTAGTCCCATGTAGTAATTCTATCTTACTAATGTGTAACATAGACAATTTTATTTTAGGTTAAGCAGAATCCATTTTACTCTGTAATGTGTTACATTAGAGTAAATCAGTCAAATATTAAATTGAAATCTAAGAATATTTACTGAAGCGCCATATAGGTTATTATTTATATAATTTTAAAACAACAGTGCTCTATATGATATATTTTTCTCTAAGTACATTTTATATAAGATCGATTCACTAATATTTTTTAAAAAAACCTGTGTAAAATGAATTTATCTAAATTGTTCTATGTTAACTGTTAGTAAGACAGATTCAACACAGAACACTTATATATAATATTTCTTTATTTACAATATTTTATTTTTACACTTTAATTAATTCATAAAATAAACTTAATTTAATATGTATTTTTATTTTTATTGTATAAACTGTGTATTTCTAATTTGTCATATAAAAGTCAGTTAATGTTCCAAGCATAATAATTTCTACCTATTTAAATACTTTTATTACCTACATAACATAACATGAGCAACTATAAATATTATTTTTAAATTAAAAGATTAGGTATATTATTCTGTAGTTTATACCTATGCAACTTTAATAGTTGTATTACTTAATTTAATTAATTATGATCGTCCATTAATGTAATTGACAATTATAAGTAATAGCTAGGTATATAATAAAACTAAATCTTGATTTTATTCAGGCAAGCTATGCAATGAAGATGAAATAAAATCATGGACTTCCCACAAAGAATTAGATAATCAAAAGAGATTAACCGAGGAAGGAGAGGATGAACTTCTATCAATTGCGGAACGTATGCAACTTAGATTTCCTAATTTATTGAATCAACCGTTTGAAAACACAAACTTTTTGGTAAATTATCTCTATTATCTGACTACTATTTATTTTGTTGCTTTTTATTAATTTTTTTTTTTTTATAGTTTAGATTTACTGATACTCAAAGAACAAAAGTAAGTGCCAAACAATTTGCAACAGGATTGTTTGGGCGCAATGAGGTTAAAAAAGTAGTATTTGAAGAACCATTAGCTAAAGACCCATTATTAAGAGTAAGTTATGTATAAAATTATTTACTATATTGATATTGGAATTCAATTAACAGGTTTAATTGTTTATTTAAATTTTCGTGTAGCCCACCTAAACTTAAAATAATGATTTAAATTAAAACATTGTTAATTCATCATTTGATATTGATTTTTTTGTTAAATTAAAATTAAATATCTGAAAATAAATCTTTTTAGAGTTTTTAAAAATCCATTTTTCAAATTTTTCAGTTATCTCCTCACTAAGAAAATTATTTAGAATTGAAGACATTTAAAGTAGGTAGTTTGATTTAATCTTCTTTCAAAATTATTCCTTAATTAAATTATTTATTATTTTTGTCTCTATATTTTAAATTATGCAGACTATCATATACCTGACAAAATTCTTATTTAAATATATCTTTAGTTATAATTACACATTTTGGCAAGTTCTTTTAATTTTTGTCATAGTTAAAATGATTTAGTATACACTGTTTAACTTGTGTTGACAAATATTCGATTTATAAATAAACTTTTTAAAATTATGTCTATTTAACTATTTTTAGTTTTATAAAGTTTGCCAAAAATGGAGAAAGGAAGTTAAAAAATCGTCTACAGCATCAATTGAATACCAAAAATTTATAGAAAGTCAATTAACTAACAACACTTTGAAGAGTTTATCTTCGAGACTTGGACTTGATTACACATTGACATTTAGTTAGTATTTATACTTGTTAGTTTCATTTTTTATAGAATTAAAATAAATATAATTATTTATTTAAGATGATGCCAAGAATATGTATACATACTGTGCTTTTGAAACAGCATGGGAGAAAAATAAAGTTTCACCGTGGTGTTCAATTTTTAATAAATCTGATTTAATGGTAATTTATAACTAATTATTGTCTAATTCTTTTTTAATGGTGTACAGAAAGGTTATTTTAACATTATGTGTTCATCAAGTAAAAAAAAAATATTTGCTATTTTTTTAGAAAATCTTAGACACTCAAAACATAAAATTATGAACAGTTAATATTTATTATTAAATATCGTAGTTTTTCAGTTAAAAAAATAACTCATTTAATAAAAGTTTTAATTTTTAGCTTTTAGAATATAGTGAAGATTTGAAGTACTATTTGATAGATGGTTATGCTTATGAGTTATCATACAAACAAGCATGTGTTTTATTAAAAAATGCAATTGAATATTTTGAGTAAGCAATTCAGACTTATAGTTATTTAAATGTTTTTAATCTAATTTATTTAATTTGTACTCAATAGCGATCCACATTTAACTAGCAAAAATGGTATTTTCTATTTTACCCATTCAGGAACAATTTTGAAAATGCTTGGATTATTAGGTCTGTATAAAGATGAACATAAATTAAAGCATGACAATTATTTTGAAATGGAGAATCGGCAGTGGAGAACTTCAAAAATTGATGCATTTGGTTCAAACATTGCATTTGTTTTATACAAGTACTGAGTTTACTAATTTTTTAAAGTTATTATTGATGGACATTATATTGTGTATAATTTATCATTATATTCTTACTATTTGTAGATGTAATAATAATGAAACTAAGATATTAACATTACATCAAGAAAAAATTGTCCATCTTGATGGTTGTGAAGATGGCCTTTGTTCTTACGACAGATTTAAACAGCTATTTGCAACAGAAATCCAAAACTGTGATTTTGATAAAATGTGTAATATTGACTAAATTGTTTAATATTTAAGTTTACTTATTTTATTTATTTTATGTAAATGCCATTTTTTTTCTTTTTAGTTTTAAGTTATTTTAAATTAATTAACTACAACAAAACAATATTACCAATTATTTTGTAAGGGTACTCAATTTTTAAAAAAACAAATTTACAATTTTATTTTTGTATTTTTGTGTGAATTATTATTATATTATATTATATTTTAATTACAATTAAATTGTATTGAAAATAAATCATTTAAATCATATTTTCATGTATTTTAAATTACAGTAAAATAATTTTTTAGCATTGGTGTACCTTTAACTGTAAACCCATGATGTATCAATATTTTATATTTGAGGTGTTTAAGAAAGGTATCATAAAATGACCACAATGTGGTACGAAAAAATGTTAGGTAAGTTTTATCCAAAGCATACACTGAGTATAACCAAATCAGTTGTAATTGACTTTAAATGTATTTTATTAGGTAAGCAAAATTTAGAATACTAGCTCTATGTGTAAACCTCGGTATGATTATACCTTGATTTGTCTGGAGACAAAGTGATTTGGTGATTAGAACAGTGATTCTAAAAATCTAGTATAATATGTTGTTGGAAGACGAAAACTGAAAGAATTTAATGTATAGCAAATATTTAGAAAGGACTTAGAACTATATAATTGAAACAGTATTTTATTTATTGAATTAAATACTGAAATATCAATAGTAAAAATAGTAATAACAAAAATGCTTTTATTTTTTACGTGATACATTTATATTAAATTTAATGAATAAAACTTTTGGAAAAATGAGTATAACATTTTTTTTTTTTTGTGTAGGTACCTAACTAAATATTTGATACAAGCGATATCACATTTATTACCTACACATTTAATGTATAATAAAAATTTAAAACACGCCTTTCTAGTTTGGTTATAATGCAGAACCATTAATTGTTGGAGTCAAATTAGACTTAAACACAGCATGTATCTACCTAAACCTAATTGTACCTATATAACAACTTAACAACTAGAGTTATATCTATGTTATTATCCTCGCAGTTTCAATCAAATTCGTTTGAACTATGAGTTATTTTAGACTTGGCAATTGAAACTAAATAAAACATTCACGAAAGTAGAAGAAATTAGTAGGCACCCATCATACCTAGTCATTTATCTTTGTAAATAATTGTCCACTGATGCATCTTGACCTGGGTATTTATTCCTTTGACATTTCGTAAAGTTTTGATCCTCGTGTGCGGACCTTTATGCAGACCCGACAGACTAACTTCTGTCCTTTAATTACACACGAAAATGGGGATGTGACGAATTCATGGTCGACATTAAGCACTTAATAGAAGACATATAATACGGGTCAGAGCACGTTGTTTGGATATTTGAACAGTATAATATTATATTGTACTCTTCAATTAAATATTATTATTTAATTTTAAACAACGATACGTATCAGATAATAATTAATAGGTACCTAGGTACCTTCTGACTTTTATATTATGTATATTTGTATATATTATACTTACCTACCTAGTTAATTTTCGAATACTTATTGTTCAATTAAAATTATACTTACATTTTATATTCTTCTCGCTGAAATAAATATTTTTTTGGCATTTTACAATTGTTTATGTATACCCAAGGTATATTCACCTATAGTTAAGTAATATTTACCTATTAAACTATAATAATATTTATAACCTATAGACTAAAGTAGAATAATTATATTCCATTCGTAAATATAAACCAAAAATGGTATTACATTTTTGTTAGGTAGGAACTAGTAAATGTATATTAATATAGACAGGTGATTATAGATAGATAGTCATAATTTATATTGAAGGTATATTTGTTTTAAAATAGTTTCAATCATATAAGTAGGTACCTACCTACACATCGTACATACTACACAGTGAATTTTAAATTTTAAATTGACATTTTTTCAAGAGATCAAACTTAAAAGTTTATATTATAGGTATTACGTTTTTCCAATAACTCTTACTGTATAGATAAAAAGTTATATGTTTTTAAAGTTTTTCTTTTTTGTATTATTAAATGATCCTTACAAGTTACTATCAATGTCCAAATTTACTAACTTGTATTAAATAAAAGAAGGTAATAAAACGATTATTTCTTGAAGAATATGTTTATTAGATTATTATTAGGCCTTATATGTAGGTAGATATTAGATAGTAAAAAACACAATCTCTATAAGTAGATATCGTAGGTGCATAGTTCAATTTATTATACGATATACCTTTAAAAAATGTATATATAAAGTTTATTCAAGGATAAATGTAACATGAAATATAAAAATTTTATAAATTAAAAAAAAAAAAAAAACGAATGTGCAACAAAACTAATTTTTTTAATTTGAACCGCTTTTATGAGATCAAATTTGAATTGCTTTAATTTTTTTAAAGTAACTGATTTATAAAGTATTTTTCAATCTTAAAAATTGACTTGTCGAGAGTGAGATAAACTTTTGATATATATATGCAATTATATTTTTTAACAGTCTATCTAAAACTCTACAATATGATATTCCATATAATTTCGTTTGTTTTTTTAAACTCAGGTGTGATGTTGTTCACATAGACCTTTAAAGGTAAAAAGTCTGTGTGTCGTAAGCAAAGCACATTAACATTATTTTCACCAAAATATCAAATCTCAAATCTTTATGTACAATTTTGAATTTCAGTTAAAAATAAATAAACAAATTTATACATATCTAGACATAATTCCATCCTTTTATTTTATTAAATACCTACCTAGGTACTTATTTATGGTTTGTTACAATATTGTATGTATTATGATAATATTGTTACCACAGTTTTTGTTGTTGGTTGTAATATTATGTATGTTTTCTTATATACCTATGTATATTGTATAAAAAAGATTCATTCGTATTTTAACCAATGAGTTGTTTACGTAGTCTCGTGAAATATTACATTGGCGACAAATGGAATATGTGAAAATCACGTGAGTAATTTTTTTAAAAAGATGAATATGTCTACTAGCGGCAGTGGTGATGGGAGATCTAATCCTAGCAGTAGCATAACTATAATTGTTCAGATTTCTGAATTCAATTTTAAAGACTTTCTTATAGGTAGCATCTGAAAGGAATCAAATTTCAATTAATATTAATCTATCATTGTAACTAGTATTGAAATATAAAATATATTTACCTATTTACCAAAAATTGGCTTGTTTATTAGTAAAATTGAAAAATTGTTTTTATTTTTCAACCCTAAATATGTATATTCTTTCAAAATAATACCATCTAAAACTTTCCTCATTATTTTGTGTATCATATCCTTTAAAGTTTACCTATAATTTACAAATTATTACAGTAAATAGATTGATCCATATCTCAAAAATAAATTAAAAATAATTACTTTTAATAAGTTCTTTATGTTTTATGCAGTAAAAAAAGCCCAAATTAAATTCACGGTCAAGCATTTGAAATACTTCGTGTTACTTTTATCGTTGAACACACTGTATAATATTGTATTATTAAAGCTGTAAGCTATATAAATTAAATAATACAATAGCCAACAATTTGACATAAATTACAATGATTATAATTACTTATGTACTTAGTACTTATATTATGTACTATGTAGGTAGATATATACCCATTTACGAAGAACATGTTTGAATTTTAAACGATTAAACTACCTTTATAAGTATATAACCATTACCACCAACAGTTATTACGTCCACAGCCCAAATTGATAATAAAATAGAAATATAAGTTATAACTGTGTCAAAATATTGATGAGAAAACTCAGTTTTTATTTTACAGTAAAAGTTCATGAACTAGATTAATGTGTATTAACAGTAATTTGTAATTCAGTACCGTGGTAATATTTTAAAAGGCATTAGAGAATGCTACCATCTTTCATTTTTTTTTCGTGTTTAGTAAATTGATTATTTATGCCCCCCCCCCCCAAAAAAAAAAAAAACTTCACTATATGTTTACTTTCCTCTATCTTTTTATTAATTTTTTTATTAAATTAAATAAAATAAATTAAGTACCTAGAGTTATTTCAAGTCTCAGTAAAATAATATTAAAAAATGTTTATCTTTCTATTTAAGTGGCACTTTGGATCTATTGACTATTATACTTATATATTCTGTACATAAATAACATATGCATAATACATGCCTATGGTCCATATTGATATGGTTATACTTCAGCTATTAGGTACGTCTTATACATTTTGCAAAGAAATTACTATGTACTTACGTGACAATTATACCTAGTTATTTTGAACCGATCCATAAATTAATTAATTTTAAAAATGGTTCGAATTTTATCTAGAAGTAAAAAAAAATTTCAGTATTATCTAAAATAATAAGAGAAAAAAATTAAAGAAAAACAGATATTTTTATGCTAAACCAATTTTTGAACAAATCGCATTTATTTTAATTCAATACCTAATATTTTAAAACACAATATATTTAATATACATAATATATGAATATGAATATATTGTCAATATATTCAACAAATGTTAACATTATTTATTTTTTTACTATTTATAGAATTTTTCACTTTCAATTTTTTTTAGCTTATTTTTAATTCATATCAGTCGGTAATTAAAACAAATTTAAACTTCCTTTTATATTTTTAGTATTCGAATTAAAATTAAAAATATTATAAATACTTTTAAACATTTTTTTTTTTTGTATAAGAACTTCAAGTTTAAGTTTTTACAAGATTCATTTTAATGTGAGTATCATAACAATTTGGAAATTATTTTGTAGTTAAAAATGTATTAGTTTTTTTTTTAAATTTAACACCAACAATTTGAAAAATTAACACAATAATCTTCATAATTCCTTCTTACAGAATTATAAAAAGCTCACGACTGTACATACTATTAATTTTCAAATGTTGACGAAATTGACCATTTGAACGAATAATAACAGTTTTAGTATTTATTGTTGTAATTCAAAATATATTATTCGTAGGTAATTGAACGTTTTTACCATTGCTTATATTATTGATTATACAGTTTAATGTATACACACAATTGTCAATTACATTTTCAAAATATTTAAACAATTTTTAATTATTAATATTGTTCGTATTATAATATTATTATGTACACACCTACGGAACGTTTGCGGAATTGACTATTAAACATTAATAACAGAGCTAGTATTTAGTAATATTATATTTACTGTATTATGTAATACATACTACCTATAAGACATAAGTTACTATCAAAGTTAGTTCAAGACGTTCAGGTAACCCCATAATATAGTTACCATATAGATATTTTAATAATGGAAAACAAAATATTATTAAGCTTAGAAACACTCTATGCTAACAGACTGTCTACGCTCAGATTAATTTTTCGTATGAAATTATTTATTATTGAATGCAAAGTTAACTCGTCCATTATATTGGCCTACTAAATGATGAGAAACGATGAATACTCAATATATATAATATATATATTAGACGGCAGATCGAATTCCTCGGTTTTATTTCTTATAATATTTCGTTTTGTGCACTTGGCTACCAGTAAATGTATTTAAAACACTTTTCAAGTATTTTAAGAATTTATAACATACTATACATAGGCATAAAGTCATATATACATTAAAGTATTGATATTCGTTTATGATAATGTGTACCTAGTTTTTATTTTTAATTGTATAATAATTATTAACTACGCCTTATGGCTTATACAATATTGTATTGTTTCTAATTTATAACCTTACACAAATATTATTTATTAGTTATTTACGTTTATTTTATTTTATTTTGAAAAATTCATTGAAATATTATATTATTGTGAATTATTTTGTAAACATTTATTATGGACTGTCATTACTCATTATTTGGTATAATTATATAAATTAAAATTATATTTATAACAAATTGTTTCTTTTAACTAAGTATAACTTTACTATATATATTTTTTAAAAACAGCGTGATTATGTTTATTAATGGTATATAATTAAATTGATATTATAATATTTTAATAAAACATTATTAATGCCTAATTATACGATAAGAAAAAAATACACAAAATACGATTGTACTTCATTATAGGTACAACTATATAGCTAGGTAACTAATCTGGACTCTGAATTAAATAATGATATTTTTTTTTTTTTATTGAATGGAGACTGAAGTATATGTTAGGTTTTTTAAGCATTGATTGATTATATTAAAACCTTTCAAAGATAGTAATCCCGTCAATCCCGGAGAACCAATATCATCCTCATTTAATAAGTCATATAAATTTGCATAGTACCTAATATCTGAAGCATTTCTGTTTAACTCACAAAATGTGACTCCCAATTGGGTAATCTGTAATTTGTATGAATTTCTTAAAATAAACAAAATTAATTTAACGTATAATCATTTAAAAAAGGTATGTTAAACATTTTCATTGAGGTTTTTATGCGTATGCTGTAGAATAGTTTGGAGACAATTGATTCAAACTCAAGATGAGATTTGATAAAAGAAAATTATAATGTTCTCAATGTTGGTATCTATAAAATTAACCGTGATTATATTTATTAATTAATCTCAGCATATTAAAAACGTGCTTAATATAGGTGCTAAACTGCTAATATGAATAGAAAAATCAAAATTAATATATATAAGAGAATCCCTAAATGATAAATAGAAGTAACTCGCAATGATGATTACGTATAGCCTAAGCGTGAAAAAGTAATAACACTGTACTTGTACTCATTTATATTTAATGGTAGGCAATTAACACGACTCAATTCAACAAAATTATTAAAGTTTAATTGTAATTTTGAGGTATCATTTGGACTTAAAATTAACTGTTTTTATATTATAGACCTTTATCCTTTTATTGTTTTGGCTAGTGCCTGCCTAAAATTTTGACTAAAAATTAAATATCTATAGGTACTATTTTTAAATTTCTTTGATACAGTATTACAATAAGTTTAAGGGCATTAATTTAAAATTGCATTTTCAATTTTAATCACTCTTAAGCTAAATATGTTTAGTTTAAATAGATGTATAGAATTCAATTCGATACATGATAGCAAATAAATATACCTACATATATTATTATCTTAAAACATGTTAAAAGCCTAAATATAAATTTATTAATTTTTTATAAGCCAATATTTAATATATACTTAAAGTCTATAAACAAAATAGAATTAAATAAATACATATATTTCTAAATGCATTTTTAACATAAGAAATAAAGTTACAGTTGTTAAATAAATACAAACTTAGATTCAAACCAACATATTCTATTTTAAATCTGTCACATTGGTACTTCCTTATACGAGTATATAGTGAAAACTGTCTAGAACGAATGTATCGTATTGTTTTATTTGTTTTCTTTTTTTTCAAGTAATATAAAACTTTGGTATTTAATTTAAAAAAAAAATCAATCGATGTAACTATTGTAGTATCTATTGTTTATCTGTAACACAAAATAATTTGCATATATACTATTAATATATTAACTAAAATATAAATAATTAATATAATTTAATAACTTTATTAGAATTGATTATAAATCAATGGTATTAGGCATAACCATTCACGACCGTGATTTTGATTATGGTACAAATCGATAATATTTCAACGGCAGTCGACGGTGCAGTTTAATGAAAACCTATCATTTTCAACCAGATACATTTATTATTTACACTTAAAACTTTTTGATTATATGGTATTTATATAATAATAAATGTATGAAGGTAGGTACTAAATATAATTATAAAAAGTTTATAATTTTATATGATATTTAAAAAGTCTAATCCTACGTTTATTTAATCAATAAATCATAGTAGTTTAATTGAACATTTTAAACCTTGTAATCACTTATACGAAATACTATTAAATTATTAATACTTTAATATTATAATATTCATATACATATCATATCCTAAATGGCTATTCATTTCTGTCATCTTACATTCATTCTATATTATCACGAAGTCCCACCATTTAGATGTAACCGTATTTAGATTATTTAACAAAATTTATAATAATCATTATAATATAATCCTTTAGCCTTATACATATTCGTGTCCTGAAGTAGTCTTGTTTCATTGACTGCTCCGTGTATTGTACCTGGTAAACAACGGGTAGGTACCTACAACGTAACAATACTGCTTTTAAAAATAATAAATTAACTACCTACAAAGGTTTCGTTAACAATGGAACTTACTATGATCTCATTTTTAATATACCTACTCAAATTATTATTTCTGACTTTAAATTTTAAAATTTACATTATATGTAATATTAATATTACATAAAATTATCTATGGAATATCAAACGTTCACTAAAACGCATTTCTCTTGAAATGTCGTTCTTCATTGTCATGCACAATATTAGTTCTCACAATGAAAATCCTTTGATAAAAGGCCCCCAGACATTTGGTTTCTGATTAACTTGCATAGCTAGCACAAAGACTTTAGGTACACGGTTTTAATTATCATATACAAATAAACCGATACAGCGCTTTGAAATATATATATAAATAAACCCGTGTTAAAATTTTGCATTTTCATTATTCACAAAATAGACATATTTGATGGAATTTCATAATATTAATAATTGTATAAATTCTTCAATATAAATTAATACATTTTTCAAGTATCACACAGATGCTCTGATTTTCATAATTAGTAAGACTTAGCTTTGTAAATTATAACTAAATATAAGATCGTATATATGTATATTTTTTATTCAACAAAGACAATAATAATAATATAAAAAATCGATTTGGTATATTATGTCTATTTTTGACGCTCTGATAGTTTTATATACTTACACATTAAATTAAACTAAATATAATAGGTACCTATACATTTATCGTATTAAGTATAAAGTGAACAACTAAATTTAATATTACTACTATGTCTTTACTATCATATCTTGTTTTTTATAAGATAAAGTCCACTTTTTTCTTCATCGTTGTGGTCAACTTATAAAAACATTGATACTTTTTTCTTTCGCACATTTATTTTTAATTTAAAAATAGTAATTTATTTTTTTATTAGATATTTTCTCTATGTTCCCCGATTTTGTAATATTCTTTACTTATAAATATCACTTAGATTATTCATGAAATCTGAGTCATTTTCTTAATAAATTAATAATATTCTAAAATATACTTAATTTAAACAATATAAAGTACATTTTTAATTTTTCACCGGAAAGTATACGGATGTATCAAGTACGACGCCAACGTCTGTGTCGATTTTAGGAAAATAAAACAACTATTGACGAATTATGGCCGATTGATATGAAACAGCTAGGAATATTTTTAATTATGATTTTTAATTATTTCTCATTTTGTTTTCAATAATAAGTGATTTTCTAGAATACAAGATTAAATGTTACAATAGTTTTATATAGGTATATTATATTAATTAACTAATTAATTAAGTGTTGATAACTCAGATCATTGGCTGTAGGATTTTGTTTGTTACTTTAGGTCTTTGGTAGATACAACGTGTTTTAGAGTGCAGAACATGGCTAACATGGCTTTGTCGCTAAGAACCCGGATGGTCACACATCCGAGAGTTAGCAACGCCGGGTAGTGAATGACCGTATATAGCACTATATTTAGCAAACAAACATTACTCCACACATTGTTCTTACTATTTTATAATTATATTAGTAAGTTAAGTACGCATAAATTTAATCTACATTAAAAATGTTATGTTTTAGTAAAAAAGTAGAAAGGCTGTTAGTCGCTCAATGTTGATATTTTGAAATTCTGTGTTAGTATTAATCTTGCTACAAAATAAAGAAATCAATTATAAGAAACTTTAGTTGTCATTGAAAAAACTAAGTAAGTACCTACCTACTGTAGTGTATAATATAAATGTTACGCGTTTTTACTAAGTTGTAATATCATATCATATACACTTAAAATAGATCATAACGTAGTAATAAAATATCAACTTAAAAATTGGTCCGAACTTTAATAAATTATTAACATACAAGATAGATAGGTTATAAAATGATTTGGAGTAAGGAAAAAACGAGAGCATGTTAACACAACGTGATCATTAATGTTTTATGGTTCATTTCAGTGATATTCGCTGTACCTACACATTGATTCTGAATTCTGGCGATTCCGACGAAATTCAGTTTAGAGGAATTACATTCGTCGTGTTGTCCATAATAAACGGGTACTAACAGATTTTTTTAAACTCAGATCGACCGACCGGCGATGAATACTTTTTAAAGAACGAAATCGATCGTTTTTTATTATTTACTTACCTATAGGTACTTAATAACTTAAGCCTTAACCAACGTTAACTACTATGCGACTTAATAGCACACTATAGGTCTGTACCTACATAAAAATCAGCAACGGCGGCAGCTGTCTTTCGTACGGTGTATTTTAATATCCACTTCCAACGGACATCTCTCGCACGCGGAACGCCGTGGGCGTGTCCGGACACGTTTTCGGGCGCCACAAAACTGTCGACTGCCGCGCGCCGGCCGAAGCCCGCGTGGTGTGCGCGCGCCGACCAATCCGTTTTACCTGTAAAACTCTGCGGCGGTCGCCGTCGCCGGTGTCGGCACACGCGGTTGACGACAGTGTCGCGCGCGCCGACCATGCCGTGCCACCGAGTCGCTTGGATCGCGTACTTAGCCGCCGCCGTAGCGATCGTCTCGCAAATGTCATCAGGTACGTCCGCTGAACCAAAATTGTTTCACCCCCATCCTTTACACGATTTTTATGTAACATATTATAATAATTGCAATGCGTGGATTTTTTTTGTTTTTTTTTTAACCGGGGGGGGGGGGGGGTTAATAATAGTCGTGTGTAATGTGTAGGTAAAAATACATCGCACCTACCATTACGCCATCGAAAAAAAAAAATTTTTTACTGATATCAAGTGCTGTGTTCTATACTTAATACTTAGGTATATTACTATTATTGTAACAGATCATATTATGATGGGAGTATCATAATATTATAGTGTCATAATAGGTGTAGGTTTTTTTTCCATATTCTGGAAAAAATCTTACTATTCGAGATTGAATAATAATGACGAAAAAATTAATATTATACGCACAATACGACGTTAAGCGTTGTACGCACGCACTTGTAGCTTGCGGTTGTCGTGTATATTATTTGCTTACCTATTATAATAATGATTTAAAAACGTATTATAATAAATATCTTCAAAATAATATTATACAAAATTTTGAGCGTATCTATCGTATAAAAAAAAAACCAGCCAATAAACGAAGTTTGCCGAACCTATTAGCTACGTTTTTTTAGTAAATGACTTCGCATAGTCTGTCGAAAACAACAGCAAGCTTTTTTGAATAACCGATAAAAAAATAACTAAATAATAATCAAAGAGATTTATGTAATTAAAAATTTCTTTGCCGGTAGAAAAGTTCTTACATAGAAAATAGTATACGTACATGGCTATGTATGTTTAAACTTCTCCTCCCTGAACTATTACTCTGTTCCAGAGAACTAACATTTTTCATTGTTCAGAGAACACAGTTCAGTGTCAAGAAAGCAACCCGACAAGTGACTTATTAAAGTACATAAATTTTAGTTATTATGTTTTGCCGTAATAATTAACGTTAGTTTCATAAATCTTATTTTAAAAGTTGGACAATCTTAGAATATATTATATTATTATATAAAGTGAGGCTTAATCACTATAATTTTAAAATCGTTGGAATCTTCCACAAAAAACAATATGATATACAATTTAGAATTAAATATAATATTGTTAAACTTAATATTGTTATTAATAGGTATTTCATAATATCATTTATCGTATGTATAACCGTTAAAGTATTAAATCTATAAAAAATAATTAAATTTTTTCGTTATAATAATAATAGTATAATTTAACACGCACCTGCATACTAATTAGGCATTTAATATAAATCATTTTATTAGACATATTTTCTTCAGTATATTTTTTAAGATTTTTATTAAGTAGGTAATTTTAATATGAATTTTAAATCAAAATATTATCTTTGAAGTAAAAGATTACAATAAATTAGAACAAAATTCACCACACGGATAGTTAACTTTTTTTATGCTTACTTAAAATGTGTACACTGTACAGTTGATTAATACAGTTAAAAACCAAACAATATTAATATATATGTATATAAAAAAAATAATTAAAACATACTTTACCTACCTTAATACTTTGTAAGATTCAAAACGGATAGCGGTGAATTGGTCGTCGAACGGTTATTTTCAGTATTTTAGTTATTTTGTTACACTAGGTACCTATAAGTATATTTCAGAGTTTTTTGTTTATTATACGAAAAATATATATTATGTTTTTATTTATTCATTAATAAATAATATCTTATTGAATTAGAATAAAGGTTATCTTTATGTGTTGTCGGTTCATGCTGGTCCAGTATTATGTGTATTGACTGTGTTTTTATTGTATGATAATAAAGTAGTAGCAGATTGTATAAGGAATGAAAAACGAAAAAACTAAATTTATTTATAACTAATAATATTGTATTATAATTGTAAAAATTGTAAAATTAATAATATAACACTGCAGTAGAAGTGTAGAGTAATATATATGTATATACATGTTGATTTTTTTGATGATCATTTAACACTTATTATTTTAAAAACTATTAACGTTTTAGAAAATTCTTTTCTAATACAGCTATTAGTTTCCAGTAGAAGTAAAACAAGTGTCTTACATTTTTGAATGAAAACACATATTTTTAGTTTTAAATTCTAAAAAAAAAAAATTGTTTTATAAGTATTTAAAGTTTAGGTGAGCGGATAATTGTGTGGCTCATCCCCGAACTATTTCTTCAGGTCGAATTATTATACCTATATCGATATTATCATATTATTATGATATTATTATCGATATTATTATATCGAATTATTCCGAAAAAAAACATTTTGCTTCAGAATATAAATTAAAAATGTATATTGATATTCAGTGTGGTAAAATATTTAAAAATATAATTTTTTTAACTTATATATATTTTTGCTAAGTATAAATCTAATGATTTTATTATATGTTATTTGTTTGTTTGAATCTGTCATAAACTATTGGTTCGTAAAAATATTTCAATATTTAACTTTCGGGATGGTTTCTGGGTTAGGTTAGTTGGTATTTAAGGGGTAAAAAATAAAAAGATAGTGCTTTTCTTAATAATCAAAAAAAATAAAAATAAAAATAAATAATAAATAAGGTAAAACGGGAATTTGTATAGTTAATAACATAATATAACCACAGAAACTTGAAATTTTCAACAAGTGTTTATATTACTATTTTCTGTGTAGTCGTATGGTATAATTTTTTTGTGAATTCCTTTTGAGCTATTTATACGAATGATCATTTTTTTCTTTTATACATGTTAATGAAAAAATATTCACAGTGTGAAAATTCTTGACAATTTAATATAATATTTTATATAAGTTAATTTTTATCTGTATATAAATACTTAAAATATATAGGCAAATATTTTTTTTAAATATTTATTTAAATTGAGAATTTTTATGGAGTTTATCAAAATTACAAACATTTTCAAACTATTTTGTAGGTATAAAACGTTTTTTGTATACTTAAGATTTGAAATTTTAGAGCAAGATTCCTCATAAAAACTTTATGCTCAGTGCTCAACTACATATTATGTTTAGCAGGAGAAGCCCACTTGTAAGAGTATAACAGGGTTTTTTAAACAACTACCAAGTCATTATAATTTTTAAATCAATTTCTTAACAGTGCGTATATGTATACTGTACTAATAATGATTAATTTTTTTCAAAAATTGAAAAATGATCAAGATATTTTAAAAAGTGAAAAAAGTGGTTTTTATTATTTTTTATTTTTAGGAATAAATCAATCACACTTTTTTAAAGTTATCTTATTCACACTGTTTTACGGTAAGGTGGTATTGATTCAATAGATAATAAAAATAATACGTTAAGGTATAATTTATATATTTTATAATTATTATAGTTAAGAATGTATAAATAATAAATAAATAAATGTAATGTTTTTGTTAAAAATTAAATCAACCAATCAATACTAATATTAAAATAAATGACTTTATTAGTTATACTAAAAACTTATTATAAAATATACATCTCTACTCAGATATTTTTGCGTATAATGATAGTTTTAAATTTAACACATCTCTTGTAGTAATTCACTCAGACTACGCTAAATTAGTAAGTAATAGTAGTTGTAGTAATCTACTTGCCCAATTTTTAAAATTATTTATTACATTTTAAACACTATTGAATAGTGAATATTTGGAGTTGTGAACTCTTATTTAAATGTATTTATTATATACAAAAATGCAATCACAATTTTTTATAAAAGTCCATGTAGATTCTTATTTTACAACATATTATTTGAATATATTTGTATAAATTCATTTAAACTTAATTAATTTTTAATGGAATTTCTTGAATGAAATTTTAAAATGTTGTAATTTAATAAAAAGAATAAAAAGTAAATAAATATCAAATTAAAAAAAAACCTTTTTTTAGTAATTAAACATAAATAAATATGCGCAGGAAATATTATGTACCTATATTTTTTTTAAGCATCTAACACATTACATTTTTATACCTACTTATTGGTAATTAATTTAATATTTTATAAGCTTCAAATTTATTAAATCGTTGTATTTATTATTAATATGTTTTTTTGAATTACTAGAATTAAAATTGTAATTTTCTATATTTTCATTAAAGAATTTACGATACTAGATAATGAAAATCTTATTTAAATTAAAAAAAATATTGTTCAATCAGTAGGTTTTTGATAAATTATACTTAAAGTGTTATACGATAATAATATAAATACAAAATATAAAAAGATTGACCATTTTTAAAACATGTTAATTGTTAATATAAATAAGCATTATTTAAAACAAAAACAATATTAAATTATATATAACTAAATAAATTACAATATAAAACAGTTTATTTTAAATATTTCTTTGCTGTAAGTAGGGGGTTTCAATAGTTAATTTTTTTTCACGATTAGTAGTAAATATTTATCATTGTATCAAACACTATTTTTTGGTATCTCAGAGCTTATTGATATTATTGGTATCCTATAAGATATAATACATTTATAGCAATTTAGGTGTATTATTAAGTATATACAATAATAAAATAAATTAATCTACACAAACGAGAAATACACTGTCTTAGTGTATACTTACATTGGAAAACGATGTGTCATATCCTGTATACAACGAATAATATTGAGTGTAGTAAAAAGTATATTTATACTTAACCTAACCTAACTGGGTTACTAAAGAAAATAAAAAAAACCACATAACTAAAAAGAGTAAAAAAAGTTTATGTATGGTAAATCAAATTATATTTTATCAAATATATTGACTATACTTTCGTTTTTAAAAATAAAATAATATGGTTCATATTATATAATATATATAAGTAATTTTTATTAACTAAATAATTTCATAAAACGACGAAAATTTATTTGATATAATTAATTACTTATTGTTTGACATAAATCAAACTAATTGTATGCGGTTGATGTAAAAAGTATTCTGCGATACGGTTAACATTAAATGTGGTTTAAAAAAAATGTGTATAATTGTATTATTATAAAAATTAATGATTAAAATCCGAGAAAATTTAACAAAAATATAATAAATTATTTTTGATAAACAGTTTTTACACATAAAAATATCATAATTAAATTACATTACTATACGCAGAATTCCTAGTGTAGAATTAATTAGATATTCAAACATATTATTAACGGTCGAGGACAGCTTAAGTTTAATACCAACACATTTCAATACAACTTTTTTCTTCGAGCTAGTCAAAAGAGCCTTTGTATAGTGTGTAGTATATATTTCACTAATGGAGACAAATTTTAAAATTTAATTCAATTATAGTAAAATAGAGTTCATAAATATGCATTTTTCATTGTTCTAGTTAAACTGTAAACAATATTATTTAAAAGTTTTGGCAGAAAATTAAATTAAATTACAAGTATTCAATTTAATCATTTAATTTAAAATTTATAAATATATTGAAAGTGGTACTTTATATATTTTTTGTTATATATTAATTAATAGTAACCCTATATTATAATTCTAGAAAGAAACAACAGATAGAAAATTTGTTTTTTTTTTTTTTTAAATGTCATATTTTATTATAATACATAAATATTATCATTATTTACTATAGTCAACGTTAATGTTAATAATAAAGTGTATTGAAATGCATGTACATTTTTAAGTAAAAAAATATATAAATACCAATACTGTTGAATAAATGTTTATAAATCATAGAGGTTTTTTTTTGTGAGCAAGTATACACAATTCAATTAATTTATGTTAAGTTAAATTAATTTAAAAATATTTATTCAATATATAATTAGGTATATAATATTTTTAAGTTTTAATGATAGTTGATTATTATTATTAAATCATTACAATAACATTTCAAAGAAATAAAACGTTCATTACAGTATTATATGTATATTGTATATAATTTAAACAAACAAATTATGTAGGTATTATTTATATCGCACTATTTGGATACCAAACGAATCGTACCAATCAAGCTCTCAGCGACGAGATTAAAGCTCGAAAAAAAGTGCTATTTTTTTTTTTTTTTATTAAATGCTCAATACAAATGTCTGTGTGTATACATCTGTTGTCAGTGTGTTGGCGTGTGTATATGCATTAAGTATCTTATGCACGTATAGGTTAATATATGGTGACAGAAGCGCATAAAAATGGCAATTTCAGAATGCGGTCGTAGACGCAGGCAATAACCAGCCTATTATAGGTGTAGCTCAAGTCGTTAAAATATTAGCATTTTATCTTCCGCACACGTATAATTGTTTTTGACCTACGACTGTAACAATCGGGAAAAACAAAACCATTTTCAACGTGTCTCATCTTCGCACTGCCCCCGAGTCTATACGCAGACGATGCGACGGCGGGGTTTACGATCGAAAAAGAGCCAGCCAGCCTGTAAAAAAACCTAATGCTAACGAAAAAACATTTTAAGTTCACTTTAACGGTCGACACTTACTACAGCGATATTATATAGACCATTTTGTAACCAGGCAAGCTTGACTAAACTGACATGCAACGACTGGTTAAAAAAAAAAAGATAAAAACTGATACAACTATAATCAGAAGTTTTCAATTTCTAGTTTGGATGTGTGAATTTCTACAAACTATATACGAGCATTATTTGTAATTTATAAAATTATTTCATTTACATTTCAACAAAGCTTTGGTTAACTACCTAAGTATTATAATAATACCCATACATAAATATATATTCACTTTATTGGATCATATAATATAATCACTGACAACAATTAAAATAGAGCTATGTTTGTATACATCTTTAGTATATGGCATAAAAATAACATAATGCTTAGTGTTGTTTTTAGAAGGGGAGATAGAGGATTTAACACTTATTTTTTTGTAGGTGTTGGTTAAAGTAAAAAGGTTTTTGAATATTAGCTTAAGGAGTTAGTATTTTAAAAGAAAATATGTTTTTTATCTTTTTTTTTTATAGTATAAAAAACTTAAAACGGCTTTTTAATATTTTAATTCCAGGTATTTAGTAAATAAGTATTATGGAGTAACCGTGTTTCAAATACTCGTAATTCTACTACTGCTCGTTTGGAATGGCCGTTAAGTAAAACATTCTAACCGTGTACTACCTATTACGTGCTACTAGCACGGCCGGTATGTTGACAAACATCTTGAAACTTTTGTCAAGAGGGTTAAAAGGGTGGTCATTTATATTTACCTTTTACACCACTATTTTACTGTACAATTACTATGTAGGACATCTAAGGCCCTGATTAAGCTATTTATAAAATACATTAAATTGTTTTGACAATATTCGAAAAATATATTTTTAAATTGTAATTAATATACATTTTTTAAAGATCAACTAGGGGATTGATATTGAATATAAAACATCGCAATTTACCAAAATTACTATCATATAGGTATTATTTATATTACAAATACCTATTAGCAATAATATATTTAAATTATTAGCTTTGATTATACTAGATAATATTATTATAGAGTAATAATAATAATAATTATAATGTTTCATATAATATTTATCCACCCAATAAAAGTTAAATGAATACTACGTACTTGTTTAAGGTCAAACCATTATTATTTAATATGTTTCTACAAACATAACTCTACAACAGGATGAAAAAATTGTTTTTTAATATTTATACAACTATAGCCTGGTACACTACTTATGACATACATTCTTGAACACTTATTTTTTTTTTGTATTTTTAATTATGTTAATGGTTTTAGGAACAAATGTACTTCTATGAATTGCTTGTTCTTAATATTTTGTATTATTGCAAATCAAGGATTTGGATTTTAGTTAAAGGACAAAGATATCCTAATAAATATCATAATTAATTTAGTATTTTTAAAAAAAAATATTTTTTTAGGTAGGTACAAACTGAATGATTTTTTTCAATTATTTTGAAAGCAATACAATTAAAAAGTGTTATAGTGTAAGCGTGTAGATCCCCTCATAAAAATTTGAGAACACGTGTGAAAAAATAATTTTTAAATAAATATTTCAATTTAAATAAAGAATTTAATATTCAATCGAAAGGCTAATATAAATAAATATGTTATAATACATTATCTACTAATATATCATAGGCTCAGATTTTTAATTAAAAATGTTATTTTAATTAAGGCGTTTCAATGGAAGCTGGATGAGTAATTGAGTTTAGATAACAAAATTAAATTTTAAGATCCTTTGATGAATATGGTTATAATTATCATAACTTCCAAGTGAATAAAAATAAGAAAAATACTGCAAAAAACGCCAGTTTGTAAAAAAAAAAAAGTTTTTAAAAATACTTATAAAACTTCAAACGATAACTATATTTTTTACACGGTTCGATGTAAATTATCAATATAATAGACGTCTTTTAAATTTTTTAAATGAAAAAAAAATTGTTAAAGTTTATCAATATACTTAATTACTTTTACTGCAAATGAAACGCCTAATTAAAACTCGTCGACATCCAACCGAAGTAAAATTAAAAAAAGTACAATTATTTTTAAATTTATTTAAATTTATTAAAATATGCACACATAATAATTAATAACTAATACCTAAGTATTGTATAATACTTTAAATATTTTTAATATTAATGTACTAATATGATAATTCGAAAATTGAATTATAATAGAGAAAAAATATAGTATTTTATCAGGTAACTAAACTATTTACTAACATGTTTTTATTAGATAGGTTTAAAACCAATTTAAAGATTAAATATTCATTTATACATAGAAACTTTTTTCGTAACAAAATTATTATAAACTATTACAAAGTCATTAAACCAAATAAAACATTGGTCAAATGATCCTTTTGAATATAATTATTTGATTAATTTGTTTCCGTCAAATTATATTTAATTTTTTAACTATTATCATCAAGTGACTAAACAATTGTGTATTTTTTAGTTTTTGAATAAAATATTAAACAGTCTAATAAATACTTTATAAAGTTTAACTATATTATATAATTACATTTGATAATTGTACAAAGAAAATAATCTAACGATATTCATTTCATTGATAAAAAATACATCAAGTAGCTAACCGCTACTGATCTCGTTTTAGGTCATAAATTGTACACTATTGCCACGAATAGATCATTATAATGACTACGTTGTCTACGTCAAATTTGAATACAGCAATAGATTATTTTATACGACGATAAACAATAATTCTGATCATTGACGGTTTAATTGTTTTTTAACTACAGTAACCAAATCATTTTTTCAATAATAATACTAATAATTTAACAAATGTTCAAAACTTAGATTCTAAACGTAGTGTTATGAACGAATTTATTTCATATTGATATGTGTTTTTTTATTTTTGTATCAAAAGATCCTTTTTTTAGTAAAAAAAATTCTCTGAGATCTAAACTTCAATGGAGGTTTTTTTAGTAAATTAGATATAATTTGTACTTTTAAGAGATAAAATTAGAAAATACCAGTGATTTTTAAAATAATTGAAAAAAGCTAAAATATATATAATTTATTAAAATATTTAAACAACTATCAAAATAATTGTTTGAAAATCTTATTTAATAAAAAGTTCTTGATTTGAAATCGTTTAAAATTTACCTAATTATTTTATTCAAATTTAACAAATTCATTAAATTACCTATTTAATGAAGAAGTATACTCAATTTCTATGAAACAACAGAGTGGTTTCCTCATTTCCTCGAACTTTTAAAACGTACTAAGATTTTTTTTCTCTTTGATCTCTAAAATGCAAACAAGACCAAAGTTCACTCTCAAATTTAAAAATTATATCATTTTTTTCTGTTTTAAATGCACACATGTATATTATACATACTATACATATCGTTGTAAAATCAATACATTTATCACTTTACTCTAAATTTAAAATGTATTAGTATAAATAATAAAATATTATATAAATACAATCGACTGGTATTTTGCTTTTTAAATATTTACTTTTTCGGGGTTTTTTCTAGAACTACTAAATAACAATTCATTCATACCAAAAACCATATAAAAATTATTTATTATTCTAAATATATTTTATATTAAAACTACAATGTGTATTGTGTCTTTTTTCGAGTATAACTTAAGCTAACCCAATAATATAATTTTTGTTTTTTATGCTACTGGGTATATATTGTAATTCTTCTGTGATGCTCATTTGTAATTATTCAAAACTACTTCATAATTTATTATAAAATTAAAAAGTAGAGTTGAAAAAAATTTACACAATTTATAATAAGTATGGAGTTTTTTTTAAATTATAATTTGGTATTTTAGTAGTAGTATTGTAAATTTGTATAATATAGTATGTTAAAATATATTAATTAAAATACTTTATTAGTCAACCTCTCGTATAAAACAATAAACAAATATTGAACAGATTATGGGTATGATCATTGATCATAAGATAGTTAAAGTTATTTTGTTATATAATATATAACTCGTGTTCATATCTTTTGAGAAATATACACTCAATTTTTACATTTTATTCATTCGTGTGTATTGTTATTCGTCTAGATAAGTTCTATTCCTACATAGATAACGAAACAAAAACTATACATTACTTGTGACTTTTAGACCGAACAAGATTGCTAGTGGATCGAACCCTTAACAAGGCCGCAATAAAAATAAATCCATATAGGTAGATAGACGAGCAGAAGAATAAAAGAAAAAAAACATTCAGAAAAATAAAGACATAGTTTATATCGATAAGGACGAGACTTCTGAATGCATAAAACTAGTATTGCATCTGATGTAAAATCTTCAGTTATATCAATCTGGCAAAAATTTACTTAGTTGTTAAATTCAATTTTTTATATAATAGTTGGTAATAGTCGTATTATTTTATTATTTATTTTTATTTTTACATAGATATTGTAACAAAATGTAATCAATAATAATTTGATTTAATTTTTATTAACTGAACAACATAAATATCGTTCATATTTTCTTTTAAAGCTGTTTACTTAAGAGTGCTTACATAAATATTATTATATGAAAAATTATTATCGGTTTTTACTGTTTTGAAAAATATATAATATTTATTTGAAAGTAATTTATTTTTCTAGATACTACCGTAATCAATCTTCTCTTCATTTTATTTTATTTGACGGTTTCCAATTATGACAAACTTGTCCATCTGCAATTTCATACTTTTGTAACTAAACATCAAATATATTAATTTTATTTTTCCTTAGTAACTTAACTGATTTTACAAAAATATGTACATTAAAAATATGTTACGAATCAACTGAAAATCATATAATTATTACTCACCATGTTAATTTTTTTTTATTGGATCGCTTATATCTTCTGAATGACCCTATAGGTACTTTATGGCAATGTTTATATTAGGCAAGTTGTACGATATAAAAAATTATTCTGAGTATCATTATAGTTGTATAAGTAACAAAAAAACAAACAACTGACGACAATTAAGAATGACAAAGGTGTTTTATATGTACATAGTTCGAGAAGAATGTTTCAATACCTAATGCAAGGTACCGGAAGTGACTTCATAAACAATTATCTAGTTAGAAATCATAATGAGTTCAAACAGTTTTTCTTTTAAGATTCGTCATGTCAATGATTTACCATATGATTTCAAACATATAAATACATTGTGCAAAGAATCTTGATTTTTATTTTTTACAACAATTAAATATCTGTATTTTTTTTTTATATTAAAATATTTATACTTAAAATTTATGCATGATAAAATATAACAAATCAATGAGTATTAATTTTTACATTTAAAACAATGTTTATACCTACTTTCTTTGGAATTCTTTTTATTAAACGTTTAGTAGATCCAGGAAAATCGAAATATCGAGAAACACGCAGTATCCTGCTGGCTACTATAGTCACAGGTTATACACTTTGATTTCACTAGTTAGCTGAAATACCATTGTAGTGGAAACGTTCGTTATCACTTTTTATTATCAGGTTGTAAATAGCTAGCGCAAAATGGTTTAGAGGTTACTAATGCAGTCGTTTTATTTACTTTTCTATTTCTTGGACCGTCGTCAATTTACCATTTCATACTCTCTTATTTTTCACGTCTGCAAAATTAATACGTTTTTTTCCTTATCTTTGTCGTTACAAAAATCGACGGGGCGTATGTGCGACAATGAAATGGTTTTAATCCAATATACAGAGAAAATGAGGGGGACAATGAGGAGAATGGGCGCAAAGGTATTATCGGGTATACCTATCGGAAAACTGAGCTCGTTATTTAATACGATTGAAAACGGTCTGGGAAAGGTAGCAGGCGAGAATGGACTGCCTAAAAGATAATCGAAAAACGAATGGTCAACATTCGTTAAGCGGCCCGGGGGATTTCGTAATTCGATGAGATGTTATATGAGTGTCATATTTTACTGATTTTTACCGATTATTTACTTAATGATGGTTTATAATGTTTTTACATTATAAAACAAAATTATAACAATAGATATTTTAATTGCTAAATTATGACAGTCAAAATTTAGTTCTATTTGTTTATTGATCGTTTTAATTTGTGATACAAAGATTATTGGCATGGGTACACTTTAGTTTCAAGTAGATATTATATTTACCTAAGTTAAAAGAGCTTAATTACTTTTATAATACATTTTCGTGTTACACTTATAATACTATAGATAACAACTTATAGAAATATAACTTACACAAATACACATATATATATAATATATGTAAATGTTAAGTAAATTGCAAAAAATTACAAAATTGTTATAACTTTACAGAATCAGATAAATATTTTAGAGCAAAATGTTTTTAATATAGAAACAATTGTTAATCGCAATTCATAAGGCATCATGTAAAATAGAAACTGTTTAATGTAAAAAGATAAAAAATACTTTAACTTTAACAGTATATTCATATAAGAAAAAAAATTAAACTAAAAACATAGCAATAAATCAACTTAAAAATACAATTTTATTATAAGGAATGTCAGTATTACACAGCGGTACAATACATCATAGTTATTATTGTTAATTAAAGAGTATGTCAAAAGAAAATGTATTCCAAATATAAAATAAAACATTTCTTTTTCCGTCCAATATGTTTTTATGTTTAGACTTAGGCTATTAATAATTCATATTGGTGCAGTGTTTAATACTGTAAAATATTTATAATGATCAAACACATTTGTTCACTTTACACTTATCACAATAAACTTAAAATTATTTAATTGAAACATAAGCTTATAAGCTATGGAGTATTGTAAAATTATACACGTTTAATTATCAAACGACGTCTTTTGAATGCGAATGAAGATCAAAATATTTATGCAATAGCTAATATTTAAGTAGTACAAAATTAAATTTACAATACAATACTACTCATGATTTAAATATCATCTGATTTTATATTTTTTTACATTGGAAGGATATTGGTTTTTTAATTGCAAAGAACTCAATTTAATGATGAAACTATTGATTTTAAACTAATTTTAATTACATGAGTTGTTCAAATACCTTAAATTGTGTAATTTATGAATACAACTAATTTAATAATTTAAACTAGTAACTTTTAAAACCTGTCTATTAATCTGATAAGTATAACTTTTAACAATAAAGAGAAGGAAAATGTAATTATTATTTATTTTTTTAATGAAAAAATTCCCCTAGTTTAGTAACTTACTTAGCAAGTTATGTATAATATTATGATTTTGTGTTTATATTTTAGGGGGCTTTTGTTTGTTTAAATATACTTAAAGAATATTTTGTTTTAAAATGTTACTGTTTGTATTTTATAAAAAACAGAAATTGATAAAAAATCTTTTTATGGGATATTGTAGAGTATGTATTTTTTTTTTCATAATAATGTGGCTTTAGTTCAATAAAATGAATTATTAAACAAATAAAAACATTTTTATGATTTACTGTAGCCACTTTGAGAAACTGCAAAGAAAGACGTTAACACATCGTACAATAATATTATATTTTATGATTGCGCGTCTCATGTAATTTCAAATGTCTTGTTCGATTTTAAACTATAAGCACAAAATGATTGTTGAAATATTTACGAAGCAAGAATATTCATTAATTCGATTACGACTTGATAAGTCTATAAATAATTATCAAGAAATGTATAGTTAATTCTAGCTAAACTCAAAAAATTATGTTTATGGGTTTTTCGATTCCACAGATGGGCATATCGTAGGGACGTCGGTTCCATGACATAGGCTATAAAGTATAAATTCTGACGATAGTAGGTGACAACAAGGGGCAGTTTAATGTTACTATAAACAAAATGTTCGTCGATTAATAATCACTTGAATACAAAACGATAGATGACAGGAATCCGTCGATGACGCCGCCTATCTGAGCGTCAAAACGTTGTTAACGGTACAATAACCATAGTGATGAGCTATAATAATAACAACATTATGAAGGCCTCGTGCACGCAAAACCGATCTACGGATTATACTCTACTCTCTCACTGCCGTAAACCCTTTTCATTATTGGGTTTCGTATCGTTTTACATCGATTGTGGACTGGCCACTCGACAAGCATACAAACATGGTCCATTGTGATTGAAACCTTTGTTTCTATTTTGTCAGCGTGTTTTAAAACTCCATTCCACTAGTATTTACCTAGCTATTATCTGTTCACATATTATATAAGCCTTTCAATCAAAGGACGAGACTTGAAAAACCATAGACGGTTTTGTTTTAATATTACCGAAAACTACAAAATAATAAAACAACGCCCGATTATTTTGTTATAAATGACACGCATTTATGGGTACTGCGCACGATATTATATTAAAATTAAAAAATATGTGTATATATTTTTCGGATATCTTGTATGATAATGATCATTAATAGTTTGAGTTTTTTTTTATTATTATTCAGTGATTAATTGTAATACTATTTCGTACCGTAAAATGTATTTTAATCGACAACTTAAATCTATATAGAAAACATATGTGAAATTTAAAAATCGGTTTACGATTTACGTAGATCATGATTTCAGACTATATTATATAAGGACTATCAGTACATCTTATATGTATTTATTGCACTTAGTTCTAGTCCATAAACGCGTCGTGAAATAAGTTTAAGAATCTTTGAACATTATTATAGCTGATGGTGTATAACTTAAGCTGATTATACATTTATCAATAATTAAGTTATTAAGTGTGTGATGTACAAGACTAAGATAAAATTATGAAAATTCTAAATTAATCAAATCATAATAGTAAAAGTAAAAGAAAGAAATTAAACTTAGAAACTGTCATTTGAAATATTAAACCTTTTTGATTTCAATATATATCAATTCATGTACCATCAAAAGAAGTATACTAAAAAGTGTGTTATAAGATAGTATAACTGTGTAAGTATTAAATATGAAAACCATAAATGCAATACACTTTTGTAAAACTTCATTCTAGTACACACTATAATTAATAGTAATAAAACATTTTTATTTTTTGCATATTAAATAAGTTGTTACAGAGATGTATATTAATAATTATGTTTTGTATGTTCTTTGATTTTGTAAGTCTATAAATTATGATACAGTGATAATAATAATAAGAAATACAAATATTTTTACAAAATGATGGATTGACAATACAATTTATTATTATTATTTTTTTTTTTTTTTGAAAAATGCATATATATAATGTGCATATTCGTGATTTTTCATTATACAAATCCGATAACTATAGTTATTAAATATAAAATTATCTATTGAATCTATGGTAGTATTAATTATTTATCTAATTTTAAAAAATAAATTACAAAAATTTATTCAAGTATAGGAATACCTACTTGTCATTACTTGTCATTCATACGTAGAAATATTATAAGTTACAATATGTTATATGGTTGTAGTTATACTAAATAAGTTGAAATTCTTACTTATATTATTTATTTAATTTGAAAATAAAATAAAATTTGATTTTAATAAAATTGCTTAAAAACTTAAATGAAAATTTTCGTATTATTATTTAATAAAACGTATTCTCACTAATGCAAATGTTTTAATGGTCAAATAACTACAATATTATCATTGATGTCTATTAATTAATTATATGGTTAATGTCAATACATGATCATTTACATATCCTTAATTAAAATAGTACATAGATATAGTATTATATAGTGTATATCATAATAATCAGTAATCACATTCATTCACACGTATCTATAGGAGTATTCAGTACATGCGCAATTAACACATATTATGTACTCAAAAGACGCCCTTATAAAATTAGGTATTTTTTAAAAAAAAATGTAAGTAGGTTTCTATTACATGATTATAATACATTTATTTTACGGATAACTATAAAAAGTTTAAAATAAATTAATATACCTAATAATAATTAATGATAAAAATGATTGGTTAATATATATTTATATATTTTTAGAATAGAGGGATCAACATGTATCATTAGCTAACAGTAAAATTAATATATTATTTTTTAAATCGTATGTCTTAGCTGTAGGATACGAGTTGAGTTTTTATCGTTCTAACTCAGTGGTGCTTAATACGCGTGGCCCATTTATAAATTTAGTGCGACTCGTGCATTTCAAAATGGAAAAAGAATAAAAAATACTTATATTTTTGGATCTTTTATTTTAGGAGGTTCTTTTGGAGGTCCATTAATACCAAACACAAAAACCAAATAATTAATAAATACAATTTATTATACTATAACAATTGTCATTATATTACATTAGTAAATTTAATGATCTACGTACGAGTATATAAATTGTAATTGAATATTTTATTTTATTTTATTTTTCTATACGTATTTTCCAATTTGTTTTTTTTTTTTATCATAATTATGTCTGAAAATAAAAATTTCAGATTACATCGTAATATATTATAATAATTTATTGACTTATTTTTCAGATTGATATCCATGCTAAATTTTTTAGTATGATTAATTTTAAATGATAAATTGTATGCCTACATTTTATATGCTAAAAACTAAACAACTAATTTATTTATTAATATGAATGCAACAATAATATATTTACAAAAAGTTCAACTATGGACATTTTCCATCAATATTTTGTCAATGTGATAGACAGACACTACAAGTATAATATTATTATATTTAATATTTAATATGAAGTAAAAAAAAAATATATTAAAATGGCAGTGTTTGAATATTTTATAACATATACTTACGATTTTTATTTTTATTGTTATTGTTATAATTATTTTGATTTTTAATCTCTCTGTGTATGTTATACTATTATTATGAAACAGTAAGAAAAGGCATGACTAAATAACTCTTTTTTTTTGGTAGTGGGAGGGGATTAAGTTTTTTAATATTTGATATAGATATTATTAGAATAGAACATAATTTTTGTTGTAATATGTTTGTTCATTATCAATACTTTTGTCACCAAATATATTTTCATACTTTTATTTACTATATAGATAATATTTTTAAGGAAGTTTACTCTCTCAAAAAAAAAAAAAAAACTTCCTTGAGAGTAAACATATTTTGATGAAAAATAATTTACAATTAATAAAACCATGACACAGAAACGTCCCAAGTTATAACTCTGTGATAAAATTGGACTATAAATTGATTCTATAGAATTATAAAATGAAACTTACTAAGATTATATTGTTCCTAATGATATTTATACTCGGCTTTATATATACATAAAATATTTTAATAATTCACTAATTTTTCAAAGATGGCATGCGCATACCTGTTACAATATTTAAAACTGAAGATCAATTGTTTAGTTGTTAATAGAATATTAAAAGAAATTATTTCTAAGAAAAGCTTACCCTTCTAGAGAAAATTAGTATCCATTAAACCATTCTAGTGGAACATTCATTTAAAATTATAGATATTGTAAACTTCAAACCATTTGATTTATACTCAAGGGCATTCTAATCATAGTTGAGTTTGGAAGTGTAGAGGGTGATAGGAGTTAGTTTACTATAATAAATTAGTAAAGCATATTCCACGAATATTGAGCTGCGTTATATTATTTTAAAGTTATATTTGAAATTATTTTGATTTTTGGGATATAGCAAAGCGAAAATATACCTTAAAAATTATAATATATGTATGCATTTTCAGGTAGTAAACATAATATTATTAAGAATACTACTATTATAGATACTAAATATTAATAATAAAGTCATTAGAATATGTGGTTGATTATATTATTGATTTTAATATATTTTTGTTATTATTGAGAAAATCTTAACTAATTCAATTGTAAAATAATTATACGTTTTAATAAATATTTTATTTAAAAATGTATAGGTGCCGATAATATTATGAATAGCTCTTTTTTAAAGTGAACATAAATACATAATACTCAGTTATATCAATATTAGTTTCATATTTTAATTCATTCTTATATAATTATTTGAATTCTAATAAATACTTGAATTTTCAATGGGGGTTTTTATTTTTGAAATTAATTATCTATACAACGTATTTTTTTTCATTTTATATACTTGTATTAAATTTTTTGTTTTAGGTTTTTTTTTTTTTTAATTTCTCTTACTCTATAATTTATGTAAATTAAAAATAGTATTTCTATAGTAAACAAAACAGCTATCTAATAGAACAAAAAAATATATTTTATATTCAGCTGGATGAAATCATAAAAAAGTATTTTCTTTTTACTCGCTAGTAATATTACAAGTTTCTACTAGATGTTTAATTGGGTCTAAGTATTAATTTTTAAGAGCATCACAACGAGTATGAATAAAATAATTTAAAATTATATACTCATACAATGAAAAGATGATATTCTTATATATTGAATGGTTTAGTTTATATATATAACATAATTATTTAATATAATATAACGTTATAACATTATTTTAAAAAGAACACGAAATTTTAAATTCTAAATTGTCATGCGGGTCAATCTTGACACAGTTTATAACAATAACATTTTTTTTTTTTACTTAATTTGTTTAAGTCAAATAAAAAAAAACGTTGTTATTCTTTTTAAAGACAAACTAAGTCTTATAATACGTCTGAGGGCTTCAATAAATATTACCAAATTAATATATTTCATTAAATAGAATTTATTTATTTATTGATATATATTATACTATACAAGGTTGAGATTATTCAAATATTCTCGTGTCCAGGTAAGGAATACATTTCATTGGCGTTGAATATTGGATCGACATTTTATTGAACAAACAGCATTGTTTAAAATATGTGCTCCGAATGTATAAATTGTTGAATAATAAAATTTATTGTCCCGAAATCTTCAACAAAATATTGCTTTTAATGTTTTATGTTTCTCGTTGTATGTACCCATGGTCTAGTTTATTTTTATGTTCAATCTCGTAAACAAAATTATAGTTTTAATGTTCTCGTAAATATATTTCAGTGTTATCTCGCAATAACTCATGTGTTATTGACTTATACATGCTTAACTATGTTATTTACGTATTACCAGCTAATTGGAATATATTATTCATTGTCACATTATCAGTAATTAAATTTAACAAAGAAACATATATATATGTGTATAATAAATTATTATTAATATTATACCAATAGCATACACTTACACGAGTAATCAATTTAATTTTAATTTACTCGTATATCTGACAACTTTGTGAAAGATTTTATAGAAACATAAAATATTATTATTTATTTTAAAGTAATACAATATTATAATAATTCAATGATCATATTTTTACAATTTTGAAGGATAGAAGTGTTAAAAATAATATAACAAAATTTTCGTCATTTAAACAATATTCTTGGTAAATCTAATTTCAACTTAAACCCATATCAACCAGCTGAAAATATGGTAAACGCAAACATAAAGTATAGATAATTTATGTCACGAACATTTTTAGATATTTATTTTGCTTAAATTATTTCAAATAACATCTTGTTTTTACTCAATAAACAAAACCAAAACTGTACCTTAATATTCACTTTAACCAATATTTCACCTCATCACAGCTATATCGTATAATTTTATTAAATTACAAAAATCATACTTATCTATTTGATCCAAACTAAACATTAGGTATATGCATAGCTTACACTTTTATTATTTTTAAAACATTTTTTTTTTTTTTTTTAGAAAAGATAAAACATACAATCTGTAACAATTATTTTTATAATAAGCAATTAATTAATAAACACCAATTATAATACATATTATATATATTATATATTATTATTTTATTATTACATATTATATTTTATATATTATATAGTTTGTTAATCAGAAAATTAGCTAAGATACAGTCAAGATTTCATCATGTATTTAAAAATAAAATATTATTATTGTAAATACTAAGTTTAGTCAATGAGTATTAAATCAAGTATTGTAATTATTATAGTTATACATTCAAGTTGAAAGGTAAATAAAGAGGTCTAAATATGATGATAATATACACAATTGACTTTATCAAATACAATGTCATACTGAAGACTCAACATTTACTTTATTTACACAGTACCTAACATATACGTTTATTTATATTAAATGTTGTTTCTACGAAATGTTTTAAAATACTTCTAGTTTGATGAATGTTTTAATTTCATATAATCCCACAAAATATATATCATTGGTAGAAAACTAGAAATCATAAATTTATTACTAAAATTAATGCTCTATAATATATTAATATGTAATTAATTTTAAATTTCTCGGTTTATTATATTAGGTACTTTGAATACAATACTGTTACAGTGGAACTACGCAACTGTTATTACGAATACTCCTTAATAAACGACACATTCTATTTTTACTATAGTAACCACTATAGAGAGGTTTAACTGTATGTGTAAATGTTATGTATTTAAAATATTATCTATGTCTTATATCTTTCCCGATTAACAAATGTTAAATTACATTCTTTAATATTGGTCCAATTTGCTTTAGTTTGAATATAATTTAATATACTGTAAACTGCACAAGGAAATTAATTAGTTTAAAACTTGATAACACGATTCGCGCAGACCTTAAATGCAACTACGGGAAAGTTTAAACTTTTGCAGTAATTATTTTTGTCATAGTATAATTTTTATATATTAAATGAAATTGAAATATTAACGTACATTATTTTTAATTGAAACGGGATTTTTTAGTTGTCAGAGAGGAGGTAGAACGCGATACGAGCTACTTAACTGTAACTGTGAGGGTGTATGACTGCATATTTGTAGTCACAAGTGATTGATGGACTTATTTCAAGGTGTAAAAAAGTCGTGATCGTAGTTATGGTCGTCTCAATGTTTATCGTCGTGGCTTCTGCCACGCGAGCTATTACCGCACGATGTTTTTGAGGAAATAAGGAAGTGAAAGCAGGAAAAGAGCATCCAGTGGAACCAGATGGTTTTTATACGTCAGATCGTTTATTCTCATTACAAGCGGCCATTTCGTTGATCAACCGTCCCTCCCTCTATCTTTATCTACATCTCACCTTCTACTTTTATCCTTCTCTCCACCAAACGTTGTTCGCCATCTGTATTTTCCCTGCAGGTCTCATCCCCCATCTTTCTACACTATCTCTCTCTCACACTACTCTTTTATACCATCGGTGGCTGTACTTACCGCATTCCCTTGCCCCGCATATATCCATCGAATTCACCGCAGTGTTGTTGAGTGGTGGAGGGAATCCGACCTGCTAACACGGTGGAACGACGGAAGCCAAAAAACAGGTGGGCGGCAAAATGGGTGAAGTCATATCTTCCCGCCAGTCCCGAATAATAGCCATATAGAAACTTATTTACGAGTACCATAAAAACTACATTAACCAAAGAGCTATGAACCAACGGCGACAGTCGGCAGTTGTGGCGTTAAGCCCATGGTGAACTACGAAAGACCGACTGAATCGTCTACTGATATCCTTAAACCAAATACCACCAATAAACATAAGAACTTCATTGCGTACTTCATTGTTTTTACTGTGTATCACGGTGAATATTGTAATAATGTTCAGCATGTTACACATAGTATGTGTATTTGAGAGGTTATTTGAATCCATCACCGATCTGCGTGTCTGAACACGTTTCCAAACTGGCATTATTGATATAAGTAAAGGTGTTTTGAACCTTGAAACATCCCTTGAGAAATCCAAATAGAGTAAAACGCTGTTTCACGGGTGAATGTGGGGAGATAGATCTTAGTGACATTTTGCCCCTTCGAGGTTACATTAAAACGGGTTTAGATTTTTCGTTTAAATAACAAAACTGAAGAATTGAGTTTTTGTAATACATTTTCTGATAGGAATAAAACAACTTTTTGCATTTTATACATGAGTTTTTTCATTTTGTATTTCAACATTAATAATAATAAAAAAAAACAAAAGTTTTTACTGGTAAAACATCCATAGATTTTCAACTTAATATTTTATTTAGTATTTTATACAATATTAAAATTTCTAGGAACTAATTTCTTATATCTATTATTATTATAAATATTCAACAAGATAAATCTGGTAGTAAGTCAATCTATTTATATTTGAACTTACTATAAAAAAAATCAATATTTGTTAACCAAAACCATAGATCAGTCGTTTTTTAAACTGAAATCAGAAATCTAGTGAAGCACGCAAAACATTTCTGTTTATATTCCAGTCATAGTTTATGTAAACTTATTAGAGTCATAAATTTTACTGTACAGAATAATTCAGTAGAAGATATTACAATAATTAGGTAGGTACTCATTGCGCCTAATTCATTTCTTCTTTTGGCCTGATGTAATGCTATTTAACAGCTGGTCCGTCAAGTATTTGAGTTTCAAAGTAGTTTTTGCCCGTTGTTATCCGTTTGTTTGTTGATTCGTCGACGTAATTTAAAGGAGACTTGGTGGAGTGAACGGTAATTTGGAATATTTATCTGGTGCACAACGTTTAAAAGCACTGTGCGTGTTTAGAATTAAATAATAGTGAGTGCATCTACAACCCGCATACTTGGCAATTAAGTTATAACGGGATATCGTGCATAATATTATAACATGGATATAATATGCAAGTATATGCGTAATAGTGTTATTCTGCTCGTAACCTGCTATGTGTATTCGTTTAACATTTTATTTGATAATACACATTTAATAAACTTTATTTAATCTTTATAATCTGTAGTGATTTAGATGATTTCGACGTAATGCAAGTTACACGACGTTCAACGAAAATTCTTTCATTGTGTTATTCTATATGCAGAATTTTTAGCCAGTAACTGCATATTTTTGAATGCAAATAAGAATTTATGCATTTGTATTTATTGTCATACATCGTATGAAAATTGTCTGCAAAAATGCTTAAATTTAAATTTATAACTTTGTTATAGTAATGAATACAAAATTGTTTTGTTATTTGTGTATTTTGCGAGATGTAAATATTTAAAAATAATTGTTTTATACTCTCGAAAAACAGATTTTACATTATTTTAAGTAGGTGCTTATATCATACATAATATAAATCATTATTATTGATTCAATAGTGTGACAATTTAAAGGTATTTAATAATTAAAATTTAATAACTTTTGTAATCGATTTAATGAAGGGTATAATAAAATACATTTATTGTTCATGATATATTGTATCATTTTTTAGTCTGTTAATAATAGATATTTTAAAATAATCATTTACATATACGAAGTAAGAAAATTAATTTATACAAATATTATGAAACATATTTAACCAAGATTGAAATAATTTGGCATCAAAATGTAGTAATTTCGATTTAAACGATGGGGTTTTCATTAAAGCAATAAAATATACTCGAGTTATAAACTGATTGAGGTTAATCTATCAATAAATAGGTTTAGTTGAAAAAAAAACCAAAACAACACTTCGGATTACTAAAATGAAATAGCGACTTGAACATGTATTCTACTGGAAATCGATTTGGAAACCATAGGAAGATATTTTATTAAAAATTGATAGATTTAAAAAAAAACATCTGGCTGTTGCATTTTTTTGTTATTTATGATCATTTATTTATTTACAATTGTTGCGCAAATAAATTACTACCGCATTACGTATGTGTACGAATAAATATATAAATTTTTATATTTTTTTATGTTACAGTTTTATCGGTGTTGGAACCCGAGTTCGCCGAGCCCATTCCAAACGTTACGATACCCGTGGGAAGGGATGTCTCGCTGCCTTGTGTCGTCAGCAATTTGGGAAATTACAAAGTATTTGAATCTTATTTACAATTGATTTTCGCTCTTTGTGCTTTTGTTTCGTTCCCTTTTCATTCGACACGATAGCAACAGCTTTAACTGCTGGTTTTTAGTTTAGTTTTTAACAAGTAAAAGGAGCCATAGTTTTTATTGTTGGCTCAAGTATCACGAAAGGTACTGACATAAAAAAAAAAAAAAATAGAAGGAAAATATGAAAAAATGAAAGAGAATCAAATAAAGTAGTATAAAATACAATTTTTGTGGCATGAAATGCGATCCTTAAGGTCTTTACTTCTCTTTAATTCGCATCTGGATGAATGTCACTGAAGGCTTATATGTTTAAATCTAATAAACCGAAAATAAGATAGTTCAACAGCTTATTCAAATGATAAATAATACCAGTGGTTACACTGTGTTATAATCGATAACATAATGTATATTTCCACATAATTTATTGTTGAATGTATTATATTATTATAATACGGTATAACTTATTTTATGAACAATACATTTTAATTTTTTTGGTTGATTTTAACTATTTTAATAATAATACATATTATAATTAGATAAATTAATATAGGTAATACGTTTTATGACATGTATAAATATTTTATTTCTCAGTATGACAATACGTCAATAAGTGTATACTTTATTTGCATATTACCTGAAAGTATAAGTACAAATAAAATACAAATGAATAGTTAAATTTGAAAAATATATGTGAAGCTTAAATTTAATTTTGCATTATTATTAAACAACAGTACAACTAACAGTATAAATACAAGAAGTCATCGCTAAAAAAAAATAATGTACCGCCTACCTATCTATTGTAAAAAGTATGTAGGTATATAAGTAAATAGTATTCCCAACAAATTACATGAGTCATTGATTATTTGTACTATGTATTATAATACACTACTTTGTAAGTTAAGATTAATTATTTCTTAATTGTGTTTCCATTGACAGTATAGTAGTTTACTGATTTATCGATATATGGATGGTCTATATAGATACCTAGTATAAATTAGTTGGAGATCCCAAAGGTGCACTTAAGGTTTTTTTTTTTAGTCAAAATTGCATAATAATATATTGACTACGACTACTAAACTATCAACTCTCGATTAAATTAAGTCATTGGTTCATATATTTAAAAAATAAAATTAATTGCTCATATATTAGGAATATCAATAAGTAGAATAAAAAAAAAGTGTTTATTAAAATAAAACTTACCAATTGTTAGCAAAAATAATTATAGTTAAGTAAATACGTAACTAAGAATAAATTTATGCAAGTAATGCATATTGTAAATTTAAAAAAAAATATTATAATATTACATTTCTTTATTATTTAAAATTTAAAAAAAATATAAATATAAATTAAATAATATAGAACAATAATAGCTGAAACATTTTATTATCATAATTCATTAATTTTAAAAAAAATAAAATAATTTTTTAATAATTATTTATTGATTATTAAAAAAAATAAAAATAAAAATAATTTTATTAGATTTTTGAAAATTTTAAAACCACAATATTCTATAAGAGATAATAATATATATATATATATATATATATATATATATATATATATAATATTATTAGAGAATAGAAACTTATTAGTGTGAAATATATTTTCAATATAGGTTTATGACCAAATATGACTATTGTATTCAATAGTAGCCTTTCAAACGTACCTAACTGTTGACCAAACCTTTGAATGATGCTTATAATAATAATTTTAATTATTGAATAATGGCTTTTACGGTTCTATCTAATGGAAGTTTGACAACCAGTATAAGAGTCTATATAGAAATAATTGATTTAAGGTCAATAAAAACATATTCCAGAGTAATCAACAACGAGTTTATATTTTAACACTGACAAAACAAGAAAATTAATGAATTAATTAAATATAGTTGAAATATACGTATAAATGTATTTAAGGACTCGTAGATCATAGTTGAATTAAAATACATAGATTACTTATTTATTTTTTAAAATTATATAATGGAAAATTAAATTAATTTTTAATCGAATACAATTTAATATCCATCTATATTACAATAATATATAAAGAAGAAAGAATAAAAAACAAAAAATTGATGTAACTTTGTGTTTAAATAAGACATATTATTTGATGTAACTATACGTATTTTCGTAGCATTATAATATATTGTAACATAAAATGCAAATGACATTTTCAACATAAATTGTTACAAATTATTATTTTACGCGCACATTACTCAATATGTACAACACACATTTTATAAATGGGCTTCTTGTATTGTAGATATTCTGCTGACATTTACCATCTATTTTCCAATAGGCAGATAGATAACTATCGAATTATATGAATTTCAACATATTATGTAGTAATTTATATTTACCAAGGTTGAGAACCTTATAAATTTGTAAAAACTTAGTTTTAAAATTTTCAATTCAATTTTTAAAATTACAATTTGTAATAAGTTGTGTAACCTTCAAGAGAGTTTCAGAAGTTATGTTTGCACACTAGTTCAAAGCAACGAGATCTATATATATATATATATATATATTTCTTTTTCAATAAGTATTCGAATATTTCTACGTCAAAAATCTACTCAGTGTAAAGAACTTTTCAATTATTAGACTCTCAACCGATCAACTATGTAGAAATTTTGGTTTATTCGCCATCAACGGACGACATTTATATTTTTCATAGTTGGTCGACTAAAATGTTATTAATAAGGAATATATTTATATCGTGTAAAATATTATACAATATGTGTAACTGGTTTTTAAATCTACACAATGGTTTTGGAAAATTTTTTAACATTTTAGTTATTGGTGTATTAGATTTATAAAATCTTCTATCTAAATGTTACATTTTGACTTTTTTGTTATTAAATTATATTATTAAAAAAATTTAAATTATAAAAATTATTTACTTACTTTACTTACTACATTTTTATAATTGCGTAATAATGAATTTTCTAAATACTATTGCAAACGAGTGCTAATAAATCAAACATCCATATCCAAAACAACTAATTTTTCACTAACTTACCTTTTTAAACTGTTCTTTATTATTAAAAATATTTGAAAGTTATTTGGCTATTTAGCAATCTCGAATTGGGACATTTTGTTTTGTGTATTTATATTTATTTTTATTAAATATTATAAATGTTATTCATCGAAAATGGTTTGCAGCTTTAAACGAAACGATATACGAATAGAGTTCAATTACTAGAACTTCAGTTAAACTAGATTGACCCAATTTCTTTGCATACTTCCATTAACCAAAGTCAATGTCAATAATTTACTAAACTATTATAAAGAGTATAATATAACAATAAAAGTATAAATGTATAATACAAAAAATACATACTGATTCGTTGTTCATAACGCTATTATTTTTATAATTAGTTAATTGCAGTATGAATCTTTAAGTGTCTTATAGTTTCTATTTAGATTTCTTACATATTATTTGGGTATAGATAAAAAAAGAATAAGTAAAGTTTTTGTTTAGAATTTGAACACGTAGTATACAAATTTGATTAATTAATATTCTAATACCTATAATAATAGCAAATTCTGACCTCAGTTTGCACGATTGAAATCGTTTTTCTCTGATCGATCAGAGTTAACTTATAATTATTAACTACGATACATAATATGTCCTTAAACTTAATATATTGATGACAAGTATTTTTAAATTTGGTATACATTTAGTTATACTTATTTTTAAAATATTGAATTTATCAATCATTTAGTTTTCCATATTACCTGTTTTTATCATTAATTGAAATATAATATTTGTAAATAGAATGCAATCTATCAACTTTTATGTTCGTTGTAACATTATATTGTTATGCGAATCAGTGGCGTATTTAGGATTTTGACCAGGGGGGGATATACGTTGGATAACATAATTTCCTCGACGGTGAGGGGTTAACTTACCCACTTACCAACAATATTCAACTTACTATTAAAAAAAACCAAGGGGGGATCTACCCCCCCCCCCGTAAATACGCCACTGATGCGAATTCTAATAATATGTAATAAAGGTTACACATCGTTCAATATGATAGTCTACAGAAACACAGTACACTTATAGTCATTGCCGCATAAGGTACCTATTCAAAAATTGTTGACAACGTCAGTTACACTATGTAGAGTGTAGTCAAGTTTACACATCTTAATCTCTCATTTTGTGTGAATTCATAGTTTTATTTTATGATTTATTTGTATTCAATGTGTTTTTATACTGTTTTTTTATTACTATTTTTATCTAAACTTAGTTTAAATTAAACAAATACGCGTTAAATTAACGTATTTGGTATATTAAATATTTTATTTTAAATAATATTTACTTTTAGTCAATTAATTTTTCATTAATTAGATTTTTTAGAATTATTATTTACTAACAATAACTTATTTTAATTGTGTGATACTATAAATTATAGTTTATAAAATGTATTATCATATTTCAATGGATTATGAAGTGAGAATCTTTAAATCAAAAAATCACAATTTTGATTATACGTGAAACATAGTTATTGTAAAGAAGCCAAAATTTTCGTAATATTAATGCAGTAAAAATGATTAAATTAAGCAATAGTGTCGAGCTTGAGTATTGTAAATACTGAATGTTTGAATGTTTCTAAATGCATGTGTTTATGTATGTTATGGAATGGACATTATGTCATGACTTAAACTAAAAATTTGTTTAAATCTGTTAGAATACAAAAATAGAGAACTAAAATCACATTAGCTTTGACAAAACACGAAAAAGCCATTAGTCGTGCACCAGCACCACACGTGTATTTAGTGTAAGTAAGTACACAGTATTGTGCATGTACAATAATATATGCAGTTTCTCTTTCCACGTGTATTTTCATCGTCATTTTACATCATTTCGTTTTATAATTACTGACGTAAGAGTTAGTAAGTTATTGTTTTTATATGAAATGAAAACTATGGAAAACTATTGTGTATAATACTTATGGGACTATTTCATATTTTTAATTTTCGTTGCTCGATTTAAAATTTGATACATATTTACCATACGTCCACATTAGACACTAGTTGTTCATTTAAGTGAATGGTTCCTACATCATTAATACATAATATTATATATTATATATTCTTTAAATAACTATTTATTTGCGAATTTGTAGATATTATAAAATTATGTTAGATTGAATGAACTAGGGATTTTATTTTGTGAAAACTTTTCTTTTACTTTTGAATTGAACCTATTTTATTCGATTCAATATTAATAATACTTATGAATCATAAACAATGCATATTTACATAATTTTTATCCTTATGTCTAGTTAAATATTATTTGATTTTAGTACAAAAGTATAGTTCTCATTATGTTATATATCACGTAAATTTAAAGCCAATTTTAAATATTTTAAGTTAGCACGAGTTGCTACAACATTTTTATAAAACGGAATCTTCAGTAGATTGAACCTATTTCAATATTATTGAATACTATCTTAACGTATTTTGAATTACTTAAAATATTTCATGAGATTTGTAATTAGCCATCATAATAATAGTGTAACTATAAATATGGATGTATATTTTTTATTTTGAAAACAAATGGTTACTTTAAAATGTGAATTATCATTAATTCCAGACTAAGTAGAAAACATAATTAAATTCACTTTTAAATTAGCTGTGTAGGTATATTTTTTCATACGTACACTTTATACAATAAAACAAACTGGCAATTGAATAAGTCTTCAATAAAAACAAAAACCTCTAGATATTATTTTCAAAGTATTAATACATTACTAATTATTAATTAATTATATTAGGTACCTACATTTTTAATAGGAATCATTTTGTGCTCCAATCAGTGTCATTTGCTTTGCGGTTATTTTGGTTTCTATAACGACTCTGATCAAAAGCATATCGATAGTCATCGACTTATTTGTATTTGATTAAGCGTACACAACGATATGTTGATACGTATTATTTTATGTCGATTATCGAGTAGATACACAAAACGGACGCTACTCGATATCCAAAAAACACCAAACGCACACATCCGGTTCGATTCGGAAATACTGCGAAGATAATAATATCGTTGGTCTGACGTATTGATAACATCGCACGAGCGTAAAATAATAATATATTTCTGAGTACCCGTTTGACGGGCGCGTGAGGTTGCGGTTTCGGTTCGGCAGTGTAGTTAACAAACGTTTTGTTCTTCGTACAGCCGTGCAGTTTCCAATGCGTGTTTTGCCGAACGGAATTATAACACACGGACGTTTCCACCGCGTCCGACCATCCCCGTGACCGCGCCGCAGCCTCCGCCGTCGCGCAGATAATGTAACGGTGATAAATCGTCGGCGGATATATTTAACGTGTGTGTGTGTGTCTGTATATATGTTTATCCTCATGCGAATGTGGGTGTGTGGGTGTTTTTCACGAGTCAAATTATCGAGTTCCCTGTACGACTGTTGTAGTATTATATACTCGCTGTATATACCGTGTAACTGCGGTACACGTGTAAAAGGGATCATATACGTGTGTATCTCCTTGTGAGAATGTGTATGTGTGTGTGTGTGTGTGTTTGTGTGTGAGAGAGAGTTGATATATATATATATATGTGTGTGTGTGTGTTTCCGGTGGGATAATAATAATAATGTACGGGGACGGTTAGGACGCGGTTGGGGGTGCGGGTGGGTGAAATGGTGGCGAGTGGGTCGGAGTGTTATAGCTCACGCAAGGTGTTTCAACGGGTTAATGAGTATTTATGGATTATCGTCCGAATTAACCGCGCGCCGTGCAGTTTATATGTTTTGCACAAATGTGGCGCGCCTCCCCCCGAAGTCCGATAATCCCCGCGCACGAGGGTCGACTACACAGCGACACGGGCCCGCGGAACCGATGTCGGAATAACACTGGTACAAGATAGTGTCCAGGGACGAACTATATACGGTTTTTATACCACGGTCGACCGGGCAAGCCGCATTACTGCCGCCGCACGACTGTACGGTGCAAGAAATGGAAGTCGTGCGAGTGAAAATCGGATGCTCGCAATACCGTAATAATAATATAATAATTATTGTTGTTACCTCCGGTACGTGGATAGCCGCGTATAGACGGAATATTATGCACACTCGTATCGGTATTATGTGCCGTGACAATAATAATATTATATAATAGTTTATTGTTTACGACGGGCATTAATGCATTATTAAAACGCGTATATTATCTTCGTATATTTGTTTAAAATTTGCCGTTGACGTTCAAATATTATATTGCAGTATACTATAAATAATATTGTTAATGCAATTTTATTACAACATGTAGTTGTGTATAATTTTGTAAAATATCTGTTTATCGAACATTAATAGGCTTTTTTTCCGTTTAATAAAAATAACACTGTTATCGATTTATCGCACCGTTGTTCAGTGGTATAACCAATACGATTATGTTTATCCTAGGACGATTATGGAACACTCGCGCATTTTCAAAACATTACGAGTACGGAATACGTATATGATAATCAATGATTATTAATCATACGATTGTTATATTATACATTTATACTAGTGACACACACGAAACCTTTTAAAAAAACATTATAGCGGGACGATTTTAATGACTTATTATTTATTCAGGGCGTAAATCCCCTTTCGAAAATCTAGAAATTCGATAGTTTTGAGCACTGTTTAAGGGCCTAAGTCATAGATGTATTCATTGGTAATTATGATAATTTACAGAACATTTCATAATAGCGTCCAAAATATTATATAAATCATCTATTTAAAATAATTTAAGTCTGTGATTACGGTGATAATATTCAGTGGGAAATAATATTAAATGTTAGGTTAGGTTATGTAGTTTAATACAATATTTGATGAAAATACAAAAAATAAATATATTTACTTAAATTTCTTTGAAATATAAAAAATTTATATTGTCCCACAATAGTCGCAGACTGGCAAATAAATACATAATGTGGCACGTCAAAAGGGATTCATATCGTTCTTATGAACTCGTTATGAAATATATAATGTATATTTTCTTAAATACTTTTGTTTGTATAGCGGGCTGAGAAATTGTTAATAAATATAATCCAAATGCTCAACTGGTATTGTATCTAATATATATATATTAGCTACAATATATTATATTTTATGTCAAAATACTGTACCTATATTGTACAATAAAGATTACAGTAAAAATAACTTATTAAAGCGTTTATTAACATTAACAAATTATTAACAGATATAAGATTCAACTTGACGGTTTCAAAATTACCCAGAACCAGAGATTTATAAATTAATCGTTTCATTTATTTCTTCTTATACTGGTCTAACGACGCGATTAAAATACTAATATAGTAATATTAAGTATTGTCGGGCTTAACTTAATAGTTTATATAATTTGTATAAATCGTTAATATAATACACAATCAAAAATGTTGTTTTATATTAATAGTACAGTACCTATTACATGACAGATGGTTTATTTTAATCGTAATGGATAGTTAGGTCAGTTTTGCGCACAGCTATATAATATTTCGTCATATTATTCGATCGTTTACAAAAAAAAATGAGACGAAAAAGGGTTAATAGTACCTATAGATTCTTTAAGTTTCCGGACGCTGCGCTGTGTCTGACACGACTATATAATCGTTCTTGTTAAGCATTTCGGAGGTGGTCAATGGTATTATTATTCAAACGCTGCTGCAGTCGTCAGTCATTGGAACGGGTTGATTATTGTAGTAGTAATAATAATGATAATAATAATATTATGTCGGTGGGCAGCGAATCGGTTAGTATCAGAAGAGTCGAGAATTGAAATGTTTATCGCTCGACGTGCCTCTCCAGTCGTTTGTCGACGGGACAGACGACTCGCCCCTCGATCGCCCACTGCACGTTACCGTGCCTCGTCGACTTTTGGAGTGTATCATATCACGGGCTTTTGATAATTAAGTCGGGATCACGTATTAAACTATTGTGTTTGCCGTCTCGGGAAACCTCTCATAGCAACTGTATAACTTATCACCGACTTTTCCTCGAGTTCTGGTAATCAACGTCGCACTATCACTCTGTCATTCTCTGCAAATGTCTGACCGGCGTCGTCGACTGAAGTCGCGTGGGCGTGTGACATATAATAGTATCTGGCGGATACTAGCGACGATAACGATGCTGGACACGTCGTCGTTCCCATTATTGTTATTGAGATGTGTTCAAATTATTTTGTCAAAAACATAAATACCGTTTTATTTTAATTTTATCACACATTCATCAATAATTTACCAACCCTTTGAATTAATCGATATCGATACTTGCATCTGTGTTATAAACATTGAATATCAAAATGTATTGGTAATTATTAACAATAGAAGATTTTGAATGATTAACATTTTTTCTAAAATCGTTAAATTAAATTGTTAATAATATACTCACTAAAATATACAGACTTAATTAAGAATAAGTGCGATCTCCGATTTCGTATTGTGAACAAAAATATGGTTTAAAACCATACGCATACAAACCGGAGTTAATTAGTGTAAACTGAAAACGTACTTAAAAAATAAACATCAAAACACTTAAGACGATTATTAATAATCATATGTATTTAAATGTTACTTTACTATAAGATAACCTCTCCGAGTACACAAAAATTAAAATGATACAGGGAAATTGTTTAAGATAAAGGCGGCTCTTAGATAAAATTACAAGATTAGTAAATTAATTATATGATTATTATAAAAACTTATATTTAGGTAGGTATATCATTTTTATAATATTTGTTGAAGGTAATATTTTGAACAGAAAATATATATACATACGCTAAATAAAACGAGTACAAGCACATTACAACTTTGACTGTGATGTCTTATTAGTTAGGTATTACATTTAAATCTTAATTGATCTTTACTATTTACTTTAAATTTGTGTATGAATGAATTGTCCACAAACATATCAATGTGATATCAAGTATAAAATGTATATTGTTTTTTAATATAGTAGTAATAAAAAAACACCGTTGTTAATTATAACAGCTGTAATTTAAAACGGACAAAGTTCTAGAATAACATGAATTCTATATGAAACTAAGTAAACTGTATAAACCGATGAAAAATGTTCAAAAAAATCATATCACGGAGCATTGTATATATAATATTATTGCATAACGATCGTATGGCAAAAAAATACAAAACAATTTTCTTTTTTCTTTTCGTGTGTGTCTTACTTTCATGATTGAAAATGTATTATTATTATGAACGCGCCATTAATTTTTTTTCTCAAACTTTTTACAATTGGTGATTTTCATTTGGGAATACATACAAAAGTATTGGAACTAATCGGAAACTTTCTTTATAATATGTAAAATCGATTCAATAAGTTCGGAACGATTCTTCACGGATTTCACCTTTTGGTTGTTTTTCGATGTTATGTCCATATTAAACAATAATGGGATTTGAGATTTCTCGAAGACAAACAAAATGAATATTATTTTCCATTTGAACGTCTATTTATGTGGGCCAGTTATGTATCTAATATACTTTGGTTTAACTATTGAGTAATTGACGTGTAACCATAATATATTATATTCTCGGAATTCGTACTTTCGACTAATGAGCAGAATTGTGTTTTGCACTGCATAAACATTGTTCTACAAAAGTATTCATACAAAAAACGCAAAGTCAAGTTGCTTCTGAGTTCAAAGTATGGGAGCTTAGTGAGTGTTCTTTCTATGTTTAAAACAAATAACTGTTACTTAGTACGAAAATGAATAATTGCTTTTATGTTTTTGTTTCTTTATTAAAAAATGTTTTTTTTTTTTTTTGTAGCATTTTATTTTACAATATCTGTTATATTATTATTATAATATTTATATAAAAAATTTTCATTGAACAATATTAATTTACGAGTAGATTTAATAGTTACACATTTTTAAAATACTAAATACAAATAATATTTAATTCATTTAGTGTTATAAAAAATAAATTATACTGATACAATATTTTACAATGTATTTTATGATCCACAATGTAGTTTTGTAATTACACTGTAGACTTTACAACCAAATGAATTGTAATTAGCATGTTATTTATTAAAATGTATGATAAATATCAGCATTAAATTAATGATAAATCAAAATGTAAAATTAGTATTTGTAGTCAAAGAGTTAATGTAAAAAGTTATAATCATGCATAAAGCATACATCAAATATATTATAAAATCTAATATAACCCACTGAAATTATACTTTATATTACATTATAATATTCAAGTATATCCGTCAAATAATGTTTTATAATTATTATCAAGTCAATTTAAATTATGAGTTATTCTAAAATTACATACAGCAACTTACTCGCATAACTATTATCTATACATTTATTTGAAGTATTCAATATTTTTATTTGATATTTTTCTATTTTTTTTATTTATTTTTTTTATATATTTTTATAACTTTGAAAGTTTGTCAATAAAACATTAGAATATAAAGTGCATAATAAAATGAAAGATTTTTTTGAAAATAAACTTGAATTTATACGTTTATTTATTTGACATATTATTTATATAATATGTACGTGTTTGTACAAACTTACTTAGTTATTATTATTTATGGTTATACATAGATTTTACGTACAATTTAAAACTTGAATAATTATTTAAATACTTAATGAGAATAACTAAAACTAAATACCAATACCGATACCATTTGTCCCAGATTCTTACGATCAAGAAAATTAAAAAATATAAATTATATACCATTGTACTAATATTTTACTATAACACTTATAGTATAACATTATACTATAAACTATAATAATAATAATAATTATGTGTATAATTATGCAACATCATAACTACAGTAAAACAACTAGTAACTGGATGCCTTCGGATGAAGGACTTCAGAGATACATTGATGTTCCTTTAAAATTCACGCGAAATATTATTAACCAACCCAGAGATAACTTTGATTCTGCTTTAGTTCCGCAAAGAGACAAAACTCTAAACTCTAATGTTGGCACATATTTTTGATCACATGTAATTAGAATAAAATAAATATGACTGAATGTATTAGGTACTTACATTTAAATTTAGTTTGATATAACATCGAAATAAACGTACTTAATGGTATATTTGTTAGAAATCCCAATAACAGTAGTAGTCAAGGTTTATAAAAACATAAAAAGTTAGGTCTAGGTACATTATAATACAGTTATAATAATTAATATTATACTTTAATAATATTTATTAATGAACTAAACCATTTGGGAGTAAGAACGTTATACCACTATAAATTGTACATAATATTTTACAACATAGTTTATTAAGATTGATAGATTTTATTTACCTGTAATACATCATAATAATATAATATAATATCATAATTATTATTCATTAAAAAAATAGCTTTTTCATTATTAAAAATTACTAACGAAGCAAAAAAAATTAAATAAAAAATGATTTTATTTACAATGTAAACTATATTAAAATCTACAGCTATCCTTATTTGTTTAAATATTATGAAGCAAGCGAAATATGTAGAACTATTTAGAAATTCAAAGTAAAATATTAACTTAGGATAGTTTCAAAATTGAAAATAGTGAAAATTAGATAGTTGTTATAAAATTCAATTATTAAGATACATTAAAATTTCGACAAAAATAGTTTACATTTTTACAATTATTACTAATTACTTCATCTTTAAAAATTATTAGTGTTCAATTATTAAATAAAAATAAAAATATAAATAATTATCGATGATTCATATAATTTAATTGAGTACTTGATTTTTTAATTTTAAATTTAATATTATTGTGTAGGTTTTAAATTTATGAAATTAATAATTGTACACATTTCCACAAGTTAAAATTAACATTATTCAATGTCTATATTTATTCCAAGAATATAAACATACTTCAATCATTTGAACAAAATCAATAATGAGTTTAATTTAAGTGCAACGTACGAAAACTTCAATGAAGTGGTCTGTGAAACAATGTCATCAATGATAATTCAATAGGTTTGGTGTATTATATGTGGCTGTTTATTGTCAAAGACCGCTCAACTCCGAAAGGTTTTCATACAACCCCTATTGAGATTATTTAATCTGAATTTTATTTTTATTTCTTTAGCTATTCATTCTCTTCCGACCTGTATAATTAACTAAGTTTATGAACTTTGGTCAAATACTGTTATCTGAGAGTCGCATTTACTTTGCCAATAAAATGTTTCGCGTGCAATTTCGACGTCTTATCTCCAACCATGCACTATTTAACTGGGGTACTAAGAAATCAGATAAAAGTTATCCCTAGAATTTTTTTGCTTAAATACCTGAAAACTTAAATGTCTTATGTAGTTTCTGTAATTGTTAGATATAAATAGGTGTCAATAATATTAAATACTATTTTATAAGAAATAATAATGGTTTTAATTTAGAAATAAAAAAAAAACCAAATTAAAGTAATATCAATATACTGCAGTAATTATCTATCAATAGTTAGAAGTATTTTAAATATTGTGACGACAATATACAATAATAAAAATTAATAAACCAACTGGACATTTTTATGATCAGTATTTCAAAATTTTGTTCTTATATTATTACTTATGAATTGTTATTCAAATGATAAGTTTTACTTTATATTGATTTTTGATGCGCAGATAAGACTTAACCTCGTAAACATTGAGATAATTTAATACTAAATGTGTCATAATTGTGCTGAATTCGTCTTCGAGTTTATTTTACTTTTTAAGTGTAATAAATTATTATTATAATCTAAAAAGAAAATATAATTATTAATGTGTATAAAATAAATAGTGAAGTGATATGCAAAAGTTTCTGCTGATCAAAGATGCTATTTGTAAGATATAATTACATATTATTTAAACTTAAAAATGGTACACCTGTATCTATTATACCAAAATAAATTGTAATAATTTAAAACTTTATTGTATCATTAATAACACATGATTAAACTTATTATATTCGTATACGATATAATTTCATAAAGCGCTTGTATTATACTTTAAATGCAGACTCCAAGACGTGTATTCGATCATTATAAGTTAACGATAAAAAAGTAATATTTTTGACATTTTATATTGTCTTTGCTTTGGCACACAGAATCGAAAAGCGTTAAGGAAATGCGTTACAGGGCGGTTACCCTGGTTAATTGTTTTTATATAATAATACATAGACGACGACTCATTGGTAGTTTTTAGTAAAAATCACGTTACGCAAATTCGATAAAACTACTTTTGGAGCAATATCATACAAATAAGAAACTCTTTTTTTACATTTTTTTTTTTTTTTTGATTTTTTCAATAAAACTAACTAGATTTATAACATAAGAAAATTATTAGTAAACATTGAGAATTGTACTAGAGACAAAAAAAAATTTAACAACATTAACGACTAAAAATGAACAATTAATAAACGACTTACCAACTGGTATGTCATATTTGTAAGAACAAAATAGAATAAAATGTTCATACTATTATAGTAGAACTTAACTTTTGTAAACATTTTTTTATAAAAAAAAAACATGGACCAAATGTATTAAACATTAAACAAATAAAATGTGGTGTAAGTATATCATAATATAAAAAAAGAGTATTAATACATGATAATAATAAATCAAAAAACAGTCGAGTTTACTTCAACAACAGCAGCACAACCTTCTACCAATCTTTAGCAGTCGCCTTCCCAGTCGTTTAAGTAACGACTTTCGTTGGTTATTCTTCCGTTCGTCAGGTTCTTCAGCTGCCTTTATCTCGGCCTCTATCTCGGCCTTTATCTCGGTCATTGTCTCTATTTCGACGGTATCATCGGAGACTATTACTTCTAATGTCGACTTGTACGAGGACTCCTGACTTTTCAGGACTTCATCCGTCGGCTCATACACCGACAGCGAGTCGCGGAACTCAATTACCCGTTCGATGATTTCTTCAGTAGGTAGTGTTAGTGGTTCGATTTGACCGAGAATCGAACTCTCGCAACCGATAACCCGTATTTGGGTAGAACCACTGCCTCCGAAAAAATACGTTGACACAATATCCGTATTCCTCTGCAGAAATATCACAGTCGTCGGGAGTTGCAGAGCGTTCAGGAAAGCCGACGTACGTAAAGCGTTAGCTAGTTGTGTCAAATTTTCGAGACGCAATGGAACTTTAGGTAAATGCCTTTTAGTGATTTCCCCGATAAATAACGAAGTCGATGTATCAGTATCGCGCCAAGGAAAAAGCACCGTCATAGAAAACTCAAATGAATTTCTAATATCCGCCGCCCGTAGAGTACTGGGTATTTCGTCCAAAGAATTGATGTTACTTGGCGTAATGTGAATATCACGGTATGTGATCGGTGGTATAAAAATTTCAACGTGTATTACATACTTAGTATACAATTGTAAAACCGTCGCGTTTTCAACCTGCCGTAAAAGTGGTATGTCGAGTTCAGAGTTCAGAGCTTCTAATTCACTTTCTGAACTTACTGATTCCGTCGTAAGACAATTGACGTCGACTCCAGAGGACAATGCGCTTAAAAATTTGTGATCATTGCATCCGAAATAGATGGTTGGCTTTGGTAACGCGGCCGCTGGTCGTGAAACGTCGGCCATGAATTCTAAGAACTCGACTTCTTGTTGCGACAAGACAAATATTCCTTTATCCATTGCAAATGAAGAGAATAATTAATTATATCGATTTCTATGAATTTGAGAATTAAGACTGTAGATGAACAGAGAACAATCTCGAGTTTAAAGTCGTACTGATTCAAAATCGTAGTGACGAACAAAATATTCAAAATAAACAATATAATATTATTGTTTTCAATACACGCTATTATTATCGGCCAGCACATATATTTTTTAATACATTGCAGTGTGCCACTGTATATTTTAAATTTTGATTGTCATTAATTAGTGGCAACCTATTTTGGTGTAAAAACTGTATTTTACTTTGTTTATTAGTTATTATTTATTAATGTGAATACATAATTATATTATAGGTATTTTATAAAAAATATTTTCACTTATTTTAAAATATCTTTAATTTTTATTTTACAATTTATAAAATTATTATAATTATTTTAATTATTATTTTTATTTTACTCTGTAGATACTTCTGTTTGTTATAATTTGTTGTTATGATAAATTTTGTTTTGAAGAAATGTTTAAAAAATTCAGTTAATGTAAGTGCTAACCTCATAAAATTATTAGAAATGCATAGGTACTGGTTTATATTGTATAGGGAAAAAAGTAATAACTTATATTGTTGTATAATTATATATATTATTGATTTTATTATTTTTTATTTATATAAGTACAAGGCCGTACTTGGGGGGGGGTTGGGGGTTCAACCGCTCCCCCCCGCGAAATGTTGAAATTCATTTTGTACTATATTAAATTGCCTATAAAATATTATAATAAAATGAGAACACAATTTTTTTAGCTAGACCCCCCCCCCCCAAAAAAAAAAAAAAATTAATTTCCAGTTACTGTCTTGTATAATTATGAATAAAACTAAAATTTCTATTTTAAGCATAATAAACAATATAGTTAAAACTTAAAATAAAAGTAAACGTGATTTGATTTTCCACATTAACGAATATTTTTGGTAGTAAATTTAAAATACTTGGTACTTCAAGAGGTCAAAAACTAAAAATGCATAGTTCTTTTTAAAATGACCAGGAAAAAAACAAAGAAAAAACGGACCTTTTTATGTAAAATTTATATTTGACGAATTGATGTTGTAGTAATTGTAATGATTTTCGAATTGTTTATACTTATATATTTTTAAGCTATTTACCTATGGGTATTTTTAATTTTTAATTTTTTAAAATATTTTTTTCTCTAATATGAAAAAATTTTTTTACTGGGTATAAGATCTTGAAAATGTAATACATACAATAAGGCTTTTCATTATATTTTGAACATAAGAAATTAAATTTAAGTTTATTTTTTTTTTCATTCTTTTATAAAATAAAACGTACTTCACATTTTTATTTAACAAATAACTTCTTACCTATTTGATATTATGTGTATTGAAGATGAAATTTAATTTCAATAATTTTTCTCAGTTCTAACACGAAATTATTTTTACTAAGTAAAAATAGCGCAAGTGATAGATGTCTGGATATCTGGTATATTATAGTCGTTATAGTAATAGAAGTATACTATATATTTATACTCATATTATAAGAAATTTTTATTCTAATCTATTATATTATATATAATTTAAAATAATTATCTTTTAAAGTCAACCTTATTATTTATTTTTTTGCTTTGCATATTTAGATTAGACCAACACGACAAACCCCTTTGTACGTGCAGAATAGTTAGGTAATCTTAGAAATACGTGTTAATTATACATAATTATATTATATTCTATGTAAATATTTTTACTTATTTTAAAATATCGTTAATATTTATTTTATAATATATAAAATTATTTTTATTAAATTGTTAAGACTTTTATTTTTCAAATAATTTTTAAAGTTCAATATTTTATGCATATATACCAGTAAATTCTCAATTATTTACTAAATAAAGTAGCGCGTTCTATCCACGAATAAGCAAACTCCAATGTTTAAAGGCAAAAACTTGACAAAAAATGTCCATCTTTCGATTTAAAAATCCTTGGGTAGGTAGGGCATTGTAATCAACAACACAACTTTTTGGGGTAAGTTTGTATCTCTACAGGACACTCCTAAGTTGGAAGTAAAAAAATATCAAGATAGAGAAAAAAAAAGAATTTTTATCATACAATATTGTTCGATTTTAAACAAGAACTATGCCCAAACTTAGAGTAGGTACTTCACTTATTAATTTTTGCATCTTTAATTAAGAAACCCTGTTAGTACGGTACACTCCTTTATAACAGGGCTGTCTTATAATAATCGCGTTCATTGGCCGTGGTACCTACAAGGATATTGTCATTGCCGATTGTGTTAAACATAAAAGAAGACTTAACTATAGAATGTGACGTATATTTTCTTTAAAATTTTATACTCAACAGATTTCAGTCACGATTGAAATAAAAATGACGAAACTTTAGCAATTACATGCTATAAAATATCATCTATTCAGGTACTATACGATTACATACCAACTAATAGAAGGATTAAAATAATACTTTATCTACACGTATTTTAAAAGTAAGCTTTTTCAAAACCGAACAATAATAGAAATATTCATACATCGTCTTAATGTTTATCGATTTATAAATTATACTATAGAGTATAAAAACGTTGCTAAAAAATAGATTAATAAAATATAATATTACTTTATATTTTCAAACATCGGCCGGCGGTCTACCGGTCACGAGACGGTCACTTGGCGCGTTTTAATTATTTTCCGCTGGCCGATATGAGAAAGCGATTCGTTATATCTCGAAACGTGTACCTATACCTATCGAGACGGATGATGATGAATCGCGTTTGATGTGACGACAGACGGACTCGAGTAACTGCAGGAGTATATATATATACCTAATATAGGTACAGTGTACACGCCCTAAGCATCGTTATCGGTGGTGTTGGCGGGGTTTTCGGCGGGGGAGAGGGTTGCGTCCGTAGTTTTATCGTGGTGGACTTTCCGGTTTGATTAATTGCAGTGCTGCGCCCGCGTAACGACGGTACACTGCAAAAACGAGCGGTCGTGTTTCCCAGAAGGAAATATATACTCGAACAAGTGGTTTTTTCCTGCCGGCCGCGAGTTTCCTGTACAGTCCGCGACCGCCACCGCCGCGAGGAATGATAATGTGCAACAGTTGGCGGGTGGGTAAAACTGTCGGAACCGCCGTCCCGCGGAGCTATAACAACTGTAGCTACTGCTAACCGCCTCCACCGAGTGTTATTGTAATACCGTTAGGTACGCCGATCGATTCACTGTCATTGAACCGTTTGCATAAATATAATAATATCACGAAGTCGTCGTCAATGGGGGGGGGGTTATGATATATAGGCTCGCGCGAAAATCCCTAAGTATCGATGCTCGAAGAAGTGCGTTTGAACTCTCCCGACACGATATTTTAACGAACATAATATTAATTAAAATAAAATTTAACATTTTTTTCGAATTTGATTCAATAGATTTGACACACGACATAACATAAAATATTCTCGTACCAAAACTTTTTGTTTAGGTACACTGCAAGAACAAATTGTAATAATAAATACCACGCGTGCAATTTCTATGAATCCTGTCGTTTAGCCGTTATGTGCAGCACGTAACATTTTCGAAAACGTCAAATATATTAATATGTCATATAAAAATAAAATAATAATATTAATATCTTCTTTAAATTGACGCGATATGGCGCGTTGACGACGGTCTTGGTCACGTCGTGCACGAGTCGTTCATTATTTCGATCATTGTGTAGGCGATAAGGAGTAAGAACCGACTATATTTAAAAATTGATGAATAGTGTGAGTATAAAATTTGAACTGTCGGTGAATCGTATTGATATATTAGTCCTCGTGCTCCTGTCACCTATTATTGGCATCGGGTCACAGCTCCTGTGGTCTAATATAATTTGTTTTTATCAATGTACATCGCTTACTGTCAAATTTACTCGCGATCCGCGCCAAATAGATATACGTAGCTAGTATTAGATTCCGACCATGGCGTGCGACTTGTGTGAATTATTTCTGATCGTGTTTTGTACGCTGTTGTGACTTTAGTATTTTCAGCGGGAAATGCGCCGAACTCGCGACGACATCGGTTGTTATTAATTACGATTAAACGACTGTAGCATCGACGACGACAACGACGAGTGGCGGACGTACAAGCAGGGGCGTGGTTATTTCGCGACGGAAAACTCCGTGTAATTAACAACCCCGACCAGGCTTGTTAATTCACATTACCGGAACAATCGCATAAAATGTATACCTAACGATCGACGGTTAGCGACCGAGCAGCGCCGACCCGTTTTCACTTCCGCCACTTTAAGACGGAACACATAATTCCCGAGTTATATATTATTATGCGATTATAATTATGGCACACTTGTCTGTATCTGTATGTGTGTGTGCGTTGGGAATGGTCGCCACTGCGAGTGCGCTGCACACGAACATACGTCAAAAAACCCATGTCTGAATACTACCCACCCGCAACGTCATTTTAACACCGTTCTTTCCGCGTTAATTCGCGGAAGTGCATTCGACTAGGTTGTAATAATAATAATTCACTCGGCAATTCCGGAAGAAAGCTGCAGACGCGAACACCCTCCCCTTCCCCTTCTAACGTCGGTGCACCGTGTGCAGTGGTGCATAGTTAAACGAAATGCATCGACTGCTATGTACACTGAACGATTAAAAATTTCGCTGCTAAGCTTCACGCTTTTACATGGTTTATATTATTAATGAAAATCTGCTTATAGTTGCAGATCGACTATAGTATATAATATGATATAGTATTTAGATTAGCGATACATTCTTCAGCGAAAACCGCGTACCTATGCACAAACAACGATTTATAGTTAATATTATTATTACGAGACAGCGTAGGAAATACTCATCCGTTACGTTATTAATATATTAAAGTTCCCGCGAATAGTTCAGAATTTATCCGTACTCAAGTAGTCTGGACAATATGTCGATTAAACCGGCTATATTATATTTTATATATTTACCTAAGTTTTTCGTCTGAAATACATGTTTGTATTATGACTAATTAACAAATTACGTATTCGAATGTTTGATTCCACGTGACTTCATAGCAATCGTATTTTAGGCCTTAAGAGTACGTGTCACCAAAACGTGAACGCATGCAACGGCCGAAAGAATGTTCTAACTGGCGACTGCTGGTTGCATTAAAACCATGGAAAATTTCAGTGTAAAGTTATCATCGATTGACGTTTTTACTATAAATATTATAACCATCACACGGTTAGGTCAAAAAAGTATAAGTTATGAGTATGAGTTTATTAAGTGACATATTATGCTATATTTAATTTTTTTACAAAAAATAGAAACTAATACAATGATATTTATAACAACAGTTAGTGTGTATGACAAATATGAAAAATATATCTTAAGATTGTATTTAATTAATAGATTTTGGTGTCTTGATGTCCGATATTTATGTTTACGTAAAATTGGATAAATTTGTTACAATATAATAATGACTGTTATCATTACCAATCAACATTCTCTGGATTTTTCAAATTATTTTATTTACAATGATTTAGAGCTACCGTTTTAAAACTAAAGAGATAGTAGAAAAGTAAAATTTGATTTTCAATGAGTAATCAATTTAAAAATATAGATGTTAATTAAGTAATAAAATAAATACCTATGATTTACAATGTGTATCATTTTAACAAGTTTATTCCCATAATTATAATTTTTAGTCTACTTTGATCTTTTACAATAGTAAGATATTAGTAAAATATTAATGTTAATATGTTAAATTGTTTATATTTATTTGATATTATCAGTGTTTAAAATTTGTTATGCTCATTAGAATAAATAATAATTTATAAATTCAATTTAATTTCCTAAAAATCGAATTTTAACAGCTGATTTTAGCATTTTCATCTAAAACTGATCTTTTTAATTTTAACTTTGTTAAATATATTTATACTTTCATATATAAACTTATATTCATCCATATAGTACGTATATTTACATTAAAAACAATATTAGCATAATATTAAGTTCATATTTAAACTCGAAATGAGACTATATTTTCAGTAGTAAAATACCATCTCTTTAACCCACTCATCCTACTAAGATAATGTTAAACATGATATTTCAAAGGTTCACATAATATTTCAAATGTAACTAAATATTTTTTAATTGAAAACCATTATAATATTTTCTTTTATAAAAGTGATCCTTTACTCAGAAAAAAAAATATTCAAATTTCATATTAAATAACTTTGTTTAATGGCCGACTTATAATTCCACATAAAAGTCTCTCACAACACGAGAAAAGTTATGATAATGTAGTTATAATTTCATATATTTTTAATTATTTATTGTTTTAATTTATACATTTTTAAGATTTACCTATTGCTTTTTAGTTAAAAGTGAATAAATAAATTTTGTTATTGATAAAGATACAATATTTGTTTATTGTTTTTTTATATTATCTAATTCTCTTACAATAAATAAAATAAGATATTAATTCAAGAAGTTGCAGAATTAAACAAAAAAAAAAAAATTGAAATTTTATTGTTGTAGACTGGTACACTTAAATGAAATACGAACATGTATGTAACGTAAATTATTTAATATAATTTAAACTTAAAAATGATGTAAACGTTGTTTGATAACAGGTATATTTATACTTTTTAAATTATATTTTAAAGAAAAATACATGAAACAAAGTTTTATATTTAATCAGCAAATTTTGATATTTAATAATTACAATTGATCATCTCAAAACAACAGCTTTAAAAATGACAACGTTGAATTGTTGATCAGAAGGTGTTATACTGTAAAATGTGTATCTGTTTCAAAATCCAAATTAAATTTATCAGTCCAATATCGCATATTATATAATCGTTTTTTCATGTCACTGACAATGTCACCCAGTTCATTATTATTCATTTAAACATTCATGGTTGTCAAACTGTGCTCTTAACGATACAGCTTAATGTATAAATAACTATTTTATACTTCATGATAAAAATATTTACGAATCAATCGATGCCATTACTCATATATATTAACATTATATGTATCATAAATATCTTTCAAATATTCAAATGATTTCTTTGATTTCTTATATTATCATTACATTAAAAATAATATTATGGTAATAAATACTATGGTCATTGTATTTTTTTCTATTGTTAGAAAATAATAAAGGTACAGCGAGTTTTTGGAAATATATTTATAAAATCATTAGAATATGATTATCGATGTGTATGGGGCAAATGGTCATTGTCGTTTATCATTTTGAAATATTTATACTCAAATAACACAAAAAAATATACGTCCATCAATGTTCATTTTTTTATTTATTTATTTATTTTTTTTTTTTGTGACAGATACTATTATAACATAATTATACTATATAGTATATAATATCAAAAATGTATTGAATTTTAAAATTTAGAAATTAATTTATTTCAACAACATTGTCTAGGTACCTTAAGTTAATCGTAGTTTATATATACATATACTCGTACGTACATAAAGTATACAATTATACAATTAGTCATCTATTACAGTAGCATAAATGGTCTTAGCTCCTAAGCATTGTTGTGTAAAGATCTTTTTAAAATTAACAGTCAACAATTTTATAAAAGTAAAGGAACAAAATCAAAAATTTAAAAAATATCATCGTGGTTTTTACACTATACAAAGTTTATTTTGATTATTTTTCATCAATCGCATAGATCCCTCCTGATTTATAAACTTTATTTATTATTTAAGATTATTTTGGAACTAAAATCAAATTCTTGTAGATAAAATGTAGTGTGATGTAATTCAAGATTAAACGTATTTTATATACGCGCATTCAAAAAGAAATATGTACTTAATATAAGTAGTAAAAGTAAGTAGAACAAATAGTGAAATATGCAATAGAAACATCGGAAATTAATAATTGAGGATAGTTTTGAATATTGCTTTTTAAGTTAACAGTTAATATCTCGTGTTGAGTGTTCGAGAAATGTAAACGCTTATTAATTTTTCCAAAAGTTAAAAAAATGAAATACAATAATAATTAATTTCAGCCTTGAGAAAGTTTTATTTGTGTTAAAATACATCTATACCTCTAGGCGACTTTTTAGTATCAATGTATTACAAAAAAAAAGATTTATGTTACCTACCTGAATAATATAGAGTGCCTATATTGTTTTTATAAATTATAGAATATAGTCCTATCCAGTGTTATTCTTTATTTTAAAAATTTAAATTAAGTTAAATACACTATTGTTTGAATAACATTTTTATCGTAACAATTTTCATTTATGTTAGGTTATAATTAAAATACCTACATAAATTATAAAACGGTTGGCTTATTTATTAAAATAAATAAACAATAATCAAAAAAGTAAATATTTTAAATCGAATGTAAATTAACCATGAACTTATATTAATATTTAAAAATAAATGTTATTGCTGTAAATGGTTTATATTTATTTTTAATCAATTTATTATTTTCAGTAAACTATAAAAATTATATTATAATAGTGTGTAAAAATTGTTTTTAACGCTCTTATATATTTTATAATTTTGTGATAAACGATTTTAAACATTATGACTCAAGTGTATTAAATTGGAATTATATAAACTAAAGTTACCATACAAAGTATATCTACATTATTCTATTTTTAATAGATATTTAAAAACATTTAATAATCCTATAAATTATCTGCTGCATCAAAACTTGGTTAAGTACATAAGGTGTATTTATATGAGTCTACGAGTCATTCCGAATAGTTTTTGACTTGAGTGGATGCATTATTGGTAACAGGATAGAGATACAGCGAGTGTGCGAAAATAATATGCCCTGAACGTAGACTTAAGGTCAGTTTAGCGTGAACTTAAGGAGTCTTCTATAGGAAAACGAAGGAGATACTACCGAACCTAACAGTAGCAGTGATAGAGGATCAACTGCTTTTGTTCGGGGCCAAATTAATTTAAAAAAATTTCTGGATTATTCACTTGAAGAAAACATTGACCTCGTACCCAACCATTGGCTGCCGTGAATCGTTTCAGATTGAATTGGACAACAGACAAGCCTAATGGACACTTAAAAGTGGAAAAGCTTATCTACAACACACCACTCGTGACTTTCCGGAATCCTGTTGGTTCAGCATATCGCGTTTAATTAAAACGTACATTTTCATAACTCGTTCAAATGTAAATTTATTTTCTAAGACGATGCACACCAATAAGTATTAACTATATTATAGGCACTGTAATTGTCACAGATATATGTGCAATGCTCGGTGACTGGATGTAAGACAATAAAAATGTATGATAACATATAAGTTAATTCAACGATTTCTTGGATCTATTTTATTCTTCTGCAAAGTGTATTGAAATCAAGTAAGTACCAATAAACTTTATAAATTTAATGCGTAACCGAAGCTTATTAAATTATCCAGTTATTTTTATTTTAAATGATAATATTGTTCGTATTAATTATTATCAAATAACTCATGGCATTATTCATGCTAAACGTAAATTTTTATTCAAATAAACTTATTTTAATATTATTATAGCATATAATAAGAGAGCAATTATCTCAAGGCTATATAATTTAATAAAGTTTATCCGGTGATATTATAGTCTCTACACTATTACCAAGTTCGTGGACAAATAAGGAAAATCGCCATTATACAGTAATTTACATTATTCTATTATTTTCCATTGTAACAGTTCAATTTTATCCGATTATAACAACCGTGAAGTAAATTAAATGGTCAAATATTTCATCATTGAACGGTAACATTAATTTATTTATTATCATACTAAAATCAGAATGTTATTATAATCAACTACACTCAAATGTTTGTATGTTTAATATTATATTGAAAGAAATACTTTGCTATCTATATACTTACGGGTAATTAAATAAAACAGTAAATTTTATAATTGGGTGTGGTACGTAATATCAACAATAAAAATGTTAACAGTCGAAATATTGAAAAGTACGAAATATTAACAGTTTATAAAATTCCAATCATCGTTGTATTTTAAAAAAATTAAATTGTAGAAATTATTGTTTTTTCATTAAAATAAATATAATTTAAATGTATAACTATAAAAATATGTATATTTAGAATTGTTTTATGATAGCAAAAAATAGTTATTGTTTAATCATAATTCATAAATAGATAGTAAGGTATAAATATATAGATAGCCCTATAACCATATAAGTTTAAATATTTTTTTTACATAAATTCTGTAAAAATGTATACTCAAACACATACTAATAAGTATCTCTATTATCTCAATTTGATGTTCATACAACATACTCAACTATACAAAAACTTAATAGTCATGAACGCTATAAGTTACTCACTAGAGAAAAATCTATATCATTCAAGTGTATTTATTGATATTTTATAAAGCTATGATAGGAGTACAAGGAGAAGCATGAATGCTTCTTTTATAAATTAAAAAAAGTGTTTTCATCCCATCTACTTCCTTGTTAAAAAATCCTACCTTTTTGATCGTCATTTCCTGGTTTGCATCGGTGACACATTTATTTTAATCGTCAACATAGTGTCCTTCAAAGTGGTGTTTTTTATATAACCTTTAAAATATAACCAACCAAATACAGCCAACACACTGATCGCCGATTATGCGGATGACAAGGTAATTTTATCTATTCACTCGGACCCTACCCTAGCCATTCAAAATCTCCAATCCCATTTCATTCTCATGGAAAATTGGTTCTCTAACTAGAGATTTAAAATAAACAAATCTAAATTTATCAATACTACATTTACTCTTAGATTCGCTCTCTGTCTGGATATTTTTATAGACGTCACCTGAATTCCAAGTACTCCGAGTATTAAATATTTTGGCATAGCTCTTGATAAAAGGCTGACTTGAGCCCATTATATTAAGTCAAAAATATTAAACTTAAATTTGCAACTACACCTTCTATCATTAATAATAAATATACACACATCAATATTAAAATTCTCATTTATAAATCTCTAACTAAAATCCATTTGAATACACTATGGCCTGTAACTCGTAATGCTAAAAGTCTAATACGCAAATAAAATACAAACCTTTCAAAACATCACACTGTATAAATCATTTAATTCCTCTTCATACGTTTCTAACCATTCTGATCTCAGAATTCCACCAGTGCACACAGAAGTAAATTCATATTATAAACATTACTATTTATTTGATTACTATCTTATCCCAATCCACTTGTTAGACATTTTGATAGTTCCATCATTACTAGTAGTTCTTTAAAACGGTTAAAACAAACATAGTGTCGAATCTACTTTAAATAATAATAATAATAATCAAAGGAAAGTATCACTAATTGATGACTGCTTTCCTTAAACTTTTCACATTTTGTGTAAAATTTATTGTGAACTATTTTGTTAACTTGTTAACTATAGTTGATTCAATAATTTATAGATAGACATTCTTTAATCACATTTACTTATTGTGCGATTGTGCCCTAGGTATCAATTGTAAATCTAATTTAAAAAAATTTATATCTTAATAGATGATTATTTTTACCGCAAAAAAATGGTCACAATACATTTTAATGTGTTAATATTTACTTTGGTAATAATAAACATTGGTTTTTCGGTATTTCGTTTTTTCCGTTTTTTTCCCAATGGAAATTTTAATTTTTGACGGTTAGCGTTCCGACCAGCTTCAATTATATTGTGCTTATTATTGTTCTACAAACTAATCAATGGTAATCATAATTAAAAACGTTATGTATTTAGTTATTAAACTTATTTTACTGAATTGTAAGTAGTCTTAGGGGAAATATTATAGGTATATACTTACAACATATATTACGCTAGTATGCCATAAGACATATGTGTATAACTGATTAAAATATATATAACCCATAAAAATGAATTTTAAATAATTATTGTCGGGAATGCTATAGCATTATAATTTTATTAAACAGTAATACTAATTTAAACAACTAAGTATAATTTAAGTCACAGTAAACAGACGAATGTCATATAGTAAGGAATTTTTATTTTTGATAGCTTTCATCGATAATACATTTAGAATATCGTTTTAATTTCTTTCTATTTTCCAATAACGTCAACAAATTGATTTCAAGCCGGTCAGAATTATATTAAAACCCACCGACGAGAGACATTGACTTCCAGTAGAATTTCAATTGTTGAGAACGACAACAAATCTGTCAATATAATTACAATCACATGCAATGTTTAATATATATATATATATATATACACTATACACACACACACACACATAGGTATATATATATATTATACAGAATGAACTACCTGGAGCAGTTTATTGGTACTAGACGATATAGACTTGAGTATTACATTGTTGTATATAGTATGTATAAACTAACGGCCAGACAGTTATTTAAAAACTTATGGTGGTCCGTTGAAAATAAAATGAAGTTTATTGGTGGTAGTATGAAAAAGTATCTACCGATCGTTCTATACGTTGTATACGTATTGAGTATGAACCTCATATGTTTGAGACCAATTTATTTTTACATTATGATTTCAATGAATATATTTTTATGTATTTAATCAGAAGATTACTAAAAAGACATTTTTTTTATCAAATAAATATTTAATATCTACATATATATATATAGTATATATTATTTGTATTATAAACATATATTATGTTTATCCATTTCATCTATTTCTATACCTAATGAAATACGATATTTATATAATATTACCGAATACGTCGTATGAACAGTATATAAAAATTTAATAATAATGGACTGGAGTCCTACATAAGTACATAACCGAGTTCTATATAAATTAATTTGCTACAACAGGTTGAGTCCAATAAAAAAAAGTTCAACGACTTCATCGATAACATGATTAACTTGAATTTTAAAATTGTTTTCTACCATACAATTGTTTTAATTTCAAAAACATATCTATACGATCCATTTATCCATAGTGAACATTACAATATGCTTTTTGTAAATGAATTTATGTGGAGAATTGTTAAGAATAATGATCTCCTCTAATTTATCATTTTATTAATATTATGAAATTGTTTATTTATTTATTTACTTTATATATATATATATAATATATATACGTAGTATATAGTATATGTATATATACTTGAATATAATGATTGTCGAAGTTAAGAATGAATGATTATAATTAAGACAAATCAAGTGATCTTTATCATATAATATGTCATGCCACAAATTGTGGGTATAATAGTTCTGAGGATAACATTTTTTTCCGAAAATTGGTACTTTTATACAAATTAAATTACAACTATACTTCTTATTTTATTTTAAGAAAATTACAACAATACATTTAAGTTATAATATCAAGAAAAAATGTTGACCCAGAATAAATATTTAAAATAACCCATAATTTTTACAAACAGATTTTTTTTTATTATTTTCTTATTTTTAATAAAAATGTTTTTAAAAAAGTGGGAAATGGTTTTTTCCACTGGAGTCTTCGCTTCGTTAATAAAAGTAATTATCCAACATCCTTTTGCTCTTTTACTTCGCTATTAGTACCCGTGAACATAATCAATTAAAAGATAGAGAAACATTTTTTTTGGTAGAGTATAGAAAAGGGAAGGTGTGCAAATTAAATTGCCGCAGGCAGGAGGTTTCTGCATAGCCTGTTATAATAATATTAATAATAAAAAAAAAACAAAAAAAAAAAAACAGCAACATTTCAGCAAGAAACAAATTATCTCTAAGGTATACTTAAAATTAAATTTTATTTATTACAAAGAGTTGTGCCTTTGTATAAGATTACAAGCATCTGGAAATTAAAAAAAATATATATTAATAAGCAAACACTTTTTGTGCACCCAAAATGAACATCCTCTGGTATTTTTTTTACACGAGTTCAAAGAGTGTATAATAATATGGTAGATAATAATATTGATATTTTACATTTTTACTGTTTACGAAAATTAAATGGTATAAATATAACAGATTTTTCAAAAATATGAAACATCGAAAAAATTAATTTTACTACCTAACATTGTTTCTAAAATCAGTAAATTGATAACTTAGGTATGTCATATCTTCCTCTGCTTTTATAATAGGTACGTTGTTGTATTACAGTTAAGTTTTGAAGAGCCAATGGGATTTAGAATCCTTCTAATCCTAATATAATACGAATGATATTATATTCAATACGTGCAATAAGGAATATATATATATATATATCGACAAAGTTTATATCGCATTGTTCGTATACATTATAATTGCAGTACTTGCCCTGTAACGGTTTAGTTAAGAAAACGCTATTTATTTCATTACGTACCTAAAAACGGTCAATATATCGTTGTATGATTGGATATTATGTTTATCGAGAAAATTGATCAATTTTGACCATATTATTATATTTTTATATAAATATAATTTAATACATCATACGACATAATACAAAATTAATGTACTCAAAATAAGCATCACCAACATTCTTTCGATGGAAAAAAAAAAACTACTTTTATTTTATTCTAAGTTGAATCGGATTATGTGATAACAAATTTGTTTCGACATCACTGATTCGTAATGCGATGTTACTCTCGAGTTTATCGAACTGGTAACGAGATTTTCGATAGTCTTCTTATTGTTCTAAATGCAACGTCAAGTTATTTTTTATAATATTATTAGCTATCGTTATGTCGATTTAAAATACACACAGTATTAAAATTAGACAATAATTCGTTTCGTCTTGCAATGTAGTTTATGATGATTTACAGGTCGCCTGGATTCACATCGATAGGAAGATGATACTCGCAGTGCACAAACATGTCATCGCTCGTATACCCAGATTCAGTATGGCTCACGATGGCCAGAAGACGTGGCTTCTAAACATCAACGGCGTTAGAGCATCAGACAAAGGCATTTACATGTGCCAAGTTAACACTGACCCAATGATCAGTCAAATCGGTTACCTGCAAGTGGTCGGTGAGTTGATACGCGTCCATTAGTGGCGTACGATTATCGTACAAACATTTTCTATTTATTTTGTTACAATAGCGGTCTGGTCAAAAAAAAAAAAAAAAAAATCGACTTCCAGTTTTACTTAATAATATTTTCTCCTTAAATAACACGGTTGAATCTTCGTCGAGCCATTATTGTTACTAATGCACATTAGATAATTCATTATCTGTTGTTATTATTATCACTTAATCTTCGAAAAAAAAAACATTCATGTTTTTTTTAATAGGCGAGTGTCTTGAGATTTCTGCTTGACGAAAATATTAAATTTTTATTTTGTAATCGCGGAAGACCATTGATTACTTTAAAAAAAAAATCATCATCATCATATCGGAACTCATAACAGCTTAACGTTGGCCACAAGTTTAGGTTATACTACCTAGGAGCTACCCGCATATACATAATTTAATATACTTTTGGTAATGAGAATTGCGGGGGATGGAGATAAAATTTAATTAAAAAAAATCTCCACACCTAGGACCGGCTTAAAATTCAGGTCTATTTTTTTCAACCGGCACCGGACTGTCCAGCAAAGCCGATTATAATATTTTAGAACAGCAAATCCCATTTTTCCTCTTATACTTTTCATTATATCATTCAGCGGCGTTTGAACGAAAATAGTTTTAAAAAAAAAACACAACTAAAAATACACGAGCTTTTTAGATGGATTATGCACTTGAGTGTAATCCAATGACTCCACTTTATTTTTCTATAATACTAAAAAAAGTTAAACAAGTTTTTTATCCTCAGATTTATTTACAAATAAACGTAATATCTGAAATCATAAAAGTATATACATTAAAGATTGGATATATAGTTTTGCTTCTATTAAAATAATGTAAAAGTAAAAATAAAAACTTAAGCACAATAAATTATTTGGTAAAACTATATCATACCAATAGATACCTCTACCTAACTATATACAATCTAGAATCGTAGATAATTCTAAGACATTAGCAAACACTTAACGTACATATTATAATTTTTAGCTAGACATTAACTGTTATTATAAATTATTTTTATAAAATAAAAATAAAAATAAATAAGCTTAATAATGCTTATTAGTCATTACTATTATTTTTATAATATTAAAATATTATGTTTAAATTTAAATTTTATATTTAAAATAATGAATGTGCGAAATTTACTTAAAGTATTTGAAAAATAATTTAGTTACGGGTTTGAAATAGTGTACTATTTTACTATTTTACTGTAGCATACTCCATACATCTTTTCAATAATGTTATATTAATGTTCGAACTAAAACTCTTATAGTTATAACATTTTTATTTATCTTTATTAAGTGAATAATATTTTATTAATAAAAATAAATTACAAGTATAGTTGAATAAATTGTAAAAATAAAAAATTAATAAATGTTTCAGAAAAAAACATAATAAAGATTGACTTGTTGTGTAAGAAAGGTAATCGAGTTAATTATAAAACAAAAGATAAATATTTTAAACCAATTTAACTTTAGATACTAAACGAGTAAACCAAGAAACTTACAAATTATGTAATTAATTTTAATAAATTATTTACATTGCTTTATTTAATTTATTTTAATAAAAATATTAAAAAAGATTTTAGTAATTAGCAATTAAACCGAAAAAATATGAAATTTATCAAAAAATCTCAGTTGTATACTTTTTAGTTTTGTATTATACTGCTTCTTTTAGAAAGAGTTGAACTTAATTTAAATGCAGTAAGTTTAAATTTTGAATTTTAGGTTATTCTATAGTTTAGAGTTAGTTTATTTGATTATTTATAATTCGCAATACGTAATAATTCGTAATCGTTGTTATTTCGACAAGAATTCAATGAATTTGAGTCCTTCCTTTTTTTTTTATTAGCTAACACATAACATTCCGTGTAACAAATTTGTTTTAAGCATACATTTTTCTAACATTTTTTTCTTTTTAGAGCATTCCATTTTTTTATTTGACAAATTCCTAAAAATATGATGAAAATTAGAAAAAAAAAATATATACATTTTTTTCATGATTTTTGGCCATCTATAAATTTTAATAACTATTTCAATCTCAGTTATAAAATATATTATATAATACTCGTAATGTGTTTAGATGATTTCAAAACATTATATTTGTGTTTAAAACCAACAATAAAATATGATGCGTAAACATATTAGAGATTGACTTAATTTAATCGATTCGGTAAAGTATGGTACATTACGGGCTTTTTAAAGTAATATAAGCATAGAAACACAATTACAATAAATTTAAAAAAAACAAATAATCTTGTATATTAGTAGGTATATTTCAAGTTATGTGAATTTTTTTTTTACGTTATATTTTATTTTATTAACAGTTATATATTACGTTTAATACATCGAAAATGTGAAACTTTTGTTATTATTGACCAAATCGTTATATAAGCTTCAAATTCCTCTGAAAAATATTTCGCCATTAAATGTCAAAACTATCTTGAAAACATATCGACTTTATTTAAACGAAAAATAACTTTAGTGAACAGAATGATAATATTTATTATTACATTCTATTCTTATTCTTATAAAACTGACATTTCTAAGAGAAGATTATGTGCCATTTTCGTTTCTTCTCTAAAATTGTTATTCATTCGTACAACATTCTAAAATGAATCAGAATAATAGCTAACATTTCATGCATTATTCAGATGTACCTAAAATTCTTTAAAATCTACGCTAGTTATGTGAAATTAACTGAGCTATGACCTTTTATCTATATATTAAAAACGGTTATAAATTCTTTATGCAAATTAAATTATCTCTAAATCTGCATGAATTTTGAATCGACTTTGTTCATAATTTAAATTTAAAAATTATCCATGCGTTCAGTATTTGATCACACTTTTCATATACATAGGTACCTAATCAAAATAATGATATATATTTAAATTATTATTAAGCAAATTATTAATATTCATACCATTTACTACTCATTATAATACATATATTATTTACCTATGTGTCTGCCATTGATATACGGAACATAATATATTACCATTAAAAATTATAATAAATATAATGTAAGTATATTCATATAAATTTGATTTATGAGAAGTTTTTTAATCGATGAAAGAATAAAACGATCATGTCTGGGCTGAATTATTATAAATGTTTAGTCGGTAAAAGATGATTTTTTTATGATCAACATTTTAAAAAACAACAACCTAAAATGTTTATAATTTGTTTTTATAATATTATACTGAAAGAGAACTTATTCTTGGTTCTTTTTCAACTAATATAGTATTTTATATTTATCGTGTTATAAATTGCATTGAACAAATGCTTTTTGAAAACATCTTACGTATTTTGTTAACAAACAATACATGTTAGATAAATAATACATTATTTCATTGTTTAAACAAAAATTAAGTTGGATGATACATAGGTTGAATAAAAGTAATGTAAAATCATTCAATTTTTTAATAAATAAAAAACACGGTTAGTTTATCTATTCATCATTATAAATAAAAATGTATTAGGTAGGTGCCTAATAATTATAAAATTAAAAAAAAATCTATTTACAAATATTTACATAACTATATAAAAAAATCTCAAGTATGTAAAATAGTATAAATATTAAGTTATATTATAATTATTATATTAGTTATTATTAATATGATAGCTCTGTAGTTTTCTAGACTTACCACAAATATTCAAAAGCATTAAGTTTCATGTTCTAATAATTTTGAACAATAAAAGTTTAAACTTAGAAATATTCAAAATTTCAAATATCTTAAAAATTGAATCAATCGTATACATCCTAATTGAATCCAAATAAACAAAATAAATTGTGTAATAACTAACAAAAAAAAATCCAACATATTTTAGCGATCTTTGTGATACTGATAAATTATTTTAAAATAATAAAAAAGAGATACCTACAATTCTCATTGCATAATTAAATATTTACAAAAATAATTTAGAAATATGTAATAATTATGTACATATTATTATAAAAATTTAAATTAAATTTAAATATATAGGTAATAAAATATGTGATAAGATTACATATAGATCATAATTAAAATTTATCATTTAAAACAGTAGGTATCTGTATTATCTAAGGATAATACTAACCAGTTATTAAAAATGAGTTTTTTGATAGTTAAATGCTGATCTATGATTTTTCTATTAATAACTTAATATACAGAGTTATAGAATTTATGCACAACATATTCCATAAACTTTAGATCGAAAGTTTTTTTATAATAATTCATTTTAACAGCATAAGCTCCAGATTTTCTTTTTATAAATATATAGTGTTGACTTATAAATTAATGTTTTATGATTGCAATGTTTTTAAATAATAGTTTTACTAGAACCTTAACATTTTAAAAATAAGAGACCTCCAATGTATCGCTATGGAGACAAATGCGAATAATTTATATAATAAATTGTTGCCATATCCCAATTTTATTTTTAACCATAAGTAATAAATAATGAAAAACCACATATTGGATTTCATATAAACTTTACCGACATAAATAATGATTTTCTACAATACTGGACGTTTCAATAAAGGAGCATAAATGTATTATTGACTTACGTTTTCTAGACTGTCAAATACCTGACATAAGCCTATTATTTATGATTTGTGACTTTCTTTACTACCAAGCGTTCAATATGTTTCTTATTTAAAACTGCTCGTGATTTTTATTTTTTTGTATTTAAAAATATATATATATTTAAATAAAAAGTTTCAAAACTAAACCATAAATGAAAAATATAGGTAGAAATAATATTTTTTACTTAGCTCTAGATTATAATATTATGTGTTGATAACATAAATTACTATAATGATTATATTATTAGATTAAAAGTTTCATAGTTTTTTTTTTTTTTATTATTATTTATTTATTATAATTAAAGAAGAATCTTTAATATGTGTATAAAATAAGCAAATAAAATATTAATATGGAGAATATTTACAGATTATTTAGTATTAAGAGGTAGAATGTCCAGTGTAATAACCCTGGGGTGGCATTAGTGATTAAATTAAATAAATCCCTGCACAAGTGTCTTTTTAACCAACGGAGAAGATTTTTTAGCAAGTTTACTCCACCATGAATGAAAGCTATAGATGACTAGTTTAGAGAAGAATTTTTTCAATAGTTAGATGCAACTTCTGTTAATGGTTTTAATCTTAAAGTCATTGTTGAGTGAGTTATTAGAAACATAACTAGAAGTAGAAGTTTTTAAACGGAGGGTAATTGATTGAAATGCTTGAATTATTTTTATTCAGATGCTTTGGCATAATACATATATCTGTATTCTATTAGTCCAAATGGGTCTTAACATTGATGTTTAAATAGGTAATTATTTTACTTTCGAGGGGTTACAAAGTTGAAATTAGCTATTACAGTAGTTTGATGATACTTCCATAATCTTTTGTTTTAAAAAATATGTTATAGTAAGTTATGTTTTAGGAAAAAAACGTTATTCATTTTAAGAATAACAAAAATTCACAAATAAAAATAATGGTTAAAAATACAAATCTAATATTAGCAAAATTTTAGTGATTATTTCTCACGTTTTCATAAATTATCTGATGAATAAAATTATTAATTTTAAAAACTAATAATACATATTTCTTTAATATTTATTTTTGTAAAAATGTTATAATACATATTTTAAACTTCACTATTAAATTTAAGTGATAAAATATAATATATATAAATAATTAGAACGTATGAATAATGTATGTTTATTCAACTTTACTTTTTGTGCACTAGCTATAACTATAAATTTACCATATATAATCATTACTATATTATTAAGAGCAAATAAAGTGAAAAGAATTCCTATTATCTATTAATTATATACTGTGCAAATTGTTTTCATTTATATTGATAAGAATTAATAGAGTTAATTTATCAATTAAATGTTGACAGTGCCACCAAACATAGTGGACGATGAAAGTTCTACTTCAACTGTAGCTGTAAGAGAAGGCCTCAATATATCACTTACGTGCAAAGCAAAAGGTAATCCAGAACCAAGAATTGTGTGGAAAAGAGAAAACGGATTCAATATAACAGTGGATAGAAGGAAAAAAGGTAAAAAAATAAAAATAAATAATGCACGTATTAAGTTAATATACCTAATAATTATCATGGTTTAAATTTAAATATTGATATTTGTAAATTAAAACTATTGTTTATATTTACACATTATTTAATCTTATAAATTATTTATTTATATTTAAAATTAGACTCTGCCATGGTTTGATCAAATTCTTCTAAAAGGAATCTATTGTTGATGTTACTTTTGCCCATACATTTCCTAAAAACCAAATCAATAAAGAATTAAATATTATAAATATAATAAAAATTAATTTAATAAATACATATTTTATACGAGTACCTACGTAAATTATATTAAATAAAATATTATAAAAATAACGTTAAGTCAAATAAATTCTTAAGTAATTTTTTATGTATAATTGGTTGTTTATTTTTGAAAAAATTGTAATGTAATCATTAAAGAAATTAAAACTAAAAATGTAACAAACCGAAGTAATCCCATTAAAAGTATTTTATTTTATCTAAAAAAAAAATAACAGTTCAAGCAATAACTTCAGGAAATATGTACATGATATTTTAATTCAATAATGATTCGTATAAATCTATATTGATTTCGAAACATATTACAGACATATAAAAATATAGGTAGTAGGCATTTGTTTTTATTAAGTCTTTTAGAGTTATATAGGTAATATAAATCTTTCTATTATAACCACTTTAATTACAATAGTAGTTTTCCTATTTAATATTTTAAATATGGAAATAAAACAAATAAATGTTTATTAATATTAGAATCTACCTTAATATTCTATTTTCAACCAATATTTACGTTAATATAATATATTATTATAAAACACAATATTATAATATTTATGTGATATTACAATACATAACAATGGTTAATGATACTCGAGGAAAAATATTGACCCAATATATTATAACCTACCCTGTTTTGTGTTGTCTGGACATAGTGAACCTCGATTGGTCAGTACTTTCAGAATTATTTCTTATTTCAATAAGTTCTTCCTTTGGTATGTGTAGTAATAATAGTATGTATCGTAAAAGTTGAACATCTACTTGAGTTTTTTTTAACGGTAAATTATCCATTACATTTTTGTGCTTACAAAACTGTAATGAATGAATTTAAAGGTATTTAGTTGTATAGTACTTAACTTATCAATTATTAATATCAAGATATTCAAAACGTTTAAAAATAATTTTATGAATTTTACTACCTATAAATGTTATAATCAATATAGTATAATATATCACACAAATCACTTAGATACCTACGCGTTACTGTTATTATTGTTTCTAAATATGTACAGATAATAGAATAATAAATTATTATAATATACATTCTCTGTAAATAATAATATATCGATTGTTTAACAGATTAATCAAGCGAATAACCAAAATATGTTTAAATATATTTTAATACCAGTAATCAACGATGACCGATCGTTTGCTGTTACTTTTCCCAATACAAAACAGTAATTTAATTTATGTGGTATATTTGCACGCTTCATATTCTGATACATTTTTTTTTGATAGGTATTAATTATTTAATAGCTTATAATTTATAATATATTTTATTTATTACAACATCGATAGCAATTAATATACGAGTATAATAATATAATATATCGTATAATAATTTTTTATTATGTATAAGACACTTATTTTTTTACTTTTAATGATAATCTAAGCAAAATTGCATATACAATACTCTGTCTTAAAATATTTTATTAAAATGAGGTCAGCGCACAATTTTACGTGTTCTCTCTCTGATCCATATACACTATATTATCAAGTTCTCATTTATCAAAATCAATTTTTTGTTACTAATTTTAATATAAGAGTGAATTTATTATTATCAATCTTAAATTTGAGAACATAGTAAATATTTTTAAGGTATTTTAGTACAATCTTTATGTAAGTTATGAGTATGGAAAGTATTACAGATTAAAATTGTATACAATATATTATATATCACAGAATATCAAAATTTTGTAAAAAAATCTAAAATTTAATAATCACAGTTAATTTTCTTAACAATATGAGTTAAGACAATATGAGTTCGATGACAGGTTAACATTAAGTTTTGATTAAATTTTAAAACTAATAACATACGATTGATTCGTTTGAGCGCGAGTTTGCAATGTTAAAAGCGGGCCAGGAAGAAAAAAAATAGTGCAACCACAACCGACAACCTATTAAACAGTATTGTGTTTATAATGTTATGAAAACAACGTAGTTCTCAATTTCAAATATTCCGAAAGGATAGATAAATGTTGACAAAAATTTCCTTTTGGATTTATTTCCAAATAATGTTTCATTTGAAGTATTTTATTGATGGGTTTTATGGTTAGCTGGGTTCTATCTTTTTGAACTTTGCCAATAATCAGGTGTCCATCAGTGTAGGTATATCTTCCATTTAATCCTTTTAAGTGTGATTCAATTATTTCAGTTTGCCATATAAATATATTATTTAATATTGTTTCATATAATATTTAAGTGGGGTACATCTATATCTTTTCGAACAATTAATCTACTATTTATCAACCAGTTTCAGTGTGGTTCTTAAAATTTGATAAAATAAAACTTTACAATTAATAATATGTTTAAGATCGAATACAAAATAAATAATAAGATGCTATAACTACTAAAAAAAATAAACAACGATTAACTTTCATTAAAACGAACACAAAATAAATAGATTTTTTTTATATTCAGTTTACCGAATTTCGAGTGTAACCCTCGCAATTAGTTAATTTCAAATTTTTTAATTATATGTACCATTTTATTGAATTCCACTTTTCTCGTAATATCATTGAATTTATATTAGTATAATATTATGTACAATACATAATCAATTTTTATATGTTTATTACTTTTCTTGTTCCGACTAAAGATTTAACTTTTAATCTTTATTATCTAATCATTCTTATCAATGTAACTTTTATATTGTAACTTAATAAAACTCATTTTATGTATTTAATAATAAAATAAAATAGAAGATAGTAATGGTTTTCATAATATTATATTTTTGTATAAAACAATTAAACAGTAGTTCCTTTTAAGAAAAAGTAGTAGGTACTACGAAAATAAAATAAATAAAAACTAAAATAATTACTGATATACTTATTCATAAAGGATATTTATTTATTTATTTTATAAGGTAATTATACAAAATTGTATTTTAATTGTTTGAGTATATTCACATTATTTCAACTAAACAAGACACAATAATTATTCAATGTTAAATACTTTATATCCTTAAGATAAATTATTAATTAACCGAACGTTACAATTTAATGTATTGAATTTTATTATCGAACTTTGTTGTGTGTAGACTATAGAGGTTACACTTCTAAAATGTCATCCCTAATCGACGATTATTTTTCTTTTAGTGTCACTCCAGGGCAGTGCCTAAGTTAAGCATTAATTTTTCCGTGTCGTTTCTTCGTAAAATCTTTTATGTGGAAAAATTATATTTTACTCTGAGGTATGCAAAAAAATAGTCTCCAACGAAAGTGAGATTTTACGATGAAAGTTTATCAACGTTTTTTTTATATATATTTTGCTAATGGACGTTGAAAAAGTTACGTTTTGCGATGCGGTTAATCGCTGATATACATAGTTTGTATACACATATACACACACATACATATATATAATACAATAACAACAAATCATAAAAAAAATAACTTCGAAGTTTAAGTCATGTGATGCAACATTAAGTGTTCCCTGAAGGTAAAGTTTATGGGATTAGTTTACAAGTAGGTTGTTGTAAAATAAGTGCAAGGGATACATAGTTGTGCGGTTTTCCTACCTATAAAATTAGATTACGAATCCGTAGAATTGAATTGTCTCCGACAGTTACAATCGGCGTGACAGCTTCGTGATTGGTTTGGATGTTGGAAAGATAAATCAATTTTTTAGGCACACTTCATTGACCCGACACGTAATACCAATGAATTAATGAGATCATCAGTAAGGTTTCTGCCGACAAAACACCCGTTAAACAATTGTACGTCTATTGTCTGTCAATACAAATAAAATATAAATTGATATTATTTTTTTATTATTTACAACCAAAAATCACACATATATGTAAGATGGATCCTAGAAATGTTTTTGCAATAAAAATATAAAGCTGAATTAATGCTCGAAAAATTATTATATTATTTGAATATCTAATACAAACATTTTATTTCATTTACACGTTGAGTGTTTTATGGTAAAGACTATTGGATGTATTTATAGTTTATACCGTTTATACTTTTTTTTTTTTAATATTAGGTACTATACAAACTAGTCTATATCCGATGTTCTAATTTTCATTCTCGTTTTAAAAATATTATATAAAAAAAAATTATATTCAGTAATACTAGCATAAGAAATAAAATTAATAAAAGTGTTTGTTTATTTTATTTTCCTCCGTAATTTGGTTAATTCGAGAGTGTTCATTTAGATAAGTAGTGCATCGTAGCCAAAATATAAATTAAAGTAGTCATTCTAATATAATTTGAATTAGTTATTTCACTTCTACTTCTTATATTTTAGACAGACACTTTATTTAAAAACATTATCTTTAAACGTAAAATATACTATTTGGTTGAATGAAGTAATTTACACTTGGCTTTTATAATTTTGACCTACAATGACACACTCAGAAAATTATATATTTGCATACAACTTGTTACTTATTTGCAACTAATAATACATAAAACTAAAACAATAACTACTGTCAGTTTAATTCTTTCTTGCCATTTAAAATATGTGATCAAAATGATATATTACGAAAATTAATAGATTAAAATTGTTTTATTTCTATCATAATATAACTATTACACTGCAATTTTTTTTATTTTAAGATGGTATACTGATTAGTTATTATTATATTTTTGAATCATATTGAATGTAAATTATAGTTGTATTCTTCAATTTTTATATAAGTAATTCTGTAAAACATCATTATTGATTTCTAAATATTATATAAGTATTTTCTGAAAATATTTACATGTATTTTATGTAAAAAACAAAACATATATCGGAAGGAATTAAAGTTAATATTTTAGAATGTAAAACGAAAATGTATATTATTACGTCATATTTTATGACGGGTTTTATAGTGTAACAGTTTATACTTTAGGGCCTTAATAATAGTTAGAGTAATAATAATAATAGTTATGAGTGTATGACATAATTATAGGTGTCCTCTTTGTGTTCTATACTACATACATGATACTATATATTACAAGAATGAAGCAATATTATTTATTAAAACCACTATCTTCCAGGACAATAATGTTTGCGTCTGCTGCCGGGGTACACAGGCCATAGAAATTACATTTAGATAATTGAACACATAAATATTATTTAGAAATGACACTCCGAACATTTTCTGCTCTTATCGTAATAATCGTATCTTGTAATGATATTCATTTTTGCTGTTTATGCATTGTTTTACAGTCGAAAAGCAACACGGTAATGTCCTGAACCTGACCAAAGTTAGTCGAGACGACATGGGATCTTATTTGTGCATTGCATCTAATGGCATTCCACCATCGGTCAGCAAAAGAATCGTTCTCGACATCGAATGTAAGCATTTGACTTTCGTTACTCTGTTTTTAGTTTACAATCATTATTTTAAATTGTAGAAGTAAGTAATTAATTATTTTATAACAGTCAATCGAGTTTTTATTTTTCTGTGCTCTGTTATAAATATTATTGTACGAATTTTACTATTTCGACATCACACTCGTTAAATACATAATATACAATAAATTAAATGAATAAATAATTCTATATTATCGAAATAGGACTATCAGTAAGTATAATATATCACTTTCAAAAATGATTATGATTATTGAAATAAAATGATATATATATATATTATATATATATAAATAAATTGATGTAATTATATAATAATTATTGCATCGATTAAAATTTAGTTCGATTAATGTACTATATTAGACTTTAATAACTCTTCACTGTGCGACGCTCGATTATTCGATTGGATTTGTATTGGTTATTCATGTATATAAATTAATAAATAGATATACGTCAAGTATTATTAAAATATATTTATTTCAATAATTCGGTGGTTTATGGAAATACTTAATCATCAATCAGCGGTACAATGTATTTATATAATATTATAGTATGATGTATATTATATTTTATACTCGCGAAATTAAAACAAGTAATATAAGAACGCATACCAATAGAAATTAATTTTGAAGACGAGAAATATGCAACAAGACTTAATGGATTTGTAATTTATTAAATATAATGCTCACGAGCGTAAAATATAATATAATAAAGAACTTGACAGTTCAACAAAATATTATTTAATACTTTGTAAACAAAACTAATATTATCTAGCAGTTTTATTTTCATATATCTAAGTCAAATAATAAAACGATTCGGTAGTAGTATTCTAAGAAAAAAAATAAAAAATCCAACTATAGAATAATGTTTTCTTCTAATATATAAATAGGCGATAAACTGAATATTATACGAATATTCCGATTAAATCTTTCAACTAAACCCATATTGTCCTTACTTTTTTGTAAGATATCAAAATACTATGTACAGTGTACCTATTTAATATTCAGCTGTTAAATTATTAATAATTAATACATAACTTTAAATATTTTCCACGTGAATGAATTGGGGTTTTTATCATCAATACTTCTTATTATTAACGATTAACGACGTCTGTTGAACAAACAAATTAATTCAAAGTACTATTATTACTCACAGTATTAATATTTACAACATTAGAAGCTATTATATAGTTTATAGTGCAGTACACATAGTATGCGACTTTGCGAGCAACATTTGATTAGTTTTGTCCACGAAGATTAAATATCTTTTATCTTCTCATGGTTTTGTCAAACGAAAACCAACAGTTTACAACACTATTGAAACACCGTATATTCGACATAATTTCTCGTTGATAACTGCGCGGCGGTTACGATGTCGGTCGCTGTCGAACAATATAATAATAGAAAAATAATACGCCGCCGCAAGTCGAAAAGCCGGAAGCAATAACGACGTCGGTGTCTTTGTGCAGTGTACGAGACTTTAGACGGGTGGTCACAAAGAAGGAAGGGAGGTAGTGAAATGAAATTCACACAGACTCTTCTAGTGTAACGTCCGTTATTGTTGTATCCGACACTAGCGAATCCGTCGCGAGCTGTCAAATCGTATACAGACGTACAATGATAATAAGCAGTAGTAGAGCTGCCCATAACAAAAGTAATAATAATATTTTGTGGTGAAAAAAGTCACGTTAAAGTTACATGGGTGTAAATGGCACAATAACACATCTCATACACTTCCTTATGTGTGTGCAACTCTATCATTGTGTGCACACATAAACCTTATAAAAATTATTGCACGCGAACATTAGTGATATGTGTTTTAACGAGTATCGGCATATTGTGTTAAAAATGCATAACGCACGCTAGCTGCACGGTTTGTATTCAAACGTCGACGACATCCGTTTCGCAAACCGTTTAAGAAAGGACATAGAAATATGTTTGCTAAAGACGTCCAATTATTGTGTTATTTAAATAACTGACCGTTTTTACACAATTTTTTCGAAATAATTTATTTTTGATTATAAATCGGTATAATATATTATGATATTATCACTGTGGTTGAAATAATGTCTATGATGGCTTGCTGTAGTTTTAAATAAAATAAAATATTATATAATATATAATTACTATATAGACTAAATAAATCGATAGTTGGAAACAGTTGGTTATTGTTTATGATTTTTTATTGTTGTTATTGTTCAAATTATTGATCGTATACTATTACGGGTACATATAAAATACCTAAATAAAATAAATTTGACGTAGACAGATAGAGTCATTAGTATTGAAATGTTTTTTAATTATTTCGTAGAAAAGGTACGATTTTGCTTGGTAATTGGAAGCAGTTAAAAATAAAAGTGGCAATTATTAACTTATTAAACTAATAAACTAATTAATCAATTTAAATTAAATGTATATAAAGTTACAACAATATTACAATATGGTAAAATTCTACATTTAAAAGTTATAAAAGTTTTGCAGAATACAACTCTCACGATTCAAATACTACATTATTTAATTTGCTCCATCGAAAAAAATAAAAATACCTAACAATGTTTTTTTTCAAGAACTGTAGAATATTATTTTTAAAACTTATTAATTTGGTGTAAATTCATAGTACGTTGTTAAATTATGATAAATATAAAAATGAAGAATTCCTTTTAAAAACTTTTCTTATTTCCAACAAAAAAAAAATAAAATAAAAAATAAAACAGACAAAAATGTTAAATTTAAGACGTGACACAGTTTGGCGTAAATGCATAAATATATCAAAATTCTGAAGTTCAGTTGTGGTAATATTTTAAGATGCCTATAACTAATGTTAAAAAGTATACACCATAAAATAATAAATATTGATAGTTACTCTTCTTGAATAATAATAAATGATTCAATAGTAAAAATAATTTTAATATACATTAGTAATTATTTTACATCGTTGTATTACAATTTTAACAAACCATATGGTAAAATTCATTCCTAAAATAATTAAGAAAATGCCATATTTCATATCATAAGAAAAATACCAATATTGGTGTTATGACAAGTATAAAGGTAAACTCGTTGGTATCATTTATTTGTGGATCTATGCGTCTTGGTGTTTGGAACTAACAAAATTAAATACTTAAATAATTGCTTAATAATTTAAAGAGTTAAACATTATTTTTTCCGCGAAGTGATTTAAATTTGAATGTTTTATCGATTTTTATTTAGTATTCACATTGTATTTCATAATTATTTTTTACTAGATAACTATGCTTAGTATTTAATACAAACAAAATCGATAAATTAAATTTTAATTTTATGCTTAACTTTGAGTTCATTATTTATAACCCTTTGGTTTGATGATTAAAAAATACGAATTCGTAACGACACATATTAAAATTATGGGTACCTATCATAATTTATTATTGCACAGTATTTAAAATAATTTTAATCAAATTTTACCTAATACAATGTAATATTATTGAACAACAACAACCCGTGAACTACAAATTATACGCCACACCCATAATTTAATACCAATTATCTTTCATAAACGCAACACTTGCAAATGGCACGAAATTAGTCATAGGTCACGTGAAAACTTTTAGTTCACGCATTTGATTATTATTTCCCAAGTTTCGAAAATTAATTTTATATGCTTTTAAGAAAATATTTATTTTTGATTTAAATATTAAACGAAAAAGAATTAACCGAATTCTTGTAATAATTATAACACCAATAAATAAGCCATTAAAAATAAAAAATATAAACCAATATCTTATGGTATGGATATTGGATAGTAAGTGCTAAGTTAATAATGAACTAAAAGATACATTTTGTGCTATTTATATTGTAATGAAACTTTAATTGAAACTCATGAATAATATTATGATACAGAATAAGATAGATTTAATCGAATAAATACAATATATTTATTTGAATTATAAATTATTATATTATAGTTTTCGTATAATTTATACTCTGTGGCTTATAACATATTATGATGTACTGAATAAAATTATAACTAATTACAAAATATGCTAAAATCATTTACAAAAGATGACGTCTGGTATTTTGTTTGTCATTATTTTAACTCTTCAGTTTACGTTTAGGTACAGTATATGAACTTTTCAATTTTTGAAAGATCTCGTCTCAAGGGGACTAAACTATACGATCAATGTTAATGTATTTATTTGGGTTGGTTTTGCTTTTATTATATTCATTTAAGAAGTTTACTGACCACTTTGTAAAATTGCTACAGTATTTTTTGATGACTATTGGAATTTATTGACGTATACAAGCCGATTTACCGGGCATGCTCACGTCCATGTTTTCCTTTAATAATGAACTTATTCTAATTCTAAGTCTTCTCCCTCATTCCTTTAAACTTTCTTTGAATGGCTCTCCACAACAACCCTGTGAAATGTGAAACCTTACTTAACCTATTCCTTGTATCCTCTTCAGCTGAACATAAAATGTTCACCACAACAAGCCTACCTGTTGTCCCTTTTTAACTTTTCAGACATTACCTTCCTTACTCAACGTGTTTTCCCATTAAACGAAACAAAATTCTCTCTATTTTATCCTTTTCCTACTATCTTTTATATACATTTCATTCTATAATTCATTTGTAATTGTTGTGTTTCTGATTTATTGATTCAAAGTTTTCTAAATAAATAATTTTTTTTTATAAATATAATAATGTCACCGTCGTCACTTCTACCAGTTTTCGCTACAAGAAACAAATGATTGTTTTTCTTTTAATAATCCACTTAGGAAGAAAAAAAAATGCTTGGTCATATTTTTAAGGTTTAGCATATTGTATTTTTCATTAATATCTTTCTAAAAGTGCTCAGAAACCATCTATAATATTTTTACGTATTATAATTTTTGAATTATTTTACAATATGTTAAATTGCTTGAATAAAATAGTCTCATAATACTCTTTCACAATATATTTATTAATGATTCTTGAGATATTTAAGTCATCTAGTGGTTATATTATATTAATTTTTAACAAGTGTCTAAAACCAGAACTCAATAAAAAAAAAAACTGAATTCCAACATCTGATATTATATAATTAATATATTAATAAATTACCAAAATATTTTCAGTTTCTCCAACATTGGTGGTACCAAATCAATTAGTTGGTGCTCCTTTGGGTACTGATGTCACTATCGACTGTCTAACTGAAGCATATCCTCGATCAATAAGCTTTTGGTCATTCCAAGAATCCAGGAATATGATATTTTCTGGGTCAAAGTATCATTTAGTAGTCAATGAAGTTGGATATAAAGCACACATGAAACTAACTATACGGTCTTTAAGTCCAGAAGATTATGGAAATTATAAGTGTGTTACGAAAAACTCATTGGGTGAAGCAGAAGGATCCATGCGAATTTATGGTAAGAAAAACTTTTATGGTAGTAGTATAATAGTATATTGATTATTGATGTATATTTTTTAAATGTAATTATTGTTTTAAACTTAAATATGTATACATTATACATATATATATGTATATATCAGAACCATTAACATTTTTACTATTAATATTTGTATACAATTAATATTTTGTTTTAGTCAAACGATAGTTTTTATAGCATAACAGAATATAATATTATAAATGGTTTAATTCTTTTAAGGTTAGTTTTTTAAACAATAATTAAATGAAATCGATTAATATATTATTTTCAATTATATAAGCATAACAATTATAACTGCTATAAAATACTACAAAATTAAGTTAAATATTATTGAAAACAATAATTTCTGTTTAAATTAAATTAATTAAAATTTTCATGAATTTCGATTCGTACTTCGTAAGTTATAAAAATAATTATTTAATTTTAGTAGTAAATTATGTAATTTAAAATTGAATGTTCTAGCTAATATATAAAATTATTATTTTAAATATAATTTTTTTTATACAAATTAACTCAATTTATTATTATCTTACAGTTGATAATTAAATTTTATGTGTCACTGGATTAATGATTTTTCTGCTTAGGTTCCAACTTTCGTAGTTATTGCATTATTCAAAATTTGAAATATTCACCCAAGAATAACTATTTTAATCGAACCGTCGAGGGTGGAATTATTATCATTATTGTTTGCAAGAGTTTTCCATTTGCATGTTTTAACCGATGAACTACTAATATATAGTATAGATACTGGAAAAACTAAACCTATTAAAATTATTTTATTGTATATCATTATTCTATAAACGATAGTTGATTATTTTTTTATGCATGAATAGTTTATAATTTCTCTTTTATTGATTAATATAATTTTAAACATCCAATATTTTACTGTTTGCTTTCTTCGCTTAACTCAGTTAAACATTAAATCAAATTGGAGTGCTTTTTAGGAAACATCAAAAAAACTTAAGTTAAATTTAGTTGTTATAGTAAGCAATAATAATTATTAACTCATTCATACTCCAAATCAAATTTAAATTCTATGACACTTATGAGTTACGACTAACCACACATCGCAAGACCAAAATAAACAACTTAGTATAATCGAATACCTACTATACGTTTAGGTAAAAATATTTACACTTTTTATTAAATCGTGTCAAATATTATCGACATCGTTTAGACACAACGTGAATGCCCTATTGGGAATTTTTGATTACGATACGATTCACCAAATAATATATACCCACATAAATATTATCAACTATTTGGCATCGTTTGCTTATGTGAAACTAGATTTACGGTAAGCCGGATATAACTTCTAATTTGTTACAAGTTCATCAAAATTAACGTTGTATTAACAATTTTATTTTGTGTTTTAATTTTGAAAAATACGAATGATATTTGTTGTCAAAATTAAGAGTTTAATTCTATTGAAGTATTTGAACTTATTGTTCACACCTAGGTACCCACATGTCATAAATACATGAATATTGAATATATTATTGAAATAAAATAATGAGAATAAATTATACTTGGGTTATAATTAACTATATAGAATGATTTAATATTAAATAGGTAGCTTTAAAATATATCATCTAAGATTAAAGGCAATACACTTCTGATGGTTTACAGAAAAAAGATTAATTTAATGGATCACTAAAATTTAACAGACCAATCATGGGCCACTAAACTATGTTTAAACGACTATATATTGGCTCACAATCGATTCACTAAATGTTTAGTTACTGTTTATATGTATACAATCCAAAATAGGTGTATTTGTTTTAATTTTAACATAATATGCATTTCACAAAAATAATAATACAAAAATACACTAGTATTTTTATACACAATGTGTAATACGAATTTAACCTACAAGCAACAAAAAATAAAATAAAATGTTATAAAACGTACACGATGTTTTGGAAGTTATGTAAAAACACAGTAAGATTCACATTCGTATTCCAAAAAGAGCATATCAATTTTTAAACTTTCTATATCAGTTTCAAACTACAAAAGAACCATTTATTTATTATACAAATATGGTATGTAAGAATTTATAACATAAGTTATAAATTAGTATTGTATGCGTATGCATTTAAATGGCGGTCTTCATAGAATTTCAAACATATACTTGGATATAAATCGAAAAATATAAATGTCATATTAAAATCCATCATTGTTATGAGTAAATACAAAATTTCTAGTTGCTCAAAACACGTACGTCAATATTTTAAAAGTTATCTTAAAAATAATAATTATACGGATTGCCAATATTAAAATAAGGTACCGATAAATAAAAATTACCAAAACAGGAGCGTTGCAAAACATTTCACTCTAGTATTGTAAAAATAACTGTTCAATAATCATCGGTGTAGTATATAATAGTTATATTGTGAAATTTAAGAAAACAATAAATAAAAACTTGTAGAAATCCAAAACACACTTCAAAATTTAAAATTAATTTGTACACAGTTTAATTGATTTGGAAAATAAAAAATAAAATTTATAGCCCAAACATCAATACAATTCTTAGAAGTTTTTGTTTGAATAAATTGTTTTTATATTGATAAAATCCAAGTAAAAAGTAAACATAAAATTCATTGAAAGTTTTAATACTTAAATAGATTACAAACTTTGTGTAAACATATTTGAATATGATATTATTATTGATATATATTTAAATAGAAAATGAATAAGTGCAGTTTATGAATTAATTTAAAACATTAATAAATTAAATATTTTTTTTTTCATATGTTGTTTAAATAAATTATAAATTTATCTTTTACTTATCGTTTTAATAATGTTTTATTATTATTAATATTGTGTTACTTGTAATTTCTATAATATGAATATTTTTATATTATTGCAAAGAAAATTAAAATTTAAAGAATTATAATTAAATAATTAATATTTTCGGCCAACGTTTTAAGACTTGGTCTCCGTATTAAAAACTTCTTTGAATGATAAAGACAAGTTTCGAAATTGAGTCTAAAAACGGTGATTTTCATCTTATCGTCGGCAATTAAGTTGGCATTAATATTACCTATTTCTTAGTTGAGTAATTTACAGATAAAATTTGACGATCTTCGTAAACTTTATTGACGTGGCTTGAACTTTTATCATTCTTAATACAGTTTTTATTAAATTGGAGGTAAGCCGTTGGTTTTTATTGGTGTGTCCGTGAACTGAATTTGATTATTTTTTATTTTATTTTTTATTGGTTAAACGTTTATAATTTTCTAATAGGTAAATCGTTGGGTATAGCTTATTATTAATAGTGATAATTCATATTTTTATTTTTTTAATTACCATTGTGTTCTTTATTTGGTTAAAGACAAACAATAATTATATTATTGAATATGAAAATAACGTTAAATTGATTGCACTTTTGTTATCTTTACATACGTTAATAATTATTATTAATATATTTTTACAAGTAGTTCTGTACTTAGATAAATTAAATTTTTTTTATTGAATACTATAATATTTTACAAATTGTATAAAATTAAAAAATGCTTATTTTAGATTACTGTTATAATTGATACTGTGTAATACAACTTTTTTAATATTGTATCGTACTACGTATAACTTGAAATAATTTTACTTTCGATTGCGACCATTTCTGATCATAATATATTTTTCACAATAAAAATATTGAATATATTATGATAATTTTCCCAGTGGGGTCACATTGAAGTATTTAATTGTAAATAAAATCTTAATATATATATCATATACACCAATTTATCATAACAATTAATCCTTTTCAAATATTTTTAATTTTAGATTTCAATAGTTCATAACATAAATATATATTTATAAAACTAATTAAAACGTATATGTAGTAATAAGAGTAATTAGTGTAACCGAAATTCATTAGATGATAAATTAAAAATATTTATAATAATACGAAACATCAATAATCATTCAAAAATAATACTGATTCTACAAAATCAATTATCTAATTGGATAAATATGATAATTATAATTTATTTATTATATATACATTTATATTTATTTTTTAGAAATATATAATATATATAAAACTATTGTATAATAAGCAGGTTTGATGAATTTAATATGAATTAAAGAATTACCCAATGTTAATACCCAGTATGTGTGTTAGTATTTGTCGTGGGTTATCGAGCAGTGTGTTCTTTGATAGTTTAGTGGTTAGGGGTTAGTGTATGATTGTAGTTTACTAGTAAATCTAGAGTAATACATTTTGAAGATTTGATTCGAAGTTTGAACTTTAAGGCCTTTGTAAAGTTTATTGTTTGTTATATACCAAGGTGCAGAGAGAAGTAAGCGGAAACTGATGAATTAGAAAGCTTGTATTTTTCTGGTATTAGAGGATTTTAAGACTCTCTATAGTTGGATGCCATATGTCAATATAATGATTTAAGTTAGGACTTATAAATTAATAATTTGTTCATTTTAGACCACAAGAGGGGGCTTAGTAGATGAAAACGAGGGTTTTAAAACTTTATTTTTATTTTAGATTGGAATTTCAGATAAGTTTTTTGATTATAAGTCCAAGGTATTTTACATATAATCAGACTAGAATTCAAAAATATCGTCTATTGTAAATTGAGATCATGTTATATTTTTAAGATAAATGTTATCTTGAATTAATTAATTCCAACCCTTTGTCCATAAATGAATAATGTTAAGTTGTTTTTGAATCATATTAGATATTATTGTTGGTAGTTGCAGCATAATTTAGAATATCCATATCATTGGCAACTGTAGCATTGAGCTAAATTACGCGTAATAGGAGAGTATTTTTCTTTTATTTTAGTAAAGCAAATAGTTTCTAACGACTTTATAGAATTTTTTTCATGTGTCTGGTACGTGCGGTAAATTCAAGTTTTTACATAGATCGACATAGTTAATCGGACGTGTCATGAAAATTGACAGTAGTTAAAGTGGATCCTAGAGTTTGATGTTATTTTCAGTAATAGTTATATTTTATTTTATCTTCCTCGACAGGAGCAATTGGGGAATATCGAAGAAACGAAATGTTTCGATTTGTTTATTTTTTTTTTTACTGGGTGATATAATACTATTAGACGACCTTATGAGTTTGTTTTATTCAACGTTTTGCCAATCAAATCCATTATTTGAACAGTCGGTCGTAGTTTTAATGATTCCGTTGTGTGTTTAATTGCCGATGGCTAGCAGTGATAAGAATATTTTTATTGTATTTTTGGTATTGATTATAGATGACTTACTGTTAATATTCGTTATTATTTCGTTAGGATGAACTTTTTTCCACGGATTGTATACGATAGTCGGCGAGACGGTAGGACGGTAGTAACGATTGTTATGTAAAGTTTTTTTTATATAATATAATATATTCACCAAGTTACACGGAAGATCTATACAAAATTGAAAACAATACGTTATTTATGTAAATTAAATTAATAACAGGTACCTAGAGAAATAGATTCTATCTAAATAAAATTATTCATTAAATTTTAAATGTCACGATTAGCGCTGCAGAACGATAATACACGTGTTAATCAAACGGCTGTATCTGCATTCTCGTGAAGGTTTATAAGAAATTAAGGACAACATAATAATATCGTGATTTGTCAATAAAACTGTTTTGTATGAAGTGAGTAAGTGACGCACCCATTAAACACGCTACTTATATTATATCGAACCGTGTTAGACGCTTTTGTGTTTATATGCCACATTTATATGGTATATAATATGTGGTTATTGTTTACAGTAGATATCAATTATATATTTAATTTTTTTTTTTTTTAAATGAACTATAATATTTCTTTTTTAATATTACAATTTACATAAATTGTTGTTTATTATATTACTATTTGAAAAATGATTTTAGTGTTCATTACTATAAAATATTGTTCTATATTTATTATTTCAGAAATTCCAAGACCATATCAAAGCCCAAAAAGTACGTCAGGATTACTGAACGGAGTAGCACATACCGGTAAGCTATTTCATTAAAATAATTTATTTACACTCGATTGAATTGTTTATTAAGAGATTCCCCCTTTTGTAGCTTTTAACTTTCCCACTCGAGTACAAACAACTAAATATAAATATTATATACTAAATATCACATATTTTGTATATATCACGTTGCTTGAATATATTTATAATTGAGCGTTAAAGTAATCAGAATTCAAAAGTTAGGTAGTTCTCTGCTTGAATTATAATATGTATTATTATTCATTTAATATTGTATTATTTAATCAATTATGAAAAATCTCTTTTAAATAAAATAAACTAATATTTTATTGGTGGCGGTTGTATTAATTATTGTAAAGCATTATGAATCAGATTCTATATAATTTTTTAAATATGGAAAATCTACCACAACTAATATTAACCACTTAACTCACAAATTTGAATGGCCAAAATTATGAATAATTGTATTATTATGTGTCCAAGTGTAGTGACTAGAGTCACTACAATACATCCATTTAACCATATATCGGAGAATCACATTAATTGTAAGGGTAATGTAATGGCTTAATGGCATTCACCCCAAATGGTCTATTACAATAATATGAGTTAAGAGATTTGATAGGCGTTATCCTTTCCTCTGGAGGATTATATTGACTTAAAACAATTCAATTAAACCGTTGTGTTTGATTAATCGTTTTATTTTGTAAATAGTTCAACCGATGTACTATTTTTTCTTATTAGTTATTTCTATAAGCTATTGTGGTATAATGTACTATAAATTATTTCAATATGTTTCAACCGACCTTTGCTAGTTATGAATAAAACATTTCCAGCAGAATGAATATATCGGATTTGAGCTCTGATTCTAAGTTAAACTCGATCACCACTATGCTTGGTAAAATATCTTCGTGTATTATTTACTTTTTCTCTTAATGTACCTGTTTACACATAATTGAAAAATTCAAAACATAACCTTTCCTAAATAATAGGACTAGTATTTTTATAGATTAAAAAAATAATAATAATAAAATAAACAATAATGTGTATAACCGATTTAATAATACCAAATATTAAGAAGTAACCATGCATTATTATGATGGATGATGAACGTTATCTTGACTTCAGTTCATTGTTTAAAAAACAATACCGGAAATAGTTAATTTAATATTAAAATTATTGAATTAAAAATGTTTGCATTTATGTTATAATATACACAAATAAATGTAATATATAGAAATAAAATAGTTTATTTTATTTTATCAATAATTATAGGAAATAACTTTTTTTCACAATAAACAGTTTAAAAATTTAACGGTATTGAAAATATAATCAATAGTATCTATAAAAAAATATTAATCATAAAATTTATTCTATGAAATACGTATATATTTTTAATGTGATTACTACGGAAATATTCATTATAATACAAGAATTTTTTAAATACCGAGCGGAAGGGAGACTTTATTAGTCTTGCAATGATATGTATGTATTATTTTTTACGTAATAAAAATAAATTTACTTCGATATTCAATGTTGAAAGTCATCTGTAGTTGCAAATTTCATCTATTGTTACTTTTTGAAGGGACTGAGATAATTAAAACAAAATAGAAAGAGTAGAAAATACTTAAACAAACAAATAAAAAGTGTTAAAATGGGAATATTTAAACTAAACATGTTTTTGACAAAGTTGTTTTAATTTTTTTTTTTTATGATTCAGAAAAAAATAATTTCAAAGACTTGAAATTCCAATCAAATATTATGTAGCATTTTCAAACTATTAAATCAATTTTAAAATATCTGAGCTCTTTTTGACATTTTAAATTTATTTATTTATTTTTATACCCCAATATGTTAAAAACAAAAAATGAAAATGTTAATCAATTGTTCACTCAAAAATATTATCGAAAATGAATACTTACTTTATATATTTTTTTCTTTCATAAGAGTATGTACTTATACAATTTCGATAAAATTAATGAAAGTGGCGAAACGTGAAAACTGTGAATTTTGCAGTATTAAAATTTTTAATTTTAAAAGCCGAACTTTGAAAAGTTTTTAGAAAATATTGCCTATATATTTTTAAAACTTTTATAATTTTATTACACATTTTACCAACATTTCAAAACGTATTTGTTTTGTAAGTTGTTTGTTTGTACTATATAATACATGTATGCCACGTATAATACACGTGTTTTAACATAACATGTATATAATGTATAATTACTTAAATCTTCGGACAATCGTTATAATAATTATATCTTAAAAAAAAAAAAACCATTATTATTTCTATTTGACATGCTTATTTAAGAGACAGAATCAAGTGTAGTTTTATTTGGAATTTACGACCGTAATAATAACGGCAAAGTACCGTGTAGAATTTAAATGTGATTTATACTCGTATGTGTAAAGTATGAATAACATCTCACTGTTATTTGAAACAAGAGTAACGTGTATTATGTTCAGCCCAATGTAATAGAATGTCGACGTTGTCATACATAAAATGCCTTTTATTAATTGATGAATCGTGAATTTATGTGAAATTATACAGGTTAAAAAAAAAATAATAGTTAAAAAAAAAAGGTAGGTAATTTTTAAAAAAAAGCCATTTTAATTTTTAAACACATACTATAATGGATTAATCAATAAATTCATTCCAACTAAAAGTAAATCGTGAATGATATCGTCAATATCTCTATATTTCTTTCAATAGTAAAAATATTAATAATAATAATATATTATAAATCTATGTCCATCAAGAAAAGTAATTAAAAATTATAAAAAACAATAGCAATTTCTTAAAACTGTATAAATGAGTGATAATGTAGTTACATTTTGAATATAATTAAATAATAATATAATTTAATCTCCATATTATATTTCACTAGATTAGAAGTAAAAAAAAAATTGAATACAAATATTATTGTGGTGATAATTTAAAAAAAATAAATATTTTTTGCCGATCACTATAGATATATTAATTTAAAACCTATAGTACCTACATGAATATAGGTACACAGTATTATATGAAATAATAACAAGAATAAAGTACACTTAAGAAATGATAAGTAAATAGTACAAATATACGATCGATTCCTTTGAGGAAAAATTGGTGGGAGATGATTTTTTTTCCTGAATTCGAAGAACAAATCTCAAAACGGAATAAATTACCCGCCGATTGATATCGTATCGAATGAAACGGAAAGAAAAATTTCTTTTAGTTGTGCATTTCGATATGAATAAGCAGCACGCTGAACACCCATTATACAGAGTAATTTGCCAAACATGCTCGTCTCTCTTTTTTACCTTTAATGATGAATTCATTCATTTTCCAACTTTTTATACATTTTAGTAGATACTCTAAGGAAAATGTTATTGTATTTAAATACAAAATCAGAATAGTAATTTCAGATTTATTAAAATTTATTAAAGAAAATTGTCCTTAAAATATCTTAAAGTATCTTGAAATATATCGTTTGAGTAGACTCAAAAATTAAAAAAAAAAAAACAGAATTTGAATAATTTATTTATTATTAAAAAATAAAATAGGAATAAATACTTGGTAAATCGCCTAATATAAGAGCGTTTCTGAACAATAAATTGTGTACGTCGGTGATCTAGATAAAATGATTTGTTGGTCCATGGTGGACACAAATGTAAGCTTGATGACTTTTATTTTTGTCCACCTATCAGGAGATGTACTTCCCTTGTAGTATAGAGGTTTAGTACGGTAATTTTCCGTACCAGAAGAATTACAACAGCGCGACGACTTAGAAAAACAGTCGTTCCATCGCGCATCCAGTTTGCTATTCGAAAATGACTTGATTTAGTTAGTTTGGTTACCAGCCATAAGGGGAAAAATAATAAAAAAAAAAACCTAACTTATTATCGTATATTTTTCAACAATATTATGGTTATTCGCTAAATCTATCACCACGGTTGTTTTTGTTCATAAATCACGTGTGCAGCACCGTTTTAATATAAAAAAATATACCATAAAATCGAAAATTTGGCTACCCGTGGACTTGTGAGGATATAATAGTTTGTGGCATATTTTGTACACGATACGACGCGTATTATAGCACACTACTGGTTCGAATAAGTCACGTTTGTCAGTCGCTTTCGGAGACCACTACTGCCCTATAACTAAATATTTTACACGTCTTGCGACGTGTTCGGTGTCGAACGTAGGTATCGACATATTATTATTATTATGCGAGTGAAATACGTACGCATATATTGTATATTACAATATTTACGGCAAACATCGACGAGGTGCGTCTGACGGTGAAGTTTCCGGCAAAGGGCAGAATATCGCGTTTTATCACGACAATCGCACGTAACAGTCAATAGAGATGGGCCCGACGGTATATTTCCATTTTACCGGTGCGATATATACGGATTTGTGTGCGTGTGAGAGGAATGAAGAGTAGAGTACGATCGATCGTTACGGATAACATTATGTGCCCTGTGATATTAAACATTACTTATCGTGTGATAATAACAATAATCGCATACACTTACCATAATAATATGATTGTAGTGTCGGCGACGATTAAAACCATTGTACGCAATTGCGCATTGAGACGATTACATGATATTATCATTAAAGCGAGTAACCGTACGGCCGTTCCACACCGCACGCAACAGTGAAAAATGGCTTTCCGTTAGAGTGTTTTTTAACTTGATTCTCGTTAAAAGCTGCCGTTATAGCGTATAATATATATTTATAAACGTTAAACTGCACTAACCCTTTTAACGTGAGGACATTACGGGTCGCGTAAAAAATCTACTACTTACATGCTCTGCGCGTTATCCTCTGCATTGTGTAAAATACAAGATAGGTGTGTGACGCTGCGCTAGGCAATGACTAATCCGATGTATCTAGTAGAACACTCCTCTGCAGTCGCCACTCGATTCGTTCGATTTACTTAATTTACATTTACTGAAAATGTGTATATTGTGTTTTTTCGATTACTCAAAAATCCACTTTGTTCGCTACAATATTATAGTGTTTTGTACTGTTTGAACACGATTCTGTGAACGATATTCCGGTAACATAATATAATATAGATTCTTGGTTATGCATTAAACAAGTCGTACCTTGTTCAAATATACAAAAATAATTATTCGATTTGATTTTTCAAGAAGTCGCCGTTCCACGATATTACATAATTTGCTCAAAGGGTTCAGATATTGAGATAATAATAAATTAAAATACATACAAATATTCACGAGTATTGTTTTGATGTTTTCGTTTTACAGTGGAATGAATAAAATAGTTTAGATCAATAAACCCGTTCGTAAGCTTAATTGATCTCTATTTCGATTAATACACCGTGTTAATTATAAGTGATAAATTAATGTTAACGTAGTTCTTAAATTAAATGATTCAAACAATATTTTATTTTATTTTTTATTTTTTTTACGAACGCGTAAATATTATATTACAGTGTATAAACTTAATAACATACAAACAGGTTGTGATTAACGGAATAAGACAGGAGGGTATTACAGTAGGTGCATTATTTTACATCAGTTGAAAAAAACGATTAATCGTAATTAAACTCATAACCGAGAATAATAAACTAATATATTTAAATCAGCGATCTGTACGATTAATAATAATCATTACCGGCTATTAGTACGGAAAAAAACATATAAGTGTATACAAACATATTTTGTAATCGCATTCTTGCGATAGAACATTAGCAAAACAAATTCTTCTTTTCCGGTTCGTTTGCAGACCATTAAGGCCCATCACTGCAAAAACAACGAGGACCATTTATATCCCCCCTCCAGCCGTTATTAATTTCTTCACCGGTCTCGGTCCGCCGACAATCTGAGGTCGGCGTTAATTCCAACGTCGTTGTTTTGGTTTTCTTAATGGTACTGTAGCTACCAGAGAGAAGTCCCAATAAAACGCCTCCCTAATTAAACGATTCGCACCCGCCAAATGTGCTTTGACGCTCAACCGACCCACTATAATCGGTACACCGTTCCAGCTGAGTTTTGCTCTTTTAAAGCTTATGCATTCCATTCTAGATAGGAAGGAATCGAATTTTAACTTTAACAAGGTGATAATAACATGACATTATTATATAATATTTCACCCTCAATCAATGGTATAGAAAATTGTATAATTTTTGTATTTTCTCATTTCGGGTACAGCCATCAATCGCTGCAAGTACCATTTTTTAGATTATATTTTTAATTTTTTTTTTTTGCTTAAAAATATATATATTTTTTAACGAGCGACCCCAAAATTGTTTAAAACTTATAAGACAGGTTACAGAGTCCGAGTCGATAATGAAGGAAAAAGTCGTGAGACAAATAACACCGAGATTAATGGTGTTTAAACCCAGAAGTAAGAAGGATTTATTTTTGAAGAGTTAAGATTACACTTAAATACTCAAGTATCTTTGTACTTAAACATCAAATATCTATGTTTTTATACACATGATTTTAGTATAATATACTGTTTTTTTGATATTTAAGCAAATATTTTCAAGTGATACAGATCAAATAAAGGCCAATTTTAAACGCTTCGAGAAAAAAAATTAAAAAGCTTTAAACTTACCCAATAACCATCCATCTAGAAAAAAAGTTCATTGAAAAAAATCTTCATTCATAATAAAAAGCTTTTAAGCTTCACGCCAATACTGTATTTTCACATACATATGACATTTGTATTAGATGTATAGAATGATCCGTGATGCTCTTATTTATTTATTTTTTTTTTAAAAGAACGGAAACTGTATTTCTATATAAGTACAATTCTATTATAAAGACCTTGCTAGAAAATCATTATATGTTGTTCATTTTAGAACTCTATCCACTTCTATCAAATATTTTTCTCGATAATATGATTAAGTATTTAATTTTTAAAAACATTTGCTAAACAATTTTAATCAATGGGTAAATATAAAAATATAAAAATGTTGTGCAATCAAAAGTATTTAAATTTTTTTAGATATACGATATTGAAATAGTTAAAATTGAATATTACGAACTACCAGCGTGGTCTACTAATAGGCAAAGATCATAATACTCACGATGTTATAAAAACATTAAGATACATAAAATCATAATGATAATAAACAATACGAGAATTTGATTATGTTTTATTAAGACGTATCTACCTTTAACATCAATAATTGAGATCTAAATTGTTGGTGATGAGAAGTCATAAATATAGTTACCTACGTAGTACAATATATAATAGGTATATAGTATATACGTAGAAAACGCTGATTACTGATATATTTATAATGCAGATAAATTATTTTAAATTAATACTAGGTAATTGCATACCAATTATTATTGATTAATACCCTTAGAAATTATAGAAAGAATAATAAATACAAATATCATTAATACGCATAACATTTAATATTTACAAAACACAAAATAGAAACATTATTTTTTTTATTTGTGTATTCAAATTTACATTATCAAGACTTAAACATCATATTATTAATCAAACATTACATTTTACATATTTTATCAAGTGGCCTGAAAGACCATTGTATGAAATCATAACAAATAGTAATACACTTACCGTTATTTTAAGTATCGCTATCTACAATATTATTGTTGACATAGTTACTGTGGTGTGAAATATTATTAAAATCGATTGAGTTCAGTAAGTAATAGTGACATATTTTTAATTTTTTTGATTTTTACATGTTTTTATAAAAGTGAAGACTTTATTTATTTTATTTCATACTTTTCCTACATAAACTAGATAAATTATTCAACCTTTTTTTATTCAAGTTACACTTTTTAACAAACTGAATATATTTTATAAATAAGAAAACAAAACAAAGATTGTTTTTTTTTACTTAAAGTCATTCATAAATATCAAAAATAAAATAACATTACAAACTCAGTGTTAATATAACAAAAAAAAAAAAATTGTTTTTTGTTTTAATTTACTCATTAATAAACGATATACTCATATAGTCGTAGTACTTAAAAATCAGAAATCTAAAAAACATAGCTTTAACCTCAAATATTGGAATTTTTTATAGAACGTTTTTTTTACGCAATTATTATATGTGAGTATTTGGTACTTCGTAATGCAGATAACAGCACGTGAAATAATCAGGATTTATTTCTGAATGTCTGTATAATAATATTGGTAGTATGAATTTATAGAAAAATATACATTAAGTTATACTTAAAATTGTATCACTTAATATTAAAAGGTTAATAAATATTTACATAAATAATAGGATAGGTACTTAGTCTAATTTTATATTTTATTGTAAAATTCTTAAAAAGAAATTAAAATTTTAAAATTAATGTTAAGTGATTATAAAAATTAATCAATATAAATGAAACATTACGAACACAACAAAAAATGTTCTGCAATCTACATGATGTAAAAAAAAAATAATAATAAAACTAGTTTCAAGTGTTTAAACTGTAGTTACATTATCAGTTGAAGAAAATTCGTCCGGTTTCGCTCATCTTGGTGTAGAATCGTTTTAATCAGAATCTAAAAATTATATTTATTTAAAATATTAATCGTTAACTTATAGGTTCAGCAATTTTGATTGAAAATAATCAATATTATAGAAATATTCCATATTTTATGTAGTTTTTATTGGATATTTTGTAGAATAAAATTATTGAGAAACGTTGTTCAACGTCTTATTCTTGCTGGCAGACGACAGACGTATTGGTGTAAAAAAAACTGTTTTGCGATCAATTATTTCAACAGAAACGAAGTTAATGTTTAGACATTAATTGAAAAAACGACACAGTCGTATTATACGTCTATACGGCACACTTATCAGGAAATTTACTTCTAGTCGCTTTTCAACCCCATCGACCGATTTTTATTTATTTATTTATTTAAATAATTCTAAGCAAACTTTATCTTAACTCACACTACCGCGATAAATCACGTTATTTATACATACCTATTATATAAATGTATTATATTGTATATATACATATTATACATTCTTATCAACCTGTCATCGCGGAATCCGTTCGAAGGGTTCGGATCAATATATTATATATGGCTGCGATTGATTCGTAACGGATGTGTAAGTTTGTGTCTTCGGTATTTGGTTTGTATAAGTTCGATCTCGGCAATCGTTTAGCACCATTCTATTGGCGAATATCGACAATCCTGCATCCTGCTGTGGCATGCGTATACCTCCCGTTCTGTAAGTAATAATTATTATATATTATACCAAGGAACCTAGGTATATTGTTGTACGATATTAGTATTATCTCACATATAGGTGCTTCCCCCGGGCACACGGCGATTTAATGATTCGCCGTCAATTACAATTAAATACTGTATAGGCATCATCACACAGTCGTACAGTATCGTACTATAGCCCGAAACCACACAATATTTGAAACGGCGATGGAAATATATAGGTGATAGACGCATACTGCGCATAAATTATGATATATTAATATAATAATATTCGTTCTCAACATCAAACAAGCATTATGTCGACGTCACTCCACCGCCGATGACAGTATCATCACGATAGTCGTAATAACTTCAATATCATATTATTTATTTTGATTTAGTTATAAAACGTCTCGATAATAATAATATATCTATTCGTGTGAATGTGTATAGTGTCATGGGAACCAAACGAACGCTGCTTGAATTCGGTTTTATAATAATATTATTATTATCAGTACATAAAAACTATATTATAAATCCCGTGTTCACTGTTTTCAACCAATTCTCAAATGTAAAAATATTATACAACCGCCTTCTTGATGTTTCCTGATGCTTTCGACTACGTATGGCACTAAATAAAATTGCTTTAAAAACGTAACAGAAATGCTTGCTCTGATTATGCATTTTATCTAAAATCATCATACAAATCAAAATAAATATCAACAAGCGTTTTCTTAAGTCCGTATGGATGTATATAATCCAAACATGAAATTCAGCTGTCTAGAAATCTAAACATACCAATCAAAAACCCTTTGTCTAATCACAAAATGACCTTTTAGTTTATCACAAACCACATTGTTTATGTCTATTTCCACAGTTATCCGTCTATAACTCTTATCGTCACGTCTAACACTCCTCACTCGTTCGGGCTGAAAAGTTTTACTGCAGATATCGTATCATCTCATTATCATATTCTTAAACGATTATACACATAATTTATTGAATAATCGTACTCGGTTACATTGCGAACTCGTCGTGTCAAATAGGAAAATTGTTGTGTGATTTTTCTAGTTGTAATGTCTACAAGAAAAATATTTAGATAAGTTTTTGCCGATCTCTAAATAGTTCAGTATTGAACTACGGGCATTATGTTGTAAAATGGTTGAAATATTTTTAATGAGTAAGTACCTCACTGCAGGTACTATGTATTGCGCTTGAAGTACTCGTTTTTATGTGCATGCATTTTATCCAAAAATGTTTTATTTTTATTTACGTCGTTTTTGTGTTTAGTCACTGTAGTTATGTTTTCTTCGTTGATTTTTATCGGATTATTTTAATACAACACTCTATACTGTCAAGTTTACATTTTGAAATAACCAATAACACAGCAGTTGCAATAAATAATGAATAATAATATCTAAATAAATTATATTTCTTTCCGTACCGATGTGACATTTCATTCAATTGTACTGTAATTGCACACGCCATATTATTTACCAAAAACCAGCTAATTCTTCGACGTTGACAAATATTGAATTTCAAGATTTTCACGACACGTGACTTCATTATTCTCAATTTGGACGACCTTATATCCTATTTCACAAATGATGAGCATACGATTTGACCTGGATATAAGTTATGTGATGTCAGTTCCAATCAGGGATTAATTCCCTATATTAAGATATTGTAATTTGGATCTTGTTACTGAAATGTGCTATCAAACTAAACCATATTTTAGCGTTGACTAAAGAATGTTTAAAAAACCGATATTTTTAAAATAGGTTCTATAGTAGTATAGTCCGTAGTACTTACCATACTGTCATCAATATTGATCTGATTTAATGCCATCAAAATTCGAAACATAAAACGAAAGTATGAAATATTAATATGAACAAAAATATTCTTCTCAAATTCAATTTAATTTTAATTTTATTATTTTGCAAGACGTGTGCGCTTCGTTTATTTGGTTGCGTTATCAACGTTTTCGTATATTGGTCCATTAATGCATACGATCCTATGAAAGAAAATTATAATATGTTTCTTAGTACTATTTCCAATATCAATGCATTTATTAAAAATAAACTCATCCCTAGAATTTCTACAGAATCACGTTGATTTTCTTCCCTCTTATTGTAGAATAATTCCGATTTTAAAATTATATTTTATTATTCGATAAAAATAATTTCGTTTTCTATCAATATTATTTCCGGTTTTTCCAGGTATTCTAATGTTACTATTATACCCGTAAGTGTCACTCTCAGCTTGATTAAGAGGAATGGTCTGACTTTTGTTTCCCAAAATTCGGTCCGGCCGTTTACGCTCTACTGGGTTACGATGACACACACATACACGGACTGTTAAACATATGACCCTCGGGTTCAGGACGCAGTCAGATAAAAACAGTGCACAAAACAGTTTGATATTCTAATATAATGTGTTTTCGATCCGAATTTGTATGCAGGTTCACATTCTACCGTTATTATTATATGGAAACAACTGAATTACGATGTTCAAAAACAAATATCAAGAAATTCCCAAAATGATAAACATTATTATTTAATATCGAATGTATTATGCATTCGGAAAAGAAATGGCCGTAATAGGAAATCGTAGGAATCCCGACGGGCCCATCAATCCCAGACAAAAAAAAAAAAAAGAAAAAAAGAAGCTATATCGTACTTGCTTTCGATTACTGTCATTTATTAATATAAAATATAATAATATTATGTACACAATACTTTTTGTCGTTTTGTATTTTTAAATAACAATACAATAGTAATCAGACATTTGAACACAATGTTTCTGTGTAAATTTGACAAACATTTCAAATGCGTGTTTAATGTAATACTATATCGGTATAATAATAAAATACAGTTAACACAATATTATATCAAAATGGTTATACACGTATCTAATAAGTATCTTCATTACAAACTTTCAGTTAAAAACTAAAAATATTCCTGTAATCTATTTCTGGTGATGAAATTTGATATTGTTTCTGAACTTCGACGGACAGTTTTAATAATCCGTCTCCAACTTATATATTTATGCATTTACTTTGACATTCTGTGAAACTTTACATTAATCTGCCCACGATAGCGCATCAACCATTATGGAAGTTACGGTAAAACTATTTAGTCATTTAACAGCAGTGCTAATGTTTAATATTATATTATATAAAATATAATTAAGACAATATTGTCATGCCTACATGTCTATTTCACGTTTCGCTTCTGAAAAGCAATTTACATTGTAATTTACAACGTGAAATCGTAAAAACCGCCTAGTTACCACCTATAAGTATTATCACATGTAACTACTTAAAAATAGTACAGTATGTTATGTTTTTACTGGTTTATTGTAAAAACTATCAATATTTTCTACACAAGTGAATTGACAGAACGAAAGTTATGCACATTGTTACTAAAGTAAATTACCTTGAAAAAAAATGTTTTCGTTATTGTTTCGTAAGTTTTTATTTTGTTTTTTTATAATAAGTAGGTATTGTAAAGCAAATAATTGTAAATATTCATTGAATCATTGACAATGATCGATAGTATAGTAATAATTAATATTATATTTTGTAGAAACTGATACTGACTAAACATCGATTTAAAAACAATAATATTCCTAATAGGAATATTATTAAATTAAAAATAAAGGTAAAAAGGTTGATAAAAAATAGTTTGGAACCTGAAAAATGTGATTTAATTACAAGTTTTGTACCGTCGCTATGATAATACATACAGTATATGGTTGATAAATTTAGCGTAATTCTAATACCTACCATTATACTATTTATAGTAGTGTTACGTGGTAGGTAATAATTAAAAAAAAACATTGTCTATCTTTGATACGGTGTAGCAGCGACAGACTAACTTCAAACGGTGGAATATGAGAAGACTTAAATGTAAAATATAATATTAAACAAGACACTTAGTTATACCGAGTACAATTTAATGTACTATATTGAAATACAATTTTAATATAATATAATATTTTACTTTACCAATGATGTAGTAGCTATAGGTACACGGGGCAAGCGATGAAACGAGACTGATTCAGCACGCGAATATACGTAGCAGGCTGAAAGATTATATTGTTGTAATAATTATAAATTCTCTTAAGTGATAAAAAATAAAATATAAATACAGTAATATCGTTATACCGTAATACAATTCTGATAATAAATCAAAATTTCCATAAAAAATAGATTTTCCGAAAAACAAAACTGAAAAAACCTAGCTTTTACGGAATAACTTAAAAGTACTTAAAAAGTATTAATTAAATTCACACGCAAGTTATGATTATTGATTAATAAAAATTATTGGCTATGCTATTTTTATAAAATATATCCTTGTTGACATTTGACGGTACCACTGAATACGTTATTTTATTGGAAAAAACAGTATCTATATATATACTAGTAAACTACATTTTTATTTTCTACTTTACCGAACACCCTTTTAAATTTCAAGCAGAGCGATGAATGTACTTATTGATTTTACAATGATATGTTTTTGTGTGTGTGTGTGTGTGTAGTATATATACTCGATAAGCAGTCAAAAATAACCTTGATTTTTAACATTTTGATCTCTTTTTCTGCCCATCCAACATTTTGGTCCTTTAAAAACAAATTTAAAAAACTCGACGTAAATATCTGACAAAGTCTTTTGAACGCGAATGATGTAGTTGTTAAATATAATGATACGTACGTGATGGTAAAAAAAATTCTCGTTCACGCACACAATTAAATTTTTTAGTGGCCGTCAAGAATCTTTCTTTTTATGCAAGCCCCATCGCTGTGTAAACCACTTAATAACTATTGTGTACCACTTGACTCTCTAATGGCCAAACAGTTTTTAAACGTTTTAACACAAATTTGAAGTCGTATGTTTACATCGGACGTTTCATCATGGTACTGCTGTTGTAGGTATATTATATTATTATTTCAGTACGTGACTGAAGGACGGTCACGTTGCAATAACAACTACAAGTGAATCATTAAGCCCGAAATATGATTCACCAAATGCATGCTCATCTCTTTTTCGTCCTATAATAATAAATTATGAACTTACTTAAATTATGATTTTTATATACCTACTTAGATTTTTCATACCACAAATTGTCCTGTGACAACATACTTCTTTATTTTCAAACGGTAAACCGTTCATTTTTACTGTGAATAATTATTTAAATAATTAGATGATTTTTTTTTTTTTTTTGAACATGTTATTTTTAAATCGTAGTTTGGTCGAGTAAGTACTTTTTGATATATTATATTTTCTGATTTAAAATTAAGTTTAAATAAGAAAAAAAATTTTAACTTCGGTACCATATAATAATATATATATATTACGGATCAATTAAGTACTATTGACATAAAAAACATAAATCAAAACTATTCAAATTATAAATAAGTAAAATATTATAATTTTTAATTTATCTAACTATTAGATAAGTTCTATTCATTGTACATTATTTGTCAAACAGTGTATATTCGTCTTTTTATTGTTTGGTGGCAGAATTACTTTTCATATAAATGCATACTGGTATATTTATAGCTATTTTAAATTTAAATTATTTATAATATGTACTTATTACTTAATCTAGAAAGTAGAAGTTATTTAATACTACTATATTACTATAAAAATGTTAATACTCTGACAATTTTTACAAATTATAAAATGTTGATAAATAAATCTTTATTACTATAATTTTAAAATCATGTGAGCTTTATGAATCACATTTTATAATATATATATTTATTGATCTGAGTATTACGGTAGAACTGTATCAAGAAATTCTTGTGGCCACCGAAATAATAGTACAATCGCGATTTGAACGGTAGAAAGATATTCGCGGTAAAGTTAAATTAATAGATGTGTTTACCTTAAACAACGCTCAGGAATGACTATAAATACGTATCAAATATTTTCGTTAGATATTGTTTCAAATTCAAATACATAGATAGGTACTTATATTTCCGTATGTAACTAACATGTACATTAATAAAAAATAAATTAACGTGCAATACTGAGAATTTATTTTAGTTTGTAATACTGTAGTGTACAGGTCAAATTGAATCAACATGTTATCAAATGTTCTACATCATTAATACTATTAATGCATAATTTAGCACATAATAATAATATTGTCATAATTTATGTACTAAGTTTTTTTTGTTTTAAAAAATTCAAAGGATAATTAACATATGTTTTAATTATCTACGAGTACTGTTTAATAGTGCTTTATTAAAGTTGTAAAGTTTAAAATAATAAATCATATAATATATATGTATACCTTACCTGCCTTATATGTAAAATTAAAATATGGAAAAACAAATTTAAAAAGTGACTCAGTGGAAAATGTACTCATCTTATTAATTGATGATTTTATGTTTATCGACTCTCCAGTGCTTAAGCATTGACTTAGTAAACGTAGTGTTAGTAGTACGTGAAAAACATTGTTCCAGCTGTGTGTTGTACGTACGACGGTCAGTTACAAAAAAAATCTACTCGCTACTGCCTCTCGAACATTAACAAAACAAACTTACCCTTATGTACCTAAATATTATAATACAGAATATATAGAGAAAAATGTACTTACTTATAACAATTTGAAACTTCAAATTTTCTTTATGAACCCTTGTGAAATATTATGCATACTTATAATACACTATAACTGTCTCGTCACTGTGCGGTCGGTCACCGTGGTCGGAGTTAATAAATCGGAGACGTTTGCATTTGACACGAAAAGAAACGGTTTTTGGAAAAAAGAAAAACACAATCACGAGATGGCGACTTAGATTTTGGCTGTTGGTCGGCGTAGCCGTATATGTTGTGTTTCCTTAGTCCCGCGGGAATTTCGTTTTGGGCACTGGCACTATATATTATACCGGTGCGTAGAACCGTTAAACCCTAATGGTGTTTTATTTATTTATCGGTCAGCCTACGGTTAATCATCGCAAACTAAACTATACGTACGTTACTATACATAATCATTATTCCCAGGAACGATTTGAGGAGATCGCAGTACGTGTACAATCGTAAATCTAGCGCCGTGAATTTGCTGAACACTCCGTTATTATGTAGGTATTAAATACATATTATTATGGCCGTAGTTTGGTGGCCAAACTATAATGTGTAATACTGTAATATATAGACTAATAACCAAATCCAACAACCATGAGTTTCAAACGTGAAACCATTGATTATAAAATATAAATCCTGATGATAATGATCAATGACAAATCGGCTCATTTTACGTTAAGAAAACACCATTTTTCTATTATTTTTATTGCTAGAATTAATTGACGTTTTATAAACTCAATAAGTATCTATCTACCGAAAATGGTTTAAAACAATAGTCTATAATCGGGACTTGATTGTGAGAGAATTTTATTTCGTTTAATACTTAAACATTATAACACGCGATTAAAAATGTTCTCGTGGAACGTTTATACAAAACATACTACGTTTGGTCACTTGCAGTTGGATTCAATTTATTGAAATGTTCATTACATGAAAGTAAAAATAATATTTACTATACGCGTAAGTGGTAGAAAAGATATAATGGTCGAAGGAGGGAGAGGGTGAATTTAGTTCATAAATATACTACAGAACAATGTGTTATTAATGTCATTCGTTATTTGAACTTTGTAAAATACTATATATAATATATATATATATATTTTAATATTAGTTAGACTAGGAAATTAAAAAAAAAAGGTTTGATTGTTATTAATTTGTATTTACCAACAACGATAGTTAGTTATTTACTTGATAAAAAAACCAATAATAATAATTAGTAAAAGTTGCGGAACAATTAAAACAATTATTTATACAGTCGAGTGTTAATTTTCATTTTAGTTCAATATTGTTTTTATTATTATTATGTTTTTATCTGGTTATTATTATTTTAGAATTACGATTCGTACCGCCAAATGGTAGAACATTGAAATAATAACGTTGCAGCTTACCTAACAGTATATATTAGTTATAGGATTATAGCTGATTTAGTAGTAATTTTTAATCGTGTTATTGTAACTGATAAAATAAATATGTTATTTTAGGATTCACTGTACCTAATGGATAATTTAACACCATCGTAATATTATTCTCTCCATGGTTGGTTTAAATATTATCATCAACAATGTCTTGATGAGTTATAAATTCGTCTTCAATTCTACAACGGATCTGTCGATATAATTTAATATCTTGTTATACTTATGTCTTATACCTATAGCTAGGTAGTTTACCGTCTCGTCGCTGTTATACAACTTACATTATCATACGGTATTGCAGTAAACCAACCGTGATGGGATTCCAAAACTTCTCTAAATTATCTTCCGGAGAACTTAACGGAGCGTCCAAAGTTGTGATGCTCCTTTTGAATTCGTTTATGCACCGAAATCCATGCACATAGTTGATATTTCAATAGAAAATTGCACGAGTAAATAATACCATCAATACACCGTCTACCCATAACTATCTGCAACCAATCACGTATTTTATTTGATACTCATCTTTGTCATAATTTTCACAATAAACTAAATATTATAGTAAAATTGAATTTCACGAAAATATGATATGAAACACACATAAGACTAAAAACAACTATTGCAGTGCACTAAAAATAATTTTTAGAGTCATTATCGTGTTTACAAATAGTTTGGTGTTTGGATAGTGTTATGAGGTGTGTACCTACGTAGATACTATGAATCTCTTCGTGATACAACGCGTCGATTTGATTCACAATTACGAGTTTAGACTTTTGTTCATAACTCAATGTCAAAAATACAAAATAGGTACTGAAAGTATAAGTTAAAATTTCATTCTACCCGTATCGATCTCAAATACATGTCCCACATACATATTAGGTAAAATATAATATTACATGTTACATTTATTTTACATTTCGGCAAAAATAATGTACTTTCTATGAACTTAAATAAAGTTGTAGACTATAAAAAAAGTGTATACTTTTGGCAAAATGTGAATAGAAATAATACACATTATTATGACAATAATTACGCAAAGGTAAATTTTAAAGGTTAAAAGCGCGATACGATGCACTTTTCTTTTCTTTTTTTCATATTTTCATTTAATACATCAACAACAATAACTAAAACTTAGCAGACATGTTGCGTGTAAATAATATGGTTTAATTAAATAAAGGTTTACTATTTATTATATATATATATATATCACTTAAAACCTAGAAAACTTTCTTCACAAATGCAGGTCAATTATTTATTATGTTCTATATTATGTGAAAGAGGTATAGTAAATAAATTCAAATTATATGAATTTCCTATCAAACATTTAAAATTCAAACTTCTATAGCACAAGGCTATGATCAATATCTTTTAGTTTTTATAGTATAGTGATATCGAGTTTAATACCGAGCACGATTATAATACCTGAGTATATTAAATATAGGACGTCGGTGGTTATAGTATTGCCCACATAACATACATAATAATAATTATACATAATGTTTAGACTGTCAAATATGTTTTTGATTTTGATTTTATTTCAATTTAAAATGTAATCGTCCGATATGAAAAATACAATTTAAACTTATAATAGTGTCTATAACCTTTATTGAAAGCTCGGCACCCGTGTCATTCACACGAAGTCATCATTATAATAATAATTCCACTAATTTATATTTTAAATATTATTGAATGAATTAAATAGTTTGAGTCTATTAAATAATTTTTTTTATGTGATGAGATTTTGAATACACAAATAAAAAAATAATGTTAAAGGAGCACAATTCGTATGACCCTACGAGACTATGACTAAGCATTTGCAAGTAAATTTTTATTATTTGCACTACGTCCAGCAAAATACATTAGATAATCACTTACATAAATGATTTTATACTGTTTATAAAATCAATAATTTGACGCAAGTAACACAATTCATAATTTGTTTTTAAAACAATAATGGTTCACTCAATAGGATAATGTGTTGTTATGTCGCAAACAGCGTTATAGTGGTGTCTAGAAAGTTCGTGCAGATAATAATTTTTATTTTTGCGATCGCTGATGTATGTTTAGTACTAAATAGAAAATCAACACTGTAATAATTAGAATAATTTAAATCGAAATCAGTATTATTAGCTACTATTATTGTGCGTATGCGCTTGCATAGTATAATTTAATATAGTGCCTTACTGCATGTCATCTGAATTGTACCGTAGTCCAATTATGTAATAATACCTAGTACGTCAAACAATCGTCAATATGGATCGAGCAAAGAGCTGAGTCTGGCGGCGTACAGTTCACGGCCTTTGTTGCGTTTTGTCAGGAAATAGCCGACTGCAAAAAGGAAAAGCGAATAAAAGCAAACAAATAAATAAAACTTAAACGACTAAACAGTTTTTATTTTTTTATTTTACGCTTCCGAGTATCCACGTCTTTTTTTCGCTACTCGAAAAACTCGACTGTAAGTCTGTAACTCTCTGCGCGTGTTTATGTAATGACATATCATACATGATACCTGCAGCATTTATATATAATATATAATATATATATATTATTTCGTGTAATATATAACGCGAGTTTGCGCTCCATTATAATGACGTCATTTTCCTAATGTTTTTGTCGTTTGAAACTGTGCGCACGATTTCAGAAACTTATAGCAATGCACAGCACCTGATGTACCCTCTGGAAATGGGTTTCCGAGACCGATCGAACAAACATAAATGGGAAAAACATACTGATTTATGAAACACACTTATTGAAAATAATATAATACAAACATTATTTTTATATTTACCGCGAGTAAACACGGTTACGCGATCTTATTTTCAATTCGGTTCACTGCAACAGCGTTCTTTATATTATAATATGCGCGCGTGTGTATTATTATCGTGTTATTATTTTGTACAGACAAATTAATTTAAATTCGTACAACGTAAACCAATTATTATTATTATTATTACTATTATTATCATCATGATATGAATAATATGAATAATCTATCCATAGAATAATATAATATAACAACCAATTATAACAATAATAATACGTGTACGGTCTTACGAGATATATATTATTTATGACCGCAGAATTTCGTTAATATTGTAAAGACGTGCCGCGTTATAAAATATTTAAAAGTAAACGCAGTAACTCTCAAAAAACGAAAAATATGTTCGAACATAATATTATAATTCTATATGAATTTTAATAGTATACGGCGAATATGTAATCGTCGTACTCGTACATACGTAATTCACGGGGAACAGAGTTTTACAACTCGCAGCAGCTTTACTCGTGTACATAAGGTATCTACCTAAAGGTTTTATTACTCAATTTAGTAGCCATTATTTTCAATTTGATTTAAACATACGGGCAGAGGAGTGAAAAGTTTTAGCCTCTAACCTCGAGGATTTACTCGAGAGACTAATTCGAGTGGAAACCGGCTGCGCTAAATTATGGGGTACTTAGACGTTCTAATATCGTATTGTATATTATACACACATCCAAAATTAAACTTCACATTAAAACATAATATCGCGTATTCAAATTATGATGCATGATGTACAATGGCAATGTTTATCATCGAGCCAGCCGGTTATCGTGAGATTAAAACCAATTTTCCGTTGTATCGTGTATTATCATTATTATTATTATATTATATTATATTATTTATAATACGATTTCGAACCGTTACGCGTACGCATATAAAACACCACTCTATTAATGGTACCCGACCGTGATTTAAGTACTTAAACTTTATTATCAACACACGTGTTAAGAAAATCGTATAACGCTTAACAACGTTGTTGACATTCGATTTTTGAATGCGATAAATCGTGTTCGGAACTCAAATTACTCAACAGTTGTATTTTGAAAAGATTCTTTAGTATTCACGTCAAAAATAACTACAACGTATTATTATGTACCTACAAGCTAGTTAAAATGTATGTATTATTTTACCACGCAAATGGTACTAGGAACGCCTTTGTACCTGCACGTCCGATGTTTATTAACCCAATGATCAATGAATGTTATAATTTTTGCTTAAAATTCATAATATACAAATTCATAGAAATAGTTGAAATACAATTGTTGCTTTAATTAAATGTAACGTCCAAAACGTCAATCGTTTTGGTTATTGTTACAAATACCAAACGATATAGTTGTTATTATTTGAAGCGCACATTAAATGATTCGAAGAAAAATATTAATAGTACTAATAATAATAATAATAATATAATTACACAAGTTGAAATATTTAAATACATATAGGAATTTCTTTGTAAAAAAAAAAAAAAAATAATAAATTCTCATTCATTATAATTATGTTTTATACCACCTACACTTACTCAGTGTATATTATATCTAGCTAAAAAACATGGTTAGTCCATCTTAATTTATTCTGCAAGATAAATATGGGCTATTTTCTTTTGTTTGATGAATTGTAAAAATGAATATCCTTTTTTTTGCTGTAGTTTTTAATGAAGTGCACAAGTTTTATTTGGAAAGTTTACGTCAAAATGTTAAAAAAGTTCAAACTTGGAAGGTTGAATTGAAAAACAATTAATATGTATATATTAAAATAATAAAAAATATTATACAACTATTTGACGTAGGTACCCAAGTACTTTTAAAGTTAAATAAATGCAAAAACATGTCTTCTCGATATAGGTACCCTTGTTTTCTGTGATTTTTTTTATTTGAACTTCTAATATAATTTAACATAGATAGTAGATACATTTACCTGAAATAATAATTATATCATTACTGTAACATAATAAATAATGCACATTACTTTTGATTGTTTTTTTTTTATTTTTTACGTTTGCGTTGATTGAAATATAAATAAGGCATTAAAAAATGGTTTCATTTTGCCGCCTTTTCTTATTTAATAAACTATAATAGCGATATTCTTTTCGAATATAATTTTACGTATACATAAACTCAGTTTCCTAGAATGATTGCTAATTCAAGCGTATTATTATTTCTTTTTTCCCTCTTGAGCCTCGCCACTTACAATTGTGTACAGAAAAAAACCAATTTACTGCAGCATAAAATACATACAAAACTTTTTTTGATTTTGTTATTTATATTCTACAGAGAGAATTTTATGGATTGGTAAATTATAATTATACTGTATTTTATGTGAGATATGTTACTTTTGTTTTAACGTATGTAAACTCAATCATTACCAAACACAACAAATTCTAAATTTGAAAATTGAAAATACAGAAACGGAATTCATTTATCTTAAAAAATGACTTTGTAAGGGAACACATGGGTCGTAAATACAGATATTTGACAACATTTTACGTCCCCCAGAAGTATCCAGTATATAGGAAGTGTATATAGGTTGAATCAATCAACCTGGTTGATGTTAATTAAATTTTATTCTGAGTAGAGCAAAAAATATAATGACTTTACAAAGATTTTATTTTTGTGAATGAGTAGATAAAAAATTAACGATAAAATGTTTTGATTTTCAAAAATTGTGATTGTTTTGGATATCAAATTAGATGTAATTTGTACTTTGCGCAGATCTTAATACCTTTTTATAACTAATGTTATGTGTTTATTTCCTATTATAAAAGTTAAAACAACTAACTAATTAAACTAAAAGTATAAAAAGTATAGCTTTCGTTTCAATAAGTTGACATAGATAAATTTTAATCTTGAATTTAAATTTATGGAAAAATTTATTTTCAAAAATGTAGTCATATTTATGAACGTATATTATTTACTAATTTCGTCATTTTTTCTGGGATCTTAAGAAAGTTAGTTGAAAACGAAATATGTAAGTATTTTATTTATGTTCATTAAGTACGAATTTAAAAAGATAAATTCCTAAAACTTTCGTGAAATAATATTTTTATTATGAATTTACTAAATATATTGCATTTAAATTGAACAAATTTTAACTATTTTCTTGACATTTATTGAAAAAAAACTAAAAAGATCGAAAATTTCTCATAAATAGGTTAGGTTAAGGTTAGGTCAAAATATTTTAAAAAATACAAGATTTATAAAAAGTTGGTGAAATGCTCAAGTATAGTTTAGGTACAATTTTTTTCATTTTTGAATTTCAATGAAATAAAAAAAATTATTTTATCAATAACCGGTGTAACGTAGAAATTTCGTTTGTTCATATTTTCTTTTCTACAAAAAACCATTTAAAAAATTGAAAATCGAAGTATTTTTCGAATAAAACATACGTAAAATCAATACTCTAACATACATTTCTTCTCTCAGAATCTAAAAAAAATATCTGGAAAAAGTGTATATTGCAACATTGCACATATTAATTCTTACATAGTAAAAACAATTATTTATATTTTAAAATGTTGTGTTTCTGTATGTCTACTTAAAAATTTTAAATATTAAAATTGTATTTTAATAATTGCATTGTTACAATATAAAGGTCGAATATACTTCGTGAGAATTCTGTATATTATAGTTATTGGAATTACGTAGTATTGCTAGCCCGAATTCGGGGCAAGAATGCTTATTTTTTGTAGGTACAACATACTAAACATATGAAAGTAAGTCAGTTGACAAGTAAACATTTTTGAATCGCGCTATGTTTCATTATCCACGGAGCTGATAGAAAAAAGGTCATCGTTTTGTCGACCGGCGTTTTTAATTAATTTTTACACCCGAGCGGCGTGAGCCTTTTAATTTAAAAAAAATAAATTTAGCACGTGGATCTTTTAATTGTTATTATGATAATTAAAAAGTGCAATTTTATATTTAAAGAAGATAGGTCATGTATATATAAAGTTGTACCTTTATAAAGGCCGACTGAATTCTTTTCACCACACAATCGGTGTATTATTATTATAGATGTCAAAGCAATAGGTAGTTACAGGTAGTAGATAAGTATATAAGTCGCTTGATGACCTTCGTTTAGAAAACTTAAATTAATGAGTGTTATAAATATTATTGATATACTATTTTTCACAAAATTTATCACAATAAATAAAATTATAAACTACTTTATTATAAGTTACATATTATAATATAGGGTCTACCAAGGTTGAGGGTGCTAAGAATGTGTATGATTTGTAAATTACCAAGTTATATTTTGGTAGTTTTTAAAACTGCTAGTTTTTTTATATGACATCCATCTTCATTATATATATTCACTATCAACACGATTTATCCTTTTTTCATTTTATATTTAATATTATGACAATAGATAACAGTTTTTCAGGTTTCTCATAAAAATATTGTTTCAAAATAATTATCATAAAAAAAAAAATTACTTGGTGTTGTTGAGATCATTTCATATTTTAAATGTATAACTGTAAATATTTGAAATGTTTAAAAATATTTATATTGTTATCATTTATTAGACATGTATGTTTTTCAAAATATCTTAGCCTATTTCAGTAATATTTATAGATATGTACCTTCTTGAATTTCTTGACTTTAAATGACTTTTAAATGTATGTATAATACATTTTTTTTTTGTGTGAAAATATAATATAATATGGTTCCTCATATGTTGTGGTTTATACTTATTCCAAGGGTTATTTATATTTTTGTATAATTGTAACAATTAACAAAATATTATTTTATACTTTATACGGTCCTGCGAGGTTTGAAGTATAGATCACTGTGTTCTAACTACGACTTACGTACTTAATCTTGAGACTCGAGTAGTTAAGATATGTTATTTAATAATCTTTATTATTGTTATTCATTTAACTACGTTATAATATTAATATAAAATATATTTCCCGAATGTAAGAATAATGATATTATTGTGAGAAAAAAATTGTTTTTGTTATCTATATAAATATATATTAATGAGAATTTTTTAATATACCTTAAATTATTATTATTTTGCGTAGGTACAAGATATGTATATTGTATACATAATAGGATTTTATTATGACAATAACTATATGAGACAAAGAAACAGCCCCACAATTAGCCAGCAAACAACTATCTGCGGGGGGCGGAGCACGTGGGTGGCAGCTTTTACCTACAACTTTATTATAATTGAAAATATGTCGAATAATTACATAATATTACCTTAAATTGAATTTCTGTTCAAATCAATGAAAAACTCATATATTATGTTTTTATACTAAAAAATAAAAAATGAGACGACACTTATGGTCTTCTTCAACTTACGGCCTGCAGATAAAGTCCCATAGCCTCCCTCCTTGATCCAATCCTGTGCAAACTTACTATTCACAATACAACAAAGCTATTTCCCCGATTTTTATATTGAATATATAATACCACATAGTTTATTTTAGACAGTAAAACCGATCGCTTTATCGATCCATTTTTCAAATTTCAAGATAATTGTTTAGGTAGGTATAGTTAATGTCGTTTGTGCAAAGATTACTTACAACAAGATAGATTTTTATTATTCTCTGTATTTCATGGAAAATAACTTGCGATTTACAAACTAGAAAGTTTTTTTCGTTTCTGTAATCACAAAAACACATTGACGTTTAATTTATATTTTAATACTAATATATAAGTTGAGTTTAAAAATAGTAGATCGGATTAATTTTTCATTAAGTACGTATAGATAGGACTTAATACGTTTGTACATTGACGAGCATATATACCTACGCAAACCCTTTCAGACTATTTTGTATAAAAAAATATATTACCCACGACTACGGGATTACACGCTGAATATTACGCAGACGAATGTTCGAACGAAATACTGTGTATAAAACATAATATTTATTTGAACTATTATAGGTTAATCTTAATGAAAAATAAACCTTTTGATAGGTTTTATAAATAGTATACCCTGCACTGTATTAGACTCAATACAGTACATAAAAAACATAATATTATACTTATTAAGTTAATATTATTACAGAATTTAAGACTTAGAATATTTTCCAAGATGTTAATAGTTTTTAAAGTGATTGATGTTTTGCTATAAATTAATCACCAAGTACTCGTATAATGCACAAAAGTTCATAATGTTCATATTGCAGTATTATAGTACCTACCTAACTAATGAGACTTATTCAGGGAATTTTCCCGATTTGGCATCTGAGAGGCTTATTATATTTATTATTTATAATGATTGTGTTATATATATATACATGCACCAGTATATTATTAGAGAATACGCTTTGTTTTTGTACACTTCTGCGACATATAATATATATATATACGTATTTATATATATAAGTATATATTTTGTATTGTTTCGGTTATTTAAAATACCACAATGAAAAATAAAAGCTGCCCATTTATTATGTGTAACTGCAGGTACCTATCTATATATTTTATTGGGCGCGCTACAAAAAAAAAAAAAAAATCCCATGATATAATTATGATGATTAAATGAAAACCAAACGATGAGTAAATACAAAACCTTAAAAAAATTGTTTTATTGGAAAACGCTCTATTTGATTTCACCCGTATAATTACTTTTAATTAATTATTATTGTATTTGCATGAATTTATTTACGTTTAATTTATTTATTTATTTTTTTAACGGCTTGGCAAATAGTGAACGACAACAGGTTTTGATTGAATTCACTAAATTTACTAATTAAAATTAGTCGGCTCGATAATATACGCATTACGCACACCATCATTATATAGATATCAATTTATAATATCAATATTGTATAAATTTAAATATCTACCGGCCACCGGGCGAAGTTTAAATTTCAAATTTCTACACTATAAAAATTGTACTAAATATTATGTATATTTTCGATATTTATAATTTAATGTATGAACTAACGAGGAGTTTAATATTGGATCATCTAACTTTTTAAACTCATAAACAAAAATAAAGGTTAAAAATTTAAAATGTTAATTAAATAGCTCAAGAGTCAAAATATTTTTTAAATTATGATTTAGAAAATATAGTCTTTGAATGTATTATTATTTAAACGTTTTGATAGTCAGAAAATGGTTATAAATAGTAAAATAATACTCGAGTTAGTATTCTTAGTAAACCGCTCTATATACTCGTATATTGATCTAGAATGAAAAGTCCGGGGACAAAATGTCCTAAAATACAAAATATTCTATTCGATTTTTTTTTATAATTATATGATTATATTTTTTTCTATTTTCTTATTTTTAGGTTGGTAGATACAGTTTAAAATTAAAATACATGAGTTAAAATAAATACAAATTAACGAAAATTAATATAAATTATATTTTATTATATAAACTTAGTACACCTATACCTATTATATTACCTAGCCCTTAAATGTTAATGGTATAAATTTCATTCCAGGACCCCTCCAATATATTGGATTTCACAAAAAAATAATTTATGAAAAAATTTGGTGATCATTACTAAACTCTTTCATGTGCCTTGAGAAGGTTGAAAATTTAAAAAAGGGGTTTTATGGTTTTTAAAAGTTTTTGATGTTTTACAAAATAGTAGCAAATACAATAAAAACACAAATAAGTTTTATTCAAAAATACATACAATTTCTTATAAATAACTTTTTTATATAATTTCTTCTAAATATATTATTTTCTTTGGAAATTATAAAAAACTAAATAATTTTATTTAAATATTATACAATTTTAAAAATATCATATACTTATTATTATTCATTTTGTTCATGTAACTACAATAAATTTTTATGAAATTAACTTTAAAATGTATTCACGATAGAGAAGTCACTCATTGGTGTTTAGAGTAGATTTATTGTTATATAGGTACCATGTAGAGGAGTAAACAAAATTTTAAATTCATTTTTTCATTGTAATAAATCACGATTTCAGTTTTTTTTAATGTTTGAGTACTTAGTAAACTCATCAGTGATATAATTTAAATACAAGGTTCGCATTATTAAGGATTAGCTAGTATTCAATATGTATAAATTGAAAAATGTTTATAATAAAGTTTAGCAAGTTAATTTGCAGTTTTTTTTCATCATGTAGGCGGCCTTGATTCGTTAAAAAATATTTCAACATCAATGATACGAAGAGTTATATTTTGAAACGCTTGAATGTGATAAATTATTGAGGGTTTAGCCAAGCTCCAGACTTGACCACCATATTCATATGGCCAGTATGGTACAGTTATGGTTTTGTACAGAAGTATTTTTAATTTAATTTTAAGTTTGAAATTCAAGAAATATCGGAAAAATTAAAGTGTAGGTAATATTGATTATTTTTCTTTTGTTTTTGAGGTCGAAGCTCCAAGTCAGACATTTGCTTAGTATAGTATATCAATATACTTTTATTATGTTTCGTCGAATAGAGAAATGGTTATATTATTTAATTTGATTGTGAGGGACATAGTATATCGCAGCTAAAGAAAACGATGAATTGTGTTAAATTTCTCATTTATTTTGATCTACCAACTTTTATAATAAGCTTCAATGAAGCTTTTATCTAATATTTCAAATTATGCTTTGTGTAACAACAAATCTTCTATTTAAAAAAAAAAAAATTATTATTATTTTAGAACTAAGAATAATTGGGTTGGTGTAAATCATATTAGTTGGGTACCTATAACTATATCATCCTAAAAATAAAACTGTTAAAAAATATTTCTAGTTAGGTACCTACCTAACTGAATAAACTATTATCAAAATGTATTATGTTAAAATAACATAATATAATGTAATATAATGAATATAATTATTTAAACTATATTATATTTTTATAAATTCAGTTTTGACATTAGGCTTTAAACTATAAGAAGGTATTATTATAATATACATTAAATAATTTTTTTTTCTAACACCACATTATAATATTTAGGTACCTATTGTTAGAATAGCCCAAATTTAAAATATGATTCAAATATTTTTTTTATGAATTTTTAAAATACCTATAAGTAATCTACCTAGCAAGTAGCAAGTAGGTACCTACTTTTTTTAGGGTAGTCCGGTAATACAACAGAATTTAGCCTTTTATTATATTATTATAACATTCATATATGAGGAGCCATAATATTATAGCATTATTTTACTTTAATCCATTCGAATCACAAAAATAGACATTGACATGCAATGATGATAATAAACAGACAACTTAAAATTGTAACAAAAAAATAATATACCAATAACCTTGGAGCCACATATAATAATATTACTTTGAAATAAGCCTTGGGTTGCGGCTGGACCCTAGAATAAATATTATACGAGGTTAGGTATACACAATATACATGTATATCACTCACGGATACCAAAGTCAATTATTTGGTATCTTTCCAACTTTCAGTCTGTCCACTTTAACACTTTTCATTATAATCAATTATTACAAATACAGTTTAAAGATTTGACTCGTTCGAGTGACGTTATTAATATTACTTGATAGATTTGATCATTAAAACTTTATTTTAATCAAATTGTAGAGTAAATATATATGATTATTTAACTGTTTAATTGTAATTTATAATAATAAAATATTTGTTTACATAAATACGATTTCTTACTTATTTCATTATTTAATTATTGCTATTATTGTAACCTACTTATTACCTAAAATTGTTTAATAAATATTCAATTTTATAAACAGATTATCTTTTTACTCGTTATACACTTATCCTAATATCAAACTAAATTAATTTTCACTTAAGTCTGATGTCTATTAATGTGTTTAGATTGTATTTTTCTTCTACCTAATAAAAAAACATATAAATTAATCTATTATAAAAAATCATTCAGCAATTGTTTATGGTTTAGATCACATTAGCCAAAGGTCAATCAGTCTAAATAAGTCTTAGTAAGTAATTACTTCACCAATAATACAATAAATACATTCACTGACAAATATAATTGATGTGAGCAAACATATGTATTTCATATTGGTAGCATTATACCAAGTTTCAAATTTTAAGAGAAAAAACATTTCATAAGAAACAGTCTTAAAACATTGACATAATGAATAAATATATTTAGTTAAAATACGTATTGATTATAGATACAATCGGATGTCTTTAAAATTATATGAATTGTTAACTTGACTATGTAATCACCGGTATTTAATTTTTTTAATATAATAATTATTATTTGTTACAGACCTAAACAAAAAACATTTGTTTTTACTGCTGTTTGCATACATATTGATGCCTTGGCCATTTACGTGATTCCAACAAGCTGTCAGAGACAACATGTGATCTCCAATCCATTTGACATGTGATGAATTATCATTTGTACATATAAAGTGGCACAATTAGTTTTACTTGTGTGTTAGGTGTTAAATAAAATAAAAATGTTTAGCTAGTAGTAAATAAAAGAAAACTTGATATTTGTTTTGAGAAATTTGTTGTTTTATAATTTATTATTTAATTCTTCTTTTTTTTTTTTTTACACTTAATGAGTCGTTCTACAATATAAAGTCTTTAAACAAATATAATATATAAACAAACTATATAAATGACAAAGTTATGATAATAATTCTATTTACACCCGTTTTTTTCTTTTTTTTTTTAACAGTCCTAAAATAAATAAATAATAATAATAATAATAATAAAAATTATCATAATAATATAATAATAATAATAATAATAATAATTGTCACATAGAATACGCATATTACATTAATAATAATAAATATACTATTATTATTATGACAATATATTAAAATATAGACAAAAACAGTAGTTCAATGGGCGGGAGAATGATACGGAAAGGACATGATAAACATTTTTTTTTTTTTAATAAATTACACAAATTTTACTAAATTGTTACAATTGTTAACATATAACACAATGATTTACAATCACAGTAGAAATCCACATATATTGCCTTAAAAGTTTCATTAAAGAAAACTGCGTACAAAATATGTTTTACAAAAAAAAAAAAATTACTTAAGTACGCGACTTCATCATTCACAATAAATTAATTGACTTCATTAGTGACAGAAATTGGTTATCCCACTAGCGTGTGCAAAGTTTAGGACACAGTTAAATATCTATCATACATAAGATGTCATCATTTATAATCTATTAATTCGTTAATATAGTATTTAGCCGCTAATTTTTTTTGCTACCTTTAAAGAGAGAGACAATGAAATTAGTTTGAAAAAATATATTTATATATTTAAATAATATACTGAATGAACTAAGATTTACTAAGTACCTAAGAAGGTTGAGTTATACAAATTTAAATTTAAAAAATAAAAATGCAGAGTGTAACATAATAAGAAAATAAAAATAAAAAATTGTTATGATTTTTAAGACTATAAAAAAAAATTACATTAAAATATAAATTGTACATACATTGTTAGGTTAAATCAACATTTTGATTTAATTATATTATTTCTTAACTCAACCTGTGTATACATTTTATTTGAATACAAAATAAATATTAAAAAAAAAAAAAAAAAGAAAGAAAGAAAGAAATAAACATAGGTATTATAATATACATGTAAGTAGATATATAATATATATATTATATTTAGACGTAAAATGCAAAAAGTTAATACAATAAGTGTTTAAAAACACAACCATTAATATAAATGAATATACGCGGATCATTAACTGTTATTAAATAATTTAACAATAACAAAAAACTTCATGTCATCTTGAAAATTTTGTTTAAATTATCGGCTAAATAAAGTATGTTAAGAGGAATATTTTGCTTTGACGGACCAATTGGACGGCAAGCGACAAATGTAAAATACACTATTCAAAAACAAATATTATAATTGTAGGGAAAAATTATGTGGTTGATGCAACTTTAGGAATGTTTTTCAAACATAATAATTTTATATTAAGTGGACGTTTAAGGGACGGCAAAGCGAATGTGGGGATATTATATAAGTTATTTTGTTCAGTTTAAGTTGATTGTTTAATATTTTCAATAAAAATATATGTATGTGTAAGTATACATATAGTATGTAACTAGATTGTTATACAGTTGACCCCCACTTTGTTGAGCAATTTCATTTGCCTTAAATACTAATATTTTAGTTGTGAAAACTGCATAAGTAGTAAACACAGAAAAATTATTATTGCCCTAAAAATACATATCTTATATTATCTTACTTCCTCTTTGTTCTTATTTTTCCATATTTTTATAAGTGTGTATTTGTAATATTATAACTGATTGTTTTTTTTTTTTTTTTAATATTTAAATATTTTCATTCTAGAAGCCCTTTACAACACTGATATACTAACATTTATAAGTATGAATATAGGAAATATAAAATAATCATCATCACAGCAAAATGGCTCAACAGCCGAGACGCGTAGAGCCCCGATTGGGCCGCACAACTCAATGTTTCTGGTAAACAACTATACTTAAATATAATATTATTATTTTAATTTTATTGAGCTAATAATTAGTAATAACTTCAGAATTACTAAAAAAAAAAAAAAAACATTTAACACTTGAACGTAGTTCTTGATTCATGACTCAGATGAACGCCCTTCACACTGAAAACAGACATTTCTGAAAATATAAAAATACTATTAGTTCAAATTCATTTTTTAAACCCCATAAATATTTTACTCACCATCTGGAAGATCATATATAGCTTTGGGAAGCGATTGAAAATATTTGTGCTTAAGACCAGAAGGAGCGTTTATACGTAAATCTGGATTAAGCTGAAAAGAATATTATATTTTTATAAACATTTAATTTATACATTAAATAAAATGTATAAATAATAAATATTTTAATTAATTTAATATTTAATTTATTTATTTTTATCAATTGTTCTTATTGTTCTTTGTGTAACAGATTGAATAAAAATATTAATTATATGTGAAAAAAATTATTTAGTTATGATACTAATTATATAAATATTTATCAATTAAGATAATTATGTTTATACAATATACTTAGAATGTAAAAAACTTTGATGTTTATACAATTATTTATCAAAAATCATTATAAGAAACATTAAATTTGATGCACAAAAATTAAAATAAATATTTAAACTTATTTAATCTTTAATATTAACAAAAATATTTTTTATAAGAAAATGAAATTAGTGTTTAAATATGTATTTGGATTATTGGATTTATATTTTAATTTAATTAGCTGATTAATAATAATGAAAAAAAATGTTTGTATAAAAATTATGTTAAATTTTTGAAATTATTTGTAAAATACTTATTTATTAAAATTAAAAAAAAAAATGTTTTTTTTCGACTATCATTAATTGATAACAAAAATGTTTATGAAGATGATATTGATGTAATATAATATGACATTTGATTTGTTTGTAACAAAAAAAATAAATAAATACAAATATATTAAAAAATGTCTTTTATTACTTGTATAATATAATTATACTGCAGTTTTATATTATTTGTATTTATTATAAAATAGTACCTGAAGTAATGACGTAGCTAAGTTTTCGCCTTCGGCTATGTCATACAACCTAGGGAACACATGACCAAGCTTTTGATGTGGATACATAAATATTTTTCCTTTTCCTTCTTTGTAGCCTTTTAGATGTGTACAACCTTCCCAATGTTCTTCTGTGGGCGTACCCAAAATCTACGAAACATAGTTAAACCATCAGAAGTTAATAAGTATAAATCAATTGTATACTAACCTTAAATATTTTATCCAATTGATCATATGTATCACGTACTCCAGGGAATGTAGGCACACCAGTGATCATCTCAATAAATATGCATCCAACACCCCACATATCTAAAGATGTTGAATAGTCTGTAGACCCAAGCAAAACATCTGGTGGTCTATACCACAACGTTACTACTTCATGTGAGTATGTATGACTTGGTACTGATTTAGCACGAGCCAATCCTAAACAATAAGAACAATAATAATAATAAACATTTTTATCTAAACAGAAGTGTAGATAATTATTGTATAATATGTAATTAATTAATACTACACTTACCAAAATCAGCTAATTTAAGTTCTCCTATCTCACTGATCAGCAAATTCTGAGGCTTAACATCTCTGTGAAGTACACGGCGTTGATGTATATATGCTAAGCCTCTGAATAATTGAAACATGAATAATCGAACATTAGAATAGTCAAGACCTCCTGAATGTCTTTCCATGTATTGTGACAAATCAGTATGCTAAAATAATAATCACAAGATTAATAATGTTTTACATCATTATATCTCATTTTTTATTGTTCCTGTTTCCATTAACTATTAAGTATGTACTTGATAATTCTGAAGAAATAATTAAGATCGATTATATAATTTCTTAATTATTTATAATTGTATATATTTTTAGTTTTAAAAAAATGTATTTAAATCTAGTTGAAAATAAATTTATTTCAAATTCAACTAAATCTTGAATTTAAAATAATATATTATTAAGATATAAATAAAATGTGAAAGTAATAATAATGCATTTGAATAACTCTATAATTGTATGGTGTTATTAAAAATAATACATGAAGATAAATCAAGTACAAATCATAATAATTCATTGTTTTATATCGTAGTCAAGGTTTATGACTCATAAGAATTTATAGTATAATGGATGCATTACGAGCGAGTTTAATCAAATTAAATGAACATTTATTATAAAAGGAATTTATTTTTTATTTTTTAGCTCCTGCGCGTATTATAGAAACCATTTAATAGTAATTAAGGATATCATAATACACTGCTATTACTTTTAAAATATTCACATGTATAGAACCGTAAAATGTTAACTTTTGTTACCATAAATGTATTATTAGTTATTCCTATTCACATAAATATAAACAGTAGTTAAATTCGTTAAAATATAAACAAAATATCAAACATTGTTTTTTTATGTATATACTATTTAGGAGAGAATAACAATATTTTATTCTTAGATCAATACTTGTTTATTTCACTGTCGTTTTGAATTCGTAAACGGTATTACTATACTTAAGTTTAAAGATATTATTATATTAAAATATTATTAAATAATCATGAAAGTAATAAAAAGGTAACAGAAAATATTTTAGAAAAACATAGATTTTAATTATAAATTGAGCTTTTTTAAACATGTAATAAATAATAATAATAATGTGAGACTTCTATTTAACAAAATTTCATAGGAACAAAAAAAAAATTCGTGTTAAATAGGAATTCGTTAAATACAATTAGCACATTAATAACAATGAAAGTCGTGGTTCTCAAAAATAATTCGTTATATGGAAGTTTCAATGTAGTAATAGTACATTGTAACTCCAAAAATATAGTTTTAAGTTAAAATTAGAGATATTGTAAAAATATAATATGCTGAAGACTTACTACGTATTCGAAAACGAATGTAAGTGTTTCACGTGTATGCACAATGTCATGTAAAGTGACCACGTTGTTGTGCTTCAGTTCTTTCAACAACGAAGCTTCACGGATTGCCGTGAAAGGTGCACCTTCTTCTTCCTGTAGTCTTATCTCTTTTAACGCGACGACTTGATTGGTCAAACTTGAGAAAAAAAAATTAAATTATCGTGTTATAAATTATTGTCATCGAAATAGCGGAAAATGTACTTATAAGTTTTTATACATATATAACATTCTTATTATATAACAACACTACAATACAAATCAGTAATATACAAACACCGAAGTCCCTGATATATGATCGGATTATAGAACAACTATAATAGTATAGTATAAATAATATAAAACCGAATTCATATAGAACCCATTAGAGTCTAATGGTTAGACCATCTACACTATTTATTCACACATTTAATATATAATATATTCTAAATAAACTCAATAGAATTGTTGCTATATACTAATTTGTAAATTACAACACCTATTAGAATACAGACATTTTCTTGTTTCTTAAATTTTCACCCACAGACACACAAATCATAAGTACATAATGTTTTTTTGTGGAAAAAAATGTGCTTCCAAATTACATTGTTGACTTATTTTTGTTATTTAAACTTTTGGTAACCTCTATTTACGAAATGGGTGAGGCGTAATATACAAACTATACAAAGAACCATAAAAATGTTCTATCAATTTTTTTTCATAAAATACTCATGAAAATTGAATTCCCGTATACATTCGTATTCAATCACTGAACAGTATGTTTTGTTTACAAGCTACTTACAATTTTATCTTCATACGCATTAATTTAAATATATTAATTTCTCACCATCACAGTAACTTGTTATTTTGTTTAAAATTTTAATTATGTTAACTGAAGATAGTTTTGCTAAATATTGTGCATTTAACAATTATTTTATCTTTTTAATAAAGGTAATATATATATATATCTAAACGTATGTATTATGAGTCATTTCAACATTCTAGTTATAAAATAGTTTTATTTCATTCAATTATAAATCTTGAAAAACAAAATGTTTTACGGTTTAAAGAAATTGTAAATATTAACAATTATGATTTTCATGGATTTACAGCAAACTAAAATGCAGTCTGCTAATAAAAATACTGATATTTCAATAAACAAAAAAGTTAACTTGTTATTGTACTTACTTACTGTACCCTTTAAATACGGTAGCATAGGAACCTTCACCAAGCGGATCTAATTTTATGTACGCCTCCGATTTTCCAAATGGAGAATCTCCCTGAATAAAAAATTAAAAAACAAAAGATAAAAATTCAAGATACTTAGAATGAAAAACAATCCTACATTATATAGGAAGGACCGTCTGAAAGCGATTTTAATAATATTTCTCGGGTACTGTGAAAGTCAAAGTTACGTGTCATATTTTAAAGGGAAAAAGAAATCGAGATTTAAAAAGGAAAAATAATAACGAGGTATAAAAAAGTTTAACATTTCTTAGCCGCTTAAAGCTATATTATAATGAATGAAGTTAGAAATATCATTAGTGTTCAAAACAAAGCTGAATTTTTTTTTATCAAGAATGGGGGGATAGATTAAAGTACTTTACTTTCAACACGAAATGGATTACACGCATAAATTTATTTATACATATTAAGTCAAACAACAAATACACACCCCAAATGCTGAATATCGTTTGGTTCGTCTGTGGTTGGGTTGGTTTAGGAACACTTCTGATTTAGGCCTAGGAGGTTTTTTAGGTCTTAGAATGACACGTGTCTCTTCACAAATAGCTTCGTCCAACAGCTTTGAATCAGACGACACAGATAACTGCCGTTTAACTCGTTCTTGGTCACCAAGACCGGAACTCCAGTCTAAAATACAAATTGAAAATTAAAATTAAATTAATAATAATCGTTCCTGATATTAAGCTTCAGTAGTCTAATATATTAAATTGTATAACTATTATAAAACTAAATCATTGTTATTTATATATTTAATAAAATATGCCAAGAATCATAGATATGTAAGTTTAAAAGTAAGAACTGTGTAAGTAATAAATCGATTTTTTAATACTTTTTGATACAAAATTAAGAAGTTTTGATAAAACTTTCATTATAAATAACGATGATTTGTTGTTTTTTCGCGATCAGGAGGAAAACAAAAAAATGAAGTAAATATCGTTGTTGATAGTGAGATGTTCGAATTAATAGAGAAAGGGCAGTATGTTAAAAATTATTTCATATATTTTAAACTAAGACACCATAAAATTATAAATAGATATAATATATAAATATTAAATAGGTTAGGTTAAATAATAATAAATAATATATTTTAATAAAATATAATGGTGTTTCCTAAGAATAATTCAAAATACGATTGTTATAACGGAGTTGTGAGTTTTCGTACATTAACTAATAAAATTAAAACGTAATAATCGATAGGCATACAATAATAGCTATAATGCTATAATGATGTTATAAATTATGACATTTGATCATGCATTATCACAGAATACGTATTTCAAATTCCATCCGGACCGGACGAAGGATTATAAATTAAGACACCCTATGTAGTATTATATTATTATATATATTATATCCAATGGATCGAAGAACTGCCCCTCCTGCTAAAAAAAACCAACAAAACAAAAAACTAATCTAAAAATATGGGATTATTGATATTTTTGATAATTTGATACAACTACTACATCACACTGGGAAAACAAAAGTGAAATACAAGTAGGTAACCTAGATGTTGGTTGCTACATATAGCTTATATTCATAACACATTTTAACACCCCATTTATATCGCTGTATTATTTTACTATGTATTATAAGCATAATAATATATATTACATTATATACAAAAATAGAAATAAAGGTAAGCAATTTAAAACGACACATCATTTTATGACCATAATATTAATAATAGAATAAAATACTATCCCTGAAAGTATTGGAATTTTTAACAGCATATCATAATACACACAAAACAAAAATACAATTTCGTTCGTAGTTCACACTTGACAGCGGACTACGCTTTTTATTCACAAATCATCATACAAGGGAGGAGAGAATACTATCATGACACCTCGTAGTGTTTAAAGGGACATAAATAAAAAAATCGTTAACGGCACAACCAATGCGAATGACGTCGGAATGATATTATTAGTAGGAATTAACGCAGAGGGCACATCCGGCAACTGGCTTTGATGGGCGTTTGTCATCCAAACGTCTAAATTGCACTCTATATGTATGGTTTTGTCATGTTGCCAAAGTCGAGTAAATGAATCCCTCACCTCTCCTCTCATTCCGCTTAAAACACACACTCACAACCATACAAATGTAATTCCCAGAGCTAGGGGACAAATTACTTCACCTGATGAAATCTATTCGTTGACCCTTTTATAGATTACACGACATTCAGGAAATTGAAATCCTCTGTGTATACAAACCAACCGAACAAGTTATTATTTTCACTATTTATTATACTTATTTTTTATTTTTTAAAAACTACTCTTAACAGTAATTACATATAATATGTAACTCATTCATAACGCCAATATTAATATAAAAGACAGCAAAAAATTATTCTTGGTTGTAAGAATAATTTAATTTTAAATCCTCTTTATAAAAACAATGATTTTGTACACTTACGGTTTGTTTTGTTTTCAGTTAAGTGAAAAGGAGGGTTCAGAGGTGTATCGCGTATGATAATAGCCTGGCAAGTGCTCTGAAGATGACAGGTCGGAACTATTATTCAAGAGAGCGTTTTTATTTGTAAAGCACAACAGAATGGTGGCGGAGGGTTAGGGTCTTTAATAAGAGAAAATGTCCAAGAGAAACTCTACCACCACACGAAATATGACACGAGGTCTATATTATTTATAACGGGAGAGATTTAAAAACAAATGCTAACATAAACGATTAGATGGGTTTTTTTAGTTTTAAAAACTCAGAAACAACAGCTTTTATATATGTATATCATGTATAAACAAAATAAATATATAAAACATAAATAAAGGATCGAGTATAATAAAAAATGATAGTAATAGTCTAATAGTTTTAGATTTAAGTAAACAGTTACAATTATTTATTTAAAGTAATCCTATTTTGAAGCTTAAAGTAAAGTTTAATAAATGGTTTTACACTTTTTCTACAATTCAGTCACTTGATATTTCTCGCACATCTCATATTTTAACGATGTTCATTACCATTATTTATAATTAAAGGTTCTATGTAATACACTATTATAATTTCTATACTTTGTCATTTGCTCACCTTAAAAATATTTTAAAATTATTAAACAATGTATATAAATACCAAGAACGTCTAGTTCAATTTATAAATTTATTAAGATTTATAATTAAAAAAAAAATAGGTATTGAATGAACTGAACTATAAATACTTGTATTTAATTTACATTTATTTTCAAAACAATAAAAGGAGTAATGATTATATTGGTAAATGTCGTACAATTATATTTTTGATTAAATATTGTAGATGGAAGTATGATTAAAATAATTTAAAATGCACGTTAAAAATCAACATTAAAAATTAAATATATTTTTGACGATATAAAATAAAATATATTCAATTTAATCAACTTTATTATCAAGGTTTAGAAATTGAAAATATCAAAAATCATTATCTTAGTTTGAAATAAATTTAGTATCTCTAGGTAGTTCAAAGAATAAAAATTTGGTTTTATTAATGATTTAAAAACACACACAAATCCTTTTTATTATAACTTATAAGGTATCTACATTTGGTATATAACCTTTATTAGCATTTTAGATATACAAAACTTACAGTAATAAAAATAAAACTTTGGAGTTTTTTCTATTCACTAAAAAGGGTGCGACCAAATAAAAGATCAACCCCTTAGGGAAATCTTTTTTGGTTATATTAAAAATGAAAGATACAATATGTTTTTTATAAGACATTTTTTTTGATACCAATTGCTATCATATACATATTTTTGTTTAATATTATTTTACTACAAAAGTATTTATCAAATATGTTTCAACTAAAAATAAATAACCAATTTAAGATATAACATAAACCACAAGATGTCAACATATTAAAATTATAAATCACAGCTCAAGAAATAATTGTAAGGATAAATTGATAATATAATAACATTGGATGCTATGTAAAATATCGTACAAATTTATTTTTTGATCGAAAAAATAACTACACGTATAAGCACTGCATATATTTTTAAAAATGTTCAAAATGCATAGAATAATATCCTACACCTACGATTTTTTTTTACAAATATTAATGTTTAATATTAACAAATATGAAGAATTTGTAAAAGAAAATATCCGAATAATTTCGAAATAACTATCAGAATAGTGTTGTTATATTTATAGATATTAATAATTTTTATTAATAAATACCTAATATTTAATTTTCTTGATATTTGTGAATTAATTAAACCATAAAATGTATTATATCTATATCTATTACATTTTTATTGGATTTTACTAAAATATAAAATAATTTAAAGTCTAATAATTTTAATCATAAAAAATGACAAAATTGTCGAATAATACTAAGCACTATACACCAATTTGACTTTCATATTAAAAACTAATTATGTTAAAGATGTAAACTTGATTAAAACTAGTTTAGTAAAATTTAAATTTAAATTAAAAGGAGTATAACAAGAACGGTAATTTATTAAGCTAAGAAGAAAAGCTCACTTATGTGAAATTCTATGTACCTAAAATTCTAACGACAGATTTTATGGTTATATACTCTATAATGTTAATTTCTCTTCAAGCAATTTTGTTTAAATAATAACTATACTTTAGTTAAAGCCACTATATAATCAAATAAAAAAGAAAATTCATATTTATATTTTAAAAATAAGATTAATAAATCGGATTTTCAAAATAATAATTAAAAAATAAAGTATTATTTTTTTTTTCATCGACTAATATTTTTTTTTGAAGGATTATATTATGTGGTCAAAACTTTAAAAAAAGTTAAAATTTATTATTATTGAAAGAATAAAATAAAACAGGTTGTATACTACATCAGCTAGCAGGTCAAACAAAATACTGTTCATTCAATCAAATGTTATGGTCACCTTTAATGTCGAATACATGGTGTAGAGCTATTGATTTAAATGTAATTTTCATCAGCTTTGCGTTTTGCTCTGATTAAATAGAAAGAGGGGGTTCTTCCATTATGTTCATAATATATACGAGCCAGACGAGGTGGAAATATATGTATAATACATAATACATGTGTATATAAATATGCACTTTATTTACAGTGTATGCTATAATGTACACGCTAACCCCTTTGTGGTTTTATGCTTTTTGATTAAGCTGCTTGTTTAATTGTATGAAAATATTTTTTCCATGCTGTTATTTTTTTTATATTAAATAACACAAACGATTTTATAATATCCATTTTAAGAAGCTCTAAATCTGCCAATGTCTTTTTACTACGTGCATTTCGTATTTTATTAAACGAATGCGTATTTTTTTTTCAAACATAAAACCATTTTACTTGTAGCCAGAAGAAAATTGTGGAAATTTACTAGCCCATAAATAAGTGCTCGTTAGAACCTCTATATTGTAGCAGTATACATTGAGCATTGAACTTTAGCACACATTGTAGGCGGCGTGTGTAAATGAACAATAGCACGTGACGCACATATAATATTAAGAATAGAGGTACACGTCGTCTTAATTTGAAAATATATGGATGTACAATTGGCAAATTTTTATTTTTATTTCAAAATGAATTGTTAGCTTTTATTAACAGACTAGGTATACGACAAGAATTCCATATTTTAAATCTACAATAACGAATTGGTGATTAAAAGGAATGTTATGTTCTCTATTATAATTTTATAAATTAAGTTTGACTTTTAAAATCGAATTATTTACATATATCACACACATACAATAATAACATTACTATTTATATTACACACACAGCACACAAAACCAACACTTCAAAACTCAAGTACTTTTATAGCCTTTGCATTTGTTTCTAAAATCACTAAAATCACAGTACGTTTAGGAGATAATTATATGCTAGAAAAACTTTTGAAAATATTGTAGAATACAGAATAATTATTAACTTTGTCAAATCATACAACATTATTTAAGATAAAATAATATTTTGATTCAATAACTTTAACTTCAGGCTTCAGCACAACACGAATCTTCTTTTTCAATAAACCAACGATAATTAAAATAACAAATTGTCAATGAACAGAAAAAATATTAATTATTTTAACATTACAAGAACATAATACTTGCATTTAATATTATAAAAATATAAAAAAATTTTAAAAAAATTTTAATGAAAAAAAGAAATTTAAATATACGGGTAATAAATTACAACGGTTGAATAAAAAACTTTTTTTTTTATTCATTGGGAAGATAATGGACCTCATTATTAAATATTATTATTTAAAACTTTAAGAGTTTTAACTCAGATTAATAAGCAATTAGACAATTTTAAAACTATTAATTTAAGAGACAAATGCATTTTAATTGAGAAAAACCCATCTACTACAATAAAAATATTAGGTACGTAAAGCATTAATTTATGAAATTATATTCTGAATCGTATTAAAAAATATATACCTATAAAAATATTTTAAAGTTAATACAAATGTACATTTGTTTTCTAGTAAAAAAAAAATATTTAATATTTAAATGATACAGAACTCATTTAGAATTAAATAATAAATAACTAACCTACCCTTAGGTTTTTTTTTAAATTTAACTATGGAATATCATAATTTTTAGTTTAAATTTTTAATAAAAAATCTGAGTATGTTATATACAGAAAATATGACGATGTTGGGGTATATGTTTTAGGGTTGGTTGAATATAGAAATGGAGTACTGTCTTTATTACTAATAACAAAATAGGAAATTGTGACTTATATACTTAAAAAAATAAACTCTATAGGTGGTGCACAAGATTCGACCAATAAATATAGCTATTGAATGATGGAAGATATGATGAGAACAGTTTCATTTTTTTTCTAGTCACCAATCAAAAGTTAAACGTTACCATACATAAATGAAACTTGCAGGGACAGAAGCACTAAAGGTTGTGACATAACCGCTTAACGAGGTTGACATGCGTACGGGGCGGGTATTTGACAAACGACCGTAATGGGATTTTGATGGGTTCACCTTTTATACTCCTGACAAATTAAATTGAGCTAATGCTGCAAGTAAAAATCTAAGTAAACTGTAGGTATAATAAGATTAAAAAATTTCATTACAAAAGTAAAATTATGTTTTTCATTTGTAGAAAATCGAATTTTCTTATAGAAAAATCACAATAAGTATGAACTGTAGTTAATGATTCAAATCTATTATTAAAGTCGTGTATACATAGAACTATGTTCTAACAATGTTAAACTATATTTAATTCAATAATTATAATTTCTTAGCAGGGAATTTATTTTTATATATTATACTTAAATAAACATGGGTTAGTAAACTATAAATATTAATTAATAATTTAAATAATAATACTAATAAAAACGTAATTTTAGTAAAACATAATAATATTATTTGAAGCATTTGAAAATTAGTTTAAGATAATACAAAACCTCTTTTATATTTAATAAAGTTCTTACAAATAAAATAAAAATAAATAACTACTATAATGCAATCAAAGCATAAGCTAATATTAGTCTAGCGGGATAGGTTAAGCTGTAGTTAAAAATTTTAATTTTTTAAATGTTAATTAAATAAAAAAAAAAAGAATCATTCTTTTAGGTATATTACTTAAAATAAAAGTTGAAATTCTAATATTCAACAGCAAAATTATTAAATAACAAATTTTTTCATGAAACCTAAGTTTAATCGTCAGTTTAAAATAATCAGTTTATGTGTAATGCATATTTTTATATGACAAAAAAATGAATTTCTAAAGGAATATAAATTAATAAAATAGCGAAAACAAGCACATAAAACAATACGTCATCATGCGAAGTAAGTAGAAGTATCCCATCTCTCATTGTCAATACTAAAAAAACAAAAAACAAAGTTACGTCGCTCATACTGATATTTCATACAGAATTTGATTGATGGATTATTATAAAGTAGAATAAAAATATTTGGCGAATTCGAATGAGAATTTTCCTTTCAATTTTTTGGATTGATTGATATCTCACGAGTTATCTAAGATTCTATTAGGTTAAGTTGAACAAGATAAAATCAGGAATATAAATGAATGAATGGATACCTAAATTAACTATTTAATAATAATCCAAATTAAATTATCATGTAATATATATTTTACAGATATTGTTAGGTATTAATATTTATACATCTTTATTTATAAAATACCACTTGCAAAAAAGTTCGTGGCTCATAATAATTATTAATGCATAATAGATTTTTGTACATTAGGTACCTAAATATATTTTAAAGTAGGTATATTATGTTTTCTTTGACACGCACATAACATATATCTACGGATTTTATTTTTTAACAAATTAATATTCTAGAATATATTTTCTTCATGGCATTATTCTTTATAATCATACATATTACAACAAATATGATGTAAAAAGCAACATTAACATTTGAATTCATTCATACTTTAAACCAATTGCAATCAACTGCAATCAGTGTAGTTTATTACTTATAAATTATAATGCTTATGTAGTATATTTAATTTTAATTTTGATCGCCAGAACAAAACCAAATATTGTAACGGGACAATAATTATGACATTATCAAAAAGGCTATTAACAGACCAAGCATCTAACATATCTACAACCACCAATCACAGCACAGAACGACCACAACACACCGTTTTAAGGACTTATGGAGGAATTCCAAGCCTCCCCATCTATCATACTAACACCACACGACCCATGAATAGAGAAGGCCACGACGAAGACAACAATACCCCCCTCGTGGTCGTAACCCTAATAACGACTCATATATCATCAAATCCATCACGATAGTAATCACAATAAATAACCGAATAATCGATTTGTTTACTAGTTGGTACGGACAGTAGTAATTATACCAATAAGATTCGGCATAGAGCATCAGTACACTTCCATTTTTTCAACAGTCTTCAACCAGAAAACAATGAAGACCGAAGACACGAAGAAGCATCAAGAGCCTAATCAACGAACATGGACCGATACGATTCCGTGAGCAACTCTCCAAGTATCGCCACAATTGATCGATGATATTGAATCGCAGCGATCAAGAGCCAAACCAATAAGCATCGATGGGTACAATACCGTGTGCAACTCATCGAGTATCACCGCCACAAGTAATCGTACGGTCTGGTCGATAACACCGAACCACGACACCGGGACACGACCTTCCATAGCCGATTTGGACAGAATATACCAGTTATCAGGACAATAATAAAAAGCTAACGTGGTAAAACAGTTTCAAGACATGAACAATTACCATCTAGAGCTACAAGGAGAAGTTCATTTGGACGGGCAATTTCTCAATCAAAAGACGTGACATTGGACGACCAAGAGCTGGAGAAATTATAAACTTTCCTTTTAAGGACATCGATAAACCAATAAAATCCCCCAAGCGCGCCTGATAACCCTCGTTTTACCTTAACAAAGGTTGTGATTAAACGCCACTTATTTGATCGGGCCTAACTCAACTTTCTAGTTGCGTCCAACAATTTGTTAAATTATTTCATGAATTTATATTGTGTTGGGATTTGTGGAGTCTATGTTCACCGGCCACCAAGATAGGCAGCGTCTAGCGACACAACTAATCCCCAATATTGTATATTATATCGAATAACGTTTACAGGTTTAAATAATTATCGCATATACAGGTTAAAATCAAAGTGTTAATATTTATAACAAGCGACCGCATTGCATTATAATAGCGTGTACCGTTTTAATATTTATTTTTTCATCTTTTGAGAAAGTATTAATAATTAACAGCTAAATGCATATTATTAACAACTCTATTTGAGTATACGAAATGTCTTTTAATTTAAAATTTAACCTAACCTAACCCACTCATTCTGGAAGCATTACTATCCCGTTATTCCAAGTTTTCTTTTGATATAACCGAAACGTGTACTACCGCATTTTAAAATCAAAAATAAAAGCTATTTACCAAAAAAAAATGTTTAATTATTACAATAATAACAATGTAACACGTGATGTTACGTATTGTCACTAAATATATTTTATTATAAATATTGTTAATTTTATAATCCCATTTGATAACTTTAACAATCGATTTAATTTAGTCGTGTTTACGTTAATACAATAATGATAAATTAAAAATAATAATAATAATAAATCAAAACAAAAACTATTTTAAGGGAATTAGTAAAGAAAACCGCATATCAGTTTCTATAACAATTTCATGGTTGGTGTTTATTCATGCGTATTATCCACTTAAGTAATTATTTATTGACAGTTCAGAAAAAGCGGATAAAAAGCTTTCGAAACCCTTAAGTTTAAAAGAAAAGTATTAAGCCCTATAGTAGTCAAGCATGGCGTACTCCTGCTACCACATGATCAATTTTGTATTAAAAACCGGGCGTTACCCAAAATCAACCTAAAATTCAGCGCTTACAGAATTTCTATTAAAACAGAACAAGATGTATTCAATTTTAGTTTGATAAAGTATAATTTATACTACCTTTGTTAAATAATCACGACCCGAGGGTAATCAAACTTAATAATATAAATTAAATTAATCTTTTTTTTGGCAATATACATTTGTTAAGTCGAGTACAACCTAGCTAATTATTTTATGGAAAAAGATAATATAAGTTGAATTTTATTAATACCAGGAAATAACTTTTAAACTAAATCAACAATTAAAAAAAATAATAATAATAGGTACATAATCTTTTAGAAACAACTTTAAGTCTCGGTGAAAATAAAATATAAAATAAATGCATTACCTTTCTTAATTACTAAATATTAAGCTATTGAAGAAATTAAATTTAAATGAAAAAAATTATATAATTATTTAAAAAGTTAAATTATTAATTGAATAATATATTCAATAATAGAATAAAACGTAACATAAATAACAAGTATAGGCTTTCATTCTATTCTGTGGTTTTACAAACTACAAAGCAATATGAAATATGAATATTATATCTGAATTAATCAATCTCGCATGAGTTATTATTAAGCTGTAAGGTATTTAAATCGGTATTAATGTGCGGGGTATGATTGAGTTAGATTATTTAAACTCAGAATTATTACGTAATTTCTTAAGTTAAATCAATAGAACCTATGATCACTATATAATTTTCTTATATCTTTATTTATAAAAACTAATTATCAAGTCCAAACATATTATAATATATAAGTAGATCATACAATGATTTCATATACAGAAAAAGTTTAATAATCATTTATCAAAATATATTTTAAAAAAAATATCAAATGTAGATAGATTTGTGTACCTATTACGAGAAAACCATTAAAAATATAAAAATAATCTTGTAATTTTTAGTCTTTTTTTTTTTGATAAAAATGAAATACAAAGAGGAAAAGTCAGTAATCTATTTTATTACATATATTACATTACTACCTACATTTTCCACCTTTTTTCGTTACTTAGCAAAAATACATAGCTGAAAGTATTGAATAGTATTTAAATATAAAACATTAAAATAAATACTACTCATTAATCTTTGAGTAAATGAAGTGGTATTACGATATTAATAGTTTATTATACATGTATTATGGAATATTATTAAATATTGATTTTAATAGAAGTGGTCTAGGGTTTAAAAAGTCAGACTAACATATTATGAACAAATAAAAGAGATAATTTATACTTTCTACGAGTTTGCGACCTTTTTCTTTAATGATTTCTTGTACACGTTACCGAATAATACTCTTTTACCCTATTATTCTTCAATATATTTCAGAATAAGAATCTTATTTTGTCCACATAGTCATATAACAGAAATTAAAAATTAGATACCATTGCTAACCGCAACACTTATAGAAAAATAATAATAATTATGAACATTCATCAATTTCCAAACAACATAGACCATAATTAATTATGAAACAAGACAAACATTAGATATAAAGCAATTCATTTATATATAAATATACACCAGGTGAAAATAAAAAACGAATTTTTAAATAATGAATACATCACTGCAATGTTAACAATTAATATATTTATAACAACAATTAAAGTAACATCACTGTCATTCATCACATTATACCAAATAATAATTATTTTTAACATTTTTAACTTTTAAAATAACATATTATATACATTGAAAAAAGTTGATCTTTTTAGTGTATAGATTTGAAAACATACTATCTCAATAATATAAGATTTAATTAATGAGATTAATGGATATTTTATACCAAAAAAACGTTTGTTTTTTTTTTATGAACATAAAATTACATAGTTTAAGTTATTTATATGATATATTTACCGTATCTAGACAAGTGTTCATCATTGGCACAAGGTATGTTTCCGTTTGGTTCAATTCGATCAAGATACTCCTCAGAATAACCATTGAATTGCAATTTACTTGGAAGTGCATCCCGAGATGTTCTATTGCGGTCAGGATCTTCTTTAGAAATAGCTGGAAAAAAATATGAAATTAATATAAATGTTATGAAACATGATGCAAAATATTTTTAAATCATACATGCGATACAAAACTTTTTCATTTTAAAATATCATAAATATATTTTATACTGTATACTAAAAATGTATCTTTTAGTCTAAAGTAAAAAAAAGAGTTTATCTGTATCACCATTTGAAGAAGATTTACATGATTTCTTCAATATGTATAGCTTATATTTTTATTTTATTTTTTTTTATTAAACATCATACTTTAAGGTGAACAAATATATTAAACAAATCTGTGTCAAACATATATACTCAAGAGTTTTGTCGAATATGTATAAGTTTATTCATCAAAATGATAAAATAATAAAAGGTTAAAAAATATTAGCAAATATCAATTCAGCACAATATTGACTATATAACCCATTAAAACTACATTAAATAGATTATTAATGCGCTTACAAGTCCCACGAGTTACGGAAATGAGAAGACCAAAATACCTGGATTGAATATAAATGAAAATATTTAGTTAGCAAAATATACACTACAGTTTTATAATATGTTTAATTATTTAAAAGTAAATAAGAGGAATTCCCAAATATATATTATTATCAATGATCGACTATAAACGATAAGTGTTCTTATAAATATATTTGAAACTATTTGAATAAATAATCCAGTTTAGTTAAATAGCTAACAATTATAAAATACATATTAAATTGGAATACAATATAGTTATCAAAATTATGATACACGTATCATTATATAAAATTTCACCATTACGAGTATAGTGAAGTATTGATTCTATAATTAAATATTTTCTATTCCTCGTTTATCCAATATTAAATTATATTAACAAAATATATTGAATGTACAGTTATAAACTAAAGAAAACTAAGTATAAAAATAATAACATTTAAAATTCACAAACAATCGCAAGATAGTCAAATATTAAAATACCAAATATTTTAGTTGTCTACAATTTAGCAGTATTTGTTAACACAATTTGTTTAATAAAAAATTAAAATAAATATACTTTTTTTTACGTGGAATGAGAATTTTTACGTTTGTAAAAAATTACCGAAATAAAGTACAAAAATGATATTAATAATATATGTATAATTTTTTGAAACTATACAATAATGAATAGATGTTTTTTTTTTTTAATTAAATTAAATTTGATTTGAATAAATTCAAGTCAGTTCGTTTTGTATAGTTAAACAATTTGTAAAATTTAATATACAGACGACATCATCAACTATGAGAACCCTTCGAATTCATAATCAAAATGTAAATCGTATTATATTTTAAAGTTGAAAAACTATTCGGTTGAAACAAAAAAGTCTTTATTAATTTTGCCAATGCGTATTACCTTTGATTGTCATTCACATAATTCATTACTTAATTAAAAATGTTTTTAAATATACTACACATAAATTACCATAGATAATATATTCCAGTTTGAATAAAATTATAGTAAAACAATTAACACTAAAATGAAAAAATAAAATGACACAAAATAAAAATATGAGTGATTCAATCTATACAGGTAGATTCGTTACTTAAAATTTAGTAATAACACACATTTTTAATTTCAAATTTTGAAATAGAATATTTTTTTGAAAACTTCGATAAAAAAAATCGAACTTCAACAAATAACTAAGTTGTTAGAACTTAAAAAATATATATATGTATATATTATGTATAGTTTATTAAAGTGAATGGATCAACATTTTAAGGCACACCACTAAGCGTAAATAAACTTAAAACAATTACATGTAATTTATCACCTTGTTCAAATTTGAGTTTTTAAGAAATATAATTTTTCTTTAAAAAATTTAAAAATAATAGTGAATATATATGTATAATATATATACATACTAAATAATTAATTAACATCTAATAAGTTAACATTAAAATATAATTTATTATGTTAATTTTTCGTAATAATACAATATATTATATTTTAAAATATAATAATAACTTGAAATATAATTATATGTTTAGTTAAATATGCACTTTAAAAAATATGGGTACCTAATAAAAAGAGTTTCATTTTTCAGGCCAAAACACATCATTTCAGAATTAATGATACTTATTATTTTGTTCATTTAACTATACAGCAAAACATTTTTTTTTTTTTTTACTAAAGTAATTCTTTAAAAGGTTTGGGTAGGTTATTATGGGTTTACTTCAAATAGGTATATCCATATTTTCAGTTTATAGAATCAGATTAAGGAAATAATGACTTTTATTTTCAGCGATTAACATTTTTAAAGTGATTTAAATATATATAATTCAAAACATAAATATTATTTTTTATACAATAAAAATATAAATTGTTAAATCATATCGCGAGATAATATACTTATCTATAGGTAACTTAATAATATAAGTTATTTAAATGCATAAAAACTGTGCGATTTTTTTTTATTAGACAATTACTGGTTAAACATAGCTGTGAGTTGTACAATACAATTGGCTGATTAATCCGAAATATGTATTTAAATATATATATAAAATAAATATGTTAATTTGAAGTTCATACATAATGCTAAAAGTAACTATATTCAAATAATTAAAAATAAACTTGATAGTAAATTGAAAGTAATCTTACAAAATATAATTGTAGAAAAATAATTTAAATAAATTTAACAAGTAAAAAATTAGAGAACAGTATATAATAATTTTAACCAACTTTAATAATGCATTACATAGGCATAAGTAGCTACTTTAAATTATAAATTACTGAGTTTAATTTAGATTATTGAAATATATTAAGAACACAACTAAACGATGATCGAACATAATAACATAGTTCAAACGAATAAGAATAGTAATAAATTATATAGTAATACATACAGAATATTATACTATTACAAACAGTAATAATACACAAACAAATAGCACTATTTCAGAATTTTTATAAAACCAAACATTTACTAACAAATTATTTTGCGAAAACTGTTGTTGAATATTATTTTAAACGAAAACTGCAATATACGAGTATTCAATGTATTATTTTTAGTAGAAAAATTGCAAGGCAGAAAGACTTCTGCTGATCGACAGGAGATCTGAAATCACGAACCGTAATGTGTTCCGACAAATACGCCAAACTTATTGATTTGTGGATTCGGGGAGATTACAATCGTTGCCGATTTGTCTGGATTTACCAACTTGTGTATGGTTGGAAGTTATCCGTGTCTTAAATCCCGAGGGGATGCAAGTTATCAAGGGACGCACACACCCAATGCGGTGTATAGTATATCTCATTTGCCATTCGAGCACTATAGGTGACATGCATGTGTTTCCTTCTCCATAAGGCATTTTTATTCCCATAAAATAAAATAAAAACGATATTTTAATCGAAAACACGGGCTTAATTGAATTACATGACTTTCAAGTGAACTAATTGAAATGAGCTAATAGGTGAGGCAATTGATTTATTTTTGACGCGTAGGCGATTAAACTTCTCGATTCATTAATCAACATGCAACCCTCATTAATGTTTTTTTAATGACTCTAGGGGAATATTTAATTATGTAGACATCTTATTTAAGCAACAAAATATTACAGTTGGAAAATTACTAGGTGTAATTGAAAAGCACTAAAATTAATACATTCTTTCAACAAAAATAAAACGGATGTTGAAAAATTAAAACACTTTTAAACTAATATAGCTATATCTCATTTCGTGAATAAAATAATTAATACGTGAGTAGTGTTATGAATGGTAGTAATATAGAGAGCTGGCTATGTTCCATATCGTTTGGTATTGCTATACTGTAAAAAGGTTCCAGTCCATAGAACTTAACACAATTTCTAGAACCATAAACGTGTTCCAAACGATTAGAAGATATTAGACCTATGCATTAAACACGTAGATTGTACATCATAACTAAGATAATACTAACCAAACATAAGTTATACTTAATCAATAAAAAAACTATACATAGATAAACGAATATTAGTTTGTTTATTTGATAGTTATAACTTAAAACTATTATAATATATAAACAGAATATATTCTAAAATAATCGTTAACATTCCTATTTTACCTAAAAATATATAAATTAAAATAAAAAATTGGAAAACTATGAATAAGGTTAATGGACAATAACATACACATCATACTGTAATAAAATACTATTTTACAATGTTTTAGTCTTTAAAAAGAAAATAATACAATAAATATACTTAAATTACTGTGACTTATAATGATATAAAATAATTTATAATGCTATATAGATAAGTGGTTTTTTAATTGTTTAACTACAAAATATCATTGAAACTAAATAACTAAATAATTCGATGATAAAAATAAATCATAAATAATAATTTCAACAAACCTAAAGATATATTTAATAATATAAATAATAAATATATTGCACCTGTGTATTTTAATCGATGAAATAAATAGTTATTTGAAATTATATTCACATAATTTTTATAGGAAGTTTTATATTTTATGAAAATTCAATTCATGTATTATAAATAACTTATTTATCATATAGAATTTGCCAACGTCTAAAGATACGGTTAGAGTTTTGCGTAACAATAAAGCTGGGTAGTCCATGTCTAAAAACTTAACACAAAACAACAATACATCCCAGCCATTAATATATCAAAACCATTATACTGTTACAGAGCTGTTAGGGGTCTTTCTAGTTTCCATTATTGTTACCAAAAACAACAACTACGCCAACCATTGGACGATTTAATATTTGAATTAATGTATCTAGTATATGACGCATATGCAGATGAGTTATTACCTATACTAATTTTTTTATTTTTTATATGTACAATAATTCTGTCGTTTTTCAAATTAGTATACAGTGAACCCTTCCTTAAATGACACCTCAAAGTCCAAAAAGAGGACATTATTTTGGAAACGAGAGCATTTATCCTACTTATCAATAGGTAAACCTTTAAATATAGAACACTCTAAACAGTCTAAACAATGGACACTTTATGGCTAAATTTTAATAATTTGTATTGTAATTATTACAATATGCATTTTACATTTTTACATATTATTAGGTATATTATTTATGGTTATCTTAACAGTCGTAGAAAGTGGCCGTCTCACTCGAAAATTGATTTTATTTGAAAAAATAACACATAAATATATTCATACATACAAATAATATAATTAAATATTTCATTATATATTTTTAAACCATTTTTAAAAATATATTTTGATATTGTTTAGTTTTTTATTTACTTTTCTATACCCCTCTAAATTGTGAACAACATTTCAGTGACTGTGAGTGTCCGGACTTTAGAGGTTTCACTGTAATACCATTAGTATTTTAAGGGAATTCATAGTACGTTTATCAAATAATTATTCTAAAGCTAAATTATTACATAAGGCAGGCCACTATATATCATTACATGAATTTATAGAAGATGGTCATAAAAACATAACCTACAATGTTTGAATTAATGGCAAATTTGACTATTTAATTTATTATTAAATAGTATAATCAAATTAATGAAATAATCAAAAATTATCAACATAATAATACCAATTAAAGATTTTTGTAAATTTTAATAACTAATCTGATGCTTTATCACCTAATCTAAACAAAGAATACGTCAACATATAAGGTGGTTTAACAACTGAACGGCATTAAGTACTTATTTCGTTATTTCAATAATATTCATTAGGTACTTATAAATTACATTTTAATAATAACCGTAATACATAAAACAAATATAAGGTCCATTAGTAAATATGACAAGGTAGAAATTTTGGTTTTACCAAGTACGATTTTTTTCAAAAAATAAAATTAAAAAAATATTACATCATAATGTCTTTGGGTTTTCTTATTAAATCAGCTTTAAGAAAACAGCAAAGAACTTGGGAATACAAAACTAAAACTGTCACTAAAAGTGATTGATATTAACAACTATTATTACTATGCTTTGTATACATGTGTGCATAAAATCTTATTACAAAATTACATATTGATAATTGAAAAATAAAGTTCAACTTGGACAAATTAAAAGGATAGATACTTATTATTATAATTAAGTTCCTATTTTCTAGTATATTAGATATTAATACATTTGGTTTATAATAAAGCCAAACAAGCTGCAAGTACTATATGAGAACTTTAAAAATAATTGTTTGGATAAATTAATGCAATAATCACAAAAAAAAAAACATTGAAAACACGTTTAAGTTCATTAGGTTCAATCGAATAAACTTCCCCGCCTAAATTAATTATATGATTTCAAATACAAAAGTTAAAATTGTCAGCCAACTATCAAAAGGAATGTAATTTACCAACAGCAACCAATAAAAACATTAATCCAAAAATATAATTTTTATACGATTGAAATTAAAATGAATAAGTTTAAACGACAAACTCAGAGAAATTATTGTTAGTTTTGTATATCTTTCAGTCTAACCCAGTTTTCCCTGGAGAAAAGAATGAACGTTGTATGTCCAATTTATTACATTAAGATTGGGAACTTTTTTCACCGCTTCCAGCATAAAATCATATAAACGAAACTATTCCAGATGAAAAACGTTATTTATAGTACCCAGAAAAAGTACAAGTAATATTTTTCAGTCCATTTAAACCAAAAGTGTACATCATAGGAAAAAAATAAACAAATCACAGTATATTACTTACTTAAAAATTGGAACGATGTGTTCAAGAACAATTTTTACACAACTAAATCAAAAAGGACACACGTTGGATAGTTGGACTAGTTTTAAAATTAAAATATTTATTTTGATTTCACATGTAGCTAAAATATTCAAAAAATCATTAAATTATATAATAAGAAAATAGATTAATATCTATAATAAATAAACCTTTAACTAAAAAATATATACGTTTTAAAGAACATACACATACATATTAGTTCTTAATATTACAAGTATATTATAATTATATAGTTACCTAATTACGTTTAAAAATAATTTAATTTATAACTTAAAAGCTAATAATATTTGTAATTAGAGTTTAAGTTAAATTCAAATAATTTATAAAAATATCATAAATCAACATTTCTAAAATTTATTAAACACAATATGAATTATCACTACCATGACGAAATATACTCTATGCATTATTTATATTGGTTATCTTTATATAAAAAAAAACTATTTTAACTATCAAGACACAAATTATACTTATAAGTATAGGTGAATACAATTTAATCAATGAATGTAAATAAAATAAACTAAATTTAACTATAGCATTATAATGGAAAATTAATTGTTTTAAATTATATAGTACTTTATGATTAAATAATAAATTAATTAAAATTTAATATAACAATACTTACTTTATTCTTTACTTAATAGGTACTACGTATATTATATAATAATATTAACAGAATTTTTTATACTATAAATAGTTTTATAAAAATAAGTAAGACTTGTATGCAAATATACAATAATTATTTTTGACAATATTCATATATTTCCATGAGAAAACATTACTTAAAATCAGACTTTATTTGTGGAAAAAAAATTATGAGCACCAATAGAGACATAATATCACGCATAGCAGTCATAAGTAAGTCAAAACATTTGTATGAGTATAAAAATGAAAAACTGTAAAATAATGTATGAGTAGTTTGTTATTCCTTGAGAATAATGGTAATGGTAGAAAATGAAAAAGCGCTACAATGAAAGAAAGAGAGAAAATAATACCAGAGTATTGAAAAATAACAAATATTATAAGCTGAAGAAATGAAGGCGCCTGATAATAAATTACTGTTATTTATAAATAATATTATAGCTATCCTTATAGAGGGTTATTTAAGAAGCAGAAATAAGTTTCATTATCTAATGTCTTATATACCAATTGTTTCTAATTAATTATATTATTTAGTAGTACCTATATCTACTATTTCCTTTTATTTTTAAATAATTAACACAAAAAACATGATAATTTATTTTAAAACTAAAGGGAATATCAAGATTTTTAAATATTCATGATAATGAAGCATCTCAGAAGAAATATTTGCAGACTAGCCTAAATCTTTGAATTTTGGAAATACAAAAAATTCAAAGCTAAATTGAAATATAAATATTTTTACATAAAAAATTTAAGAACTAAAACATTAAAGAGTCATAAATAATTAATTAGATGTTTTAGTTATTTAAAATCTTAAAAATATAAAACGCTTTAATCAATTCCATCAATTGAAAATAGAATAACCTTATATTTTCCCAAATAGATAAAGTTTTCCTACCTATAGATATTAAAAATTAATAATAGCTTTAATTATATAACATATATTAAAAATCTTTGACCTCGTCAAACCATTATCAAACAAAACAAACAATTTCATTCAATTAATAAATATTAGTAGTATAAGAAAAACAACAAAATTATTTAAATACTTAATTTAAGCAATTTAAACTTTAAAAATTTATCAAATTAATTGAAGTTGTTGGAAATATTATGCTTTTATATATTCATTTACGAAAAAAATGAATGACAGTTTACCAATTTACATGCGGATACAAATAAAATGTGTTTCATATAGGTAAGGTTATATTGCCAATATTTACTAAAAAAAAAAAAATTATATCTATTATTTTTATTTCAACATTTCAATATTGTTTTCTATTAATAAAAAAATTGAATACGACACTGTAATGTCACTTTTGGAAAACGCATTAACATAATATGCTCAAGAAAAAAATGAAAACAAATACGAAACACCTGTACAACATATTATATTATGTATCTCCATTTTACAATAAAATTAAAATATTCAATAAATGGTTGAAACCAATATGTATATCAGAAGTATCACAATAAATACAAGTAAACAATATGAATTTATCAAAAATTATATTACCTACACAATTACATGTAATTAATTGAAATATAATAAAGAATTTAATTCAAAATAATTAAATTTAAATTATCAAATATATAATGTGTATCCACATAATTATTAGTCTACATATTACAATTATTCTATATTATTATACATTTTTTTCGGAAAAATTAAGTAAGTGTTTATCTTTTTCATACCATTAATATATTTTGTTCACAATCTGAATGTAAATATATTATAAAATAGAAATTAAAGTAAAGCAAAAGCAAGTAGGGTATTATTTTGCTGCATAGCAAGTGTTAAGTGAATCACTAGTAACAAATTTTTGATAAAACCAAAAAATATTTATTGACAATTAAACGAAAATTCAAAATTTAAATTGTCCATAAATAGCTCATAAATATTCAAAAAACTTTTAAAATTTTGACATGTAAAGAAAATAACAATATAAATACTACCTGGGATAAAATTTTAAGTTTCTATAATTATTTGTTTTTGATTATAACAAAATTTATTAATTAATTTTCTCAAAAAAAGATTTTTTATTTCCATAATTTTTTTTGTTTAACCCAATTATTAAAAAAAGTAAATGAAATTTTATACTTTTGACCTCCAAAAACAATAATTCAATTCAATTTTCTACCAGAACTACCAGAAACCAGCTCTTAGTTAAAGATCTAAGTATTTTTACTATACATGTCATTGGTTAATTAATACATTCATTGATCCACTAGTAATCTAAAAGGTAAATATAAATATATAATACACAACGTATATACTATATTATATTATATTTTTACGTATTACAACTTAAATTAACATTTCTAAATCAACAAACAAATTGTCCAAAATGTTTAATAATTAATATATATTTACATTTTTAATTATTTTTAGAGAGGGTGAGTTTTAAATTTATTTGCAACACAAAACCTATTAGTTTTACATTATAACTACGTCATGTGGGAACCGCTGGTAAATTCAGGGAAAATAATACAAAATGAGATATGAGGGATTAAACGGTCCTTTTTTGTCCCTATTTTGTGTCCTTTATTGCTTTATACTAAAATGTATCCAAAGGCAAGCATTTAGTTATCTGTAAATAATATAATGCATGATAAAAAATAATAATGGCTCATATACACCGTGCTGGATACATAAAAAAAAAGTAAGAACAAAAGTGGAAACAATAGTGTATCATTACATATGTAAAAAATGTATACCTAAACAACAGCAGAAGATAATATTCAATTTCTTCTAAAACATACAAAATAAGACGTGGGTAATACATTATTGTATAATGTATATTCATTATTTGAAACCGTAAGGGAATTTAGGAGTTGATACTAGGATTTTGATTTCGGAAGGTAATAAAAAAAAAAGAAGAAAATAAAAACGTCAAAAGGGTCAATATCCAAATGGATGTTAACATTTGTTCGAACATAAATAATAATGGCTATGCAATTCCACGGAGGAATAAACCATAGTCTTCGTTATAAAATAAATATGATCAAAAACTATTTCATAGTTAAATAAATATACAATTTAAACTACCCACCGTATACAATAATACAATATATAAAAAAAGAATCAGTTATAGTTCGTTGTTCTATCAATTATTGTTTATTTAACTTTATATTATAATTATATATATATTGTATACGAGCATATTATATGATTATGATAAAATAAAACATAAAATTAAGGGTATACCTATTATCTATATCGTAAGTTGCATAACAAAATAAAAGGCTCTTAATTTAAAAAAGAAAAACTACTAAAATTTACAAAACTATAATTTTTTATGACAGATTTATAAAATGTTATTAAGATACCTATAAATGGACGAGAAAAAATCCAAAAATCAATTATCTATCGAACAAAATCTTTACGAATAGATTTACAAAACGGTATATTGATAAAGTCATCCGTCATTACCTAATACATTTTCCTAAAAAACACTTTGGTACTTTAGGTCCATATTTTATACAAAATTGGGATTAATAATTATATTCTTTGAAACTGATAATTTTTCATTCTTAAAACTACACAAATTATCTACATAATATTAATATATTATTGAATTATTATAATTAAAGTTATTTAATAAAATATATTTGTTACTTATACAGTACTAGCTGATTATGCGATTTATAATTTATTTTTAATAATTTTTAATTATAACGTGTTGTAGTACAAGTATTAAAGTCCTTTGAAATTATACAAAAAAGAAAATTTTTAAATTTAAACATATGAAAACCTAAAAACTGACTATATTTTATAGTTAAAAAATAACAACACAAATAATGAACAACATAAATACGATAGTATAAGTAAATATTGTAAACACTCGTAAAATAACAATTGGACTAAAATATCTAAAGTTTTTAATACATTACGTATTTGTTTTATTTCCTTTTAGGAAATTTTAAAACAATTCATATAGGTAATAAAATAATTTTTTATGAAATTATAATAGTTAATACGTCTAAATTAATAATTTATATAAGTGTGTTGTACAGTGTAAAAAATGTACGTGTGTTGCATTACTTAAATCATAATTATTTTTAATTATTCAGATAGCATAACTTTGAATAAATATTTAATTTATAATGGAGTAGGCACACTGATGAAGCAGTTTAATACTCTCTAAATATTTAATATATTAGTATCTATATTATACACATTAGTATAATATCTATAAATGATTAACTTTATGAACATTTGCATCAAAACCAAACATCGTATTTAATCCAAATTTTCAACCAACCATAGTAATGTATTTATATTATAAATTCGCTGCAGTAAAATAAAATAATTAATTAAAATGACTTCTACCTAAATAGATGAGATTCTATCTATCTGTTATTTTTCTTTAACCCTTTCGGTCCCGACTGTTTTTTCTTTGTTTTAATTGTAAAAATAAATGTATATTACATTTATGGCTACATTATAAAGTGGTTTATTTTCTATAGAAACATATGGATAATGCGATTGATACATGATAATTTATCATAAATACATAAACAAGGATGTGAGATGTTGTTGATAGTGCTCGTATAACCACCTGGGTTACAGCTGCGTCACATATGCACAATGAACACAATGCACACAACAATAATATCAAAATAGTTTACAATCACATATAATTTGAAATTATTTAATTTGTTAAGTGTCTATTGTGTGAAAGATGTGATTTATTTTAACGATGTATTATATAGTTAGATTTTAAATTCTTTCATTATATGTTATACATAATATGTATATATTCCTCGTTTATTTTGTATAGTTTTGTATAGATAAATGTTTATATCTATATGTTCTGAATTTAAAAAGGATAAAATACATACCATTTAAACGAGATACTTTAGGAAAGTTAAAAAAAAAAGGAAGTAATATACCTATCACACGAGTATTTTAAATGTTCAAAGGAATAAAATTTGTCAGTTATCTTTATCGATTATAAATAATTAAACGCTGCAGTTAATGTATATCTATATATATATATATATAAAAGAAAAATTATTAGAATGTGACAACAGTTTTATAAAAATATTCAAGAACCTCACAGAGATAAAAAAAAAAAAAATGAAAATTTAAATGATTTTTTATTTTACAATCTGTAAATTTGTTCACGTAAAGAACAATAAGTTAAATAAGATAAATCGTAGATCTGGAAAGGACTTCAATTTCAGTGTAGTTGATATATTTACATATGTCAGCATATTATTATTTAATATATCAAAATAGGTACTATATTATAATATAAAGAACGGGTTAAGATAAAATAACCTTTATTATTTTGTAAAAGGAATTGTATTAAAATGTAATTTTGGATTATTCATGATACAGTATTAAATATTCATTAAATATCTAGAAGTAGGACTTAATAGATAATAAAAAAAATCAATTTATTCCCTAAAAATATTGAAATATACACTACAAATGTACAAAAAAATAATAAGCACAACAATTAACGACTATCAAGTGCAACTGAATTTCTTGATGATCTATTGAAATATCAAAAATAGCTAGATCATTTAGTGAATTTAAAATAAATTCAATATAAAATATTGTGACAAATGACAAATAAGAACAAAAATAAAGTAGAATATTCACTGAAAAGCATGATGTGAAATAAATTTAAATACAAATAAAAGACAAATTATTTGAATTACTCTTAATGACTTGAAGAGTGATATAGAGACAAAAGTGAAACTTAATTCTTATAGGTACTTTTTATTTAAAATCATAAGTTCATAACATAAACCTAATCAATAGGTATATAGTTCAAAAATAAAAAGTTGGTGAATTATAGCTCAGCTGTAGAATGGTTTTTTAAACGTCAATTGTAGCTTGTTTTGTGTAGGTCATTATTATGGATATACTAAATTTGTATTTAATGATAAATCATTGTAAATAAAAACGATTTTAAATAGACGTCCTGTAAACCTATATATATATATATATATGACTATAAATGTATTGTATTAAATATTTTTGTATTGCCAGTTATTTATTGTAATATTATTAGCATGGTAGGTTGAATTAATTTTGACCAAAAATATAGCATTTAATATTTTACCATTTCATTCATTATATTAGTACCTATAGATTTATACAGTATAATGAACTTTTTAATCAACATCGATTAATTGTAAAACTGTGTGATTGTATAAATAATCGATAGTTTAAAATTATTCTAAATATTTAAAAAAATATTATTATGTATACATATAGAAAATTTATATAATTTCAAATTTCCATAAATAATATTTTTGAATTACAAGAAATTATTTAAAATCATAATTTATCGTTTAAATATCTTATTACATAAAATTTTAACTTAAAATATATAACAAATAAATAAAGGTACTTATATTATAAACATGATAGCAAAATATCGAAAAATAAAATAAATATATAAAAATCAAAACATAATAAATTGTATACTAACTTATACGGTCAATATCGCAATAGGTTTGCTATATAACTAAATGTATGAATAAATAATATTATTATTGATTCAAAATATAAGACATGGCTAAAAATATCCTCGTTTGATATACCTATATTACATATCCCTATGTAATATACTGTGCAAAAGGATAATCCTAGTGTTTACTTATGCCCCTACGGCGCTATTGTTATTTTCATTTCTGTGGAAATTCACCATAAATCATTGAACATAACAACAAAAGCTCATATACGATAGATGTTCTGCAAATATGTCACTTTATAATCTTACTTTTACAAATGGCTTATACCTATATGAATGATTCAGATATATTGTTTAAATTAAGGTTTTTGAAAAACTACATTTAGTAATACTTACTAGATATCTAAAACTAAATATTAACATAAAACAAAGCATAAAATGCATTTGAAAGAAAATATGTATCCTGGAATTTTATAATTTATTTGAATAAAACTTAAATTTTACTTAAAATTATTATAAACATAAGCTGTTCTTTTTTTCATGATATTATAGCTATTATATCAATCGACAATTATACTTAATGACTAATGTACTTAAGTCTTAATTTTTAAATATATATAAACTATAATTAAAAGCAAACAATATTCGATAAAAATTGTATTTATTATAAAACAGTTTTATTGTATTTTCTATAGACACGTAGGCATGTAGCTTATATTTATCAAAATATTAAGATATAATGTACAAAGGTAAGATGAAGAACAATTTTAATATTATTTTTGTAAATTGGTTAAAAACTATAAAAAAACACGATCAGAATTAAATAGGTACTTTATAACATTCTTAAAACCAGAATAAAATGTCCATCACTCAGCACCAAGTCTTAAAACCATGTTATGTACAAATATTCTAAAATATATTTGATTCTTGTGTAAAGATCAAAAATAAAAAATAAAATAAAATAGTATATACACTAAAATATAGTCATAAACTTTATGGATATTGGACATCCATTAATATATTTTATACACTCCAAATATTATAGAAATAACCCATGAAATGTATCCAAAATATGTTAAATTAAAAAGTCAAATAATTTCTAATTTCTTATTTAAGTATAAATATACTATTTTATAACGATTGAATATATTATAAAAATTGTTCATAAAATATGACCAAACGAAATCCACAATATTTATAACATATATATAATAACCTAAAAAACAGGTGTTATAAGAAAGAACGAATTCACATAAAACCCTTAGGATAAAGACATCCCCTCTAAAAGATTTTAAACGACAAGTTTATCTCCAACGGAAAATGGGGTTAACTTATTCAAAGACAAATACCAAAGCTTTTAAAGTCAGCACACTTGACAGTTGAAAACACGGGTTGTATCGAAATAAATAGTATAGTCCAATTTTCATTTTACTCTCTTTTATTGTAAAACGTATAATATATTAAGTATTAAATAATATACGTTTTATATTGTGACCTAAAATAAATATTGATAATTATTGACAATTGTTTTTTTCAAAAAGCTCAAAAATTAAAATATAAATAAAAACATTTTACTGTTGATTCTTGATTAGATGATTAGATATAATAGACACAAACAATAAATAATATAAGGCAAAAAGATTTACATTTTATTTAAGAAAAAATACGTGATTTAATGCGATGTGAACATTGAGGCTAGTAGCATATTATTGGTTTGGTTTTTATGATCTACACATGCGCAGGGTACGGCAAGCATGCGAGTCGAATGACAATTAGGGTTTAAACTGTTTTCCGGAACTCAATGCACGTATATTTACCGATTTTTATATTTATTCTTATTTATCTTTTCATTCTACGTCCAATGTATCAACTTACAGACTTATTTTAAAAAAGCAACAAACGGTAATGACACAATTTGGAATACTGAAAATATAATCTGTGCAACACTATTTCAACGACAGAATAATTTCATTATATGTAGTACAATAATTTGACTAATAGTTAATATCTAAATTATATGGATATTATTTATTTAAAAAAATATTATTATTATTATTATTTTTTTTTTTTTTTTTTTTTTATTAACGGAACAAATAATTTCAATCTGTATATGTAACAAAAATACAATAAGTAATACATTTATTTAACAGGGCTTGACGGCTTGATTGAAGGGGGCGGGGCGTCCAGTGACGCTACTTCAGCTATTTTAAAAAACAAACGGTTGTTTCTAAGTTTTAACCAACCTTCACTTGGAAATTTTCGAATATTATCACCTGGTAAATGATAAGTTCAATTCGACATACTACTGCCCTATGCCAAAATAAGTAAAGTAAAACGAATAGGTAACATCTGGAACATGTATTATGTTATGATTTTATTACAACTACCTACTTAATACGTATTAACTTGGAAACCAGAATATTTTATAAAAATTATTAATGTATTACCGAATTATCGATTTAATTTATTAAGTTTATTTAAAGTTAAATACACATCATAAATCCTAACGTTAATTTAATCTATAGAATTAACACGCGGTAATCTGTAACTATTTTATGTATCATAAATGTAAAAGTACATACTGCAACACATGTTTAGCACCCCTGCCTAATGCCTATGCATGAAAATGAATCATCAGCCAGACGTCTAACAGCCAAGGCAAACATGAGACGAGTGAGCCTCGAGGCAATAATTGTCATACCGATAAAAAATTTATTTAATTTCAGCGAAAACTATAATAATATACCTAATTTTGATATCATGACGTATACAATTTTGTATGGGACAGATATTGTTAATAAATACATTTGAGTTTATAAATGTGTAATAATTATTAAATATACTACACTATTTTTGTTAAAACTATTTTTACTATTGATATTTACAAACACATATTATTTATAAATATTAAAGTTTATAAGAATATCAAACTATCAAAGTGATAATGATGATCCGATTTAATGCATAATGTCTTACAATATTCTGTAATAATTATTCATGGACGTGTATATTACTACATCGTAATCTATAAGGAAGTTATGAATGAGTCATAACAAAAGAATTATGAAGATAATATTATTATTATTATTTCATTTAAAACGAAATGATTACAAATAAAAATATACATTTTAATGATTTCTAAAAATTAAAGTTTCGGTAAAACACTGAAAACGAAATAACCTTAATTCTACTAATGGAAAATAACCCCTATGGAGAGAGTCTGTAGTCTTTTCCAACTACATGGAGGATTAATAGACCCCAAAATTAATTAAAAACAAAACTAAACAAAATTAATCGTTGTAATACTTCATTAATTCAATAAGACGACATAAAAAGGTAGCTATAACATTTAAATTTAATATTTTGAATACAAAGGTATTACTATAAATATTTACATAATTTATGTGCTTATACATTTCGAATATAAAATTCTCATCAATGATGGTTAAAGACATTGTCTTATTTGCTTATAAATTATAAATAAAATTTAGAGTAACGTTTGAACTTGGTAATATATAAACATAAATATACATACAGTTTCATGAACAGAGATGCATGAGAATGGCAAATTACCCCAGGTTACGTAGTAATAACTAACTTATTTATAATACGATTTAATTAATATATAATATGTCCGTGTTTAGACGCGAATTACTGGAATACGTTACTAGGTATTCCATTGCCCACTTGATTAACCATTTTATCATTATTGTAAAACTAGAGTTGTACAACAAATTTTATCATGTAATACAAAAGAAAAAAATATCTGAATTATAGAGTAAAACAAACCATCGACTTTAATTTGATGTATTTTATAACCATTTATAAAGAAAAAATAATACTATTTATAATATGATACTAAAAGATATATAAAGGTACTAAGGCAGTAAAAAAATACAAACAATTCAATATCTAATTTTTTAAACAGAAAAATGTTAACGATACAGAAAGTGAGTAAAATTCAATTTGTTATAATATTCATACTTAAAATGCAATTTAATCTACTGTATATAATATCTCTAAATTATCATGCTCAGATAAACTTTGAAAAAAAATATTATAAATCGGAAAACGAATGATAAATGATATTAATTTTAACTTACTATGGTTTATTTGAATTAAATAATATAGGAATATGAATAAATCCGATTAAAACACTGATATATTGCTATATGTTATTTATTCATATCAGTAAGTATACAATATAAAAATAGAGATATTAATATAACGGAATTAAAACAACATCTTAAATGAAAGCAATAAAAGCAACAACAAATTTACACTCAAGACGTACAGTGTACACGGTATATCTATTATGAGCTATAATAAATTAATTCATGTACAAAAATATTGTATAATTTCCATGTTTAACTCAATTTACTAACAGTATCAAACGTATTATTTAACAGCTAATAATAATAATAAATAAATAAATAAATGAGTACTGCAAAAAATAATTAAGGGTGAGGTAACTATTAGATGTCCCCTAGAGTCAACAATATACATATCTAAGATATATAAACAACGAATAGATAATATTAATTTTTTTTTTTAAACCTAAAATAATTGAAAAAAAATAGGAACACAAGTATAATCTTAAGGAGTACAAACATGAGTAATTAATTATTAAACAATTAAAGTATTATAAGAAATAATAATATTTTTGCAGTAATAAAAATTATAAATTAGCAAGCACTTTAAATATATAATACTTTTATCGTTTTATTTTACACAAAGAAAGGAAACGAGTCAGAAGTTCGCAGAATCCGTAGGCTGACGGACCGCGTAGGCATTCCAGCAAGATAGAAATACAACTTTGTCCTAACACAGCACAGGTAACCGTAATACTAAAAACAATCAACCTCCCCACTTCACCATTCAAATGACATAACATCAATATTTGTCAATACTTTATTCCTATGCAGGTGCATGTACCATTTTATTAATTAACATTGCAACGATTAATTTTAATCTCAACAATGTATTCATTTTAGCATAGGTTTTAGCAACAAAAAGACAATGATACAAAATAATTAGTACTTACAAAGTCGACCAAAACTATGGCTCAGGCGTTTTTTAATTTTTTGAACTTTGCTTAAAGCACCACTCTTCTTTTCTCTCATGGTAACTCCTAGAACAATAGAAAATGTAATTAACAAACAAATTTTAAATAATACCAATTTGTAGTTCTAAGACATTTAATTTATTTGAAATTATTTGTAATTTTACTAAACCAATTTGGAATTATTTTTCAATTACTTCTCATAAAGAAATCAAAAAGTACCTATTTATGCTAATAATAATAAATTAAATTTTAAGAATTTAAAACATCAATTTTAAACATTAAAATGTTTACCTAATTTCGGTGGTTTTTCGAAAACACCAAAATAAACTACAGGAGTATCAATTGTATATGATCATTATGCACTTAGTATACAAATATTACATATTAAATTAAATACAAACAATTAAGACGCAAACAATATTTATTTAAACGTATGAAAAAAATATATAACAATATTATACATAAATAAGTAAATGTAAAATGTATACTTAAAATATTATTTTTTTAATAAAAATTCACACAGGAGAACACACAACAATCAACCACTCGCGAACGGGTCACGAGAACCACTACTATAAAAGCAGTAGCAAGTACTAGCAACTGGCAAGCAATGTCAGCTAATGCCTGTCAGTGTCGCCGTTCACCAGAGTACAATATTATTGTTCAGTTGCAGAAATGGTTGCCATCATATCATATTATGCAAATGGAAGCAAATAAATAAGAGCTATAAACTAATTTATTCATAATAAGAAATTATCAAACCAAAATTATTTTTTATAACATAGCTTGGATCAATGTATACGAATACTATTATAATATACTATATAATATTAATAATTAATTAAGTATATTATAATAGTATTCGTATATATTAATCTAAGCTATGTTATAAAAAATAATTTTGTATAGACAATAAGATACTACCTACCTACATAATTTAATTAATTTAAAAAAATATTCACAAGTAAATTATTTGTTGTGGTATATGTTGTGGTAGTCTACAAGATTATAAACAGAATACTAGAATAATGTCATAATGAAATAGTTCTAATATAATTAAGTTACCTACATGATATAAGCTATAACTATTGCGAATGTATTTTATTGTTACAAGTTTATTGATTAAAAACAGAAAATTAATTCGAAATTATATATTACAAAATACAATTACAACTTACAACTTTGTAATAGATTTTTCAAAACTATTATTTTATAAATTAAAATTTTTTAGTTAGGTACCTATATATTCATTAATTTTCCAATTATTTTAAATATGAATAATCACTAGATTTTATAGATTTATATATAAATTTTATAGTTAACTTTTAATTTACGCAGAAAGATTACGAATGAATAAAATATTTCACTAATATTTTTAACTAAAAATTAATTTTGAGTTAGAAAAAAATTAAATACATCGATTTTATACTAATCATGTGTAACTTCAATGAAAAATAGATACCTAAGTTTTGTCTTAAGTATTTCTTTTTGTGAATAACCAAATAAAAAAGGATATAATATGAAAGTTTCCCCTTGGCACATAAATCTGGATTCCGATCTTACGTTAACTACGCTTGACAGCAAAATCCTTGTCAAAATCAAAAAGGGGATATGGATAGGGGTCTCTACTTCGCCCACTCTCACTCACTACATCCGAAACAATATTCGCCATCTGGCACATAAAGGGTCATTGCAACATCAACTACTACATTTCTTCTTCCCTTCCGCTACGTACAAAATGGCCATAATTAATTGTAATAATTATTATTAGAAGAACCCACATACCAAACAAAACATTCCCTTTTCTATATACCGGACAATAATATAATATAGGTCTGTCACCTATACTCTATATTTTGTTAAAGATATAAAAATACCAAAGTCATTCATATTATTTATTATTTTATTGAGCTAATAACAAATTATACTTGATGAATAATGAACAGAATAAAAGTTGTATTTTCTGAGTTTTTGACAATTATATAGAAACTGTTATAGATAGGTATGGTTTATAAATATACCTACATTATAATACTATTGCTATTACATGCTAATGCTATTATGCATTTACACATTTAATTATAAATTACTTTTAAAAAAAGTTTATAGTATTAAATGAGGTACAAGTTAATTATTTACTATTAGAAATTATCAAATCTATAACTTTAAAAACTAAATTCATTCAGAATTGTAAAATAATTTTAATTTTAGAGGATAAATATATAGGTTTTACAATGGATACAAACTTTTTTGGGGGGAGGGGGTATCTTTTAAGCGTAAATATTTTTCAAATTTTCAATTAGAGATGACGTAAAAGACTTGAATTTTCCAATCAGAATTTATACTAGCACTTTTAAGAGATGATATAATTTTCGAAATATTCTTGCTTTTTTTCTCTGTTAGAAGTTCAAATGTCGATAAAATTTATCAAAACCACACAAATGTGCAAACTATTAGGTAGGTATAGTTACAAACTTATAAAAGGCTTAAAAACGTAATACAAATTGTTCTTAGAGTAGCTAAAGAACCTTAAATAAACCGTATACTTAGGCATAATTATTTTTATAAACATATTATATAAAGTTTGATATTAAAACAAAATATAAAGATTTTAGTGAAAAAAAATGTTTATGTGAAAGTAATATTTAAGTTCTAACCAAGTTGTAATTTGTAAAAGTTATTTTGTAGTAATTCCAAAAAAAATATTATTTATAGAAACAAAACATTTTTGCAATTATAGATAAACTAAAGTTAATAAAATAATAAGAATAATATATAATTTAAATATATAATATTGTAGTAATTAATAATTTAATAAAATAAATGCGATGTTCATTAACACGCTTACCGTATATCCGGCTAGAATCGTTTTTCGTATATGCAATGGTTTATTAGGTATTGATTCCAAACTTAACACATTTATTACAGTTTCCAACTCAATGACTAGGTACACTTACAACTTGTAAACAGCAGAGTGATTTACTCGGGTTTTCATTAATTAAATACCTTATGCAAAAGTGTCGTAAATAATAAACATTTCAATATTTAAACGTAACCACTAATTTAAGAAATGTAATACAATTAATGATAAACTAAAATCTCCAAACTATGCAAAAAAGATATCATACTTATGAAAATATTTTCAAATAAATTTTAAAAGAAAATAAATACAAATAATATACACCTAATGGTTAAGTTAATAGTTAATATATTATATAGGTAGTTATAACTAAACGTTATTCAATAATACTGTTATTTTTAGTGAAATCTTAATTCAATTAAATAATTGTTTGCATATTCAACATATTTATACTGTGTGTATAAAAGTGAATGTTAAGATGTAACCTATTAAATGAATGGTTTAGATTCATAACGAATAAAATAACATAAAGTGCCCGTTACTCGTTTTCATGTATTCCCACTTTGCATCCCTTAATAAATATGACCTACATAAAAGGTTACACAAAATCCTAGAATAGTTTTTATTCGCTCTCCAACATTAATTTCTAATTTAAATTCTGGCGGGCACTATTCCCGAGCAGCATAAAAACAGTCGAAGATGGGCGTACAGGATCAATTTTCCACCGGAAGATACCACACACAAGGGACTCCGAACGAAGTATTTCCCTGACGTCAAAATATTAATTATTCAGAACATTCAACAATAAAACAAACGAGCCAATCACATAGTAATGTTTAATTTGAATTGAAAAGTTTTATTCTTAACAATGAACTTATTATATAAACGAATTTTATTAGCACGTCCAACTTTTGTTGTCTCTCAAAGTACTACACTTTTTGTTTCTCTACTCAAGTCCTTCTATACAAAAACAATTACACCACAAATTCAAGAGAAAGCGAATGGAGAGATTAAGTTACCTAGAAAAACGTCCCGACACGTTATTGTCCACCCTCAGTAGTAGGGCTGTGTGAAATTCAATTACAAGGTTATTCGGAATGGTCACGGACAAATTGCAACACAAAGATCTACCCTTGATGTTAGAATTTAATACAGTGTATATGATTCAGGGTTTTCAAAATAGGATATGAAATGTTACGCGCCTTTCGACATTAGCAGCAGTTATCAATAATAACATAAAATCATAGTAGGTATAGATACTATATTATCTAAAGAGGACTATTTTCTTGAATGCGGTTTACAAATTTGTTTATCGTATATTAATATTATATGTTGATTCTCGAGTATATAAAAAAATATGTGATACACGTATACATTTCATAATGTAAGTCTGTGCGTCTATTATTACTACAGATTGATCATCTATTAGAGATAATTATCACATAAAACCTCAAAAAAATAATTATTAAATATATTTAAAGCCTATAGCAGGCACTTGGCAATATAATACGTATATGTCACCAATTCGCTTGTATACTATATTGTATACTGTATACGTGATTAAATAACATGAGTTAGCAGTTTATACAGTACATTAAACGAAATGCTAGTTAGCCAAGCCTAATTCAATTTCCTACCAAAAGAGGAAATTGCATGACACGAGATAGCTGCAGCTATAGTGTATTTTGTGCGGTTATTACAACTAAGGTTAATTAAAACTGACTAATATTTACATAATCAAATAGACAACAGTTCGTGTTGCCATGTTCCGTAGGTACTGTATTTATATTGTAAATATTTTAATAAAACTAATATGTGGTCTAGAAACAAGACCATAAATCTGACAGTTTTAAAAAAATTAAAAACCTGAATTTGTTCTATAAAATATATTTATTTAACTTATAAGTTTAACTATATTGTATCATTTAACAAATGTTTTAAGCAATTATTATGCACGTTTCATAATTACAATGCTTAGACTCGACTATTTAACATAATATCTTAAAATAAATAAACGCATTAAAAAAATAATAATAATAATTACATTCAAAATAAATTACATTTATTATACTTTTAAGTATACGTTGGTTCACCTAAACTCAAAAAGACTTCATATAAGTTCTTAACTATAAGCAAGTGATAAGACAGAAAAGATATGAAAAAGGTATTAACAAGTATCATTATGTGTAGAGGTATATAACCTTTTTTCAATTATTAGATAGGTATATTAAATAATTAATTATTTCATTAGTTATAAATTGTGATATTAACTAAATTCTGATACTAAAAAAACTTTTAATAATAAATATCATTGCAATACAAAAAAGGATTCTACGAAGCGAAACCAAAGTCTACAACAACTTATATGTGAATTATATTTGAATCGTATATTTTTACTATTTTAGATTTTGAGCGAAGTCATGAATAAATTGGTTTTACATATTTTGTTTTTGTACATGTGTGTCTGGTATCATCTTTAGAAGCTTTATTACACATTTGTTGAAAACTAAAATTAAACATACCTACATAATATTTAGTTTTATAAAAATCAATTGTTGTAATAAATTTGTTTATGAATTTTATTTACAATTAAATACTTCAATGCGCGACTAAACTACGATAATTAACATATTATGTTAATATATACGTATATTAATACATATATTATCAGTAGTATATTCAACATCAAAGATAAAATTATATCATATCAATCCATAAGAAATTCAATAAAATACCTAATATGTGTAAAAAAAAAATTGCATTCCGAACAAATTTCTGGATTTCTAGTACCAAATTTAATCTAGTTGGTATTTGGGATATTAAACATTAAAAAATAAACGTACTTTTTAAAGTAACGGGAAAAAACTAAAATAAAAATAAAGATGAACGGGTAATGACTAATGACTAATGTTTACATAACGCTAGTTTTCAGTAAATCTATTTTATTTTATTGTAGTAATTCGAAAATAAATATAACTACCTACAAGATGTTCACCAAATTATAAGAATATTAGCATTTGTCATTTTATTGATATGGTTTAAATTCAAAAGCATTTTAGCACTTTTAGCTATTTATAGACATGATTTAAAAGCATCTACTTTTTAAGGTTTTTGTCTAAATCAAAAAGTTTCAAAATTGAATACTGCAAGGTGTACCTATCATTAGCTTTTCTCACCGACCTTTTTATTGTTTAAAAATACATAGACACAATTTTACTTTACATAGTCATTTTTTACGAAGCAGGAAACAAATAATATTATACTCGTATAGTTAAAATATATATTTTAAATATTAATAATTTCTATAGCTAAAACCTGAAAATGTAATACAAAATTCTATACACATTATCTTTTACTACAAAATTCTAAAAATATTAAAGATAATTTGCCATGATTTTTTTTATAAATATTTGAAGACATTGTCAAATGAAGAATCTTAATAACATTTAATAATACTTACACGAAAAAAAACTTTTTTACTTATTAAGTTATAACTTAAAAAAACATATTTAAAGAATAGAAACTCAATAAACAATGCAATTTATTAATTAATTATAGTAAATTTAAGATGATTAAAACTACTACACCATTCTACTATTAACCGCAATATTGAATTACAAGTTAATAACAATAATACATAGTATATAATAATAGGTAATATATGTATTATATTATGAAGTGTTTGGAAAAAATTATTTCTTTAAATAATTTTATTATTTAAAGGAAAAAGATAATTAATATAAGTATACAAAATATGTATAATATTCTTAGAAATATAGGCTGATTTATCATTATTTCAATCATTTAAGTCTTAAACTTTAAGAGTATTTTATATCTATGTGTGTTATCTCCGTCTTATACGAACTAACAACATGGCAAGTTTGCAGTACTTAACACAATCCATTTTGTATCGTTAATTTTAATATAATTAAGGATGAATTGACCAATTATACAATTTAAAGATATTATCTAAGGCAAGTTGTAAGCTTTAATAGGTACCTATTTCGAATTTTAAGTGATTATGAGTGTTTTAAAATTGTAATACATTACATAAATAAAAATAGATTATGCAAAACGCAAAATTTAAGATTCTATACGTTTGGAACGCAATAGAAGATGAATAAGATAAATCATACGGGTTAGGTATAACGTTTTTGAAAATATTTTTTTTTCATACTTTACGTCTGCGAACAAAATTTTATTTAACAATACTATTATATCGTTATATTTTTTTGTTTACTTTTATTGCATTTGTACGTAAATCCGACAAAATTGATTTTAATTTGTTGGTATAACTCAAAACTGAATAACCATAGATATTTTAGATTTTCACTAAATATATGTATAATATGTTTGTTTTGTAAACATGATGAAATAATATACAAAATATTTCGAATTTTTTGAGTTATTTATAAACATGAGAATTTTTTTTTGATTTTATTTCTCTAATTTTCAATAAATATTTTCGCTCAGTGAAAAAGTTTAAAATTTTAAATACAAGATTCCACATAAGTTGATCTTATTAATATGTGTAAATATTTAAGTACATTTTATTAATTTATTTTTATAAGCACAAAATTGCTTACCAGTTTTAAATGTACCACATGTCATTGAGTAGGTCAATACAATGAATGTGTTCAATTTGAATTTAATAATAAATCATTGTTAACAAAAATAATAATTCTGAACGGAAACCGGCCACCATTCTACGCTTCTAAGGATATTTTATTATAAATTTATACTCTCTAATAATTGCTATTACTATGCATATCGTAATTAATTCAATATATCAAAAAATAGAGGTTTATCTTTTTTTATATTCTTTTATTTAATTTACCTTTATTCTATATAACAAAAAATTTTACGTAGAAACTATTATAAGTAATAATTTCAACAGCCCTATAGGCAATAAAATCTAATATTACGAAACCTTAGCTCATTGTTACACGACTAGGAAACTAGGAGGTATTTCATTTGATGTTTGTAATATAACGGCATAGTGTAAGGAAACAATATTCCATCCGCAAAACCTCAGTAAAAGGGGAGAAACTCCAAAAATAAAGAGGGCGCAATAAATTACTGTTCACACCCTTGAGAGGCAATCGACCATAATGTATGCGTTTATCCAGAAGCTCAGCAGGAGACCCTCAGACGTGTAATAATTATTTTTGAACGTAAATTATCATCAGGGGCCTAGAATAATCTCCATTTGAAAACGACAGTTCATTTGGGATAGAAATATTCAAACTAAACTAATGACACACAAATGTTAACTTGCTGTTATGTTTTTATACTTTAAAGGTTTCAATAATGATTTCATGTAAAGCCTTTTAACATTTTATGGAATACAATACTAATTGGATATTAATCCAAACATAGATGAAAGTTTATTGACCTAGTTAAAAAAAAGGCAACTATTGCAGTACCTATAGATTATATAGACACTATAAATGAGGATAAATTTAAGTAATAAAATTAATCAGAAATGCATTTAAAAATATTATTATTTTTAAACAGAACATAAAATAAAAAGCATGTCATACATTTTTTAAATTAATAAAGCATTAAGTATCTGAATATTATAACAAGCAATATATAACTCAAACAGTCAAATTTATTAGTGATTATATGCTTAATTATTTTAATTTTATTTACACCAATTTAAACAATTTTTTACATTATTTAGTTATTGGAATCAGTTTTACACTCTTACATACAATTTAACTATCTTGCTACAGCAGGTACACATTTCATAAAAGCTGTATTAGATTAAATTAAGCTAAGATTTTACATGCATTTCTGATCTCGTTTTCTTTTCTTTTTTTCTTTTTTATTAGCCTTTATAAAAATTTGGCATAACAGATTTTTTTTTTTTTAAATAAATTAACTTAAATATTATACTTATACATACCCATATTTTACTAAAATTTGATACTTAAATTTATTACACAACTAATTTAGGTAATATATTATAATTTTGTAATAGTACTATAAATGTGTGTACATAATAATATTAAGAAAATATGATTAAAAATATATACCAACAAATAGTATTTAAAATTAATCATTTTTAAATGAGAACTGCATTCTAGAATTAGATGTATACCAAAGAAAATAACTAAGTTATTGGTTATCGCACAAATATATGAATTATATGCACTATAGTAAAATTAATATGAAACATATTTATTGGATACTTACAATACTAATTAATAGTAAAAGATATCTTTTTGAAAACAAAAATATTTTTATAGATTGATAAATGACAATTTAATTCAAACTATATTTGAACTTAATATTAACTATATTCTTAAAGATATAGGTACCTATATAATTCAGATACAAAAATTAACCTGTGATTTTTCTAACACTCAATTGGTTTGGGTAGTAAATGAAATTGTAAGATAAATAATAAACATTTGGTTTCTTTAAATATTATTTTAAATTACACATTCAAATCAAAGAAAAAAAACAATGTCTGACAGTTGCTAAGTTTATTTTATTATACCTATATTAATTTAATTTAATAAATATTTCCAAAAAATATTTGTAATTTTCAATATTTATAAAAATGATTTTAAAAAGTGGATAATAATAGATAATTCAAGTTATACCTACATAACAACTTAATAAATAAAACGGCTTTTTTTATTACTGAGTTTAATACTACAATTAGTTTATAATAGGTACATATAATTTTGCTTCTAGATTAAGTTTTAATAATTAAAATTATTTAAGCACAGATCAAATAATTTTAATTAAATTCTTTAACATTAATAAATATTACAGATAAACTTGACTTCTACATAAAATATTAATACTGCAATGTTAATCAAAAAAAAATATAAAATCAATCGAAAAAATGTATTTTCCCATCAATTACTTTACAAAATCAAACCTCCTACAAAAATAAAATTATCAACCTTAACCTAACCTAGCTAACTTTACCAGATGAATTTAGTATTGTTTTGGGGGAATATCAATTTTTAATTCGATAAAATTGAAGGAAGTCGAAGTCAGAACAGCTGTTAGTTGACAAGCATAAAAACTAGATATTTTCAATTATTTTTAGGAAGCTAAGTATATTATAATATTATGTATTATATTATGAAAATTATAAAAAAAGTATTATTTTACAATAAAGATGTTCCAGTTAAATATTGGTAATATAATAATTGGTAATAATACTCCTAACCTGCATGGTAATAACCAAGAGTTTATGTGAAATTTTACTAAATATTTTATTATGTGTATATATTTATACATTTCAGTGTTGGGTTATTATTAAAAATTATAACTACCTACCTAATCAAAATGTTCTGATAAACTAAATATAAATTAATAATAACAATTAGGTAAGAACCTATATACCTATTATGCGAATCAATAATATAGAATTAATTATGTACCTAGTTAATAAATGAGATTAAAAAAATATTATAAAAAAACATTATATAACAAATTTTGCAGTAATGAATAAAATAAAAATGCCTGTAGATATAAGTGTTTCATACACAAGTGTCTAGGTATCTTAGTAGATATGTATATCATATATATTTTATCTTAAGAAACGTATAATATATAAGTAACATATAAGATACATGTAGGTTTAAAATAAGTATGTCAACAAAATGTTTGTAAATGATTAAGTTTGTTTGAAATACTTTAAATTAAAAAAGAAACAATGTAAAGAACCGTGAATCAGTTATAGGATTACTATTTTACTAACTGAGTAATAAGATACATATCAATGTATACAAGATAAATACTAATATATTCAAATATTTAGTTTCAAAAAGATCAAATAGGTATGTATATACTAAAATTTTAAACTATATATTATATTCAATAGGTAACAAAATGTTATTTTCAAGTTTCAACCCAAGTAGCTAATCATGGAGGGTTTTGAATTATGAATAAAATAACTAAAAACTAATAGTAATTTTTTTTACTAGAAATACATTTGTATACATACAATAAGCTATTTAATAAAACAAACACAATTTTCATACAGTAAATTCCTTGTAAATATTATTAAATTGGCTTGATGACAAGACTAAAATCCGTATTCACAAAAATTTCAAACTCTAACCTACATAATATTATGATCACATTCGTCCAATTTGTATTGGAATCTAGTGAATTAAAATACCTAACATTTCATTGAATACAAGTACCTTTGATCAAAACGTTATCACACTGCTACCAATACGGGGCAAAATATATTAAAATATTATTTACATACCATCTTTCAATTTGGACGTAGAGTTGTTGCAGTTTGGCTGGCAGTACATGCTTTGTCATTTGTAAATGAAAAAAAAAAAAGGAGAAAAAAATTTAAAATATATAATATTAAAGTTTACCGACGGACTGAATTTCAACACTTAAACTAAGAGGACGTTATCAGACATTTCGTTTTGTACATGATTACCTATATTATTATTACAATATTATTATTGTTATTATTATTTAACTAAATAATTACAGTAGCCGTTCTTGTTGCGCGTGTAATAATGAACGGACGTGTTATCTCATTTGTTGTTTTTCGTAACTCCGTTTTATCCCTTTATCTGCGTGGGTGACCGTCTGTTTTGCAGACGGCGCACAGTGCGACCAACCGGCGCCGACCGAAATGTCCCGGGCGCCCGCCGGAACGTCCTCGACGCCGACGCACACGGACCACGAATGCAGCCTGCTGCTGCCGCCGCTGCTTTCCCGTCGAAATCGACGCGATTGGCGATAGTCCCGATGACGATGACGCCGGGACGACTTAATCACTAAATTTTTTTTTTATTTTTATTGTTCGTCTTTACTGTGTATAATACGACAAACTCGACACAGTCAACACCGCACCACGACACCGAGTCGTGTCCATCGACAACTCTCGAGAAACATAACGTTACACTAATAATTATTATGTTTTGTATTACTATGATAATATTATTATAATATAATGTCGTTTTCGATCCAAATCGAATATTTTCTGACCTTCCGGGCTGGACACACTGGTCTCTCCCCTCGATTTCACACGTCTCCGACTCACGAGCGTTTAACCCGCAGAGCATTATTATTATAGTGCTCTGTCGTTTAACCAATTCACCGGCGGCCGTAATTGTACACAAACGTCAAACGCTCGATTTGCGAGCTCGTCGAGTTCTTGTTCTTACCCATTTACTCGAATGCGGCCGAGCGGAGGGAGTAAACGAGTCCAACTGACCTACCGTTTTTTTTTTTTTTTTTTTTAATATCCAATATTATTATTATTATTTTCGTACACGTCACATACGAACGGATACGAAACACTCGTCGTGACCTTCTTAATCATCAGACTTTTAAACTTTCGAACGAATAAAAAACAATAACGGAAGAACGATTTGCAATCCTTGACTTTATTTATTTAATTCTGAAATAATCAATTGCTTACACAAACAAAAAACACTATCACAATTTGTTTCGTATAAGTATTAATTATATCTATATATATATATATCTACAATACCTACCTTTAACCTATCTATTCTGAAAAAAAATTATTTATAAGGGCACTATAGGTACTAATAACACTATTTTTTTTATGAACGCTTAGATTTACCACTCGCACTATCGGTCATTAAAACGTATAAATATGATTTATATTTCAACGAATAATACTAAGCAGATATATATTATTTTATTTTTATTTGAATTATGTAATGTACCTATATAAGTGTACATAATGCGAGATTAAATAACTATCCATATCTTAAAAGCTAAGCTTGAGTTAGAGATAGAGCGAGTAAAATTAATTAAATAAAAACTGAAAAGCAAATATATACATAATACATATATATAGAAAGAAAATTAAAAGAAAAAAAATCTGGTTAATTATTTTGAAATTAAGTAAAAAAAAAAATACACAAAATGGAAAGTATTTTAATTCTAAAAATACATAATTATGAATAATATTTCTTACATTATTTTGATTACAATGTATTTTTTTTTTAACTGAAATGGCAAATAATTAAGATACGTCTGTTCTAAATGGTCATCAAATGATTGACTCTAGGATTTAAAAGCATACCTACTTAACAGAAATATCATAATTTCGTTTGATCTTTTGTTTTCTAAAAAAAAGCTTGCTATTACCTTATTATCCTAGGATAATAGCTATTACCTTTTTTTTTTTTTTGTATAAATATTTTACTGATAATACACTAAAATCCCATATTTACTTGTATGATATGATTTAAATTGATATCTTTTACCTCTATAAATAATATGCAATACATTAGTAATGAATTAAAATGTAAATTGTACCATGGACTACGGTTTACTGTGAATAAAGTTACAGTGATAAAATAAAATCATTACATTATCTCACAGATTTCCATATTGAACTTCTATACAGATTTCTGTATAGAAGTCTGTGCATTATCTCTATAGATTCGACGGACTGAGAGGCGGCCTTTAGCATTATTCAATGATATACTATATTATAACGTATAAGTATAATAATTTAATATTATCAAACGTCCAGCAGCCCCAAATATATAGAACCCGATGTGCTGTAACAGCTATATTATACCTACAAATTACAACACACTAGCATATTATACCGAACATCCGCCTGAATATAAGTACCAAGTATAATAATATATATTATGAGGGAGGGTTAGCTCAACCTCGAGTCCCTATAATCCGAAATTCTGAAATGACTATAAATATGTGTGGCATACATTTTATATTGCCTACTTTATTAGTATCTATCACTTTATTCTCACAATCATAATAATACTTAACGTACAATATTATTTCCTTCTTGCGATCTCAATGATATTGTTGTGATATTCAGTCCAAACTTCAAAATAATATATTTAATCACTATTTATTTTATGAAATAAATGGCATAATGTTATACCTATCTCAAATGCACAAGCACAACACTAATGACTTTAATCTTGAACATGTTATATTAATGCAACAAATAGTATTACCTTATTACCTGGTTACCTATTTATTATAATAAATAGAATATAACAAAACATTTTTACTCGTATAGGTACATTTCTATCGACAACAAAGCTAATTATACTACCTAAAAAATAACAAAATATTATACAATTTCGTGTATTTACAATAATAAAAGTAATTATTAATAATTATATATAATACAATTAAAAAATATAAAAAAACCATCCAAAAATGGTGACCTCCCACAAATACAGCACGTCTAGTTGACATTATCACCACTAGAGCTAAAATCGGCCATACACGGCTCACCCGTTATTATCTATTCAACCTAAAAGAAGAACAGCCAATCTGCCATCAATGCAATGAAATTCTGTCAATCGAGCATATAACACTTCACTGTCCTATGTACAATGAAGAACGAAAAATTTTAAGTCACCCCACTAACATGGAGGAAGCATTAGGAGAAGCTTACGTTGATGCCATTTTTAATTTTTATAGATCTATTAATCTTATAAACCTATTGTAACCGTATTGTAAATGTAAATAGTTATATATAATATATATATGTGTATACTTTTAAAATTTAAAAATCGTATGTACTTTATGCATCTTATGTAATCTTATCTGTTATATCTGCAAAATTCTAAGTTATGTAACATTGTATAAGCTAATGACCATAGATGTCGAAGCGTTTATTCTTAATAAAAAAAAAATAATAATAATAATAGTATTTTGTCTATATTGTATCTATATCTATAACTGTTCCTAATAAGTATCATGTTAGAACTTATAAGTTACCAACAGAAATCTTATAATAATATATATTTTTGAGATCAGACATGTACATTTTACTTCTAAAAAATTACAAAATCTTTAGTTAATAATTCATTTTAATTTTTACCTTACGCAGTAAGATGAGTTTATTACTCTACAAGTTCCTAAATATCGGATATAAATTCTTATATAATTAATTTCACTATAATAGGTATTTATATATTTATGAAAATATCAATAATTGGAAATTTTTATTGCAAATCCTAATTTATATTAAAATTGTATTGTGTTTTATATTGGAATAATTGGATGCAAAAAAAATCACTCTGTAGAGTCTCTCATCATTTTGCAGTGACCCAGTGTCCAGAGCCTCCTGCCACCCTAAAATTGAACTCTGGGTATTAATGACTTTGAGATAATAAAAATCGAGTAAGAAACAAAGCTATAATTTCTAAACATTAAATAAATAAAATATGGTACCTAATTAAATGACTAAAATAATAAGGAAAGAACTCATTACCAATGTCTACTGCAAAATAATTATTAATATAACTTGTATATTTTGTAGTACAATCACAGTCGGCTTCATAAATACTGAATACCTATTGGTTATTTATAATATATTATAATTCAAAATTATATTAACTTGATAAATTTATTTATGCATTTAATCAAAATAATTTAATTTCAAATTGGTATTATTGTGTTAGTACATTATTATATCAATCCGCTGTAGACCACAGTTATCTTTAACATTCAATAGAATCTACAAAATGATTTGAAAAACATTGCATTGCTTTTAATTTTAATTAAAACATAAATAAAAATAATATAATATGTAATGGCAAAAAGATAAGGGTAGAAAGATGAATAGTAAAGAGAATGGAATGATTATGTTTAAAGTATTAAGTAAATGTCTTATCTTTAACTGAAGAAAAAAATAAATAACCCAAATTGAATAAGAATCCCTTTCGTGATTAAAGCTCATAAAGTGAATAGTGTATACTTATAGAATTTTATAAATAAGACATAAATTATAAAAAAAAAAAAAATGAATGGGTAGGTATTCAAAATCATTATACTATCATATATTCATATATATATACTATATAGCCATATACGAGTAGGTAAGAATAAAATGACTATAATATTATGATACAGCCGATATAGGTATGTAAAAATATGTTTTTATCACTGATATTATTATATTATAAATATGCAAATAAACTTACATATAGACCTAACCAATGACGTAGGAAGGTATTTTGTGGAGGAAATAATGATTTTCCTCTTCCTCTATAGGAATTGAATAATATACGAGTTATGTTTTTTTTTAGGATTCGAATGAAATATGTATAGGTATGATACTCTACATAGGCTGTATTAAATTTATTAAATTGAATGGTTTTGCAATGAACTAACAGTTTTAGTATTGATATATTTTTTTATATTATTATTATATTTTATATTTTTTTCATATTTATTTTAAACAGTTATATTATTATAGTTGTTCACTTTTTGTTTAATAAATATACCTATCATATTTTTTATACATTAAGTTTACCTCACTCCTCTCAAAAATATTATGTAAGCATCCTAGGTGTTATTCTCAGCTGACAATAATATAATTTAATTTCCTATGAATACTTATAATAATTTATAATTTATGCATTTAAATCTTTTGTATTTAAATTCTAAGAAGATCATTATACAAACACAAAATGTACAGCATCGTTACTAATTACCTGTCTCAGCATCAGTTAAAGCGCTTGATCCTAATGTACTTTTATCCTTAAAAATAAGATCCAAGGAAAAAATGATTCTATAAGATAGAATCAACCAAATTTATTTATTTTTTTTTTTAGTTAATATAGACAAATATTTATTATTAAACTCCATTCTTCACAATATTATTTTTTATCAAAGTTTATAATGTCTTTAAATAGAGACAATTTTAAGCTATTTTATACTTTTATTTGAAATAAAATAAAATATTTATAATCAGAATTTAAAATAGCGAGTTATGGAAAGTAAAATAAAAAAAGTTATCAAAATCCGGCAATTCTACGAAGTGAGTTTTTCCCGTGAAGTATTTTTTGTTAATATAATAAACCTCACTAACTCCTTCTAATTAGGTAAGTATATTGGATAGTAGATTAGTAGAAAAGTATTTTAATTAAGATGGAAATTAAAATATAAAATTAGAATAATTTTCAAATTGATAGAACTGCGTTAAATTTGAATAATCGGTATCGAATTCCTAATAAATCAGTTTGGAAGTAAATACCTATCATATATATATATAGTATATACTCTACTCGTATATATGATTTACCTATTTATCAACAAATTAGATAAAATTGAAAAATATTACAACAGTATAGACGTACTTAAAAATATTGGCAAAACTCATTGTCATGATTTTGAATCACGAAATCAAAAACAAAATTGTCTTATTACACTTTTATATATAATTAATTTTGACCATCCTACTTTATAATAAATAATAATAATATAGCTATAATAATATAATGGAAGTCATAACTTATAAATGTGTATAATTTACTTATGTGTATTAAAAATATCGCATGCAACTTGAACATATCATTTTAAAGTATACTATCATACAATTCGTACAAAATGTTATATATATATAAGCAATTTGAATGGACCAACATAGTGTTATTCAATAGCCAATAATAAAATGAAAAAAGCTATTTTAGGTTCTATTATTTTTTAATCAGAGTAATAACATTTTGTAAAAGTTTTCTTTTATATTAATTATGTTTTAACTTTTAAAACTTAATATCATAAATTATAATGCATGATGGAGATTTCGGGTTGTATATATAGTTGGTAGGTACTCCGTAGTCGATTATTAATAATTAATAATACTTCTTATTCAAGAATTTTAGTACTTTAGTAGGTAGTTAAAATGATGAATGATGGTGTGATAAACATATTAGATAACACATTTAAAATTATTGTAAAAATCTGAGTTTAATTACAAATACTTTTTAAGTGAACAATAAGCATACAATACCTTTTTCAATAAGTTGGCTGTCAGTTAATTGACTACATACCTAATATTGTTATAGTATACGAGTGTATACTGTTAGTATGAGAAATTAGATAGGTACTTTTAAAAAATAATATCAACTGTAAAACTAAATAATTTTTAATTCTGAGAGGAGCGATTCTATTGATTTTACAATTGTGTTGTCATTAATTTTTGAAATAGTAAAAATGTTTTAATTTTAAACTATGTGAATCAAAATTATTGAATGTAGATGGTTTTTGTGGGTTGGGGAGGGGAGTAAAGAGGACAATGAAATAACCATAAAAAATGGAAATTTTGACTTCAAACATTTTTTGATAAAATTGATTTATTATTTATTATTTTCATGATTTACCTTTTTTTTTTTAATATTATTAAAATTTTTATATTTTATTATAATTCAAAAACTTATAATTTTAGATATTTGATTTCACCAAATGTTTTTATTATAATTCTTTAGTTTTTATACATATTATTTTCTAAAATAGTTGGACTCTTTTTGACATTTTCTATTTGCACATTTTTTATTTATATAAATTACACAATATTTAAAGAATGTTAATTATTTTGTTATATTTCAAATATATATTATTCGCGGTGGCTTAAAAGTACGAATTAAAACTTTTATATATATCATGCATTTTATAAGTTTATTACATTATTTATACGCAATGAAATTTTTAAAATATGTAAATTAATTATGATATCATCTTTTTATACCATGAACCTATTTACACTGCATGTTTTATGCGGTAAGATGGCATATTGACTCAGATAATATCAATGACATAATATGGTATATAAACATAATATATTTAATATGTATTATTAGTTATTTATTATAATAAATAAATACTAATAATACAATGCAATTTTTCAACAGAAATTAAATTAGATTACCTTGTTACTTTAATAGTAATATAAAATACTTTAATAACAATATTATACAAGAACATACTATTAAACGTACTTTACGTACTTAGATAGGCTAATAGATCATTTCATTTATTTGTCGATACCTAATCCCTCTAAATAAAAACTTATAGTTGGATTTGAACAGATGAATATCTAGTAATACTTATTATTCGTATATGAACAACTTGTCAACTCGAAATTCGAATCCACAAATATAATTGTGTTATTTGAATTACTTTAGTCTTAATTTAACCAGTGCAGAGGTGAGGTAGAGCTACGATTTAAAGTTAAGTAATCAAAAAGTGACCATCTGACCTTTTGAGACCAGAATTGTACAAACTGATAATGCTAAACACATGCACACTGGACAAATTTGTCAATCAGTCCGTGTATATTGGTAGTAAAAGTTTCAGGCTTCAACTGCTTCGAGTATATTGTATCAATAGTACATCGTGCATGCGCAGTTGTGCATTACAAAACACTTACGTGCACAAGATAATAATGTATCAAGGGATTAAAAGCGTGCGAATGTTATTAATAATTATTTTTTCGACTCGTTAGTCGTTATACAATGTACAGTTTTAGCAGTATAATTAGCTTCCGCTTTTCGACTGCCATTAAAACGGGATTTTCAAAAGTTTAACTTGCAACTATATAGTTATATAACTTGACTTATATTATGCAGCGTGTGTTGCTCTTTTCTCGTGAACTACGGAAGTACAGAATACACGAATGCCAACGATAATAATTTATTATTGTTTATATGTATTATGTTTCCGGGGGCCAGCATTTATTTGTTGCCGAAACTGCGTGATAATATTATTATACAATAATAATGATAAATAATCTGATCGCACGGTCGTTAAGGCCAATAAATCGGTCTACGACATTTCAGATATAATATGTACGATTGCGGTGTGACGTGTCAGCTTCTCCACAATACGGCACTACTCCATTACGCGGCATTATATTATACGGGCGACAGTAGTTGTAGTTGCGTGTACAAACGGTACTTATTAACGATAATGGCGCACAGTGTCCGATGCGATGACGTCACCTAACGATAACAGTGACTTATATTACACGGAATTCAGTGACGATACTATTATTTAGATCCAAATATTTTAATCATTTTTAGTCTTATCTATGAATAATTATAATTCATAATTTACTTTACAATATTATAATATAATAATATATTATACAAATGCGAAGATATTATAATAATATGCGATATTATTTCACTCATTATAATGTATAGCTGAACCTGAAGTACCTATACATCAATATAGCTACTCAATAACTGTTGAAAGTTTTGGATAAACTTGAATATTGACTATTAAAAACAAAATATTAATATAGTAAAAAAATTATCCGTGTTTTGACAGAAGCTGTTTTTTTTTTTAGAATTTTGATTTTTAAAAAAGTAAGTATTGTTAGGTATCATATAAAGAACTAAAAATCAAAGTTGATCAATGATTATTGTTTCTAAGTAACAAAGTAACTAAGTAATTAAGTTTTATAGTCCATTCTATATAACCCATAATTATAATACGTAGGTAGGTACCTATAGGATTAAAACTTGACATATATATATTGTATACATATTATTTTAAATAATAACTCTTCAACTTTTCTACTATATTATTTAGAGAAATTATTAAAAATATTTAACACATCTTACTTTTATCTACCTTAGATAAATAAATTATATACCTAAATATAATATATTGAATATTAAATTGACTTATAATATAATTAATTAATTTTATTAATTTCAATTTTTTTTCTAAGTTCTCACAAAAACTTATTTTCAAATTATAAGTAGGTATTAATTTACACTTTATAGTAATTATAATATAATAATTGTAATTTTATAATAATAGTACTTATATATTATAGATATAGCTGGTATTGATTTTATTATAACGTATGTATGTAGTCAATAATCATAATACATAAGTATTATATAGTGTGAAAAAAAATGCTCATCTAGATTCGCTATTCGAGATAATATATAATGATAGTATTTCGATTATATTGTGGAGAATGTGGCATTTGCGATTCAATGTTAATATTATATACGGTGGGGGTGTAAATCCATCGGGGTTTAAGAAGGTCTAAGCGCCGTCATGCCGCCACAATCGACGCCACTGCGACCGCCGACGCGACCACTATCACTCTCACAGACCTTTTAAAAGGAATACACACTTATTACGAGTCGGCTCATCCGACCTACTGTTACTGTGACTTCATAAAATATTTATGTGTTTTTGTGGATGTAAAAACCTCCGCCCTCGTACTTCTGTGTTGCATAAGTAGCGTACCCATCTTTGTACCTCGACAGATCAAAATTATTTTATGAAGTAGAGAGTGTGACCGATTTATTTTTCACGTTTTCAATTAAAAACATTTTTAAACATTAAAATTCACGTGGTACGTTATTTTTAAGTACGTAATTTAATATCTTGACATAAAATATTTAAATAAAAAATATTTTAGTTTCTTGTAGACTGGCTAATGCATGCAGAATGCAGATAAGTGTGTAGGTACTCGCCTTTAACTACGATAGTAGGTACTTAAGGTATTATGCACTGCTAAGTCGTCATCAAATCTTAAAATTATAATTACATTTCAATTACCTTTATATTATCAGTGTTTAATGTAGAATATTATACATAGTTTAAATCCAATTTATCGTGAAATGATATATAAATACTCGTTACACGATATTAATAAGATCGATGTTATATTAAAGGTAACAGGTATATTATAATGCATAATAATATATATACGATTAACATCATGATGTATTATACTGTACGTACTACTTAGATAATTCGTGTGGATTTTAGATCCTGTCGTATACTAAATTGTTGTGTACCTAGTACCTACTGAGAGTTTAATATTTATTAGGTATATAAGGCGTATAATGATTTTTATAGAATTTAAAAATTGTTCTGTAAATATGTAATCGACATAATATTATAAGATTTAATACATCGGTATTTAATTTAAACAAAATTAGAATATTTTGTATTAATATTAATTAAATATTTTTAAATTAAAGTCTCGTTGATATTAATTTTTTCTCACAATTTTACATTTATGTATTACCTATATTTATTAGTCATTTATCGTGGTTAAATACTTAATTCTTTTCAAGATAACCTAAATAGTAAACAACTAAATATTTAGTCTCCAGCTTTGTACTGAAAAAAATTTTATTTACATTTATTGTTTATAAAACCCATGCCACTTGGACTTTTAGATTTTAAGCAATGTAATGAATGTATTGATTTTACAACGATGTGTTTTTTCTTTCCATCATCACCTACTTGTGAAATAAAAATTTCTTGATTTTCAAAAACGGAGGAATAAAGTTAATCTAGTTTGTTTTCTGGAAGGTCAAATTAAAAAATACCTAGTATTTATTTTTATAATTAAGAAATAAAACAAAAATCAAGGAAAAACGGAATTTTTCGCCAAAAACCGATTTTATTTTTTTGATGTAACTCGTAATTAAATAATTAAGATATTCGAAATTTTTATCAAATTTTAATGTTATCATTTTTTATTTACAAGAACATCTTCAAAAATGTTTAACTATTTTTAACCATGATAAATTTTCAATGTTTTTAGTTTTATTTTTATAAGCATTTAATGTTAATAAAAAATTATTCGTAAAGGTAAAATTCTTGAAAGTTGAATACGAGTATAAGATTCTTCATAAGTAGTTTATACTGAAACCAGTGAAATCATACAATCAAAAAAAAAAAAAAAAAAAAATACATAAAGGTAATTAAATTTTTAAAGACATTTAAAGTTTAAATTTAAACGAAATTACTTATTTTAACGATGAAGAACGATGTTAATTATTTTGTTTTTTTTAAAAAAAACTTCATTTGTAGAAACTTTAAATTTTTATCTTTTTTGTAAGAATATACTATGTATTATAAATTTGTATTTAAAGCTATAATATTTTTGATTTATTTTAAGATATTATCTATTTATAACCTATTTTTACTGTTTTCTGGTATTTATAGAAGTATGTTATTAAATGTTAAGTTATATCTAAGTTAAAATAATATGGTATAAATACATACCTATTATCATTGATTATAGAATAGACATTTGTAGATATTAGATATTCTATAATCAATGTTATTATTATAATAATAAAATACTAATAATATCATAAATACAATATTTTTGAAAAATATTAAATCAATCTAACGTATTATTAAAAGTAAAGTAAATTACTTTAATTGTTTGATAGCTATATGTCTATAAAATATTGAAAAAACCATATCATGAAATCTACTAAGTGAATAGTAATGAATATAGGCTGATTGACCGTCTCCGATCAGAATGGTTTTTCATCTGCAATATTATAAACATTGAAGAATAATATTATCATTTTATATCATTTTTTTTTTTTAATTATTTAAATAATGTTCATAATTTAATCGTATAGTTTAATTGATAAATAATTGCTGTAAATACCATTATATTTGTTTTGTTGTTATATTTAATAATTGTATTATTTTTAGTTTTTGCATGGGTAGATACTTATGTATTTTCTGGTATACATATACGTCCTACAAGTCATAACATAAAATTAATAAAAAACAAACTATTATGGTTCAAGTGTATGTGCGTAAATAATTAATTAAAAATATAACTATATGTATTCGCACCTACTATACCTATTTATTTTAAGTTTTATAAATATCAAACATTTTTAATGAATAAACAAACAAAATATAAATACTTGTTTTGGAATTTGTGTTATAAAGCTTTTCATAGAATAATATATTATTATTTCACATATTATGTGCAGTAAATTGATTTTTTATTTGACTCTTTTAATCAAAACTTAAAAAGTTTCATTTTTGTAGGGAAAATAAATAAATAATATCTATTATAAAATAAATTTAAAAGTTTGATTTATTTAAATTAAAATATAATGAAATTTATATGAGCAGTGGGTACATATAATTTCGGCTGTAAAGTTTTTATATTTGAATTACAGTATATATATGTGTGTGTGTGTGCTATGCCTATGTGTGCATATAAAAGTATTATTTTTTAATATTTATTTTAAATTATGATATTTTTGAGTTAGTATAATACCTTGAAACAATTATTTACTCATTGTTTATAATAACATTTAAAGTAAAAAAAACCATTTTTCTCACATTTAATGGTCGATTTTAAAACTTAACCTACCTATATATTATTATTATTATTATTATTATTTATTATTTATTTTGAACATCTATATACCTTTTCTAATAAGAAACTTTTATCTATTAAGACATCGACTATTTCCTCCTTGTCTGTTGCATTATTCAAAGTATTAGTGTTTCTAATGTTTCTATTCATCAAACCATTTTCGCGTCGAACGCATTTCAGTGCGTATTGCGTATAAATAGGTGTTGTGCGCGTTCCAACAAATTGAGTCTAAAGTCATTGTACCTATGTTGGCTATATTATAAATATATGTATAGAGTATATTATTACTTTTAGACTAACAAAATATGTCGACCTGTTCTCGAAGATAACGATTCAAGGTATATCAATACGCATATTATATACACAATATATATATTTTATTTTAATTTTTAACAAATTTAGGGGCGTAACCTTTGTTTAAAATATATTAGGTTTATAATGTTTAAATTAAATATAAAAACATATTATATACAAAATTACCATAAAAAAATACATAAACTATTACAATTTATGAACAGTTATTAGAAAAGAGGGATCATCCGGATCATCATTGGTGCGAGACATTCATTAGGTTCATTACCTAGTTCATTACACATGCAATTGGTGGCAGTGGCGGCTCGTGGTATGGTGCACAGGAGCACGTGAACCTTCCAGGTCATATTTAGCGAGGATCAATTTTAATAAATTATTAAAAAAAAATAAAAGTTTGATGTTTTTCATTTTTATATTCTGTCACCGTTTACAGCACTCCATACCTCTTTCATTTATATACCATATCCTTACACACTTGTATCAAATTAGTAATTTTTTTCTAGCAAAATATTTTCAATTTATAAACAATTTATATGACAAAACAACGTTTGTCGGGTCAACTAGTTATTATAAAATATTTTTTTCATATATCAGGTAAAAAAAATGTTCAAGACAATAAAATCATTTATTTTTGATGCCATGGCAAGATCAGTTGATGTCTTATTATCACCGATCATTCCCATCTGGCAGTATGCTGCACAGGGACGTTATTTCCTGTTTTACATAGTGAGTACCACAATTTATGAATGAGGTATTCAGTTAATTACTATATTCTATTAAGAATAAGAATGCCTACTTTCGCGAATGAATATTCAGCCTCCAGATTTACTCGACCCCCATGGCGAGATGGTGTACTGTGATTGGCCGTCAGTTGTCAACCACCGCCGTTACCGTCGGGGAAGATAGCCGAAAGCCGTATATATAGCTCATAATTTTACTTAACCTACATCGAACGGGCCAAGGAAGAGAGCGGTGAGGTTATTATGTCTATTACCGATACAAGATAATGACGAATTAAAGCCAAAATAAAAAAAGTATTGCATATTATTTTCAGTGTATTATTCAACTAATTAATGTAATTTTTGTACTTATATTTTTATTACTAACATTTGGCTCTGGCATAAATAATTTAACACAATTTAACTTTTATTTTCAGTAACCCTTTAGGAATAAATTTTATTATATTTCAATTTATTATTATTATTGTTTAAATTGTTTTTATTCTATTTGATGACCGTGACCTTAATTATTTTATTATATTATATGTTGAAAATAATGAAAATTTGTAAATTTAAAAAAATTGTCTTAGTATTTACAAAAATAAAATAAAAATAACTATGTACTTTATGACTTATGTTCATAAACAATTTTAGTGAGAATAATAACTGCGATTTTCCATCTACTTCAACTTCAATACCTGCGGTACAATTTATGGAAATAGCAGATACTGAAATCTCGTAAGTTAGTTAAATTGGTATCTTTGTTTTTAAACAACAATAACGAATATAAAACTTCTCCAATGAATGTAACACAACACCAATTGAAGATATTTTCAATTTTAGTGGGCTAAAAGATTTGGATATTTCAGATATAAAATACCGCATATTTTAGTAATAATGGGGTATTAATTTGTTTATACGGGTCGGAAACCCTTTTAACAATATTACAACAATAATTATTACCTACATACGGGTAATATATACGAGTATAATATTATAATATTTATAAGTTTATAACAATGATAAATTAGAAACTCGGGTAAATTTAAGTGACGCATCAGTAGTAGTAAATAATCAATAGAAAAATACATTCATCGGTCATCGCACATCTCAAAATCTAATATATAAAACTAATATAATATCTAATTTAACTTATATCTAATATAATAAAACTAATAACCAAAACCTAACACAGAGTTTACGTGATTGACTTAAAAATGTTATTATAGGAATCAATGTTTTACCTATTACTTATTGGTGTTAATAATGATATAATAAATACATTGAATGTTCACCGACAGGTGACAATCAAAATTATAGAAAATATAAAAATGAATTATTATTATTATCGCATATATTTTAATAGAATGACTTGAATTTTCATAAAGTGTTATAAATTATACTTATATCATATTCCAACGCATTCATTATATTATTTTCCGATGGTTAGTCTAGTGGTCTTAAAAAAATCATTGAGAATCAGACGATGAATCACTATTTTTTTTAGCTTTTGAGACTGGCTAAAGAAAAATTATGTGGTTACCGGACTATGAGTACCTAGCGTAAAGGAGTTATTATTATTTATTTTCATTGATACAGTGTATTGTGGCCAGATTTTGATGTTTGACCCACACTACATTATTGGTTATTACTATAGAACTGAATCGACTGAATTGTAGTAGTTTAAACTTAAAAGTAAATAAATATAGTATACACAATACAGTTAGCATGTAATGTACTAAAAATTATAGAAGCCATCAACGACAACAACCATTTAATTACTTTGCAGTGAAAAATAAAAATTTTACAGTTTAATTTATTATATAGGTGTTATTATTTATTACTATTCTATTATTACTGCTGAATTATAATTGAATAGATGTTATGTAATCTGTATATCTATTATGTTCTCCAATAAATGTATATTTCTATTATTATTATTTGTAAGCGTCATAAGTTAAGATCCAAAATAACGATTAAAACAGTATAATATAAATATGTACCTACATAACATTTAAAAAATAGGTAACAGATCTGATATACAATAGATAGAGTCGTAGCGGAGTAAATCACTGCAATAGTATAAGTATAATGTATGTGTTAAATTTGAATTTAATAATAAATCATTGCCTACGAAAAACGGTTCTTAGAGAAGAGTCAGATCTGTCAGTTTATACACATTGCTAAGAATATTTTATGATTTATTTATACTGCTATTAAAGTAATTTATTTTTCTATTATAATTCAAAGAAATATTGTAAGTTGAATTAATTTTCACCAAAAATATTGTACTTGAAATTATGTGTATTAATAAAATATAATAATATATGTTAAATGTTTCAAGAAAGTAGGTATACAAATTCCCTGGAATATTCCCAAAACCGGGAATTTATAGGGACTATGTCAATTTGTATAATATTATTCATATATTATAATTTATAATATTTGAAAATAAATTAAACTTATAATCAATCTAATAATTACTTATGCTCAACAATATTATAGGATAATATGAAAACTTGAATTCTGATGATTTCAAATATATAAGTACGACACACAATTTATCATACATTCGAATTGTCAAACTATACACTTAAGTGACAGTTTTCAATGTAAACATTATACATTTCATATCAATGTGAAATAAAATACAATTTTTCCAGTAGACAGAAGTGTCAAAATAAATATTTACCTATGATAATTGTCATATATATGAATTTAATAGGTAAGATATCACTTTTGTTATTGAGTGTACAAATTTAGAAAATTAATAGGTAGACGACAATAAAAAATAGGTGAGGTAAACTCTTTTTTGAGGTATTTACCCACCCACGACTTATTTATAATTATATTTATCAATTTAATTTTTATATACCTATACACTTTTTATAAGCAACACTATAATTTTTGTTTGCTTTTAATCATAAATAATATTATCTATTAAACTTGGAATAGTTTATTAATTTCAAGTGATATATTTTATATAATATCAGCCAAAAGAAATATATTTGAGTGTTGTCAAATTCTGATAATATTTGTTTTTAATATTATGTTGCTTTATGTGGCGTTTATAACACAATGATATTATTGCCTAAAAGACTAAAGTATTATTATTCGATCACCTAAAACAATACCAATATTACCATAATAAATTGTGCATTTTTGAAAGTTATTGAGCTAATTGTATCAAACTTAATGACGAGAAAATTATAAGTTCTACTCGTTCCTTATATGGTAGAAACATAATTATTGTACTTGTTAACTTATAATTATGTATTGTATTGGAAATTAGAAAACGAGATGTTATTAGAAAAATACAAATAAGTTTCAAAATAGGAACAAAAGAGAATAACAAAGTTTTTTAAAACCTAAAATTTAATATTTTTATAGGTATTTTTAGTTAAGCGGTCCACCGAAGTTGCAAGTACTAAGTACCAAACACTGTACCAAAGCGCCAACTGCAGTAAGTACTTAATTGAATATACTTTCATATTTATATAGCTAAATTATACATATACACATTTTTTTTTTAAGGAATAGGTTTAATAGTTAAATCCTTATTGGGATGTTTTCGAAATATATTTTCGATAATATTTATCGAGAAATATTCCTAATGGCGCATTGTAAATCTCGCAAAGTTTCTGCACGGTATTATACATTTATACTATTATTATATTATAGGTACCTTTCAAAAATTACAAGCGATTTGTGGATGATATCGTAATCGGCCGCAGCACCGCGCTGATCGTTATGTATGCAATGAAAATGTCTGCGAGACTGGCATGGGTGCAATACGTAAATTCGGTATCGAACATCGATTTCAAACAATTATGCAGTGCCGTCGCCAAGAGCGGTTTTCGTATATGATATCGTTATTCGTCATACGATAAAGGTACGGCGGAGGACCCCATCACTCTTATCGCAAGTGAACCGAAGTATAACGTTTACGGCTCATAATGTTGTGTCAAAACTTTTTTTTGTATTTGTTTCGACCAAGACACGTTGTATAATAAGATATTAATGTATATTATCATCTTAACATCTGTTCAAAATATTTACCATGGTCTATGTATTTTATTAATGATATTCCTTTCTTCAAAAAATGTATTATAATAAGCACAATGACCATTTGTAAATAATATTATGATCATGCATCATGTATCGAAGTTTGTGGATACAAAAAAAAAAAGGACACGCGATGTCTATAATGTTCACATTCTTGAAGGTCTTGTTGTCAATTGGAGACATTTAGACAGCAAGGACATTGGGTGCAATTCAATAAGATAAAAAAAAAATGGGTTCTGAAAAATGAGACCTTTTATTCCTTACAATACCTACCATAAAATCATTGTATTGTAGTTACTCGTATGCTATACATTTATCACGAACAATAATGTACAATGTACATAATATAATATATTTATTGCTGGAGGATTATATTTCATTATGTTTGAAATACACGGTTTCTTCAAATAATTAATGAAAAATAAAACAAGTACAATGTGTATGTGATTTAATAAAATAAAATATTTTTATTTCAATTAAAAAATAAAAATACTTTCACATTTTTACCACAATAATAATCATTACACTCACATATGAATAACAATTTTTAATAATTTCCAATTGTATTTAAAATGAATAAATGATTCATATTATTATATAGGCGCATTAATTTTATTATGGTAGTTATTCTGTTATATAAATAATAAAACATTATAATATGTTATTAAAACTTATAAAATATTTAAATATTTAAAACTGATTGTAATTTATACTTTTATAAGTATGTGTATATATATAAAAAAAAAATAAGAACCTTATATGTATAGTTTTCTTAGAATATTTTTTGACCGATAATATTATCATTGAATTTGTATAATAGGCCTATATAATTAATTTAATTTAAAATTACATAGCCATTTTGAAAAATGTAATGAGGATTTAAATTTATTAAAATTTTTAACGTTCAACAAGAAATATAGGGCCAAGAGTATTGGAGTATAAAATGTTGTCTGTTACTAATATAATTACGAGATTATAGTATTTTTAATAATATTATTATTATAAGTATAGGTACCAACTATAAAAGTATTATAACAATAATCGAAATTGTTAATATTTTACTAAAACGATTAACAATAAAATATATTATCTATTGACTATTTATTATAACACTGTGACTTTATAATCTTTATATTTTTATCGACTGTAGATGATTAAAAAATATATATATTATGTTTTAATTAGTTTTAAATATTATATTACAACTTAAGAGTATACGACTATCGTCATAATAATTATTAAAATTATCAACATTCTATTTAAATTTTCAAATAAATTGAAACAATTTAAATATTGTATGAGTACTAACGAATTTATAAGCAGGTTGAACGCTGTGAAGAAATTAGTTAATTCAGTGAATCATATTATAAAGTATGCCATTTCAATATCATATATATGAACCTAATGACTTTTCCGATCGTGTAGACTGGGTGAGGGATCATGAATCAATTAAATAAACAATGTATTATTCATAATATATTTAATACTTATCTAATATTTGAAGAGTATTAATAAACAAATATTCAATAATCAACATTCAACACGGACAAAAACATTATAAAATGTATTAGTAATGCATAAGTAATACCTAACCGTAAATTTTACATTTTTAAATACCTATCAAAATATAATATAATAATCGTATAAGTACATTTGAAGATTTTAAAGTAAAATAGATAAAAAAAATATTAGATATCTACAAAAACAATTTGAAAATACAATTTACCAATTTAAAAGATGTGAAATAGTATAAATGTTATTTTAAATTGAACGAAAAATAAATGTTTTTTAAATCTAAAGTTAAAATTAATACGACTTAAAAATGTAAATACTTATTTACATTTTATTAAATTAAGTCAATATCTCGATTCAGTTTACGGTTAAAAAGTTAGTTCACTAAAATGTGATTAAAAATATACTTTGAAAATGGTATTTGTATTATTAAAAATAATATGATTAAAAATGTGCATACTTTTAATTGTTATTTCTATTATTATTTTTTTATTATTACTATTGATCTTAATTAAAACATCAATTAGTAATTGCTATTAGTTACACTTTTTGTTACACTAATAAATTATTCATGAAATAAATAATTTTAAATTTGAAGTTAAAATTATTATGATCTTGATGATATGATATTCAAATTTAAATATAATTAAGCATATAATCATTCTTAAATCTTAATCATTATAATACACCTTGATGACATAAAATAAAAAACAATTTGTTTGTGCATAATTTTATTATGGTTCATACCTACTTATATGTATCAAAAATAATTCACAGTGCTATTTAAAATAATTGAAAAAAAAATAAAAACAAATTTACAGAAACACGGTAATGTTTCAGCAAAACCATTTTTTTTTTACTAACTTAATATTGTTTTTTGCTATAATTCAAAAATGATTGTAAGTTATTGCTTAACATTTTCATTATATTTTTATAATATAATTTTTCGGACATAATAAAATGTCAAATATTTTAAAAATATTTTAGCTGTTTTTAAGCTATTAAAAATACTTTTTATAGAATTTAATACTTTCTTATTCAATTTTTCCGATTATTGTGTGTTTAAAATAGTGTTGTTTATTAGGTACTACTGTTAGACAAAATTCTTGAAATTGGAATACAATCTTTTTGATAAATATTCCTTACAACAGTTAAAAAAATATCAAAATACAGTAAGATTTTTTTTTTAATGGAGTTTAAAGAAAGTATTACACAATTTGATATTTAATGTTCTATGTATATTATATATTTTCTTCTGCTCTATTTATTTTGTAGTTATTTAAAATAAATTAATCATACAGACTTGAAAATTTTCACTTATACTGTTGTTATTATTTTCTATACATTTGGAAATTTTAAATTACGATTCGTATTTAAACTAATTTTAAGTTATTTATTTAAGGAATCAATGTACTATAAGTGTAAACCATGGTAATACACGTGGGACGTTGGTATATTGACTCACGAGTTAGTAATATTAGGGTGTATAATGAATATATATAATTTATATTTTGATATAATATTTTATTAATGATTATGCAAACTATGTGATTATAAATATGACAAATCACAAATATATAGGTACATAGTTGTATATATAATATATATATATATATATATATATAGGTATATGTTATTAAATATAATTAATTTGAATGCATTTAATCGTTTAATATAAACACGTAATTTGATAATTTTAATGTTACATTATGTTATTTTATTGAAAAATAAATAAACAAATAAATAAATAATTCGATATTTTTGACAAAAATTAGATTAACTTTAATTACCTACCCCATATTACTAATAGTAATGCAAATAAAAATATCCATAGAAGTAGAAGTTTACTACTATTTATGCTATAATTTTGTGTGTGCAACGATTATTGTATTTATGTAATGATTTATCACACATATATATGTATATTATTTAAGTTCAACACATCCATATACTCAAATCTACTATGCACATTCTCAGATTTTATTATTATAATAACTTATAATAATACATCAAAATCGTATTTTAGATTCCACTAAAATAGCTAATTATGTATTTAAGTACAAGTACAGGTATTCTATTTATAGTTACTTATAAATTTAATAACTCGTAATGAACAAAATAATAAATTACAATATTATAATAGATTATAATAAATATTATACTTTCTATTGTAATATAATAACATAATATTTCAATGAGATAATTAATAAATAAACTAAGTGCACAAAATAATTAGTTATAATTACGTCAAGTTGAGATTTAAAAAACTATTTTTATGATATTTATTAAAAAAAACTGTTAATTTTTATAATTAACTTAAAAGAGTGAAGTAAAAATAATAATAGCTAAGGGTAATTTAAAACATTAAATATTAAAAACGAATTTATGAGCATTACACTGTCAATGAGATTACTAGTGGGTTAAATTTCTATAATATGCGTTGATCGATTTCTTGCTGTCCATTGTGATAATCCAGCGTACTGAAAAATCAAAAAAAATGGTTCAAGTTCTTTCTATACATAATATATTTAAAAAAACGACATGAGCACTTTATAGTTATAAAATATTGGTGTCTTCTTTAATATAATATTTTTTTTGACGTAGAAACTTTTCAGATATTCATATAATATATGGGTATACATTTCCTCTCGTTTGTCTTTTAAATTTATTTATAGAAGTAATGAACATCAAATGGATAACTGTACTAAACACATTTTGAGAGAGCCGTTCAAACACCCTAAACCACAAAGGAATAAGAAATAGTTTTGAAAAATAACGATCGTATCTTAAAAGGGTTCCAGGCGATGTGACGTGTGACTATATATATACCTATTCGAATCGTGTGGCCGATTTCGTTTTAAAAAATAAAATACTTCACTTTCCTGCAAAATATATATAGAACAGTATGCAACTACAGCACATTGAACCTTTTTGATTTGCCATCTCGACCGGAGATAACCACCCGATTTCACCTCTCTGCACAATTTAGTTAACTGCGACGTTGCAAAAACGCACCCATTTCGCGCGTAAATTACATTTAGGACTTTTTGGCTTTACCGTACTTAAACGATTACTTTGAAATAGAAAATAATTATTGTCATTCAAAGTTTAAAGTGTTTAAATTATTAAAATATCGATAAATATCGATGAGTTCCTGTTAAATATGAAGCTGACGTTTAGTTGTCCAAATTGCACATTATGCCATATTTTCTTTGCAACATTAATTAATTTTATTACATATATACCTATACGTATTGAGTACTGATATATTTGTTCTTCGAGTATTTTTTTTATTTATTTTACTCTGTTTACGTCGAGTAGTTGTTTTCAAGTTATATTCATAAATCATAATACGTGCATTTTATGTTATATTGTTGTCCGTCGAAACGTACGTAGCATCCTGCGCAGGTGTACACAGTCAATTTTATTGTTCTTTCGCCTCCTTACAGCATACAGATTCGATGGATAATATACAATTGGTCTGTGCGAGTTTCGTCTACGATTTTTTGAACTCTCTAAAAGCGATCACAACGAAGGAACAATAATATATTATGTATATTGTCTACCTATATAGAAACAAAAAACTTCTACACTCGCGTCAGCCACATATTGACAGAAACAATCCATTCGTTTTTAAATATTTTAAGTCACACAATATGTGTTTGTGAAACTGATTTTTTAAAGTGCGGAATGTATAAGCTGTCTATTTACGATTTATATGGCTTCACCTGTTATTGGTACCACTATGGCACGCGAATATTTATTATTAAGACATCCGTGTCCCGTATAATAGTTTATTAATTTTTTACAACGATATATTATCTTTATAAAACGTCTAAGATGTATATTGTTTAAGCTATTCCTAAAATTTTCATGTATGTAATAGAAAAGTATTTAGAGGATGTCAGCTCTATATTTTTTTCTCTCTTAAACCCACGCACAACATAGATAAAACGCTTTCACCTAAAATTGTTTTTTTTTTTATGATTTTTGAGTAATCTTAGAGTAAAATTACCTATTACAAAAACTATAGAGAATGATATTTTTGAGTGTGTGATATATAGGTTTTATATTTCATTGTTATTTGATTTTGTATTCGACTTTCAAGAAAAAAAATTATAAATTTAGATCAGTGGTTCCCAAATGGTGTGCCGCGAGAAATGTTATTAAATATTGAAAACAGTGTTTTCAGCGAAGTCGCCGTAGTTGTTGTGGTTGTCATGTGCGTGAGTGTGCCGTGAAAATTTGTGATGTATAATAGTGTGCCGTGAACCTAAAAAGGTTGAGAACCATTGATTTAGATGATGCATAAATTGTTTTGAGACAATATTTAGATAAATCGATGTGTAATACCGTAAAAAATATTATTCTCTGTCGTTTTTGCAATGAGTGATTTTACTCTAAGATTACTTATGATATTTTTATGTGTTATAGGTTTTTGATTTTTATTTTATAAGTATTTTAATACAATCAATATTATACAATACTATATTATATATGTATTGAAAAATTAAAATAAAAACAAAATTGTATGACATTATTGTTATTTGATTTAAAATGTAATTAATATATTATGTAACTATTAATAACTTATTAGGTATGAAGTTTAATATTTTAATAATTTAATATGTAATACACTTCAAATACTCATACATTTTTATCAATTATAAGCACTGGTATCCTCAGTGGGAATAGTGGGATATTTAGTTGGTCCACAGATCATAATATTATTATTTATTAATTATATAACCGTTGGTTTTCATTCTGACCCTGAGTTAAAAAAAAACAAATTTACATATAAACAAAATATATGTTGAACCTCTCTTAATTGAGTACTTATAATAATTAGGTACATTTACATTTTAACCATAAACGACTACACCACGCGTATAAAAAAACAGACATTAAGTGAGTTATGAGTACAATATTTATGTATTAATTAATATTAATTCATCAATTTCTCGTTATTTTATTATGCAATATGATACAGGCACATACAGCATGCAAATAACCGCATACAAATTGCATCCTGACGATATTAAATAAAAATTCATTTATTGAGTGTTGACGTAAAAACAATATTTTCCTTCCATTTTTGTACAGACTTGACATAATAAATAATAATTAAATGATTTTTATTTAAATGGAGTACTTAAATTACTGGGAGATTTTTGAAGTACCTATATAGATTAGTTAATAAGTTTTAAATGTGTGAATATAATTTGATGATTTTAATTTTCAATTAACTGAATAACGAATTTAATAGACCTGCACGCAATGATTCTATTGCTACTGTTCTAATTAATTAGGTACTATAGTGTACTAGGTACTTTATTACCTATTTAAAAGTTCAGTTACATAGTGTAAAAACTATGATTCTAGAATTAATTTATAATGTAATAATAAATAATAATATATGCAGTGAAAAAAGTCGACTTAAAACTGCAAATACTAGGAAAATAAAGGTTAATCATTGCTTGTTATAGTATTTTTGGTCTCTACTTTGATGTTTAATGTTACAATGTTTTGCTGCGGGTATCATATTGTAGTTGTTTTCTTTAGAGTTTAGATAATTTACGATGTTTCATGATACTATCAACGTATAACGACTCTCTTGACCAAACAAACCCTTATAAATATTCCATTATATCGTATATACACATCTTATGTAGAGCACTATCATCAAGATATTATGTTTATAGAAACATTTCCCCAAGGCGATTTTGAACAATTTCGGTATAGTTTCGTTACGCCTGAACTGTGTGATGAATACATAATACAAAATAAAACATTTTGAATAAATCCAAAAATAATAGTAATATAGTTACAGACTTATGGAATAATAAAACAAGCATTTTATTTTTGAAATATAATAGTTCTATGTGATTTTTTATGCATACACAATATTGTTATAAATATTGGTATTTATTTTGAAATTTTTCTTTGACACCGTTATGCTATTTCACAATTATATTTTATTGTAAAGTACCTATAACTATTTACTATTTTTTAATAATTATTGCATATTTCATTCGCAATTAAAATCATTTAAAATAACTTTAGATGATAGACTAATGGAAGTTTGTAACGTTTTGTTATTACCCTTACCAATTTCAGTAAAATTTATTAATACTTGTATTATAGTATATGGCTGTACCTATCTATAGGCGGAGGGTTGAATTTTAGAAAATATTTTACTTTAGAATAGTTTAGTAGATTACCTATAGTGTATATTTCAAATAGAACTAAAAGCTTTTTTACTAAATTATTCATTTTTGATATTGACTTATTGTAACTATTATAGTTATGAAGATAATCGGCTCTAATCAATACAATTTGAAATTAGTAAGCACAATACGATAATAAGTATAATTAATATTACTTAAAATGTGTAATAATATTGGGGTAATATATACAAAAACAATTTGTGTATCTTTTACTTGCCAGTTTTTCATAGTTTTGAGTAAACAAATTGTTTATGTTATGATATAATTTTTTTTGTTACACGTTGCTCGTGTCATGATGGTGTCAACGCTGACCCGTGAATGGCGAGTACGCAGTGGGGGTGTGTCACTCCGCTCTTGTTTTCTCGTCACTTTACGGCGACGGTTATTATTGTTTACCAATTTGTCATTTCCGTTATAAATAATTTAGGACCTTTCTATAATGCCATAGCGGCGTTGATCAAAACTATGTAAGTCTGTATGTTGTTTTAATTGGATTGTGAAATTCAAAAATAAGTCACACGACCTATAGTAGTTCACGTAGTTGTATTATATAATATTAAGTACAATAAGTAGGTACATACATTACTATTTTAGACCACCGTGTATAAAATTCAATTGAATTATATCTAAGGCCCATTGTAGGTCATGTGCAGGTGTAAAACATTATTCGGTTGAAAATTGAACTTTGAAGTACTCTGCAAGTTAAAACCTATTATAGAGATTGTGACAGTAAACGGACATTGCACATTTACGGCTATGCGCGAGTTGTTCAGACTTTTTCTTTATTATTTGTTTCTATTTAGCTTGAGTCACTTAATGGAGTTGAAATATTATAACACTTTATAAATAGACGGTAAAATGATGAAATATAACATTAAACATTAAAACAAGACTACCAGAATACAAAAATCGTTGGCGCTCTTCATGCTTATAGCCTACCTGTGCGGCGTATGGTAGTTTAATTAGTAATCATAATATACCTAATTAAAACCTACTTTAATGACAAACATAATTTATTATAACGTTTTTACACAGAATGATCGATCGGGGAGAGCTAAAAATCTGATATTATTTAGTGTTAAGTAAAGTTAGCTAAGAAATATCGAGCGTTAAAACAATCATATTATACATACAGGAAAAACATTTTTCATAAATTCATGGTTTTATCCCTTAATATTATATACGCTTACTGAAGAGGTATACAAATAAATCACCTATTATGAAAATTGTAAAGGAAAATCAGATCATGTGTTATATAAAGAGTTTGATTTGTATTAATTAGCTTGGTATGATTAAAATATACTCAACCGTGTCAACTCCATAATTGTATTTTATTACAATTTGAGGTTTCCTCAAAGAAAACAACTGATCATTTTTTTGAACAACAATCATTTTTTATGTTTAAGTGACATATCTGTAATCTGTAGTAGTGTTAATGACGTTTGTTAGTTTGTTTTGGCAATAACTCAAACTGTTCGTAGTCGGACATATTAGTTTCCTTGATTATTTTTAGCTACAAAATATTAAAAATAAATATTAAAGTGGATGTTAAAATTAGTTTAAACTAATTATATATCTGCATTTTTATTTTTTATTTTATATTTAGAAACATTAATTTTAAGATTTTAGTCTTATATTTATTTAAAGAATAAAAGATAATTGATTATCATTAGGTTATATATTATATGTTCTGGATATTCTATTATGGAAGTTGATGGAATACTGAAATACTATTTATTCGTTCTGTACAAAACTAAAATAAATTGTACAAAATAACTTAATTATATTTTTGAAGTAACTATAATTACATTAAAAATTAAACTTTGGATAAACTTGTATGATATAATATTTTTATTTTATTGCTGTGTAAGCCACATTTCGAATACATAATTATTGTTTTCACTAGATCTTATGACATATGTGTTACTTGCAGTTTCTCTTGACTCTTAGTCTACTATACCTATTGAACAAACATACATTTTACTGTAATTTTATTTAAACTTTAATGAACAACGGATATTAAATTCGTTTTAAAGTGTTTCTTTAATAAATAATCAAATTATTTTTTAGTAAATGTATATTTAAATATTTATTTATTACCTATCTAATATTTCAATTACTATATACTTGTTCTAACATTAAAATACAGTATTTAATAATGCATTTTTTAACGAAATGATTCTTATTTCTTAGTATATTCAAGAAAATTTGAATATGAATTACAATAATTTGTTTGTTATTATTCAAACAAAATATTATATTATTTTAATACATAGATTTGTTTACTTGTTTAGTAAAGATATTTTAAGTATTTATTAAAAAAAATATTATTTTTTTTTCTAGTTAATGGGTAGAAATATTATGTAGCTATGCAATTGAAAATTTTGTGTTTAACAATGTTTTAAATTAGTTAATTTATATTATATTATATGTTTTAATTTGTATATCTATAATTTTATTTGTATCTATTGAACTATAAACATTTAAATATAAATTGGCTTAAAGGTTTTATTATAATACATGAACCATTGAAAATTAGAATTGACAAATGATCAAACTATAGGTATTGTAAATTCTTTAAATTGTTATGATTATAATTAAAATTATTTTTGAATATATTGTAAGACGACATGACAATATTATTTTTTTTTAGTCGATACCGAACAATAATTTTAAAATAACGAAGCAAATGGTGTAAATGGCAAATGATGTAGTGCTGCCATCTACTGTACTGTTGATATTAGTTTTTGAATTATAAAGTACAATCATTTTATTCTAGAATGCGTGAACCGTCCTTAAAAAATAAATGTAATTATTTTTTAGCAAGATAAAATTTGAATTTGAAATACCTATTTATAAAAATAAAAATCACGAATTATCATAATATAAGTTTACAATACCTTGTTAAATATGGTGAGATAGCTCTAATCTAGGTTCTTAATCTTTTTTTTAGGTTTTTAATACGACCATAACAAAAAAATATTTAAAAAAAATTCTAATATTACCAAATAAAATATTTCAATAAGCATAATTTATAATTAATAATAAGCAATAAACATTTAATAAATATAATATAATACAAAAACAAAAAAATAATTACAAATAATGTTATTATTAAAAATGCTTTAATTTAATTTTTATAATTTAAGCCCTATTTATAAATGACTTAGAAAATAAAATTTTCAATTGACTTTAGTAAATATTTATTTACTAATTTAAAATATTATTACTAAGCACATAAATTAATGTTTATATTTTTATAACTTATTGTTAGTTAATATATTTTGATTTTTGAATTATTCATTTTTTTTTTTAGGCATTTTATGTGTTTTTATAGTTATTAACTTATTACTTATATTTTTTAATCATTCAATAATCAATATACATTATATTATATTTTAGAACACATTTTCAAGTTTTAGGGACTAACAACTAGAATATTTATACTATGTATAATGTTTTATCAAGTATTAAGTAAATAGAGTAAGTAACAAGATGCAACAATCAACAATTATTTTTATCGGATTTCGTAATAATATAATATTATGTACAACAGGTTTTCTATTATAATGCGAATTGATATTGTTATCTAAACAAATGTGAATATATTGCCTATATACCGCCGTGTTACAAATTAGCTAGATGGAAACAGAAACACAGTATGAGGAATTAATATGAAACTCATTTTAGCATGACATTGTGGTTTATTCTCGTTATAAAAAACAAAACCCAAACAAAAAGTAAACAATAGAATAAAAAAAAAAAATAAATAATTACTGTTGTAAACTTGTATAAATTAGTTAACATTATATTATGTTTCAGCAATAATGGTGGATACAAATTGTTTTTAAAATTTACTATGCTCTGTTGTGGGATTGGAAATACGATGCATATTAATTAACATATTAAAAATTAGATTAATTATATATTATAGAAATTTATTTTATTTTTTTACACATTTAATTATATAATAGTAGCTAATACAATAACACATAATGTTCTAATTATTATTAAACACTTAACTTTACATACAAGAAAAATTACAAACTTAAATGTTGATAAAAGTTATATGAAGTACAGAATATTTTATAATATTTCAGTGGAAATATTGATTTTATTTTAATTGTCAGAAATGTTAACCTTCTAAAGTTGTAATACTTCAGTAAATTGTATGTAGTTTTGTTACAAATTGCTTTTATATTTTAAAATTAAAATCCAGTAAATACAATTATATTAGGTATGTATAAAAGTCAACTACAATAAAAAGGCGTTTTCAAGTAACAGTAATAATTTGTATTTATTGTAATTATTTAGGTACTCTATAGTTATATTAAAAACAAACTTATTTGTAAGTTAATACAATCATATAGGTATCTATTACATATATTATAATTTCAGTGAATGTTTCACATTAGTCTTTAACTAAGATATTAAATATTTTACTCTTATTTTGTTTTACCTTATTGTATATGTTTCTTATAATGTAATTTAAATAATTTTAAAAAATATTCTTAATTTATCTTATTACTTACAGGTTATAACCAAAGTAAAATAATGTCTTCCAAATTGTATTTATTTATTTGTGCTGGAACTAGGTAATAAATAATACTATTCGAAACATTTTATAATAATTATATCACCTAGCTTAACTTAAATAAAGTAATTTTTTATAAAATTAACTCTATTTTTGAATAAATATATAAAGAATTTTTATTTCTACTGCAGTCGTACGAGACATCAAATAAAATATTACAATATACCTACTATTCTATGTCTATTATAATAAAAAAAAATGTTCATCGATTAAATATATATAATTTATATATATTATATTTATTTATAGAATTATAGAAAATAATTCAGTTTAATGATTTATTAATTTTTTTATGTAAAACACAGCAATGTATATTTATCATTACACAAAAACATATTTTGCTATTGTTCGTACTCTGTTTGAATGTTTGAATATTAAAATAATAAAATATAGGTTAAGTATAAATTTATGTTAAAAATATTTATACACAAACCAGTTTTTGATTTCTCAGTTAATATTTTAATCGATGACACGGATTTAATTTCTAACTACATTTCATTTCATACTTTTTAATAGGTTATACTAATTCTAACATTATACAAACTAATACCTTAGTATATACGTTTTTATTTATAAAATTAATTGATTTAAAACTATATATACAATGTACAAAATGCTTTATAAAATCAATATATTATATGTTATAATATATACGATTATGATTTATGTTTACACAAATCTCATGCATGCATATATAGTATAAAATGATTTAATATTTAAAATAAATATACAATATTATTACATGAACACATAAATGTAAAATAATTTACAATGATATACTAAATGTTCAAACTAATAATGATATATTCGGGTAAATGCAAATGGTTATTAATTATGACAAAATTAGAAATTTACCAAAAAATCGATATTTATTATATGATTGACAATTTAATGATGTTATTGGTAAATTTTTTGATAGCAAAATAATAAGTTTGTTTAATCAAAATAAGGTATATTTTAAAACTATTAAAATGATATTGTTGTTTGCCTATCAGTATTAGTAATTTATGAAAAACTATAAAATTTTGAATTTTCATTAAAAATGAATATACACTTGTAATACTAAAACATTAACTTACTTATTAACAATACTATTTACTATATAATATAAACAAATAAAAACAAAAAATGCGTGTGTTTTGAAAAAATCGAAATAAAACATTTCGAAAAAATATCGTTTATAAAATCCACAACATATTAGTAAAATAACGAGATATGTGTAAATTTGATGGTAATAATGCTATTTTTATAATATTATGTGTAATGATGATATTTTTTAAGCGAACCATTGTTGTAGTTTCTGGAAACTCGAAATAATAATATCAATTTGTTTAGTCAGATATGGCAAGATTATTGAATGATATGCGAATGTTAAAAAATATTGTTACTTAATAAAAATGAATGAGGAATGAAAGACACATCAAACAACGACAATCAATAGTAATGATAATGATTATATCGTATGTCATGTTGTTTCACCTGTTAGTATAGTGTACAGCAAAGTTATGTTTTAAAAAATGAAATTGGACAAGAAATTGGAGGTGTCGTCGTACACTAAAGAATAAAGTCGAAATAATAGAAATAATAATAATAATAATAAAAGACAGCCGACGAGACGGATGTTTGTGGTCGGTATTTAAGCTCGGATGTTCTCGATGAATTTCTCGTACTCTTGACGGCTCATCGGTAGTTGCGGTTCGTCGTGCAGACCTCCGACGCCGCTGCGCCGTTTCCTTGAAAACATCGCACCCGAGTGAGGTGTTATTTCCACGCAAAGGACGATAAAAAAGTTGCGGCAATCGTAAGCAGAATCCTGATCCAGGAGTTTTGCCTGCCGATCGGCATTTTGCATCAACGACGAGCCCAGTCCTCGTTTGTCGGCGCTCTCCGAGTTCCACGCATCGCAATTTCCGTCAACGGCACTGTCGCCAGAAATATCTGATCCATGCCAGATGGTCTTCTGAGGCCTAAATAACGACAGATCATAAATATCGTAGTTCATAATATACATTATAGATAATATTATTAGCAAAAATAGGTAATAATAATAATAATAAGTAGATATGCTAAATGTTCGTCAAATACTGATTTTTTTTTACCAACTTTTGTTTATTTTTCGTTATTATCACCCAGTAAAAACGAATTGTATTCTTTATTAGAGTCCAAAGACACCATGAAGGTATCAGTAAGTTTCGTTCAATATTGGTAATAACCGGTCATTGAAACTTCGCTTTTTTATGACTCAGAAAAATATATTGCATTGAAATATAAAATTACAATACTTTTTCCTAAAATCAAATCTAAGGTAGTTTTTACATATATAATACATAACAATCACTTATATTTATCGTAACATGTCAGGATTTTATGATTAGTACAAAAGTAGCGTTATTTATATTGATCGTAAATTTTCGTAGAGCATTAGTTAAATAACTTGAAGAATATATTATAATTTTATTTTAAAACTAAGCACATTATTTTTTAAAAAATTAAAAAAAAAAACCACTAAAGAAACTTCTGCTTCAAAATATAGATCCTGAAAAAATTATGTAAAAATCTTAGTTCCAATGACATTTCGATATCAATATGGTATCTGTAGAATTTTCAGTGCTGCTAAAGTGTACATGTAATAATAGTTATAACATTGTACTGGTTTCGAAAAAAATCTATTTTAAACTGAAGTAATGTAAGACGTTTTAGTTAACAACACAAAACATAAGTTACTGTGTATACAAATTATTGTGAAGCACCTTTAAAGATTTTTATGATCTTTTGACGAATTAGAGTTACTAAACTATAAGTTTGTGATTTTTTAGTATTGAATAGTCAACACGTTCGGGTACTTCCAAAAATAAAAATATTGAACACAGTTCACTTATTCTTCAAAATAAGATTCCGTGTTTTTTTTTTGTATACGTCATTATTTTTCACAGTTTTTTTGTTTTTTTTTTTTTTCAATTTTTCATACATAATTCATTTCTTATAACTGAATTTTCTCTTCTAACCGTAAGCCTTTTCCTGCGAAATATCTTAACTTCGTGTTTTAAAACAGAATATGCGTAGCGAACACCTCAGCCGTTGTGTGATAATAGTACCTATACGAAGCTATGGGTAACAAAAAGACAATGGCGTTACGTTTTTTTTTTTTTTAAAAAGGTACACCGCTAAAGTGAGAAATTACTACAATGGAATCACTCATTTAAAACGAATTGTTATTGTTATAGAACGGCTTTTAATATGCTGTGCCCGAATGCTTTCGCTGCATTGAAAAAACTGTAAGTAATACGATACGTCCAACGAGAGAAAAAAGCAAAGGTTCTGATGTTACGCAAGCATATAGTTCAATGAGATCGTGATAGCTTATTTCTCGTATTATTAAAATAAGCTTTTTTATGCATTTTTTTTTTATTTTAAAAACAATTAATAATTTAACAATTATTCCAACAAAATATAAGAGAAAATGCTGAGATACACTTTAAAATTATGAAAAGGTTATAAACTAATTATGTTATTATATAATATCTATATTATTTATATTATGTTAATATTTATTAAACTTTTTAAACCCCCAATTGAATATTTTTTGTACACATATATGTGAATTTCCTTTTTGATCTAATATATTAGTTAATCTCTTATATAATATATTATTATTTATTACTAAAAGGAATTAATAGAAAATCGCTTATAGTAATAATTATTATTTCTTATACATTAAAAAAGGTACTGTAAACGGTATTTTTTCTTCTTCTTTAATGAACATTTTTGAAGTCTGATGTTTAAAAATTAATAAGGACTATAAAATGCATATTTGAAGAATATTTTTAAGAAAACCACCCTTATTATTTTATGCGCTAGAGGTATTAATTTTGAATTTTTAAATGAAAACCACATTTTTTTCTATATTCTATGGAAGTTGAAAAAAAATATTTATAGTTGTTAAAATTGTAATTTATTATAAAAACTTTTTCAATGTGTTTTTTATCAAAAACTAATAGTCAAATATAAATGAGAATTCAAAGGTGTTATAAAATACTTAAAGCTTGATTAAAAAATAACTATTTGTATTTTAATTTTCTGAAAGTAAAAATAAAAATTAGTTAAAAATATCCTTATATTACATTTACAAAAAATTCATTCGTAAAAAATAAAGAGTAATCCATTGAAGGTGGTATTTTTCATTTGTACAATATCTTTATAAATCAATTATCATAAACGGCCGTCAGTCGTTTAAGTTAAAAAACTTGATTTTCGTTTACGCCAAGTTTTGTTTTCGACAAAACGAAATAGGTTCAATTTTTGTTTCCACCAAATCTAGTTCTATCCACCTATCTAAATTATAGTTTGAGAATCATTTAAAGTTACCCAGGTTAAGTTAAGTTAAAACACATGTAGGCTTTATTAAAAAATGCACTACTTTAAAATTCTATCGTCCGGAATTCTCATAAACTATCTATTTTTTTAAATCATTAATATATATTTATTTATATATCTAATATAAAAATTGTACGATTTTCCTATAAAATAGATTGCACAAATATTTTATCCAACGGTTATCGACGATAACATAGATACGATTTCCCACTTACGTCCGTACATTTTAGCTTTTACACAGTCATTGTGCTAATTAATTTTTTTTTATTCTTACCACGTGAAATCGGTGAGCACATTCTTTCCACTAAAACTGTATATCCTGGGCTGTTGTGATATAAACGCTCCGTTTTCACTGAAAATATCTTTCCAAGAGTTGAATAGCACATCTCCTTTGATGTTGACTACGGGCAAATCTCTATCGGACTCGTGACGATCGTTTTCAAATTATTAAGCCTCGAAGACAGGAACGCTTTGAATGCTCCGTGAAGTCCCGCTCTCTGAGACTGACGATAACACGAATAGTCCACGCTCTGAACGCCGTGCATATTACCTGTATATGGTTCGTTCAACGCTGCTATTCTTAACTATATCGTGAAACATTCATATTAATAAATATAACTATTGAGTTAGTTAATATTTTATAAGCTACGTAACAATAGTTGTATTACGTGAATACGTACTTATATAATTAAAAATATAAATCAAATACGTAAGGTAAAAACTATGGAATATTTTTTTTGTAATGATTTAACGAAATAGATCTACAAGTTCCCTATACTCACCATTTTAGGATGCCACTGAAACAAAACAAAATATTACACGTTCATTAACTTCGAAAAAACATTACACATATTATATAAGTTTGAATTATTGAATATAAACCAGTATATAGAAATAAGACAAACAATTTATGATATCATATAGCTACTGGGAAATAATTATATTAATATCTGAAAATGGGAAAATCAACTGTGGGTCTTACCATTGTGTTATCTTTTACTGGATGGTTATGTACTAAATTCGATGATTCTAATGGCACTCTTGTTGGCATTGGAACGCTTGTTGGAGCCGGATCGATTCCAGTTGTAATCAATGAACCAAGCTGTAAAAAATAATCATTGTATTAATGTATTAATTAAATTAAATCTATATCTTTATAATAATATGACTCACGGAAATGTACTGCCAGCCACGCGTGACACGTACTAAAAGAGCTTCTTCTTCGATGATGAATGCAATGGTACCCATCTGAGTTCTATCTGTTACCTGCATTCAGTAAATACATACAATTAAAGTATTTCTATAAAGTATGTACAGCAATGTACGAGTATTATAATGAAATGTAGCGTATTATGAATATGAGTTAATATAATATTTTACGTTTATCATTGATTTCTTGTTCGGGAATGTAAGAGCGCCAGGTACAATAATATGTTCATTTATTTCACCTGTAAATTAATGGTTGTGAAAATAATAATATACTGATGGTAAATTATTTTAGAAAAATGTATTCTGTTTTTATTACTTCTGAGAGGTGCTGAAGAAAAACCTGGATCACCAGGTTCACCTTTTTGCCCTTCGATTGCAACACCAGGAATACCCTATTGGAATGTACATTATTTGTTAACAAGAACATAAATATAAAGCATAAAAAAATACTTACTGGTGGGCCTGGTGGGCCTGCTGGTCCTGGTACAGGCACGTATGTTCCACCCGAACCTGGTAACCCGTCTTTTCCTGGTTCCCCTTTATCGCCTTTCTATATACGCAGTCATACAATTTTGAATATTTGAAAATATAAAAGTATTAATAAAAATATTTTAATGATGATTTACTTACAACAGATTCTCCCCGATCTCCTTTTTCCCCTTTTTGACCTCCTGCTTTACCCGGTGTGCCCTAAGACATATACAATTGTAAATTCGTTATTTCGCTATATTTATAAAAATAAGTAATTTAAGTTGTCTTATTAAAATAAATAAAATAATATTGTAAATAATCAAATATTTAATGTGAAATTATCAACAAAATATCATCTATTCATTGTGTTTAAAACTACATCAGTACTTAACAATCATTTTTTTTTTTATATAATCTATGTTTTTAATTTATTTTTGTTATAGATATTGCAAAATACTATGCTATTTTTCTTAAATAATAAAACTCACGTCTTCCTTAATTTTTGATTAGCGCATTAATTATAAATATATAAAATTAGTTATCTCATTTAGTACAATATAATATACAAAAATATAATTTTATTACTTACTCTTAAACCAGGCAAACCAATATCTCCAGGTGGGCCAGGTGGACCTGTAGGACCTATAAATCAATAACAGCTTAATCATTTAAATAATTTAGAAAATCCATTTCACATGATATATTGAAGTTAAAATTCAGGAGTTAATTAAACACAAACTTAATGGTATTTTACCTGGTTTTCCGCGTCTGCCTCGTCTTCCCATTTCACCTAAACGCATACAATGTTAAATATACGTTATAATTGAAATGCCAGTAACAACATAAAATATTTTACGATAGATTGTTATAAATGCAATTTTACCTAAACGATTCTATGCTTAGATAGTTTAAGTATTAAATTAAAAAAAAATCATTATAAAATACAATTTTGTCTTTTGTTATATGCCAAGGGTAAAAAAAAATAATATTTCTACAAATCAATTTATTTTGTAACTAATAATACAATGTTATAACTTATAAACAATAATAGTATAATATTGTAATATAGTAATTATTAGTTTACAAACATTCTTTTGATATGTTTTTCAGTAACAAATCACAACAAAATTCTAAAAGAATATTCATAATTATTGTTGAAAAACAAAGATAATAATATGGTTGTCAATAATATAATATTATTTGATCTGTACTGAATACAGACTAAAATTTTACTTTTTTCAAAGGTGTCTCTAACTCTTACTTTTCACATGTATTTACAATAAAAACCAATTCATTTATTCATTCCTACCTTTATCTCCTTTGATCATTCCTAGATCGGTCGTAGATATTAAGGGTGCTGGTAAACCGGGTTCTCCTCGTTCACCTTTGGGACCTGTCAAACCAGGTGGACCCTAAAACCACAGGTAAAACATTGTTACATATAGGTAATTAATGTTATGTAGATGTATGTTATATAATATGATCATCATTTTACTTTCCAAAAGAAATATTATTTAAGTTCATTTTTGTGCAAATTAAAAATAACATTATAAAGACCAAAATACCTAAATGGTTACACTTTACTATAAACCTACCTACAGTTAATAGATATTAAATTTTAATATTGGTAATATGATTATCAATGAATAATTTGATAATTAATTTTTATACTTTATATTTGAGAGTTAATTAATTTTTACTTATTAATAGTAAATAAAAATATGTAATTTAATAATTTACACATTAAATTGCATACAATTGTAATTTATAATACGAAAGTATATTAGTATAACTTTGTGATAGGGACCATACTAATCGTACCATTTAAAATTATTATATTTTATAATTGAGAGACTTGATAATTCTTCCCTCGTTTAATACTATGCAATGGAGAAATGTTTCCTTTTTTTGTCATGATTTAATAACTAAAATAAACTTATCAAGTACCTTTTATATTTGTAATGTGTGCATTTTTAGTCCAAATAAAGAATACATAATAAATTATACTTACAGGGTTTCCTCCTGGGCCCAGATTACCAACGGCTCCCTTTTCCCCATGATCACCTTTTGTGCCTTTATCACCTTTGACTGTTTTCACAACTGCTGTATCCGCTAATTTAATGAAATATAATTAGTAAATATTATTCAAGTAGAAAACATAAAAAAAAACCTAACTGAACATTAGCACATCGACAACACTCGCTATTAAAATACATATATATCTAAGTATTTGATTATATTCGATTTCATAGGTACTTAAATAGGTAAATAATTTGCTTTGCAGTGTATGACAATTTTTTTGTACAAATTATGATCGATTTTAATCTGCGAGTAATAAAAATATTACTGTAAATTGCAGTCATTTTGATTTAATACCATAATTTTCGATAAAACCCTATTTTTCAAATAGTAGTGTTTACCTAGGTTGATTTTTTTTACACAAAATAAAATTCGATGGAATTTTTTGTGTATTCATCAATAACAAAAAAAGTATTCACGTAAAATTCACAATCTTGTGGATGAGTGAATTATAGTCATTGCAGTATGTTACAACGCTTTATAATATTATGAATAAGGCATTTACAATTTTAATATACATTCAATCTATAGCGATTTAATAGTTCATACTTACTTTTATCAATTTTTACTCCAGTTTGCGTTAGTCCAGGTGGACCGGGCGGTCCGGGTGGTCCACTATCGCCTATAAAAACATCATAATATGTATATTAATATTTTATTGTAGATACCTATTGCAATTATTTTGTAGGGTCTTTTACTTTAAAAGTTATTATTGACAAAATAGTTTTTAATTCAGGAAATACAACGAACATAATATACTTTGGTACTTTTAATAGGTGTCTACTTATGTACTACGACTAGCTACTACGTTTAAAATATAAATCATAAAACTCTAGACGCTAATGTACTGCACAGAGTTCCATACATGGTACCTACCAACGTATGTTCAATCATTAAAAATGTAAAATGTATAATAGGTATATTTATTATTAAAACTAAACGGTTTTTTTTTCTTAGACGATAAATTCAATACCTATGCAGTGCACATATTTAATGAAGTTTACCTTTTTCGCCTTTGGGTGCTGGACGAGCATTTTCTCCTGGCACTCCTGGGGTTCCGTCAAAACCACGTATTCCTCGTTCTCCTAAAGTATACATTAGTCAATTATTTATAACAAACTAATAATTGATAAGCAATACATTCAAATAAGGTCAAAATTTGGATATAGTTGGGATGCATAGGTTTATAGTAATCAATATGTTTCAGTGAACAATAACTCCATTAATTATTTTTCAGAAGTACCTATACAAAATTATATTATGTGAGATTTGAAATAAATAAATTTATAACATTAACTACTATAATAATATCATTAATATTATAGGATAAGGGTTACACCTTATTCAATGGCTTTGATTATGACTTAGAAGTTAGAGAACTAAATATATAGAATAATTAAGTATACTTAGGTTTAAAAAATTATATACCAACCTACCTACCATTCTGAATTAAATTTAATGAAAAATAAAATTTCAATAATCAGAAACAGATTTTATACGTTTTAAATAATATACTAATTATGTAATAATTCCAATAAAATCTGTGTAAATTCTAAATTCTAAAATTAGGTTTAGAATTATGTATCTATCTACAATAATAGACTAAATTATTGATAGTCATAGACATTATTTTTTGAAATAAATTAAAAAAATATAATGTCGAAATCAGTAAAATATTGCAAAGGAGAATTTCGTTCGAAGAAAATAAATGTTTTTATTTACCTTTAAAACCTTGTGGTCCAATAGATCCAGCATGGCCCTGTAAAATAAAATAATAATAAAAATCAAATTACAACTGGTGAAATTCTTAAATACCTATTTTATAATTGTTATTATATATTATTATATTACCTACACAAAAATCTACAGTAACATATACAATCACTATAGGTGATAGGTTTTATCGTGAATTATCTAAAAGTAGGTATTGTTGCAATTTTCAAGTAATGTAATATATATACATGGTGAATCGTCTATATTCAAAACTTAAACACGGGATCTGAATGATCTCCCAAAAGTACCATTTAAAACTAAGATTATAAAATAAAAATTATTGCTAAATGTATAACATTGGATGGTCCAATATAATATGATTAAAAATTATATAAGCACTAGATTGAGATTCATGATTCATGATACCTAATAGTTAATAATACACTGAGAGGTACGTATATATCTACGTCATAGGTTGATACTTATACAGACAATAGTATACCTAATTATTAGGTATATTTGGTTAACGCCATGAAATATAAAATGTGATCTCACTGTAGATACTTTAAACAGATTGATGACAGATGACAAATGTATTTTTGTAGGTTTACTAATATAAAGAAAAAAATATTTTAACGAACTTATAAAACTAGTGTTTCAAAGAAATATTTCAAGTTTCAAGACAAATTAGAGTTCTGATGTCACAATACCTAAATCTCATGAATCATGGTTGTAGACTTGTAGACGAAATACGAAATTTTTATTGGAACAATAAATGATTTTACTAACATTTTGAGATTTCATAAATAGGTAAATAAGTATGTACGTACTAAAAAGATTAAATTTCTATGTGGATTTCAGTAGGTATCTATTATAGGTATGGCTACGTATATAATATAAACCAACCTTAGATAGTCAGATAATTAGATTAAAATGTTAACAACTATTAATATAAAATAAGTATATTAGGTAGGTAACTAATTTTTTTTTGCTATAATCAATACTAATTAAAAAATGAATCATTTTATTTACAATTATTATGATATTATGACGTAATTTCATTAATTATTAGTTATTACATTTTAAAAAAATAAGTAGCTAGGTAAGTACCTAAATAATTAATATTGACGACTTACGAATAACACTATTTTTTAAATATAATCATTGGTAAGTAGTTAACTATCAATAATATCGGTAGTAATAACAAACAAGTAGATTTTTCAATACAATTATATAAGATTAATTATTTTCGATGTTGTTTAATATAAAATATCCTACCTATCTAGTTAGTACCTAGTTAAATCAAATTATTTATACAATAAATTTTAATATTTTTAAAAATTGAATATGAGTTAAATGAGTATAAAAATTACTAGGCATATATCTGCCGAAATAGCTCAGTTGGGAGAGCGTTAGACTGAAGATCTAAAGGTCCCTGGTTCGATCCCTGGTTTCGGCAATAACTTTTTTGCTTTTTTTTCGTACAACAAAATTTACGTTTTGAAGACTCATCCACTATATTTTAAGAAACTAAGAACACTCTTCATTTTGTAAATTAATTTTTAATATTATTACATATATAATGTTAAATATTAATTATTAAATTATCAAAGATTTTGAACAGAGTGATAAATGTATTGATTCTACAATGATGTGTATTATTATTATTATTTTTTTTTTTATGTGTACACGATAATTTGTCGAAATAATGCTCAAAAGTAAGAAGTTTCCAGCAGTTTTAAAAATAAGGAGAAAACTACAAAAATGACGAAAAAACGATAATTTTTACGCAAAACCAATTTTCGACAAAACCTAAAATAGTCTTTTTACCAAATGTTTATACTACCGTTATCTATACATTGTTAAATTCGAAATATTCTGTTCTTTGAGCTATTCATAGACAATTGAAATTTTAGATTTTTTTAAGTATTTTTTTTTTTGAAATGTCAATAAAAAAAAAGTTGGATGCCCAAAAAAAGAGTTCTTATAAGTTGTTCTTATTATAGTTTAAAAAAATCAAAAATCAAAATTTTTTTATAAGCTTTAAAGTCAAATCTTTACGAAACATGTCAAAATAACAACATTAACAAGTAATTTTGAAATTGAAAATTCATAAAATTTTTAGTAATCTGCATGTGTATAAGATTAAAAATTTCAATGAAAACTTTTTTCCCTTTCAAGGAAAAAATGTTGAGCGTCTGAATTTTAAATTGACTACTAGGTAAATTTCGTAACGACAACGATTTATCCTCAATAAATATTTGTTATTATTCAAAACGTTTAAGTCGTAGATAATTGAAACTTTCATCTGTTATTTAGATTGACATATTCTTTACATAATTTAATTTTTAAAATATTTTGCTTATTTTAATTCTAATTATAGATATTTGAAATATTCATTTTTTTTTTATAAATGTTGATAAAATGTTTTAGGTTAAGTTAAAGTACTTGAAATTAAATACAAAGTTCCTCATAAATTAGTCCTACAGTGATCCAAAAATTTTAAAAATACATCGGCACAATTTTTATTTATTAACATTTGTTGTTCAAATATTGACAAAATTCTTAAAAATCATGAATAAGTGCAAATTATTTTATTCTTAAAAATGTATACATTTTTTTATATGAGTATCTAAAAATTTAAAATTGTATACAAGATTTTTCATAAGTCTGATTTTCAATAATTATATAACAAGCTGAGCGTTGGCCAATTAAAAAAAAAATCGTATATAAGGTTTAAATTTTTACGAAATCAAAAATTCACTGGATAAAATAACGATTTACTATTAAATATAATTTTATTTTTGTTATAGTTAAAGATACATCATACTCATAGAAACTTGAAACATACACCAGTTGTTTAAATTAGCATTTTCTGTAAATGATTTAATTTTGAGGTATTTAGGTCATTAAAACATAAATCACATTTTTCACCACAAAATGGAAAATATATACCCTAGACTGACAAATCATCTCTTTTCAGAATTGTTTTTCATATACAATGATACCTATCATTGTATTCAAATTTAAAGCATCCATTATAGTGACCTACTCACCTACTCTATGTCTGAAGTCCATTCGATACCTACTGTACAGCAGAGCGTCACCCACTTGACTACCCCTTTGTTATGGTTATATAGCTGTAAGTTGACTCGTAACTCGAAAATGAATATAATATTTAATGTGATTTAAAATAATAAATTCATAACATATTATAAAATGATATGATAGCCGATAGGTAATTTCATTGGATTATAATTTAACGTTTTAAATTATATTTTAATATTATATTCTAATATTGTTCTGTAAAATCGTCAAAATCGTAGTTTATGACACTATAACAATTGCCGCTATACGTTTCTGTATACATCGGTAATACACGTCTTATTTTGAAAATTGTATCAGTGATATTGAAGTTAACCTTAGTAAATGTATGCAAATTCTTGTTTCTAATTTACTTGTGGAACTGTCTGGAGTCAACGAAGTTGATTAGATTTTATAATAGGTACTATTATATTACGATTATTAAAACGCTTAATATACATATAATATTATAATATACCAATGTATCCAACATCTGATTAGTGTAAGATAATATCATCTCTTAAACACAAAATAATGTTTAAAATTGTTTAACTGAATGGCGAGAATAATCATTGAAATAATGAATATTAAAAATAATTTTATAATTATTATAATTAATTGGACGTAATTAGTAAGTTTCTATTAGGCGTGGGCTTGATGATAACTCGTTAGTGTTAAAGTTATTTAAAATCGAATACGAATATTCGTCTAAAATTAACACATTCTGGCTTAACTTTAATTCAGATAATAAATACACGATTTATACAAAAATCAAAATAAAATATGAGTACAGTGGTTATTATCAAAACGAAAAGTTGTGTACCTACGTATTATGTGACATGTCGTATTAATATATTATGTTTAACGAATGCACTAAATATTTAAACAAATGCAAGTATAATAAAAAATTGACTAAAACAGTGACGAATACCTACATAAATTCACTGTTGTTTAGTTAAACCTTTACCTACTGAATAGCGAATAATATGACCTTATTTAGGTGGTTTGAAACAATCATAATAATTGTTACTGTCGAAGGGTTTTATGTTTTAATCCAATCACTCAACTTGTCCAACAGTATATTTCAGATTGTTTTGTTTATATTTTGTACGACTGACACATCTGTCTCTCCAGTTGTCAATTTACACGGTGAGGTGAAACTTGGGTTTATTGTTCTGTTATTTTTAACACAGTATATCTGAACATGGTGGCACATTTAAAAGTTTCACGCCTCAGGACAAAAAGTTTACTCTTCTCCGATATAATATTAAAACACAAAAAATATACAGTTTCAATTTCTCTAAAATAAGGTATCTTTAAAATATTGCTTCAATAGTTAAAAATAGACCACCAATTCATTAATTATAAAAGTATATAATATTAGTTACTATGGAAGTAAAATACTACCTTATCGCCTTTGATTCCTTTGCTTCCCATCTCACCACGAACTCCTTTATTGCCTTGAATTCCTTTTGCACCTATACAGTTTAAAAGCTGAATTATTAAACTATATAAGTGAATTTTACTACTATACCCTCAAGTAGTTTAGTGCCGTATAAAAATAAATATCTCTTTTAATAATAAAAAAAAAACATGTTAGCATACGTATCTTGAATATTGAAAATACTGTAAGGATAGTCAATATCTTACTTATTTAATATTATAAATTTCTTTGGGGATTTACCAATATAAGTACCTAGATTTTGTGAGAAGGATAATTTAATTTATTATATAAATAAACGGAGTGGTCAAGTAGATAAGGTATTATCAAACAAGGATAATAACAAGGATCATCAACGACCTGTACTCGGCCACGTGCGATTTACACTCCTGAGTAAGCGAAACATTCACAAAGAGAGAAGTTGAGGACATAGCTGATAAAGTTATAAAATTTTGTTTTTAAAACTACGTTTCATTTTAAATTGAAATACCTAAAGTTTGATACAATGTCCCTCTAAATAGACAGAGGATCATATTGTTGGTCTAAGAAAAATTACAATTATTAAAAAAAACAAGTATTAATTTTATTTGATATGCGTCTTAAATCGTTCGTCTTCTTTGCTCAGATATGGTACAGAATTTTGTATATCTTTAATAATTTATTAAATTTATTGAATTCATATTGAACTCAGGAGTTTATATTTTTGGTATATAAGTATAAATAATCTATAAAAGTATGAGATTACTAATTTATTGATAAAATAAAAATAAAAATATATTATAACATAATATTATGGTATTATTTTAATTTTTTACTATACTATCATGTGGGGTTCATTTTTAAAGATATTCTAACCATAGGTTATAATAATATTAATACACGCTTTGAAGTACCTTTTAAGCCCGGAGCGCCATCAACACCCGGATCGCCTTTAGGACCCGGGGGACCAGGCCTCCCAACATTTGACTCAAACCCGATGTCCTGAAAATAATATAAATAATATATTTTTTTTAAATTAATTTTTAGATCAAAAATTAATTAAAACGTTTAAAGTGTGGTAATATATAAATACTAAAATAAAATAAGATAATTATTTTTCTTGTTAAAATATTCAACTATTCAAATAATAAATCATGATTCATTCATTAACAATCAACAATTTACCTTGTAAATAGGTCTTGGTTTCCAGCTAGGCTATAAATGTTAAATACAGTATTATATTTTTGATTGATATAATTAGCACAGTGGCGAATTAGAGATTACTATTTAAATTAATATTTATTATTTTCAATTAATTGCATCAACTCACATCATTGTTTGAAAAGTCTGATCCACCAGGAGGACCGGGTGGACCCGGTGGTCCTTGTAAACCGCGCTCTCCATCAATTCCAGAATCACCTGTAAGTAACAATAAAATGGAAATTAGTATTAACTATTCATTTACCTACTATATGATAGATCAATATTATTATGTTTTGATTTGCGATCGGATTAATGCAAACTTTATTATTCATACGTCATACCTATCATGATTAAATTTGTATATTTACCTTTGGGGCCTTGAATGCCTTCGTTTCCTCGTGGACCGACATCTCCCCTTTCACCTTTATCCCCTAAATTACAATTATCAAATACCAGTATTAATTATTATTTTAAATTTTAGAATAACATTGTATCATAATATATTTCCAAACAATAAATATCGACCGACATTAATGGATAAAAAAATTAATATTATTTTAAAATATGCACTTTACATATTATATTATTATTTTATACAGATAATCAATTAAGATTGTTATCAAATATTAAAAATTAATACTATTAATAATTAGGTGTTATAAAGGAAAACTGTTCGTTTGACACAATGTATAATAATTATGCGTAATATAAATATCTCAAAAGTATAAATATAAATTAATAAATATTTTAATTTAAAAACATGTTTGTAAATCATTTAATATCTTATTTTTAAATATTTATAATATAACATAATTATAATAATAATAAAACATACAATTTTATATAATAATATATAATATTAATTCAAATTCTTCTATTATAACTAGTTCAAAATGATTACAATATTATGTGGTAAGTACGATTTATTATTATTTTCTTCGATGACTAACAACTTCAAATAAATTATCTATAAAATTAATTTTATTTATAAAACTGTGTAGAGTTGGGTGAATTTTAGTTTTTTTTATGCGGAAAATACAATATAATATGATATTAGTTTAATATATTTTTATTTATATAAAAATAAATATGTTATTTATATTTAAATAATAACAGTTATTTCAATTATATATAATATATATTATTTATTAATTTTCATTTTGTATTTAAATAAGTTTCGTAGTGATGTTTATTAACGAAAACACAAATCCACAGATCAAAAACGGATTAGAGAATTAGTGACCTTACACACAGTGAAGTATTTTTGTTGAATAATATGTCAATTAAGTAATGAATGTGTTTCATTTAAATCCAATGATAAATCATTGTATGCGAAAAATGATTCTGAGTGGAAACGACCTATATATTTCTAAGGATATTTTATTATATCATAATATTATGTATATTATACTACTAGAAATTTATTTTTCTACAAACAAGCAGTATCAGTAGCTTGAATCAAGTTTAGCCAAAAGCAAATTATATATAATAGTATGGCGTAAATATAACAATTAACAACATTATAATATTATTACATTCAGTTATCAACTTATAAGTAAATGACAGTGAATTGTTGAATGGTATGAATTGGATCATGGTAAATAGCATAAATAGTTACATATTTTGAAAATTCCATTGTGTATAGTAAATCGTCATATTTAAATTATGCGAAGGTAAGTTTCTAGGTTCTATGAATATATTGTATATATGATTAAAAAAAAAAAATAAATAATAACTAGTATCGATTAAATCGTTGTTATTCATCAAATTATTCATTTTCGTTAAAATTTGAATTTTATTATCTATTAGGTTTGTACCAAATATTTAATGTACATTTAGTACGCTGCTTAAAATTATACTCCATATTAATTAACTTTTTTTATAAAATGTTTGATTTAGTTTTAAGTTTTGTTCAAGTCATTATCAATAATAATAATAATAATAAAATATTTTGTTTCACCTTTTATGCCTTCTAGTCCTCGTTCTCCTGGCAACCCTACGGCACCCTGGAAAAAAAATTATTGTTAAATATTAGTTAAATTTTACATAATATTATTATATCATGACTAAACATAAAACACCTATTTAGTATTTAGTTAATTATTATTGGAAAATTTATTTATATACATAATATATATTTTACATTTTAAAACAAAATTAATATAAACAGGAATTGATTTTTATAATACAGGATCCGAGAAAGAACATTGGTTTTGGATTAGAAATAACCAGTCATTAATAGGATTAGAAGAAGATGAATATACATTTGTATTTACATAATAAATGTGATGTTTACACTTTACATCAAATGAAATGTATGTATATATATATATTTATTTATTTTTATAATTATTATTTTATTATTATTATTAATAGTTCTGGGTGAGGAAGATTTAACCTCATATTATATCACTATGATATTATATAATTGATCTATCTTTGTATAATATATATATTATATTAAGAAATGTATTTTAATATTTAGTACTTATCAATACCTATTACAAATACAAATATAATATAATATGGAATATCTTCAGGTACAAAAAAAAATATTAGATTTTTTATTCAAATGCATTATATTTTGTAGCTATCTATTATACTGGTTAATATTCGATAAATTACTTTTAAGCCTATATATTTTATGAATTTAAAATGACCTTTTAGGTATCTAAAATCTTACTCGTTCTTATATTTGGTGGATTTAAACGGGTTATTCTAATACATTTTTTCCATAAATGACTATATTGGTAGCTGGTGCAATACCAAAACCAAAATTTCATTATTATTTTACATTAGAGTACCATTCACGATTTCCCAAGTGATCACTTTATTGACTTAATCCCAATAGTGGTAGGTATCCAACCCTTGTATACACACCTATTATAATAGAGCGCTGTTACTGGCGACTTACCAAACTGAATTTTTATTAATACCTAACAATATATTATAATGCTTAAAGTTGCATATTTTACAAATAAAAATATATTGAGATATAAGCCTTTTAAATTCCAATTCTGGGAATATTCGATTTTAATCTAGTAGTATCTGTATACTATATACAGTTTCTAAAATATAAACTTTAATTTAAATAAACTCATCTTTGTGATAAGTAAAAAAATGATATAGTTGTAATAAAATCATTCTAAACAGTTTTTGATTTTTTTCTTGTTACTTTTATTTTACTATTATTGATAATTATATGATTTATTAATAATAATTTCGATATAGTTATTTAGATATAGTTATCCATGTATTGTATTTTATAGGTTTATTTAACAATTTTTCAAAAATTGAATTTTATGTTTGCCAATAGGTGAGTTCAAAATTCTTTAAACAAAAATATTACTAAAAAAAAATACAATATTTCCATAAAATCTTTGAATTTAATTTTTAGTAGGTATATATAAACGACTCTTAACTGTTAATAATAGGTTGGCAGGTATTTTTTTTTTTAATTAACTTGTTAATAGTTTTTCATGAATTTATAATTTTAAATATATTTGTTTCAAAAACTTTTGTGTCAGTCTCTTTTTATGACGAACAATTCAATAACAATTAAAAACTATATTCAACATTTGAGAATTTTTAAAAGCTTCATGTTATTTATTTAAGTATTGATATAAACTAAAAAGTAAATTCACATTTCATAATTATATTTTACTGAAAGCTTTTTAAACTTTTAAAGAATATTAATTTCCAATATAGTTAAATTATAAATGTATACAACTTTTTAGATGAAAACCAAGAAAGACAATAAATATGATAAATACGGATTTATTTTATATTAACTAAAAGCATTTTGAAACATATTCGTTTAAAACTGTATAAAATGTATAACCATTTGTTTTAAAAGTAGGTATCTTGCAGACTTATAGCATATAATATGTAGCATATACCTGTGTCAAAAAAACCATTTTCCAACATTGAGTGAAACTTTAAATGCATTTTGTAATTTTTAAAATATATATTATACTTATATGTATTATTGTATTACATGCATAATAATTGCATATAAATAATAAAATATTATACTTTGAATTTAATTTCATTGATACATTTATTAAAATGTTCTAATTTAAAAATATGAGTTTGCATAGCGATAACTCACACTATCGTTGGTTTATTTTATTTATATTTATATTAACTTGTTGTATATAAAAATTTAAAACAGTATTCTAACAGGATCCTTATAGTTGAATTAAATGCAGTATATTATATTCAATATACACATAAACAAGACATTTGAATATATATTTCTATTCTATGCATCATAGACATCTAGTAGGTCATATTTGTCGGCGAATAGTAAACGCAAGGGTTACGATCAAGGAGTCTAGGTTATGTAGGACATATGTATTTTGCTTGTACGTTAAATTCAATCAGACGTCTCATATGTATATGTATTAATAATTGCTTATATTTATTTGAATAAGCAATTATGTTAATGTTATTATTATTAATTATACAATACGTCTCTGGACTCAACAAGATAACCCTTAGAATAATTGGACTATAGATCAACATTAGACGTTAAATAAAGTTTTATTTCTCAATATTATACCTAATAAAGATTTAGAAAAAAAAGTATATCAAAAGATCACTTTTGAAAATTGTTCACCCAACATAATTTTACAACGGCTGAAATTAGTATCAACAACGTGTATACTAACCGGGAGTCCTGTCATTCCCATTTTTCCATCAGTTCCTGGATTGCCCGGTGGTCCTTGTATTAATTCTGGTATTTTGCCGGGTGCAAATAACGTGGTGAGGTTACAACTGCATATGCCTGGCGGACCCCTTGGTCCAGATACTCCGGACTTGACGAGCTAAAATAACATAGATATCATAATTGTTTACTATAACCATTGATTAAATAAATCGATGCTATAATAATGCGGAGAGTACATATTTTAAATATTATATTATGCGTGGATCGTTAGTATTATTGTTGTTGATGATTATCCAACCCTTTCCGAAACCACGAGCTGCATTGCACAACATTAGACATCTGCACAGCACGTGATTCCAAAGCGGATTAGTACATAACACTTTGTGGTTGCGCTGGCACGACTTTGGTCAACTTTAATAATAACGCCTCAAATATATGTATACATACACATACGCCCGTACACACACACATAGTATAGAATGAGAAACGCTTGTCGAAACTTTGCCAATTTAAATAAGATGCCGATGAGAAGGGTACAAGATCGTGAGCTGTGGTCAGTGTTATGATTCAAATTTCGTGGATATCACACGACGGTCAAACGCAGTATACACATTATTATCCACCATGAAAAGCTGTCGAATATTGTACACAGAATTTTGTTTTTAAAGCGATTAAAGATAAAGCATATCGCCGTAAAACAATTCAACAAACACGTTTTTACGACGACATTTTTATGATTTTTGAGTTCAGTGTAAAGTCATTACTGAGTAAATATTTTCAACTTATTTCACTAATTAAATAATCAGTATTCTATACTTTATTTTATTTAATAGTCTTATTTTGTTCTTTTATTTTCATACCTACCCGTCATGAGTATTTTTTGCCATTTAAGTAAATTTACAAAAAATTCATCAATGAAATAAATTCTACAGACTGTCGAAAAAACCGATAAATGTTTGATAAAATAAAGAGATTAGCGTTTTCAACGAATACTAGTATATTTATTGTGATAAATATATTAAATTGTTCGGCTAGTAATCTAATAAATTATTTTAACAAAAATGTCTATAAAAAATTGAAAATTAACTTGACTTCCTAGTATTTTTATATAAAGATTGAAAAAATTCTAAAGAACCTCATATTGAATTTCAAAACTTTATATTAACTAACTTTAACTACAAAATAATTTGAATATTTTTGAGATTATGACGAATTTTATCAAAATTTTAACCTTAAAAATGTATATTTGTATTTTTGATTTTAGCGTTTCTACCCAGTGAATAATTTTTAATTGATATTAAAAGACTAAAAAACATTGATAATTTCTGATGTCTGTATACATACTATACATAGTTCAAAAATGGTTGAAAAATGTTTAAAATTGAATCATAAATATAAAATATGATAGTATAAAATTGAATGAAAATTTCAAGTTTTTACAACAATTCGTTTTTGAGTTTCAATAAAACAAAATAGATTTTGTCAACAAATTGAATATGAGTAAAAATTCCTGTTTTACCTTGTTTTTTTTTTTTATTCAATTATATGAAGTAAAAGAATTTTTTATTTTTGACCCACCATAGTACTGAATAACCATCTCCATTTTTGAAAATCGAAGCATTTTTAATGTCTCAAAATGTGATAATAAACAAAAAAATAACATCACATCATTATAAAATCAATACATTCATCGCTCTGCTCAGAATCTAAAATTATTTATTCACAAAACACTATTCAATTGACTAGTGTATAAGAAAAAACAATTTTAATGCTGTTCATATATAGTAATAATATATTTAATTTAAATGTAGGTCAGCATAAAAATTTGGTAGCAGTAATTTATTAAACTTTGAAAAAAAAATAGTTTACAAAAGTTTAGAATGAAAACAAAATTTAATGTACTCATAGGAATATAGGTACATTGTCATTATTTTTGACGTGAAAACCAGCTTTTGATATTTAAGTATACTATTATAGTCACAACACTCAAGTAAATATTATAATAGTCCATAGTTGCGAATGTTTTGAAACCCTGTGTGACTGTGTGAGTCATGAATAATGTTAGCTCAGTAAATACCGGAGCAGCGCGGCATCCGTGGAAGCGTACACAGCACAAAACAGCGTCGCCAGTCTGATTTAGACAGCGACGTATGTAGTTTAATAACTTTTTTAATTAACAATAATAGATATATCACATTAAAATCATTAGCTTGAATAAATGTGTTACCATTATTTATTATACAACAAAACATACAAAAAGGCCTAGTCAAAACTGGTTGACTAAAACCAACGACACAAGTAGGTAAACCAAAACAAGAACCCTGTGACCACCAGGTCACAATACGAGTTCTAACAAATTACAAAACATGCTGTGTATGTGTATGTTTTTATGATGGTTAAAAATAATGTATTGTAATGAATTTTAAAAGAAACAAAATAAACCAATTTAATCAATTAAAATAATATTTAAGTATAGTTTAAATAATGAATACATAAATTTCAAAGATACAAACCAATCTTCATATTTCATTTTATAATAATACAAATTAATGGTAGTTATTTTTACCAAACAATATTTAAAACTAACCAGAAAATTAAAAAATTGTTATATTTTTTTAATAACAGATAAGATAATAGTTAAAATTGATAATAAATAGATTGTATTTAAATAAACATTTTGTAATGTACCTATATATTATTTCTGAAGTTAAAATAAAAACAATAGGGCCGTTGCGATAAAAAACTACTACAATTTATATACATAGTTAATCTAATAATTATTATATTCTTTAATTTTTTTAAGAGAGTGTATTATTTTTGAATAATCAATAAAATAAAATATAGTAGGATGGATGTTTAAAACTAAAAAACGGAGAAATACCATCCGATCGTATTTTTTCTACTTGGACTGACAACTACTGAATTCAATAAAAATCACTATTGCTTAGTAGGTACTAGTATATTGATAAGAAATATTTCTAAAATGTAACTAGGTATGATGTTTTATTCACTTTTATCATAAATATGGAATTGATGTCTAACTATATTATTTATAAGAGCTTGGTTTATTATAATTTATAATATTACGTAACAAGCTAATATATTATTATGAATTTTAAATTTTAAGTGATCATTAAAAGTTAAGGAAAAATATATTGAAACTGAATTCAAAACATTGTTTCATTTTATTAAAATAAAATATATATTTCAATGCAATATTGTAGTTTTATATTTTAAAGAATGGTTCAATTGTTGTACTTATAACTGTCTCTCATACGCTCAATATATCAGATTAAAATCCATGGAAAATATCTGTGTTATAAAAAAACTTCATTTTAGTAAATGAAAAAATTAATTCAAACATTTTTGAAATTTCATCATGAACAAATTGTCATGACTTTGGTTGCGTCAACTAATACATATTTATGATAAACTTGATTTACTAAGCATTTAATTAAAACCAAATTATATTTCTATAATTTGTTTAATTTAATTTAAAAAAGTATTACGCTCACAGGAAAAAGTGTATAAACATCGTAAAACATCATAAGATAACAAATCGACATTATATGTAGTATTGAATATCACGTACAAGTATTTTAATGACATTATGACGTGATATATTCACAAATCATTTAAAACTAATATAGTTTTAAACTTAAAATATATATGATTATGAATTTCTCAAAAAAACTTTTTCCTTGCAATTTTTATAATGATCAAAAAGTTTTTAGTTACCAGTATTTAAATTAATTTCGAAGCTTTCTGGATATAAATAAAAGCATTATTGTTATAACTTATAAGGAATATGCAAAAATGGTAAATACTATTATGAATGTAATATTCAATTTTATAAATACATAATTAATTGTTTAATTTTAACTATTTAACTTATCATAGTAAATATTCATTAGTTTTAAGGACTTTGCTAATTTCAGAAAGCTGTGATTTAATTAAAATTGAATTCTTCTAGGATATTAATTGAATTACGATATTACAATGCATTAATATTTTTGATACATTTATTGACACTATACTGTTGTTCGTCATTTATGGTTTATTATGTATAGACAACATTTATTTTACTCGAAAGATAAATTCCTATTTAATTGGATATTATATTGACTAGTAGTGTATAATATTTTGGTTTATTAGTTTAGTTTAAAAATATGTTCATTTTTTATTCCATCGTCATGTATTTTATAACTTAAAATTTAAATCAAATTAAATACATAAGATTCGGGTAAATAGTTACTGGACTTAACTAGGGTACTCAATAAAATATAATATAATATACATATTATTTTATTAATAATGCTTTATAGCTTTGCCTTGAGTGAATATTTAAATATGTATAATAATAAATTATCTTATAAGTAAAATATTCAAATCGCTAAAAAAAATATGATCACTTTATTATGGAATGTTTTTATTTATTTATCGAATTCTTTTGAAAAAAAGTAATTTTTAGTTAGTTAATCATAATATACAAAATTATACGTTGGTAATTGAGTAATATATTATTTATACTTACAACAAAAAAATTTTAATTCTATTATTATTTTTCGCATATATAAATACATTGTACCATGTCAACATTTAAAATTTTATTTACTTTAGGTAATTTTAATTATATTCAATGACATTTGTTTTAAATAAAAATGTCTTAAGATTTACAATATATAAAGTATAATACTCGTGTAATATTGTAGTAAGTTACTAGTTCGCAATGTTTTATATTGAAAATTAACGTACCTATACAATATCTGTCATTATATGTGTACCTTTGAATTGAAATTGAACTTTATTTCATAAAATGATTTACATAGTATACCAAGCATTGATTATAATATATAAGACAGTAGTTTCTTAAACTTTCATTTTATATTATTTGTGTAACTGAAAAGTTTTTGATCTTTACTTTTCAACTTCTTTAATGAGGTATATTCTAGTCAATTGTTAATACTTTCATATTTACTCATTATTAGTAGAAATATATATATATATATTGAATTTGATAATATGACTACCCGTACTTCCGTGGTTAATAATTGTGTGGTATATTCACACATATATTATAATATTGACATTTAGCTATAATATAATTAGGTATCTATGAATAACGCGCAGCCTCATACAATTTCAGTTTTTTTGGTCAATAGTTATTTTAAATACATTTATCACATATTATTTTAATATTGATATAGTATTTTTTTCAAAAAATATTGCATTTAATTAATTTATATTCCTCATTTAAATTTTGGATGTACTGTAATGGACAGATTCAATTTAGGGTGCTGTGCGAATTACTCCAAAAGTTTAAACTAAAACGAGCTGCCGGTTGCGTTGCATTAGCAAAATGCTACTAGCTATAGTATCTAAGTTTATATTAAATACATGTGAACAATTTGATTGGCGTTTGTTGATTACAACAACAACAACAACAACAACAACAACAACAACAACATACTGAACAGATTTTGATGCAATAGCAATAATTGTTACCAAGAGCAAATACCTGTAGTCGATTTTCATTAAAATAAAATAAAATAAAATAACAGTAAATTAAAACAGAAAGATACCGTTTTAATGAAAATCAATAAACATATAATTTACAACACTCACTTCTTCATCGGTGGCAAAGTCCCCGGAAAACGGCGATCCCGGAGGTCCAGGTGGTCCGGGTGGTCCTCTGATCGACTCTCCCTGTAGGTTTCGAACAAATTTAAACCGTTGTGGTACGCGATCCGTACTTATCAATCAATTATTATTGTTATCATTATTACTGTTCAGTGGCGAATCTCAGAGCGACTAATGAGCAGCTGATCGTTAAGCGAGTAACTCCAATGGTTCATTAGATACACGTACGAACATATTATACAACCGTCGCAGTGCTTGCCAAACCGAATCGTAATAATAACAATCAAAAAAATTAAATAAATACATTGAGCAGCGATACTCACCTTTTGACCAGCATCGCCTTTATCCCCTTTGATGTTGGGTGTCTGATAGCCATGGTTTTCTGTAATACAAACAATGTCGGTTAGTAGAGTATACATGACTGATGACAGCCAACGCGTCAATTGAAAGCAGTCAACTGCAGTTCGACTGTTCTATTTACATGCATCGCTAACGCAATAATAACTTATTGGTATCGTTGTTTTTTAATCGTTAAAAATCCGTTTGTTGAGTGACTTATTGGCTCACGACGCTAATTTATCGGTTCTGATAAGATCATATTATGTTAAATTTAAATAATAAAATGGCATTTTTTTTTTTTAACGAAACTATTTGACGGCACAAACAAATAATCATACCAAGATTTAGCAATACAATTTTTTTCTGTATTACACGTATCTATTATACATAAAATTTACGAGTTAATAGTACGAGTTCTACTTATGTATATAGTATATTATACCTACTATAGAATTTTATCATTTTTTTAGTGATAATTTGAACATCTTGTTTTTATTAGGTCGTTTTTTAAATTATATGCACTATTTAAATTAAACCGTGATAACCTAATTGGTTAACATCACGGTATATTATAATATACCGTGGTTAACATTAAAATTTAAACTGAAGAAAATGTCTTTCAATATTTAATGCATTCTTGTAGACAAATTTGGTTTTGAAACTGACCTAAACTGAAATATTAATTAAGTAACATAAAAAACAAAACTAATAAAATTATCATTTTATTTTTTAATTGACGGGGATAATAATTATTTATGTAAAACATATTATAATGCGAGAGATAAAGATAACAAATATGGTCATGGAAACATATAGTAATAATATAATACAAAATTCAATGTAAATACTTTGGACCTTTAGATGTCTTTAAAAGTCTGTAGAGAGTGAAGTGAGTTGGTAAATCATGTACTTATAAAGTTATCGACAACGTAAAGACGCATCGATTGGACAACGAAACATAAAAAAATTAAGTCGTGGAGTGGCTCGATCAAAAATTGCTTTGTATAGACTTGTATAGTCGATCCCAATTTATGATACTATAATTTAATCACGTACTAAAAAATATTATCTATTTAAAATATGGTCCTTTCGAATAAATAAAAATGTTCAGAGCGGTGAACCATGTTCCACCATAAGTAAACAAATTAAAACCAGTCGGTTAAAAAAAAAAAAAAATTAAAGCGATTAAAACATCACAACAATAATTTATATTAATGTAGTTATTTCATGTTTACTGGCCTTTTTACCAAATTAAATTGGTTACTGAACAATAACTACAATTCATATACAAATTGTCATAGTAATTTTGAAATGTATAAAGATTTTAATTAATTGTGGTTAATGTTAAGTCAACAAAAAGCGTGTCATATTTTAAACTGTATGTTCGCACCCCGATTAGGGCAACACTACCAGCAACTTATGGTGGTGGTGTTGGTAACACTCCTAGAGGACGGTTCCTCCAGCCCCCGCCGTCCATCGTCCACGCTCCGTGCCGTTCGAGCGTTTCGCCAGTTTTTGTTTTCCCGTGTTAGTCAGTTACTTATCTTATGTTTTTGGTCGTTACTCGTTACCGTATTGAACTGTCGTCTTTTTCGTTCCTAATATAAGATTCTTTTATAACGCCATTACAATTATTATAATAATTAATATTAAATATATTATTTTATATTGCTCATTATTCGTTCCGTCGTTTGCTCTACGACGGCGTATTTCACGTCCGGTGTCAGTTTATATTCAAGCAGCTCAGCATTCAAGTCGGTTCGGCACCAAAACCTCGTGGTCAGATCGTGTCACCAACTCAACATCGGCAGTTCAGCCAGGAGCTATAATTCTCCCCTTTTATTATGTTTTGTACGAGCAGTTGTCTCTTTATATATTTTATTATATCGTATTTGTTGTTCTTTAGTATTATCATTTATCTTGTACCTCATTAAGGTAGATTGGCCATCACTGGTGAGTGTTAATTAGATCTTATTATTTTGTTTGTATACTTAAAGGTAAAAGGTGTATAGAAATAAATATCAACTTATATTTAAACAGTTCATGTTATAGTTATATATAATGTATGTTATTGTATAAGCTGGAATAATCTAGTGTCGGTGCTAGTCGTAGGTGCCAACCGTTTCAGGAGCATTTGGTAGCAGAGCGTGGTTGGAGTTTAAAGTGCAGCATCTTATTGGAATAAGGTAAAGTTTTTATTTAGTTTTGTCATACAAGCATTGGTTCTTATCCTTGTTTATATCTATTGCTGATTATATATTTTCCTTGTTAACTGAGGTGTCACCTGGCTTTCATTAATATAGTATTTAATTAAATTAAAGTTAATTATTTAAGGTTTTAATATTGTATTTGACATTATAGTTATTTATTTTAATTATCAATTTAAATAATAAATTGTGGGCACAGTTTGTGTTTTGGTTGGTATATTACCTGGGTATTGTGCATTTATAATAATCGATCTCCTTATCATTTAGTATTAGCTTTTATATTTTTTAATATCGTTCAGGTGTTTGATTAAATTAAATTAATATATTTTATATCTATTAGGATATTGTCATTACAGTTAGCTCTAATATTCATTATTACTAATGGCTTAAGATTTTATTTATACATTTTGTATTAAGTATTATATTTGCCGTTTAATCTATTTCTCTTTGCTTTTGGGACATTTACCTTAATGTATATTATATTATATTATACTATAATTGTGAATGATTTTAACATAGTATTTTTTGAGCTGCTTTTATGGCTGTTTGTTTACACATAAATTGATTTTATCATTGTGTATCAATACTAGTGGACGTAATAAATATATTTTCAATGCAATTTTGGCCAATTTTAAATCCTAAACCTAAAAAATTGCAATTTACATTTATCCCGGACATTCACCATTACCCCTTGATTTTGGGGAAAATGTAAATGAACAGATTTAAACCATAAGATAGTGATTAAATTATGTATGGGGCAAATGGAAATCAATATTTTTTAAAATTAGATAGTATTTTTTTTTAATTTTATGTATCAAATTTAAAATTTGGTGTAATAGTGAACAGAATACTTAAACTCAATGAAAAAACATAAGGGTAATTGTAAATAAATTGTATTTTATTATAACAGTCTTTTGTTTCAATTTTCAACATTATAGTACATAATATAAAATAACATAACATTTAGTCTGTTCACTTAAACTTACTAGTAGCACCAATTACTTTTTTGGTTTTTTAAAGTAGGTATTCAACAGAGATCTTAAATTATAGGTAGGTACAGTCTTTCTTTGTTTATGCTTAGAAACTTGCATAATACTGTTGCGTGCCAGTATCAGATTTGAATCCAAATGGTTAATTTGAATGAAAGTTAAACTTAATAACGTAATATGTTTTATTGCATACAAACAAAATACATGTAACAAATTAAATAAATGGCTGAGTGACGTGAAAGTGCTCAGTTGTTGATAGGTTTGGTACATCTGCCGTTGCTGGTCTTCGGGCTCCCTTATATATTGTGGTGCGTCTCTTGTTTACGTCGTGTGGTCGCCTTCTGGGTAAAACCAGGTGTCCTTGTTGTTGTTGTTGCAAATTCGGACACGAATTTGAAAATGTGCAATAACATCTCAAATGCATCATTAGTGCACTGTAATTATTGGTGCGCTTACTATCCCGACACGTGTCATGGTCATAGTAGCATCCGCATTACCCTTGACACGAGGCATGGTCATACAAACTTAGCCTTGTAATCTCGTAGATATCTTATAGATATCTCGTAGCCCATAACAATACAAATATTTTAAAATAATAAAAAAAAATAACAACTTTTTGATAAGTTAATAGGTAGTTAGGTTAACACTTCTAAACATTTAAAAATTAGATAAACATAATAGGTAATAGTCAGTAGTCACCTATCTAAAACTTACAGCTAAATAACAATTTCATTTTTCATTTACTTTGATAAAACCTTTAAATTTATAAATAACTATTCTGCCTTTCATTATCATATTAGGGTCTAGAAGACTTGCTTCAATCATTTCAGCAGTTAAAGTACACATATAACCATCATTAATTGAAAACTCTGTTCCAATACTGTATATTTTTTCAGTCCTTGGATTACCACATCGTCATCCACACTTTGAACCAAACACATATTTAAATTGTGTTTTATTTCGAAGCCCTCCTAAGAAATTAACCAACAAAAATTTACCAGCTTTTATACTTTTCCACACAACAGTAGGATCATATTGTATTTCTTCGATTTGTACATCATCTAAATTGTTGTTGTCACCTTCATAAAACAATGTGTCTAGTGTCATATCATTCATTTCAGTATTTTCATCACAGCTATTTGTAAACTGTTTTTGCATAGGCCTCCCTATTTTTCTACCAGTTTTAACTTTTTTTTGTATTTTTCTAGTGTTGGCTTCGTTCAATCTATTTAAAACTTCTTGTCTAGCAATAACTTCACCATCTTGATCTTTAGGATTTAACAGTGACTCATCGAGTAATTTATTTTGGTTTCTATTAGTACTGGTAGCAGGTAATTCTATTTCAAAATCAAAAATACAAGGTGTTTCATTGTATATTTCATATTGGTCTGTGAGGTTGTTGAGTGTTATATAGGTATAAGTTCGACATCATGTTCAGATTCATCAGACACACAAATTTGTGTGCACACATTTTTTTAAAGACCTCCCTCTTTTTCTACCAGTTCCAGCTTTTTTTTGTAATTTTTTAAGGTTTGCTTCTTTCAATCTATCTAAAACTTCTTCTGTAGTCAGAACTTCACCATATCGAGTTGTTTTAAGTCTGTGTATTACTTTAGTGCTTTTTGGCTGAGAATTTGTTGATTGCATTTCTATTAAGTGTTTAGAAAAAATACTGATGTCTGAAGGTTGTTTTGATGTTGACTCTTCCAATTCCATTATCAAACTTTGGTTTCTACTACTAGTAGGACTGGCAGCAGCAGGTACTCCCATTTCAAAATCGAAAAAAATAGGTGTTTCATTAGTTATTTCATCTTGGTTTATAGAAGTGGTTGAAATTATTTCCATGGCAGATTCAAGAACATGAGGTGTTTCATCAGATGTACAATTTTGATTGTTGGAACTTGTTGAAGGTCTAATAATGTTTATCTCTGCCTCGTGCCTTAAGTACTCGTACAAATCTATATTGTTAAAATCTGATACGGAAAATTTCGTCAAAGTTATGAATATTTGCAAATTATTTTATAAGTATAATTCATAAAAATAATTGTATAGGTAGCTAAGAGTTGAAAATTTAATACAAGATTTTTCATAAGTTTAGCTTACAATAATTATAAAAGAACTTAAATTTTGGTGTATTCAGGCCATTAAAACATAAACCCCCTTTTTCACCAACCACTGGAAATTATATCCTAGGCTGACAAATCATCTTCGTACAGAATCGTTTTTGGTATACCATGATACCTATCATTGTAGTCAAATTTAACCTACCCTAGTCCGAGGTCCACCCCACCCCCTAATGTACAGCAGAACGGTACCCACTTGCCCGCTTTTTGTTACATGATATTCATTTTGATTTTGTAAACCTGATTTGGTTTATTCTTTGTTTTTTTTGTTTTTTATTTTTTTTTTAATAAAAAAGATAATTACAGTGAAACTTCCCTATAACGAAGTCGAATAAGCAGCAAAAAAAATCGTTATATAGAGGAATTTGTTAAATAGAATTACGTATTTTTTTCAACTTTTTTTTTATTATATTGTATGTATGTAAAAAACAACATCAAACATCATATATATTACATAATTATACAGTTTAATTTAATTTTTAACCTTAAGTATAATTTAAAAGAAATAATCTGTAAGTTTTGTTTGCTTGTTATTTTTGAAAATTGTCCTTCTTTCGTAAAAAGTTTCTATATCGTCAAGTTTTAAAAAAATTTCATTGGGAACATTTGCTTCTTGTCTAAAACCATTTCTTACCACTGATAAAACGTTTAATATGTCTTCTTCTGTGAGTTTGGATTGTTCTACTGTATGTTCCTCTTCGTCGTCTTCTTCTTCAAATTCATCAGGATATTCTTTTTTTCTAACCTCTTCTACAATACTTTCTTCAGTAGGTGATTCATATACGGCGATATCTTCATCAATTTTCAAATAATCTTGTAAGGTAACGTCATCGCAGTGTCGCAGTGAACTAACTCCCATTCTCGTTGTACATCTGGTATTTCAATACCGGTTTCAATAATTTCATTTGTAAATCCAGCTTTGAAGAAACATTTTTTTATGGTTTCGGACGTTACATCACTTCTCCAAGCTTTCGATACCTCAGAAATACAATCACGCAGAGTAATTGTTGTTCTCTGTTCAAGATTTGAAATAACTTTGTTCAAAATACGTTTTCGATAATACACTTTAAGATTATTTATTATTCCTTGGTCCATTGGTTGGAGCTTACTTGTTGTATTTGGGGGGAAAATATGCAAACGTTACAGATTTTAACTTTGTAGATAAGGTACGAGGATGAACAGTTTTGGATTGAATTTTTCAATTAATTTTGGTAAAAAATTTAATTTCCATGTATCACAGTCATTTTCTTGAACATCGGCACTCTCACCACAAATAAATTTCAACACAACATTATGTCTCGATTTAAATTTATCTAATCATCCAGAGCTTGCACGAAAATCGATAAAACCAAATTTCTGAGCAAAATAAATTGTTTTTTCTTTGATTAACGGACCTAATATAGGCAGATTGTTATTTCGTATACAAGTCATCCATTTAATAACAGCTTTGTCAACTTCTTCGTAGACACAAATTTTCATTCGTTTTCTATTGCTGAGGAGAGAAGAATTTTGCATTTGCTTGTTTATATTTTCACGGTTTTTCAAAATGATTGATAGAGAACTTATTGGAATACTATATTTTGCGGCAATATCTTTTTTTTAAACACCTTTATCGACTTCGTTTAAAATTTCAAATTTATCAGCGATAGATAAACATTTACGTTTCGACATTTTTTTGTACTGACGAAGAGAAAACGAAAGAATGTATACTCGTTTGCACCAATATTGGAACTGAAGTACAGTAAAATTAATCAGTTTGCCTACCTTCGGTGTCTTATCTTTATCGGGTACATTGTTCATGTACAATTTTAGAACTATGACAAACTATCAATTTGATAGTGACAACATTTACAAAAACTGGTTTTTATCGAATAATTATTTCGTTATATGGAAACATCAGATTCGTTATTTGGAGATAAATTTACGTGTAATTAACAATGAAGGTCGTAGTTCTTAAAAATATTTCGTTAAACATAAAATTTCGTTAAATGGAAGTTCGTTGTATGGAAGTTTCACTGTATAATAATATTTATTGTTGATACAAATATTAATAATAATATTAAAGTAAAACTATCTTAGCTAAGGTTAGTTAGGTAATCAGTAATCGGATACAATTAGAATTACCGACATTTCCATTTTTAATATCATCTAATAGGTTATATAATTGGATACATGTTGACCTAACCTTCACGCATAAAAGAAATATATTTAAAATAAGTGTATTGGTCTAAAATATTTCTTTTTTTATCTCTCAACTCTGATATTTCTACTAAGTCTGGAATTATTTGTCTGTATAATTGGCAAATCTTTTTATTCAATATTTTAATATGTTCTTTTTTCTGTTTTTCTCTGTACAGACCTAGAAATTCCTCTATTTTAAATTTAGCACTTCTTATCAGAGGAGATTACATCGTCAATTATTTCTGTTCGTGTAGAGGCGTTTGAAAAAAATTGTTCGGTTTCGCTATACTTTACTGTGTCTACTGTCCACTTATGTTCACGATAAAATTGGATGGTGTTTTTAAAAATGAATTCTAAATTATATTGTACTAAATTTCTATGGCAAACTGCTCAATACAAATAATAAAAGGGGGAAGCTGTAGATGCTGGTGTTGAGCTGCCGGGGAGACCACGAGGTTTTAACCGAACTGGATGTGATTGAAGGTGAGCTGCGCTTTAACTTTAGCACGAGCAGTGTGCGGAGAATAATATATAATCACGAGCGCAAAGTTTGGGTCCCAGGCTGCCCACCGCCCCACAGCGTTTGATACCATTTTTGGATGGATTATTCTCGGTCCGATTGATCAGCGATTCTTTTCTGCCCCGCTTCGGTCTTTTGTTACCTCTTTACTCACAACTTCCATCTAATCTATGATGGAAAGGTTCCTAGCAGATCGAGGAACCAGATGAAATTCCATCATCGTTCACCAACGAGGGAAAGTGTGAAGAGATCATTGCTAAGGAAAGCTATCGCGATGAGTGTGGTAGGTTCGTTGTTCTTTTGCCATTTCGTGTGTCACCGCCACCCACGTTCCAGGGTTGTCGCCAGTTGGCAGTCACGTATTGAGCGCCTAGAACGTAAACTAGCTCAGGATCAGCCATTGTATCTGGTATACAAACAGTTCATGAAAGAATATGAAGCTCTTGGTTGTATGTCTTAAACTCAGTCTCCAGGTGCTTATTTTATCCCGCATTATGCGGTACATCGGATGGTTGGTGATGAGATTAAGTTTCGAGTAGTTTTCGATGCGTCAGCTCGACCTTCGTGTGATACTTCTCTCAAACAGGTGTTATTTGTAGATCCTAAGCTCCATTAGACATTGTGGATATACTACTTCGTTTTAGATGTCATCGAGTCGTCTTCACCGGTGATATTTGTAAAATGTATAGGCAAATCCTTGTGGATCCCAAGTGCCGCTCGTATCAACATATTTTGTAGAGAGAGTCTTTGCAAGAAAAACTGCGAGAGTACGAGCTTAACACCATTACTTATGGTGTTAGCACCACACCTTTCTTGGCGTAAAGGGTGCTTCGAGAGATAGCGACGGTCTACGTTCAACGGTACTCGCAGGTACAAGCAACCCTTTTGTCCCAGACGTGTACATGGACGATATTTGTACGGATGCGAATACATTGGAAGAAGTTCAAGATCTCCAGTATGACCTTTTTTAAATTCTCAGCCAGTTCGGGCTAGAATTAAAAAAGTGGGCGAGTAACACACCTCAGCTCTTGGACTATATTCTGTTGGAAGATCAGGCAATGGGGCCCCTCTCATTCAATGATGACAAGACATTTCAAATCTTAGTTCTGGGTCTGAAATGGAATCCAGCGGAAGACACCTTTAATTATAACGTTAGCTTGACCAAATTAATATCTTCAAAACGTAGCATGTTTGTCTATAATTGCTCGGATTTTTGATCCCCTGGGTTTTTTGTCTCCGGTGATGTTTTTCGCAAGATATCAGTTACAAGTTGCTTGGCTCGCGGGTATATGGTGGGATGAGCATCTTTCCTCCGATATTGAGATAAGTTGGTCGTCTTTTGTATCGGAACTCCCTCAGTTATTGTCTATTCATGTCCTAAGATTCTTCGGCGTAGTTCCAGATAGTTGTTTTGAGTTACGTGGATTTTGTGATGCGTCAGTAAAGGCTATGCTGCCGTCGTTTATTTTCGAGTGACAGACAGTTCAGGTCATGTCTCGGTGTAGTTATTGGGATGCAAAACTTAATTGGCACCAACCAAGACGATGTCGATCCCAAAACTTGAGTTGTGCGCTGCGGGACTGCTCGCCCGTTGGCTTCACCGAATGTCTAATAATCTGTCGTCCCAGATTATGATCTGGAGTGTTTATGCTAGGTCTGATTCCTCTTCAGTGTTATCTTGGCTAAATAATTTTCAAATGGAGTATAAGGTGTTTGTTTATAACAGTCTTCATAACATTCACCAGCTTTTACCTTCTTGTCGTTGGTTTCATGTTAAATCGCACTAGAAACCTGCAGATTGCGCATCTAAGGGTCTTCATCCATCTAAACTAGCTTAGTGTAAGCTCTATTGGTAGGGTCCTGCCATTCTTCGTCAGCTCAATGAAGATAAGTCTCAGGAAAACTGTCTGATCCCAGCAGATCAATTTCCCGAATTGAATGGTATGTTAGGTATAAACCATATGTTGAGGATCATAATACATTTTCGCTGTTCTGTTAAAATTTGCCTTCAAAAGCCACTAAACCATGAATATCTGTCCTATTAGGAATATAATGAGGCTCTTATGGCAGTAGTTAAGTGTTCGCAAGGTTTATTCCTAAAAACGTTGATGTTAGAATTATTTTCGGGTCGGACCGTCTCTTCATGGTTAATAGCTCGTTAGTCACCATTTATTGACAGTTCAGATGTCATTAGGGTAGGATGACGGTTCCCCATACTATTGTCTAAATTATCGTTTTTGCCGCTGCTTATAGCGAAGCATTGGCACTCCTACTCTTGCCATGCCAGTCCCCGTTTGGTTTCCGCTCTAATTTGTTGGCAATTCTGGATAATCGGTAAACGCCAAGTTATTCACCGCGCCATTAGTGAATGTACCCTGTATGTGAGGTTGGCTGCTCTCAATACACAGCCAATCATGTCGGACTTACCCGATTTTTGAGTCCAGCCTTGTTCCCCTTTTTCGCAAGTTGGGATCGATTATGCGGGTCCATTGAATATGAAAAAGACAAGTTTGCGCAAGGCTAGACAATATAAGATCTATATTGTCGTCTTCGTCTGCATAAGTGTCAAGGCCATTCACCTTGAACTCGTATCAGAGCTGTCGAGAGCTTTCCTGGCCTCAAAAGTCGCTGGAAGCTTCTCCATCGGTTGTTTCAGGTCTTTTGGCGCAAGTGGTCGTATAAGTATTTAAATACTCTACAAATCAAGTCTCATTAGGTAAAGGGTCAAGAAAATGTTAAGCTAGGTGACTTAGTTATTTATTATAACTTATCCTCCCCATTAGTGTGGAAATTAGGTAGGCTTTAAGAGCTCCTCTCATGCCCAGATGGGGTGGTACGGGTAGTTAGGTTACTTACTAATCAAGGTATTCTCACAAGGCCAGTAATGAAAGTAATTCCATTTCCTACTCAATAACTTAGTATAACGTATAACATTATATCTAATGCATCGTTATTTCCCTTTTTATTATTATTATTATTTTGTTTACTGTTCTTTTATTATTTCATTTTACCGCTCGTTAATATTATTATTTAATTGTTTTATATTACATAACCATAACTAACCAATTCCTACTGCAAGTTTTGCTTCCATCAGTATAGTTGTCCTTTCATTCCTTACTTGTATGACAATTGTGTGAGTGTGCTAAGTGCTGTCGCGCAGGTGCTCTTGCGCTAGGGTTGGTTCCTGTGACTTCACCTCGCGGGTTTGGTTCTGGTTTTTTTTCTCTTGATATATAAATTACTGTGTTATTATTTTATTATTATCATGCCTTTTTTTTTGTAAAAGGGATTCGATAGCTGCTCATTATTTAAAAAAAAAAAATGTAATCCCTCTCCCCTTCAAGCGCCTGCAGTTCGCCAGCTCCTGTCGTCTTCAGCTCCAGCGGATTGGCGAAAATCAAATTGTGATGTACGCTATGTATCCCAAGGGGGAGTATGTTCGCACCCCGATTAGGGCAACACTACCAGCAACTTATGGTGGTGGTGTTGGTAACACTCCTAGATGACGCTTCCTCCAGCCACCACCATCCATCGGCCTCGCTCCGTGCCGTTCGAGCGTTACGCGAGTTTTTGTTCTCCCGAACTGGTCAGTTACTTATCTTATTTTTTTGGTCGTTATCATATTGAACTGGCGTCTTTTTCGTTCCTAATATAAGGTTCTTTTATAACGCCATTACAATTATTATAATATTATAATATTAAATATATTATTTTATATTGCTCATTATTCGTTCCGTCGTTTGCTCTACGACGGCGTAATTCACGTCCGGGGGCAGTTCATATTCAAGCAGCTCAGCATTCAAGTCGGTTCGGCACCAAAACCTCGTGGTCAGATCGTGTCACCAACTCAACATCGACAGTTCAGCCAGGAGCTATAATTCTCCTCTTTTATTATGTTCTGTACGAGCAGTTGTCTTTTTATATATTTTATTATATCGTATTTGTTGTTCTTTAGTATTATCATTTATCTTGTACCTCATTCAGGTAGATTGGCCATCACTGGTGAGTGTTAATTAGATCTTATTATTTTGTTTGTATACTTAAAGGTAAAAGGTGTATAGAAATAAATATCAACTTATATTTAAACAGTTCATGTTATAGTTATATATAATGTATGTTATTGTATAAGCTGGGATTAATCTAGTGTGGGTGTGAGTCGTAGGTGGTTATTTTATAATTATTGTATTATTATTATTTTAATTTAATATCATTTATGCACTTAAAAAGAATGTTGTTTAACTTTGATTAGTCATTAACTTACGACATTTAGATATTCTTTACTATTAAATTGATGTGTTATATTTATTTTACAAAGAATCAATAGGTACTGGAAAAATATAATTATATATATATATTATTGTTTAATAATAAATTATACAATTTATTATATATGGTGATTGCACTAAAAAAACCATAAATTCCAAATTTATTGAATCATCTCACAAAATATAGTATTTACATAAGTAATATATTATTGATTTATACACGATGCCTCATCTCGGTTATGACAATCAATAACTTTTTAGTTGTTTACTAGTTAATAATTTTGAAATACATTTTGGAAATCGTATCTGACCATAGGCGCCCATAAGTAAAATTTTAGGGGGGGTCAAAATAAACAATTCTTAAATGTAAAGATAATAATTATATTATGGTACTATTTATTGAGATACAAGTTTTTAATATTTTTTGTCCAGAGGAGGGGCCAGTGCCCTATCTTGCCCCTCCCAATGGGCGCCCATGTATCTGACATAACATAATTATTCTTTTCTGTATTTTATGTAGTACTTTAGATTTATTGCATGTTACTTAGAAATATTAATTTGAACATAATATTGAATTTAATTAGGCAAAATAACATTAATTATTGATTAAAGCTTAACTCATAAATTACCTGTAAAATAGTACATACCTAGCAAGTTAGTACGCTCGTAGAATGTGCTAGCCTTAATTGTTTGTAATATAAACTTTATGGGGTACTCTGTTATTAAAATTTATAATGATGTTATACGTATAACAAAACACTAATTATCTCTAGTTGATGGGTGTCAAGGTAGTTCAATAATTCTTATTCTATATCAATAATCAAACTGCATAGGCACATTTAAATACATAAAATCATAACTGATGGTATTATAGTATGATAATAATGTATAATATTATAATATTGCATTAAGGCATTCAGATTAAGTTTTATTTTTATATGTAAAATCTATAAGTTATAAGTATATTTGTAAAGAATCTAATCCATAAATAATAAACGTAAGTATTACGTTACAATCGTTACATAGTATATACACTCACTCAAATAATGTAAAGGTTGTACGTTTATGGCAATTATTTTAAGTTGAGGTTATAAATAGGAAAAAAAAAATTATATAATATTATCGTGCAAATAGTATTGAGCATAATATTTTAATAGTACACATTTGAATCAAATAAGTCTATGCTTTTTCGCATTAATATTGATACCGTGTCATAAATACTTTGATTAATGACACTGATTTTATAATATATAATATATAATATAAAATCAATATTTTAATGATAGAATTTACATTTGTTCCACCTAGATGCCTAACGTATTTTATATTCTTAACAAAACCATGGAGTTATTGGTTTTTTTTAGTGATGGAATCGTATTTTTTGCGGTACCAATAATGATGTTTTAACATAATGATATAGGTACTGTGCATAACCTCCAAAGACTGAAAACCGAACACAAATATTACCCAATATTATTATTTATTAAATTAAACAATTATAATTAATATATTTTTCTTCAATACTCTTATATAATATATATATAAAAAGAAATAACAGAAAATTACGATTTAAAACCAACCATTTGTTTGACTAGTAAATTAATAATCAATGGTTAAATTAAATTATATAATCGTTAAATTAATATTTTAGTACCAATATATACCATAATACTTGTATATCAGAATATTTCGCTATGAATTCACATTTATATAAATCATCAGCCACGTAGAATCATATTAAAATAGCATTAACCAAAGAGAATAAGATGATCAAAACAATACATCGAAAATGCATCATGTGTTATGACAATGATGGTTCGAGTCCTATATATATATATATATATATATATCTATTAAATAATAATATTTCTACTAATGGCTCTATATTAATAACATGAGCACAGCTAACTAGTGACTACCTAGTTTGTTAGATTAATTGATGAGGAACACGCTTTTGAGTGTTCAGCTTTTTCTCGTTGGAAAAACGACATACCTATATGGTTTTCTATAGAATAAATGGAAAAGAAACGCGTGTTCCAAACGACATTTGCGCTAATTGGTCTTTGGACTAACTTAAGACAAGGATATGATATAGACTGACGAATGACAATGATATACTCATACCTATAATACGTGTAGTAGATGAAAAAGGCCTGTTTACAAGTTATTACCCGACAGGTCGCTACAATTTAAAGGCAAACAATGCGTAGATGGTATATGCTATCAAAATAGGTAGGTGATGATTAATAGTATGTGTGTTGCACTGCCACAACGATGACAAACGATAAAAGTAAGTTGTTTTGTCTCTCACGAGAACCCCTAAAAACGCTGTTTGGTCACAAATATAAAATCATTACACGAGACAAATGAAAGAAACGGATGTTGAATGATTCAAAAATAATTTTATGTGATGTGACTGAGATATTGAATGGAAAATATAAAATTCTACCTATTCAATAATTTTTATTAGTAAATCGTAATCATACATAACTAATAATATGCCTTAAAATAAGATAAACAGTCACTACAAGAGAGCAAATTTAAATGACAATTGTTTATAATTCTGATTGATTATTTAATACCTATATAAGCACGAAATTCGTTTCATGAAATAGTGATTGACAATCTTATAATATAATATATATTAAATATTCATAAAAGGTATATCATATAATACATATCTTTACCTTTAGATTTTTAAGTACTTATTTTATGATTTTTACTTCGTATTTTATTTTTTAGTGTAATTTTTTTTTCTCAAAAATGTTGAAAACATTTTTAAAAAGCGTTTTCAAACTTTTTACTTCGTATATGTATGCATATTATTAATTTTAAGTGTATATTGGGCTAGTTTTTATTGCATATAAAGTTACTAATTCAGTGTCGAATGCTACGAGTTAAAAATTAATAAATTATTAATAGAACACATTTATTTATTATCGATTTAAAAATTTGAATAAATAATAATAATAAAAAAAAACAGTATTCAAATTTACATAATTATATTCATTATATCAAATAAAATGAATTTGATTGAAAAACTAAACTACACATATAAAATATTATAAAAAAATGAATTATTTACAATGGACAAATAATCTGAATTATTTGGACACAATATGTATTTTTACGAACTGCAATATTATAGATTCTGAGAATTACACATTTTGTTTAATACTTTAATGTGTAATTAATAATGTAAACCTTAATAATTGAAAAAAATATAAGCGTAGAAAAAATGTGGAAATAAAATTAGTAAAACGTTATTATAGACACTTAGGTACACATCATAACGAGTATAATTATTTTTATCCGATGTATTATTTTAACCTCGAATTTTACAGTAAATAAGTACCTATATGTATGACACATTATGTTATTATACTGTACATATTTTGTACATAAAAAACGACGATCTATTTTATAATCGATTTCTGCTGTATATATTTTTATTTATTTTTCTAGAAAGATATTTTCCCCATTTCGAGTACATACGGGTAATAATGACTGAACTAAAAAATTGTTATGTTTTCAATTATATTGTTAATAAAGTATACCTCGAATAGTTCAAAAGTATCTACGCGCTTTACAAATACTATTATACTTTATATAGGTAGGTACTAAACTGAACTGAATACTATAAAAAACTAATTATCTAAATAAAATAACATTTTTAATAATTATTTTTTAAAAAGAGTTTTAAATAATAGGATTATTATACGATTTTTTTTTTTTATAATAAAACGTAATATTCTGTTGATGGTTATTTTTTTTACATATACCTACACATAACCATAAATTTTGATGATCAATACCACACCACTTATTTTGATATACTATGACCAATTTATACAATGCAATGAAGCATATTTGTGTTATTATTTTTATTATTTGTGATTACAATTGAAAGATCAATAGTTATATTATTTGTTTGTACGAAAAAAAAATGTTGGTATATATTACTCCTGTTAGCGTGTGTTGACTAAAATTTAGAATATAATATGTACGTATATTATATTAGGAAATATATTATTAATTAATAGAATTAGTACAATAGTTATAAAAATAACAATATTAATTACTTTTGAATTTAGATTAATTTTCAAATGGTTAGTAGTATTCTCAATGAAATAGGGTAACCATGTAAATTTACTATTTAGTATGTACATACTCTAAAAAAAACTTATTGATTTTTAACTATGTTTAAATGTAAACATTTTTTGAGGGCCAAGCTGACATGGTTACTGTTCATTATTATTCTTTATAATATGAAAGGTCAGAGTTATTATTATAGAAAAATAGATTTTCCTCTCAGTCGATAATTCTATTACACTGTTGTAAATAAAATTGTTATAGAATGTTCAAACATTTGTTATAATTCAGATCATCTTATACTGTGTGATTATTTTGTCAAACAGCACTGATTATTTCAAAATCTATAAACGTTTTTAAAATATTTTTTACATAATTTCTAGTAAAAAAAAAAACATTTTTTTATCAATATAATTTTTTAAGTACCTATTTTACTTTTTTTTTTTAATGAAATCATACGGTTTTTTATTTTTTAATAATCTGAATCAAAATATTTTTCGAAGTATTTCAATACATAAAAATTGAAATTCGGACTACTAGTTTATGAGTAGTTATAAGTATCTAAAGTTTTGGTTAGCTTAGTATTAGACCAACATTTTGCGAAGTATCTTCGTATATCACACCATCTATACTTACCTAAACTTCAAATAACTTATAAAATATTTGTCCGCTTTCAATTTGGATGTATTGAAATATTTTGAAAAATAAAAATTCAGAATATTAAATTAAAAATGTATATTGTCGTTCAAAAAAAGTAAAAAACTTAAAACATTATAACGATAATATTTATATTTTTGACATGGAAACCTATATGTCTATGGCTGTGGATCATTCCTGAAATTTATATTCGACTCTGAGAATATATCCATGACGTCATGAACGAAACCGTTGTTTATGCGATAAGATAAGATCGGCTGGAGGTGAACGATTGCACCGTTATCAACATCGCGGCGGCGTGTGATCAAGCTCTAACAATAAGTATAATGTACATAGCCCGTTGAATGTTTTAGTATTTTGACGGTTATTGGCGATAAAGATAAAGGAAACAAATATAAAAAATTCAGTAACCCAAGACGTATATATTTATCGATTTATCTGTATGCCGCGTAGATAGTAGATACTCTATCTTTTGTTTTAAATACCTACCTAATGTTGTTTTAGTTCAATTGGAAATTATGAAAAAAAATATATTTTCAAAAACCTATTAAAATGATGAAAATAGATGTGAAATTCGGGAATATGGTTTAACTATATAGAAAGTTGAGAAAGTGGAGACCTGCCTGTCCCAGCTTCTATTTCTATAAATATTTCTAATATTTTATCTATGATACTAGGTACTATATTTATTAGTAAAATTTATTTTTTTTTTTTGTGAAATGGTTTGTTGATATAGTTTTTTCTAAATCCAGCGCATGTATTGTATTATTATTTAATAATAATAAAATATATTATTTATATGTTAATTGTATATAATTACGATTGGGATAATTTATGTTAGTCTCATAATTTCACGAATTCCATCCAATTTTCACCATTTGATTTTTCTATTAATATTTGCTATTTTAGTATAAATTCAATTGAAATAAAATTATAGTGAATTTCTTAACTTATAGGGTTTTTAGATTACCTAATCAAAGGATATTTTATTTTAATTGAACATGCATTTTCAAAAAATAAAATTTTTGTCAGTTGTACCTAATCAATATTTTTGTTGTATTTTGATTAAAAAAATAAATAAAAACTGTATTTTTGTCGGTAGAGTAATTACCTGATTTTGTTCGAAATTATCACATGCAGATAATATAATATATTATTTATTAATATAATAATATGTGTATTGTACACTTTGTGCTATTACGCGTAGGCCGTAAATATTACATAAACATTATTTGAATTTAACATCAATAGATGTTTAATGGTTTTGTCGGTTCTAGGAAGCAAAACTAATAAAACGAATAATAAAAACAAAAATTACCGTTTGATGGCGGCGGTGGTGGAGGGGCAGGTGGTCTATCCGAGTAACCGCCGTTAGTCAGGTCTTCAGGATTTTCTGGTTCCTTGTCATCGTCTGGCTGCAATAAAAAAATAAAAACATATACGGTAAGTTTTATATGTTCGGCGGCAAGTTCTAAAAGTCGGCTAGAAAATGAGAAATTAATTTACACAGTAGCTGGTCGTTTTTATGATTACTGTGGACTCGACAGGATTTTAACGATTCTCATGTAGAATCCGACTAACAGGCACACCGAAGTGTTTCGCGGGGGGTTGTTTCTTATCAGATACTACGTGACCTGAAAGTTGGCGTACCTTACCCGAGTAGAGGCCGACTTAGGGCTTTATTGATCATTGGAGTGTACGGACGGACGGATAATAGACGGAGTATGGAACAATTTTACGATTCCCAGGTATGAGAATAATAATAACAAGACATCGACAACAACGAAAATCACGTCTATTTATAAACATTTTAAGTGCGGTTGCAAACAAAACGGTATGGCGATAAATCATTTCGAGAAATTTAATTTAATTCAATTCGAATTCGAATAATGTATAATATTATGTAGGTATGTAATGATTCGCAGTATCCAGTGAGTATGAAATGTTTGAATATTATAACATAATATTATAGTATCACATCAACCAAATGTATACAAATATTATACGGTTCAAACGAACGCGCTAGGCATTTCTTTATCGTACGTCAACTGGTCTCTTAACTGTCATATACGATCACCCCGAACATACGTTCGAGAGCTATTATTATATTAGCGGTACGATTGATATCTATGCGTACGTTATATGTGAAATACTCGTAATTTATTATGTTTGAAATTATATCACAACTAAATACCAAACAACGAGTGTGTGTGTGTGTTTTTGTGTTGTTTCCAAAAAGAAGACGATTCGAATGCGCTCTCGAAAGTATACACGATGCGCCTTGAGTGTTTTAAATATTGTTATGTTTTTAAATCGCGACGGACATCTAAAGTGGCTTGCCGAATAAATCTGAGAAGCACACGCTCTTTGGTCGCGGTATCCGATGTTTGTGTTCCGTTCTACAAACGGTCACGTCGAAAATACAAGTGTTGAAAAAACAAATAGCACTTAACCACGAAAACATGTGGGACACGGACCATACGTCGTCGTGCGGGGTTCCGCACCACAGCACTTAACAGCTCTGAGTACGACTGTTCCGAGCACAGTCCACGAAACGGAGGTAATAATTGTTGCTGCGGCGGAAAAAGGGATCGCCAGAGCTTTTCGTGCGCGACATAATTCAAAAGGTTCGTCGTCCGAACGTTTCGTGGACGCGTGTATGTTATATTTTAATATCGTACAGCGTATACAGCACACATGGCGTGTCCTTAACGTTAAGTTCGGCTAGTCCAACGCAGACAAGCGTATCAGAGTTGAACATCCTGAAGGATACAGCGCCGACCACTTCGCTGTTGAATTTATTATTGTACGTGTTTAAGATATAATCGCCTCTCCTCCTCGCTTTCCTTCGACTGTTTTTTAGTTGTGCATTATTAGTGTGTGTGTGTGTGTTTTATCATTGTAAAATATGGTATCAGCCCGGCAACCTAAAAAAAAGTTTTCATATTCACTAGTCGGTATCGACACGAACGTCCACAAATCACCGTGCCATTGTTTTTTGTTGTCGTTATAATTTGTACCAAAACCGTCAGTGATGTCAAACTTTTGACATCACTGTCATTGTCACTGTTCACCCCTTTTTGAGTGAGCCGTCCAGACGTCAGGACCATATTATCTATCGTGCTTAATGCACACACCACCAAAACAACCACCGACCAATCACCACCATATACTACCGTATCGTTAATTCGTTTTATTATTTGTTATATATACAGTATGTAAATTAATTGAAAAGTCAGTATAGCTGTAATTTGAAATATAATGCAGATATATTGTAGTGCAATTTTTTCAATGATAATATAGCCTACTTTTTACAATGGTTTAAAATAAAAAAAATAAAAAATCATTTTTAGTATGTTTATTTTTGCAGAAACTTCGTGAAACTATATTTAAAAATGTGCAAAAGATTCCCAGTGACGCGTTGATTTTGTTACAAATGGGCCTTTAAAATTGATTTGTGTATAGTAGTTGATGGTGGAAATTTTGAATAATTATAAAAATAAATGAAATATCTTGCATATTATTACAATTTCTACGATTTGTGAGTGTCTCTATAAAATTAGAAAATTAGTTATCAAAGTGTGAAATAAATACAAATATGAAATAATATTATGCAGCAATTTTGGAAATTAAAATTTCTTTCATTCATTTAAAATTCAATGGATTTCAAAATTGTTTTTTTCTCCTTATTACGAATAAATAAATCTACAAAATGTGTATGTGTAAATAGGTATTTTCAAATTTAAAAAAAAAATTTAGGTTGGTTCTTTATTTTTATTTTTTTATTTTAGTTCATTTTAAAAGGTACAATATAAACACTTTATTTTGAATTACAGCTACTAGCTGACTTTCCAATTAATTCACATACTGTATATACTATTTTGTATCATCATTATATTTATTATTTTATAGTCCCCCTCGGTCAGCCGTCATACTTTTGTGCCCACATATTATTTATTTATACTTATATATTATTATTTTTTTGTATAATTATCATTTACCTACTATTACAACAAGGCAAAGTACCTGGAAAAATTACAATTGTTGTTCTTTGTAACATCACTGTCAATTTATCAACTTAATAGTACACTTTTCTTCGAAACAGTACGGTAGCCGACGAAATGAGCAAAAAAATATTGCGATGGTTTCATAATATTGTCAATGATGTTTAACAATAGTTATTAAAGTACGGAGACCTTTTTTTCAATTTAAAATAACGTCATTATCATTGTTGTGCACTTTTGTAGTGCTTGCCTGATTAAATCTGATGAAAATATAATATTATCGTATTATCAATACTAGCAGTGGTGGGCCGGAGTGGTCAATTTTGAGGCTATTACGTTAACTGTTCAAAGGGGGTGGTGCCACTCCGTGCCAGTTTCGTCGAATTATATACTAGGCTCGAATTCTTAGTATTTTCGGTTACATTTTATTTATATCATAACCTTGTTACAAGTAAATAATGTATATTAGACTAAAAACAAAAATACTTTTTATGAAATTGAGTCATTTAAAATTTAAATTCAGTTCATCACTAATACTAGGTATAAGTATTTTAACTGAAACATCGATACAAGTTTTGATAGTGATGTCATTACAATAATATAATAATAAATTAATAGGTATAATATTAAGTCTATCGATTGTGATAAATCAACAATAACAATATAATAATGCGTTATTTATGATGTTCGTTATTTTTTGCGCCACGTGCGACGAGTGTGAATATTATATGAAATGATATAAATGTGTAACCAATAATTTGGTAAATTATTTTGTGGTGGTGTAAAATGACTGTTGTATTTCGGCAAAAACAACTATGATAAAACCGTATTTTCACGTAGGTACTGTGGAATAAAGTGGGAAAAAGAATGGAACGGATTTGGCATGGTTTTCATTTTAAACGGTGAGTTCGCTAAGCCTTTCGTTTGATTTATAGTCCCAATATTGTGCCAAAAATAATTGACAAGGTCCTCGTTGAGCCCGTGTACTTTCTGCAATATAAATGACTCGATTCGACGTGTCTCTTTCACTATTCCATTCCAGCCGCTGCCTTCGACGGATTGTCTTCCAAAAATACGATGAGTATATTTTAGCCATTATATGGTAGAACTTAACAATGATAAATTCATTTTTTTTCTCGCAAGAAACAAAACATACCATCAGTACAAGAAGCGTATTCTACATTTTTTTTCGTTACACTTTTGTTATCCAATATATTATATAACTGTATTATACGTATATACTTTCATCAACCAAACGCTGTACATATCTACGCTTTTATACGTCCTCTCCCCTTCCCCTTATACGATATAAAACAGATTGGCAATCCGATTAAAGAAAAATGAAAAAGATATACATGGATGGTGTGCATCAACTGTACATTTGTATCGTTAACACAACAATAGAGGACTTTGTGGACTGTGAAATTAAATTATTGATAATTTTTTTTTTTAATCTTTTTGAAGATAATATAATAGTATTTGTCTATTGTGGATCGAACAATTTATCTGGTCGCAATCGATATATTATAGGATCATAATATAGAATATTGTAAAATTTCACCAAAAAAAAAAAGAAAAAAGACAAAGTATTAAAAAAAAGTGAATATGCGTTTTAAAACATGAAAGTTTAAGTGCGATTTTTTTTCTAAATTACGTAGATCATTGATATCTAAGCATAATACTATTTAATATTACATCTTCTATGGACAAAATACGTTTTGATTCATTGTAATTTTACAAATGAATAACGCGTGTAACGTATACACACAAGGCTATATATGTATATACATTTATTAGCCACAATATTGAAAGTGTAAACAGAATGGCAGGTTTTTTTTCCATTAAAACACGAAATGTAAATTGTTTGTTGTATTATTTAGTATGCTAAGTATTGAAATCGTTATAAAATTCCTTTTTGCAATATAAATTGTACATAGTTAAATTTAAAATAAGCATAATTTGCAATAGGTACCCATGTCTTTGCCTGAATTAAATAGGATTGTCCGTATTCAGAATTGTACGGATAAATGCTTTGTAAATTTGTATTAGAATTCAAACCTAGAAACGTGTGTACTAGAGTATTATGATTGCATTAAGTTTTACTCTCGTGTTACAAATTGACGGCCATTATCATACCTTTGTAGAAATAATATTTTTCTTTCGAATGGTCCTACTATACTGTTTGTATTATTATTAATATGTGTTAACTATAATGATTAAATACGGTACACCAAGATGGAAGAGTTCTTTCTTTCTCATAATTATTATAACTAAATGATTCAACTAAAATTAATGCTAAAATCTAAAGTTACAAAGTTAAACCAAACATTCTTGATTTGTATTTATTCTAATTCAATTTTAACATTCATTTAAAAGTAGTAGAACGTACTTCACCAATAAAATATATTCTATGAACACTTAAAATAACTTAACAATTATTTTCATTTAATCAATGTTAAGTACGATTAAATTTCCTATTACACGACTAGGTGCATGAGACATTTTAATTGGAATTAATGTATCGTCATAGGATTATTTAATTTTTAAATATAGTCATAAAAATTCTCTGTTCTCACGAACTAAAAACTCTATTAATTATTAGGTATACCATAAAAATTTAATATACTAGTAATAATAAAATACTAATTTTTCACTATTCAGTTAGGGTGATAAATTAAAACAATCACAGTTTTTTTGAAAGTATTTAAGTGGATTAAATTATTTTATATTTTATACTTTAGACTATGACAACGAAATAATTTAGATTTTTTTTATCTTAATACTAAAATTAAGTTAATTTTTTTTTTTTTTTATAATTCAGGTAATTTTGACACTAAATATTATTTCTATTGGTATATAAAAAAGTAACAAAATTTAAACAATAACTTAATTTATCCTAACCTTTATGTAATGCATACTGCATTTATCATTACAATTAAAAATTATTGATTATCTCGCTAATTAAATTAAAATTATTCATCTGTCTATTATTAGTTAAATTTTAATGTAGTATAAATATTTAATAAAATGTAATGTTCCAATAACTAAAGATATTGTCGATTGTTTGCTTGATAAAAAAAAAAAAAGTAAATAATTCACCAAACAAACATTTTACGTATTGCAACGTTATATTGCCAAATAACAATATAAATATGTTAATCATAATATTTATGTGCATAGATATTGTTTTCATATACATTTATATGTATGTTAAGTATTATTTATTTACTTGGGGAAAAAAGCAAGTGATGTTTTTCATACTTCGTAATAAAAATTAAGTAGCTGAGTAGACGTTTCAGTGTTTTAGCGGTCTACGAGACTGGCTCGGAAAAGGTCCCAACTGTGCAGTTTTGAAACCGAAACATAAACGAGTACCTACTAGGAATTTTGTTTTTGAATATTTCGACGTGGAACAGTGCCCTCGAGTAGCTTTAATTTTACTTTGAGTTGACGAAACGCGTTGCAATCAAAAAGGTATAATATTTCTACGTAGGTATATGAATATGATGTATACCATCATCCGACTTACCTTAATGCTACCAAACATGGTAGAACTGGACTATTATTATTTTTTTAGTTTATTTTATACTACTTTAATATACATTGACTTCTATTTTCAGTATTTTTTTGTTCAGTAATTTTATAGGTCCTGGCAAACAAATATGTATACCTACATAAATACTTGATTTATAAAGGAAAAACGGTACAAAAATAATAATAATAACAAAAATATTCATAGAACTTTTTGTGTGCGATTTGTGGTCACTAGCCAGTTTCCCAAAAACGACAATCTTATTTAGAATACCATGGACTTTAAACTTCGCCCAAACCGTGTAATCTTTATGGTTGCTTTTATCTGCCAAGATATTTTTGAAATTTGTTTTCTTTCTTTGTTTAAAGTTTTACTATGAATGTCGAAGTATATTATTATTTTTTTTTTGCATGGAAGATTTTTATGGGTTTTGGACAGAGATAACAAAAACGGGTAAACAACAAAAGTATACGGATTTAGATATTTTCAAATTTTCGTTTATATTTTCATTTCTTGTTATCGCACTAGAATATTGTCATGAATCGATATTGTGTTAACTAAATTTTATAATAAAATATATTATTCTTTTCCGTTTTATCTATTATACTAGTATTTCAATTGTAACAAATTTTTTTTATCATTAAAGTATTATTGTTATTATTAGCATTATTATTTATATGTAATATATTAATATTAGTATCGTTGTGATTAAAACAGTATACCCTAATTATGAATAATACAATACTAATATTACAAAGTACGTAATTTACTGAAATGTTTTGAAAAAATATAATATTTATGTTAATATATTATTATCAAATATAATAGATTGGGAACTCTGTTTTAATTATTAATTAGATAGATTTTATTTTGATGTATTTATTTTATAAACTGGTGTATGGTGTTTTTACACATTACTCAGATAATCAATTATTGTTGAAATCAGAATTGAAAAATACACATCACGGAACTTAATAATAATTAATAATATAATATAATATATCAATTGAAATGTTGATTAGTATAAATTGAATATTGGCTTAGATGACTCATAAATTATAACACATTTTTCGGTATACAAAGTTTGATCGGTTTCTTAGATTAATATGTAAATAGTACCACATCAATAATATTATGATAATTTAATCATTAAAACGCCTATAATTATTTTAGCTCTGAGCGCTATTTGTAATCTCTCTCTGACCCACGTGTAACATAAACAAAAATTATTCGCAAAAAATCATTTTTATAACCTTTGAATACACCTACCTACCTATCTCAGTAAAATCATCTATTACAAAAATTATTTATAGATAATTATATTTTTAAGGGTACTACATATTTAATTGTTTGAATATAGTCTAAAAACAATTTAATACACATATGTGTAGGTAAATGTACCCATTTTTTCTATTTATTTAATAAAAATATAATCTTCTAAAAATATATATTTTTTAATACATAATTTTACGTGAAGACGTTTTATTTATGTTACACATGAGTGGTGGGTCTGAGAGAGAAAACAAATACTGCATTAATATTCTCTGAATTTTCAATTTTGTAATTAAAATTGACATACGCTTTATATGCAATATTCATTTGAATACATAGGTATATAAGGTACTTTTAGACTTTTAGTTGAGAATTTATTTAATAAAATCCAATCAAAAGTTTCAAGGAAAAAATGACTATTTAATGGATCACTTCAGTTGGAACATTAAAAATAAAAATAGTTATCTATTTAAACATTGTAAATCGTTATATTTTAAGATAATAATTATCCTATTAATTAATCTCTTCAGATTATTTTATTTTGTTTTGTTAAAATAATAGTTAATTTTTAATTCCATGAAAAAACATTTTACTTCCGTATTTAAATAATGAAGTGGTAAATATCAAAATTAAACGAGTAGAATAACGAATAACCAATGTAAGACGTTATATTGATGTTTATATTATCATTAAATATGTTTTTAATTTATATATATTATAATATTATAAATACATATTTTATAATATTATTATGGTATTATACTGTTTAATTATTTCTAAATTTCTAATGTTTATAGTTTTTAAATTATAAGATATTATACTATATTGGTTATTAATTACGTTAAATATTAATACGAATATAGCTAATACTAATCTCTATCAGCATACTTTAAAAATGATTTATTTAATGTATGGAATCGTATAAAAAAATGTTAACTTATTATCCTGATCCATATCTAACATAACCATACATTTCTATATAGTATAAGCTTATCATTTATTCAAATTCAATAAACAGTTGTGATTTAAAAACATCCATTAATTGTTTTTAAAAATAATATGAACTATATTTTTACTATTATTCTCTCCTATCTATGAGCACACAGTTTATACAATATTTTAAAATCCAATACATTCTCATTAATCTTTATTATCAATAACCATTTTTAAAATAATATTATAATTACTTTTAAACATTTTAAACATTTATTCAGCAGTCAGGTTTTACTATTTAATGTTTAATGTAATGTATTTTTAATTTACTTTTTATGAAGTTGCACGTGTTATTTCAACTAAATTTTGTTAAAATTTAATAACTTCCAAGATAAAATAGTTTACAGATGAAAGCTAAAGCTAATAAATAAAACATAACACAAATAAACTATTTAATTTATACCGAATAAGCATATTCGATGTATAATTCTGTATTTAATAGATAAATATTTAAATATTTTAAGCAGAACAAAATTACTATAAAATTATAAAATTGATTCTAAATTGTATTAACAATTAAAATTTGGGATCTGTTTTATAACAAAATATACCTAACTTGGAATATAATCGGCAATCTATAGTATTATACAGTTTTTATATTATTAAAAATATAAATAAAAATATCTTTCAATGATAATTAAATATTGTTACACTGTTCACACACTAATTTTTAATAGATATTGTTTTTCATCAAATATTCATAATCTATATTTACTAACTACTATTGTATGTATAGATTTATAGATTATGATATGTAACAAAATTAAATAGGTACGTTATACTAAATGGTGTTAAATTAGCTAAATGTAGTAATGCAAGAATTAAATTCAATTTTAGCCAATTTTTTAAACACACAGGTATTTGTTCTTTTGTGTTGGAATAACTTTTATAATATTCGATCGAGTATAAGTTTTAGACATTTTAACATTTTAGAGGTATTTATGTATTATAGAAAATAACGCATGACCCAACTTAAAAACTCAATTTTTTGATAAAATTCATGTGGAACTTTTTACTATTACACAGTCATAACCATCACTGTTAACACCTTCCATAATGCTAATCTAAAAATTAAAAAAAAACAATTGAAAAATACACTGTGCATAAAAAACATACCTATTATAAAATGATTTTTTTTTTTTTTTTTTAATAATTCAAAACCATGTAGTTCATACTTCTAAATGTTTTAAAAACACGAAACACTTTATTTCACTTCGTTGAAGATATAATTTTCGGATAACTAAATTGAAAAACCATATTTATTTTAATAAAATTTTATTTAACATTTCAAACTTCGTTTGCATCAATGATCATTAAAAAAAACTTTGAGTTCTGCTACAATATTATATATAGTATAAACTATATTTCTACGGGATTAGTATTATATATATTTGCTTTTTTTTTTAGAAATTTTTGCTCACAATTAACGACTGTGTCTGGCTTTGGTTTTGTAATCTGGCTAAAAAATTGTTGCGTGGTCTGTGAGTATTATGCGACATCATTTGCGAACGTAATTAAAACAGGGAAAAGGCTATTTTAATTAAACGGGGTTAATGACTTTTTATTTGTGGCTAGACAAAGAATTTAAGTACGAACTTATATAATCGTCGAGTGTCTGTTGAACACTAGGCAGGTTCCAGGTGTAACGAATTACTAGACTTGGAAAAAACTGAAATGCGTTAAAACACATCTGGACACACAAGAAGAGAGGTTTAGAGATATGAAAAAATAATAATAACAATAAAACAACGATATATTTATCTAATTGCGTAATTAGCGCTTTTTTTCGTAATCATTTTTATTTCTACATTCATTTTTCATTCTGCAAAGGTAAAAAAAAATATACGAATTTTAAAATAAAAAGGTGTAGGTAGTTTTCAAAAACTTAACCTCAGCTATTAAAAAGTCGATTTATTCTTAAAATGTCTAATTACAAGCATAGAATTTGTGCCACAAAAGTCAGTTGTTAGAGGTTTTCTTTTTTGTAATCCAGCGTATTGTTGATTTATTTTTTGGAATTACATTATTATATTATTATCACATGGACTCTTTTTACGTTATACATGTTACCCCGGGGACAAGGGAAAACCGACATTGGTCAGACTTGTACTAAACAAATAAAAAAAAAAAAAATAAAAATAACTAAATTATGTATGGGACGAATATATAAACTATAAATTACAAAACTATCGAATTGACAACTTAAGTTAAATTTTTAACTTTAATCGTGTTTTGTTCATTTTCTAGTCTCATATAATATACAGTTATGTGTTGTATTGTGTACATTCATTATTTCAAAAAGTTCTATTTTATTTTTTTTTTTTGTTTGAATAATATCTAACTATAACATATTTTCTTTGTACCTACGGATACAATATTTTTGAATCATAATATATATTTTTAATTTTATAGCTTGAGGAAAATAAATATATTTTTTTTTTTTTTGAAGTGTTTTCTATATAAACAAATTAAAATTTGATTGAGCAATTTATAATTTAGAAATATTTAAAGTTTAGATAAGCGGAATAAATCAATACTATGTTAGGTATCGTTGTGCTACTCTAGACAACTCACTTAAATGGAAATATAATTAATAATTTAAAATTATTTTTTTTCGACATAATTTTATTTTAAATTATATAGGTACAAATATGTTTCCAAAAACGTCAACATTTTTGAAATAATGAGCGGATTTAAAATGACTACCTAGTAAATATTGCATAATTATATTTTAGGTAATATCTGTTGTTTCTTCATAAATTTTAACTGTATTATTAATAAGTGATAACTTTTCTTATATATCTACTATATAATAATTAATAAATATTATACTATAATAAATTAATGACTGACATATTGAAATTTTTCTATAACCTATAACTACAAAACACTAACTAATATTATAAAATAAACATTTTACAACCATCAATAATATATGGTATTCTTGGTTAAAATATAAGTCACGCAAACAAATGCATTTATAAACATTATAGTGATGTAAGTACTTACAAAACACCTTGAAATATGGCTATGAACGTAATACTTTTGTCTTCCACGATAATTATACAACGGTGGATACACCGCAAAACGATTAAAATCATGCTCAATATGTAGCGGTATATGTTGAATTATGAGGTTAATTAAGATGAATTAATGTATCAAATGGATTTTAGTATTCGTAATGTAAGTACGTTTAAATATTGTACATTTGAATGATATAATAAATAATTTTTAGTAAATATGCAAGAAACCTAGTATAGACTTACAGTCATGTATTTCAGTATTTTGCACGATATAGATATATTCATTATTCACATTATTGTAGTTTTAGGTAACTGTTAACAAATTTAATTTATAATAAAGTATAAACCACTATCAATAAAAAAAATCTTTTTTGTCATTCTATCTGTTCATTTATAATTATTTTTATGCATCAACATATAATACTCTGGGTCTCCTCAAGAGTTTTTCTACGAGAACTAGTATTTTTTTTGAATTTGAATGAAATAAATAAATACATAATTATTATTTAAAGTAATAGACATCTTAATTAAATATTCTATAATCAATGATAATATGTCTAAATTTATCAAAGTTAATATACCTAATATTAAATTAATAAGATAACTTAAACAATAAAATAATCGATAATCAATACGAATATAATATAAACATTAATTTATTTACAACAATACGATAAAAATTTGTAAGCCATACATTCAACCTAATAAATAATATTTTCAAGTATCAACCTTATACAAAATATTATAAACTAATGATAACTATAATTGATAATTAATAATCCAATTACATACCTATTTTCATTTTTGGTAAAGAAAAAAGTTGTATATTTGTATTTTTACAATTTGATTTCTAACAATTTAAAACAAAACACCACATTATAAAGAGTTTTAATATAAAATTAATTTTGAAATATTTTTTTAACGACTTAAGAGCAAAACACACTTCTATACTAACGTATCACTGTGTCTAAAGTCTTAATGTAGTAGTCTATAATAAAAAAACAATGTTACCGTGACTCTTCGATCAATGTCAAAGAGCTTAGAAACAACTTATTATACGTATTACGATTACAATGAACTTATGTAAATAATTAAAAACTTAGATGGCTACACTGTAGGGTGGTGCACATGCACTTTATGTTGAAATGAGACAAATGTATCAGTAAAATTTTTGTGGGAAGGTTAGGTCTAATCAATACTATTTCGTACAGCACAGACTCCTGCAGTATAGTATAGTACTGTGAAAAATCTCACTTCGGCTCGGAGATAAGTTTGAAAAATAGCATCACAGGTTCCTGACAACTTCAATTTTTTTTTACCCCCAGTGGTAAAATTTATGTAGTACCTATGTACTGAATACCCCATAAACATTGGATACACTTTAACCTTCTTCTCTTCTCCGATCGGGAAAATAAATTTAGCAAACGTACGATTATTACATAGGTTTATTTTATCGATGTTAAATGTTTTCTGAGGCGGTGAAATATACTGCTGGTACCTACTATCAACAACAAGTATCGTAGATTACGAAATAGGGAGCCAGTCAACGAATTTATCGTGAAACTATTATATGAATTGTAATTATTTTATAGACATATCATTTTAGCTCGTAGGATGATATTATTGTGGTATATACATGACTTTCCGCACTCCTCTGTTGAAACATATTGAATTCCATTTATACAAACGACAAACATGAACACACACACACACATACCCACATAGATTCAACTGCACGTGAGTTTACCATATCCCACGTGATTCGTTGTAGCGGTTAGCAATTTCCTCCTGAAGATAGTGTGTGCGTGTGTGTTTGTTGTGTGTGTTCTCCAGAGCTTCGAAAATTAATTCTATTGCTAATTAATGCTCGGGGGTTTGTGGTTTTGGATAAGTAAACATGGTTTGGGAGTAACTGGAAGACTATAACCGTACTGTTACTCGATATGGGAGTGAGGCGGAAGATTATACGCGCGGTAGGTTATTGGTCATTACGAAACTTTTTGTTATTGCCGAAACAATTACATTTTTTTTTCTTGCTACAGTTTGCTTTATTAAAACCACTAATTCACATTTATTCGTATACAACACCACCACAGATGATACAAAGTGGTATACCTATCGCGCACAATATTTGTTTTATTGTTATTATACTGAATTTTGAAGTAAAAATATTTAAATATTTGTATACAAAATTGGATTGTGAAATGAGTTCGCAGAAAATGTTTTGAATACAATAAAATAATTGTATTACTCAAATGAAATTTAAAAATAAAAAACTGAAAAGTATAAGTAAGTATTGTTTTTGTACCTAATAATATTTTGGTAGATTACAGTATATAATTATTTCACACAAAACTATTTAATAAATAAACATAGTATTTTATAACCAAAATATATTTAAGATATATATATATATATTATATATAAATTATATTTATTTTTAGTATTTATAAACAGTTTCTGGTTTGTTATTAAAAAAAAAAAAAAAATGTTAAATAAATTAATATTATACGATTTAACGTTCTAAACTAACTTTATAAGTGAATAATGGTATAATATTGTTAAATAACATATATATAATAATATTACCTATACTCTAATAAGCATTATACAAATTAAACTATAGGCTCAAGAAAAGCACATAGTTATTTGTAAGTTTTCAAATGAGGACATAAGGTTTATGGAAATGCTAGTTGCATAATAGCAGTACTTATGTTATAATATTATAATTGGTATGTGATTAAATATACTTATATCCTATACAATAAATTATTAATTAGTACAGTTAATAGTTAGTAGTAGAAGACAATCTGATTATTTCAATAAATTGATATTATTTATAAGTTTGAAATTAATTGGTACTTTGGAAGAAATATTCAAAACTTTTTGGGCAATTACATTTAAATGTAAGTAACTCTAACACAAGTATTTAGTTATTAATATTATAAAAATATTTCTAATAACCTATCTGATATTTTATTTAAATAGAAAAATTACAGTTGGAAATTATATATTCTCTAACTTATTAAGGTCAAAGTTTAAACGTTAACTCTAAGTTTATGTTACTTAAAATTTAAAACAAATTTAGTATTTTATTAATGTGGATTAACAATTATTAGAAATAAATAACAAAAGTTATTCTTATTTTATTAAATTTTATTTATGTAGTACTTTTTTTTTTTTATAATAATTATAAATTTAAGCAAAATAATTTATTTGCATATAGTCAATTGATTTTTTATTTAAGTAGATATAAATTATTATAGTTTTATTACTTAAACTGTATTTATATAATTGACACTTTTATTTTATTTTTAATTCATTACGATTTTAAAAAGTTCAAATACAAAAACCAACATTTAGGTAAGTAATTTATTTTGTCTACACTATACAGATATTATTTGATACTAATTTCCATAGTCTATAATAATAATAATATTTACACATAATATATATTTTTCATTTTTCATTTTGATTTTAAAATGATATGTTTTTTTTATATTTGGAAAATACTTGACATTAGAGCAATAATTTACATGTGCCATATCATGTATCATTTATAAATTAACAGTAGAACGACGAACAGAAGTTTATAAAACTGCAACATTTTTATGTGAAAAATGGTTGATAAAAGTAGTTTTAATCATGTCGATTGATTTATAGATAGCCTACAAGTTATAAATAATAGTTAGTAATTTTATGATATATATCTACTATAACTTAGTTTCTATAACTATATTATAGTTAATGTTAATTATTTGTTTGGTTTTTTAATTCAAAAAAAAAAAATAAATAAATAAAATAAAATAAACTTTTAATTAATATATGTGATTCTGCTAATCTCAGTAAGCGTATTAACATGGAAAATGAGAGTTAATGTAGTTGAATTAGCATCTTTAACTATTAACTAATAATGTTACTTTATTTATTTGTGATTATAAAATAATAAATTGTGTTAAATCAATTTATATTATAATTTTAATTTATTTAATTAGGCGTATTTATAATACTATTAATAAAAATTAAATTGTTATTTTTTCTATGAGTATGTGTAAATATTGCTATTTAAGGTGTAGTAAAACGATTTTTAATTGGAAATGATTTTTAGTTTTTTTGTTGAAAAATGTTTGCCAACATTTCTCAGTAGGTATGACGTTTTTGGTATTATTTTTTTTAGTTACATTTCTAAATGACGTTAAATAAACATAATATACATCTGATTAATTCTAAAAGTTAAATACTATTTTCTTATAATGATCATTTTCTGCCACAAACTGATGAGGGTCAAATACTCAAATCCTTTTTGTATACGAGTGAACAAATATTTTATGATATTCTGTCAATCACTTACAAATAAATAATATTTCTATCATAAATTTCATAAATTTATAAATATGTAACCTATTTAAATAATGTATTCAAATTCCATTGAAGGATACAATTTAGGATACCTAAATGTCGTTTGATTTCTGTAAAAATACGAATTATGTGGTACGAGAAATTTTTAAAATGTATAATATTTTTAATATATAAATAATTGTATGAGTTAGTCACTATGAAAATCATTGTATTATGTAAATGTAAATGTCAATAAAATGCACTAATATGATGTTATAGACTTATAGTATTGAAAATGTTCACAACGGGTTTTGTGAAATGATAAATATTTCATGGATGTAGAACATATTGTATGTACAACACTGTTGTAGACTTAAGGTATTAAGTTTTTTTAAGTTTAGGTCAAATGAAGTATCATAATAAGACAATTAGTCGAATAGTTATAGATAAGATTCAAAACAAAATATATTTAATTAGTAAAAGATACAACTAAAAATTAAGTAAGTCAATCTGCTGTAATAGTAATAGCAATTTATGATGTTTTGGTTTTCCATTATTCCTATATTAATAAGAAAAGAACGATGAATTATTTTTTGTTTAGTTTTTACTATTTAAATTATAAAGCAAAAAATAGATCCAATTTTATATTAGAAATTATACTCAAAGTCAAAAACTTAATTATTTTTATTCAAAAGATGACGTTAGTCACATCTAAAAAAAAAATAAAACCTTTATTGTAAAACCAATACAATATTTATAACTTCACTCGGGATCTGATAAAAAGTCACTTATGTATTGATATTCTTGTATAATAATATTATTCTGTTCTTATTTTTAAAAATTTAAAGAGCTCCAAATTAAGTATTATTATATTCTATATACAATTATAATATGTTATAGATGTATCTGTAATTACCTAGGTGAAAATTTATAGTTATAAAATTATTGTTTTAATTTTTTGTCTTTTAATTTTTTTTCTAAAACTCCAATATTTCATGCTGAACATACAGAGTGATAATAATAGCACTCACAGTTCCGGCCAAGTTTTGTTTTTGGATTAATAAATCCACTTATATGTATATGGCATTAATACAATACTATATAATAAACCGAAGAGCTGTGAGATAAATTTATTTATAAACCCGAAAGTACCATAACTATACCTAGGTACCATAAATATCATGCATAACACATATATAATAATAGTAAATAAATATTGTTATATTATATCTTCAACAAGCATCCAAGAGGTCGTATGAGAATATAGTGTAGCCAAAAGGGTACAATTATTTAATTATGTATAATATTATATTTTACATTGTATATATCGTATATATTTTACATATTTTATAGAACAGGCTTGAAAATAACAAATGTTTGTAAATGAAACAAACATATACAAAATGTTTTGACTATTTTACCATGTCTAGAAAATATTTGACGACAATTTTAATTACCTATCTACGAATACGAATATTTGTTTTTGATTTGTTTTTTTTTTTTTTTGCTCAATAAAATCGATTTTGTCCATCCTTGAAGTTGCATGTATAAACTACTATATTTAATAATTAATTTTTCAATTTTATAGATGCTTTTTAAAAGTACTGGATATTTATATACCCCCAAAAGTATCAACTAGATTCAATTTGCTACTTAAAAATTGAAAACAGTTTTTTTTTCTATTTTTAAAGTGTCTTCAGGTTTAAAAAAACACCATATAACATTTTGCCAATACATTTATTGGTCTGATCAGAATTTGATAAACCACAGTACTTATATTATATACAGAATACAATACGCTCATAAATATGATAATATGCAAATTGAAAACTATGATACAACGTGAATACAAAACAAAAAGAAATAATGATTGATTTAAAAAGAAACAGTATTTAATATAAATCACTATTAAAGATAATATCATTTAATAATTATGGTATGTAATATATTTATGGTTTTTTAACGCGTGTTGTATAACCATGGTTTATTTTATTTTGCTGTTATAAGTTATCTCTGTTTATAATGAATAATATATTATGTTTTCTTCCAAATCCAATAAAGGAAAACTATTTTATAGATATATGTAACTATTGTTTTTAAATTTAGAAGTAAAAAATAATAATCATCAATAGTAAATACCAATCATAATTTTATTTTATTCAAAACAATGTACAAAACTTAGTAGGTACTTATAAAAACTGAGTAAATAATTATAAAATTTTATCTGAAAGAGTATTGTTTTTATATTACTCGACTTTTATTAAAGATTCGACGAAATAATAAGTTATAAGTCGTTTCCATATGAAACAATATTTGCTATTCGTTGATCTTAGTTTATTAGTTTATAAATATTTTATTATATTATAAGAAATATTAATTGAAATATACATCGCGTATGAATAATATATAATAAGTACATGCCTAATTTATATAAATTATTATATTCTACTAAATATGTTAAAAAGACTAAGGTAAATAACAAATTATGATATAAAACATAATATTGTGTAGGTATTACCTAAGTACATTATATTATGGACTTAAATACAAAGATGGGCTTGGGAATACTCACTACTCGGCCTGCCTGGACTATTTTAACCCTTCCTTAAGATAATATTTAACTTTATTATCATGTCTATGTTTTATAGTCTATACCAAAGGTTCTTAAATTTTCTTTTTTGTGTACCATTCATGTATATTACGCATCAGTTAAGTACCCACTATTCACTAATGACTAAAAATAGAACTGTTCAATATTTTTGCACATTTATATCAAGAAAATGATAGGGTGGTAAAAATTGTAATAAAAGTTTCTAAATCGACGATAAATGACGTTATTTTCAAGTTTTCAACCAATTGATTACCTAACCGATTGACACTTCTATTTATTGACGTACCTACTTATTTTTATGATTCGGGATGATAATAATATATAATATTTACTGAAAATATAAATTTCAATACATAATAATACAATGAAACTTACATTTGACAAAATTTTCTGTTTAACAAATAATTTTTGAGAACCATGACCTTCATTGTTAATCATGCGTTAATTCTATTTAACGAATTTCTCTATAATACTAATTTGTTTTATTTCCCATGAGATTTTATTTTATGGATGTTTCACTGTATTAGATTTTCCATTTTCTTGCCAAAATTAATAATAATAAAAAAAAATAAAAAATAAAAAAATACAAATTTTAATTATTTGTTGTGGTTTTATGTGGTTTTCCACTTACTACCATGTGGCCTTTCGCGTACCATAGTTTGGGAACTTCTGGTCTATAGGTACTATATATTGATCTATATTGTAGGCAATAAATTAAATTATAAATAAAATTAATTTAAATTATTAGTTATTGTTTTGTACCTCCTACTTGTAATATTATATAATTTCTTAGAATGTATCGAGATAAAAAAACTATTTTTTCTTATATTTGTGTTACATAATATTCTTATATACTACGACGTCATCAACAAAGCTATATTAGTAGTAAGTTCCACGTTAGTTCAGTGGTTCATGTTATAATGAACATAATACAGAAACAGTAATACCTATTAGACATTGTTATGGTATCAAAATTATACAGCTTTTTGATACTGTTATTGTTGTTGGATCATAAACTTATAAATAGATTATTATTTGTTTATAAGATCTTCACATAGAATTAATATTAAAAAAGTATAAAAATATAACTAATTCTGGGAACACAGAATAATATGATTGATTTATGAATTTAAAGATTGTAATTTGTAAACAATGAACGAAAGTTATCCAGACAAATAGATACCAACCTAATGAATACTATTATTGAGTATGAAAGAAGGATGTAATAATATAATCACTAAAAACACATTATACATCTGTTACTTTATTATCCACATCAATTAATGTTAATTTATGTAACGTATTAATTTAATTTACGATTTTTTTAAATTATTTTATAAATTATACATAAAATAGCATGACATAACATTGTAGAAATTACATTTTTATCAATTTTCAACAATTACAGTTTGTACCAGATACACTTTATCTTTTTCCAAATAGTAAGATTATAAAATATAAGTAGTTATCTAGTTTAATATCCATTTTAAATAAAAAAAGTGTATAATTATCATATTATCAATACAAATTAATGCATAACTTTAAATAGTGTTTTAGCTAATGCAGGTATAGAGAATATTGTCTACGTATACCGACTTTACCTACTCATTAGTGGTTATATATTTAGCAGCTTTTATTCTTCATTTATACTTTTGCCTTTTTTTCACCCTATAATTAGTTGTTTTAATATTATAGAAGCAGAATATTATATATTTCGTAGCTTTTAATAGTATGATCTAATAAATAATTTTACGAAATATTAAATTAAATTATGTATTTTATTATTATGCTAGGAAAATTTAAACGTTTATCTTACCATATTTTATGCAATATTAATTTTTAGTTATTTTAAAAATGTATACGAATTGTTTGTCTGATGTTTTGAGTTAAGTATATACATGACACGTTTTGTGGTTTGGAAACCGTTCTTAATATATTTTTTAATTGAACTAGATTGTGAAAGCATAATTTTTTTTTGTTGGAAATGACAATTTAAAACCTATTTAAAGAGGATAATGTTTAATGAAATATTATTATATGTACCTATACATTTGTTCTGTGTCTGTTATTGCCTATTGGCTATAATAGTTGCATTTGCAAATTAAAAATAATTAAAAATGATTTTAAGGACGCATAGTTCAAAGTAAAAATTTTGATAATTACATATATTATACTATATTATAACATAATAAAATTATGTTATATTACATATAAACATAATTATAGCACGATTAAGGGCATATCATGGTAAGTTATACTATTAATCATTGTACGTATTATTTACATAGTTCATTTTTTTTTTTTTTGATTTTTTGAATATTAAATCTACGGAGGACGGTATTATCTTCTTCAATTAGGTAGTTCAATTAGTCGCCGGGCAATAAAACTTAAATCTCTGTGTGTACGTATAGTGTCCACTGTCCTTCTCTATACATCATTATTATTACTGTTATTACTATTATGAGATGGATTGACTGATGCTTACGAAATATTATAAATGTTGTACACCACTCAAACACTATAAAAACAATAAGAGATTACTAAAAACTATTCTGACGATTGGTATGATTCAACAGTCGCTGCCGTTCTCGGCGTCGTGATACGCGACACGGCGATAAAAACGCCGCAATGCATATTATAGTTTTTCTGCGCATAATACTGGGTGATCCATTTAACGTAAGACACATATTATTTAAAAAAAATATTAAAGTCATTAAAACATAAACCACCTTTTTCACCACAAAATGGAAAATATATTATACCCTAAACTGACAAATCATTTCCGTTAAAAATCGTTTTTTGTATACAATGATACCTATCATTGTATTAAAATTTAACACACCCTTGACCTACAAACTCTATGTCTGAGGTTCACTCGATACCTACTGTACAGCAAAGCGTTACCCAATTGACCACACTTTTTTTTTTCAAATATACATGATATTGAAAAGAACACCAAATATAGGTAGATACATGACAAAATAGATAGGTATGATCACATCGGTACGTGTTCTCGTCTGATCCAGCGCACCACGCCTACTTCTGTTTTCGTAATTTAATTTCAATAATCCGGTAATATGAACGACCAATGAGATGCGGAGAACTAAGTAATAGATGGGTCTGTTGAAGGGAATGCCTATCAGTAAACATATGATCATACCTATCTATTTTGTTATGGATAGATACTTGATAATTGAAATTTTATGAAATATATAAAAATATAAAAAAATCCAATTTCACTTACTAATTCATTAGGTTCAGATTCGAATTTATGTCTTACCTTGCAGTTTTATAAATAAATCAATAGAAATATGCAAATTCAAACAATTCTGGGCGCTAGTTACAATTTATTATTTAAGGTTTAAATTTCTTGAGCGGGGTGGCAGAGGGGTACCTCGCAAAATATACTGTGGTCATCTAAAGTTTAAACACTTAAAACTTATATTTTATAAATGATCAACTGCTATTTGTCCAAAATTAGATTTTTACAGATACAGAAACACTCCGAACAATATAATATTCTGCTTTGGAATATGAAATAAAAATGTATGATGTCATCCAAAATAATAAAAAAATATCATGTTTTTCGAAAAAATTAGTTTTGTAATGATTAAAAATGATATAGTAAAAATAATTTTTTTAAAAAAAAAAATAACTAGGTATTTTTTACATAAAATTAAACGTCTTACATCAAATTGATCACCCCATATAAATGTAAAATATTATAATGTTGTATTTTATTAGCCCCCATCGATTTTTCACATAAGAAAAATAGTAACAAATAAATATAAATAAATAGACGACATACTGTCTGTGTATATTATTGTTATTATTATTATTATTATTATTATTATTTTTATATTCGGTATATCGCGGGCCAAACTGCACACCCAGGTACCTCCTATAACATACATCTGTAGACCCGCTCGATTGCGTTACTGTTGGATTTATGCGCTGCAATATAAACGTCGTAGGTGCGTATATATAATATTATATAATATACACTCTCGTGGCATCGCAATAATACATGTGTATATATTTATAATATCTGTATGTCCCTACGCGTATATTACGTCGACTGGTAAATATATTATATTGGGAGAAACGGCGCGAGAGTGCGGAAAGGGAAACGCGGCCGGGGCGAAGGAGACGGAGAAGGACTACTTAGGTACCACGCGCGTGTGCCAGACCCGACTGCGGAAAAATCGTATCGAATGGATACGATATTATAGGACGTACACGAGTAGATGCATTACAAAATATTATATTACATTGTGTATATAATATCATGGCTTTTTATTTCTTTCATATTATTTATCTTCAACAGCAGCGGTGATTATAATTTTACTTTTCTTATATACGATGCACATGCTATTTTACACGATTATTGTACGAGGGAGATAAAAAAAAAAATATTGCAATTAATAGCAGGTTTCGATTGAACTGCAGTGGTTTACGAATGAAAAAATAAAAATATTATCATGACTTCTATACTCGTATCGGGGCCGATTATTTCACAGATGTTCTCCCCGATATGCTCTAATCTTTCTTCTCCGTCGGATCTACGTCCCGTCATTATTACACGCATGTATAGCTATGATGACATTAAGTCAGTAACACTCCACGCGAAGTGCGTCGTATTATACGGATCGTATCCTATTATATAATTGCTGTGAGAAAATAAATATCGCGAAGATCGTGGCGGCCGAGTCGCGTTCGAAAAATCACTTGGATATAATATTATATGAACTGCAATAGTCGTATTAAAATAATGATATCATACGGTAATAATTGGATAAATATTATGTACGCCTCTGCTTCTCGGCGTGTTTAGCCGACACGTATGCCCATTTTTTCTTACCATATCACAATACGGGTGAGTAGTATTATATTGTAGGCATAGGTGGTACCCAAACAACGCGTTACATCATCGTATATTATAAATGTACTACTGTTTTTGAGTTGTTTATGGTCCTAGAATCTAGACGTACATACTGCTGCACACGCCAAAATATGTATATAATAACGATAATAATATTAGTGACACGCGATTATAATAGCAGTATACCTGCGAATAATACGCTATCCTCGTCTGTAGCTGCACAAACACTGCAGAGCGTGTGTCGCGTTTATTAAATAGATAACATGCGAATTCGTTTTTCAGGTCGGTGTCTTAATTTTAATAACGCATTATGATAAAATGTTCTCGAGATAATCAAAACATTGTTACCAGCGAAAAGTTGTCATTCTATTTGATACGTCGTATACAATTCGAGTGGGTACCTACATCGCTATTTGCATAATGTTTTCTAAAGTAGGTAATGTTATATATACAAACATTTTGATTCTCGGTATTAGACTGCAGTCGAGTGTAGCTCTGAATTATAACACTACATCGTCGTACACCTATGTAATAATAATGGTACATATAATATAATATGTGCTCATACGCTAAGCAATTTATTAGAATAACATTAATGCGTATTATATTTCTTCGAATTAACGATTTCTTGACACGAATGTCGTGTCAAAAACGTGATGTTTCTATACGTGGGATTTAAATTCTGTTTGAATAAAAATTAGACCGAGATCAGAATTCTAGCATCAACTAAACATTTTTGTGGGTCAAATACTTCCGCAAGAATATTATAACATTGTAATTTCCACAATTTTGCGAACGGTTTTATGATTTCAAAATTGGGTCAGTCATCTTAACCACCGTTAATCAAAGGCGTAGTAAAATCGTTGTAAATTCTTGAAATAGACAACGGATTGTAATTTTAAACGAAGATAAAATTAATGTTATTAGATATATTGTTAAAAATAATTTAATTAAAATTGGAGAATACAATATTTAAAAACGAAGAAGATTCGTTTTTAATGAAATTTATATGGGTTAACTAATGGTTTGTTTTATGATTTTTTTATTAATTTATAAAGTATTGTGCAATTTTTATTTTAAAAACCAGTGTATCTACGTGTACACACGTGTTTAAATCTTAGCCATGATACAAAAATTAAAAAAAAAGAAATTGGATTTGATTTAAAAAAAAATTAAATTAGATATTTTTTAAGTATTATTTTGCCACTATTGTGAATAATGAATACCTAAATGGAGCGGGTACACTTTCCACTTGGTAATTCCAAGCACGCCACTGATTGTTATCCCAACAGGAAATGATAATAATAACAAATAATATAAACATAAGATATGAAAAGTAATAGAGATTATAACGGTGAGAATACTACGTTTAATTAAAATATATTTAACGTTTTGTTATGATTTAAGTATGATGAGCATAAATTAATTGTATGGCTATAAGCTTAATACAATGAACGTTTAAAACGAAAGTGTAGACGTAATTCAAAAAAAAAAAAAATAATCTGCAGTAATGCTCATCTTGGTTGATCGGGTGATCGGGTGCAACAGTTTTCCGAATCTAATATCAACTATCTACTATAGTGTACGCTTGATAGTGCTATTACTCTTTCGTTAAACTGTAATAATAAAATCTATCAATATATTGCGCCTTCAATGTGATAGTTTCTCAAGACAATCATGATATTGGCTGACAAGATTGTGTAATAAAATATAATTATCATGTTTTACTGTATTCATGTGAACCCGTCTTAGCAATTATTAGTGCAATGAACTTGATTATTAGATTTATTGTTTATATCGTGTGCAGTAGCCGGTGGTATAAGAATTATTTTTTATCTGCTAGGGGAGGGGGTAAATATAAAAAAACATAACCACTTATTTCTAATACGTTTGTAAATATATATATATTTTAATATTGATTTAATAATAAATGTATAGCAAAATAATATCTATGTATCTATGTAAATATAGTATACCTGAGTATAAAATAAATAAGTAGGTAATATTTTCATTAAACAACATAATATATTATGTATTGACTAATTTAGTGAATAGCAAAAAACAAAAAAAAAAAAAAAATTTATACATTTTTGTTAACAAAAAACAAATAATGTATTTATACTGAACACTCGAAGTCGGCAAATAACAAATTTCTAAATAATTGACAAAGCCAAAAGTAAAGCCCTGTATCCAATTCCCCGGAATTTCTCTGGGATAATATCTAGGGGGGGGGAGAGTAGTTTAATTTCTCCACCAGTCGTCTCTTCTTCGACCCTACTGGTATTGTGTATTATATTATGCTGGTCGTATATAGAGTATAGTAAGTTAGTAATAAGTTGTACTTTATAAAACACATATATTTTCGTAATATTGTATTGTAATAAATCTATAATAATATATCTTGTAAATGCCATTGTTGTATAGGTACAACAACACTAAAATGTTTTGTTCAATTCGATGAAGTGTATAACTGTCGTGTATAGTAATACGAATATCATATCATCATCGTTATCGTTTTAACCTAGTACATTTTGATCGAGATGAATTTCAACGAAACGATAGCAATATTATAATACTATATCGTATATACTCCGTTCTAGTTAAAATTTGAATAATCGATTACATCATTACGGCGTACTCCGTGTTTGTTACGTTCCGTGTGCCTTCATCATTTTAAAGAATGTTCGTCGCAAAAAAAAAAAAAAAACGATTTTTTTCCTCATTCCTGTCGGTACATACAACTTTTAATATGTTGTGCAGTGTTTTTCGAGAAATTTAATTATTATTCTGTTTTATATTTTTAACGAACTATGTGAGTTTGTTTTGAAGTATACGTCCAGTGTACTGATAGGTAAAGGTTTCACCAAAATAAAAAATTATAAAAAAAAAAAAACTAATAATGTACGTAATAATTTATTGTTTGCGTTCTGGCGGAAAAACAACGGTAATTTAACTCACGATTTTTGACATTTTAATATTTTTACGATTGTCGTGGGAGGTGTAGGACTCCAATGGTCAGACGTACGCCTAATGGGTTACCACGTTAATCGTGTGGGCGGAGAAGGCAAAAGACCCTCCGCAGACCGGTCACAGGTAATTCTACCGTAATTTACCCATTCATAATAAATACCATGGCACTTATATTTAAAACTCATTATCACTGTCAGTTTTTGTATTTTTGAAAAAACAAATGTTTTTATATGGTTCAACGTTTTTCATCATTGAATTCGTTTAATATTTTACTTAATTTTCTATTTTAATTTAAGTTTTATTTTTATTTTAGATAAGAGTTATTCAATTTTGCTGTAGAGTGTAGGTAATACACAACTAAAAAATATAAAATTAAAACCCGTGTATAATCTATAATTTTATTTAACATTTAGTAGGTAGTAAAATTGATATTATTATAATATTATCATTCTGCTTTCGCTAAAAAATGAAATATAATTATTATTATTTGACAAATATATCCTAAACAAAATTAAGTATTTTGTTGAAACTTTTGATTATGAGTCAACGAATGGTATTTTTTAAAAAATTAATTGCTAAACAACATAAATTCTAGTAATATATATTATATGGTCATTTCAAAATTATAAACCGATTGACGTGCGTTTCGTTTGTACGAGATCGTCATGTCTCAAAAAGTGCACATAAACCAAAATCAGTTTTACATTTATAGGCACAAATATCGTTATTACTTATTATCATATACGCCATGTCGTGTGTCGGTCTTCTAATCGTAGGTATACACAACGTGTATATTCCATGACACAGTATGAACTGATCGGAGACCAATTCTTTGTAGTCTTTGTATTCTTTGTATTATATTAGTCAACAGACTACTATAATATGATTTTATTGTTACATTATTTTTTATTATCATAACGATCGTACTAAATAATATCATTACAACACCAATGTGCTTTATAGCCTAGCAGAACTCGGTACAATAATGTAACAACTTATTATAATTAATAACAGTTTAAAATATAAAACCAAAATATTGGACTCGGCCACTTATGAACTATAGATATTGTATACGCACTCATACTACTACTAATAATAATAATTATTATTATATTATTGTTACGATGTCGGAAGACGACAGTGGATGATTGTGATTCGATCCAACGCTATCTGATAGACAGTATTGTATAATAATACAACTATTATAACAGGTATTCATCGACGGGGTGTAATCATGTTTTTAATGCAGCCCAGTTAAAATATATTTTGTAAATGCAGTATTATATGTTTGATAGGTATTAAAAACGCAGTTGGACCAAGTACAAATAAGACAGTAGATTAAATCATAGACCACAATAATAATATCCAACCAACCGGGCCGATATGACTTAATGGCCCTAACCCCCAGTATACTTGGCATCACCAACACCCCCCGTAGTTGCGGCACTGGTGTTAAACTGCATACCTACAACCACGATATTGCTTTTACGATATTCAAGTAGGTATTCAAGTCCGCTAACGGTTCACGTTTACTTGTTAATATTGGATGAACTGTTTAAGTCAAGATAACTAGGTTAAAAACGAATAAATCTCATTTAATAGGAATGGATAACTTTTGGGTTCTAGAGATCCTACGATGTTTATAATAATATATTGTAGCTAATATCAATAATAGATAAATTGATTAAATTTTAAAATATAATATGTTTTATTTTTAATCGGTAATTTATAATTACCTACAATAAAAATAGACTGTATCATAAATTGGAATATCTATCTATAGAAGACATGTTTTGTACGGATTTAAGTTTAATTAATCTCGAAACAGTTAAATAAATATTATTATCTTCCACTACAACTCTTCAAAAGTATTATATCGTGAAAAGAGCATACAAATTGTATTATAATAGTAGCTTTAAAATTGATGTAATTTTAATTAATTTTTAAGTGTGTTATACATTTTATCTTATGTACCTAAAACTAAATTAAAACAACATTATTATATTCGGAAGAAACTCATTTTCTTCGAGTATTTGATGACTTTACTGGGTATTTTTTGTTTTTGATATAATATTTACAAACAATTTTAATAAAATATACTTTGCACTGTGTTTTACCTTAGTGTTAGGTATATCTTTATGTGTTTTAATGTAATTGTTACATTTTAACATAGTAATTACAGGTTGAATACAAACTCCTGGGTCAGTCGGTCGCCTGTGCATAAATATATAAATAATTAAATACAAAATTCATTAAATACTATTGTCAACAAACATCTTGCATAATTTTACATCATTTGTTTTAATAAATTAAATATTGACTGTGCAATATAGGTATATGTTCAATAACAATACATTATTCATCTATCTAGGCTCAGTGCACTGAGTGCGTAAATGCTTAATTAGTAATACTAATTATGTAACTAATAAATATGTTTATATATTCTCTGTTTCTAAGAAATAAGAACGTTTTCCAGTGACCAGGTGTTCTTTAAATGTGCACTATAGGTTTTTATAGATACTGTTTTATAGGAGGATATTATAATCATTATAGAGAGGATTAAACGACCTTATCATGTTAACAGGAATTCAAAAAGCTATCGAAGACCATTACTACAAGGCCGTACTTGTCAAAATCAAGATAGTCTGAGTTGGGACATTTGACTACTTCATTGATTTCGGCAATCATGGGGGCATATTGACAATTGTTTCTAACATAGTGCAATCTACAGGTTAGGTCGTTAAAAAATTAAGTTTTTCTTATTTTTAGAGAAAAAAACTACAAGGAAATCGGAAAAATTATTTGGTTTTTAACGAATCTAATTAAGATATTTAAAATTGTATTATTTGTAATAATTCAGACATATGTCAACTGTATAAACAATATAATATACTCAAGTGCGCTTATTATGGTTTTTTTTTTGAACACCGACTAAAAATAAGCAACTCAAAAATAATTTATTTAACAGTCAAAATGTATGTTTACGATTACCAACGTAGCCAAATGTAGGTTACGTTTATGTAGTGAAAACTAAAACGTATACATTTTAAATGAAACTATATGTTACAAACGAGTAATGACAAATGATAAGACATTATAATATCGCCATTTTTTAGTTTATTTAAAAAGTACAAAAGAAAAATTCATATAAAATATTTTACTTTTTTAATCAATTAAAAAACAAACGAGTACAATACTATCATATTTGTGATAAATGAAATTTTCGAAACACGCAGACACGTAACTCAATTTAAATAAAAAAATAAATACATGTTATCAAACAAATTGTAGAGAACTAATCGATATATTGCTGTTAAAATATCAAATACATACTCCTCAGATTTCTTTGTAAAATACCGCTTTATTTATTTGATACATCCCATAATAAAATGGTAGACGTACATTCTACATTTTAGATTTTATTTAATATTTCAGTCATCAAAAACAGATCTTTTAGCGTCTTCCATATAGCTCGATTAATGTTGTTAGCTGATAAATCGTTTTATAAACGATTTCGGTTTATGAGAAATATTTTTGTTCCCCGTAGTTTGATATAATCGTTTATGTAGGTTTATCATTAAAATAGTTATTTTAATTTTAATAATTTAAATGCAATATAATTTATGATCAAAACAATTCTGTATATAATTTTTATGAAATTATAATATTTAATACATTATAATATGCATGTTTAAAAAATACATTTTAATTCAACTTGAAAGGTATTGGAAAGTTAGTTTATTTTCGCTATTTAGAGTTGTAGAATAAATTATAGTCTAAAATGTTTTAGTTTTTTTTTCTTGTATAAATTAAATTTTCAAGTAAAAATTTAACAATTTGTTAAATATTTGATTACACATTTAAAAAAGATATGATTTATTCTATTTGAAAGATTTGCAATAATAGTTATTTAATATTTTTATTGTAAAACATTACATTTAAAATCGTACTGATGATTTTTTTTTTTGATACTTACAAATTTTTTCATTTGAGTACTTTGATATTAAATAGTTAAAACTAATCAATTATATAAAACGGCAAATACAACATGGACTAATGTAGCGACCTGTGTATAAAAACTTTTTTTTAATGTTTCTGACATTGTTTAAAGCGGTTATGTGAATAACTTTATAATATAATCATTGTATGACTAAATGTTTGTATAAGAAATTGAATAGCAATTGTCAACATCAAGTAAAATTTTAACATATCTTTACGAGTATAGACCTATAAAATAAGTATGTACCTAGTACTTACAGTTCTGTTCATAATAACGAATTGAAAATATATTCAAGAAATTTATTTATTTTATATTGTATATTTGTATACAAAATTTTTTATAGTACGAAGTGCAACTAAATAATAGTGTCACTAACATGATACTACTTTTTTTTATTATTATTAAAAATCGGTACAAATTACTTTTTAAAACTTTTAATCGTGAAAAAGATGTAATATACATCAAGTATTTTAAAATTAAATTCACAATAGTACTACATTTTTTTTTTCACCATTAAAGTAATTTATATAATAATTTACGATAAAACGTAAATGGTTATTATAATTTATAACTATTTAATATTATCTATTTTTAGAATCTAACAGAACTAATTCATCATCTTAAAAAATAATAATAATAATAATAAAATTGAACCAGGATAATTTTAAAATAAAAATTATAACATAAATCTTATTTAAATACATGGAAATAGCAATTTAATTTAAATTTATTTTTATTGTTTATTAAGATATGAATTGAGTTGATCAAAATTCAAAAATAATTACATTGAATTTTATACAATTTAGTAAAATTAGTTGAAGTTTAAATTAAAAAGAAATGCTCTATTAGTGATGATTGTAAACTGTCGTTTTTAAATTTACCGAGAAAAATTATTTAGTATTAAATTCTAAAAATTATTATAATATAATACTCATATGTATATTTTTTCATTTGTTGTTAATTAGTATGACAGCTATTAAGTCCAAAACTTGAAAGGTCTTTAATAATAAATTTAAATATTTATCCGAACGTAATAATAATAAAAAAAAACCTCAAAATATAAAACCACACTTAAATTTAAAATAAAATACGTAACGAAGCCCGCGTTAAAATGGATGTTTAGTGTAACTGTTAATTCGAATCGTATAAACTTAATTATATACATTATTACATTAATGTTTCATGAAAAAATACCCAAAATTATTTTTCTGCTAAAACAAAGTTACTTGAAATCGTTTTAATTATTTATAGGCAGTTATTAATATTGTTCTTGTTTGTACCATAGTTTTAACAATTATTATTAGTGCAATGAAATGTTCGAATATTCAGATAAATCTAGAGAATTATGTTTGTTGATATATTAAATTAGTATTGAGATATTTATTACTAAATCAGCGCTTGAAATACACGGTCCCAAACCATGACTCATCAACTTCCAATAATGATATAAAATTAAAGTCTTATGCTAATACTTAGCATATTAAAACATAAATTAACTATTTAATATAAAATATACATGTATTATGTATTATTATTATATTTTTCCTTCAAAATAATTAGCTTGAGTCTTAATCTTAGTTAAAGAGTATAATAATATGATACTATCAAAGTCTAGTGGTTCCAAGATCTTAAAATAGTAAAAAAAGAAAACCTAATTTATAGATTATAAAATGAATTTTAAATCAATATAATAATCATTGTTTATGTCAACTTTTTATTTATGCCATATATATCGCATATTCATAGCATGTAACCTAACGTCAAAATTTTACTCAAGACTAATAAATTAAATTCTGTAGTGTATATAATATTGTAATTATTATTTAGTGTCATAGAAATGTCCTAAGAAACTCAATCTCTTAGACTATGAAGACTATAGTGCGTACAATGTACCCTTATAATGTCACTATGACCTTATTTTAATGGTTTTAGATTAAAATCAGCTAGCGTATGAAATTATTTTATCTGTAACCACTGGACACCTCGCGAATAATTTTATACTGAACGAGTGACCTTTTTTTTATTATTATTATGACGATTAATTTTTTTTTTTTATAATTTTCAAATAAAAAAAAAATTTAAAAGCAAGTGGCCGAGAGGAGAAACGAAATGTTTTGAACATCGGGAACTTAAAAGTGTCGCTCGGAAACGCAATTATCGGTAATAAGTATTTACCTGGCTGCCTACAGTTTTGCGATTTCAATTAATTTATTCATTTTTACTCGATTTGAAATTATTATTATCACGAAAATATAATATAATCAAGAGAAATAATATTATTAGGTACAGGAACATTGTGTCGAGTTTGGCAGACACGTCTTTCCAAAAATGACGAATCAAATGTTTTATTTTATATTATTTGAATACAAGATAACATGATTTTTCAGTAATCAGTCTATTCAAAAAGGATCAGACATCAAAGGGCATAATATTATACAAGAATTGTTTGAATTAATAAAACCATATTTCAAACTGTAAGTAGAGCATGAATTTTATTTTTAATCAAAGCAACGTCAAACTTTACAAACTTATAACCTTTGTCCCAGACACACCAGTGACGCATAATATCTATAGATTTTTATAAGCATTAACAATGGTTCTGTAAGTATTAATTTTACTGTGATAATAACACGTACAATTATATAATAGAACCTAAATAGAATCTATTGATAGCAGTTGAAGTAGCCAGTGAAAATACCTACTTATAGTAAAAATAATCGTACCGATAATAATAATAATATATGTTGTTCAATGACTCAATTTAAATAATGTGCTTGTATATTGTATTGAGCTTTACAACGTGTATGCTCAAAAGTCAAGTGGAATTAAACACAATCGGAATAATCGTGTTTCCGAGTTATTGTGGCTTTGCTATTTACACACGAAAAAAAGTAAAACACGAAAGTACTTGAAAAATCGGTTTATTCAAATATTACGATTTCAAATAAACACAAACTTCGAAATATTTGTGGAAATTATATTTTACTATTGGTTAACAGAGATATATAAACAATCGACAATGAAATAAATATTAAGTTGTCTATATTATAGGATGTTGAATAAAATATTATTCAACTCCACAAACCTAGACCACCCATTTCATGCTGTGATTCTCAAATCAGTATCAATATTTAGAGAGTAATTTGAAAGTATAATAACATAATTTACATGTCATCCCTTTCACCAGAATCATTATAAAATATATATTATGTAAGACGATGTGAGATAACTTTGTATAGTCTATATATATTTCATTTGAAAGTTGAAATTGACATAAATATTTTGTTTATAATTTCTAAGAAATAACGAGTCCGTTCACCTGATTTGGTAGTCACCGATGACCTTTCAAAGTTATCTTGCCAAAGTCATGCAAAAAGTACAATTAATATCAAAATATTTACTATAGTTTATAATGAAAAACTTGTGTGTAACGTTATGTCTACAACATTAGTACAAAAAAATTAAATTTTCGAACATTTCTGAAGGTAATAACTTTATAGATGATATAGGTATAATTGTTACTGTTGGAACGACTGAGGTTGATTTATAATTTAATTTTGGTCACGACATATTTAGATTCTATAAAAGACCCTGGGAAATCGTTTTGTTGTAATGTACGAAATATGTAGACAGTGGTATCATGGATTACGAGTAGATATACGTTATTGAGTAAACCACTGTAATGGATTTGTTTAATTTTCATTAAATAACAAATAATTGCATACTAATAAAAGATTTTGAAAGGAAATGGTATGCTTATTTCTATGAATATTTTATAATTAGTTTATATTTCTTATACAGTAGATAGGAAGTTTTAAATTGTTCTATATTCTATAATAATATTTATAATATTATATAATATATTATTGATCAATGGTCAACATATTTGCTAATTGAAAAATAAGAATAATGGTTTATTTTATAAACCAGTAGGTACTGATGTAAAGTAAAATGGTACGAATAAGTTAGTAATACATATAAACATTTAACATTTAAAAATAATAGTTTAAAAAACTGAAGAATTTTAATTTTAATTTTTTTCTTTTGGATCTTGGCTGTTGAACATTAAATTATTGCTATTGCTTCTAAAGTTGATGAAATTTACAAAAAAAAAAATACACTTATTCATTATAAAATCAATACATTCATGGTTTTACTCAGAATAGTTAGAAACTAATAGATGGTAATATAAGGATCTAGGAAATTTTATGAAAATCATTATAACAGAATTATAGTAGTTTTCGACTTGTAGTAGTTCAAGTGATTGAGGTTGAAAAGTTATTACATAAATAATAATATTGTATCTAAAGCGTGTACATTATTTATATGTCTGCATTCGCCCTTATTCTGAAATAACATTGTAATGGTGCACAGACGTTATCGATAATTTCATATTTATATAATTATTTCAATTACATTATTGACATTTTATTTATAGAACCATACGAATTAAATTTATCGCTTTATGATTGACTCAGTGCTGAAGTTGGATGTTTTTTACAATTCAACGACATTGCTTATTGTTCACATGTAATATATACTACAATATTGTGGTATTAACAGAAATTATAAGTTTTCTTGTTTGCAATAGACTAACTTTGAACTTGTTATTGATAAATAAATCATGAGTCCATAGAAAAACTATAAGTTTTCCCGCCATATCTAAATGTTATCAGATTATATATCCCCAGAAAATTATTATGACAATTTGTCTACCGATGACCCTATGTAGTGTACGATTGTAAGGGTCAATAATATAACTTAAAAAGAAATGTATTATAATATTATTATAATATAGATAAAAAAAATTTAACACAAATCACTGAACATTAATATCCATTGCGATTATGTTAGTATATGTGTCTATAATGTTCTTAATATTATTAGATTAATATTTATAATTAATAATTTGATAAAAATATTATATTTGAATAAAGTGAAACAGTTTTCTTAAAGTTTTTAAAATAAAATCAACTAACTGTTTGTGTTACTCAAAAATAAAATTAACTTAAACAAAATATTTAAGTATGAACAATATTTATAAATTATAATTGTAAAACATGTACATGTATATATATTTTATACTATATATAGTATATTTATAAACACAAGTTATATTATACATATAAATAACTTGGAAGATAAATATTTTATTTTTAAATGTTGGTTTATAGTTCAAACTTGAGTGTTTTTTGTTTCTTATGAAAAAATTGTTCAAAATATTAATTATAAATTAAATATTAAAATGTAATTTTAAATTATAAAGTGTTATGTACGTATGATGAACAAAATTGAGTGATTGGCTTGAAAATAATACAAACTAGTAGTACTTAATTTTAAACGATACGTTTACATTGTATAAATTCTTTATCATTTTGAAATTGTATTGAACTAAATTTAATGAAATGAAATATTATTTATAGTCATTGATAATTCATTTAATAGATAAATGAATCATATCTTATAGAAACTCGATATACTTTATGTAGATTTGCATATTTGGTATTCATGAAATAGTAATTTAAGTTTTTATTGAATTATTTACTCTTTTAATGGTGTCATGATAATAATAATAATAATATCAAACGTATAATTGATTTAAAAATACTCTACAATAGTGGATAGTGCTTAAATGATAGAATTTCTAAATGGATAGAACATCATAATGTATGAAAACTGAGTAATTTAAAATGTATCAATCCCATGAAGTATGAATGTATATTATATAATCTATATTTATTAAACATATAATTTAAGTCAGAAAATGGAGTACAGAACTTTAATATTATGAATTATGACTTTTGAGGTTTGAGTTATAACTCCGTTATCGTCTTTAATGTATTGACTATAATTAAACGTAATGAAAACTTTATGTATTTATTCAATATTAGAAAATTATTATTTCTCTATGTATATTATAGTTATAACCATAAATGTAAACATAATATTATTACAGAAAGTCTGAATAAAATAAAATAAATTCACTTGATTTATTATGCGATTGATGGATACCTAAATAACCTATATAGGACATTAGGTTATTCCAGTCGAGTCGTGTACGCTGATCAGTACGGACGTACACCGCAGCAGGTCGCTCCGTTATCGCAGCTAACCCTGTCCCCGTGTGCGTTCGCGCAATCTAGACACGCCCACCCAGCCAATCACGTGCCCGTAGAAGCTACCACGCCCAACGATAACCGATAACGATCACGCGCAGATAAGCCACGCCCACCGGCCAACCACAGCAAGTCACGTGTGCTCGGACACGCCTAGCAGCCAACCGCAACGTTTCCGTCTGCGCAAGCGCAGTAACGCCGCGGATCCCTATATAACCAAGTGAGCTGCTCTCCGAACGTCAGTCTTACAGCAAGCCGGACCGGAGCAGCAACCAACTGGAAGAGCAGTCAACTACCACGCCAGGCACCTGGGGCCCAGCCCCTGGTGACAACATGTCAGACCAAAGCAGTCAAATGGATCAGACCCACCAGTCCCTCGCGTCGACTAACAGCCGGCCAGTCCTGCTCCTGGAGGAAGCGTCCGTAAAAACCTCGGTCGTCAGTGTCGGGCCGACCGTCAAGAAACTTAAGGTGGCAGATCCCCTCCAGGATAGTCCCGGTCCGAAGAATTCCAATGGACAAGATTGGGGTGCCAATCTGAGGGAGAAGCTTAACAAAGCTAGGTCCATCATGATGGGTGTTGTATCCAGCGCGAAGCTAGTGATGGATAGAAGCGTGGACGAGGCCCTGCGGGCCCACATTGAGCTTCTTCTGACCCGTACCGCGGACGCTTTTACGACGGTTGACTCGCTTCTCGAGAAGAATGGTGACGTCGTGGGCTTACTGAAACCTTCGGCTTGCGTCTCCAGCGGGAAGACCACAGCCGACGCCTCCACAGATATGGAACTTACCCCAGGGTTTTGGGATAGCCAAGCTTCGAGAACGGCCGCCACCAGCCGACGTAAGCCGACTCCGAAAGCCCCTGCCGCCCAGTTCCCTCCAGAGACCGAGGCCGACACCGCCATGGTGACAGAGGCCTAGGATTGGTCTAAGGTTGTCGGAAGGCGCTCTAGGCAAGCGAAAACCACGACGACTGCGGCGGACTGTCCCCCTGCCGCCCGCCGGTCGCAGCCGTCAGGGTTTTCAAATAAGGCACCAGCTATTCTCGTCAGGAACGCTGAGGGCAAGAACTACCGGGACACAATCCAAGCGGTCCGCAACTGTGGCCTATCCAGAGAAGACATCGGGACCAACGTCACAATGAGGCAGACGCGGGACGGTTGTCTCCTTCTCGAACTCCCGAAGGGTGCGAGCTCCACCTCTGCCGCGAAAAAAATCGTTTCGGCCATGACATCCAGGCTCGGAAACTCCGTCGGCAAAGTACAGCAGCTCGGACTACAGGTCGAAGTGGAAGTCCTTGACATCGATGCTGCCGCCACAGCTCAGGAGGTGCTGGACGCCCTCCGTGACGCCATCCCCGGGCAGGAAGATCCAGCGGCGAAAGTTGATAGGGAGGTCATCTGCGACGTCAGGATATGGGGCACCCGTTCGGGTCAACAAATTGCCACAGCTAAGATGCCCAAACACTTGGCCGTCCTCATCACCAGAGTCCCGATCGGGTGGACCATGTGCCGTGTACGTGCAAGGACCATTCCCCCGGAGAGATGCTTCCGATGCCACGCGTTTGGCCACAATGCCAGGGACTGCAAAGCAGCTGACAGAACAGGTGCCTGCTGGAAGTGCGGTGTCACCGGACACGCTATGAAAGATTGCGTGGAAGCAGACGATCGGTGCGTGGCATGCGAGTCCGCCGGGCTCCCAAAAATTGCCCACAAGCCAGGTTCGGGCGCGTGCGCCGCCAGAAGACAGTCGGCAGTTGGCAAAACCGGCCACAATGTATAAGCTTCTCCAAATCAATCTGAACTCGAACTGGTCAGCGGAACAACTCATGGTTCAGACAGCGGTCGAAAATGGAACGGATGTTCTCATCATCTCCGAGCCTGCGACCCACTACGGTCGGGATGACAGGTGGTGCTTCAGCAACGACCGTAAGGCCGCTATTGGCATATCACATCTTACCCAGCTCAGCCACGACAACCGGGGATCCGGAAACGGCTTCGCCTGGATGTCCTTCCAGGACCTGACCATCTTCAGCTGCTACCTCCGCCCTGGTCTTACGATACAAGAGTTCATCACCTCACTGAGTGATCTCGACGACGCAATCAGAGCCAGAGGCAATGCCTCCATCATACTGGCTGGGGATTTCAACGCATGGCATGTCGAATGGGGCTCCAGGGTCAGCAACCCTAGAGGGCGGGCGCTTTCTGATCTCGCCTCCAGCCTAGGGCTCATTCTCGCAAACTCGGGTATCGCCCCCACGTTCAGACGTGGAGCAGCCACATCCATTATAGATATCACTTTCTACAGGGGCGTAGCCCTCAGGGATTGGAGGGTGTCCGAGGCTGAATCGTTGAGCGACCATAACTACGTTCTTTTCAGCATAGTCAATCCCGCCCAGGTGCCGGCTCCACCGAATCCTCACTCCAACGCTAACCGCGGCTGGACCGTGAAAAAGCTCGACGGAGACGCCCTGAGCCTCTACCTGACTTCCGCGCGTTTCGAGCCTCCAGCGGGACCATCAAGCGTGGAGAAGGCTCTCACGACTGCCGATAAACTGGAAGACTTTCTTCTCGATGCCTGCGATGCTTGCATGCCGAGAACTAGACCTGGTCCCGCAGGCAGGCGTCCTGTGTACTGGTGGAACGAGGATATTGCCGAGCTACGCAGGTCGTCACTGGCCCTTCGTAGACAATACCAAGCGTGTCTCAGGCGGACTAACCACCCAGGCTTACAGGAGGCCAGATTTGGCTATTCTGCAGCCAAAAGAAATCTCAGGATAGCAATACGCGAGGCGAAGAACAAGTCCTGGGCTGAGCTCTGCTCTCAGGTGGACACGGACCCCTGGGGTAGACCATATAGACTCGTCATGAAAAAATTCAGCATCCGCAACCCAGCAGCGGACTCTATGGGCAGAGAAGCTCTAATAGCGGACTCCTGTTCCCTGCAGCCCCCGTCACCGACTGGAACTTGGAACCCTCAGCTGCCGTAAATGACATGTTCCAGGCATTTGACCCAGGACGCAACGTACTGGAGTTTCAGAGGGCAGTGCCTGAGTTCACCAATGACGAACTACGAGGAGCCACCCGTAGGCTCTCTCCAGGGAAGGCTCCCGGTCCTTCGGGTGTCCCGAACGAGATCCTCAGGGCCCTTGTCACCAACCAGTCTCAAGCAGTGCTGAACTCAATGAACGACTGCCTAGGTGCTCTGGTGTTCCCGCCACGTTGGAAAAGGGCTCGCTTAGTGTTGATCAGGAAAGGCGCGGACAAGCCTCCTGACGCCCCGTCAAGCTACAGGCCAATCTGCATGCTGGACACGACGGGCAAGCTCCTCGAACGGCTCTTGCTCCAACGCCTAGAGAAGCATCTCGACGAGCACGGGGGCAGCAGGAGGGCGCCCAACCAGTTCGGATTCCGCAAGGGCATCAGCACTGAGTCTGCAGTACCAAAGTCCTCAGCCTCGCTGCCCAGGCAGCAGCCACTCCCGTCAAAAAGAATTTGTGCATCCTGGTGACCCTCGATGTTAAAAATGCCTTTAACTCCTTGAGATGGCCAGTGATTGATGCCGCTCTTAGGGGCATCCAAACACCTGAATACCTGGTGGAGATGTTCAGATCATGGCTATCTGACAGAGTGCTGCTAACCGGAGCGGAGATGACCTCCAGGCCAGTCACGTGTGGGGTTCCACAGGGATCCGTACTCGGGCCGGCTCTGTGGAATGTCGCTTATGATGCTTTATTGAAAATGGACGTGCCTCCCGGGGTTCAGCTCATAGGTTTCGCCGACGATCTGGCCGTTGTAGGAACGGCATTAACGGGTCAGTTGCTAGAAGATCTCGTCAACCCCACCCTACAGAGAATTGACGATTGGATGACGAACCACGGCCTGGAGTTAGCTCACCAAAAAACGGAAGCTGTTATCCTGTCCAAGAGACGCGCGTATGTCCCCCCGAGGCTATCCATCGGAGGACACCCAATAGTCCTGTTTGACAGAATCAGGTACCTCGGAGTGATCCTTGACAAGAGGCTCACCTTTGCGGCTCACGTGGATGTTGTGGCCAAAAAAGCTGCACGCACGGCGGTAGCGCTGGCTAGGCTCATGCCCAACATAGGTGGCCCTTCCCAGTGGAAAAGAAAGCTGCTCAGCTCCGTGGTCGACAGCCAGTTACTGTACGCCGCCCCTGTCTGGATCAGCAGGGTGGCCGCGGTGGCCAGGACCAAAGCGAACCTGATTCGGCCACAGAGATCGTCAGCGCTTAGAACTATCCGTGCATACCGCACCGTCTCCGACGAGGCCTCCTTAGTCCTGGCCTCCACGGTTCCCGCTGACTTACTCGGACTGGAACGGGCCAGGATCCGGTCCCGACTTCTCGCTGACATTGCGCCTGGCGAGACCCGGCCGTCCAAGCATGCCGTGAAGAGAGAAGAAAGATTCTACACCGTCGAGGAGTGGCAACGGAGATGGGAAGCAACCAGGAAAGCGTCCTGGACCCGTTCCTGCATCCCATCCATCGCGCGTTGGCTGGGAAGGACGGTCCCGCTAGTGCCCCTGTCGTTCCACATGTCACAGGCGCTAACGGGACACGGCTGTTTTCAGTCATATCTCTATAAGAGAGCCAGGGCTGCCAGTCCGATGTGTTTGCAGTGTATGGGCGGCGAGGACACGGTGGAACATACTCTCTTTGAGTGCTATTACTGGAGCGCCTTCCGTGACCCTCTGTCCACTCAGCTGGGGCGAAGACCGTGCACGGCCGACATCCAAGGCATTATTTGCGGCCCACCGTTTGACCAGCTTCCAGCAGACCCAAATGAAAAGTCAGCCATACTAAGGGACGCGGAGGAATCATTTCGGCTGTTCTACGGGATGGTCGAACGCATCTTCTCGCTCAAGGAAGAAGAGGAGCGGATCCGCCAGGCCGCGGAGGTGCGGAGATGAACCCGGACGCAGAATCCGGCCACCATAAAAGCAACTATTATAGTCGAAGCCAACTATTGAGTCAGATTCTCCCAGTATTGTGTTTATTTTTAGTAATATTGTTGTAATATTAGTGAGTGGGAGACTGTCCCACCGCTAATAACTGTTGTTGTAATTGTTATCAATAAACGATGGGAGTCAGAGAAGAAGTAATGCTAACGCGGTTCCTTCTCTGACTCTCGATACAAAAGGAAAAAAAAAAAAAAAAAAAAAAAAAGGACATTAGGTTATATATACGGTTATCATACATCAGAAAAACTATTATAAAATAGAAAATAAGTAAATAAGAAAGAAACAAAACTTATGAAATACGGAGAAATTAAAAAAATAAAATAACAGATTTCATACCAACAATAAATGCATTGCTTATTAAATCTAAAGGGCGAAAGCTTTAAAAATAAAACAAACCAGTTGTTTGAATAAAATAAATTAAATATGTCTCAGATTCTTGGTAACTTTAGGTATATTCGGAAATAGCGCATGAATTATTAATTTCAAAAACATGCTATAATACTTCCGTAAATCCAACAGAATCGGAAGTTATTTAACTAATGCTCATATGTATTACACTGCAAAATAAATACGCATTATAATATTTTATTTATATTTTAATAACGACATGAAAAAACGGACGAGACTAACCGTCTCAAGTGGACTCGATCGTGTGTAAGTTAATATTATGTGGTTACAGAGTTTTGATATTACACGTTACCTATAATCTATATCATATTAAAAAAATATATCTTTATGCGTGTAAATTGCATATGGGCCGATGAGCAAACGCGTGATTATGATACACAAAAAAAAAAAAAAAAAATACACCAATGGTACAAAAAAAAAACTGTTGATGAAAAATATCCAATATTAAATTATAATTAAAAACTTCCCGTTCTGGTTTTCATAACACGTACACCAGTGACGGAGTGTATCAACAAAGCTGATTAATAACCGTTTTATCGGGGTCTGTGCGTTATTACAGGATATGAACAAACGTAGAGCAGCAAAATGAAAACTACAGCCAGCACGATTTAAGTTGCTCCCAATATGGTTACTGGTTATTATAATAAGTTTGATACCTATAATAATCAAGTGTTCATGAAGTCTATGACAATATAAACTAGAACTTTAAAATGTATTACGACATAATCATGTTAGCTTGAAACAAGAAAATGTCTAAATCGAATACGCCATGAATAATTTGTTCAAAATTAACACAGGTATAAAGTCAGAAATACTATGCAAATAGCTATTAAATATTATTTTGAGCTGAATTTTCATAAAATATAGAGCTGTATAAAAATAATAAAATTAAAAATATGCAAAAAAAACTATTTACTTATTCATTATTCTATTATTAAACTAAAGCGATAAAATTGTCAACTTTAAATACAATAACTCAAATTTGAATTATAATAACAAATTCGAATATAATGATATGATATTATCGTAACTATCTGAAGAATACATCAACGAAGTTGAAAAAATACAAATTCTCTATAACTTTTAACATTGATTTTATTAACATTAAATTTTTTAGCAAAATATTTTTAATTACATATTTAGTACAGCTACTTGTTATTTAATTGGAAACATTATATTGATATTTGATACTATATATAGTTCCTAATTTATAATTTAAATGAATAAATTTGATAACATTTATATTATATAAATTATTTTATATTATTTACATTTATATCGGTTTAAGCAGAAAAATAATATCTGAGCATGTTAATTTCTTGGATAATTATATATTTGTATATGTATATTTATTAAGAATTTGTTTACTTATTTAATATAAAACAACAAAATAATTTTATGTAATTAAAAATGATGGGTTGGAACAAAAAATTTTGAAAAATGAAGTTTTCTTGTCGATTTACCTGCAGTTCGATAAATCATTCACTTGTTCATGTAATTGTTATACAATAATTACACGTAGAAAATTGTTGAGTTTTCATCAAAGTAGTAATGAAACATATTAATTTGAAAAATAAATATATTTTGTAATAATTTATGTACTTACTTGTATCATATATCATATATTAATGATAATAACGAATAATTTGGTTGAAATAATAAAAAAGTTTTTATAATAATACATACTAAATTATAAATTATTACTATTAATGCACTACAATAAGAATTTATTTTTGCTTATAAATAATATACATTTAAGTTTAACCATATAAATTATAAGTTAAACATACTTTTTTAGATATAATATGTATTTTGGAAAATATAAATGATTGAATTTCTTGTTGTTTTTTTTTTTTTTTTTTTAATGTAATAGTGATTTACACAAGAATAAATTGGAAAACTTTAATACTAGATTCTTTGTAACAATTGGTTGATGACAATGAGTTGAGATTAAAAAAAAAAATCAAGTAAATTGACATTTAATTTATATTGTATTGATTTACCTATATGCTTTCATATTCAATTCATTAATATTTTATTATAATGCATTATTATTATTATTATTTTTAATGTTTACTAACTACATTATTTCACTAACAGAAACATCAATATTGATAATCATAAAAATAAACTAGAGGGAAAATATTACCGAACACTATCGTTAAGACTTACGAATTCTTATAACCAGATTATTTTGGTAATATTAAAGTAAATTTTTAAAATTTCTAAAGTTGAAGTATTTTAATTGTGAATTTGGTGACATTATTGAAAATGTATGGATTTTACTTTTAACAACTGATTGCTTTAATCTAAAACTAATATAACTTAATTTAAATGAAATGTTTGAAACATTAAACGTCATACTATTTTGTTCAAACATTTATCTCAGATTGTAAATGAAATAAAAAAGTGTTTTTTTTTTTTTTGTTATTATTATCAAAACTCAAAATAAATATGTCCTGAAACCATTAATTAAATTATTGTTATAACAAGCAAAGCTGTTATTAGCTCTTACATTTTTTTTTTTAGTTACACGTTTTCAGGAAATTAAGTAAAACATAAAATAATCTGGAGTTTTAAATCAAAAATAATAATAAATATAATTAGGTTTTGTGTATTATTCTTTATAGTTTACAATTCCGATTTCGTTTAGTTCATTTCGAGGAAAATGATATATACTCATATATACTTGTATTTTTGTTTTAAATACGCTGAAATCATATTCATCGTAAAAAAATGAAGTTTGGAAAAAACTCGAGTTATTTAATATTTTGTTTATTTATAAGAATCACTTTTCAATAGTATCATATTATAAAATATTAAATTTTAGCCTATGTGATATTATACAAAAATGAAAAATATTTAATAAAGCTGAAATATTTTAAATCTTATGTAGAGGATAATATGACGTAAATAAAATTCATTCATTTCATTATAATATAGGCATATGCTTATTATTAGTAAAACATATACCAGAACCATATCAAAAAGTACCTAATAATGATTTAAATTGTTTTTTTATTATTATTTACATAATTTGAATTTATTACAAAAAAAAAAAAAAAATATTAAATTATGTTTTACTACCTACATGTTTTTTTTTTTGATTTTTACTCTTTTAAATGTTAAATTTTTAATTTTATGCTCCGAAGCAAAATATTTTTCTGAGAATTTTCAACTGTTGAATTTAAAACGGGTAGTTAATTAGTTATATACGCATTTACATTTTACAGTTTTTATGAGTGCGATGGAATGACACAGATGACAAGTTTACCCCACAAAATGTCGCTACTCATGTAGAAAATATGTTTGATGTTGTAAAAAAATATATATATATATATATATATATAATATATTAATAATATATTAATATATTCTATAATATTCATCCTAGTTATATGAAAAATCTGTATATTTACGTAAAATGTATACTTTATATAAGCTCATAGCCCACTCACATAATTTGATTTTACTATTGGTGAATATAACATTACGAAATTATTGCGGATTTCAAGCTACTTTAACCAGCAATAGTGAAATTTCATTTAATGAATTTGTTACGCCTTATGAGTTACGAATTTATAATATTAATATGAATGTATTTTTCTGGCTCGTTTTTAACGTTTAAGATTATAAGTAAAAAATACTTTGCATATATTTTTGTAAAAATCGTTATTATTTTTTTTTTAATAATATTATAAGTATTAGCATTTTGTTATTATCTTAATTAATATTCTATAAGTTAGGTTAGGTCAGGTTTGGCTAATCATAGTGTATAAAATACATGCTATTAGAATAGGTACGTGTAATCAAAAACAGTATTAACGTCATAAAAAAATCTCTATTAAAGCAACTACGAACTTCAGAAAAATGAATGTTTAATTATGTAAGTAAACTTGTAATACCTATAATCGACATTCTACTTTAAAATATATTTATACTGTTTGACCATGAATAAATTTTGAATTTAGATAAATAATATTAAATATTATGACCTAAAGCAGTCAAAAATACGTATACTTTAGTTTTGTTTGTCTTATATCAACACACACAAACTAGGTTGGTATAAATTATACAGCATAGGTAACTAGTTGTATTGAATTTAACCGAATTTTGTGATTTTGCTGAAAACTTTATATTTCACTAATATTTTAAAACAAATTAATGACTCTATCATAATATTGTGAAACTTTGTGAATTATAACGCAAGTTAAGTTAAATTCTATGTAATCGTTAAATGTTTGAACTTTAAATTAACTAAAAAAATGTATATTTAATAATACCATACTTAAACCTTTACTAATAATCAAGAGGTATAATATAGAAATATAGTTTATTATTTCTATCGTCTAGACAATATTTTTTATTATATTCAAATAAATTTATATTTTATATTACTAAGCTTGGTGAACACTCAGCATGTTTGAACTCAATACTTCAATAAGCATGAATAATTACACGAACATGCATAACCAATTCTCATAGTATTAAAAACGTAAATTCGTCACTTTGAATAATTGAATAAGACTTGAGACAAGTCATCTCAGCGTATTATAATTATATAGCCTTCGAGTGGAGGATATCCAACCTAAGGTTGTCTCGTACCTTTCTCGTTTAATAATATTGTAGACAGAAGAAAATGTTTAGATTTAAATTCTCGTTTTGCTCAAGACTAGCACATCATCCATCGCACTTGACGAACATACTATAGTTCCACAATGCAACAATACAATGTAGTAAACAAACATTTCTCTAAAATAAACAGTGTTTATTTATACAAATGACGGAAATGAATACATTTATTGAACGAAGTTAAACGTAAGGTTACGCCAACGATAAATCTGTATTGAGTCGAATTTTAAATGAATGTGGTATGTATTGTTTTATTTTTTGGAGTTAAGTTAAGTATAATTGTAAGGATCGGGCATGAATGTTTTAATGTTTTATGTTAATTCTAAGCGTCAGGTAGAATTATTTTGTGTAACATTTTTAGTGGAATCATTGTTTCTTAAATTGTATAATAAAATTAAACTCAATATTGTACTTGGCACCAGCCACAAGTCCATCAGTTTATCGTTTACGGTTTTTTTAAGTTATTCACCAAGAAAAAATATAATAGCTAATTTGTTCAATTAGGTACGTATTAATATTAAAATGTTTGTTAAATTAATTACATTACACAATAAATAGTTATAAAAAATTGTTCAATGTATTAGTTAAAAATAAAAACAATACCACTTTTAAATATTTTTTTTATACTTTTTAATCTATACCATATAATAAGGTCTATACAATTGTGACCTACCAACATACTGAAGCATTGTCAACAATATTGTTTTGAAATTATTACATATTACAATATAAAAAAAAATAAAAAAAAAAATGAATTATTTTAATTTTAATGTGTTAAGATTTAAAGTAATCCATGATAAATTATAAAACGTTGTTTTATTTCTGATTATAAAACACAATGAAAATTATATCAATGTCTAAAATATATTTGTACTGTTCATATTATGAAATAATACCATTAGACGAAATTATTATGAAAAACAAAATATTAATAAAGTATATAAGTTGATGAAAACATTCCTATATTTTGAGCAGTAATTTATTTTAATATTACATTCTTAATAAATTTTTTTAATTTATGATTAAAAGTTTTTGGTACAAACACCACATATAAATTGTAAAAAAAAAAAAAAAAACAACATTAAAATATTTATAATAAAATTAAATGAACAATAATTTATTTTTTTATATTATACTTAGAGAAAACTTATACGTTTTTAATCTAAAAATTAATTAATTTTTAGTAGATAATATAAAAATTTAGTGATAGATTCAATTCATGAATTCAATCATTCATCTATTAAATAGTTTAACAGAATATATTATTAATTATTCGTGTTTCGTTACTAATCCACTCTGTAAGTCAAAGCTAATAGTAATTATTAAATTATTTCTAACATAACTGTGTCAAATATGCAATGTGATGGTATGCATTCAATCACATGATTAATTTGAACTAATACATAACAAAAGTATATTGTGATTATAACAGTGAAAATGACGTTAACTTTAAGATATAAGAACATAAGTTTATCTAAAAAAAAAAAAAATATGCGAAATTATTATAAATTCTCTTATTCTTAAATATTATAAAATTATAATTTAATAACAATTATTTTCTTTATAATTACGTCGTCATAATAAAAATAATAACCTAGATGAAACGCGTATATTATATTTATATAGATAATATAATATGAAGTATTACATTTTGTCTTTTACCGCTTTTATTATTATTATTATTATTTTTAATAAATTAAAAAGCAATAGTTTTTTTTTTTTTTTTATCTTAAAAGTCATTAAATAAAAATAAAAAGCAATTTGTGACTTTATAATACAAAATCACTCAAAACTTTTGAAAACTAAAACTTTTTGGTGTTATATTATGCCACAATAATAACGAGCGTATTACCTCTATTCAAATTAATAACAATGGTTATAATAACAGCGAAATAAAAATGAATTGTTAATTATTATTTTATTATTGATCACGTAGTATACTTTCACTAAACACAAAGTTCTTACTGTTCTTAGTTTCTTACCGATGATGTTCTGTGTACGGAGTGGACTTATATACACGTAATAATATATAAATATAAATATAGAAAGGCATAATGACTGTTTTTAAAATGAGAGTATCCCGTACTCCATAAAAGATTTAATGAGAATTTAGCCACACGTATGTTATGGTCCAGGGATTGGTAACTTATTGATATTTCCAAAGATATTACCGTTTTCAAATTCCAGTGGCGTGGTCGAACGCCGAATCCGCAAATACGGATTTGGCGTTAGCCCTTACACATATTTCATTTTAAAATCGTTAGTTGGATAAACATACCATGTTTGTAAATAAAGTGTCGGGTAGTTAACAGAAACACCAAAGTTGTACTACCATAGAACATATATAATGTATAGTCGATTCGCACTGAAATATTATATTTAGTTAGTAATATAAGTACTACTCGTATTATGTCGGTTTTCAAATGTTCTTCTAGAGAGAAGCGTAAAATGTAAACCTAAACTTTTATCTGTCAAGTTATTATGATTTTGTGGTGTATGGTCATTGTTCGATTTATATTTGTGACAATATCATACTGATAGTACGTTATATAAATAAAAATATTTGTTCCCGTACGGTGCGTTTTTAATTTTCACCACGGAGTATTCATGTTTGAAGTGAAATGCTAAACTCGAAAATCTGTGTTTTACCAATATGGTATACACATTGTAGAAGAACCACTCACTCTGCGATTGTCAATTTGTCAATCACACGATGAATATTTTTGTCCAAACTTATAATATCGTTTTAAACCTTTTTCACAGTTACAAAAGAACACCATTTCATATAATTAATAAATTAAAACCGCACGCATGATAAATAATACGTATTATGCGAGCAACACATTTCCTGCTAAACATTGTATGATTTCCCTGTGACGTGCATACGGTCAAATAAAAATGTTTGAGCAAAGCATTTTCGGTCAAATATGGTTTGTTAACTAAGAGTGAAAACACGTTGGGTAGCAACAAATATACACTTACCATCATATTCCTAATTTATTCGAAAAGAGCACCGTTTATGACACGTATTCAATTTATTTGTATTTGTTTATTACCAAATATAAAATTTTTCAAATAAAGAGTATGAACAAATAAATAAAAAAACGTTGTCTTGAATTAACCGTAGATTTATTGATTTTATATTAATGCTGAATTAACGTAACTATTGATTTAATATTTTAATAATGCTGTCGAGTATGTATCGGTGCGTGTACCTTTTGTTGACTTTATGGTAAAAATATATTTTCAAACGATTTAGTTGTGAGATATTATTTATTATTTTTAAAATGATAAAATTAAGGGTTTATAATTTATATAATAAGCAAATTGATGTTTTTAGAATATTTGTACATCTTACAATATTCAAATATAATTCATATAAAAAAAAAAAACAACCCACTATAACTAATTTATATTTACATTTTTGTTTGATAGATTGGCTTCATAAGATTGAATTATTAGCAAGAGAGAACTAACTTTATTAAAATTTATATTTTCTGGGCTACAACGACTTTACGTTTCATCATGATTTTCAAAATATTTGAATAGAAATATTATGCGCCTGTTTAAATGACTGACCATAAATTTACAACAGTTGTAGTTAGTTTACTTCACGCATGAAATGTACTCAGATTTTCATTTTTAGTGAGATTTATTACCATACCATGTATGACTAAAATAGATAAATTATGTATGTATTTTTATTTTTCATATGGTTTAATAATAAACAAAAACAAGAATTAGGTACAAAAATTGTTTGCATTTCAACGATGGGTTTGTCACATTTTACCGATTCAGCCACGTGGGAGTTTAAATAACATGCTATAAAAGTTATTTATAACTATATAGATTCTTGATTATATAAAAAAAAGTTTGGTGTTTAGAACTAGTATAATAAAACTATTATAAAAATATTTTCAAAACTTTTAACTTTCAACTCCAGATTGCAACGCGCACATACACATAAAACACAATTTGTCTTACTCCCACATGTTCATATATTTGAGTTGCGACAATAGATAACTAAAAAAATTCTTTACATTGAAACAATTCAACGAAACCTAAACATGTATGAATCTGAAAAACCTGGAATAGTATATTTATGTAATGTGCTTATAAATAATATCATCGTGTATGATGAGAAAGTTTTAGATTAAGTTTGAAGATAATAGTTTTTTTTTTTAGTTTCACTGAATTCAATCAGTTGACAAAACTTTTGATGGGCTTCGAGTTTTATGTTTTTTGTTTTGTTTTTTTTTTTTTTTATGATATGTGAAATATTCAAATAAATTGTATTTAAATTATCCCGGCTGGACCCAGAACATATTGTAATCGATCGTACTGTTTTTTTTTTGTATTATTTTTTAAGCGTTAAAATCACAGAAAAAAATATTTAGTGGCATCATATTGCACGGAGTGGTCGATTACTGAACGATTTTAATTTAATCATTGTTTAATACTATTCGTATTTTTAACTGCGAAGCACTGTAGAGGTCTGAGAGAGGTATTAAATTTAGTATAAGGGTCCGCTAGTGGGAATGTGTAATACGTAGTGTAAAATATGGAAGTCCGAGGTTTTTTTTTGTTATTATTATTATTAATATATATAATATATATATATATATTATATATTTTTAATCGCACTAAATTTAAAAGCGGTCGTATAATTATTTCTGCGTGGGTCACTACTATTATTTTATTAAAACGGAACTCGTCGGCGTATAATGTTACGTATATATTATATATATATATATATATATATATATATAATTTTTACGTTCGTGAATTTAAATCTTCGCCATGCATATTTAAAAACATTAATTTAATAAACGTAGAAAGATGTCCGATACGGCGATATGTACTAAAAAAGCGAAATTTTGTTTACGGGTAATGCGAATAAATAATAATAATTGCGACAAGCTTTTCCATCCAATGTCTATTATTTTGTTTCACCGTACTATGTAATTGGTGTGTCAGTAGATAAATTTTAACTGTTTGGAAATGGACACAAGACACTCGTACTGACACGCTCCATAACGACCGCCGTAAAATTTCAAAGTACGTAAATGCGGTTCGTTCTCTAAGCCGATATGGCTGTTTATGGCATCATACATACAAACATACAACCTAACCTAACCTAACCTAACCTACATTTGTACATTACTGCGTAATACCACTAATACCAGTACTTATGGGAAGACTAATGTAAGTATCATAACGTACTTAGTAATATCGAGGATAAAAAACTAAAGGATAGATTTAGCAATATTGGGAAAAAATGTGCAAATCACTGTTGGTTTTAATTGTTATATACGTATTAAAATCAGTTTAAAAATTAAAACTCTTGAAATTCGGTTACTATTCGAGATAATTTCTATTGTTTAGTAATCATATTATAGTCCAATATATTACATCATGATAATTATTATTATTGCTTAGTATTGTACTATAGGTAAACGTAATGTAGATGATTATTAAAAACCACTCAGAAAATTGAAAAACATTCTCGTTCGTATTACAAATTATATTAGGGAGTAGGTACACAGTTCTCTTCGGTCGGTGTATTTCCGTAGGTATGTCTGTTATTGGCAATCATTCCGCACGGAGAATTACGATGATAATTATTATTGTATCGGAGCTCACCGTAGGCGTCCGATAAAAATAACGCAGGGAAATGCGCACTCATTTGGTATTCAGTTGCACTGCCCATGGTCGGTACGCGAACGAGTTTTCCCAATACACTGCTTTTCCGACGAACATCCGACAATTAAGAATAAAGAACAATCCGAGTGCTCGGAGTTTTTGCAGTTTGATCACGTGCGATTGGATACCCGAAGAAAACAACGGCCTGTTACGCTTATTTCAACCATTTCTATTACAGTGTATAGTGGATTAGAAATATATATATATATATATTATATGTACCTACGAGTATATACCAACAAGATAAGAGAATATTAACAAATAACTTGCCTTACCTGCCTAAATCCTTCTACCTTAAAGATTCGATTAATGAGATAACATTCACCCTAAAAATCACCATACCTAATGCATTGGGTGATAATATTTTTGTTTTATTATAAATTGCGATTTGTAGATAATATTATATAGTCACTGGTTGTACATCGATATAACAATTTTACGTTCTTTTTTGCATCATACAAGGCGATTCAGAAACACCATTCGCTCACTCTCCATATTTTATATCCTTTAATCATGCATTAAGTAAGTCAAATTCCGATTTTTTGAAATTTTTAAGAAAGTACATATAATAAGTATACTTCAAAATAATATTTTACATACCTTGATATTTCTCATTAATCAAATCGATATGTACATAAAATTAATTCAAAACTTGTTCAGGGATCCGAGTGTTTTCCATTTGAAATCTATGTATACATATTATTTCTCTTATATAGTATACAAATTTTTTTTTGGGAAATCGTTAAAGATTTAATTAGAAACAAACATTTAAAAATTGTAATTTTCTTCGAAGAGAATTTTCTCAAAAATTACTGTAAAATTCGAACTGTTATCCGAATATTTCGGTTTTTTGTTATTTCTTGTACCATTTTTTTAAAAGTAAAATTCGTATGTATAATACCTCATAAATAACATTACGATTAAACTATAAAAGTGGTACTTAAGACATTTTACCCCGAAAACGCACACAATATCATAGCCATCACCGTAAAACCAATAGCTCCCTCGTTCCGCTCGGAATCTAAAATTAATTCAGCTATGAAGCGCGTTGAAATGCACACATGTGTGCAGCGCACGTCTTGTATATTTTATAATTTTCCTACGTACCTAACACATTTATAGTTGTTTATTCGTAGCGCATAGTGTAATAACATACTTAAGTAATCTTCTATCGCGGACACACACATAACTAATGAAGTAATATTAAATGCACCAAGAGTTTCAAAGTAAATTAATTTCAAAGCTGGCCGCGGAATACGGGATGGAGACGTAGGTATAGCCATAACTGTACGACGAGTATAATGCAATGAGTAAACAAATATAATTGGATGTAGAATATACCTCCTAGACGCCATTGAAGTTAATTCAATAACCAATCTCTTCGTTTTAGATTTCTGCCAAGAGCAACGTTTGTGCTATAGTAATGTGTTATCAAAACTATTCTCCGTAAACGCTTAATATGTTAAACATTTTACAAGAATATAGTTGTTCAGACCAAGTAGAAACAAATTCATCAGCAAATTGAACACGGTACGTTTCAATTAAACTTCAAGAATTGTAAGCAATGTTCGTGCAATGATAATGTTATATAATTGATTGAGTTGTTTTATATACATAAGTACATTATCATATAGGTTATAATATGTAGTGTTAAAAATTCGATTGTAATTCATAATGTCGCCGTATAACTTAATGTTCAATTTATTTTTTTTTTTTTTAGGAATTGCTACTAATAATTAATAAAAAAATATAGTTAGAAAATACTTAATATTGTATTGCTTCGTTTTAACTATGTTCACTCGATTGTTTAACTACTCGCTAATGAATATAGTTTTCAGTTCCTTGTCCATAAATAATTATAGCTATTCAATTTTTTTTTAACTTGAGAAATTTATATTATATTTTATGAACTTTTTAAAATTATATTGCGTTTAAAATCATTTCACTCAACTTTATATGTGTTTAGTAACTGCATTGATAGGTTAGGTTATGATATATTAATAAGATCAGGTAAACACACAATAGTTTGCAAAACTAATAAATTATTAGGTTATAAAAATTAAGATACATTTGAGTATTAATATAGTAGGTATAATATATACCACAGGTATTTTATGCTAGTAAAAGCATTTTAATTATGACTCAATTCTGTATAAATAATAATTATTTATTTATGAATGTGTCACATAATAATTAATAAATAAATTAAGTTTGTTTAAGTATTCAATAAATACACAATTCAAAACAATTTATAATAAATACAATTCGTTAGATTATTATAAAATCCGTTACATCATAAAAAGGAAAAATTATATAAATTATTCACTTACTGTAAATTCAAATATTAAAAAAATAATACAACAAAACAAAACTTATCATAGTCGGTATGCACTATGCACAGATATGAATTTTAAAATTAAAATGATATTAATAACAATTGGTTTTTAAATTCATTTTGCCTAATATACTTTTAATAGTATCTATTATTATAAGACTAGTTATATTTTTGAATTTAATAGACAATAATATTTTAATCACTAATATATTATATGTATTATTGTAAATATCTAAATTCATAAATAACTAGACACGACTCATCTCTGAGTATTTTACGTAATTTAAGTGTATAATTCCAAGTTTAATACTCAATCCCATGATCCGTAATATATAGTCCTAGTAAGTGGGGATTTTTATGGAAGATGAGGGAGACGATTCTATGGAGAAACCATGTATAGTTTCAATATTATGATCATGCGTTCGGAGAAAACAATACGGTAGTTATTATTACCACTATATGAGAGCTATTGAATATTAATTTTTGATATGAAAAAAATTAATAATTGAACTTTTTATGAACCTATTATAATATTTGTATTTTTATATAGATTAAGTAAAACTTATTGTACTGTTAAAGTTATTGTATTAAAAAAAGCGAACACTTTATAAATAATAATGTATTATTTTGCGTTATCAAATTTTCGACTTGTACAAATTACAAATACATATTATTATTTAACTTGGAATTTATAGGATAGCGTAAATAAGTAATAACTTGTATTTATTCAATATTGAATATTTTAAACATTTTCGGGAAATTTGTTTTCTAATGTATTACTAAGACAATTATATTGAAATGCTAAGAATTCTCAGCATTTATATTATTCCTATGTACACAAATATTATATATATTTGTAATTCTATTGCCATTTTAATAAAACGTGCTAAGCGAAGCATTATCACATAGGTACAGTAGTCATATTAATTATCTTCTTCAAAATGTATTTCATTGATGAATAAATCAAAATATTCATTACTATTTCTCTATTACAGATATAGCTACTATTGTTTTAATGAAAATTTAAAGTACAGACATTTATATTATTTTATGAACTTTTGTACTTTCTGCCACTCGTTTTAGAATTTATGATTTATTTTGTTAGACCATCAGAAAATATAATTTTAACACATAATGCAAATTAGATGTATGTGTTTGGTCACTGTTAATGATAGAATGCAAAAAATGCGAATCTGTTTAAACGTATTATGCGAACCATTATCATGAAAACATATAATTCAAAACTTTATTCGCGTATAACATTATTATTGTTAACTAATTAAAGTACGATTTGTATTAGCCAGATGTTCTGGTCCATAGTGGAAGACCATTGTTCAAAATTCAAATATTTAGCTATTTGTAAAAAACGGCACGTATTGTGAAATAATAATATAAATGTGATCGTCAGTTTTAATTACTAAATCATATAATATAGTAATAAATGTAGGTATATATATTGATATTTACATTTTGGTAATCCAAATGTAATAACTGTATAATTATATATATATATATATTGAAAATGTTTTTTAGGCACTAAAACAGTGAAAGTCCATTGATATGAACATAAAAACAATATTAATTTATTAATATAAACAGTTGATTAAAATTTCGCCTTTTGCATTGTACTGTATTAGACAAATAGATTTCAAACGGTTTAGGTGAAATATGATTTTCATATAAATTTATAATATATTTTAATAGGTAGTGCATAGTTCATATAATACAAATTATTTAATTAAATTTAGTTAATGGAATTTGGGAATTTGACTGAAAATATTTACCACACTGATCTATATTTACTTAATATTGTATCTTTCTTATATATTCTATCTGAGTTTCAGCCAAAAATAAAAAGGGTTAAATAACCAATAAGTATTACTCCAGTTTATAGAATTACACAACACGCTGTAGATATTTTCTTTCCGTCGTGAATATACTATTACGTCGTAAATAAAAAATGAAAAACAAATTTATAATACAAAATATAAAATATCATCACTGAATAAAAACCTAAAGTAATAACACAATCAAATGGAATTCGATTGAAAAGTGGTCAAAAAACAAAAACTGTTAACGACCAGTGGTGTAGGTTATGCAGCATTGGACGAAATGAAGTGCATCCGCGGTAAAGCAGCAATTTTTGCATCCAATTTTCACGTTGGATATACCGATCGCAAAATAATTTAGTCGATCACATTTCCACGGTACCGTAGTTTCGGTAAATATTGAAGACCATCAATACACAAATACGCGTATATAACGCAATGTTTTATAGTACATCTGAGTTAAATGATCTAACGCAACATACGTATTATACCACCGTAAGTTGATTTCCGTCAGCGGCAGTAACCGTCGTCATTTTATTATTATTATTATATCCCACCGGGAACGCGCGTGGTTCGTTAAATTATCATAGCGATGATGATTGAAGGGATACGCCCGTAGAAAATGGCTTATAATTTTTACCTGATGAAAGGTCCGCTCTTGTCGAACATTGTAATAATAATAATACGCTTTTAGGCCTGCCGAGGCGATGAGATTTTTAAATTAAGTAGATTATACATACACGTGGTTTACACACGAACGATTACCACCTCGTCGTGTTGACGGATGACGATCCCCGTATACGGCCGCCCGTGACGGTACACGTCAGACAGCGGAACGCCTACCTATGTTTGTTCTAAATTTGAATTTCGGCGTAAAAAAAAAAAAAACAAACAAAAACGTACCGTCAAGATGTAAATGTTTTTAATTCCATTTACGATAGAGCTCTTAGAACAATATTTACGCAGGGTTGATGAAACGTACATAATAAATTCGCTTGTAAAAATACCTACCTATGCGTTTTTTATCATTATTATTATTATTTAATCGTCATACCGCAATAATAGTTGTAGTCATCGATTAACTATCACTAGTTTTTCAATTCCGCTAGTGTCAGTCGAGGAATGTTTTACCAAGTTTCATTACGATGTTTTTTTTTTTTTTTTTTTAATTAAATTAATTTATATTATTCTACACGATTTACTGGGTAGAACGAGTGTTCAAATAGTTTCTTGTGGTTACTTCGCACAAAAGAAATCTTGTCTATATCTACCAAATCATTTTTCGATTTTTTAAACAGTTTTTCTGTTTTCTTATCGCAAGAAAAATACTCGACCAGTTAAAACTATCGCAATTATTTCGAATGCTGTATTAAATCATTATTTAAACGAATATGATATGATTTTTTATCGATTACTAAGATCCAATATCACAACACAACACTACTGGAAGAATAAAGTGAGAAGAGTTTCCAATAACTGATTTCAATTTTCAGTTTTTCATCGGATAGGTATTTTTTTTAATAAATATTGAAATTTACAAAACCAAAGTAAAAATGTTTTTATGATTATATATTTAAATCGATATTTATTTCATGGTTTCATCTCAAAGATCAAATTCAAAATACCTAAGGTTCAAAAAAAAAAGACCGATATAAATTATAATACTGAGTAAAATTTAATAGATATTTTTGAGATTAATATAATTATGTATAATTATATATAATATATATATGTTATATATGAATAAAATTAACAAACCATGACTGTGTTTTAAAAAATTGTAGAAAATTATGAATTTTATCAACTCCGTTGAAGATCTTATCATTTCTATAAGCTTGTACTATGTAGTGCTATGGTTTAGTTGTAAATCCATGAAGCTGGATGTCGTCGGGTCATATTCCTTTCACAGAAAAACTTTTTGTGGCATCTTTTTATCTAACATAACTTCGCCTGGACCATAACATTTTATCTTTATCACTAGGAACCACTACAGATAGGGGAGAAGTCCAGTTCAAAGAATGATTGTTAGCCACATTGATAATCGATATCACACTTTACACGAAGCACAAGACTTATACTATGATATTGACTTTGAATTTTACTCTTGAGTTATTACCATATTCAATAAGCAGAACAATTTTTTTTCCACATTCAATTATATTATATTTTATGACACGGCTTTCTAATTATTAGAAAACCGAAGGTATATAAATAGAAGAATAGTGTGTTTTATACGTATATGTTTTTGAAAAAAACGACTTCAAATAGTGTAAGAGTTATAGAGTATAAAGTTAGTATTATGTATTTAAGGTTAAAATAAAAACATCAGTATAATTGTGTTTATAGATGATATATATGTGTATTTATTGGTTAATTGAAATTGTATGGTTGTTTGTTAAAAATAAAAAAAAAACTGTTAAAATGCAAATAAACGAAATATCAAGGGAAATACGTCCGTCATCCTCCAAACGTTATTGGTCCTTAGTCATTCAGTTTCCAAAATAATTTCTATTCATGTAGTGTTTCTATATCACATGTACGAATTGTCATAAATGCAATTTGCTTGCGACTGCACGTACGATGTCAGCAATCACCACGTACTTTTTTTAGCAAGTTAACTAAAAAAACCATTTCTTTAGTCATATACAATCTTATTTAACCATAGAACTTATCAGATAGTTTAGATTGGTTTAATTTATTTTTACCTTCATTTTTGTATACCTGATTGCCGTATGACGCCGTATAGATATATACTTTTTTTTTTTTTTTGACAACTTAATAGAGATAAAATATGTAAGTTGAGTATTTGAGTTTAATATGCAATTAATAACAATTCAAATCGGGAATTTAGAAATATCATAAATAATTTATGAAGGATAGGTTTTTAAATTATTAAGTCGTTCTACGCATTATATCTGTTGGTTTTATAACTTAATCTAATAGGGTAGTAAAGAAAATGTAATTTATGACATTTTGCACACAATTTGGAACCGTTATTAATAGTTAACTAAAAGAAATATAAAACAGCAGTTTCATAGGAAAATATACATATTGTTTATCACGTCATACTACTCATTATATTATTATTATTATTAATAATAGTTAGATATACATTAAATAAACATGTTTTTTATTATGATACTAATACATCTTGCGAAATACCATATTCGTTATTAGATGAAAAATGATTTAAACTTTAATCTACAAAAATAATGTTTTAATTTGAACAATTTTATTAAATAGGTGCATTATATTATTATTAAAACACAAACTTAATATTTATACACTGATTAAATTTAAAACGTAGTCGTAGAAACCAATAATACGACAATAATAATTAACTAATATACAGAACACGGCATTACTAACATTGAGACTTGTAATAGTGTGTATAATTATTACAATTCAAAATTATTTTATTATATTGTGTACAGTATAAAAATGTTCCATTCAATAAAAAATATAAAAATAATGATTTAATTTTCATTGTCCACATAAATCATATTATAGTTCAGATTAAATCATTTTTACAATAACAAAACCGTGGTTGTGTGCCATGAGTTATGTCTATAGCTATTTATTTGCTAAAAGTCTCATATTTAGAACAATAGTCATTAATTCGATTGGTCGCATTATATAAATTTGGTTATTTTCTTTTTCCGCAAAACGTATAGTTTTGATGTATACTTAAGCGTCCTAATACATATTTTTTAAACTAATATGTCAACGTGATAGAATAATTAGATCATTTTTGAACTTTTTTAACTGATAATTATATAATTTATAGAGTTGTCTATATATACATGTGTATATCTATACATAATATTGACTTAATATAATACATATATGTATGTTTAAAATCTTATCTTTAATTAATTTTAATGCATACCCAACTTTTACAGAGCTGATATTAATTAAACGGCAGCCAAACATGATTTTCTATCTATAATATATTTCATAATCATCTACAAAATTATTTACAAAAATATTCAACATTTAAAATGTAATGAATTTACTTTATTATATCTTACATTCTTGCTAATTATTTGTTCGCTATACATTTTATGTATTATCACTCAAAATCTTATTAAAAAGCTACTTTAAGGATTCGATTAATAAATTATTGTTTTAACTATTGAGTATAATAATTATATTTATTATTAGTTTCGTTCTTCTGTAATAAGTTAATTATAATTTCGTAATCTCATTTTCACTTAAAAATGTTAATTTTCATATCTTTTACAAATTAAATAAATTAATGTGTTATCTATGTGTTTGTACAAAGGAGACAGTACTTTTGTTATTTAAGTTTTATAATCTTGGATCAACCAAAGGCTAATTTTAGGAGCGAAAGAGTTGCCTAAGTTCTTTTTGAGTTAACTTGTTTTAAATTGGTCAACAACTCGAATGAATTCCATAAAAGTCCTTTCGGGGTTATTTTCCTTTGTTCGTGGACCTTCATATCTCAAATCACAAACCAATTGTTTCAAACTGTAAAAGAGTCCGATGGATATTTATTGTGCGGCTTTTCGACTGTTCGGCACTCAAAGTGAAAAGTTTTTACACAAAAGCTATAAGTTTGGATTTTTCACAGTGATGTTTTATTTTGCGAATATATCCTTCATTCTAGGATACAAAAGTATCATTCTTTAAATAACTTATTAGACTAATGCAGTTTAATTAAGATCTCCTCGGATTTTGATAAGAAATTATTTTCAGGAAAAATTTATTTTTTAACACAGAACGCTCAAACAATAAATATTGTCAATGGTTAACGTATCTAACATACCTATCGATAATATTTATGTATTGTTATAGTAAATATATAAATTACATAAAAAAAAGAAAAAAAAAGTGTGAAAATCATATTGTTGTGATATATTGGGAGTAATTTAACGGTTGTAGAATTTAAAATTTGTATTTATTGGTGATTGAATGATCGTTTAATATTCAATATGTTACGTATTATATTTATATTTTGAAAAAATTGAATTATCGCGTAATACACATCTAATATTTTTACGCAGTGGAACATTAAAACAACATTCTCATCAGCGTATATTATATTATAATATTGTGACTCGATTTACTTCACCGAATAGACATTTATGAAATCAATCGTTTTTTAATATTTTTTAGTAAGTAGTTATCATCTTTTTTTACGATGTGATTATATTGCACGAATTGTTTTGTATTCTTTGTTTTCGATAAACACGATAATGAAAAACGCTTTGCACAGTTCGGCATACGTACTCTTCATAAATTATTATTATGTTATTTAAACTGATATATTTCTATTCATTAATCGTATTCGTTTGTTCAATTAACAACAGCAGATACATGTCGTTCGCGTCTGCCAAGACGTCCGGAATACTTTACCGGAACATCTAATTACGTGGTTCCAGAAATTTCGGATTACTCTGTGACCGGGAAGTGGGAATGTTTGGGGGTCGAGTTAAGGCGAAAGCTCTTCGTCTTACCAAATTGCATCCGAAAGACATGGAGATTAATTTCACAGTAAACGCAACCGCAATTCCGAGGCCCGTGCGCCATTCGCTAATCGCACATCTTAAATGAATACCGTTTACACCTCTTTCGTCTGCCGCTTTGGAAACAAAATAATACAATTTACTAGTCGTAAACCACACGATTTTCTCATAAAATCGTCTTTAACCGCCAAAATAATTTAAAAGTGCGAAGCAATTTATACCAATATTTCATTATTAACATCAAAAACTATATTTTACTCGATTTACCTGCGCAAACAGCGGTAAACGATAAATATATCAGGGAGATCAATCCAACAAAAAATGCATACAAGTAAAAAGATCAAAATTAAAAATTTTCGTATGGTTAATCAAATATAAAAATGTAAATAGCATATAATATTATTCAACCATTATTCAAAAAAAATGTAAAAAAAAAAAAATGCATTGATATTCATGGACAAAGAATTATTGAAAATTGACTTTGACATATTATATATAATTTATCAACTTGTTAAAATTCAAAGTTATTTTCATTTAAATTGTAATACGTGATTAGTTATTTTAAAAACTAACAATATTATGAATGATAAGAGAATATGTTTAAAATGGTCAAAGTTATGAATTCTACAATTAGATATATTTAAAATGTTTATATATGGTTATTATACCTACTAAAATTGGCTACTTATTATGTATTGATCATATCTTACTAACACTCTAATTATAAATTAATACACAATAAAATAATAGAGATTTTAAAGTTCAATGCTACAAAACAATTTTCTAGGTCAAAAGTCTACAATTTATATTGTATTATATTAAAATATATTTATATAATATTACAGAAAACACTTATTAAAAAAAATTTATAATTATATTATTATTATCGTTTTTCTGTGATTTTACGGTGTTTTAAATGTACCTATCTATATTTTTATAGTGATATAACCTATTGAAATAAAATTAATCAAGAATACTTTAATAAATACGAGAATGCTAACGTTTGATCATTACAAAGTCTAACGTAAACATGTTAAATATTTTATCGAGAAATAAATACGTTCCATTAAAAAATAAAAAGCCATTTCGTGTTTCCACTATTTTGTTATGAAAGTTTTGCTACAATATAATACTGTGTACCTACTGGTTAATATATATATATTTAGTAATGTGATCTTAGTGAGTATGTTTTTACCCTAAACAATTTAAAATGTTCAATTTAACTGTAGGTATCGAAATACTTCTTTGAAAAACTCCAACAAAGCATTTCAGTGCTCGAATTAACAAACACTTATATAATATATTTCTTTGTTACATTTTTGGTTTTCATCAAAAACTTGGTAGTTTTCAAGTTATGTAATGACAATTTCTATTACTTCTGATTTTTTTTACGTGACGAATAGTTGAGTGGATTACATTACGGCATTTAAGTTCAAAATTAAAATTACCGTTTGTGGATATGATGAAGGCGTAAAAGGAGTTTCTTAAGAGCACTGTATATTACATTGTAATATACCGCCATTAGGTAATGTTAGAAATGTTCGATCGTAGGATGGTTTTAATCTCATCGTTGTAGTGCACCAATTTGTACTTTCTTAGCAAAACCACAAACACCGTCCCCGATGGATAGAGTTCCGTTGCACAAGGCACGCTAATTTAACTACGTCTTGTGATGCGCAACTCGAATTACCATAATTATTATTTAAACAACTCAGTTCGTGTAAGGGTCAGTTACTATTGAAGTCCCGTCTGCCGATTTGAGTATTACGATTTTCGTGCTTAGCTAAATAATAATTTAACAATATTCATTTAGGTCGAAAGTCTCTAATGATCATTATTACAATTTGTTTAATAATAATATTGTTCTAAATTCTAACCTCATTGATATAATATAATATTTAACTAAAATATTATATAACATGATACATTGAGATTGGATTAAACCAGTGAACGCGAGCTGCCGAATAATTAAATATAATGTAAGGAAAAGTCAACTCTATGATTTATAAATGTTATTTTTGGAAAACAGATGTAGTATACACCGAATGCCAATTCGTTGTTTATTTTCATGTTTCTGAAACATTTTAAATATAATTAATGGAATCAAAAAATAAACATTTCGATACGACGCCATATTATGATATTATATTAACATCTAAAACAACATTATTTCATCTTAAATTATGACTTACATAGTGAATATGAAATACAATTTTAGGGCATGGTTTTTAAAGTTGTTGTAAACTAGACTATACCAGTGGGATATATAAAACATTTCTATTATTAGGACAACCATTATAGATGCTAATAAAAGATGGATAATATCCCTAGACATCGATACATAAAATAATGTTATCATGAATTTTCAACGATGCTCGACTTAACCTCAATGTGACATTTACACCAAGAGATTATAACCTGTATAATTTAACATAATAGAATGACTAAATGTCTAGAGATAATAATTAATAAATAACGATAAAAGACCCTCTGATCCAATCAACAGAGCATAAACGGATTCTGAGTAAAGGACCCATTTTATAATATACAAAATTTAGATAAATAACAATGATAGTTTACTCTTTAGAAATAGTTAAATATAGTCAAATTTCCAGTTATTTTAAATTTCTGTTTCCGACAAAATGTATTTTATGAACATGATATTTAATTTAAAAAATATATTGTTTATATTTTTTAGATGGTATTTTTTTAATCTTTTTATTGAAATTTAAAGTTTTCGACTTTTTTTAGTTAATTTTCAGTTAAAAACTTGACAATTAAATACAATATTTCTTAGTTTGTTCATTTTGGAATTTAAAAAATATGTCGAAAATTAAATTTCATACCTAACTATGTTATACGATATAACATCATTTTTTTTTTTTGAAGAAGAAGAAAAGAACTGAAAAACGTTTAATGTATTTTATATAATTTTGTCAGCATTGTATAGTTACAAAAAAATGAAAAACGACACTAACAATTTAAATTATTATGTTATAATCAAAAAATATTAATCATATGGACTTAAAACTATTTAATGTACACTCAACACTTACTACACATCTAAAAAAATTCTTAACGATTTTTTTTTCTTGAATTAAGTAGCTAATTTTGAATTAAAAAAAATATCCACTTTAAAGAAATTGCATTAATAGATTTAATTTTAAAACAATAAAAGTACTACATAATGTTTTCAAAGCATTATCATTTATCTTTATTAAAATTAGATGAAATAGTTTTAATTATTGGATCACAAGATTTGCAAAAAAATACCTATTGTTACAATTATACATATATATATATATATAATATTTTTTATACACTTAACTTATTTTGAACACTTCTTCTCCTAACCTCAATGGAAACTGAAAAGAATAAAGTATTTTAGTTATTTGGAAAAAAATAAATATAATCTTGCATATAAAAAGTATTTAATATTATGTAAAAGTAATAAGAAGTTTAAGTATATGCAATATTTGGTTTCATAGATGACGTCTGTGTATTTTATTATTCTATTAATACATTTTAAGAACTCTCTAATTTATTTAGTTTATAAATTAAATTCGTTTGCGTGTACGTCAAGTATGAAGTTAAATTAAATTTAAATTTTTATATTTCTAATAGCCTTAAAACTTTTATAGTTTTTATTTTTATTTATTTATTTATTTAATGGTTATTTCACTAAATATTATTTATTTCAATGTATCTACAACTTGGATTATTTAATTACACATCGAAATAATGGAGAATTATCGGCTTATTGTTTGCAGATTACATACATTGGATTTTTAATCGTCTTAAAAAAATTGAAGGTAGGGATCATACTTCAAAATTTTTGGTATATATTTTAATTTTGTCTGGATTTGAGTAAATGTCAAAAAGTTGTACCTATTTTTCTCATCGTAAAACTATTTTTTTGTATTTATTAAAAGTTTAAATCCAATCAGTACAAGATTAGACGATCAATATAGCTACATCAAAATGTATGTATAGTTATAATTTAGTTTGAGAATGTTTGTAATTATTATATTTGCTTATTTATTATGCAGATTAAGCCAATATATCAAAAAACAAAAAAAAAAGCTCACCATTGTGTGTAATAACTCATGATAATATAAATAACAAATTTGGTAATACAGTTACTGGAATTTGTTATTCGATATAACACCTAAGTCGGTGTGAAATTTTACACAGTTTCACTGTGTTTAATAAATAATGAATAAACTATATCTTCGTTGTGTAGGTACAAATAAAGCTATTTGTGAATTTTACTTTTTAAATTTAGACATTTAGTAGGTGGTATTTATCGTGTATTTTTTGTCGATAGCAGAAAAGATTAAAAACCCGAATCGCACAATTACTATAACGATATGTTAATACTTTTCTTGTTTCATTACCATGCATTTTGGTTAGTAAAGCATAATATAATAATAATAAACAGTTCACACTTCTTACATGAATATACAAACACATATTGTATTATATTAAAATGCTACTAAACTAACCCCGTTGAATATATTGATTTGATAGTATGTATTATAATATTTTACTTCCTCTAGAGCCATTGAGATTGGGTTTGGTTAGGTTAGGGACCCTAACCTGGGTGGTTTATTCATAATTTCAATTTAGAGTACTCGTACATTTTATACATTATATATTATAGTAAAAAAAAAATTTTAAATAATATTTTATTGGTGCATTATTCTTTAGACGAATTTCGTATTAATTAACCTTCATGAATTGGTTGGATAATAACTAACACCTTTCATTGTTCATTATATAATATTGGGAGAATCCATTTCATTACACTACCTATATGTATACCAAAATTTCTGATCCATGAATGATGTACGATCGATACAATGGAAAATAGAAGTCTAAAGTCGATTACAGTAGGTCGGTATGTCACGAACACGATCATCATACTGACATAAGAATCTTGGTAATAGAATTAGAAAGAGGATGACCATTAAATCCACAAGAAAACAAATATATAAATATATATATGTGCATTTTCTGATTGGATGTGTTTTTTAGTTGTTATGTTTCAATATTTTTTACGGCCAAATACTATATACGTAGCATAAATATTTTCACAAAAATAATATACACGTTTATTAAATTTGAATAATTTAAAATTTCTGTATAAAATGAATAATGGTTTGAGTGTAGCTTATTTATCAAAGATTATTCTCTATGAATGGATCATCTAGTATTTATGGGACAATGGGAGGCAAACATACATACCTATCTATAAAATATAAATTGGAGTATTGAGTGTATTACATTCTGGTAATTAAATATATCTTAATTAGTTTTAGATTTTTATATAAATTTTATTGAAGGTATGAAAATGCAATAGAAAATAATAATTAACACATTCTTGAATAAATCAAAACATAAAATAACGGAAATAGTATAAGAATTATATAAATAACACCTATTATAAAAAAAAGTGTTTTATGATGAGCAATATATTTTATATAGATTTTAATATTATCTAGCATTAATATGAAAATAAATTTTTTGTATACTGGATTTAATAAAATATGCTTAAAACATTACATATAAACAAATAAGCTAGATAAAATGGTATTTGATAAAAATTATTATACCAACCTATAATTCAATTGAACTAAAATATATTTGAGCATAATATGTACGTTTTTAGTTTTATATTTGAGCCATTAATATTTTTATTTATTTCAGAATAATTAATTAAATGGTTTCAAAAATGAAAAAATGAAAATAAAATAAATACATATGGGAAAATAGTTTAAGATGATAGCACTATATTTTTTATCTAATATTATAAATTATAATAGTACATATTTAAGAAACTTATATAGTATAAGAACACGAAAATCTTTTTCCAGACACAAAATATTATAAATATAGGTATTATTCAAATAAAAAAAATTATTTATGTTTAACTAATGAGGTCTATGTCTCAAAAAAAAATATTTTTAAAGAAAAACATTACGAGTTGATATTTGAATATGAAATTTCAAAGATGTTCTATGCATATTTAAAGAAAAACATAATTTTTTACTAGACATCGCATTAGTTTAAATAGTAAACGTACTTTGACCTGGCTCTTTGGTTAATTGTATTCTACATGGACATTCCAATATAATAAAATGTACTTTGTTAAGATAGTTTTTCGTTAAAAAAAAACATTGCAAAATAACGCAGGTGTTATATTTAATCAATTTTTTCTTAAACGTAGCAAATCCAAGCTGAGTTTCTTTAAAATGAGTCGCATTAAAATAAAATATATATAACCAGAATGTCTTTTAAACATATTTAATTGGATCCTTAATAGCTTTTCTTAAGGTTCTCGTTAAGTGAAAAAAATCGTAATTGAAAATCTACCATTGATTGAGGCCAAAATAGAACCGTTTTTTATTCATCACCAAGTATTTTGGATGTTTAATGGATTTTACGCGTTAATTAATGTCAAGAATAAATTATATCGGGACACGCAATTAGAATAGACGGTGTAAGCGACTGGACGATATAAGAGATGGGTACTTATATATGTCTAGGTTTGACGAGGTTAACATATCCTATGAATAATTTCACATGACATCATGTATACGGCTTATAACTTTTGATACAATTACCCAGTCCGGGTTATATATATCAGCAAAAAAAATATTTTATGCATAGAATTTTTCTATAAAAAAAATTTCTGTGAGCTTAAAAATGAAAATCAAGAGGTCAGTTATACATATATATATATATTGTATTGAATATTTAAACTGAAAATATAACTTTAGAAAACAGCATAATTTGATAACTTAATTATGTAATATTTTACGTATAATCGTGTTATCATGTTATCGTTACGAAACGCATTCTTGTGTTTATTATGATTTTAATTAAGACTTATTGAAGATTATAATTTACAATATTAAGTTTTTACAAATGGCCTCGGATGCCAATGTATTTTCAGATCAATGAAAAAAACATGAAGAAGATTATATGCAACTAATAGGATAGATACCAACAGGTTTTGATACAACGCCTATATGTTTAATAATAATAATATTATAATACACTAATAATTATTATAAAAAATATAGTTTATAATAAAAAATCAATAAATAATGAAAGGTATCTTTAATGTTCTTAGAGCTCTTATATTGAATAATGGTGACGGCATATATGAAGAAAAAATAAATCAACTAAAACAACGATAAGGCATATGAACCACGTAAATCTCGAAAACAACCCATGTAATGGAATCTAAACAAATGTTTAGCTGACTTGGCGCAATGGGACTACTTATTAAAAATGTCTTGCGCGTTGAAGCCTAACCCTATAGAGCATTGTAAGGACTTAACTAGGTGGTCGCTAGGGATTTTTATCAGTGTTCGTTTTTCATTCAGTTCTAACACTCGCAACAGGAAATATATTTATTATGAAATTGAGTAAAAACTCTACAGTTGTAAAATATAAATGTATTTGAAGTTTCTACATTTTTTTTATGCGATTTAATACTATTCTATTATAGAAATCATAGTTAAAAATTAATTTAATTCGTATTATGTTCTATTTGTAATAGGTATTAAAAATGTTTTTGAATTTTATATAGCTGTATCTCGACATTTAGCTTTTAAATATATTTTTTTTATTTAAAAATCCTTAATTGCCAAAAATATATACTATAATTATGAATTATAATTATACAATGGAAAATATTATATTTTAATTTAAATACAATTCTAACAGAGTATTGACAAGCATTTTAAAAATTACGAATTGATAACATTATTATTCCACCTATATAATTTAGTTCTTATTTTAGTTTGAGTAGGTACAATACAATTAATAATACTATGCTACTTAATGAAAATCATAACATTTTCGAGTCATCGATAAATATGAAGTAATTAATTTTAATAATACTTTATGAACACCAATATTTTGGAATTGGATCTCTTCATGTCGCTTCACCAAGTTAAAGACTAAATGACGATATTATACTATTTAAGTACGAGTTTAATACATAAAAAAATGTACTATGCAGTCTTAAATATAATAACTTATAAGTTATAACTAATATAACATGTTATATCATAAATTCTATTTATTTATGAAAAAACAACTGTTAAAACGAATATACTAATATTTAAGAATTTAATTTAAATACACCATTTTTGTCCTGAAGAATTGTAAAGTATAATAATAATATTATTAAAACCACAATAATGTATTTTGTTCAATTAAATATTGATTAAAATATTATCGATAACGATAGTTAAATCGTTATCAAAATATTTCATTATTCAAAAAAACAATTTTACCCAATTTATTTGCCATATAATTTGTTAATAATTATTAACTAGCGGGTAAAACTCATTCATACAAATTATAATGAATCGCATACAAATTAGTTTTAGGAAAGCTTGATAAATTAATTTATAATTAGTACACGAATAGAAAAAAAATTCATTACGAATTTTATAGCGTAGGTATTTAAATCTAGATAATTTGAACATCGGAAGATTAATCATTATTTTGTTCGGCATAAGTAATTATCAGCTCATTTAAAACATGAATAAAATCAATTTCATTCACGTTGTTCAACTGTATGTAATATATTTAGAGATATGTTGATACTCTCAATACTCTCGGTGTTGAAGGAGAGAAAAAAAATAAATTTTATGTTTTACAAGTATAGTTGTAATCGAAACTGGGCATCATATAAATGTTATATCGTCATACGTTAAAAAGATGGTACCTATTCTGGTTGTGTAACCAAAAAAACTTTAGTAACAGTATAATATTCCAATATAGAATTAAATTATATTTTATTCCAGTCTAGATTATTTAATATTACCAATTGTATACGTATATAACGTGTAAAAATGTTATAGTTTTAAACTTGTACAATTTATTGGTAAATGCACTTAAAAGTATAAAAACAACTCTGTCTTACACTTTTAATATAATAATAATCTGCAGTAAAAAAAAGTTTAGTTGTATTGAGGTGGATGAAAAACCAATAAATATTATAAATTTTAAATAAAACTTAATGCAGCTACTGCAGTGGCATTGAGTAATTTTTAAACAGTTAATTCAAATTAAATTATTTTGTTACATGCCTATACTCAGTAAGCCTTATTATACTTACCGTAAAATTTACATTTTATCAAAACAAATATTCTTAGAGAATCAAAAATTTGTATAATGCTTTTTCAATTAACAAAACACGTAAAATAAAATCAATTAAAATACATCTGTGTATGTATATTGTATAAGTCTCATAAAATGTACCAAGTTCAATCGAATGCTGCCCTTACACAGTTATTGCAACGAACCATCATTAAATTTAAATTTAGTTCTTTGGAATTTCGAAAAGTTGAAGTGTATAGTTGATAGGTGCATAACAATAAAATATGATATACGTACTTACAAATACGGGTAGAAACTAGTTCTAAGTTAAAGCCAAAGTGCATAGTTAATTATTTTATTAGTTAACTTAACTAATTAAATAATCTATTGTAACAAAGTTCAGTTAATTTAGTTTAATTTAATTTATTTGCTATATAGTTGTAGGTATACACAATAATTTTAAATACAAATTAATATCCTTTAATTGAATGCTTATTTAGTTGATACATTTGTATTTTGATTAAACCACTATTGCCAGTATGCAATAAAAAGGAATAGTACATAATATTATAGAAACCATTATTGACAAAATATTAAGTTTTTATTAAAAAAAAATGAAAAAAAAAAATTAGAGTTGCACAATAACTATAATATGACGTGGTAATTAAAAACTAATAATTTACTAACTTCTTTTTAACCAATTTAAGTAAATATTATTTTTTATAATCTTAATTTTAAAAATGAATTGTTAAATTTAAAATTGTTAACTTTGAACGTATACTTTCACGTTCATATAATTTCGACTGAACTTAGTTAAAAGTAAAATAGTTGTTTTTCATTAACTCGGTTACCTTTGTCTTGAACAGATAAGAGGTCTGTGTTTCACTAAAATCCATTCAAGTCTTATTACTAGAAACATGCTTATTTCGTATAAGCATAGGTATATAAGTTTTTGACCGGAGATGCGATCAAACCACATGTATATAATGCGCTATACCTATTTCAGCGGTCGACTTACCTGCAAAAGCTCAGTGCACTGGATATCGGCGAAATCTGGCGATGAATAGATTTTCATTTCTTGTATGGCCCCCTTAAACGACAGAACAAAAACCCACGTGAGTAACGTGTTCATGATAATGGTATTAAACACAATGTAATATTTTTCGTAAGATATTAAATCGATACAACACACATCGGCGGAGTCAATATAAATGAAATATGTATAATAATAATAATAATAATATTAATAACAATAAAACACATAAAAATTAAAAAATATCAAAAGAACGCAAGTGATTTCTCGGTAGCTATTACGATAGCGCAATAATATCGATAATATAATAATAATAATAATATTATTGATATTATTACTTATCGTTCGATCGCGGTCGTCACTGTGGAAGGTACGTGGCGAACCATAGTCGTTTGCCGGTTACCTATACGCAGACAACGATTATCACGACTACTTCAAAACTACCGAAACGAAAATCGTCTTGGATCATATGCGCTGCTGCTGCTTCCACGTGCTCGTGTCGGGGATCTAGGGGGGCAGTGCGTGTGTGCCGGGAGTTCCTAAAATAAAGATCTCGCGCGTGCGCTAACCCTTCACATAAAAATATGCTGTCGAAAACCGAACTGCGAGTGACTTTACGATTAATGATCGTGAATGCACATATATTTTTTTATTTATTTGTTGTTCGTCCAAATTCGGAACTCAAACACGTCTCGTTCCGTGTGGCAGACGAGCGATTATCTCGCGACATTGGTCTTGTTTAGGTTACTTTGATTTAATATCACAAACGTTTTGGCTGATTTTGTGATAGTCCGTATCACCGTCAACACAAATTCCAAGAAATGCGTGATAATATGTCGAACGAAACAATAGTGGAATGTGTTCCGCCTCGAAATGTTAGATTACCTGATTAATATTGTTTTTTTATAATTTCGTCCCTATCTTCCATGTAATTGGTATTATTATTGACATTTTTTTTTTTTAAAGTTTTTTGGTAGTGTGAGTATTAATATATAGTTATTGATAAATCTATTTTTAATCGATTTCGATTAGTGTTATGTTATTTGGGTGTGAAATGATGATTTTTTTGTTCTCGAAAAAATGAAAATAATAATAATAATAATCGACGATGGTCGGTCCTATAATCGGTACGTGTTTGTCGTATTATACTCAAATGACATGTTAAAACAAAATGTTGTTATTTGACGTAATAAATACTACATATTATATATATACATGGTTAAACGTAATTTTACTGATGTGTTTGGGCATTAACGTGATGCTATTATACATTTATACATTGTATTTGATTTCGTTATATTACAGCGTATAATAAAATATGAACATAATTTATGCTCGTTGAATATTTTAATAAAATCCCCAGACTGAGAATATTATAATAGGTAAAATAACCGGTTTGAGTCATTGTAATTTTGTAAAATCAACCAAACGAGACACTTTAAATGATGATTTATTGTCTATTTATCTATTATTGAATTAGTGTGAACTAAAACTTTAAATGAAAAAGTTATATCGACAAATAAAAAGTCTGTTAGTACTTCGATTTTTAGAATATGATGTCATAATTTTAAAACTTGTTATAAATAAAACTTCAAAAAATGTATCCCTTCTATCAATACTAGCATGAATTCATAAATTCTAAACATGGTTATATAAAAGTAATATAAAATTCCATTCATATATATATGTATTTTGATTTTTTAATTGTGGGCTGAGAATAACCCCAAGAGAAAACGAAAAATTGATCATATGCTATATATTGTAAGTTTTAATAAAACAAATTTTACAATAATTATAAAACATTATTATAAAATTAAATTCAAACGTTATACCTACAATTATTTTAATGTGTTTAATCAAAGCAATACCCCATTTAATATAACAAATGAAAACAAATTTATATAACTTTGAGTAAAATATTATACAATATCAAACCATTCAAATCTTAAGATCAGTAATATGAAAAAATAAAACATTATTAAAAAAAATATAATTATTGAAAAGTATTGTAATTTTTTTAACTTGAGTACTTGGTTGACTTCTGTATCTAAACCAGTACTTCTTTGATGACATTTATTGTTAATATTTAAATAGTATTTTCATTATTTACTTACCTAGTGTAGTTTTGATTTTCTGTTACACATTAATTCAAACATTTTTAATTAGTTTAAGTATCTTGAAAACATCAAATTGGTATGAAATTGTCATTTGAAATCTGACAGTAACCAAAAACAATAAAGTATTAAATGTTGTTGTTTTATTTTAAAATATTACTCAAGTTTACAATTGAGTACTATGTCATGCTGTGTTTAATATTAACTTATTAAAGTGTAATGAAGTCTTAGAATATAAAATGCAATATTTTAACTAACTGGGAGATCTTATTAAGTAATAAACAAGTTATAAATCAAAATTAAATACCTACATAAAACAGCAAAAACCGACTTATAAAATATCTACGAAATGTATCCAATACTAATTAATAAATAATTTGTTTTTCTTTTGTTGAACACAAAATAAAATATTATAAAATATAAGCGTTTTAAAGCTACGAGGGAATAATAATCACAACAAACCATCTCGATTTTTTTTTGTCGGGACTAAAATATAAATCATAATTTATTTATAGTTTGTCAAATGATTAAACCAAATAGCAAGTATAGATTGATAAATTAAGGAATTTCAATCAAGATACGACGTCCAGTTAAACACAAAATTGTCAATGTTAAGTAAAAAGCTTGGTGACTTATATTTTAGAACACTAAACCATGAACAGTACACTGATGTACCTACTTCGGTGTTATATAAATAATAGTATATTGTATATAATGACATTGAATACGTGTTGTAAGTCTGAACTTACAGTACATGGAAAGTCCAAAATCGACGAACAATACATGACATTAAATATTACTTTACACATCCGACCGTTCGGGAGGCAAGTCTTTCGCGAGTTTTTACCCTATGCTGTTGAATACGATTCGCATAAGTATTTTCATATTACATATTTTCTTTCATCGTTATATTATTTATTTTGAGTGATGTTTAATTTTTTTACTACGAGCAAGCCAATTATTTCTTCGCACAATTTCTTGTGCGCACATGGACAAACACTACACATGACGAGTGTCGTTTTTCATTCGAATCGCGTTTCTAAAGTCTCTGTGCGTGTTCTGTTACGTTTTATATTATACTTTATTTCTTTTCTTGCTGGCAGTGGCACACAATATGTGGAACATACGTTGACGTTAATATGATCGCACGCTGGGTGCAAATCGATCTAAAATGTTTGTTTTCAGGAAGACAGTGTACGACGATTTTTTTTTTTTATTATTTAAGTTAGGCGCATGTTATAGAGATATACAACGAAATTATTGTCGTTTTAATCAGTGTTATTAATAATATTATACTTGAAACCTAAGTACAACACGTTCTTAAACGTAAATTCTAAGCTTATGTTATTAAACATACGTTTTTCATTCCCTTGAACGTCTACAAAAAAAAAAAAAAAGAAGCTATTCATGATAATAATATATTTATAAATATTAATTTTTTCCCGTTCTTTTCACAGTAACAAACCATTGAAATTCCATGTTGTATTATGCGTTAGTACGGCTTAAATGGGCGTCCGCCGTTTTATATATTTCTTTCAAAACCGTATGTATAGTGTACTCGGAGGGTTATAATAGCTATACAATAAACGTACGTCACATTCATTCGACTACTTAGTCGGCAATTGTATTTTTTTTAAATTATGTAAAATGTCTTGATATTTGATGGAAACAAATTGACAAATATAATAAATAGTATACTAATTAATCACATGAGAGTTATCATATTATAAAATTCAGTCTAGAATCAGGTGTCTGATCAAAGCGGCATAGAGACAGATTATAATGTACCTCATTATATCATTGAATAGTATTAAACAGGTATTAGTTGTTATTACACAAATTGAAAAAAAAATACAATGTGATTTCTATAGTCAATTTTATCAACGTGATCAATTAATAATATTTTATTTTATGATTTATAATATGTTCTTAATGCCGAAGATATATGATAATTAACATAAAGTGAGTTTGTATCAACTGTTATCTAATGATTGAAAAGTATTGTATGCAGTGTTCTATGGTTCTGTTTAGTAAATCGAGTTATCACGGCTAAGTCCAAGACGAAACAATACAACAAACTGGGACAATGCGTTTGGAGTACGATCTTAGTTATAATAGACTATACAAGACAAGTGATGAACTTGGTTTTTAAAGGCATTACGAGTATTTAATGGTTAATAACTAATAGGCACAATACATCAACAATACGATATTCGGCTATATTATTGTTATAAGTTGTTACATCAATAACGGCAAACGCATTTAATTAATGACTTATATATTATAAGTGTTAATATTGTCGTTTTGGAAAAAAAACCATTAAATTTAATATACTTAGGATAATATAAAAAAAAAAAACTCAATCTACGAACAAAAACTAATTAATAATAGTATTATTGGTCATGTTTTCTATAAATTCATTCGTGTAATTAATACTACATATTATAAATATGTGTATTCTTTATTTAAATTTATTAATATATGCTATTTTCGCATTAAAAAAGTACGATTTTTCATAAGCTGTATTTACGTTGTATTAAATGTGAACATATTATTAATGTCGGCAATTCATATGCACGGGTATTACGAGCGCATGAGATATTTAAATAATCTTAAAACTTCATCATCATATGTGTTGTTTGAAACTTAATAACATAAATATTTTGAAAAATGTATAGGTATGTAGGAAATGTGTTTTAAACGTCTGCCAAGATTTTTAGAAATAAAAATTTCTTGAAAAGAGTATTCATTTTAATAATACAAGCACCAACGAATTATAGCTTTTTAAAAAAAAAAAAAATTCATTCGACGGTGTCAGCTTCCACTGCTGTTGACGCCATCTGTTGCCGTTATCACCTCTTTGAGTTCGAATAATAAAAATCCTTATAGAACTATGCGTTTAACTAGTCTACTGAATCAACAACACCTTTTCAAAAGTGTTAATTCACATACCCTATATTATTAACTCATATATTTATATGTACCTTTTTTATTAAACTTAAAACTGTTATAGAAATCATATTTTTAAATTTACCTTCATAAATAATTACTATCATAGAAAAATATAGTGTATAGCAATATTATATTACGTATGAAAAAATAGGTACTCGACGTTTAACATTATCAGCTGTGTATTGTTTTTATTGATTAAATTGAGCGTTTCTTGATATGTTTTAAATGCAGGTACCTACTTTGCTCATTAAGAAAATATTTTTTAAAATAAATGATGTCCAATAAATTTCTATTCACTATTATATTGAAACTTAACTATTAAAAATATAAATACTTATAATAATATTGTAAACGTGTACGTTTCAAATAATTAATAAATTGTTGGTTGTTAAATCTAAAATTGTGTATTAATATAAATATTTAATGAGCTTAAAAAACTGAACAAGCAGTAAAAGAGCCCATGGAAAATTTTCCACGGAAATGTGGCTTTAAACCTTCACAGAGATCAATTAAATAAATGGTAGCAACTCAGCAAACATACCAAGACTAAACGTTAGTGGTGGACAGAGAAAAGTATAAAGCATTTCATAAAATAAATAATACAAAAGAACTTTTCTTTAGTCTAACAATAAATGGCTATCGCTACTCTGCGGATTTGTGTGTGTAGTTTATAAAAGTTTATAGGTCATAATAATCATACTGACTAGTGACTAGTAAATCTTCTTGGTGCTTAGTTTTCGACTGTCACAAGGACAAGAGAATATATACGTGTCGTAATATTCTTTTAATCTGATTGATTGTACGTAGGCATTGGATAACTTGGAAAAAAGGCAATAACTATTTCGTTGTATAATGGTTTTTAATTAATTAAGTTCATTATGATAAATTTATTGTCAAGAGTAGAATGGTAATTGATTAATGATAAGTATAAAAAAGTTTTAACACTAATAAAACATCATCTATTCGATTCTGAGTAGAGTGACGAATGTATTGATTTTACAATAATATGTGTTTTTTTGTATCATTCCACCACCTTTTGGGATTAGAGAATTATTATTGTACCTAGCTGGTACTTTTTCGAGTAAAAATGTTTTTTGTATTCTTTAAGAATCGGGTTAAACAAAAAATAAATTGAAGTAAAACAGGAATGATTATACCAAACCAGTTAAATAAAAATGTATTCTTTATTTTGTTATAATTCAAAAAAATATAATCATAGAAACTTGAAATTTTCCACTAACTATTTATATCATGGTTTTCTATGAATGGTAGAATTTTCAAAATATTATGATTATTTATGTTATTTATAGGTTTAAGACATTTTCAATTTATTTTGAGTGTTGGATGTATAAGATCTTATATAACTTTTACTTATATTTGTAAAAAAATTATAAAAATACATTGAAAAAAATTTTTTTATATATATTTAAATTTCAATTTTTATTGAAAATCTTGTTAAAATTACAAAAATACACAGTAAAATACAAGTATTTGGTAGTAAATAATTTTAAAATCTTCAATTTTTATATTTAAGGTATAAACACGTTATACAATATTTCTCATAAATAATTTATACTGTAAATAAATAAAAAAAAAACTATACAATTTTACAATTTAATTATATTGAGTAAAGATTTGAATTCAAATTTAAACCAAGTGACGTATTTTAATAATACATTTAGCGTTTGTTCATTATTTTATTATAATTCAAAATATATTTATTGAATATTCAAAACTTTTACTGTATTATGAATTGTCTATATGCAGTTAAATTATAATAAAAAAAAAGTATGTTGATTAATTTTATTAATTTTATTTTATTACATTATAAATTTAATTGCAGTGTTTTATGATATTTAAAATACCCATTGTAAATATCAATAATTCAAAAGTTAATAACAGTTATACAATATTATGTTGTAAATATAATAAATTATTATAATGATTCAATTCTAAATATATAACAAATGCAATGTTTTCAGAAAGAATTAAATTAATCTACTAGTATACTATAAGCAAAATAAATGGCTTTAAAAGCCATATAAAAATCATATTATGAAATATACTTAATGCGATATAGGCTAACAGACCGTCTCAGCAATCGTTTTTTATATAGTATGATATATCATTGAAATTAAATTTAACACCCATTGCAATGGACCATTCAACTCCTAATGTATATAAAAGCGGTACTCACTTACCTAACTTTTTTTTTTTTTTTGATAACTTATTTTTGAAATTTTGAATACAAAATGTATATTTTATCAAACCAGAAATTAATTAAAATGTTATTGTTTGTTTTATTATTTATTTCAGTAATGTTTACACTCCTACATAATGTTCATGACTTTATATTGTATCTATTAAACTATACATTTGTTTTACTAAAAACACAGTATATTAATATGATTATGGAATTAAATCAACCTACTTAAAAATAATAAATTGTTAATAATCGAACACAAGTGTAGACGATATATTTTAAGGTCAGGGTTTTAAGTTCCATTTTAACATAAATATATCTTGAACATAGTAAGTACATCATTATTTATTCTACTCACACTGAACATTACATACATTTTTATAAACTTGATCTCAAAATAAAACGAAACAAACCATCTATCAACTTACCACGGTAATTTAATGATAAGCAATTCAGATATTATTTCACTTGCAGTCTACATGTTATATAGGTATACCAATGTATGTAAATTCAAATACATGACAGCTTTTCCATGTGCGTGAGTTATCACGGAACATCCAAATGGGATTTTCTAACCTATACTTTTAAGAAATAAGAATTTTTTATTTACCTACATTTTTTTTCACATATTGAAGACACTGTAATGTGCGTTTGATGCGTCGGAAGTTTGATAGCGTTATAGTTGTATAGTTTTATAAAAAAATATTCTTATATTATATTATGAACTATGCAAGTAATAATATGTTGTTTTGTGTTGAAATGTACTACGTATTAGTAAAATATTTATTATTTATTTGAAATAATCTGTAAATAATTTTGAATACGTATTCGTAAAAATAATGTATTTACAGTTAAAATAATTTATTTAATATTTATTTTGTATTCATTTAAAATAAAACATGTTTTAATTTGATTTGATTTTCAATGAAACAGCATTATTTATATGACTAACTTAGGTAGTTACTAGTTATCTATTATTTTAATCAAATACATTTTTTTATTGAAGCGAATTATGATTTTAAATATTTAAATACTGACATAAATATATATTTATATTTAATTAAATATACAAATATATTATATACAACAAATTCTTATTATATTTTTTTAAAAATGAAAAAAAAAATCATAATATTAAAAGAACTGTGATTGTGATGCGGAATAGTTTATTATACCACTTATGTATTATAATACATTTTTTATGTATGTTCACCTGAGTCCGTTAAATCTCATAACCAAAAATATCAGATACTTTACAATGCAAGCACGTACATTATGCATCATATTTAGGAGTTTGGTTTGGTTGAAAGGATTGCAATATATCGCATAGTACTCAAAAATAAACTTAGGTTTGTGCATTACACGTGAAGGTCACTAGCTTATACATGGTATGTTTACTAACGACGAATTACTAATGAAAAATGTACGTATTTTAGTGAAATTGAAGCTGAAATAAATGCGATGTCGTAGTGTTATTGTCTCTGGTTATAACAGTAAAAGAAAAAAGGAAGTATATTTTTTATAGTAAACGCCTGTCTAGTTAAAAGTCCTTTGTTGAAAACTATCAATGTTTTGTCTTGGCTTTTACTTTGAATCGCTTTAAAAGCTTATCATTCCGACCTTGATGAAACGCTATTGGTTTGTGAGCCATGAAAGGTTACTGCAATAATATATATATATATATATTTCGTATTACTCACACACCCAAGATAGACTTTAATATCAAAGATTAAAAACGAAAATTAGTTGTTTGTTTATACTCACCATATATTATACTAGGCATGTTTTATTGAAATATCAAACATAATAAGTATCTTCACAATGTGTATTGTATAAATATATTATGAAAATCGTTATCCCATAATATTCGATCAAGACACTTTATTGCCTTGAAACTGAGTGGACCATAATATACGTAAAATAACATCGAGGCTAGTTGATTTTATTTTTTTTTTTTTTTACTTATTACTTTGAATAAAGACCGTATTAATACTGTGAGCTTGATTGTACGTAAATAACACTCAGTATAGTGACAAGGTTTAACCCAAAACACGTTTTACACATTTTCAAATTATATTAGCACCTCGAGGTCTCAGATATTTTGTATAAGCCGTTAAACGACGTCGAAACGGATAATACGAGTGCAGTATTCGACAAATCCCGTTTTTACCTTTATTTTTATGCATTCAAATGAAACTCGTGCCGAGTGATACAATGTGTACACCGCCGTGACATTACAGTGTCGCTGGTTTAAATTCGAACTTTTGAATATAATATGCATAGGTAGTACTATGCGAGTTACACACAATACGCTATTTACACCCAGCGTTACGTATTTGAAGCTGACAACAAAGTTTCAACAGAAGTAAAAACTTTCGCAGGCTTACCACAGTAATCCGGTGATTTTTAAGGGGAGGGGGGCCATTTTTATTATTCTCAACTTCAGCACGACACAGCAGTCGTTCCCTGTATGTGTGTACATATAATATATTATGTGTGTGAGTGCGTGTAGTTATTTTTCATTCGTTCGCTTTAGTCCCTTGTTCTAGTAATCTTTCTTTCCTTTAATGGACCGTTTAATGAGCTGCGAACTTTAAGTTTAGAATAAGTTCTATAAGATATTTACTATGCAATAAATCAATTTGAGCTAATATCTCCATTAAACGACCGTGAATACAAATCAATAAATAACTGAGGTTCGACGACAGTACGGTTTTATAGTGGAAATGTATACGTTCATATACTTCATAAACAAAAAAAAATAAAAATATTTTTCCTTTTTTTTTGCTATGGTATTATTTTGATTTTTCAATTTTGATTTTTTCAGTAATTCATCGTAAGATATTATTTTATGTTAACCGTTTGCCATTACGTCATGTTTTGTTACAATGTTTTAAGTTTGAAATTCAAATGTTTTATATTATTAAGATGAAAGGAATCAGCTTACAATATTATAATATTTTAAGTTTGTTATTTTGTTCTCAGATAAATCATCTCAAGGACTATACAAAATTTGATTTTGATTCAACTAAAAAAATTGATTTCTCCGAATAAATGTATTTTTTTCGTCCAGGTTGTATTACAAAGGAAATGGTATTTCTGTTGTTTTGATAAAGAAATTAAAATGAGTCTGTACCTTTGTTTCTATGTTTTTAAAAGAATATCACAAAAACGGTGTTAAAAAGAATATTGTGTTAAAGATATTATTATTGAATTTGCTATTAAAACATTTAAAAATAATTTTAAATCATTAAAATATTGAAGTATTAAGACTAATTTATATTATATTTAGTGAAATAGTTTCTAATTTTAAACTTATGCAAGTATACAATAAATTGTTTAAAGTTCTTATGACCATAGAATTTACATTTTAGAATTTTATCTGAAAAAAGAAAAAATGCATGAATATAAATATTATCATGTACGAGTATGTAGGTAATAGGTATTTTATAATTTTTAATTTTTTCTTTTTATAATTTAATATATTAAGTATTATGATTTATTATGATGGCACAATTATTGAAATATGTTGACATAACATAATTATTTCTTTAATTAATAATTAAAAACGTTATTATGAATGCTGAAAATATAATTTAAACAAGAATACTATTTAATTAGTGCCTATTTGAAAGGTATGATGATTTTAGATATTGATTTTTTTTTATTATTATTATTTTGACGCGTATATACACAACAGTACAACAATCACTTTGTTCAATTCAATTACCTATGTGTAAACTTCTATGAAGTACACAATCGGACCTGTGAAAGTGTTATTTCAGAGGTATTATGTGTCTGAAAACTGTAAAAGTGTAACTCTTGAACAACTATATAAAAAAATGCTGTGAATCAATTCTAAATCCTGGAAACTTGCAGCTGCGTTTGAAATTGAATTTTCCCGTATACTAGAAAAGTGTTTGATTTAATTTAAAATTTAAAAATAAAACACCCAACAATACTGATTTTGTGAGATCGACGATTACAATTGATCCCAAACTAAAAAATTAATCAATTTCATTGTAAACAAAGTTACTTTTTTATTATCATGCTCTTTGAATCTATGGATGTACCTATTGCAAAAAAATAATATCGAAAAATGATCAAGGAAACAAATTATATAAATTCAAGTTAGTTGTTTAAAAAATATTAGTTTTAAAATATGACTTGCACACACATATAATAATAATCAAAAAATGTCATTGAATCAATTAAAATATTATTATGAAAATATATAGTATTACGCTGTTTTAAATCATTCATTTTTGAATTTTTCATTGTTGTAAAATAAATATGTCACATAATCCATTTAAGTTTTTAGTTGAAGATTTGTTAAACTTTTTCACATAATGTACGTTGTAACGGCTCATAAATTATAAGTCCGACGGTCAGGAATGTTCGAGTATACCTTGTGACAAACGTTTTAGTGCGATTCGACATCTTTATAAGTTTTAATAACACGTGCGTTTGTGTGTGTGCGCGCGCGCGTGTACATGTTACTATATATTATATTCAACGTCGTTTAACCGCATAATTAAACACAGACACGGGGCGTTTTAACGCATAATAATATCTATACTCGGAAGGAATATAAATACAATTTTCCACTTTATTATTTTCTTTCTTTTCCCTGCACGGATCATTGGGTAGGTACGATTTCACGAGAACCGTGTCCTCCTGCCTAAAGTGTACGTGCATTTAATATACTCGCGCACGTCTCGACGCCGGCGATGGCGCACCCGTGTAATGTGCACACTTCGAATAAACGCCCTCAGGTTATTTCATATACTATATATACCCATAGATATATTTATATAATACATTATACTTACCTAACCCATACACTACGGGTCCTGTATTATAGCGGTGTTTTATATCGCAAATAGACTCGGACAGTTACGAGTGACCCGACCAATTGGACGAGACGCATAAGCATCGAAAACCACGTCCTATATAATATCTAAGAAAATAAAATAATAATATTTCCGGTTTTTTTTTTTTCATTCGTTCGCAATAATGATTTGGAAAAACGATTACCGTTACGAATACTCCGATAGCCAGATATGATAACCGTATCGTATAGTAATAATATTAATATCATTATTTATTATAGCAGGCGGCAGTTGTACGTTTTCATCGCAAAGGTTCGTTTCGGAAAACTGACCGGGACGCGAATTTCGGTATCTGCGCAATTTATTTGGAAGAATCCTCGACGTTTTAGGTGCCTACTTCATAATATACAGCGCAAAGTCGTAACAACTATACAAAATATTATTATATAAGGTCGTCGGACACGCTGAGAATTTCGATGAGACGGGTGCTATACACGGCGGCTGCACAGGTATAAACGTATAAATACATTTTATACCTTTAGTGAAAGTTTGGACATTGCGACGTTTTTTTTTCAAATAGCAAATATTTTTTACACCCACAAGGTTTGCAGAAATCAACATTCTATACTATTGTACATTTTATTTTTTTGACAGTTCAATGGTTTTGATGCGTAAAACATTATTCAGACTATAATTTATTCGGAATACAAAATCTATCATAAAATTACTACTCATAGATTTCAATATGTTTAAAACTCTACACTGGCTTAGAGTCTGTGTTGGTAATAAATGGTTTTAATGTGTTACTATCACATATTATATACTTCTTTTAGTGAATCAATTGAGTCAATTAAATAAATAACTCAATTTATCGCATGCTCACGAAGGCGAAAGGTGTTCGTTTAACCTGTTTTCAAACGAGACAAATCGGCCACTTTCTTCGTACCTCCCTAAAACCCTAATACTAAACATTAAAAGTCCGATAGTCTAAAATATTCATCATCTACATAGGACGTATGTGGAATTTAATAATATAACGTGATATTTTATACCAGGTAACGGTATAACGAGAATCGAATTACACTTTGACTGTGTTTTTCAAGCTCTCAATTTTTACGCATTTATTATCGTATTTTTATTTAGATATACGTATTTATTTTCATATATAAAAAAATATATAATCTAATATGCATAACTAACGAATCACCTGATAGTATCCAATCATTCTTGGAAAAGAGCAATATTTGTTTTAGCTATATAATGGTACACTAATGTATAAAAATTGTTTGTGATATGAATATCTGGCAACTTGACAATCCCGAGAAAATGTAATCACACCGGGTTGAAAAGGTTTGATGGTAATTATTACAAGCTCAGTAAAACTTTAAACGTAACCAAAATATTAAGAGCACGCCACTTGCACATCACATGTCTATGTCAAATTACTAACTTATATTATAACTGCGTTTATTACAAATAATTTCATGATTTATGAAAACCGTTGAGATCATTTTAAGAGCATTATTATGAATCTCAACACACTTAAACGCAAAAGTTAGATATTCGTTAAAATTCTATGTAAGTAACAATAAATTAATTTTAGTAAATTAGAGTTCAATCTTGTCGAGTTGAGTTGAGAGGATCTTGTTAAAGTCAACTAATTTACCGAATGTTCTTTGAAATATTGTACTACAAGATGAATATTTTCGTAAGATATTGTGCGTATATTTGTATAATTTTATTTTTAAAACTAATTTAAAATTTACAATAAAATTTCCATATCAATATTATTATACCTACGAGTACTGTATTTAACATTTATCAAAAATTTAAATAAAAAAAAAAAAATCATTTTTTATTGAATACAATATACATAGTTCAAATATACTGCGAATAAAGGTAATTAAAAATAACATAATAAATCACAAAACATATAATTATTTCTGAATGTATAGGGATGTTGCTACCTAGTCTTACAATTATCGCATCATGTTATTTACTTTTATTCCAAAAATTCTTCGCACGTAAACGGAAAAACGCTAACGAATGGAGTTAACCAATGGGAAAACGTGTATAGGTTACACATAATATACCTAAAATATTATCGTTTCAAATTGTTTAAATATTCAACAAAATAAACGAGATTTGAGCAAACATAATAGTCGTGCAATGCAATTACTTATCAAAACAGAGCGTGTGTAATATGTTATTTTTATTATGTGCGTTTAAGTATATAATACGTCTTGCTGTTTTATTAAGTGAATTGTTTCATAATAATAATGACGACGATGATGATAATAATAATAATGATAAAACCACGAAACGTGATCAATATAGTTTAATATACATATTATTATATTATACGCGTCTGCATACGAAACAGGTACGAAATAATAATATTATTTAGTACGGTTTTATGTGCCGTTCGTCGTGTCTCTAACTGTTACTACGATTGCACTGTACATTTCGGTGGTTAGGATTTCACGCGTTCTACGGTCTGACTAACGAAACCGTTTTGGCGACCACCACACCATTTAACCAAATCACCGCGTGACACAATAGTACATATTTTATTTTAATATATATTATCACACACGCGCTTTTCATCTCGTGTTCCATATACGTATATATGCCCGACGTATGAGGTCCTTTTTTTACACTTTCCCCGATCGTACCTATAACACTATATTTATATTATAATTATTATTATTATACAGCGGTCGTTACGCGAGCCATTAAAACGTAGACGAACGTCATTATATTATTATAAAATAATACACCCACCCGAGCGTACACCGTCGTCGTGGCGTATAATATTATCATAATGGACGCATCGTACTGCACTGCAGTCTTGCCGACGCTTAATTAACCACTACCGACGGTGTGTGTGTGTGTGTGTGTGTGTGTGTGTATGTGTCTGTGATATACCGTGATAACAATATAAGCAACAACCAAAACCACCCGAACTAAAGGATATTACATCCGTGTTTTGCGTTTCGCGAGCCTATTGTCTTTGGACCGACGCCAGTTTTCATACGTCCGCACGCGACGGTGACACGTTGTAAATTAGCTTTTCCAGGACGCGGTGACGTGCCGCGTAATTTCTTACGCCGTTTGAACCCCGACAATAGTCGTAGTAAATATCTACCTGTTGACTTGTAAATATCGCAACGGTTACCCCACAAACCCCCATCCCCTTATACTTAAACCCTTCCGGTCGATACGTTTTTCGCAGCGACTCGGATAAACAACGTAGGTATAACTACAGTAGTTTCGAGTAAAATGAAAAAAAAAAAAAAACTCTATCGGAAGCACACGATTTATTAAACATTACACCACTCGTCGTCCGTGTGGACATATAGCTCGTTGCCGTCGTGGGTGGCGGCGGTGGTGAGACGAGCCGGATGTAATTGTGCGCCGGAAAACCGTATTTAAACAATCGTGTCCAAACAATCCGGGAAGAATTCTACTTTTATTTCATCGTCCGGAGAAAACAAAAATAAAAGCAAAATAAATATAAAAATACCGGCGGGAAAAACATTCCGCAGTTGTCATTAATTGCAATGCCCCCGACACGCAACGGCCACCGACCATGCTGATTGAATAATGTCGGACGGGTGGAATTCCGCCAAATAACGGTTGTATAGCGGTTTGCACACTACCTGCACGTACATATACCGTGATATGTTTGTCTGATATGTTGTTGTGCGGGTTGAGGAATTGTAATTTCTCTTGTTTAGTCATTATTGAATATAACAATCGAAACGCGACTAATCTTCCTGATAATAAGTTGCAGTGTTTCGATCGGAAGACAAATTAATGGTCGACAAAATGGAAACGTTTACTAACAATATTAGCATACGCGAGTGTACCTAAAAACTCGTTGATTTTAAGTACTTACATCAAGAAAGAAAAAACCGTGAGTAGGTACTTTTGCCACCGAGATAAAAACCCCCCTTACCCGTCCACTGGCATACAAAATGTATTAACACTTAAGTGGTTGTAACTATAGGGACCGGATGGCAATGCAAAGTGAATTATTTTTTGAATGTTCCAGGACAATGCGTTCCAAGTACATAATTAATATATTTAGTTTAAGCTAACACGGCGGAGTATATAAAAATATGACAATGTGTATAGCAATCTTAACAATAAATAGTAGTTTAAAATTTTGAATAACTAACAAAACGAAACTTACCTATTTCAAAACATCGGACAAAATTGAATAATTTAGAAAAAAATAGCTAAAATTACAGATATTGACCGAAAGCGATTTATGATTTTATCATATAATTACATCGTATGCATAACCGAACATTTTTCTAACCACATAAATCAATACTTATAAATTTAACATTATTTTATGATGGTGATTTTATATTTCTATAAAATCCATTAGGGACCAACACAATATACGAGTATAGAATAATTTATAATAAAATAAATAGATTTTTTTTTTTAATAATACGACAGTATTTTAAATGACACACGATGTTCAAAAATATTTCTTTTTTTTGATAACTATTATTATAATAAATACCTATATAGCTTATACTTGCATTATATTATTTAAAATAAATGTATATTTATAATAAGCGTGTATTTCATTGTAGCTAAATAAATTGGTTTATAATGTGTTATGCTCGATTACCAATAAGTTATTAATTAAACCATAGTAGATGATTGATATAAAAAATATTATTTTAATTAAAAATGTGATGAATACCTCATTGTTGTTAGTAGTGGGTTGTAAACAAATAATAATAATACATACTACCTATTTGTTAATCATTTTTTTAAGGGTACCTATAATAATAATTTAATATTGATATAAAATTTAACGTTACACAATTACATGTATTATAGATCATTAAGTAGGTATAGAATTTGAACATTGGTTCTTTGTAAAGATTATTTTCCAAATCATTTTTATAAGTATAAACAATCGACAAACGAAAAATGATTTCGAAATAATGACAATTAGTCTGATCTTAATCAAGTTCCGAAAAAAAAATCATTTTTTTAATACAATTAATTATTTCGGAATTAAAAACTAATTGTTGAAGTCACCACTGTTATGTGTTATACAAGTGTAATGAGCGAAACGAGACGATCGTCCAAAATATTAACTACAGTTATTTTTAGGTTTTTTTAAACTAATATTTTAATTCAATTCTTTTAAATTGAATAATTTACTTACAGTTATTGATTTATAAAAATAGCTTAGTGGTTAAATTGTAATGTTACTATTATCTATATAGGATGTCATACCGAAAAAGCTTAAAATCATTTGAATAATTATCAATATATTCATTCCATATTAATTCACATAGAAAATATTCTATTTTTAAATCGTTGATATACATTTAAAAAGTTACATACTCCTACTCTGTTTTATTGAAAAGTATATTTTAAATATTTCAATTTAGTACTTAAGTAAAAAAGTATAATTATAATGTTTTATCTACTTTTTTAAGTTCAAATTTAAATGAACTTCAAAAATAATTGAAATATTACTTCATATCGTTTGGTAACTTGAAAATATTAATTGTTGAAAGGACATTGTTTGATCTGTCGATAGTATTCCATTATGTATTTATATATAACTGTATTAGCGATAGCTTTCAGTATTTATTAATAAACTATAAAAAAAAGTAAAATTTGTTCGGTTCAAAGTATTTATTACTAATTGTGTTTAAAAAAGTTTTAAATCCAAGTTCTATACATCAGTAAAGTTTTATTCTTATACAAAATGTAATCTCTATAGAATTTTGATTCAAGCATTAATTTCTTTAATTAGTAAATGTCTTCCTATATTATACAGAGAGTAATTTTAACTTTGAACAGTTGATTGTTTCTAGAGACTTAAATAAATAATGTATATTTTAAATATAAAATAATTTAGTTTCGAAATAAGATTTCTATACAATAATATAGTCATGTAGGTACATATTATACTTGTATTATGATTATTATGATTATGTCACTAGAAAACAAAATCTTGTGAAAATAATAATAATACTGTATGATTTTATATTGATTAGTATGGAATGGGCTAAACTAATATGAATAGGTACATAAATATTAAAACAATAACAATACTATTGTATAATTTTTTATAGTTTTTGAATTTAATTGAATGATTTAAATTATATTTAGATTTTATCATGAATCTACACAATATAATGCATTAACAAACATAAGTTGTCTTTCAACACCGACTCGCTTAAAGGTATATTTAATTTGTTCATTTTGTTATCGCTATTTGTAATTTAAGCAAATTATTTTTTTTTAAATTTATGTTGCCGAGTGTGATTTTTTTATTTTCAACACGAGTAATAATATGGTCTCATAAAATCACCAAATCAAAATCATACTATACTACGGTAGTTATTGACAAATTTGCTAAACCATTCAAAGGAAAAAATCTATTATATCAGTTAATTTCACGGACACACCAAGTTGGCCACTAATCACTAATGAGAACAAAAAACATTTGAACTCAAAACGTCGTGTATTTTATCTAACGTTTTCCTTTAGCTCTTTCAAATTAGAAAATGTTTATTCCTTGGTATCCACCAATCTATATTTAAACCATTTATTATTACTACGTATTTTTAAATACGCTTGTACAACTCACCAGTAATAACGATTTCTTAATATGTAAATCATCGACTTTCTCGTGGACGCTTAAATTATGCTATTTTTGGACATTTGATATCTACAAACGCCAGCTACCACTCATTCCTTCTATAATAATTGTTACGGCCTCATTATAGGATAATTATCAAAACCTACAAAGTCCCTTACCTACTCTCACCCTATCTGGGTCAAATTTATTATCTTTTGCCTCCTTTGCTCTTGTTTCTATATCCAACAATATCATATTATCTAATAGTAAATCGCTATATGATTTTCTTTTAAATATTACTGCACTAATTAATCCACTCTTTTTTTTATTATTATTGTATAACAAACATTTTATTTAAAAGTCTATTATTATGTCTTACTCATTACTTTTAATTATTATCAACGTTATCACTCATTACACAATATTACTTCAATCTTTTCACTTTTAATTATTATACGATTTTATATTTATATTAATATTTTACATTTTAATACAATCTTACTTATTTTGTCCACAATTTAAACTGTTCCTCTATATTATGGCTTAATAATTTAAAATGTAAATGCTTTAATCATATATTATATGGAGTAAATAGTTTAATTAATTCTTTTATTTATATTTTCTAATTATTAAAATAATTTAATATATAAAATAATATGATAAGATAATAATGAATAATTGTTGAGAATTATAGTTTTTTAACTTGGTATACTGTAATTAAAAATAAAAACACTGTAAATAATTATTTTCTAACATTGAAGAAATATAATATACTACTGAACATAAATAAACAAATGTTGACATTGACGTTAATGCTTAATGTTTAGACTGTCAATGATTTGAAAAATTATTTCTATCTTGTACTTATATTTACGTTGTATATAATTTCTAGTATAAATTAAAGGTTTTTTTAGCATTGTTTTACGTGAAATTAAATGTTGAGAATTTCATGATAAGTTTTTCTTATAGAAAAACATCAATAAACCAACTTTTTATACTTATACTTTACTACGTTTCATTAGATGTATTTATAGCTAGATAATATAATGAAAAAAATACCACTCAAAGCAATAAAAAAAGGAAACAATTTGTTATTTTTGTAACTTGAACAGCAGTATTATAAAACATAAACATTTAAATATTTTAAATTATTAACAACTTATATTTAAACTCTAAGAAATCTAAATTAAATAAAAAAATTAAGAAGAACAAATAATTATTAACAGTTATTATATTATAATTAGAAATTGCTATTTAATATTTTACATTAATATATGCGTAATAATGAACTATATTACACAAATTAAAACATTTATATAAACTACTGTAATAACAGTGAAAAAATAAATAAATATCAATTTAAGATAACCATCATTCAAAAAATAAAAGACCGTTCCCATCTGACTCAATTCTTCTTAATCGACAAAAAAAAGGGACCAGTATATGAATGTGATACGTTCAATGAAATAATAGTGCATATCATAGTGATAAATACTCAAAACAAAGCCCGAAAATTACTTAATATAACTCTTTCATTACACCAAGTCCTCAACAAAGAGTACATTGAAACCGTCTGTGCCTATTCCATATAATAAATCTAAACCATAAACCGTAAATATTTTCAAACACATTAACACGTATATAAATATTCATATTTATTTTTTGTTATTAAGTTAATCTAGGCCAAACACCTTTTAAGTTGAAGCCTTTTACCAAAAGAAAAAAATATATTATATAACCTTTGAAATCTTAAATAAATTAAAAATATTTAATAAATAAAAATGTCAAGGTTGTTTACAAATACTTATAATTATAACAAAAAATGTAAGTTTTTAAAAACTATTTGATATTATTACCTAAATTATCAGTAATAATACTTATTACTTGTTACAAAACCGTTTTTTAGACATTTTTATTTATAGTATTTATAGTATATGAAATATACTTAAATAATATAATTGTTAATCACGATCAATTGAATATTGCTTACTGCATGTACAATATAAATTCAAAAACATAAAACAAATAGAAAAAATAACTTTCGACCTATATTAAATGGTTTTTGGTTTCAATATATTTTTTAATATTATCTGTATTTATTTTGTTCTTTGTTAAATGACAAGTGCAATTAAATAACTGAAATTCAATGAAAATCATTCAGATTTAAAAATTCACTACCATTAAAATCAAAACATAAAATAACCATGTACATTTAAAATTTTAGGTAAAATATCACCTATTAATTGAAAACTTTGAAACCATTGTATAGCGAAGAAAGTTTTTGAGATGACTTTGTCATAAAGACAATATGTTTATTATTTATTAATTCTTCCTTTATAATATTAAAAATATTATTTGAACTCTAACATTACAAACTATTATAAGTAGATCTTTTTTTATACTTTATTGTGTTTATTTTATTATTTAGTTGGTAGTTTGGTATGTAATATGTCATCGTAATAGATAAAAAACGTTTCATATTTTGTTTGCTGTTGAAGTTTTTAGTTTTTAAACACTATGAACATTTAAACAATTTTTTATCACATTAATAGTATTAAAACAGACATATTGTTATATACTAGAAACTTCATAATTTGGACAAAATATGTAGAATGCCTTGTACTTTCATTTAATAAAAAATTAAAGTATTTTAGTTTAATTTTAATTAGATATTTAAATAGTATGACCATAGTTATATAAATAATATATATATATATATATATATATAATTATGTGTTGTTAATATTAAATTATTCAATTTATAATAGAGTGAATGTCACCTAATTCATTGGTGACCATAGTTTGGTTAATTTAGCCATTTTTGTTAGAGTAGACGATGTATTTATACATATTTTAATTTTAGGAAAAAAAATGTGCGTAAACTTTCACAAATCTCAATTCATACGATTGTAATATCAATTTTTTGTGGACATTTATTTTATTATTTTTCGCATGTAGTTTTATACGCATACAATCTGGGTAAGATCAATTTTATTTTTTTTTAAATTCTTTTTTTCTTAGTGTTGAAGGTTTATATAAATATATAAATTTAATACTCTCGATTTATTAATTATGTATTTCTTCATAAAAGTAATTATAAGTTCTAGTGAAACAACTAATTTATTCAAAAGTTTTAAGCAATTATTTATTTTATAGGTACCAAAATAATTAATTTACTTAGTATAATATAACATGGGAGACCAACTTGCGGTTCGCTTCATTAAGATAATATATAATAAGAATATTTTTGAAAAAACTAAAATAAAGTGTTTATTTGCTTAAAAATCTATTAAAAAATACAAAAATATGCATATACTAATCTGTATTGAAGTTCTTTAGTAAAAAATATATTTTAATTTTAAACTTTACATGAATTTTTATCCAATTTTGAAAAAAAAAAATTATAAAGTTTATAAATTAATAATACAAATACTAATTAGTATTACCATGGCCCGGTAGAAAAGTAAACGTCAAATTACGCGTGAAAAGATTTACTATATTTTGATAATATATTGGATTTTCTTTTTTTCTTTTTTAAAGGTATTAACTACAGACACTCAACGTGAAGTTGGTATATTACATGTTGTGTCGTATAAAGTTTCGTATGTGCTTCAAGGGGTCTACTCGCTTTATTATTATACTGATGCGACAAGAAATATGGTCAGAAACACGATTCTAAAACAACAAAAAAGTGTCTATAAATTTCAAATGATTAATCGGTCGTTCCAAAAATGCAATGTCCATACAAAACATGTCCCTTTCCAAGTGGAATATAATTTTTTTCTTCGCACGACCGTTCGAACTAGACGTAAAGTCATTTCGTGCCACACATATTACACATTATACGGCTGGAATAGAAAAATAATATTTAGTGCTTGCACGAGAATTTTCTGCGGCGTATATAAAATAATATATTGAACATAAAATTTAGGTATGGACACGTTTAATATTATATTGATACTATAAAGCGAGTCGTTCAAAAATGGAATTTATCTAATATATAATATTATATTACATTAAACGTCCAGTTCTAAAGTAACGTTATTTGTATTCATATCAGTCTTTGTTTTTGTTTTGTTTGTCTTTTTTTTTAAATCGTGGAATATAACATTCATACATGTGTCGTCTATGAACGCTATATAACATTCACAATTATTTATTTAATCATATTTTACTGCATTCCAATTTTCCGGCTTCGATCACGGTTAGCCATCACACGCATAATATCTATCCAAGACATTTCTCGTCCGAAAATTTGATACGCGTTGTATTTATAGAGCCATCTCTATATAAAACGATATTATGAAGTACCATATTTTATCGACACCCGGAAAATCGCTGTGCAAGAGCACTATCATTTGAACCGAACATGATATAACTATAAAATATTATAAAAATGTTATGAGGGGGAATCATTGAAAATCATTACAACGACTACGGCATTGCAGGATCACAAAATAAGGTCGTATCCACATTATACATATGATATTTGTTTATATTGAAATTCCGTTTGGACGAATCGCGCACCGACGATTATTTTTTTATATAATATATATATGCTTATATTGTTATTTCCGAAATCCTTATTTTGTAGTATCCGGATCATATTTAAGGCCATTAGGTGGAGGTCTCTATAGTAACGATAACGAAATAGGTAATGTCTCTTCCAGGTGATTGTTGACACGGGAAGACGGTAAAAAGGTATTGTGCGTGCGTAACGAACAATGACTATAATATTGCTATGGATTTGAAGAAAATAAAATACCGATTCGATAACTAAACGTCGTTTTATTCCAGGCGTACAAATAATATTATTCACAATTTCAGACGTACTTATATATAGAGAGATTGAAACAATATGTTCATAATATGGTGTTTAGTATATACTTAGTTTTAACAAAATTATGTTTATATTATCTCTATTCCATTTAATTAAAAATGCATATACAATAGTTATTATAATATGAACAATGAGACATTACTTAAATAATATTTTATCATATCTTTTACAACATGAAAGTATGCAAAAGAATTTTTGAGTTAAATTATAAAACTTATTTTGAACAATTTAACTTTCAAAGCGTTCCTCACCTACAGATGTTATATTTTATTTTAGCTATCGTCTATTATTGAAGTACTTTTGTCTAACATCATCGTGTTTACAGTGCTTTATAACACTATATTAAAATAATATAGATGTTTTACTAAATATCACTAAATTTTACTTTAGACAATTAAATAAGCGATGCACATAAAATTAATACTATTTTGACACAAAACAAATGAATGTAGCTACAGTTAATTATCCTAATTAGATGTGCTTATAACTCGATATCTATATAATACCTTAATTATCATAATATAATACTATGAAATATTACGCCACCTATGTAATAGTAATGTTTTTATGATCATTCGCTTCGAGTAGTTTTATAATTTTAAGTCATCACCAATCCGCTGCTAAATTATTATCCGGATGTACCTATAAATAAGCTCTGTTTAAAAGCCAGCAGCCACGAATTGGTAATTTACCCGTGTCACCAATATTAATAATTCATTCATAAAATATAAATGAATACTATAGAAACAGATTACTCCCTGACGACGATGTACCTGTACATATTATAATCGTACTATATATAATACAACTGTTTCACGGAATAGACTGTAAGACGTGTTAGCAAAACCTCTATATAATATATTATACAACACCTCCAGACAGTTTGTGTATAGTGTTCCGGTATGCGAGTGCAGCCGCCAATATGTTTGAATATTTCATTAAAATCGTACGCAGAAGAATTGTGTAGAGCCCGTCTATATTATAAAACCTATATTATGTGTATAATCCACGTGTCTAACTATATATAAGTATATATGTTAGCATATTATATTTAATTATCTCTCTATGTATATTATATCAAATACAGATAATTATTTTATACTCTGAGTATGAATATTTACGAAGAAATTAGTCCATACTTCCATAGTTTTTTTTTTTTTTTTGTTAATTTGATTAGGCACCTGGAACGTCAGTTCAGTGTAGATCACAGACTCGTGAACTTGCAACTTTGCATACTTACCTTTGGAATATAGTATATCAAAGACTGTACCAAAAACAATATACGAACTGTAATGTAAAACATTATGTGTTTAAGAGGACTGTATGCCAAAACTAAATCGAACGAAAACGATCAATAGATAAAACCAAACGTAAATTTCTTTCAATGATCACGTTCAAAACTCGTTAAAACTTGTTAAGACCAACTAATCTCTAGAATATCATTCCTGTTACTGCTCCCGTACAATTCGGAGAAACGCTTGAACCACGAATTTAAAAAGCAATTTTTTGTGATAAGAGGTGTCTACACTGCAGGACTTCTATCTTAAGTTTTTTCGTTTTAGTTTAATGCCATATCATTTATTTTTTGTTATTTATTTAATCTGCATTGAACGGCCGTTATTTAAGGTACGTTTTTTAAACGATTTAACTTAAATCTCATTATTAAATTTTTATTACACTGTTAATTAAAAAAAAATGGTATTAAAGGCCAGTAGCAGCTAAGCCATCAAACTTACAAAAAATTCAAGTATTCTAATAAACTATCTTCGTCTGATAACGAACAAGTGAACTTTTCTACGTTTCATGCATACCTTACACTCTACTTAACATAATATAGGCATCATATTCAAAACTATATCCATTTTCAATAAAAATTTCAATTCCGCTAAGCCAAACTACCAAACCCTTTTAGAGAGATCCCAAATCAAAAAGTATCCTCAGAAATATTGATCAGTGATTATGGTACCTCGTAAATCCAAACAACAAACTTTTGACTAATATAGATTTAATTTATTATAAAATAAAATAAAAAAATACTAAATAAATATATTTTAGTAAATATATAGTATATATTTTATAAATGTAAGACAGTGGAAAATTAGATCATTTAAATACATAATGTAAAACAATTTTACTCGTGAGACATCTAATAGGACTATAATATTTCAGCTAAGACACCGTATTTATACATAATACAAAAGATTAGACTATCTTAAATGAGAATTGTAGACAATGAAATAGTTTGCACATTAGCTAATAAAAAATTCTATCACATATTATGTACATCATCAAATGTACAATACTTAACCAAGTTATAATAATGACAACATAACAAACATAATACCAATACACGTGACAAGAAATTGTATAAAAACTTTTCTACCTACAAACCTTGAACAAACCTAAAGAAATTAAAAATAATTTAATTTATTTGGCATACTCAAACTATTGTCATACAAACATCATTACCGCTATAACATACAAGAATCAAATAGACTGTCATATCGCCCACACATACTTATTCAACCACGAAGAAAAACACAGTTGTAGCTAATGCGACGAAGTTCTTGCAATCAAACATATTGTTTTACTTTGTGCAAAATACTTTTTGTCAAAGCACCTCGTATTTTAAACCAACCATCCACAATGGAAGAAGCTCGGGAATCCAAACAACCACCTCATACATCGGTCTTTATAAAACCAAATGTATTGATTCAAAAATATAATGTAAATATAAATCTATTATATGTCATGTATTGTAAGCTATATATTTCACTTATTGCAATGTTCAACAGATTGCATTCAGTAGTAAAGTTATGTGGAGATGAAGTTATATATTTAGGTCAATAATCTAAAAATAGTTGAACATTTTATTTCTATATAATGCATTAATATTTTACGGATGTACTTAGAAAATAATAATTTTTATATTGTAGTTTTTTCAATTTTAAATACTACTAAATTTATTGAAAAAGTTTTATTTTTCTGCAAAGATCAGTGTATTTGTGTGTGTTATAAAACTGTAATAATTTTATTCGTATAAAAAAAAATTGAAAATTAAACACTGCAACAAAGTCAATTATCTCAACTTTATTAGTTTATATTAATTCATGGTTTATTAGCTTGATTGTAACATGGGAATTGTTTTCTGCGTAATATTATAGTAAATATTTACTATATTTGTATACTAGTGGGTCGGTAACATATATAATACTAACAAGAATACACTGGAATATTTATATTGACTGCGATGTAAATAATATCAAAAGGTTCAATAATACACGCGTATTATTGCATTATTTAATAATAATAATTAATATGATTATATTAAAGAGAATAGAGTTACATAATATTGTACCATTCCAATGTCGGTTCGTATGGCATTTACATTTTATTATTAATTTGTACGACATTGCCATAAAATCGATAATCTATGTTGTGGTATTTGTTTTACGTATTATTTCAATGTTACACATATTTCTAAGATTAACTATTCTGCGCGTACAAAGGGGTTTGTCGTGTTGGTCTAATCCGAATATGTAAAGCAAAAAAAAAAAAAAAAATAATAAGAATGACTTTGAAAGATAATTATTATAAAGTATATATTATAATATTATATATTAGAATAAAAATTACTTATAATATGAATATAAATATATAATATACTTCTATTACTTTAACGACTATAATATACCAGATATCCAGACATCTATCACTTGCGCTACTTCTACTTGGTAAAAATAATTTCCTGTTAGAATTGAGAAGAATTATTGAAATTAAATTTCATCTTTGATACACATTATATCAAATAGGTAATAAGTTATTTGTTAAATAAAAATGTGAAGTACGAATTTTTTATATCTTATTTTTTTTTATAAAATAACGAAAAAAAAAATTTTAAATTTAACTTTTTATGTTGAAAATATAATGAAGAGCCTTATTGCATGTATTAAATTTTCATGATATTTAAACCAGTAAAAAAAAAATTCACATTATAGAAAAAAGTACTTAAAAATAAAAAAATTGAAAATATCCATAGGTAAATAGCTTAAAAAATATAGGTATAAACAATTCGAAAATCATTACAATTACTACAACATAAATTTTGTCAAATATTAATTTTACATAAAAAGGTTCGTTTTTTCTTTCTTTTTTTTTTCTGGTCATTATGAAAAGAACTGTGCATTTTTAGTTTTTGACTCCTTAAAGTACTAAGTATTTTAAATTTACTACCAAAATACTCGTTAATGTGGAAAATCAAATCACGTTTACTTTTAATTTAAGTTTCAACTATATTATTTATTATGTTTAAAATAGAAATTATAGTTTTATTCATAATTATAATAGGCCCTAACTGGAAATAAATTTCGGAATGGGGGGGGGGATTAAGCTAAAAAAATTGTGTTCTAATTTTATTATAATATTTTATAGGTAATTTAAATTTAATATAGTAAACAAATCATTTCAACATTTTTTTTGGGGGGGGTTGAACCCCAAAACCCCCCAGGTACGGCCTTTTACTTGTATAAATAAAAATTGGATCTATAATACAAAGACAACTTTGTTATTACTTTTTTTCCTATACAATATAGACCGGTATCTGTACCTATGCATTTCTAATAATTTTTTGAGGTTAGCACTTACATCAACTGAACTTTTTTAACAGTAACAGTTTTTCTTTTGTACAAAATTTGATCATAACAAACAAAAGTATAAAGTAAAATAAAAATAATAATCATAATAATTTTGTAAATTGTAAAATAAATATTAACGATATTTTAAAATAAGTAAAAATATATTTTATAGAATACTTATAACATAATTATGTACTCACATTTACTTCACATTATTAATAATAACTAATAAACAAAGGTAAAGTACAGTTTTTACACCAAAATGGGTTGCCACTAATTAATGACAATCAAAATTTAAAATATACACTGGCACACTGCAGTGTATTAAAAAATATATGTGCTGGCCGATAATAATAGTGCGTATTGAAAACAGTAATATTATATTGTTTATATTGAATGTTTTGTTTGTCACTACGATTATTCTGTCACGTATTAAACGTTCTAGTCATTTTGAATCAGTACGACTTTACATTCGAGATTGTTTTCTGTTTATCTACAGTCTTAATTCTCAAATTCATACAAATCGATATTAATATTATTCTCTTCATTTACAATGGATAAAGAAATATTTTTCTTGTCGCAACAAGAAGTCGAGTTCTTGGAATTCATGGCCGACGTTTCACGAGCAGCGGCCACTTTACCAAAGCCAGCCATCTATCTCGGATGCAATGATGACCAATTTTTAAGCTCATTGTCCTCTCATGGAGTCGACGTCAATAATTGTCTTCCGACGGAATCAGTAAATTCAGAAAGTAAATTAGAAGCTCGTGTGAACTCTGAACTCGACTTACCACTTTTACGGCAGGTTGAAAACTGACGGCTTTACAGTTGTATACTAAGTATGTAATACACGTCGAAATTTCGATATCACCGATCACTTTCCGTGATATTCACATTTCGCCAAGTATCATCAATTCCGAAATACCCAGTACTCTACGGGCGGCGGATATTCGAAATTCGTTTGAGTTTTCTATGACGGTACTTTTTCCTTGGCGCGATACTGATACATCGACTTCCTTATTTATCGGCGAAATCACTAAAAGGCATTTACCTACAGTTCCATTGCGTCTCGAAAATTTGACACAACTAGCCAACGCTTTACGTACGTCGGCTTTTCTGAACGCTCTGCAGCTCCCAATGACCGTGACATTTCTGCGGAGGAATACGGATATTGTGTCAACGTATTTTTTCGGAGGCAGTGGTTCTACCCAAATACGGGTTATCGGTTGGGAGAGTTCAATTCTCGGTGAAATCGAACCACCAACACTACCTACCGAAGAAATCAACGAACGGGTAACTGAGTTCAGCGACTCGTTGTCGGTGTATGAGCCGACGGATGAAGCCCTGAAAAGTCAGGAGTCCTCGTGCAGGTCGACATTAGAAGTAATAGTCTCCGACGATAGCGATGAAATAGAGACAATGGCCGAGATAAAGGCAGCAGAAAAACCTGAAGAACGAAAAAGTAACCAACGAAAGTCGTTACTTAAACGACTGGGAAGGCGACTGCTAAAGGTTGGTAGAAGGTTGTGCTGCTGTTGTTGAAGTAAACTCGACTGTTTTTTGATTTATTATTATCATGTATTAATACTCTTTTTTTATATTATGATACACTTACACCACATTTTATTTGTTTAATGTTTATACATTTGATCCATGTTTTTTTTTTTATAAAAAAATGTTTACAAAAGTTAAGTTCTACTATAATAGTATGAACATTTTATTCTATTTTGTTCTTACAAACATGATATACCAGTTGGTAATAGTCGTTTATTAATTGTTCATTTTTAGTCGTTAAATGTTGTTAAATTTTGTTTTGTCTCTAGTACAATTCTCAATGTTTACTAATAATTTTCTCATGTTATAAATCTAGTTAGTTTTGTTGAAAAAATCAAAAAAAAAAAAAAAATATTTAAAAAAATGTAAAAAAAAAATAAAAAATGTAAAAAAAAATAAAAAAAAATTAATAAAGTTTTTTAATACCAAGTTTATTTCTAGAAACCTTAATTCTGGTAATTTTAGTAATCCGGGTATGGGCCAAAAAAATAATAGAAGAAAGTTATTATGTTAATGATGAAGGAAATATGGAAGTGTATATTATAGGTATATTGTATTTTTTGTAATTTATATTAATAAATGAACAGCATTAATTATACAGTGTTTTTATATTTTATTTATTTACATTTTCTCCATATTAGGTATATAACATAACTAAAGAATATTATACATCACAAAATAGAAAAATGTTCCCTTTGTAATCGTGCTATGTTATGCAATACTCCACATGACTGATTGGCTTCAATCGTTGTCTCCATATTATATTTTATTTCGATACACAATTCCAAATTATACATAACATGCTATAATAATAACACGTATATATTCAAACAAAATTCCAAAACTATTATCGTGAATGAATATTGTTGGTTATCAACTAAACTTTAGTTTTATAGACATTAATTAATTATTATATTAGGTTTATATGCATACTTTTTAACGGGTTGGTTAGGATCAATTACAACTAGTACCAAATATACACAAAACTGTTGTAACGATTCGCGTGTTTTAGTATAACGGCGGTGATTGAATAAAAAGCTGAGTACGGTGATTTTTTAGGTTCGTTTCAAACATTATTTATATTTGATATTGCATATTTTAGAGTCAATACACGTATCGCCCTTAATTCCTCCCCACGACTTACACATACACAAAAACATAATATCCATTCATACTTAATTAAATACTTCTTTGGTATATTTTTTCTTGTAAATGAAAAACCAACAAAATAAGAATACAATATTATTTAATAACAGATAATAGACTTATTCAATTATTTATTAGTATTGCGTTTTCGTATACGACATGACACGCGATTTTAATAATATCATAACGATTCGATCGTTAAATCCATGATGAATAATGAAAACTTGTAACCAATTATTGAAAAATTGAAAATGCTGGTCAATTTTCGTACTATTTGAAATATAATAATTCACCGTATTTCGCCATTGTATAAATTGTCGATTCGTTTATTTTCGTCGTCATGGTGTTTATAGTATATACTATACGTTATATTATTGTATTGAATTTGTTTGGGAAGTAGTAAAATTGCATATACACCACGCCGTCCAACGGATATAAAAGTAAAAATATTTTTATCATTTAAAAAAGATTTATAAGTTGATACCACTTTGCTGTACATAAGTTGTCAAGTAGATTTCATTTTAATTAAATGATACATAATTATGTACAAAAAAAAAAAAAAAAACGATTCTGAACAGAGATGGTATGTTAGTCTGTAATATTAAGTATGTATTATCATAATAATATGTTTTGTAATATATAATATTTAAATACTTTTTTAATTTTACTGTTAGTATAAATAACTTCCTGTAGATTGATTTATTTTTGCCAAAACTTTGCATTTATTATATTATTAATATTTAATTGTAATAATTAATTATAATATTCTTTAATATGAAAATAATTTTCAAATTACAATTATTTATAATATGCCAGTATTTATTAATAATTTAAATTTAATTTAAATATAAAGGTTTAAAAATTTTAAACTAATAAAATTAGATTAATAATTAATACTATATTTCTACATTTTTAATATAAGGGGAAAACAAGATACTATAATAAATAAATATAGGTTACAAATAAAAGTGAAAATTCTTAATTACTATATATATAATGATGACGTTAATTCGGTAATATATTGTTTAAATAATTCGGTATTATATAGAAAATTACCAGCTAAAAATAGTTAATTAGCAGGAGAATGTATTATATGTAAAAATTAAATATATTATTATATTTTGAATGCAGAGAATAGAAAACAAGTTTATTTCTGCAATTTAAAAAATTAACTTTAAAATTTAAAAATTCGATAAGTTCAGGACAATTAATGTGATTATAAAGTAATATAAATAAAAATGTCAAGTCTAGTAATCGTAACCTATTATTTAATGATATTATTTTAAAATAACAGTTTAAACTCATCATTTGCTAAAGTATTGAAGCCTTTTTACTGTCCCAAAATTATGATAGACAAAATAAAAATACAAATTTGTAAAATCAATACATTCATCGTTCCGTTTAGAATTTAAAGTACTGTTTTTAGGTATCAATGCTATTATTGTTTTATAAATAGAAAACCCTAACACAAATTTTGGTTTCTTATGAAATTGTTAGAAACGAATCATTATAATTCAATTGATTTTCTTAAGTTATGCAAACATTTCTAAGAAAAAATAAAATAACGGGAAAAGAATGATATAAATACCTAAAAAATCTAGAAAATCGCAATAATAATAGTAAAAATCACAAACATTGACGAGTTCACCGAATTGTATTTTTACAAAATATTATTACGATACAACTGATCAGTCTGTATAAAATTTTATTATATTGTGTTACGACTAAATTATGTCCTTGAACGACACGAAATAAGGATTAATAAGAGTTCATAACTAAACACCGTATAATGAATTTATTTTTATAAATCCTAATTACTTAATTAAAACACAATGTATACTAAGTAAATTAAACATTATATTTTTAATATTTAATTAGTTTTTTAAAAAAAGTAGTCTTATCGCGCGTAATATAATTTGTCATTAACATTTTATTTTTAATTAATATAATCTCAATAATTATAAAAGTAATTACAATTTTTTTTTTTAATATTTTAATGATGTAGGTATACTCATTACTACCTATAAAAATAATACATTTTATATACAGATTTTTGTTCGATGTAAATTAAATGGTTTTTGTTATGTTTTTCTGATTAATAGTATAATTGATTGTAATTTTAATTTCCGAAAATGCCTTGAGAAATTAATTTGCACACATTCTTAGTATTGTATTATTGTTGTAAAATAAGAGTTCGTACATACGACAAATATAAACAAATTAATAATTTAAAATGTATATACTGTTGATGTATAGAAAACAAAAACTTTAGAATGACGTGTTGACATAATTCAAATCCTTAGCCTAAAAGCATATTATGGTGTGTTCCTATAACTTAATGTTAAGACTATGTACGTTTTTTATTTTACCTACGTCACATTTTAATACGTTTTCGTCGTGTCTTTTACTATAATAAGTGTATACAAATTTGATTTGTTCATTCGACCAAGGCCAATATAATTAAAAACTATTGTGCAGATGCCACAAACCGTGTTAGTAGGTTAGGATCTATAAATTAGAGGTAGTTGATTCGGGTAAAATCTGAATTCCGATAATTTTAAAATCAAAACTATCACGACTTGTGACATATGTTTTTTTTTTTTTTTTTTATAATCGATAATCGATTTAATAATCAAGAAACTCTGCGTAAGGTAGACCGTACGCGGTTTACGTTTCGTAGTCACGCTCGTCGCGATGCTATACGACCGCATGGTTATATACTTCTATATCTTCCACGACGTTAACATTTAAAATAAAAATAAATAACGCACGGACAGTTTCGGAGAATATGTCGGTGATTCGTTTTGGATATTTCCAACGAACACTGAGTGTTGACAATCGGATGGCAGTGGTATACTTTGGGGTGGTGTAGGGTTGCTGGTGGTGGTGGTGGTGGGCAAAAATAAAATGAGAGAAAAATCCAGTTTTATAGTTTGCATTTTATTTTCTTTGCCGACGCGCACGTGATTTATCGAAAACCACCCTCCGCGCCGTGGGGGTTTTGATGCTGTCGGCAATTTTCGTGCGGTGGCCTCCGGTACGCGCGTGTTGCGTATTACGCGATGAACGGCAAAACATTTTTTTTTCCACGGTACACACTCGATCGCACAAACGTGAATGCGAATTATATACATTGTACGACTTTCGTAGCTCGCAGTTTTGACGTACTACAACTGCGACTCTCCGTGTAAACCGACTCGCCGTCGACGTAAGTGTGTTTTCAACGGGTCATATAGACACGTCGTCTCTCTCTCTCTCTCTCTCTCTCAAAGTGAAAAGCGTCGATGACATTGTCGAGTGGGGCGACCAACGAAAGTATAAACACTCGCAATTGTACTGCGCCCGGCGAACAACAATGCAATATAGTTACACTCTGCAGTGATTTCGAGCGCGATACAATGTTATTATTATTTTAATACCGCGTTCGCGGAAAAGCCAAGTGATTAAACCGCGCGTAACGCACAAAAATCACATTTTGCTAGAAGCGTCAGTTGGCATTGTAATAGATATTTTGTAAATTTTTTCACGCATATTTCCGAGTAAAAATGATCTAAGAATTACGGTACTTGGACAAAATAAAAAACGTAACGCCGATTCGATTTTTATCATTAACGGGCGAAATCTCTGTTTCGTACGGGTTACCTACAGGTTTTAAATTTATCGACGTACTCGATATCGGCGGCGGCGGCGTTGAGAATGTCATTATATTTTTTCCGCTCTGGCATACCAATTATGGAATGGAAAATAATGTTTACGACGAATAAAAAATTTTTCACGAAATAAATACACCCGCCACCCATGGATTAATGTAGTAAGGGACTCGGAATTCGCGTCGTAATTAAAAATATATATAGGTAGATGATAGGTATTATGGTATATTCGTGTTGTCAATGAACAACACACAATGAACGTTCGTTAGATTTAATTAATTTTATCTCGCCGAACTGCAGCTGCTGTCACTACTGACGGCGACGACGACGTGGTATTTAGACTTTTTCTTTCGGGACTACTGGTTCGAATCACCGACCGAGTATAAATTATAATAGAACCTACACCGGTGCAGACGGTTGAAATGTGCCATGCCTATGTGTATATAATATACTGTGTTGGCGAAACACTGAATCATTATGCCTGCCGTGCATATTCGGCCAAACTACGCTCCGGCACAAACATATTAATATTATGCTCACCAACGATGTACTTGTTCGTGCAGTGTCTTACGAATACAAATCGTGTAAGTGACAAAAAAAAAAAATAAATAATTAGATAATTGTAAACGCCAACTATGATCCTGAAAAAAGGTTATAAGCAGCTTTCCACCGACCCCAAAAACACACCACCACACGAGAATGACTTTTTCTCGTCCTTTGTATAATTAGATATCGCGTTTATGTAGACAGGTGTACAGCACACAATATACATTATTCTAATACGATTAATAAACTTGTTGTATCCTTTGACAATTACACTTTTAACTATAGACACAAGACTAATTAGGTTTTCGATTTAGTCAAATGAATAATTACGTAGATACTCACTCGCGTACAAGTACAGAGAACTGGAGAGAGAAGTAAAATTACACGTCAATACCGATCTATCCCCATAGCGTGTGTTAAGTGCGGACAGGCACAGTATTATAATAATAGTTGGACAATTCTACCTAAATATTCATCGAATATAATACCGGCGGACGAGAATATGTTGACATCAAATTAAATTTAAATCACTTCTCAAGTTTTTCTCGTATAAACACGAAACATTCAAAAACTAAATTTATAACTTTTAATTTTAGAAAATTAACTTAAAATGTCTATAAAAGTTTTTATATTTTAATTTGAAATAACGTAATCACACTGAAATTATATTATAATTATACTTAGAATTATTTTACGCTGAATATCAAAGTCATGTATAAACTATTAAAATATGAAAAATGTGTACAAACAAATATTTAATAAATATATGTATGTATATAAATGGTTGTGAATGTGTATACTGTAATAACATTTCCTATTGTTCGCTCAAACAAAAAAAAATTACATTGCTAAACCAAAAGAACTGCATTTAACTTATGGAATGTAAGTTGTAATATTGTCATCTGTTTTTTTTTATTCTCCGAGGAATATTTCAAACAAAAGTTATTAGTAGAAGTGACATAGATATAATAAGTGACGTTAACTAAAAATTTAGACGTATAATATTATCTAGAAAAATCCAATTTGTTATATGATATTAAATTTCTAATACAATATATAATTTAGAAATAAATTCGAAATCACAAAAATCAAATGCAATCATACGAAAATTGTATGATTATATTATGTTTTGTATTTTAATTCTAAATGGGGTGGTGTATTTATTTGCCTTACTGTGATGTTTTATTTATATGTGTCTGTTATTACCTAATCATAGGAACAGATAATAATGCACCAATATTCAACATTGAAGGTGGATTCCGGTAGAAAATGTTTTTTATTTGGTACTTAAATAAATAATTTTAAAAAGTAAATAATATAAATTTCGATCAACACAATTTCTATTTTCAAAATGCAAAGCACTGTCTTTATTATAGTAATTGTATTGTATTATAATATTATTCACATTCACTTAGGTATTTCTAGTCAAATTAAATTTGTTAATTACATTAAAAGAATTGTTTTATTCAATTACTTCGATTTAAAATTATGAAATGGTGTATTATGCGAATATAAATGTATTCAGATGACCTAAATTTAAAATCTTGTTTATTTAAAAACAACTTCAATTTTATATTCTGTATATTATCACGTTGAAAAACATAAACCAGATGATTAACTATGTATAGCATTATTATTATGCATAAAACAGCAAGTATAGCAGCAAAAAGCTAATTTTCATTCGAATACATATTTACTTTGAACTTAAGCTTAAAATAAGTTTTTCGCAATATTATAGGAACAGTGTATTAAAATATATATATATTTTATAATACATAATTATGATATTATGATATGACATTTATAAAAGTATACAATAATTTTACCATACTGACTGGAAAAAAAATAATTCAACATAGTTTTGTCCATAAAATGAAACTCCATCGAAGATAATTCGTATATTATCAGTAAATATGGTAACTAATTCATGTGTATATCTTTAGTCTATCAGGAAACCAATTTGGGGGACCAGCACGTAGAATATCATAGTCTGACCATGTCAACGCGGTTAGAGTTAATGGCGTGTCTCAACGATTATCGTTTCTGACAATCGTGTAGGTATATAAATGACATAATATAATAGACACGCATGCACATAATGGTTGATAGAAATTTAATAACATGCCATTATCAACTGTTTGAGGTATTATAAAAAAATAGTCGATGCAATACGATTTAAAAAATATTTAAGACCATTTCGCTGAATGTTAATAAGTAATTTATATCTCTGCTGTCTATCACTATTATGATAATATTATTACTAGTCTTGTTTTATAATCGCAGCAGTCCATGATAAAGATTGTTTGAACCTAACAGTAAACTCATCTCCTGCTGTTAGAATTATAAAATCAAAAGTTTATAATAATAGGGATAATAGGTGTTATTATTAAAAAATTCTGTTATAAAAATATGAAATTGTTAGTAAACCATACAATTTATAATAAACATATAAATTGTGGAATATACCTATTACAGGTCTCTATATTTTATGACTCCATTAGTTCATAAAATTATTAAAAGATAAGGTAATATTGTTGTAGAAATACCAATGATATTACAAAATTATAATAATGTCTTCCAGTAAGTTAATAAACATTTCAAGATGTTATAACTGAGTGAAATCATTTAAGTTCTAATTCTTTTCGTAAAATATAAAAATATTATTATAATTAAGGACTGTAATAATAGTTAAAGTAAATTTTATTACATACAAATTCATAATAGCAACGTATTTATTGTGTTTTATATTTTATATTTATTTGAAATTACTCAATACATATTATGCAAAAATTATTTGAACATTAAAATATGTTGAAACTAGGTATCTAAAGCCGAGTCAAGAAATGTTAAATCAAATTCGTAATTATTTTTTAAATATTTTAAGCATTAATGAAGTTATTTAATATTTATATAAAAATAATGGATATTATTGAAGTATGGAGTTTAAAAAAATGGTTATTAAGTATCATGTTTTACATAATTTAAAAGTTAAAGTTAAAATTAAAAGGTATAGAGTAATACAGGTTTTCATTATACATACACAACAAACCCAGAATACCAAAAATATTTACAATATCATACGATACAATAGTAAGCTGAAATAATATAGAAAAAAAATATGGGGTTGTGTTTATTGAATTTACATAATTAATAGTATAATAATAAATAATTTAATATAAGTACCTTATTTTAAATTAAAATTTAATTATTTTGTATTTATTCGCGCAGTATTTATTTCTATCAATATATGTTGTAACATGAAAAATAAAAATTGATTTTAAGTGAAAACCATTATTACCTATTGAAATACAAACAATGTTTATTACTAAACCGAGTAATTGTATAAGTATTTCGACTATTGGCTTATTGGTGTGGTATTTTAAGTTATAGTTTAAGATAGTATATCATACTAATATTTTTTTTCACCAAAAAATAAGAAAACTAAAAACAAAAATTTAAAATAATTATTAATAATTACTAATACAATAATACATCAAAATATATAAAACCTATATTAAGATATAATTTCAAAACTCAAAAACCTAAAAATATTTATGATTTAGGTGTTATAACATTATAAATGGGAACATTTTGTTTTTATGGCCTTTACTCCAATAAACTTTTAGTCAAAAATGTTCACTGACCTAAACAAAAAAAAAAAAAGATAGTACAAAGTTTTATGAAAGCTATGTATGCATTTCACTCTATAGTAACTCATAAAGCTCGATGAATAAAAAAAAATGCAAGAAAACTTTTTTTTACGTGAATCATTTACAAGTAAAGACGGCTATAGCTCAATATTAATGAAAATGCATTAAGAGTAGTAACGAAACATTTTACTTTGGCGAAGACGACGTAAGCATTAAGACGACGTACGTATCTGTAACAGCCGTATTGTTTACTATAGTGAATCTGCTTATAGACGTATAGAAATTGTTAACAAAAGAGAGTAAATAAAAGGATAAAAATCTATTTGGAAATATCATGTTTTTGTGCGTTTTCTTTAATTAAAACATAGTACGATTTTTACAAAACGCCACTGTTGCAGTGTTTATTTTGTGTAATTGGTACAGAGGAATAGAGGGTTATCTATGCAATGTGTTTGATATATATTTAATAATGGAGTTTCGTCGTAGAAAACAGTCACGTCTAACGGATTCACCCGGCTTAATTGAATTAAACTGTTTCAATATAATATATTTTTATATAATTACATTCATTTGATTGTTTACGAGATGATATTGGTCGTTTAAATTAATACAAAAACAGTGAATAGTTCAAAGGACGGATTGATTGACTTGGCCATGGCGTTAACAATAATCATACGTTTGAAAGATAAAATTTAAATAACTGATGAATATACCATAAAATTAAAAGGTTATGGCTAATGAACTAGAAAAGTAATATACTGCATCAGCATAGAAATAGTATTCTTTTTTTAATTTTGTCAGAGGCTTTGCTGTTGATTGTGTTACTAATCCAATTAAAATAACCCAAAATTGATCGAAAAAAATACTTTTCGAGTTATACAATTTGACATAAAGTTACTGTCCAATTCGAATATGAACAAAGGTTCACTAAATTATAATCTGGTGAAGAGCATCAGAATGAGACCTCTCACCGTTCATCGAAGAGAAATTAAAAAGTAGACTACAAAGATCAAAAAATTATCTCAGACAAATGTATAAACCGAATGAACAAGACGCACAGTTTATGATTAAAATCATTCAGCATAAGATAAGAGCATAACAAACACGGTATGATTAAAACCTAACAAGTGCTCTCTTTTATCGACAATCAATAATAGTAAAATGAATTTGTTTATTTAATTTCCACTGAAATACTTTAATAGCAGATAAATATTCACTTAAATGTAAATTTTATATTTAGACAATTGGTAATTTTTAATCAATTAACATTTTAGAATAGTATAAGAAATTAGAGAAACGTACGCCGAAGAACTTCTGTTGAATAAGTTTGATACATTTAATTGTAACTCATAATGCAAGAAGAATACAATATTCCAATCATACTATATTTGGCAACACAATTAGTAGTTTCTTTATAATGTCTTAAGTTAGAATTTTCAGTTAACTCAATTATGATTTTCAAAATATGAAACCAATATAGTGCTACAGAAACTATCAAATATACTTTGCTATACAATTTCAATAAAATCAATGATGCGCTTCTTTATTCATTATTTATTTGATTTAATTAAACACTACACGTGTAATGAATGTATGAAAATAATATTATGATTTTGTGGCAATATTACTGTTGTACACGCGTAATGGTGTCCCGCGAGAGTTACTGATTTAATGCGCATTATGTGTAAATTAGTAAATTCTCATGAGGTATTCTAGTTTTCTACAGCGTCTATAATATCAATTTCACCTCTATTAGAAATAGTTTCAAATATAATATGTAATCATTAAATTAGGCATACTTAGTTAAGAACTAATAATTTGTATACACTGCGTAAACGGAAATACTTCTCATGTTTTAATACTTTACAATGTTTGTAATAATAAAAAAATCATATTTTATTGTCATAAATATTACATGAGTATAATATTAATATTTCAAATTATACAGGAATGTAGTTCGAAAATTCCAAGTGTTTTGAAACGGTTTATTTGATTTAAATTATATTTAATAAACTAGATTAGTGTTATATATGCTATATTGTACTGTTTATAAATTGGTTGTGTTGAAAAATTATTTTATTGATTAAAATGATTTTAAAATTGTTAAACAGTACTTAAATTAATTGTATTTTAAAAATACAATTTCACGAGAACGTTCACAAAGCACGATGTTTGTGGTTAATGCACCTTATACTTTAAATATTCAATTAAACCTGATTTTTCTGATCGTTGAACATATACAATTTAAATAATAATATTGTTATATATTTTTCAATATCGTACTAGAATAGGTACTTGACTGACGTCACCGAGTATATTTTGTGTTATAACGATAAGTGTGAGTCAAACAGCTAACGACCACGCCACCATTGTATAGTGGTCAAAAATTCGTCTTGAAGTGCGGTTGTCATAAATGTTCATCATTATAAAAAATGCAAATGATGTCAAAATAACGTTTGTAATAACAAATGCCAAAGATTTATCAGTATACCTACATACAATTGGTGTAGAAATGGATAATACTTGTATTATATTCATTGTAATTTTCAACTCGCAATCTTAACTATAAGCAATTATTAAGCAAGAGTGTTTTTTTTTTTCGTTAACGGCAATAGGAAATATATTCAAATATGAATACTTTGTTAAAAGTAACATGGTTATTTCTATTGATTTAAATTGATAATAATACTTAAGATAATAGTAAGTTCAAACAAACCAAATTAAGTCACAGTTAATATTTGGGTAAACACCAAAATTGATATATTCTTTATACGTTATGTTTAAATTTTCTGATATGCAATGACCTAAAACTCAAAAAACAATTATAATATTTAATAATAAAATATAACAGCATCGTAAAATTAATTAAAAACGGTAAATATTTGTATACATTATAAATTTAAATTAAATCAGAAAGAAAATATTATAATATTACATCTTATGGAAACCTACGAATTTTGTTTATTACAATGTTAATGCATGATCGTATATAAAAAAAAAAAAACTTGTTAAATCATCAAATTTGAATAGTTTAAATATATATTTGTATTAAATAAGATAATTTTTAATAACTTAAATCCTATCCATAAACATAATATATTATTGAACTAATACATTTAGAAAAGTCTATTTATACAATAAATTATTCCAAAATTTATTTTATTGTAAAACACATAATAATAATATTATGAAATAAGAAATTTTTTTTTTAGCTTAGTGAGGTTCTTATTTTAATAATTCAAACACTATTCGTATCATGTACATAATAACGACTTTAATTCTTGTTTTTGACTTGCATTTTAATTTACACAGGCACACAAACAAAATAATTTTCAAAATATGCGCCGCACTTACAAATTATTATTCCTAGTAGGTAATCTCAAAAAACGTGTTTTAAAAACATGTAATTATTTGATTTTAAATAAATCCTAGACAACGTCAGAAAAATTAAAATTAATGTTATAGATTTTGCTAATAACACTTTTGTTTGAAGTATTACTACACATTTACTTGTAGCACAATTATTGAGATACAAAAATTTTATAATTGCCGTACTCTGATAGAATACTTCGCTTGCTTATTTTTAATTAAATTAAATTACATCTATATGTGGTATCAAGGAAAATAATCAGTAGTATTTTTTTGAAATACTTTTCTTTTGTAATTATGGTGATTCTCCTATTTCTATATATCGCCTTTAAACATTTTTTAACCATGGTAAAAATATTCCAACAATTTTAAGTCATAATGAGAGTGTTTCATTTGATGGACGATGAACGATTGAAAATACTTTCGTATTAATATTGTTTGTTTTCACACCATGTGACAACGTAGGCAATAAAAGTATATGTAAAAAAGAACTTAAACATTAAATATATTCTTATATTTCGATGTTAAATTCAGAAGCTGTTAGATTTACTGTATATATTATTCTCTCGTATTTTATTTATCAGAGTTTTTTTTTTTTTATTCTTCGTAGAATTTTGTTGTTCTTTCGGTGACCGACCGCATTGTATTTAGCTTTACATTATTTATATGGCATACACGAGTGTGCTGACACACAAGGGATTTTTCTCCGTGAAATTAGGTGCAAAAGTCGAAGAAGTATCTTTCGAAAAGACAATAAGAATTGGCGAGCATGATTTCATATATACATATATATTATATCTAACCAGTCTGGTTTTAACTCTTCGCGGTCATGTTTGTCGAAAACCCACAACGGTTTAATATCAATATTGGTCTGGACGGATTTGATGTATATATACTTCTTAAAAATATACTGATCGACGTTTTTATTACAACAATAATAACAATAATGGGTTCATTCGTTTCTTTTTCGCACAGTCCTCTTCACTAACTGTTTTATTTTCTGCGAGTCTTTATATTTTTTTTCCCCGCTACTTTGGATCCTAGAGTGAGGTGTCTGCATGCTTGTTTATGTGTGCACGAGCGCTGGTCTTTCAAAAAGGTTTTACATTCAAACATCAAGGAATGCGTGAATTATTTTGTTTTTTCAATACACACAAACTCACACAAAGTTGAACTGCAAAAACTATTTTGACACAAAACGCTATCGTTATATATCCAACTATACTTTCTACTGTATGTTGAGAACGCAATAAAATTTCCACCGAATCGTTTTGTCGCTACTTTCGTCATCTGAACATTGATCTCTTTCCCCGAGGAGTGTTTTAATTAAAACGCTACGTTCCCAGTGCATCGATGTCGAATATAAATATATACGCTCATACATGTATATAATATACTGGGTGATTATTTTACGGAAGAACATTTAGTAATTTAAATAATATTACAGTTTTTGAAATTTTTTCAAACTAAAATTTAAATAATTACAAAAAATAAAAACTTTTATAATTTTACTATTTTCATGTATTTAACTTTTTAACTTTCTTTAAATATAGCTTAGGTACGTAAATTATTTATTAATTCATAAATTTCTCTGAGTATTTCAATTTTTATCTTCATCAACTAAATTAACAATTTTGTTTCTGATGACTTAAAATTATGCAAAAATATTAATTATTTTTTAAAATAATAATTGTTCTTCTACCAAATAACCACCCTGTATACATTATCTATATAACACGCATATTACTGTGCGAGTGTAAGTCAGGGGACGCTTGTATGCTTGCAAGTATGATAGGGTAATAGGGTGGAGGACAAACGTTCGGAAATCGGAAATTAATAAGCGCCCGAACGTGTAATTTATCGGTAAAACATCCGCCGTAACGTCAATTCCCCTCGTAACCATTCACCCACTCATCAGAACTAGTTAAGCTTTGAGTTTTTTTTAACAATTTATTCATTATATTTTATTTTGAAAGTTTTAACAATTTAGCTATTAAAACACTGTTTGATAGTTAGTATAGATAGGTAGTCAATATAGTAATTCGTAGTATAGTCTTTCAATATTTCCAGGATATATAATATATAATATATCTATCTATAATAGAAAATCGATATAGTATTACAATTTTTACTTAGCATCTCTATCTCTCACTATATATATGTAATATGTGTATGATATAAACCATATTAATAACGATAAATTATATTCACATTATAAGTATTCCGATGTGTAAGTTTAATTACGTACAAATAATTCTTAAATTATAAATAATTTAAAAACGTACTACCTACTATTTTATTGGAATAATTATTCGATGTGTATTGATTATAAATTTTCTGCAAAATTTTTATCCAATTCAAAATAGGTACATATTGTTCACATAGAATACAATATTATTAAATTGTTGTTAATAAATCAAACAACCATTGATCCAAATCATAAAAAGAAAAGTTAATGTATTTTTCAGCCAATTATAAATTTTTAATTTTTATAAAAATAAACATTTTCTTTCCGATACTACTGTGACTCCATTAATTGTGTGAGCTCAATTTATTATTAATATTTTTTTAGTACACAATTCCTAAGTGACTACAAATTTCAGTGAAAAAGCATTATTTGGTTAATATACATGATTAAATAATGTAGAATTACTCTTCATTTGTTGTAAAAGATACGTGTTAAGAGATCTAAAACTTTCTATAGTATCACAATTTTAATGTTTTAATGTCTAAAAAAGGAACATACTTTTAAAAAAGAGATTGAGATTTATCTATATAAAAGAATAAAAATATACCAATGCGATTTAATTATTTGTTACTTGTTTTCATACGATTGAACAGATATCAAATAAGTCAAATAAATACACTTGTCATGCGCCTTTATAATATAAAGTATGTTGACCTTTACATGATTTACACTTTAGCATATGGTTCAAACGTATGAAAATAATATACTATATGACAAACACATGCTGTAATAGGTATATCAATATGAATTTTCGAAAGAAAAAAACGTATTAGAATTTGCTGCGAAGTTTTCTGGTGCTTGAATGGTATACGTACCTATTCCATATATATGTGTTTCATACCCATTCAATTTTATCTCATCCATTCCAGTGAATAATATTTTTCTACCTTAGAAACTATAAGTTTATGACATGAACATTTTTTACCGTGAGTAAAATAAAATCTAAAAACTACTGCTAAAAAATCATGTCTTACAGTTTGTCAATGTTTATGCATATACAATTTACATATTAAAAGAAAAACGCTTTTGTCATAGTTATTAATTAAAGTGTTTTAATACGTGAATTAAATACATATTATATACATTAACATAAAATATTTGTCTATATAAATTTAGCATAAATAATTAAGTTAATTTTATATTATGATGAAATAATATTTTTATCTAGGTAATTAAGTTTATTTAAAAATACAAATAGCATACATGACACATATTATAATATAATACATTGTAATGAATGTAATGATAATAATGGTTATGAAGGTTACCTAAAATTAATATAGAAGAGAAATATTTTCAGTTATACGGTTTTCATGAATTAACTGTTAAACAATAATTATACAGTTGTATAAATATAAAACATAATATGTTTCAAAGTTTTAAAAGCTTATATGTTTATATACGTGACTATTGAATAAAAGTATTTCATACATTTATTTTTAACATAATAAATAGAACTTTACCGTCTAAACCCTGACAGAATAATTTATAAAATATGTTTACTAAAAATCACGAGTAAAATGATAGCAAAGTTTAAATGCGTTCATATAATATAATTTCGTATCAGTAAAATAAAATAAAATATTTTTCCACTATTATTTTATTATAGAACTGTTATTCTGGTTATTCTTATTGAGTATAAGTATTGTTGAAATTATTTATAATAAATTTAAACTGAAGATAAGAAACATTCCAATCAACTGACATTGCAAATAGCATAACTTTAGATAATATTACGTATCTAAGACAATAAAAACCGTTTTTGAACGGTCATCCATATTATGATGGATATGATTTTTTTTATTTTTTGTTCTTCATATGACATTGTTGACCGGGATTTGGCAAATATCTATAACCTAAATCGGTTAACTGGTGCTGCTAGCTGAATTCTTAATCATTATATATATTTTTCCATCACGTCAATAGCAGAATGAATTTTTCGTGTCTAGAAAGAGATACTACCCTTTACTGTGTTAAAACCACCAAAGTTGTGTATCAGCACTGCATTAGTCCTTCGATCGTTCAATCGTCCGCAAAATGGCTGCTTCCGTAAATATTTCGAATAAATACTCTTTTTTTAACGTTTGTTATAATGTATTATTTTATACTGAAAACTATAAATAAAACCAAACTAAAAATCTATTTTGATTATTTCTAATTGTACCTGTTCTGAAGAACACTATTGATACCATTAAAGACACAATAGAAAAATGCGATATCTGTCAAACTTACAATTAGAGAAATAATAAATAATCCATTGTAAATATCACATATTCCTTTGTTGGATTACTTTACTAATATATATTTTTGTTTCAAATATTAACAAAATAGATTTTCAAAGGAAAAATAACGACTGTACTTCAGAAATTTAAATTATTTTATTATAATTTGTCGAATATCAATCATAAAAACTTGCACCTTTTTAACAAGTATACTTAAATTTTTCATACATAGTGATATTTATAAAAATACTTATACTAATTTTAAATTATTTTTATCATGTATGCACCTACACAGTCACTTTTATAGGTACATCGCTAAATTAATGATATTACTGCTCACAGTGATACGGTGAGCAATAATACGGTGTTTTTGTTAAAAATGACTAATTAGTTTAACCTATTGCATTAAAAGATATAATTAATAATAATATAAATATGTAAAATATAACATTCGATATGTTTAGAGATAAACATATCACGAGATATTTGTTTAGGTATGTGGATTTATCAATTTTCATCATCCAAATAGTTTATTTTTAGAATTTAAATTAAACATATCTATTATAGTAAGTGTCGATCTACCTAACAATGAGTTGAACTCAAAACATTTTATGGTTTTATAGTGCCAAGTTCCCCGGTTTTATAAATTTAAATATTGTTACATTGTGGTTGTAAAACTATGTATGTCAGAACAAAATAAAATAAAGTACTCCAATAATTCTTCAAAATATTCTATATTTAATAAGAAATTTCAATTATATTTTCCAATCTTATAAACATTTTTGATAATAATAGTTTCAATTCGGTTGATTGTACAAGTATGTAGGTACGTAATTTTATTGATTGTATATGTTTAAGAAAGATATTTATAATGAGCATAGAAAAAAACTATATAAAAAATGTATAGAATAAGAGACGTATAGAAGATATAAAGGTTAAATTTATATAAATGTATATATGTATTTAATACGTAAGTATTTACAAATATTATACAAATATAATAATATGGTCTGGAAGATGAATAAATAAAATTGGTATCGGAGTGAGTAAAAAAAAATGAATGTACATAATTTTATCAAATATACGCTAAATAAACAGATATTTTATTGTTTATTTAATGAATTTCTAAAACTTATAATATAATATTAATATAAAAGATACTCGATGCGTATTTTTCCCAAATATTCATCGGTATGCAGAACCTCAATTTACCAACTATAGTTATTAGTTATATAATAGGAACTAATAATATACAGTTATAACAATACTTAGTATGAGTTTTAAGCTTTTGCACATATCAAACACTGTTTTGCATTTATTTTAATTTTTATCATCCTGATAACCGACTCTGTAGTTTGGAGGGTAATAATGATAATATTTAATATACCAATATATATACTTAACGGGTATAATATACATAATATAAATTATTATTATTACACATAATAGTGTTGTACACATTGAATACGCAATATTATATTATGAATGCTCATGTAATAATAATATTTTTCTCTAAATAGAAAACAATTAATTGAATTAGTTGAAATATCTTGTTCTGTTCTATAAACTATTATGTACTACTACACTATATCCAAATAAAAAAATTTCACAATCGAATCATAATAGCAACTAATTAAAACATGATTGAAATTAATTGTACATACAAAATATTACGAATATCAAAACCACACATAATAGCATGCTAAAAAGTTAAACTATTGGCATGAATATTATTCATTTATTGGATATGTCTTATGGTTGGAAGGAGGTTATTCCTAAAATATACACCAAGTACGTTATCATGATATCACAAACGAAACCTTTGCTAATGCAATAGCCAGTACCATAGATACGGTAATTACGCGTGTTCGGACATTCTCATTTCATCACACCTCATCATCCTAATGTTGACTGAATTCAGTGACCACAAGATATATCCTTGTATCGATGTATCTATATTCTATATTCTGCAAAGTAAACACTTTTCATTTTTTATAGTTTATATAAAAATATAATATTATAAAATAAAAAGAAAAAACAATTCAAATCACAATATTTCAAGTATCATATTCATAATCATTATTTATTTTGATTTTATAAATTTTGGTTTAACTGCAATAATATTCTTCTTCAACGTCCGTTCATTAATTTAACAGTATAAAGTAATCTAAATATTTTTTACATAAAAAAAAATCATGCACAATAATATTGTTCATTTGTTTAATAAAATATATGTATGTATAAAAATGTATATTTGATTATTCATTTAAATTTTACAATATAATTATTAGTTGATTTTATAGTGGGTACCTATATTATAATAATAATAGTGAACAAGTTAGTAAACTGAAATTATGGCACTTTTAATTTTTAATTTGATTCCGTTGTTTGGATTGTTTAGTCTACAATAATAATTTAATTCAAAAACTCTTGTAGTTGATTTAAAATGCGATATTATAAATTCACTTTATTTTATCATATAAATGTGATTTTTGAAATAATTTCAAATATATGATATTATGGTACAGTATGAATTATATCGATCTGTATATTTAGCGATGGAATTTTAATGTTTCATGATAAATTTAAACATTTTATACATATATCCTTAGTATACCTATATATGTAAATCACATAATATAAGGTTTTAGGTTTTTGCACTGAAGCGTCCGAAATCAACATTAGACCATTTTTCGCATGGGTGGGTTTTTAAGTCAATATTATTACAATGAATTTTGTTTGTTTATTTCGGACATTTCAGGACGTAGATTTTAAACTAAAAATTTAAATAGGTAATGTTATTTATTGTATTTTAAGACTTTTGGTCCACTGATTGCGCGTTAAGTTAGTGGATGTTAAGATAATACATATTATTAGTGTTTCAGGTTAACCATATAATTTTTGCTATAATTACTTATGTTGATTTTATTGTATATATATTTTTTTTTTTTACAATTGTTCGTATGTTTGAATACACTGTAAGACTATAAAACTAACTAACTAAAACCACAATATTATTGCAGTAACTGCATACTATTGCTATGGTGTTTTAGTCTATGCTTAATTACTATTATTCATGTTAGAAGAAATTCAATTTCAATTTTAAGAAAACTGCATAGCTATAATAAAATGTATTCAAAAATAAAATTTTTACACAAGTTTTGCATAGATCATTAATAATGATTTGATTTAACCAGATGGTTTTTTATCTTACCGGAGAAACTTTCTGGAAGTGTTATGTAATAATAATTATGAATTTATATACGATTATTTAAAATTTTCTATTCACAGGAATTGTCAATGAAGAAGTTTTCGAGTGTTTTAGTAAATTATAAATTAGGCTTTTCCCATTTGTATTTCGATCTAATCGCGTACTACTGGTAATAACTTTAAATGAGTTTCAAACACTTAGCGCAATGGCATGAATCACGTCCCCAAAATTAAGTCCACAGTGACTAATAACATAGCAGCGACTACACTCAACAAAGTTAAATTATCGAGTTTGAAAGAAGTATAAAACGTTTTATTTTTATAAAAATTAATGTCGATGTTCCGTTTTGGTTTTTATTTATTTACTCGTTGTACGCCATTTCCGTACCGAATCAAAATTATTTTTTTTCCATAGTAATTTCAAACTGGCCCTCGGAGGAAGCTCGTTAGGAAGTCGTTAGAATATTATTATTGCTCCGCGCAATGATTTCTTCGCCGTTTTTATTCGGTCACCCTCCTTACCCTTCCTAGACCCTGCACGTTTTACAACCATCGACCACCATACTACAATCCATTTTTGTCTTCCTCTCTCAAAATAAAGTAAAATGAAACATCGTAAATGTGGATATGTTATCTAATACTTACTATCTTAATATCTATTTGCTTGTTTTAATGTCATCATCACCAGCGCGTCTTGGTCTGTAAATTACGTTGGATTTCGAATTTCGGTGAATTTAAAACCGCAATCGTTCGCGAATAAATTTGTAACGATATTTCACGCGATAAAAATTTTAACACTAATGCAGCCATACAGGTATGGTAGGTATCGATAATGCTTAATGGTTGAAATTTGTAAAAATAATGCGATACACCATTTTAGACTTGTCATTTGCTTTTTATCGCTTTAATAACATTTCATGTTAGAATTACTCAATGTTTTACTTCAATTATCATTTTATGTTTAAATTGTGTTATTATTTTCTTTACAACTTTGGTATTTATGCGTATAGCAATCAGGATTAATTTGAGTTGTGTTTATGCATTTTGGTGTTTTATATGCGTTACACGATGCATCAATGTGACGAGTATGTAGTATATGTTGGTAGATACATCGCACGTTTCAAGCATAACAAGAAAACTTGTATCTTACGGAAGTTATACAAAACCTATAAGAATTCTAAAAACAAATTTAAATTTACCTTTATGTCAATTTGAGTTCGAAATTATACATATTTTGGATTTGATTCCCTTAAATTACAAACATGTTATTGTAAAAAAAAAAAAAACAAATTTTAAATTGTAATATTAAATATTTTTTTTATACAATTCGAAAAAATATATATTAAAATGTGAAATAGTTGATCTAAGGTAGAATTTTTCATTAACTTGTCACATCAAAGAATCACGTTTAAATGATTTTTTATAATAATTGTTATATTATTGCTTAACTATAAAAATTATTACGTCGAGAAAGTTTTTTTTTTTTATCAAAAACGTAAAAAAGATCTGTTAGGTTGATTTCAATCACCAATAATGATACTATACTTGCAGACTAATATAGGTATAGCATAATACGTATAAAAATCAAAATATTTATTCATATACAAATTAATTATAGTTTTCAATGCATATTAACAATATAAATTCCAAGAAAATATTCTCAAATACTTCCTATTGAACACTTTATAATAATAATTATTTAAGTAAGATTTTCAATCATCCTAACTTCAAATTGTAATACCTTCAAACATAACCATTAACCAATAAGTGTGTGGTAAAAATCTATATTAATACATTTTTTTTTCTAATTTGACATTGCTACCAACTATTTCATGCAGTATTTTGCTAGTTTGAAATTTTAATTATAATGTTGTTTCATATAAATTCATAATATAATTTATTGTTGACTTGATTTATTGTTAAGAGGTAATTTTGAGAAAAATAAAATAAATAATAATATTAAACCAAATATACTGCAAAATACGATTATCATATTATTACCATCCTTTTTTCCACAACTTAATAATTATACTTTAATAATATACTTTATATACGAAGTGGTATTTACTTATTACATAATATACGATGTAATCTTATATAAATATATTATTATAAAAACGGTTATAGAAGAAAATCGTCAACGTATTTACGAATTAGGATTGTTGTTGTTAAATCTTAAACATAAAAATGTCAAGTTTAAATGCATAAAAGTAAAAAAAAAACCTATAGTTCCTAATATATATATATATATATATTTATAAAAAAAAAGAAAATCGAACTACATTTTCATTCACTAACTACTGTTATTTATATTCTATGTAAGTACATCAAAAAAATTTAAAAACACGTAACCTTTTGATAGAGATGTAACGACGTGGGAGGCCAATTATTGTTATTCTTCTTGAGTCTGTCGTCCGACCTGCCGTTGGTGACTCCCCCGGCAACGAGTACGACGCCGTCCTCCGCGGGAACGTTCCAACCGGACAGGTTGCAGAACATGAGACCGGACAGCACGAAGACCACACCCACCGCGCCGCCCGTTATCACTTTCGATTTGGCTGACAAAACGATAGCCATTTCGTCGTTGGCAGACGCGTTCAGAGCACATGATAACGACCGCACGAGAGCATGTTAATTTCCCGCTATCGATAAAGCGCACTCGGCGACAATGGTATTTTAACAATAATATTCTATTTTCGTTTTGATATTATTATTCTATTATTATTGGTTACAAACGTCCTCGGTACATGGCAAATCACCAAAGTCTTACATTATTTTTGGTATTTATTTTTATTATAATTTTTTTTTTTTTTGTTACGACAATAGGTGACTCGAACTTGTATGCATTACAGTCGACGAGGAATTCAATACGTTCTAAACAATTAAAATAATAATATATAAATAATGATTAGATATTATAATTAACCTAGATCGTTTCCCGTTTTATTCATGTAAAAATCTTGACAAAAATCTGGGTAACCCCGGTGTTAATATAAAGCCGGCAGTAATGTGTTTAACTCACGATGAACTGGTGCAGTTCATCTGTCTATTTATTTTGATGAAATAGTCGAAAATCCCATAAGTGCGCGAGGCACATGTGATTTATGATGTAAAATCTAGTAGCCGTCCCGCAGGAGATTCGTAGTGCAAAAATGCGTTCAACCCAAAAACAGGACTAATTTATATAGACATTAACCGCGTTTGTAGTGTATATCTCCCCTCGAGGTTTATCGTCACACTTTGAATCGACTATCATACACTTTCGAAATATAAATTAAATGTACAATTTCGTATGCGATAGTTTTTTTTTTTTTTAAGCATAATTATATACACAACAAACGTATATGCACATTAATCTTAGTCATCAACATATGGTTTTAAAATTTTTGATTGCATGTTTTAACCGTTCAAATTAGACATAAAAATAATTGTTGTTATACAACTTTTTTTTCATTTATTATCGATGCTTTTTGACCGTGGTAATATTTTGATAAATATTCTGATCTAATGAAAATTGTTTAAAAAACTACTACAAATATCATAGTTTAATGATGTGACGAACACTGTTATAAAATCGGTATACTTAAAAATTAAGTTAATGATTTAAATCAAACATAAATAAATTATAATTTAAAATATATTTTGAACATTTTGTGTAATAGGTATTATATATTTATATGGTTGTTTCAGACAATAAAGCACACATATAAGTAATTCCGTTTTACAAACGTATTAAGTATATTCATAGAAAATAGATCCAATTTCATATTCATAATATTCTAAGGATATCAAATTGTAGATGCATACACATTACATATTATAATAGATCAATATTTTTATTCCTAATAAAACTACATTATTCGTTTAACATCATTATTTAGCTTACCTATTCTATTTTTACACTCATACACTCAAATTATTATTATTTATATTATATGACTTCCGAAACAGGATTTTTTTTAAAAGATTTATTAAGCATACCTATTAGAAAATATACCGAGAACAATAAAAGGCATAAAAGTCCTTTATAAGTTTTTATTTTGTTATCAAAAAAAAAAAAAATATATATATATATTCTTTATGCATTTCCCAGTAATAGTTTTTCGTATCATTTCACTAACTACAATAGATTATACGAGTATCTTGAGGCTATTCACGAAAGTTGTTATACACAATTATTTCATTGTAAAACCGTAACAACAATTTATTATTAGATTTACTTTCCAATATATTTATTGGTAAACAGATACGAAATATAATTATAATTATTTTCAAAATTAAAATTAAACTTATACATTTTATTTACAAAGCTGCTTTTATAATCATACAAATCAAAAACAGTATAAAGCAATTATGGTCTGTTAGTGTGACATTTATATCTATCAAGTTTGACGTTACCTATCTGACCTGGATATTCTAGCCATTGATTACTTTTGTCTTTAATTCAAAAAAAAAAAAAAAAATGAAACGGCACATTTTATGCGAGATTCATTTGTCATAAATTATTGTAAATGTTACATTTTATCTGCTACCACGTGTTTCATATCTTTATTACCTGTATATAATATTATTAGTTGTACAGAATTCTACGTTTTTAATTTTTCAATTTAATTATAGTTTAAATTGCTGAGACCCGTTTGTTTTCTTTAATGAAACTATTTTTCATAAACGCTAATATAATATTACATACGTTAAAACTTTCAATATTAAATTCACTTTTCAAACAAAAACGTTAAACTTTGAAAATTAGCCCACTAAAACTCTCCTAGTTTAAGTTTTAAAATGGTAGATAAAAACATCTATAGGTCAACAAGTTTAACTTGTTATTACTTATTTTAGAACCTATTGGTATTGGTTTGTGGTGTAAGCCAATCTAATAAATAGATGTTCAAATCACGTTAGTGTACACTCTCCATGCAGTAATATTTGATATTTTTTTTTAAGTTTTGAACAATGCAAGGAAATAATTTTTCCCATTAAAAATGATTTTTTGATATGATGTATGACAATGGTACTTTTTTTATTATATATTACATTATGGTAATAAATAACGAAACCCCAAAGCATAATGCTTATAAAGCAGGATTGTTTTTTTTATTATTATTATTCTTATCCACTATAGTTGATACACGTCACGGAATGTAGTTCGGTGACAAGGGCAACAGAATAAAAGTTTTTAATTTTTATTATTATTGGATCTTTTTTCAACTCACCATTGGTTTATTTCGATTGTGTGGACAATTTTAGTTGAAAAAATTCCTAATTGTTCTTATGACATATTATATAACATAAAAACCAACAGATTTGAAATTTCATCGGACAAACAGGAGATGGAGTTTTGTTTTATAAATGATGCTACATAGTCGTACTCGTAAAAATGTATGAAATATATCAATAACCGTGAATAAAATAATATATCTGTCCTTTTTTGACTGCATATTTCACCCTCTGGCACGATAACTGAAATTTAAGAGATTTGATATGTAAGAGGTTAAGCTGAATGGTTTGGATTAAAATGATTTGAATTTTATCAAAACTCATTAAAAAAAGAATTATTTTAATAAAAATAGTATATTTTTACCTAAAACATATTTTACAATATTATTTGATTTTTAATTGTGATTTTTAATTTCTATTTCAAACATGGAATTGAAATATAATATACTCCTCTGTGTATAACAATATTAATTGCTCAACAGTATGTAACATTTGGACTCAGATTATAAATTAATTAAACAAAAAATATATTACTTAAATTAGTTAAATTGCAATATAATATATTTTTTATACCAATGGAGTATACAATCATTTCTAATGCATTTGTTAAAATAATAATTGTACTGATATACTGCATAACATACGATTGAGTATTTTTCAGTTTCGTTTCCGTATCTAACAAAAACTTTTATTATTGAAGAATCATATCAAAGCCGTTTTAATCGATTTTTGACTACGGACGTAACTGAAATTTTCGCATCGTACAATTTCGATTATAAATACGAATACTAAGATTTAGCGTTTAGTTATGCGATAAAACAAGTTGAAATGTCGACTATACGATTTCAGAACTTCGCAATCTTATCTATTCACATGGAAAATAATATTTTGACTCTCATATATATAATGGAAGTATGCAATAAAGAGTGAAATCACTTATCACACGGAGTGGAAAAATATTAAAGTATACCATTCAGTGAGCACTTATGCTAGAAATATTTTAGTGTCGAGCGTTTCAAAACATGAACAATATCTGACCAGATTACAAACGTAAAAATAAATGAATAAATAAATGACGAAAAAAAATCGCATAAAATGTTTCTAGGGTACTGCAGCTACAAAGGTCAAAATGGGTTAAATAAGAACGGTGGCATGGTGGTATTCTCTATTTGTCGGCAGCCATTGGCAAATAGCATGGTCCGTGATGTTTAGTGTTTTCTTTACTCTCTTCTACTACGCAAAGAAAATATAATAAAAGTAGATAAATATTTAAAAAGATTAAACGTCATCTGTGGCAGCGAAATGTTTCTCTTCTCTCAATATTACAATAGTCGTTTGTGTAATATAGGCACTCGCGTTAATAATAATAAACATAACAAAAAATTAATATACCCCCATGGTCTGTTTTACGCATTTTGTGGTCTCAATGGTTAGCTGACTTGACTGGCGGACTTATTATTGGTCACATTTCTATATACTGAGTAGTTTACAAAGCATTTTCACTCATTTTTTTTTTGCAATCTTGCAGTTATTCAATTTCTCATTTTTGGAATTCTTACGTACAACTTAAGGCCATATTTTAAAATTCTTGTGATTTTTTTGTACTTATTTAAAAGTATTCCGAGGAGATGCAAACTTCAGTTTTTAAAACGATAACCCTTATATATTGTAAGTTATTTAGTGGATATTTTTTCTAAAAATATTGACCTATCAAAATCAAAATTTTAATTAGTAATAATTTTTATGTTATTTAATTTTTGTGCTGATAACAATTATAGGTCTATAATAATGAGTCATTGGAAAATGTTAATAACTAATATTAATCTATCAACATTTATGATTTGTACCATTTTTCAAGTAAAATAAACATTATATCCTATATTACATTTATTTTACATTTTTATAATACCATTTTAAAGAACTATTGTATTTAATACGAACATTTTAATAACTGAAAAACAACTAGTTTGGATTTTGAATAAAATACTAGATATTCTGATATTTACTAAATAATTTACAGTTATGGTGTGATTGAGGTTCTTATTGTTTTCTCAATTGTATCGCCATAGAACACGCCTCAATAAATATTTAATATGTTATTAGTAGTGGTCGTATCTTGTACATGCAAAAACTGTATGTCACTGGACCAGAAAATATATTTTACAGATAGATCGGTGACAGAGCGTATATAAGTTAAGTATTGTATTTTTTTTGTCATATCGAGGCTACGAGCGATCGCCGAAACTGAGGCTAAAGTAAGGGGAAAAACGGACATTAATTTTGACTAAAAGATGCACGATACTATTAAAATACAACATTTTGACTTGTTCGTAACGAATTTCCTCTTTTTCTCCATCGATGTCCGTATGTCATCTGTAAAGTGTCCGTTCATTAAGCGGCCAGCCGCAGGTTCGATCTAAACAATATTATTATTGTGATCGCTGTCATTTAATAAAGAAATAACATGGCATTTGGGCCCGGGGATATGTGCTCTTCTTTTTTGGTGGTTGTGTGCAAGAACCCATGAAACTATATTAACCTTATGAAATGAAATAAAATCTATTATTTACCGACACACGCGTCTTTCATAGTCAACATTTGAGGAAATAAAATCAATATTTTTATGTTCCTGTTAAATTATACCACAAAATATATGTGATAAAAATATATATTTGCTCAATTTATTATACAACTGCACATAATACAATCAATAATTATAAAATAAATAGTTTTATTATAATATTATACACATTTAAAACGTCACCATTATCATCATGCGAATACAAATATTTGAAATTTACATCACCATTGGTAAAATGTGTTTATTTTTATGTTTTGTGGCTAATAATGTAAAAAAAAATTTCACGTCAGTTATAACTTAAATTAATTGAAATGTATAAAAAAGAAAGTCTCCCATTCCAGTCCAGTATAATCTTCGAAGACTATATTATCTTCAAAAACAGGAAATATACTCCCACTAGCAAAATACTGAGAAGCAATAAATATAGGAAATACCCGTGCCGACATATGTTAGATTTTTTTTAGTAAAATGTTTAGAAAATTAATTTTTTTAGTTGCAAATCGCATTCTGGTCGGAGTTGGGTAATAGATTTTCATTGAACCTACACATTATAATGTTTAACAATTAACTATTTATGTTCAGCTTTACAAAATGCACGTGAAAAATACACGTCATTACGGAGTAGACACTATGTCGCCGCCCTGTCAAACATTTCACAATCACTGAACCATACGATATTTTCATGTTTCATTGAAAGTAATGTTTCAAGAGGCCATCATGTTTCTCCATAAACTTGTACGGTTTACCAGCCACTGCCAGATAACTAAAATTACTTAATTTCAACTCTGGGCAATTCATTTTTCCTCTGAACCGTTCTCCGTTATAGATGTCTGCAACCGAGAGTACACTACCACCACTTTTCTCATTACCACTAACATTTCATCAAGTATGCCTATAATATAACTTAGCCATGGTACAAAGTTATTGTAAGATCATCGCTCATCACTCATCGTTTCATATCACAGTGTATTGTAAAGATAGGTAGTATTAAAATTAAATTTTGTAATTAATTATTAACATCAATAACAAACGAGTATTCATAATATTCATACAAGCGTAATATAATATACTTCAGTATAAGTAAGTGAATTACAAGACGTAACCTATATTTACTAATTATTATCGTGGTTGCATTTACAGTATATTATGTTAAAATTAAAAAAAAACAAAAAAAAGTTTAGCGTGCATTCATGTGTGTAATATAAACACTAAACAGAAACTATTAGAATGATCTTTTGATCAGTTCGAATTCAAAGATGAACATCAATCAACTGATCAAGTCATAATTATTGTATGTCTAAAATATATTACAATATGCGTAATATGAATATTACGATGTGTCAAGCAATTATCATAATCAGTATTTGGAGTTACTTAATTTTGAACATTTTTTTATTATTATTATTTTTATTATTTGCCATTTAGTACGAATAATGTTTCTTAAATCATGATTAATCTTTAACTGAAAATTAAAATAAAAACAAATTATGTACGTTTTGTTACTACCACATATTATTAATTTTTCATATACTATTGTTGAACATTATTTAAATTTAACCTTTGATTATTCTTGTGTATTATCTAAAAATGCACAATTTCAATTCTATTTTATTTATGTTTTAGTTTACGTTATTATGAAATTTTCGGTATTTAATGACAAAAATCAAGAATATAATAAATTAAATCACAAATCATTTCAAAATTACGAACTTGATTAACTGTATTTCAGTGCTGTCAAGAACATAATAAACAAAATATGACATAATTATCTGTGATTAGAAATAATGACCAAAATATAGTAAATATATTATATTAGATTCTATTCGGAGTAAGGATCTATGATTTTATACTAACTTGTGTATTTTCGCCCACAGTAAAATCTTTTCGTGCACTTACCTAGTACTAGAAGCTCAGAAAGTTTAATACTTTGTATCAATAGATGGAAAATTCAACACATATGATAGATATTTTAGAAAATAGATTTTTTTAATTATGAACAGTAAATTTTACTAAGTAAATCTTTTGAATATCTCTAAAACAAGTAATGCATGTATATAAACAAGTTAAATAAATTATTTATAAAAAATAATATTATTTTCTTATACAGATTAATAATCTTTTATAATTACTTGATTATTTAACTGAAAATTATTTTAGGGCATTATTCCCATTAGAATAAATATTTGTAGTGATGATATTATTGAAAAAAAAAATGTTGACCATGTTTGAAACACTGAATATGGTGTTCGAATTTAAAATTATGTATTATATAATATTATAAATATATATATATATATATATATATATATATATTATAAAAAAAATATTATTTTATTATATTTTATTAGTCCTAAGGACTTAAAATCTATTTATTTTTATTTCTATAATTAGTACTAAAATACGTACCAATCTAAACAATTTATTTATCGAACATGGGTTTTTTTTGAATTTTATTGCGACTTATAAAGATATTATGGTAAATTATGCAATTTAACTATCCTAGAAAAACATCTGCATTAAATTTCCATTTGAAAATTCCATAATATGTATTTTATAAGACATTTTTATTACCTAATAAAGTGCTTTATTTTAATAAAACACATCAATATAAAATCAATAGTATTTTCTTTATGTTTAAAATCTTAAAAATTAAATATCATTATAGAGATAGTCTAAAGTAATTTAAAGTAGTCCCAAATTCATGAAATGAAAAAAAAAGATTTTAATAATATTATTATTATTTTATTCTAAGTTAAATACTCTAACATTATTCGTATCCATGTGTCTAAATATTCAATGAGCGAATTCAAAGTATCCCGAGAAGATCTTTTTATTGAGTACTAAATTACTAAGTATTTCTAATTTTATATTCGTTGTACGTAAAAGATTATAATATTGTACAAAGTATATTAAAACAATAATTATCATTTAGGTGGCCTTATAACATAATAAGTGGTCTTGGATAAGTCTTTTCTTTCATCAAACAATTTATTTAGCTGAAGTTTCTACAACGTCAATTTTTATTGCAATAAATAATTACGTACGCTTAACCAATAATATTTATTAACTAAAAAAAAAAGTATAGAACACATTTTATTAAAGTTAAATTGTATTATTTAATTAATGATTATAAAACGTGTTTGATTTTAGATTTTTTCTTAAAAACAAAAATGTAATTTCACTCAATTTATTTAAGTGATACTTTACCTATAAGTAGTTCAAAATCTGTTTATCGGTTCTTAATTTAATTTTAAATTGTGTTGATAACTATCATTACGTGTATTATTTAAATAAAAATAAAATAAGTTCACGAAAAACAAATTTAAAATTGTAAATTTGATAATAATATATTATTATTTATAACACAATAATTGTACATAGTTTAATATTCAGACATTAAACATACATTGTATTTACCTATATAATTATTTGTGATTCACTGTTTATATAACTATTAATATAAATATAAAAAAAAAACGAGTTGCACATTTTGTTATTTTATTAAAAATTATTAATTAAGTGTATAAAATATATTTACACATATTTTAAACTGTTATTACGAGCAACGAAAACTTAATTGTTATTTATTCTAATAACTATGTAATGTATATTATACTCTCTATAATTACTTTAGTATATTTTTCACATTGTTTATATATATATGAGTGTGTGTGTTAAATACGCTTATGAATTATCGTCGAAATATCGCTGTGTATAATTATATTCAAATCTCCTAGTGTGTTAAAAAATATAGTAATAATAATAATAATTCAAATTTAACTATAACGCGAAGGATTACAGCATTCATAAAAATTAATGTCTATGTTCACAAAAAATAAAAAAAAAATTCATTTAACATATGAATTTATATAATGCATATTCACGTTTTGAAGATCAAACATAAACCTTTAAATGCATTTGAAACACATTTTTTTTTTCTATTCCAACAAAAAAGAAAATTATTACCTGAGCAACATGGATTGTCCTCTAGATTTTTCAGAAGGGAGGGGGACACTTTTATTTGACAAGCTTTTAACACTGTTGTGTGTTTCTCATTCACTACCACTACTGCCAGCTTAAACAGATTTCGCCAAGTACCGAGGACGTTCGATTTGCGAAATTATTATTTTCCCTAAACCCACAACCATCGATCGACGTCAACGATCGTATTAATAAATAATTTGATTGCGTATATCTCTATACAATACTGTCTTACTCGATTTAACAATTATACAATACAAATACAACAATAATGGAATTTCATAATCTTAACATGTTATAATATTAATACGTACGTAAGAGAAAATAATAATGATAATAAATGTCTAATATATTTTTTATATTTATTTATTTATTTATTTGTTTTATTTCCGTCACGTCTATCGCGATGTTATTTCCGATTTGACTATACAACACGAGATATTCACGATAGGCATCCGGTAATACGACCGACGGCGACTATACTGCAGCGTGGTCGTTGTGAACGTTTCTAGAATACCGCCAAATCGCCAGCGCCGGCGCCAGTTCTGCAACGCACACCCCTTCCGTGCGTGTATCCACACGACGACCCGACCGCTTAGTGCTGTGCCTTTTTTTTTGCTCCCTTCAATTATTCCTCCCTATCTTTTTCTCTATCTCTATCTCTCTCTCTTGCTCTTCTTCTATTATTTTTCGGCAAAATTTCACGGGGATTACACGGCTGTTTTGACATTTAAACGGTGTTGTTGTGAAGAGAGGAGAGATAGATAGCGAGATAAAACCGAATGTAATGGATACTGCCGACCGTGTGGATATAAAGCATCGCAACAGGTGAAATAGAGATCGTTTTCTTCAAAACCCGTGCTCAATAATTATTCGAAATTGAATACCAAAACTGTAGCAGCGCTCTACGATTTCGAGCTGCGCTGTTTCGCACTCGACACCGAAAACGACTAAACAAAAACGTGTTTTACTCTAGAATTACCGACAACATCACTGAAATCCATGTGTTAATTTCAATTGAAAAATTCAGGAACTATTGCATACGAAAAACAATTCTGGTCGATCACGATAAGTAGTTTTCGAATACTATGATCAGCTTTTTTTTTTTTTTTTTTTTAATAATCTTATACATAAAATAATAATAACATATTATAAAAAACCTTTAGATATAATATATCATTATTCATTATTATTATTTTTTTTTATCAAAAACCATGAAAATGAACTAAAAAGAAATAAAATAAAAAGTCAACCATTTTGATAGGTTACTTTAATGTAACCAAACAAATATTATATTATATTATATTAATATTTATAATATTATAATTTTTACAAATTTTTGTATATTATTTTAAAAAGTACTGAGCACTTGCATCAATGACCTCAGAAAAATGCTAATAAGATAAAATATTCTAACAACTTTATCAATGCTGACAAATAGAATATATATATATTTTTTTTTAATACAAAATGTATTTACAAAAATTAAAATAAAAATTAAAAAAAACTAAATTCACATTGTTTCAAAATTAATATATTTATCTCACATATCACTCTACATCGATCGTAGAAAATCGTGACAACCTATAAGCTCACTAATTTGAAAATTGTTTAGTTAATCTAATGCAAGATAGTCTCATCATTGCAAGGATAAAAAATTAATAGGAAACTTAAAAGTTGATAATTTTTAGTAGATTTTGACTTAGTGTAAATATACATATACAATTTGACTGAAATTGACTGAATTTGTTAATATGTTTATTTATAAAAGTAATTTATTTTATTAATTATAATATAATTATATTCGTTTCAATTTTTAGAATGTGAAATAATTTGAGTTAAAATAAAAATTAAAAATGGTTTAATTAAAAAATATTTTACCAGAATTTTTTTAGTTATAAATTTTAGTTTCGACGTATGATGGGTTATTAGCTTTTCTAAGAAATTATTATTGCAAGATTAAAATGGAAATACAATTTCACAGCAATTAAATAAGAAAGTATATTAATTATTAATATTAAAAATTGAATTACATAATATAAAAGTAAAATACATTTAAAATGTTTGTAAACAATATTTATTTTCAAAATAAATTAAAAAACATATTAAGTTTGTTCATTTATAGTACATACACAGTAGTTTATACAAATTGTTTGAGGATTTCTAAATAGTTGTTAAATATGTAAAAAGACTGTATAATAACAAAAAAAAAGACCAAAATAATGTGTTATAATTTTTTTAATTTTTTTTTTTTTTTTGTTTGAAGAAATAAATATTTTGATGTATTTTATTCGAATGTTTTTATTGTATTCGATTGATGTATGTGTTTTTCAAAAAAATAATTTTTACCTAATTATCTTTCCGACTGAAAGGATATTTAGCTACCTACCTATCACATGAGTATAAAACAAAGTAATATGTATTTATCTATGGTTTATGAAAACATAATAGATAGCATGTTGATGTCCAGATTGCAATTAAAAACAATAATTATATTTTACAATGTATAAAAAAGTTTGAAGTCCATATCTTAAAAAAAAAAATTGAAAAATATAATGTATACCAAATTAAAGCACAAAGTTAATATGTATATAAATATATCGAACATGACGTATAAAGTTAACATCAACATAATTTAAATTAATATTACAAAATTGTATTACTTTTTTATATCGTTTTACAAATAATTACAATTTACAAAATAAATAATTTGTTTTTGCGTTTCTGTTACATTGCTTAAAATGTTTTAAACTTGATTATGAATTTAACTATTACTTAAAAATATATTAAAGTTGCTTATAAATTTTCACGTTCTTTTATAAATTGCTATTGGTTATCTTAAACGTTTAAAGTTTTCATAGTTTAAGTGTTCTCGTTTTGAAAACTTTTTCATAACTCAAGTTATTTTTCATCGTGTCATTCTCCTTGTCAACCATAAGAATAAATAATATTATTTTTACACACTTCGATAAGTTTATTGTTAAAAAAATTGTTTGTGATGAATTATTGAAATATAATATTGGTTATGCTATTTTATAAAAGTCTTAAGAATATAATTAAAAACATATTCTGTCGATATAATATACGTATTACGTATATATTATATTTTTTTAATAATAAATAATATCACCTCTGAGTTTTATAATTTTATTTATTTCTCATATAATTTTATTAAAATACTCACAATAAATATAGGTATGTATAAATCGTTGTAGTCATTGTTGTGAACGTTTATCACATGTCAAGTATTTATCTTTTTGTTGACTTTGTCATGTATGAAGCATTTTTTATAGACTCTCAGCTGTTTCTTAAGCATTTATAAGTTCCCTGACAATCAGGCGTATGCTGTTTATTCGCTCAGTCTCAAGACGACGGATTGCTATGCATACAATAGCGCCTGGTTGCTGCTGTAAACGTCAGAATAACAGGTGTAACGTTTTTGTGAATGAGTATTCCAAAGTTCTGTAACTTACAGTGGAATATATTATAAACTCGACCAAAAACTCTCACTAAAAATATTTCCAGCATTTTTACTCGCCCGTCTGGTGTCACCAATCTCAAGTTATAAAACAACCGTCTTATATTTATATTCATCTTATTCGTTACAGTTTTGAAAAAAAATTCTTTCATTAAAATGTATTAATTCAGACATCTATCTTTCCCTCTCATTACTACTTCTTTGTCGATTTCGCGTCTCCATCTGTCTTATTCTTTTATTTTTAGTTGACCAAAAATAATCTAATAATTTGTAAGATTATTGTAGTATAATGTAAAAGTGTACACAGATATTTATTTTGTACGAGTTATTTTATACACGCTGTATTATCTGATATTACCCGATGATTTAGAAAACCGAGGTTGGCAATCAATTTGCGGTAAATAGTTATAATAGTAACTTTATTTCTTAGGTGAGCCAATAGCAATTAAAAATAAACGAATATATGGTTTAATTTAAAAATTGTTAATACATAGTAAAACCAACTCATAAAAACTAGTTCAATTTATAAGGAAATAATAATATTATAAATCTCAGAGGTGCTAATAACGGGCTTTTTCCTTAATTAAGATATTTCTTCATTGTAATATTATTAGTATAGTATCTTTTTAAATTATGTTAAAAAAAAAAAAAAAAATTATAAAAGTGACTTATCACAATATAATTATGTTATTACCAAAAAATTCAAATTAACATAAACATATAAACATATATTTATTTAAACAACAAACAAAACGTAGTAATGTAGGATTATAAAATAAAATACAATTTTTAAATCAAGTATATTTAATTTTATAATAACCTATGAAAAAACGTACTATGAATAAACAAATAAATATTTATAAATAATCATGTTTCATACGAATTTATTTCAATGTGTGCGTATACTAATCTGTGTTACACTAGACTTTAATAATAAATTAATGAAAGTAATAATTATGTTTTATTTTTTACTCATCTTTTCACTATTTTTCTTTAGAACGCAGTTATAATAATTATTATTGAAAAACGTGTTTTCGAATTCTATTTATAGTCCATTTTATTTTTTTTCTCTTTAATGCATTTGTTTGAAATTTGTTCTATACATATTTTCAAAAAAGCTTGTAAGTATGTGTCCAAAAAGAAATGACCGACATCGGTAATAAAATAAAGGTTTTTTTTTATGTTTTTCACATTGTCGTAAAATTCTAATAGCCAATGAATACTAATGTAAAACATAACTTTTAAAGTTATAATTTTCTTTTAAATAACACACACACACATATTATATATATATTGTATAGGTTTTTGATTTCGACCTGAGTACAACCTATACTTACGATCACCTATTTTTAAAGCACTCACGCAAACATGTTATCACATATCATAAATTTGTTTCACTTACATTTTATACGGTTTTTACACATGTTTATCTGACCATAAACCATTGTGTTTTTCTACTACGCATTAAAGTGTTTGAAAATAGACAGAAGAAAATATTAATATGGTAATATATTTTGATCAACCATAAACCGTGTGACGTGTAATCAAAAATTATGTTTGATTCCTAATAAATGTATAATTTCTCGTCATAAAAAATAATGCATGTTATAAAATCATAATAAATATTTGTGACTGTTGAAACATATTTCACCGTACATTTTGTATTATGCTATATGTCAATAAATATACACTTATCGTCTGGGAGCGTTTTCGAATTGTGTTGTTTATAACTTAGGGTATTTTTTGATATGTGTTTGGTGGTAATAATGGTAGTGAAATAACCCGGGATAATCATTATTTATTTATATATATATATATATATTATACATCATATTTTACTTTTACTCTTGAATACGATATTATAACCTGCATAATCAAAACTACACACACTGATAAATTGAAATGTAAATCGATTCATTATATTGTTGTATAGATAAAAAGTCATTATATTTTATTTTTTTTTTTTTAAATAAAAAATATATTTTTAATGGAATTTAAATTCATATTAGTGTTAGTGCATTATTAAAAACTGTTAAAGAAAAATAAATACGAAATGTTAATTAGAAAAATTTAATCCGTGATTTAAACAAACAATAAATAAATGATCAAAACAATGGCTGTTGTTTTATGTTTTTATCACAATAATCAAAAAAACATATTGAACTTTTTATTGCCATTTTCCACTGACAGTTTACGGTTTAAAGTGTTATTTTAATGATTATAATTGGCTAATTTTAAATGTAATGTATAACAAGTTAAATTTACAATATACATTATACCAGAATACGTTTTAGTTGCATGCATTTATTTTTAACTTCTATACAAAAAAAACCTATTACTGAAAATAATATAAAATCGATTAAAGCGCTTATATGAAATTTGGAACTTATAACTATTCTTAAATTGTATTTAAATTTATTTAATTGTTATCTTTTAATCGATATTATTATTGATCGTAAAATGTATCCTAATTATGTAAAAATATTTAGTTTAGTAGAGGAATAGGTAACAGTGTGTAATTACATCTTGAATTGATATTAATGGCACTATGCACCTTTGACTTAGTGGAAAACGAGCAACGATAAATGTAAGTGTAAATGTATAAATTATAATTATTTAGTATACAATTTCAATAATACAAAATTTATACGTATACAAATTAAATATAATTTCAATGTAATCAACTTGTATAGAAATTTAGAAAATTCAATCCTGTATATGCACTATATTTATATGTATTATATAAACATTAATTATTTTATTATATACAACTTAAATCTAAATCATATTTTACTATTAATGTTGTTACAATAATATTTAATAAATAAAAATAAAAATATTTTAGTTTAGATTTTTATTTATGTAAATAGTATGTAAGTACCTATTTAATTATTTTTTATTATGCAAAGTAAATTTTTTTTTAGAATAATTTTTTTTTCAAATAAACTATTTTAATACTGTTACATTTGAAATACTTACCGAGTAGGTATTCCAATATCTATGTTTAAATTATTTAACAATAGTTATTAGTAACTCTTATAAGTATAATAATTTGTAATATATTAGTCCTTATAACAACAGTAGTTTATTAATTATAATTATAATACGATTATATTATTCATATAGTATTTTAATTTAAAACGTTATAATAAAAAATAAATAACATAATCTATATAGTATCAAAATCGATGAGGTGCTTATATTTTTATTTATATTTAATAACAACTTTTATTGAAAAAGGATAGTCACTATAAAATGTTAACTATCACTATTATATCAACGTACATTTTTTTATTATTATAAAAAATAAGTAAATACGAGTACATCATACAACGTTCCAGAAATAAAGCTTAGTATGGTAAAAAAAAAAAATTGATCTTAAAATAACAACATTTTAATTTTCAGTTTATGGACTGTATTAATATAAAATCTATATCATGAGAAAAAAAATGATAGCTATTGTAAATAAAATATTAGTGTTTAATATTTATTAAATATATTCGGGAACATTAAACTATAAAAATTAGAAAATAAAAAAATTTAAAACAGGAGCTTTATCGTAATTATTATAAAAAATTATGAATTCTTAAACATTCGTGTTATCCTTAAATTATAAATGTTTAATTAGTAACAAAGATTAATAAAATTATAAAAGTATATTCTATTTTATGTTAATACAACAGTCATATTTATGTTTTAGCTACTGTAAACACGCTATAAAATGTTGCTTGTTGATTTTAATTGCTCAGATATTCTAATGACTATAGACAAAATAAATATTGAACTAAATATTACTAGTTTAAGGTAAGCATATTGAATTATGGATTTTTTATTATTGTATATAATATAATATACTTAAGTAGAAAAATTGAGATAAGACAAATAAAAACTATACTATTATTAAAAACTTGAATATAGTTTATTTAAGAATATAATATAATATGTTTAATTTCAATAGAAATATATTATTACTAATAAGTTTTGTATATTATACTAAGGGAAAAATATATTTTCAAAACTAAAATTTAATTTCTATATTGACGTATTATATTTAATGAAGTTAATGATGTTGAAAATATCATATTACCCATAATTCATAATATAATGGCCATAACTGATTTATATATTATTTATAATAGTTAAAGATTAAAATAATTAATTACAATACTTTAACAATTGAAAATTAATTCTATAAGGAGGCATTATTTTATCCATTATTATTTTAACAATTCATAATATACAAAAATAAATTTTTAAAATACTGATAAAAATTACAATCATACACACCAAAACCCAAAACAAATTCAATTCTATTTTAATAATACTTTGTCAACCGTTCAATTATTATTTGTAAATATGAGCCAATAAATTTTTAATTAATTAAAACGAAATTGGGGTGGTGAAATAAAATAATATGCATTTTATGTATTTATTAATTTCGTGGCTATTGAATATGACAAATCTTTTGTTTGAAACATCTAAAATAGTTTTAAACTAATATCATATTAACCCAACTACTACCTAAATTTGTTTTGAACATTTGAAATGTTCTTTAGTCATGTTTATAAAACGTCTAGACTACTAAATATTCATAACTGTTATAAGATTTTTTACTTATGAATTATTAACAACATCATAAGTCAATAATACGACAATATGAGTTATTTTTATTTAATAATAATAACACAGAACTTCAAATAGTAATAATAGAAAAGTAAATATATTACATACGTTATTTTTAAAATGTACTGAAAAAAAATCAATTTTACATAATATATTATTAATAAATTTGTACAAAGAAAAATGTTCATACACATTTTCATTCATATTAATAATAATTGCACTTTATTTATCCATTTAATGTTGACAAATGTAATCGTTTTCATGTAGTTTTTTTGTTAACAAAACAAGACATTTTTATCTAGAATTTTGAAATTGTTACTTAAACATTTTTAGTAATTATCTATTATGTTATAATCTAAATGTCTTAAATATCATGGTTTGTTGGTATTCAATTTGTGTATTATGTATTTTGTTCACGTTGAACCTAAATTTCAGCTAAAATTATTATTCTAAAATCTAAATGTTTAAAATTGAGTTGTTACAATAATAATTTTAATTTTTTTTTTCATCCCATTGTTATTATAATGATTTATTTTTCTAAGTGTTGATATAGTCTATTGATTTGATATAAGTACCTTATAAGCAGTTATATTTACGATAAAAAAAATCGTTAATTTAAGTTACAAAATATATTTACGGTTAGGTACGCATAATATTTGATAGGTATCTAAAAATTATTTTGGCCATTATGCTTGAATACAATTGTGATATGTATATAGTTTTATGACAATATTAAAATACGCCAATGGCTATATAAATATAAATATATAACGTAAAGGATTTACTGTATAACACGTATACAGAAGTGAATTTGGATTATTTATTATTGTATTTTATATCTGAGTTCACTAAATGTATCTCAGCATTTTTGATACTTTGTCGATCAACTATTTAATAGTGATTGTCAATCATTCGATCGCAATCGACTGGTTGATTTTTCTAGAAAAATACGTCAATTGTAATAAAAATTAATTTTATCATTATCGGTCGATCGTGTAGACCAATAAACAATAAATGATCATTTTGAAATTGTTAATGATCCAACAAACCACATAAATATAATTGAAAATGTACGCTCCAATTTTAAAAGAAAATTTAACGACTAAAAAAAACTTGAACTAGTTGTGCAGTTTATATAAAATCCTTTTTTTTTGGGGGGGGGGGGGGGTGTTGAGGCCAGAGAGAATTAAATCGAGAATGTTTTCGATTTAACTTGATATAGTGGGTCAACATTTTTGAAAATAAAATGAAATACATACTTAAAAAACAAATGAAATATTTGTGTTATTTAAAGGAAAAGTCATTCAACGTACATTAAAAATGTCTTATAAGAACTCAAAATAATTATGGTGAAATAAAAATATTTTAACAAAATATATCATATTATATTATGAAGTAACATTACAACGATAATTAATTAATGATTATGAATGTAAAGACAGAAGGTAAACTAACTACCTATTCTTTCTGTGACGTCTATAATGGTATTATTTGATTAATTATTTTGGCTATCAGGGATTTTCTTATCGTGTCTATCTGTGAGAAAACATCAAAGTCAAATCAACTTCACCCTACCGATTTAAATAATTAAGTTTTATGATAATTTTAGATCTTGTTTTGGACTTATTAATTTGGACTTGAATAATAATTTTATTATAAGCTCATATACAATATCTACTCTTCTTATTCACATTGTATTATTTTCTACTTTTCCTGTAAAATTACGAGTATATAGAACTTACTTAACTATTTTAATTTAATTTATGGTAATTAACAACACTTTGAAAATTATAAATATGTTTGATATAATATTAAAACAGTTACTACTTATGATGTTAATCAATCATTCTCACAAAAAAATCTATTGTTGACCTACGTATTTTATTGGTCAGTTTTAGATTATCATAAATTTACAACGTTTAATGCTGTATTTCCAACATTAAAAGTGGGGTCAAAGATGTTATGCAGTGATTTTATTATTATAAGGCTTATAATAAATTATTAATATATATATATATATAATTGGCAATTTATCGTGTTCAATTGAGTGTAAAGCAATGAAAAGATTAATATTAAGTTATTCATATAGCTGTGTATCTCGTCAAAGAATAAATAATAATAATTACTGTCTTGTCATTATTGTGAAGCTGTTATAATAGTTCACGAAAATAAATTATATTAAAATAAAACTGTTGTAATATGCATGACATTATTCAATAACTAATTGAACTAAGCGATGTAGAAGAAATTACAAAGTTGTGATATTACATTTTACATGATATTTTAATATTCGATAAAATATAAACAGTTTATTTCAAAAATGATTTATGCATTACAAACTAGAGCCATTAATACTATTTAATGCAAAAGTAAATACCGATGGTGTGTATTAACCCGTATATTATTGAATTTACTTTTTAAATAATACTAATCAAATATAATATAATATGTTAATACTTGATTTAAGTAAACGCCTAGAAAGGGCATTTATTATTTTTGTTTTTAGTGTAGTTTAGGGATGCCATACATAGAAATCTCTGTTTTTATTTCCTACAATATCTGAATAAACATCTACATTTTGACTTTATTTGGCATATATAACGGTGTCGGACAATGGCACCAATAGTCGTTCTATAAATTATAATGTTGACTTGTTTTCTACAAAACGAGTCAGGTTATGTTAGGTCAAGGTTTATGGAATAAGAATAAATAACCACAAATCAAATCATCCGTCGGAGTATCAAAAAAGTGTAGAGCCAAAAGAGGAAAATCGTCGTAAGTGAATTCCAATAGATAAAGTGATGGTTAAGTGAGACTGAGTGTACGAAGAAATTAATAATGGGCTTTATTTGGTAGTTGAATTAGACATTAAAAGTGCCAATGACTTTTCATTTAACGCAAGTCTTAACTAGCTACAGATACTTCCAGAACTATCTTGACAGTGCTTCATGAGAACAGGTGAGGTATGTCTGTTCTAAAAATAACTAATAAAAAGTACTTTGATTGGTCTGAGAAGTTAACAGTCGTCTATCCCAGGAATCATAACAGAACGGATTCATTCTTTCTTTCGTTTTTCTTTCGTTATTATAAGCAACTCGTCCTATATTTACTGTATTATAATACATTGTTAGTATACTATAAACTATGCATTTATTATACCTACTTAAATTCTAACAACCACGTGTTTTTATGTATATTTTAAAAAATAATGTAGTTACTGTACAATAGGCGGTACAATTGGAAAAAAAAATTAATAGTTCCAATGTCTGTAAACTATAATACCAAGGAAAAAAATTGTAAAGAAGAGCTATTTTTATATCCTAAATATAAGTTCTTGCTTAAACAATATGATTTGATTTTATTATTACTATATTTTTTTGTTATTAATTAGTAAGTTTATAGAATAACATTTCATCCAAGATTCCTTTTAAACTTAAGAAGTAATCCCGTTAAACATAGTTTTAAGTTTTCGTGTCCTTATTACTTTATAAAATATGATGATCTCACATTTATTATTAATATGTTTTGAACTCTAAGAGTTTAATATTTTAAAATGTCTTCAGATTTATGAATAGTGTGTACATGTGAATAGTTTTAAATAGTTTTGCAAGCTAGGTGTCTTTTTGTGATCACGCTATTGTAATCATCAAGCAGTATTTTTAAATATGCTCATATAAATCTACTCAATTGCTGAATATCAAATATTATATTTCCTTTCAGCCAATTCAACAAAAGGGTAATTTTTTATCGTATAGTTTTTTATAATGATTTTATTATTTTATTATAAAAAAATATTTATAACTTTTATTTAATAATATTATGTTTTATATTTACCATTTTTTTAGCCTTATCTAAAAAGACAATTTTTTGATTAATGTTTTTGCATGATTGTTTGACGGTATGGTATGTGTACACTTTAAATATAAGGCATATAAAGTATCATGTATCCCCTTAAATACTTAAAGATAAAAAAATCTGAAATTGTGATTACACAATTAGAACATTATGATAATATAACATTATAACATTGCTATTTCTAAATTTTTTATTAAGTTCAATGTGTGTATATAATCAATTTTATGTTTCTCATATCGATGAAACGTAGCCAAGTGGTAGATTCAAATTTCGGTAGGACAGAGTGACAAAACCTTGCATAAAACTTAAGTATGGATATTAATCACATGAAGACAATTTTCGAAGTGTCTTAATCTTCTTATGCCCTTGTGAACATATCGCTTACACGATTTAACACGCTACACGTAATTCGTAAACAATTAACGAAGAAACTATATGACAATAATTATTATAATATTGCTACAAGTTATTTTACATGGTGACCATTTTTTTAGTTAACCGAAATTGGAGTATTTTAAAGTTATATTATTATGAATTTGTGAAAGTTAAGTAGAACTAAATATTCAGTGGATTACAAAAATACAGCCATACTGTTTATTTGCGTAATACGATAATATATGTTGCTATATATCGGATGTGCTGTGGTACTTATTGTATTTATTTATTTATTTATAAATGTTTAAAAGTGAGAGATATTACTGTTATTAAAGTGTTTATTGGTGTACAAAACTGACGTCGATGTCAAGTTAAACAGAAAGGAAATGTTGTTTATTGTATAAATTCATTTTTTAATATATTTAAAACGTCATTTTTCCGAAAATGGGTTAATATTTCAAGACTTTTTTTTACGAATTATGATTTTATGAGTGGGTAGTAACACTTTTTTTTATTCTTAACAGTGGCATTCCAAATATAGATTTTATTTTTAATAATTATGTAAATACTTTTTGATTCAATGGTAGTATTCAATTATGATTTTTTACTAACTTCAAACTCTAAATAAAAACTAAACAAATTACGAAAATAATCGCTCTTGGTTATTTTATACTGTTTAGTAGCATAATGCTTAGTATAAATTTCTACTTTAATCTTATTGTTTGATGTTTTAATAAGTTACTTTTTTTTCTAAAGAAATATATTTAATTCATTCAAAATTCTTAATCCTACGTATTGTATACCTACGTATTATTTACTTTGTTGGAAATAAATTCATGAATATGCTAAGTTTTACGAGAAAAAAGATTTTCCACGTTATCGTATTTTGTTTGATTAATTCTTAATGTTGTGGTAAGAAAAAAATGTTTTCGTTAATACAAACAAAATTGATACTTATGAAATTATTATAATTATTATTAATAGGTACTGCTTAGATAACTAAAAGGAAATAAAACATTAAAATTTTTTTTTTTCTGTAATAAAGAAAATATAATGAGTAGTGACTAGTGAGCAACTTAAATCAGTGTTTAAATACATTTGAACTTTAATAAGTATGGTTTTTCTGTTGGAATTTTGTTTACGAGAAGGTTACGAGCAAAATAAAATCAGCACAATCACTTTTTTCTAATACGTTAACGTTGCGCGACACTTTCCGAAATCGCCAACGACATTACGACAACAATTGAACCGAAAATTGGATACACCACCGCAGACTGAAAGACTGTAAGGCTACCATCTTCTGATACTAAACTGACCGGCGACCGATCAAAACCAAACCCTGATTAAACATTTGTGAAACCGTTAAGCCCTTAAGAACTTGTAAAAGTTATTCTAAAAAAATCATGTTAACTTAAAGTATACATAAAATTTCTGAATATAAAAGTTTAAATAAATATATAGTTTAAACATAAAAATCGTGTTTAAAAATCATCCCTTATTATCATAGTTTATATGGAAACCAGACGAGTATTAAATTATGATCGTAGTAAAAAAGGGGAGGAGATTATCATGGTTATCATTTTCTTATATTGGCGAAGGTATTTGCGTTAAGAATCTCGAAAATTCTTATAATCTTGTCGGAAAACTTTTTTTTTATTAATCTTGTTATTATGCAACGATCAGTGAACTGAAAAACACTGTTTTCTGAGTGGTGTGATCGTGTTATTTGATAATAATATTTGTTTATTTTCCTTTATTAAGTTTATTTTTCCTGTATTATAAAGTTATAAAACAATGTTTGCACTTAACGAAATGAATTATGATACAATTAAAATGCAATAATTTACATTACATGAAATAAAATATATCGTAAACAAGTTGATACAAATATACAAAATAAAAAACTAAAAACAAATTTAGTATTATTCATAAAACGATGATAGGTACTTGACCCATATCAAATAATAATTAAGTTAAATGATTCAAATACTCGAATAATGGGTACCTATTTTTTTTATGGTTAAATTAGTAGAAAAATTTATTTTTTTTTAACATTCAACCGTGAATTTTTATTATGAAACTTAATTTCATTTAAGTAATATATATTATGAGACAATATTATTATGGAACTGTATTATTTATCTTTTATAATATATATTAACGAACTTTTATAATTACACCTATTCTATAAATTAAATTAAATGTCATAGAAATATACTGATGGATAAATCTCTTTGTATCTTGAACATTTCATCGAGATAATGACAATTAAACTGACATAAGTATTGTTTGAATATGTACGGAAATATTTCAGTTCTGAAGGTCATAAATATGACTAATGAGTACACATTTTAATAAAGTGTATTATTTTATAAGAATAACAAAATAAATAAACAATAATAAATTTGAGCAGTAGGTTAGGTTAGGTTAGGTTAGGTTTATGATAAACGAATATTATTGTTTAAAAAATGTAGACAATATGCATGAAACTAAATGACATCAATGCTTAAAATTATTTTGAAGACATTTATTTAAAATAAATGAATAAACGCTTACCGGATTTTATTTTAATTTAATAATCAATATTTTTTAATAAAATATTCATTGTTTCAAGAATATTCATTAAATAATGTTTTAAATAAAACTAGAACATAGTATTACTTATTTCTGTTTACAAAAAATAAAATAAAATTTCTCCTTATTGGTGAAATACCAGCTGGTTTATTAAAGTCGCTTAAATACTAATCGACTCTCGTATGAAAACTTTATAATAACATTTAAAAGTGTTCTGGTTAAAAAATAAGCGCTCATTGACCTGAAAGTATAATATAATTTCATAAAGGTCATAGCTTTAATTAAAACTATTATGGTGTTTAGGTATGTAGACTTTAAGCTCACATACTGTCCCTAAATAGTAAAGATTTAGATAAATAATCATAAAGGTCCTAATAATGTTTATTAATATATTACTTTAATTTTAATATGAGGTAGAATCAGTTTAGTTAGTTAAGTACATATAAAAATATTTACGAATTATGAGGATATATATTTGAAAGTATTTTCATTTTGTATTTTATTTAATAAAATTTATATTAGTTAAATATTATCAACTTTTTTATCCAAAATTTGGTTTGAAAAACTAAAAATTGAATTAAATGTAAAGCTATTTACAGTTCTATGACGGAACAACAATTTATTATTTTTTAGGTTAGGTTTTATAGGCACAATATATTATTTATATTCAAAATTAAAAAACATTTTAAAATAATATTATGTAATATTAGTACCAAACATAATGATAATATCGTAATATTTATTATTATGGAATATGTACTATGTAGTTATAAAAAACTACTGACAACTATTGATACTTTTGAAAGAAATACGATATCTTACAACTTTTAATCTTTTTTTTTTCAATAGGTTGATACAATAATATAGCTTACAAATAGATTGAATAGATTGACACGAAAAACCACAATGCAATGCTGGTCCTAGTGAAACAAGATAAGTGTCAAACACCTTTTCAATTTTTTTTATAATGGATATGTTATTTATTTTTTAAACCGTGCCTATAACAATACTTTATAAAACTAGTAAATAAAGACTGTACCATTGATCGACTATCGATATGTGGTCGTAATGCATATTATACTTGTTATATTATAATAAGTACGCAAGTATGTAAAACATATACACACACACACACACGTACATAAAATATGTTCGAATAGGGCTAATAATTCAAACCAGTTTTTGAGATAGGCTAATTGGTTATCGATGAATTAAAATAATATTATAGCGTAGGTATGATAAATATAAAGAATGAAATAAATCTTAAAAATATTATTAATGCTCGTAATTCCATTCATTTTTTTTTTAAGTTATCAAAGGTATTTAAAGAATTTAAAATCGGTAACCTTCGTTCCAGGAAGATTCAGAATGAAAAGGTAGTTCAAATTTTTGGTTTGTTGTACTGTGGGCAAGGGCACTTTCTACACGAGCATGGTAGGTATTTGACTTTGAAAAACTTTCCATAATATATATAATATACAGGTATCTAAATGTATATACATGTGTGTTTGTGAGTGTGTATTTTGTATCAACACATATGCCTATTACACATATAGTGGTGGTTTTATTGATACACGAGATGAAAAAAAAAAAAGTAAACGATATAAAGTTTGGAAAAGACTTGGAAAATCAAACGTATGTTTGTGTTCATTGTCATCGTGGTTGTGATTGCTAACGAATCGGGTATGAAAAAAAAACCAGAAAAAATTCATTGCAAATAGTCTGTGTTTGCTAAACGAATCAAACCGAATATTTCAAATCGAATAAAGACGGGCATCCGGCCAATAAATGAATTGCGTTTATAAGAATTATTTTCTATTCAACACGAGCATTTTGGTATCTACAATACTACTACTACACGTGTGTAAAATGAATGTTAAAATATATTATTTCTAACCCGATTTTGTTTGTTTTAATATTGTTTTTTATATAAACAGTAAAAATAAAAAAATATTATGCATATCATCAGATCATATCATAATATATTGTTATCTCAATAATTTTTTACTGCAATTTATTGTCGGCGAGGGTTGTGGAAGAATTCAGAAAAGACATCTACAAATATAATATAGAAATAGATAAAAATAAAAATAAAAAATAAGATCGTAAGCCAAAAAATCTATGGTACATATAAATATTTAGAACTGTAAAGTTTAAAAAAGGTTCTACAATATGCCATTGGGACATTGATTAGATGTGTTTGAATTGTGAAATATTTAAATTAAGTTTTCAAATTTGGTTTATTTGAATGGTATATACTATATAATATAATGGTCCTATTTATTAAAATGATAAAATAGTTTATTTTTAATTTACATTGTAATAATATTATCAATACACATATTTGTTTTAAAATACCTAAACAACTGTCTTATAAAACAACCATAAACTTTAAAACGATATCTAAAATCAATCATTTCCACTTATTTTTATTCATTCATAGATTATGATTTTAATTCTATATTAATGGATTTAATTTAAATTCAATATTTAACTAAAATTATATTATTGGTTTTTTATAGTTCTAGGAAAAGTATTTCGATTATGATACAGTCTTAATAAGAAAAATGGAAAAGAATTAGCTTTCATTTAAATATTTAGGTAAGTGTCTAGTAAATCAAACTTTTATGAAAAATAGAGACAACACACAGCAGTTCCATTTAAATGAAAAATGTTCTAATTATGTAAGTGAACACAGAGAAAATTACCTATTTATAAATAAACAGATTTTGTTAGTACATGCGTATTGTGTATGATAATACAATATTCATTATCTGAGTATTGATACATATTAGATATTGAAAATAAAAAAAAATGAAAAATCTTTTTCGATTTAAAAGTAAAAAAAATGAATGTTTTTGTACCATTCAAGGCCACGTGGACAAAGAACTTTTCATATTTCTTACTTATATTAATACAATCGATCAATTTATATTCAAAATACTATATTTATACATTATGAATATACAATTTTCTCTAAAAAAATTGACGTTGACAATGCACAAACCTTATGTTTGAAATTATAAATAGTAGTGGTGTGGTTTGTCATCTATAAATAATGTTTTATCGCCAGCTTTAATTTTATTGTGTTTTTCATATTATATTGTTCTTTAATTAATGTTTAAATTAATAAATTAATTTTAAAATAGACCGATAACTTGCTAACGATTATCGTAACCCAATAAAGTGCAATTAATTCAACTTACTTGTCATTATGCTACATATTCTTTTTATTATTATTATTACCTAATCTAGATATTATATTTGATTGAATGTTTAAATAATATTAAATAAAAATACGCGTTATGTGAAAATGGCTTTATGAATTCTATAATGTTATATTATTATTTATTAAGTACTAAATTATAACTTTGTTAAAACTACGGCTGGTTAATGCGTGTTGTATTAAAATTACATATGCAATGCGCCGTGTTATAAAATAATATAATTGTATATTTTATTTTGACTGATTTCTCATACGAACTAAATAAATGTATAAATTGTAATTATATAATACGATAATAGATAAGTTATTTTTTAACTGTTTCTTTATTTCAAGTATTTAGTTATTACTTACTTTATGATATATTTTGTGATTACGCTAAAACTATGATTGCTTACCATTGAAATAAATGTTCTGAATGAACTGAATGAGTAATCGGTTATGTGTAAGTATATTTTAGAAATTAAACAGTTCGGATATTAATTAAACATTAAATTAAACTGTCAATATATTGTAAAAAAATTTAGCTTTAAGATTAATGTATATATATAAAACTAAATATAAAGAAATGTTTTTTGTAATATTTTCATTTAAGTAAATAACCACCATAAACGGGTTAAATAATGCCAAGTAAAAGTACTGCTATAATTTACCAAACTCAGTTGTTTGTTCAATATAACTATTAATTGTGATACCATAAATTTGCATGTTGACAACAACGTTTAGGTTATTCTGTTAACATGTTGAATAATATATATCTTGTTTGTCATTAAGTTTTGATACTGAAATAAAGGTTTATAATTTTTTTTTTTTTTTATCAACAATGAACTACAAAATTGCAATTGTATTCGATATTTTACTAACATCTGATTCACTACAACTATACTATTACCAGTATATAAAATAATTAAATAATTGGTGTTATATTATAGTCATTATCTTAACATCTTCTTAGATTTGTCTGATCTTTCGATCTCATTTAGATACATTATCACTTTTTCGAAAAATACACATCTTCGGTAAAAATATGCAATAAATATTTTTCTATTTAATAAAAATACTATTAAATTACAATAATAATAATAAAGCTTTTTTCCTTTAAGCACTGTTGCTTTGAGATTGTAAAGCATAAATTCTCAACGAATCAGATATTTTGGCACGTTTTCACCCTCCTGTCGACTATGGTAAACCACTTGTTACTACGATCGTACGATTTTCAGTAGATTTGGTCACGTTCGGCTTATGATTTCCACTCAAAACTGATGAGGATGTTGTTATTTAAGGACTTGTTATGATAATATAAATTGAGTATTTCGGTTTGATCGTTTGAAATTCAATTTTAATTTGCCTGCTTATCCTTTGAAATTTGTATAAAGCGCAGTCAGTGTCATCGCTGTTTCCTTGTCCATTTATTTTATAATTTATATCCATTTGAAATTGACTCACGTTCGTTCAATAGTTAATACATTATTATTTAAGAGTTGAATTAAACTATCAGATACTTGATAGACTACGAAGGAATGTTTTGATCGACATCACTGTTTCAGACAACAGTCTTCTCGAAGGATATTAATTATAATTTCTTGAGCATAATATATTCTAGAACTCATAGCAAAACTTCATCACAAAGTTTTCTAAAACTTTGAATGTAATTTAAATTGTTAAAGGAAAATTGCAGACGGTTCAACGAATAGTATAAAATGATATGATTGCTGCATAGAATATACGTACCAAAAATATTCTAAGTAACAATATGGTTTGTTTCTTATTAATATTAAAACAAATCCATAAAAGATACACAATTATTAACATCACATGATAAATTTCTTAATATAAATTAACATCATCCGTAACAGAACACCGAAAATGCACTTGGGAGTTAGATTAGATTAATTGTGTTAACATATTGATATGGATACAAATTAATAATCCATAATAAGTTAAACTAAAATAATAAGTGGTTTAAATATTGTAATGTTTTATTGTACTTATACAACTATACACTAAAATATTGATTTCTCAATTGCTATTTTACTTCAACGATTTAATGATTAAAAAGTTTGATCAATTTTTGCTAACATTTTACATTTCTATAATATAAGTACCTACTGCCATAACGTTTAATAATTTGTTCGGTTTTTGTAAAGTTTCATTACAGCTCATTAAACAATAATTATAGTGAACTGTAAAAATGGTTTTGAATAAAAAAAGTTTTAATATAAAATTTCGTTTATTTAAAGTTTTATTTTTTTATTATTAAAATATATTAGTATTGACGCTTACACTTAAAAATATAATGCAAATTTATACTAATATACACTCATACATACACACACACACACACTATTATACAAATTGTATACGTTTATATATATGTATAAAAGTTTTGGACGTTTCGAGTGATGTGTTGATGTGCTGACGTTGGGCAAGATGGATTTTATGTTAAGTAAACAAAATTAATAATTTGATTAAAAACCCCCAAACAGCTTAGAAATTCCATTTTACGAGATAAGTGTTTTTAAACAATGGAACCTCGTCCAAAATATACTTCGACTAAGTTAGCATAATTTTGATTCGTGTACTACGCTTTAAATAAACGGTCTAGAACCGTAATCGTTCCTAAATGTTTCACTGCTGTTATCGCTGTTATGGAACACTTCCGAAACACGCGACTTATATACCGACAGACAACAAGTATAATATTAACTCGCGCAGGGCTTCACGCATGTACAATGTTATTATTTTAATATTATCGTCGTGTTCGCGGTACATCGAATATCGGGATTGATGCGATTGTGAAGGGTTACTTTGTTTAGGCGTCGAGGAGGGACGAGCACTTGGAAACAGCACGATGTGTGCCGTTTATTTAATACCTGTGTACGATTATGTTAATTTACTGGTCGCATAATATTTTCATATACTCACGTCGAACGGTCCTTTGATCAGCGGCCCTGCCTGGCCAATGTATAACGTAGACGCTGAGTCGAACAACAATTCCACCGGATCCCTGACTACCATCACGGTCTGTGGTTCCAAACACCTACCGAACAACCGCACGTACTCTCTGGTCACCTTCAAACTCAGTCGGATGTATTTCCGAATTTTCCAAGGAACTGAAAACGTGGCTAAGACGTTCGACGACGATGAGTATTTGTTCACGTCCGTATACAGGAAACTCACATTCATCGCGTTGGACGACGATGGTACGACCTGCAAGCCCAGCTGCACCACCTACAAAACACAAACGTCGGTAGATTGATATATGCGTAGAAAACGATTTATGCGAAGACAATATTACTATATTTCTAGGTAAATAACCCATCAAGCGTTTTACTTAAATTGATAAAAAAAAAAAAAAATACACAATATGTATAATTTTAACATGTTAGTTTGTTTAAAATAGTTTTAATTCATGTAGACATTTAATAGTACATACTTATGATCGAAATTATACTATGAAATAATCTACTAAACATTAAATTATCACTATTATTCTCTAAGTATAAATTCAAAACAAAAACTGTAAAATTAAAATATGATAATAATAATTAATTCACTTATTTATTATTTTCTCAATTTCACATATTATATTTATATAATAATCATGACGTATTAAAATCTTTCATTATGCTATATGATTATTTTATAACCTATTTATTTATTTTAATGGTCTTAAATTCTCATTGTACTTATTTAACATTATTATTAAGATAATAATACAATTATTATTTATGCACCGAATATTTTTTTTGTTATGTGTAACGTTGTTATAGTCTTAATAAATTGCTTACAATTATTAAAATATACGCATTTCCGACATTTTTCTAGATTGTTAATTTCACGGATCATTTATTTTTTCGTTATTTTTAAATGTATTATTTTCTTCCAATCATTCTATCGAATAAATTATTTAATAAAAAAAAACTGAATATAAAATTACTGACTACTATAGCAAAAAATATTTTTATCTTTTTTATGTTTAATTTTTTAACACCCGTAGTTTTATAACGTAGTTTCTTCACGTCAAAAATATTTGGAGTGTATTATCAAAACACATTGAATAATTCAATTATGCTTATGAATGTATGAAAATATATATACAATTTGACATTTAGTTGTTTTTAATTTTGTCAAAAAAACACAAAATCTTAGTTGATAAAACATTGTAAAAGCATAGTATTTGATAATCTGCATTTGATATAAACAAAATGATTATACATTATCAATGTTAAAAATATTTAACTTAGTCTATGACATATTAAAATAAGCAACAAATATCTAATAAAAAAAATAATAACCTATATTTTGAAGTTTAAAATATAATTTAAATTAATATTTTTCAATACGCGATAAGACCATACTAATTGGAAACTAGGAACTAGTTAACTATATTCTTTTCACGTGGATAATTGTGATTAAACAGCTTTTATTGACTTACATTTAAACAATATAACATCAAATTAATTGGGAATATAGAAACTTTGAATTTTAGACAATAAAAATTAAAAATGGTTAGGAAATTATTGACATTAGTTGATATCAATGTCTGGTGAAATATTTGATAAATAATCGTGGTTATTTTAACTGATCAATACGAGAGATTGATATTAAAAACTATTAATCTTTTATACAAATAAAAAACACTGTCGATAAAGGCAATATAAACACGAATTATATATTTAAATATTACTTACAACAACAACATCTAAAGAATTGAATTCATTTGATTTTTTAATTTCATAAGTTTAAATGTTATATTTTTTTATAAAATAATAAATAACAGATTAAGTTGACCAATATTAAATTTGTGTCCAAATAATTTAAAATACCATACCAACATTTTGTAAGTGTTACACATTTTTAAATATATCTTATCATTATTTTTATCAATTATATTGTTTTTTTTTATATTATGAAATACATAATAATATTATGTTTCGTAACTTACAAAATAATAATAATAACTTGTCGAGTTTTTTTTTAAAAAAAAGCATACTTAAGAACATATTTTTATCAACTATTTTATCTGTTTTACTCATTAAAATATCAATAGGTATTATTTTTTTAATATTAATCTATATATTCAAATTCAAATTTAAAATAAATTGTGTAATTAAATATTACGTATTTACTACATTTGAATATATGTATATATATAATTATTATTATAACATAGTGTATTAATATTGCATTATAATTGTGTGTAATATTATTAAATTCATAAAAATAAACTATTATTTATTTAAAGAAAAAAAAAATGACCATATAATACTATATATTATAATACACTATTAATATAAAGGGTAAAAACAACTTCAAAACTTTAATATTAATTGTCGATAAATATTAAGTGTGTATTAAATAATGTGGGATTTTGATTATATTTAATAAAAATTATAAATAATTACATTCTATATTTTTATAATATACACTGTTATTAACTGTAAAGTAATTAATAATCAAGCCTTATTAATTTTAAAATAATATGGTAAGTCACTCACATGCGTATCATACCTACTGTATAGATAATTTTAAGCAAACTTCGTCATTGAGTTGGTCGATGGTAAATTTGAATTCAATAATACAATATTATGTTGTCTAAATTAAATTATATATATTTTGAATATAACATGTTTTGTATAATAGTGAAATTTCTAATAAATGTAAGATTCTTGAAAAATTTATATTAACCATCTATAAAAGTAAAAGTAAAATAAATTACTTTATTAGCCATATAAAAAAAATATATCACTTGATGATATAGGCTGACGGAATTTCTTCGCCCGGAATCGCTTTTTACGTACAAAGATATATCATTGAATTTAAATATAACATACCCATAGTAGTAATCCAATCAACACCTAATATACAACAGAGTGGTACCAACTTGCCTACTTTATTTTTCATCAATTTATTTTTAAAAGTATACTAGACATTCTTATCTTTCACCACTTTTCATCGTTCTAAAGAACTAACTACTAGATAAATTACCTACCAGACACTAATCTCAATGTTGAATATTTAAATATTGTTATTGCTTAACAATGTGATGATTAAATAAAAATAAATAAATAATGAAAAAATATAATTTGTAGCAATACCAATAACTAATAACAGTATCTTGAACTTATTTAATTTGTATAAATCTAAATCAAATAAAATTTATCATGATACTATAGCAATTCATATTCTTAATATTTCAAATCTTAAAATTATGTATTATTATTTTTTACTTAGTTAACTAAAAAACATTAGATATTTTTAAGTTATATAAAGACATGTATGCCCATACTTACGTTTTCTAAAGGATTGACAACAGCAAATAGAAAACCACCATCCATAGAATTGAGTTTGAAATTAACCACGATGGAAAATTCAGAGTACAATTTCTCAGGCAGGAATAATCGATACGGTGATTTTATATCAGATCCTGGTTTAATGCCAAAGGCTGGAAAACCATCCTCCCCGCTATCAAAGTACAACTGCGGGTCCTCAAAAGGAACTTTAATGGCGGTTTGAAGATCATGTTCGTCTGAAAAATCGTAATAAATTTAATTTTTAGTAAAAAAAAAAAAGAAAAAGAACATTTATAAACTTGTGATATTAATATGATACAACATTTGATAGACTTTGAGAGTATACTTTAAATTCTCAAACTAAAAAAAAAATATTAGAATGGTTTTTTTTCAAATGCAATGTTTATCATGATAATTGAGGTAATTTTTAAATATATCTTTGAAACTAGCATAGGTTTTACTTTAGCATATATATTTTTTTTTTATAAATCTGATGATTAATTGATCGTAAACTATGACACGTGTCGTAAGACTTTGGCATGGGGGTCATCTTCCAAGACAAACACCACCGTCGTTCTAAGTATACTGTTCTTTTCTGTAAGCTTTTGACTGCTTGTTTGAGTGAATAAAAATACGTGCCATTTTTTTTTTCATCTTATTTTTTTTATTTTTGTTTGTATACTTGTATTGCTTTCGCCACTTTCATGATATTTATTTTGATATTAATTATATTTACGTATTATATTATAATATATTATACATGCCAACATCGTTATCGAGGATGCCGCCTCCGCCAATTTTCGTATCATATGACTCGGCCGTTGTCGAGTCATAAATTTATAATACATACATAAAATAACCGTACAGCTGACATCATTATTATTATTATTATTATTATTATTATTATTCATCTTCACGTGAGTCAGATTATATATAATATATTTATATATATATTACGTACATGAATTACTCGTGTATACACGCATGGCTGAAAAGACATCTTCACATCAAGGTTGATAGATATTTATTATTATGCCCAAAATATACAACATGTATGCTATGTACACCTGTATAATATTATCTTTAAATTAGCATAATATATATGGTTATTATATTTATTAAACTATTGGTCACCATCATACCTTCAGGCATTGTGCATTGCTCATTCAGTAGTGCTATAGTAATAAATGTTAGATTAACTTACTGTTTATCTGACGAAACAATAATACCTATTATATGTAATAGTTTTTATACTCTAAATTTAGGTTGATGACTAGGTACTTAATATTGATAGTAATTAATAACAACATTTTTTTATCAGTATTCATCAAACAATATTAAGGAATAAGGAGTTAATATAAGTAAATTATATAAATTATAATAATTAATGAGTTTGAATTATGTTTTATCATTGTTTGATTTTAGACTCGTATAAAATATAGATCGAATCCTAATAAGAAATATGATAGTTTTTAAAAATATCGAATAAATAAGAACACATTTAAAATTTCTAAATGATTCTTAAGAAGAACAACAATTTTTTTATTGAATTTGTTAGATAAAACATATAGTTTAGATCAAGAAAATATATCCAAAATTCAATAGTATACAACTATTTTCAACTGACGTTAGCAAAAATCTGATAACCAATAAAATATGACTCCTTCTATCCGAAACAGCTGATTGGCTATAAATTAGAGCGAAAGCCGTGGCTGCAAGCAAGTTTGACGTAAAATAAGTAACAACAAATAGTAAACCATTCAAAAAATGGACACAATAATTTATCTAAAATATCATGTTTTGATCAGAGACATTTCAAGGCTTTTCAAACTGAACAATGAAGTAACAGTAATTTATAAATAGGCATGAAGCTGTGCAAATTAATTAACCAAACTAAGACTGTTAGTTGCTAACATGATAAATATAATTTTATTTATTTATTCATTTATTTTTATTTTAATATATAAGAAAACATATATTAATATTTTATGAACTGTATTAAAACTGAATACCATAATTAATATACCACTTACTAAGTCTCAGATTAGGTAGTCTCAGTGGCACTGAGACAAATTTATTTATACTTATTAAATGATCATGTACATCATGATATGATATGTATGATCATTGGACATCGAAAATGAAAGTTTAAATAAAATATTATTAAACAAATATCAATAAAATAATAAATTTCTAAAAAAAATAAAACTTTTATCTTTATCGGTTACAACAAAGTACTGAAAGTAAAATATTAAGAAACTTAAACATGGTTAAAAGTTAACTGTTGTTTTCTGTTGATTAGTTTTACTTTTTGGAGACATCTAAAGTTTTAGAATCTGAGTGTGGAAAGAAATCTATAGATTTTACAATGAAGTGTTCGCTTTTTTTTAGTTTTATATGTAATTACTTTTTAGAAGGAGTGCTCACAAAGTTTCATATAGGTTATAAGGTCGACATGAACGGTACTTAAAGAACTATATTTGTAATTTTCAAGTGTTCCATTTTTTTTAGTTTTCTTGAATATTTAAATATAATTTGTGGAAATACTAAAGATATACCTCGAATTTTTACGTTAGATTAAAATATTATTCTCTTGTTTACCTATTATAAACTTATTTTTTAAATATATTTATAAAATTTTATAACTATTATTAATTTTTTTTAACTAAAAAACATTGAACAATTATTTAATATTTTAACAATCTAAAACCCAACTTTGAAAATCTGTTGTACACGATTTTAAATATAATTAAAATGTATATTTTTAAATACTATAATTTACATAATTTCTCATTATAATATATTGTTAATTTTTAACACTAATCATAGTATTTTTAATACAAATTAACAAGGTGCAATATACACCATATAGTCGTGATTTATGTATAAAAAGGTTCATAAATATTTATAATTTGTAAAATATTTTTAAATGTCTTATTTTTATAGCCCTATTGTTATTTTAAAATTTTATAAAAAGCATAATATTTTATCAGGTTCATTAATTACCATTGTACCAATAACCTAACACTTTAATAAAAATAAAATGTTTGTCTTTTTTTAAAATTTATTATTGATATAAATACGCTTATTTTATAATATACTAGGTGATTTTTTTGTCGAACAATATTTATTATTTAAAAATCTATTAAAGTTTGTAAAAATTGCAAAAATAAATAAATAAATAAAACATTATTCTTATAAAAATAATATATTTCTTAAACATTATTTTATCTTTATAGTTTTTTTATTGTTCGCATGACAACATGAATTTTTCATTTCATATCGAGGTTAAGATATATAAAAATCGCAATTTTCCAACAAATTCAGAATATAAAGTTAAAAATATATTATGTTGTCTTTAAGTTAAAGTTAAATTTAAAAAAAATATTAAATCATATAATACCAAAAAAAAAATTGTTCTATTTAGACTGGACAATTTTTCAAAAACACTAATAATAGATATTGAAACAATAAGTGTTCAATAAAAAAAAAAAAAAATCACTTTAAATGTAAAAATATAATATAAATGTATAATTATAACTGTGTTATATAATGTAAACAGTAAACACACTATATAAAAATAAAATAAAATATATACGGTGATTAAAATCAAAGTTCAATTAATGTAATTTCAATAGTGTTGACTGTTGATAGAATATTTTAATAAATTTAGGAACCTAACAAACGTAGATATGAAAATTACCTTAGGTCATTAATAAAAAATATTTTTTAAAACATTAAAGCATATTGTTTTTTATACTACAAATGCTTCATATCATAATACAAGTAATAATTTTTCATTATGTCTACACTCATTTAATTTTATATATATCTAGATTATAAGTGTGTGTGTACTTTTAGAAACAATAGACTACGTTAAGTATCTTGGTATATATTTTAACTATACTCGTATATTAAAATTTGTTGAACTTTTTTATCATGTAAATAATCTCATTAAAAAATTATTTTATAAGTTTTGTATGATCAAAAGAAATGCTAGATTCTAAATCTATTATAATTATTAATTTAGCTCTAGCGCAATCTCTTTTTGTTTTGGTCTCTCAAGAATAATTCTCGAAAATTGATGTTCTGTCTAAAACTATTCATTTTTCTATTCAATTTATTCTTAATAAATCTAGATTATATTCTTCTAAGTTCTTACTTAATGATTTTGAATTTAAGTTGTCTACTATTACTTAAATTTATGAACAGATACAATATCGTTGTGAACGTTTTACCTTTTTACAAAGTTATGACGTTTATCAAAGAATTTTTTTTTCTTAGCCACAAAATGAACGATTTTTAACTTTTTTGGCTACGTTGCTAAGTTTAAATAATTTTAAATATGTATACATTTCTGAATTTTATTTTGTCTGGGGATTTAATAAATATATATATATATATATATTTTTTTTTTTTTTTGTAATAACTATTCAACATGTATAATACTATTATATTATAACTATTTATAAAATAATACAAAATAAGTGTCTGAATTAAAAAATGTACTACTGTTATATAATGCATATACATTATATAGGTATCACAAAATAATAGTTTTTATTTTATTTATTTTTTTTTAATTTTTTTCATGGTATGAATTTCTAGTTTTTAGTAAATATAATATTAGAGATTTGTGTATTTTATAATCATTGAAATTGTTGACTGTTGATTCAATTTTAAATTCATATTTTTTGGCCATAGGATTATATTATTATACATTGATTTAATTGAATTTATTATTATCAAAGTCCTTGCTAGTGTTTGTTCTAAAACTTAAATTACTACGTACGAAACGAAACGAACATGACACGAACGAATCATGAATAATACCTACTTGACTGATACGAATCGAGCTGGTTTTTCATTAAATCAATATACCTAAATTTAGAAAAAGTATTATAGATAAATATGTTAGTATTTATTCTAAATCGTACCTATATTATTGTCCTGCGTAATAGCAAAAACACTTAGTTGTCATATACTTGTTAACCTTATATTATTTGATTATTTAAAAGTAAAGCAAAATGTGGACAAATAATTTTAAATAAATGTATTATTATATTACTATAATTATTGACTAACACAAAATCTAGCGACGCCGCACAAATATAGACAGGTATCTAATTATGTTCCCAATTGCGTTTACAATCGTAGATCATTCGTATGAACGACTTGTTTTATTATATAATAATATGTTATATATTTATAGTTAATATTTACATTCAATTTTAGCATACTCATTATTATATTTCAAAAATTTAAAATAATTATAATTTAATTATACTCTTTAATAAATCTAATTTATGGACATTTAGTTTTATAATTAAAATAATTTCTTTACTTCTCAAAATAAATAGTATTAATTGTAATAACTTTGTTAATTTTAATAAACTTAAGTATTTTATTAGTAATATTTTTTACTTATTTTTAAATTTTTAATTATTTTATATTCAGTCCTAATATTGTATTTAATATTTTTAGTTTTGTTTTAATCTCATTTTTTAAGAACTCAGTTTAATCGTAAAATGCATTTTTGCTTATTGGTTTGTCTTATAAATTATCTATTTTTATAATACTATATATATAACTATATATATGTACCTATGTATGGCTGTTTTTGTCGTTGTTGTTTCTAAATAAATATTATTATTTATTATTATTGTGGTGTAATGTATAATATATTTCCAATGTATGATTTAAGTTAGTGTCATTTATTTTTACATTCACTTACATACCAATATTTGAACTTCTGTATTTTGTATTTTAGGGAAAAAAATCAAACCAAATAATTGAGAGAGAAACCTTTCAGATCACAACTATAATGTACTAGATCCTTTTACGCTGGAAAATCATTGATAATTGGGTCTCGCAATTAAGTTAATTTATTAGAATATTGGACCCGACGGATTTTTTTCAAACAAAAAGCTTTTAGATGAATAAGATGAATAACGACTGATGCGTCGATGCCAATTAAATTGTAAAAAAAAAAATAAAAAAAAAAAATTCAAGAAACTTAATTTTAATTAAATGTTAAAACTAAAATATTAATGGAATATATCATTTCTGAAACACATAATAATATAACATGTTATATTACACAAATAGCAGAATATACACCAATCAATAATTTTATTTATTGTAATTAATGACAGATTCGTGTGAACTATATTATAATATAACGATTTAACGTTCCGAGACAATTTTATGGTATCGGAAAATTCTGTATTATTAGAGTGGGCTTGTTACACGAGAAATCAATGGTAGGGTACAAACAATTATTGGTGTACGGCAACTCAAAATGAAAAAAAATCTAAAATCCTTTAAAATAATTTTAACACGTGCCTTACAACTGTTAACGACATGACGACAAGCGTAGAAATATATCGAATGATTTCATAAAACGACAATAAGAATAGGAGTAGAAAAAAAACACAACTCGAACACGACGATCCTTTTAATATTATAGTAAGTCGACGTTCGATACAATAAAAACGATTCATCATAAGGGCCACCGACAAGAATCCCAAACGACTCTCACCATTTTGATTCAAAACGCGGGATGTGACAAAAATAAATTATTACTGTGTTTCCACAGCAGTATGTCTTCTTGGATTATAAAACGAATGTGTGTGTGTCTAAACACTAAACAATCAAGTGGTACGGCGGTGGCTTATTCTTAATACGGTCGGGACTTAGACAATATTATTATAATCGTTATTCGATTATCGCGAGATTATTATAATATCACACTTGCGTTGGATCATATATTATATGAAATATTTCAATATTTACGGTATAATAAATATTAAAATTTCGCCTGCTTGGAAATAAAATATGTCGATGAATAGAGCTAATCAGGTCTGAGCACAGATCTAAAATGAAGATCTATATTAATTTTGTATCACACAGTTATATTTTTAGATTACAAAAGTGCCACAAAATCATATAATATTCAATTTTTTCTGTATTTATATAAACATTTTCTTTCAAACGATAAAATTCGATTTTACGAAGAAGAAAAAAACTGGAAAATCGCGTTTTTATGATCGTGGCTTACGTCGTGTCATGGCAGAACCGCATCACTAGAGTTAAGCTTACTCTCTCCGCTGTTCGCATCACGTACTGTTCAAAAACCGCGGTATAATAGTACGATGGTCTGCCGATTATAGTAAACGGATGACACGTGCCGGGATAAGTATAATGTGTGCAAGGATACACGACTAGAACACTCGTCCGATAACGACTTTAACGGCACCGAAGTTTTCTGCAAGACAAACACGACCCCGTTCGGCGTTAAATAAAACGGTCTCGGCGTCGTCAGAGTTTCAAGTATCTAATTCGGCGGGTTCGTTAGGCGCAATGCGGTCTCGTTGTAATAGAAACGAAGACGACGACGGCAACGGCGAAGCTTTTGCATTGCAAGTGACCCGAAAAGGGTTTCGACGCATTGTTTGCGTTGCGTCTTACGTAGATCACATTCACACACGTACGCCGCCACCATCACCACCACCACCACCACCGACGACAACGAGGTATATAACATATTTTATACTATTTACACTTCTCGTTTAAATGTCGTCGTCGTCGTCGTCGTCGTCGTCGTCGTCGTAGTCATAGGTTACCTTTTAATGTTTGTACACCTACGTGTATTGTATAATTATAATAGTATCAAAGTCGTGTAGGTGTGTAAGTATGATTAGCACATTCAGGCATTAGGTAAATGATAAAAAAAAAAAAAAGAATCAAACAAGACACATCAACCGAGAACGCCGTCTCCGTCGTTATATTTGCATAATTTCGAGTCTACTAGAGTGAAACTGTAGCGTGTTCTTCCGGTTCGCCCGTTTTACACCGTCGACCTTACAGCCTTACCGTACGACTATATTACGGAGACATTTGTAAGTCAGTGAATTGTCTCCTTATCGATCATGTGGCTAAAACGCTGCCGCCCAGTACCAGCATCACGTATTCATGTATAAGTCCATGTCCGACGCGGTGCATTTATGAGCGTGTCACGTGCACTCTAACCTAATCACTTGTGGTCGTACACTATACGCCTAACAATGAAATTATATCCGCTTATTGACAATAATAATAATAATAATAATATTATAGTATATAAGAAGACAATATAACATTCCCCCGTATTAACTTGCACAGTCAAAGTGTATATTTTGAACAATTCGACCAAATCATTAAACATGTGTACAGTTTAATGATAATACTTAAAAAAAATATAGAAGTTGAAAAAACTAAAAAAAAAATTCTGTTCGTGTAAAGACGCGTGACATTTCGCGTGAATAGTTTCAAGTACAATATTTTTTTAATGGCGATTGAACCAAATTTGTGCAGTATAAACTTGAACTTTAAGGAACAGCAATAACTGAAAAATATCGGTAGCCACGTAGCTATCCGTACTATATACAATTATTCATTAAAATTGTTGTTATTTTATTAATGATTAGGTTTTTTACAACAATGATAGATATAAACCAGTTAATTAATTGAGTTTTTTCAGAAAAAAATAATTGTGATATAAATATTTACGCCATTTTACATTTAAGAATAGTAATATTATTACTTATTAGAAACGACTAGTTAGAGCTTGGAAATATTAAAACTTTATTATTGAGCTAAATAAACATTATGAATGTACGATATTTATTTATGAGGTATTTTAAAAAATAAACTATTTACGAAAAAAATATTTTCAATTTACGTAATTATTATTTAAACTACGAGTATAATATGAGGTGTTGGTGAAGCCAATAAAATCTATAAACGAGTTTAAAAAACACTTCATGTTATTTATATTTATATTTAATGGTAAAAATATTAGGTAAAAGTCTAAAAATGTATTCACAAACATATTAAAAAACTATTGATAAACTTATTTTTTTATTTTGTTTGTAATTTAGTACTATTAATTAACAACTTTAACTATTTTGCATCATTTTTAAAATAAAATATAAATAAATAAATTTATTTTAGTCATAATTTTTTGTGAAAAAAATCTCTTTAATAATTTCACTTAATAAATTAATTTTTAAGTACTCCTTTATCTACTACAGAATAAAATTAATTATATATGTATAACATAAAATATATGAAAATGGTCCATCTTCGAAATTGTTTTTTATGAAGACAGTCTAGCAGAACCAGAGTTTAAAAGTTTTTTAGCTACTACCAACATTATTATTACTCAAAATACAAAAAATAAAATAATATTTATATATTTTGTACCAGTTATATTCTACTATAAATGTATTAAAAATTGCATTTTTACCATAATTATCACACTGAGCGATATTACTAATATCGTAACATATTTATTTTATACTTCCACTTACATATAAAGTACAATATGTTCTCTATAAAAAATTGTACACATAATATGATCATAAGATTTATTACACGTACACATAGTAATAATATGATTTTTTAAAATATGTATCCATAATTTTTTTTTTATTAACGAAACGAATATTTACAATCTGTAAATAACAAAAATATAATAAATAACACAAATGTATCCATAACTAAGATTAAAAATAGGGAATACCTATTATTTTTCAAGTAGATCTGCGATTATCAAAAGACATTAAAATATTATAAACCAATAGTAATTTTGAAAAATAAAAAACGATTTAAAATTTATTTTTTTAAATTTTTAATTATTAGCATTTTGTTTTTTAAATTTAATTTAATAGTCATTTAATAGTCCTAAAATAAAGCATGTTCTAATAATTTTACTCCTTTCTTTTATGAATGTAGGGAATTTATTTCTTATTTAGAATATTTAGAATCTGAATAGTAAGTAAGATAAAATGAAAAAATGGAGGACTTGGAATTTATAAGGTATATCTTGTAAAGCTAAAAAATCTACCCTGAACCCAGTTGAAAACGTTGGATACTATGTAAGGTTACCTGGCCAATGATTTAATTAATTGTTTAAAACTAGTGTTTTTTATTATATTTCAAAAATTTTCCACGAAGTACTTCATACATTAAAACCAAAGAGACCAATGACCGTTAGAACAATAAATAAATAAAGCATAAATCATTTTGATTCAGTGTTTATCAAAACTTATTAAAACTTGTAATAATTCATAAAAAAAAAAATCATTCCTTTCAAAAGTTAAATAAATAAAACTGAAGAACAAACAAAAATGGAATTACGTAGAAAAAATAAATAAAGATGTATCAACTGGCTGCCATAAATACATTTTGATGTAGTGTTTATATATTTTAAAAATTAAGATGAACGTCTTTAGCGGACAAAATGTTGATTCTTTTATTATTTTTTTGATAGAATTTTTAATACACATAGAATAGATCAACATTTATGACAAACTATTGTTTCTCAATAATTTATAATATGCAAATTAAATCTACAGCTTAATAATACTCGATGACCGTAAATATCGCTATTAATCATTCATTTTTTTTTAGCTTCAAAAATTTGAGATAGATTTTTTTTTTTATTGGATAACAATAATATTATAATACTGAGTCATATTTGGTTAAGAAATGGTCAAAAATTAATTCTTAAAATACAATATTCTGAAGTAATAATCAAATATACAAATATATTTTAATTTAAAATGAAATTAAAATACGGGAAATTATAAAAACGTTCAAAAAATCAATAATCTCTAGACCGTTATCAACTCAATATCAACACTCATAAGAGAAGGGGTTAAATAATTTATTTAATAAAAATAATAACGGAGATAAAATAAAATGATAATTACAAATATTAAAATAAATACCATTACTACATTACCAGATTTTCATATTTAATTTATAAACAAATTTGTACGAAGGGTGCATATTAAATAAGGCTGAAATGTCGACGTTTTCTTACGCACAGACGTACTGGGGTTAAAAAGAGTTGAAAAGAACCAAATTACATCAAACCCACTCGACTTAAGCGCTCGCCGTTGTCTTTACTTTAATTTTCGTACATTCAGATACCGTTATGAAATATATATTATTCAAAACTGGTGCTTATTTAATTCAACGCTCAATTATTATGAACTGTGTATTATACAAATCATTATATAAGTATAAAACAAACGAGCCATATACTTAGATCAATTCTGATAATTATGAGATAATTAAATACATAACACAGCATATTCCTCCGTGTTCAATTATGTGTGTTCTTAAAAATGTCATTGTGCTACCCTAAAGTCGTAAAGAAGCGAATCTTATTGACCAACGAGAACTTGAGATGTCTTACACAATTTATTTTCATAATATTTTTTTCAATTCAATATTTATTAAAATGAAATAATATCTATAAAATAAACATTAAACGATACGTATTATAATGTACAGTTATTATTTTTCACGATAGCGTGGAAACATACTATTCCATTTCGAAAGCCTCAACAATTTACGACGTAGATAATTCAAAGAATAAATACCATCAGATAAATAATAACGATTTAAACGAAATTAGCTCTATTATCAATGTTCAGTAAAATATTAGTAGATGTCCACTGTTCAATCATTAACACAATATTACATACCTATTACCTACGTCTTTTAAAATAATAACAAGTATAATAATATTGTAATATATTATTTTTATCATGATTTAAATAATTTTATCGGAATGATGGTTTTTGGAATTTCATTTTTTCCCTTCAAGCCACGTGTCTAACTGTCACGTGGTTAAACGGTTGTTAAAGCGAAATCGCGTTTAACGGTTAAAAAAAAAAACGCTATTCCTTAGCCGTTTTGTTTTACTTCCCAACTATTTCCGATATACTGAGAAGACACGAGCGAACAATACCGAAATAAATATTTTTAAATCTCCAACAGTAGTTGAAACACACGTACAGTGTACGTATTTTATTATAATAAACATTACGGCTCGTTTGCAGTTCAGTAACACGGTCTGTGCATTAAATTGTTATTCCGTGTATTTCCGCAAGCGGATAACGCGCGGCGAGTCTGCGGTGGACACGAAAGTTTCCGCTGTGGAAAAATCATTGGGCGACGACGATGAGTGGGTATAAGATGGTAGGTAATATGGAAAATCCACTATTCGGATGATGATGGCGTTTAATAATATTATAATGCGTCAAGAGACGATGCAGAGGAATCGTTAAAAATCGAATGCTTATTAGCGTGACGGCAGAACGTCGTTAAAAACCGTAGACCCGGCGTCGAGAATAAACTGCCGGAGAAACGACGCCGATTTATTTACGGGATTATCAATTTTTGCCACCACCCGAGATACCAATCTCCTTGTCGGTCATCAATTTTCCAGTCGAAAACCCGTCGGGAACAGGGAGAAAAAAAATAAAGTATATATATATAACGATAAGTAGTCAAAAGTGTGGTGACGGTCGGGTGTTTCGTCGACGGGCGGGAGACGGGTAGAGGACAAGAGGTAAGAGTGACCTGTACATGTCGTTGGTTCATTTGTCCGGTGTCCCGTAAATCTGGACGGAGGATCGATGTTTCTCGACGTGGCCTTAAGTCGAACGGGAAAAACGTATACCACATGCCATTTATAGGCGAGCGGTGGCAGCGGTCACAGCGAAAAGTGTTGGACGGCAGGTACAGGCGGTGTGACTTGGCCGTGGAAAATAATTAAATTCCACACAAAAGGGTGGAAAGGTGTGTAGAGGTACCGACGCGGTGCCGGACGGGCGGGAGTCGCATCCGTTGTTGACGTAATTTATCAAACGATCTTCCGGTCGGATTTGAGCATTTCCCGAAAAGCAGCTCGTGCAGGAAATGAAACGGTGCAAAAAAAAAACACAAGCCGTCGCGGCAATTCGACAACTCTCGGTTGACGTGTATATAATAATAATAATAATAATACTTTACGGCTCGAGAAATGAAACATAAAAAAAAAAAAAATTCATACAATAACCGTCGACCAGTTGTTGTACTCACGTCCGATCGTTCGCCATCTATCATACGATTATGGCATGCGTCGACGCACGCCACACGTGTCGGTTTCCAAGAGATGGCGGTAACGTATTCGGTAACTGCCACCGTTCTCGTACCGTTTGCTGTAATAATTATTTTGACATTCGTCGGAATTTATTATCGTTATTAAAAATATAACGACGTAATTATTTGGTTTATTTTATTTAACAGTCGTGGTCCGTTGTTAAAAAAACGACCGAATCGTATGTAAAAAAAAAAGAAAAAAACCGTTTGGTTGTTATATTCATGGTCATTGTGGTCGTTGTCGTTTTAGTCGTCGCTCTTGCAGTATATATAATATCGTGTACATAGTATACATACCATGGCTCGTAAATCAGTAGTTTTGTTGGTCGAAACTCTTTTTCGAGATAAAATGTAGCAGAAAAATGGAAAGAAAAAATACAAAAAAAAAATCGGCGAGAAGTTTTGAAAAATACGCACAGATAAATAACTTTTCTTCTTCTTGTTTTTTTTTTCGTCACAATCTTGAGTTATGGCGCGACGGACTCGATGAAAACTGTGAAATCCATTGTAACTTAGTATGCACTCTTATACTCGTTTTTATTTGCGCTCCATAAAAAAAAAATCACGATATTCATATTTCATTCACACAAACGTACAACAAATTATATTAACATAATTTTAAACCTTATTAAGAAACATAATATAATATGTCCTATTCTTTGATAATTGTAAATGTTGATGAACAAAACGAATGTAAATTAAATAAGTTTTTAATTTAAATTATATTTATGTGCGCAAAAAATTCGTAGTAATTCCATTTTTATGAGTTAGTTGTTTTAATTTTCATACCGACTTATTTAATTTTATCATCACATTCATCTATTACTGAGCAAAAATTAATTGAACCTCAAAAAAAAAAAAGAATATAATTTGATAAACGTGGTATTTATATGATGAAGATAATTTTAATATATCATTTTGAATACTATTTATTTTAAAACAACAATTTTGAGAATAAAAATGAAACTATGATTTAATCAGCATAATTTTCTTAGTAGATTCTTTTTTAATTATTAAGCACTATAAATTAATTTATAATTTATAGGAATTTATATTTAAAATGAAAGCAAATTTATGTGAGTATAATAGCAATATATTTTAATATTATAATCGTTTGTTAAGAATAAGCATTTACGAAGTTTCATTATTGGATAGTTCTTTCTCTTCTCTCAAGTCCTCAACATTTTTAAAATATAGTTGATTTATTTTATATTAACCTTATAAATTTATTGATTTATGCTTATTTTAAAATTATATTTACTGACTATAATAAAAAAAAAAAAAATCATTAACAATGGAATCTTTAAATTTAATATTATAGATAAACTGTATATTCCTAATAATATATTGGTTTATAATACTAGTTTTACAAGGAAATATCAATGGTAACATTTTTTCATGTTAACACGAAATGCTTGTCAGTTAAAAATTAGATAAGTGAATTTATATATTTTGATATAATGTATTATGTATACACATTAAATATTATATTATATTATTATCCAATCATTATTTTTTTAATTATATGCAAATAAATCCGTAACTTTAAAATATTTATAATTTAATATGAACGGAATAAAGCACTAAGAGTACTTGACTAATAACAATATTTTATAGGCGGCATATATTTATATATTATTTGAATTTTCAACCATCGTGTATCATTATTGCATACACGGAACGCCATGTTTAAATGTTTCATTTGATTGCGATTTGTGTAACTACTATAAAAACAATTGTTGTAAAATTTAGCTATAAATTCATTTTAATTGATATATTTATAAATTCCAAATAACTAAACCCGTTGAAATATTCAGTATTATATTTTAATAAATGAGTATAACTTCATTACAATATGTTGCTAAGTGTAACACACAATACAAATTATGGCGTCTGAAAAATATATTAAATATAATATATATCATACAAATATAGCAAATCTAACAGAATAAAACTATACAATTTCATAAAATCTTTATATAATATACGTTTATACGTAAGTAAAATTGTATTTTAATTCACTTGTATCACAACGTATTTATTACGCGTGATCACCGATCAGACATATTATATTTTAAATGATCACACAAATGAGATTGAGGTCGATCTGTATGTTTATATAATAATTGCAATAGTGTATTGCTATTTAATAAATTGTTTAACGATCGATTTAATTGCTAATCAATTTCGGTCGTTCCGTCGAAACGCGTATAAAATATTAATAGGATTTCGACATGGTCCCATTTCGCAGGATTTGTAGGAACCTTCTACCGTAAAAAATGCATATATATAAGTATACAGCTCGAACGGATCAGATCACGTCCGCTGTGATTTGCGTCAATGTGATCAGCAGTTAAACGCAAGGGTTTAAAAGTTGCGCCAAAGTAATGGTACGCACCAGGGCTGGAAGCGCCTCGGATAAAAACCAACCTATTATAATATACTTAAGAGTTAAGGAGCGGTTTTTTTTTTTTTTTTACTATAATTATTATTATCATTCAAACGCATCCCTCGGCAGTAACGTAAACGGAGGAATAATAATTACGGGTATTATCCACTTAACGACCTCTCCTGAGGGATTCCCGCGCGTAAATCGGGCTCTCTAAAACCACAGACTTCGCCGTACACATTATATCGGTCGAAATGAACGGGACGCCGTTTAGAGAAAATAGTGTTTAAAGTGTTGATTCGGCCGAATATGTTTCAAAATACGTCATAGGTCAATATAGCATTTGACTTTAGGATGATGCATACTGTTTATGGCGTTGAACGACGTTCGATCGGTTGATTGATCTTATCTTCGAAAAATCGTCGTTTTTCCTCTTCGTAGTACTATTAATTTGACGCTATGAGTTTAAAAAACGTTGACTAATTTGTTGGAATGGTAATTGTATGTCATATAAATAAGTTGTGTGTTTTTTAAATGTGCGAAGAATGAACGCAGCTAAGGTGTTTTTACAGAGTAATCGACAATGAAAGGGTAGTAACAAGCGTGAATGATATAATTATAATGATTAAAATTTAATATTTTAAAATGTATGAAATTTAACTGAGTATAATATATACTAAATTAAATATAAAAACTTATATTTAATATTCTTGTTAAGTATTTATCAAGGAATCTTAGTTTATTAATTTAAAATTAAAAAAAAAATGCTCTTAATTATGATTTTTATATAACAATGTTTTCCAAAACTCTTTAAATGATATAAAAAATCTAAGTACCTATTTGATAATATGGTCCTTAAAAATTTCAAAAATCAAAATTTTGTGAGCATACTTGATGAATCGATGTGTATAAAAAGAGCGATATAGCCCCATGAGCACGTGACTGCCATACCGAGAATAAGAAGTCTTGAAAATTGTGGGTTGCGCAATATTCAGCGAACATACACACACAAAAACTTTTCTATATCTATATGTATTATAATATAATCGCGTGTCCTAAACAAGTGCAGCGGTATTATTCAAACCAATTCGGATGAAAACGGAATCGTTTGTTGATTTTAAAACGCACGTACTTGGTTTCCTACGATATTTGTTAAATAAACAGAAAATGTACAATGATCCGAGAAAACCCTGCGGCGGTGTTTCATAAATTATAATATATTTGTGTATTCTGAATTCGTCACTGTAGTATTACAATAAATTATGATACTATCGACTTAACTTTTAATTACCAGTACAACAATGGAAACCGTATCCGTATGAAACAATAAGGCGTTGAAATTAAAATTTTCGGTTCTGCGTCTTTCGACGAGCATATCGAATTCGAAAGACGAAAGTTTCAAAAAAATTAAATAATTCAAACGTAATTATTATACATGCAACAGTCTTGTTGGTTAGGTTATAATATACTCTCTGTTGAAATTATTATCAACCGTTAATGAATTTTGTCACAGTAACGGATTTAGTGGATTAAACAAAATACATTTCATTACAAATCACGTTTAACAGATTATCTCGAACATATTATTATACTATAATATATAATACTAGATCGACCATGCGGTTATGGGAGTGAATCCGTATAAATAAACCACATCAAACGCACGGGGCGAATTTTCTTTTGAACCGGCACAATATTGTACGCGTATAACAATAATAATAGCTATCGGTAGCGGAAGGCTGGTTGAATATTTGCCAACAGCAGACGTTCGGGTGTTCCCGCCGGGCAAATGACACTAAATCAAAAGGCTTACCTCTGAATAATTGAGCGCGAGTACACACCACACTGTATTGTGTTTAAACAGTGAGCTCGCGCGATGACTCACGGCACAGTAAACGCATCGGTATAATATTGTAAAATCATAATGATAATCGTAATAATAATGATAATAGAGAAAACCGGCGAGCGCATCAACGTTTCCGTCGAGGCCAATAACATCAGAATAATATTATACCAGCTAGGTAGGGACCGCATTAGAATATACTGAAAACTATCAAAAAGCACTCTAAAATATATGTAGCTAAAAATGCCCCGTAAAATGCCTTTTTGACTTAATGATGCCCATAAAAAGTCATTCACATTTATTTTATTTTAGTTTTTTTTTTTTTTTGATAGACGAGAAAGCGAGAGGAAAACGAAGATTCGACTTTCAACATTCTTCACAATCTTGTATTATAATTGAACAAATAATAATAAAAACAAAATATTGAAATTGAGCATGAACAATGAACAAACAGTAAATTTGAAATAGATGTGCGATCAAGATATCACTCTAACTAACCGATTAATCGTTACTCGTTTGCGTCTAGGTACCTATAATTAAGCTCCAAGACCTCATCCCATAAATACTGAAGATAAGCTTATCGCATTCATAAAATAGTTGATATTTGTCATTGATGAAAATACCTATAAAATATTAAAGCAAATCAGTTTATGTATAGAAAAGATCATTTGAAATTGTCTAATATTATCCGTCACATATAAAACGTGTGTAATGTGCAATAAACAAATATGGCTTAAAAATAATAAAACGTCTAAAAAATATAACGGAAAAACGTGCACGATAAAAGTTTCACATACGAAGTATCCGTTACGTGAAACGAATTACCCATGTGATTTTGTATGCATTGTTTTAGAGCACCTGAGTACAATGCACTTTGCATTATAATCTGGTCCCTTATATTATATCATAACGATACAGTACATGGCACGTGGCACGGTCGCCATGACGACGAGGGCGCAAGTTACGGTTTTCGTGATACCACATAATATTGTAACAAAAGCTCATAACATTAAAATAATAACTGCTACGTCGAACGATTACGATGTTACACATCACGGCGACACTCACCCGTGTTTTTCGCACGAATCTTCGAATGCTGTTGTTGTATTATGAGATAAAAATTCGAGTAATATTATCAATACGGTCAGCATTGTTAGTCACCACCGTAGTATCGTATCTATTTATTTATTTTTGAGTTTTTTTTTTCTTTAAGGTTAGATGAAGTAAAGGATTTCGTTGTATACATACCTGGCACAAATTTTTCATCTGCTAATTCATCGACGGCTGCACTGAACCTGCACAGCGTTGCACAGACAACGATAAACGTCCACCTGAAATCAAACGTATAATATTTTTCTGTTAAAATCAGTTTAAAAAAATCAAACGACCGCTGACAGTAGATTTAAACTATGAATAGCGTAGCAGTATAATAGAGAACTACAGCGGTGATTGAGCAAAACCGAATAAATAAAATAAAGTCCGAGAAACGTTATATTATTATGCTTTCATCACGAACTCGCTAGGGTATTAAATGGTTGACGTACGTCGATGTGACGGGTTTGATAGATCAAATTGTCGACCTAGATAATAATAATATATCATATGATTGTGATTTCTGTAACAACATTCTAGTTGAAGAAAATGTAATTTCATATTTGATTCGATTTAAGTCCCAGATTTACTTTTATAACATCGAAATACATCTTAATATGATATTTTTCTCTCTTTTTTTTAGAAATTAGATAAAATGTCATGATTTTGACACCATTAGTAATTATATAGCAATTTTAAAAAAAGAAATTGAATAACCACATATTTTTGAAACGTTCATTTTCTAATAAGAAAATAGGCAACCGCTTTGCTACATTTCATATGTATAGTACTGTAATAGTTAAATTATTTTGATTTAACGAGTAATCGTTCCTAAAGAAAACTACTCTAAGTAAAGACTATCAGCAAGCCTATAATCATATTTTTTAGATTTTGAACGAAGTAATAAAGGTATTGATTTTACAATGATGTGTTTATTTATTTTTTTTATATGTGCATACAGCATAACTTGTCGGAATAATGCTTCAATTCAGTTTCGAAGGTAGTTTCTGATGGCAAAGTGAATATCCTTGATGTATTAATCAGATCAAAAGTAAACGTTTTCTAATTTTCTAACAGTTTTCAAAACAATGAGAAAAACAAAAAATAAGTGATGAAAAAACGGGAATTTTCACGCAAAACCAGTTTTCGATCAAATCGATTTTTTTATATGATTATAATTCAAAAACTAATCACTGTAAAGTGTTAATACTTGAAATTTTCACCACATGTTTATATTAGCATTATTTATACACGGTTAAACTTTTTTTGAGCTATTTATAGACAACTGAAATTTTCAATTTTATTTTTAAGAGTCATTAAAAAAAAAATTGTATATTTAAAAAAAACTTGAAAATTTAATACAAGGTTTTTCATGAGTTGTTTTTATTGTAGTTAAAAAAAAATTAAAAATCTTTTTTTTGGAAAACATTTTTTTATAAGCGTTTATAGTTCGAAGTATGCCAAAATCGCAAAAATTTGCTACTAATTTTATAGTTGAAAAATCATAACATTTTTTGGGTTTTAATCTTAAGTTAAAAAATTCAACACTAAATTTTTCAGAAGTTTTTCTTCAAATAGTTATTGAGAAAACTCGAAGCATAATTATAGGAAAATTTTTAAATTTGTTTGAATTTTACAAAATTGCGTAATAATAACGATTTATCCTCAAACGATTTTAAATATTTGTTATTTTTCAAAAAGTATAAGTCGTAGATGCTTGAAAATTTCACCGGTTACTTAGAATGGCAATTTCTTTACATAATTTAATTTTTTAAATTTTAGCTTATTCCATACGTTTAGACAATAATAATAAAATAACTTAAATTTTGGTGTATTCAGGTCATTAAAACATAAACTACCTTTTTCACGAACCACTGGAAGTTATATCTTAGGCTGATAAATCATTTCCGTTCAGAACCGTTTTTCGTATACAATGGTTGGTACCTATCATTGGATTCAAATTTAATACAATATCCGATATAGTGACTTACTGTACAGCAGAGCGTGACTCACTTTACCACTCTTTTTTTATTTGTATTAATTTTTATTGTAGTAAATTGATTTTAAGGTATCACATATCAAACTTAAATTAAATTTATACGAGTATTTTACCTTTAATGTTTTAAATTTATTTTTTTTTATGTTTATATTGTTTAATATACCTACTTTGTTTAATTTGTACTGATATTTTAATGTTATGCTATATTATATTATGATAATAAGAGATAACTGATATTATTTTTTACCAAACAAAAGGATAATATAATTTAAATATTTTATGACAAGATAATATGTTAGTAATTTATAGTATCACAAATGTATTATAAATGATCGAAGTATAGGTTTTTTTTTTGTATATTTAATATACAATGATATTATAAAAATCTGAATAAATCCACTTATCATATTTTACGTGGTATAACTTTTTTTATTTTATTTTGTGCTCTCTCGTTGCCTTTTTCTGGACATATAAACCAATCCAATGATGATAACTATTGACCGCATCAGAAGTCTCAACACTATTGGTCCCAATGGGATCAAATATGTTTTCTTTGAACCTTTTTTTATATTTTTTTATGTGTAAGTATATAGCAAAAAGTTGGAAGTATACCTTCCCAATCTTATTTCAGTAAGTGCATGTATAATAAAATATGTGAATCAAATTTATGGTTATAGACTATAGTAAATAAATCTTAAACAATAACTTCAAAATTATTGTATTGTCTTAAAATAAGTTTAAAAGTGTTCAATTATTTAATAATATTATACTGTTTGCGTGCACATTATACAAATGTAAAAACAAATACAAATAATAATATGTTGTTTAGTCCAGGCGCGGATCCAGAAGGTGGGCTAGGTGGGCCCGGGCCCATCCTAAATTTTCAAAAACAATCATTTTAATTTCGAATATTGGCATTTAAGTTGTTATTTTCGAATTTTTTTATAAGTTTTAAAATTTATTTTATCGTATTAATTATAATATATTATATATTTATTAATCGTGTATGGAGAGTAACAAAACAATATTATATTCTAGATTCAATCATATTTTTTTTGTTTTATCTTTTGTGGTTAAATTTAAGGGCCACCCAAAAAAATTTTACTGGATCCGCATCTGGTTTAGTCATAATATAATACAATTTAATTTAAAAGCTACTAGCCACCCGGATTATTGTCCATTAATCAGAAATTTAACTAAATGGCATGGAGTTCACAATATGTATTGTGGAAATATTTATATGTGCATTTCACTGATGTGCAAATTTTTTATTTTAAATGCAAATAATTACTTATAAGTTATTATTAAAAGTCACGACAGACTCGAGTTATTAACTTCTAAAGTTTAACTATAATATTGTGATTAACGATATTTGTTATCATGAAATATAATTATGAAGGTGATATTTAAAAATGAAGTAATCTGTATTATGTCATAATCTTTGGTTGAAAATACAATGGAGACCATAAATATGTTAATAATTTAATATATATCTTATAAATAAGCAAAATATCCACAAATGTGCGTTTCTGTTGACCTCAGATATGATATAGGTTTAACGATAGGTAAGGTTGACACTTGAAAACCGTGACGAAAAATTATGCAATTAAAATGTCAACTCTGGAATGCCGATGAACTGGAAATGTTGTAAAACTATAAAATTAACTAGGTAACTAAATTACATACTTACGCAAGATTTTATCTATTTTTAAAATATCGCAATCATTAAAATGTCGTGTAATTGGAGAATTAATCCCGTAAAAATTGAGTGGATAATCAATACATATTCTATAGTGTGTGTTTTTTAAAAAAAAAAAAAAATTATTGGACTATTTCAACAATCTGTACATTCTTAGTGCAACAAACTGAAAAGATAAAAACCGAAATTGAAAATTGTATAGCTTAGATGGAGTGACCGTCCAGCGACAGTACTCTGGTTCTATAAATATTTTAATTTGTATACAACATTTGATTGTGCGTAGTGATATCATATATTTTGTGTGCATTTAACCAAATACTTTTACCAGTGCGAAGAACAAAAAAAATAACCCAACTACGTATATCTATCGTTGATGTAAAACGATTTAAACATGTGCAATTAATTCTTAACTTAGAGTCTTGCGACTGAGAGATTTGTACCATCATTGTGTATATTGTGTTAGCAAACTATATTATGTATAGAATGTTTTAAAATAAAAAAAATATATTACATCAATTCATGTATGTAGAAAAAACATAATCAAGTGTTTCTGGCCAACTGCCTGCTATTACGATTGCCGGTGGCAATGCACGTTTTACCGTATAGCCGAGGTCCAAAGCTAAAATGATCGGCCGACACGTTTTTATACATATTTTGGAGAAATACTTATAGGGCACATATTTTACCAAAATACCGTTGCCGAAACTAGACGATAGCTACTATTTCGATGACTTGAAACTCGCCCATCACAATTGCTCACACGATATTACAACGAATTAATGGACAACACGATGTTTCACCTATACAATTGATTCGATGATGACACCAGTTCATAAATTGTAATGCGAGACGTATTAATTTAATATTATGACGTAACGCAATATCTATCGCGATGTTTGGTGGGATGACTAATAATATTTTTGCATCGGTGTTTTGTTTTATAGGACGCAGATAATTATAATTTAAAGATTAAAAACGAGTAGTCGATAACTTTTGGACGAAAAGAGTGAACGAAAAGATTTTAATTTAAATGCTAATTTTAATAGGCTTTGGCAAGCGTTGGTAACGGATTCATAATTTTTCAAAGTTTCGCTCCCGATTTAGTCTCTGACTATGCATTAATATACGACGACTACGTCGGATGAGTAAAAAATTCAGAAAACTTTTCTTTTTTATGCATTTTCTTCCAGTGATTTTTCTTCACCGATTTTTTTTCTACTTGTTTATTATAAGACTACGGAATAAACCTAACCTTGTCAGGATCGTCGTACTATATACGATTCACAGAATTTATATATTTTATTATAAATAATAATTATGAGAGTCACACATCATTAGAAATATTTTCGTGACATGTTAATTGCATAGGCTTACGCTCCTACAGTAAATACTCGGTGATCATGGAATTAAGACTTAAATAAATCATTTTAATTGTTCAGCCTTTGAATTTTAATACATAAATTTTCCAGAAAGAAACAAATGTTGTAGCATTTTTATCAGACAGTTCATTATTTTGTTTTCAAATTACAATATTCTGAATTTAGTATTATTAGTTATTTATTATTATAAAATTCAGCATTATTATTATTTATTATTTTTAAACAATAATCAGAATACTATACATATAAGAGTATAACTGTTTGGTATTTTCCTGTATAATATGAATCCTTTTTGTTTAATTCCTAAGATGCTTTTATATTTAAATGTGAGGTCAAAAGTAAGAAGTAAGTAGTTTTAATTTAAAAAAAATCAGGTAAAATCAAAAAAAAAGTGACGGAAAAACGGGAATTTTTACGCAAAACCAGTTTTTGACAAAATAGATGTCTTGTTGTAACTCGAAAAAAATGTTGTATGATAAAATAGGTACCATAATACTCTAATAGTAATTTAGATAAACGCTTCCGGGATTCGGTTAATACCTGATTTACATGATAATTATAATATGTGTACAATTGTCCAAAGTTGTGCGTACATGCAAAACATGCACATCATCTACAACCAGTGAAAATCCTATTTTCTATCATTGTTTAAAAATGTTATGTTTAATGTATTGTTTTTTTTAGAAAAGCTAAATGGATTAGCTATGTTATCAATCAATTTGAAAGATCGCATTGAAAGTAATCAAGTAGGTATTGGAAAAATTGACAGTAAAAATTGAAGTCTATCTTTAATATTGTGAGATTAAAGTTTTACATTTAAATGAGTTATTCTTTTAATAAATCTATTACAATAATATATAAGTATACAAAATTAATTAAACCTGTATGAGAAATTACTAAGTAAATTTAAGACGTGTTCAATTAGTTTTTTTTTTTTTTAACTTCTGATTATTGCTTTTGTCAGTTATGTCCACGAATCACTCCATGATGATGTAAGTGGTGTTTTTTTTTTATTTTGCATATTTTTACATATTTTAGACATAATTTATACTACTGAATATTTTGAATGTAATATATAATATTGCATATTTTGACTATACAAATACGAAAAATACATGTTTCATTCTATATAAATTCATTATTAGACGTTTTTACGTCACATGATGTCGAACAAAGTTTGAGTAAATATAAGAATATATTAAAGTCTAACATAAGATAATTTAGTTAAGAAAATTTTAAATACCAGATAATTATTTTGTGTAATTTATTTAAACAGCTTTATATAGCTAAGAATAATATTTTATTAATTTTATTAAAACATGTTAATTTAATTTTTTTTTTGTATATATCACATTTTTGTAATACGAGTATATATAATATTAATTGCACATTTTCGTATATTTTTAATTAGCCAAATTCATATTTTACAATTTTTTATTGCATATAAATCTTAGCCTTGCATATAACCATACTATAATTTGTAATATTTAACGGGCTTTTACTCAGATAACGGTTTACCTGACAATACGCATATATCAATTATATTTACATTAATCATACCACATGCGGTGATAACACGATTGCTTATGTAAATTAATAATAAAAAATTAATAACTGAGCCAAATAATAAGTCACTTAATAGAATATTACACTATTCATTTTACCAGCGGTGACACGCATAACAAAAGTAATAAATTATATCTAAATGTTTTCAAATTCATATTTTCGTACATTTTGTATAACACATTTATAATGTTTTTTATAATGTGTATTATGTACACTGAAATATTATACTAAAATAATCAACATAATATAATTGTAATCTTCAGATATATATATATATATAATAAAACGTATGACATTTTTTTATGTTTGGTAGGTATTTTATATTTATTGTTAAAACCGTTGTTTTTTTTTTAAATATTATGCTGAGTTGACTTTACGAGACTACCCTAAATCGTTCATATAACCTCTATTTATATTTTTACCCTTAGACAAACACACGCTATCGATGAAACAATCGTTATACTCATTAAATCAATCATTTATGTATATATTGATGGAATTTACATCTCGAAATTAATTTAAAATCGTATTTAATTTTATTTTAAATACTTTCTGCCCTCTGTACCTATACTAATATAAATATATGTTTGTGTTTGAAAATAATGCCTACGAGAACAAATATCAATATAATATTGTGTATATGATTTACAAATAATTTATAGTCAATACGTAAAATAATTCCAAACAGTATTTACGGGCATGCATTGTTGTGTTCAATAACAATAGTAAGAACATGCCACACGCATTGCAGTGCTAGTGGGGTCGTTCACATACACCGATCGAATAAGTGCAGCGCAAAGAAAGTACGTAGATAACGAAGTAAAACTATTGATATCGTATGTTGTACACGGTTGATACATTTTTTTTTTTTAATAATTCAATTTGAAAAACAAAAAAAAATGTATTATGTGACAAAAAATATTTTATCGTAGTATTGAGTATAGTAATTTAGAATTTCAAGGAAAGATTGGTAGCTAACCGGATAAACTTCATTATTACGGATATTGTGTATATAATATCAATATAATATAATATAATATATTATATGTATCGTTAAAAAAAAAAATATGTTTATTGCATATTAATAGTTATGATATTAAATATGTCCACTTCTCCGACAATAATCCGGGTTGTCATCAAAATGCAAATCTATGTTACTCGATTGATGTCGTTGATAATAATAATAATATGATTATGTAAGGACACCAATTTATAATATTATTCGAATAAAATATGGTGACTACAAAAATCTCAAGCGTTAGCACTCCAATTGGACAAGGTAACAGGTTGGCTAATATACTGAAAAATAAAATTGTTTTTCCAACAACTAATGTGACGAATTTTATTCATACGTTAACATTGAATAATTGAAGTTTTTATTGCATTTTTACGCAGTTCATGTAAAACAGTTAAGTATGTATGTAAATTGAATGAAAAAATATATAAATCAAATAAGGTATCTAATATAAAATTGCCTACAGGCTATTATACGTTTTGTATACTGACGTCATGTTTTTTTTTTTTTGTCATTATAATATAATATTTTATATTATGTAGGTACGTACTTATTCAATATGTTATTATGCCACCAGAGTTTTATGATCAAGTATACATACGAAATAAAATAATATCGTTCCATCTCGATCCAACACTATTGGTTATTGTTTGTCTGTGTGGTGTAAAGATTAAGCGCTAGTAAAACTATGAATGATACTAACATCGAACACAACACGTTTATTCTACATAACAAACAGGCTTAATATTATAAACGAGAACGCTTTTGCTGATTAAATGTTTTTGTGATAATCCACATTAACTTGTTGACCATAATATTACTGACCACGTCAAACTCGTATTATGGTCAGTATTTTCGTTTACGGTAGTGTGTTTAATACATAATAATGTTGTATTGTTTTCCGTATTCAAATACGTACCGATTTCTTATGTTTCAAGAGCCAGAACAAACATACCAAAAATACAAGAATATATTCTATGGATATCTTGTCCCTCGCGTAGTTTTTTATTCATTAAAATATTGAATATTCACACTTGGTAAATATATTTGCTATTTACATATTTATATTTACACTTCACATATATCAGTTAAGTTGATGTTTATTTCTATTTACTGAGTTATAAAAAAATTCATAATATTATGGTATGTAACTGTATGTAAATCTACCGACAAGGACAAATTTTCTTTTCGAGTTAATAAAACGCACACTTGGCCGATGGGCCCAAATTTTTATTTTAAGTTTTGACAAATAACAACAATGATTAAATTCCAATTTTAATGTACATAGGTAGTTTATAGATGTTATATGATTATAAAATTATGTATTTGTGTTTTATTTATTATTATATCTAAATAAAGCTTCGACAATGATTGTCGTGGGATGATTTGGGAAGATTAAATTACGTATAGATAACATGGAAAAACAACGTGTGTAACGATGTACACATTATAATATACTAAAATTATATATTAAAATAATAAATGATACGTCAGGATATTCCACTGATTCGACGACGACGATGAATTTGATTCAGTCAGAGATATAGTTGTAGTCCGAGATATTCCTTAAGGATAGAATTTTCTTTGAACTGGTCGTATATAATTATACGACATTGGTAAAAATTCGTTTGATATATTATACACAGGCCCCGCAAGTAGTGCGTATTGGTCCACAATAAATATAGAATAATTTAATTTTGAAGTTGTTATTTTAGATATTATGGACTTAAAATATTGTAAAGCATACTACATAAACACAATTTTAAATTATTTTTTTTACAAATAACATTTTTAATCAACTATATTTTTTGTTCTTTTGTTTAATGATTATATCAATAATTATAATAAATACTCCATAAACTTTAAGTGATGTTTTATTATTAAAAAAGTATATTTTACAAAAAGTAAAAAAAAATGCAATTTTGAATAACAATATTTATTTTGTAAAAACTTGCATAAAGTTATTATATTAAGATAAAAGTAAAAGCAAAAATGTATATTGTTTACATTTATATATGGAGTCTTTAATCAAATAAAAAAAAAAACTCTTTACAATAATTTATTATGTTTTCGGAGAAATAAAAACTGTAAAGTTTAAGTACATTGTGATATCAAATTATACGCTTTTTTTTATGTTTTTAGTATAATGCATGACAAAACAATAGAATTGTTTATTTACTTAATTCGTTCAAATTAAATTGGATTAAAATGAAAATTGATCACGTATTATGTCAATTTATTACGATTCAACAGTTTTATTTGTCAGAAAAATAGAAATATTTTGTTAACTTGTCTTTTTATTGTAATTAGACGCCTATAATATTTTTAACAGTATAAAAAATATCGCATACAAAATTATCAGTATAGTTTAAATTATTGGTTAATAATAATTTGGAATTTTCATACACGTTTATGGTAACTAAAACTAATAGACCTACAATCAATTTTAGTATAAATAAAACAAAATACAACTATTTGAACGCTGTAACGAATAATCGCCTATAGCATAATATTGAATAATGATCTATACCCCATGGTATTTTGTTATTCACGCCTATTGTAATTTAAATGTGTTAGTCACATACAATTCAAGTCGAGTAGGCACCTGACTCAAATAATATAAACAAATAGTGAATTTCATAGTTGTCGGAAAAAATATGATTTATAGTTACATATTAATATTATTCCTTTAAGGGATTCGTTCATTTTCTCACGAACATGTCATTTATGACCATGAACCGCTTACTGTTAGAATGCACAGTGCAGAGTTGCGTTAGACATTTTATCTCATATTATTATAAGTTTATTTAGTCAGCAACAATATAATATGTGTAAATAAATACGCAAGAGTGTATAACTAGTGCGTATCATTTCTGAATATTATAGTATAAGGACTAATATTATTGTGAATTGTACGCAATCGGAGTTGATCGAGATAGCAATAAGATATAAGTAGACATAAGACAAAAACAAAGAATTTTTATCAACTACTAAAATAGTTTTAAATACTTGAAGTTATTTTTAACAAGGTATGTGTATTGGAATATTGATTGTATGCTCCTTTCAAGTTTTAACTAATAACACATCGAGAATCCTTAAACATAATGACTTAAATTTTTTTAATAAAATAATAAATAATTTTATCAATAAAAACATATTCAAAATACATTATAATACAGAGCATTATGAACATTTTGTTCCGATGCGTTTGGTCCGAGGACTTGTATCGTTTTAATTGTCAGAAAACTTAAAATTTGGAGGAGATATTAATATACGTATGTATATGGTATTCTTGATAAATCACTCTCGAGGTCGTCAGATAGAGGTATATTCGTTTACTGGCAGCGAATTCATTTATTTCTTATCGTTTTAATGTTAATTTTTCGCAGCCAACGGCACTGTCTTAATGTAACAGTCGTATATGACTGTGTGTTTTGGCGAGAACCGCCCGCAGTGATTTATGATAATACATTACGGCATAACGACTGTTTCTACCATCTGTTTGTGTCATTCGCGAGATGTGTATAGGTACACATTGTACGGTGTGTACTATAGGTACGCGAAACGCCCGACACAAAACATAATAAACCTGTCAGTAAAGTCACGGAAGGTTCGATGTTTTTAAAATGGCAAACCCAACGGCATTTGCTTTAAAATCCGTAAGAGTACATTTAATAATATAATCTTTTCTGTGCGCAAACGATGCTAATAAATTTTAAATAAATTGGACGTGGAACAACGTGACGTTAATAACAGGTTAGGTTTAGCGTGTCCATCTGAAATCGTTCGGTGGCTGCGACCGTTTGATTTTATAACGAACAGCGTATCGTATTTTATTTTATCGTCACCACGAGTAATATAGAGTTAGATGTCGTATTACGAAAAAAAAAAACATCTACTGACAACCAAATTACGTCTAAATGGACTAGAACAAATTAATGAGTTTAGAATATTTATTTTTATTTTTTGTACCGAATTATACACTATATCTATAGTATTTTATTTTTAGAAAATTTATGTAACAGTATTAATAACGATCATTAAAAAATATATATTATAAAAAGTTAGTAGCTATGATTATTTTTTGATTTTAATCGAAATAGATTTATTTATATTGTACACGTTGATATTTTTGATGAAACACCATCCTAAAAGATATTTATAACACTTAAAAATTCATCATGGAAATATTTTTTTTAAATTCCTTGAAAATAAGTAGTATTCTGACTATAATAAAATAAAGGTATAAAAAAAAATGCAATATTTGTTATACCTTTAAAAAAAATATTTATAAAATTTAATATTATTAAAAATAATGCTATAGTAATATTATTATATGATACTTTATAAAATTTTAGTTAGATATATTTTAAACGATAATACATTATTATTACTGGCTAATTATTTTTTAATTAAATAAAATCCGTTTAAAAAAATGTCTACAAACTTTTAATTAAGAATGTAAAGCAAGAAAAAATATATTTTAAGTAACAAATTACAACCTCTATAGATTTAAATAACTGAAAATGTTGTTTAAGATACAAAAGATACGTAATTACTAGAGTTTAAAAAAAAAATCGTCTGTTATTTTTAGACTTGATTTATGATATGTATTTGGATTACAATTCATTATTATAATACTGTAAGTACAATTATTAATCATAAATGTTGAATATTTCAAATTACAATGAAACTAAATACTGGATCTGTGGGAATAAGAAAATACCGAAAGCGTATCTAACTAGATTTTCTCGACCCCAGGTGGTATCCGGCAATAGTTTAAATGCACCATTCTGAAAATTCTACAGATTACAACGTATTAGTAACAAAATAGTTATATTTGAAATGCGATTTCGATAAAAATAATTGTCATATTAATATAACATTATGTCTGTAACTTAATCTCCACAGCTTAAGGTTATTATTTCCGGAAACAGTATGTTATTCGTTTTTATTTGCACTTACTCGCTCTCTCAGTTCGCTTGCCACGTGCTTGTTGGAACTTATACAACTTAACGTTGAGTGGGCGAGGTGATTACTCGTTTTATCAACACGACCAAGTCAAAAATTTAAATGGCGCGACTCGTGCACAATGCTTTTGAATTACCGTAAGAAACGTTTTATAGTGTATGTACTTACAACTGCAGTAATGTGCAGTACCTACACATTTCACACTCACATAAAATAGGTATCATAATGGTGGTAACCGGTTCTCGCGTTATAGTGGTTTCACGCATCTCCGAGTCGTCGGAAAGTGTTTGCCGATTAATAATAATATTCCTTTCGGTTTTCCGAAACCGGTTGACCGTTGAACCTACAGACGATAGGGCACCGTTGCTAAGGTGCTATTCGTATAAAACAATACCTATGCACACGGCCTGCGAGAAAAAAAATCGTATGCGCTTGTAGTTAGATCATAAAAATCACCGCAACAGTTATACGAAGGAGAAATAAATCACGAGAGAACGTACGGTGCGTAACTTCGGCGTTTTGAATATTGTCCGCAATTCAACGGGATGTGAGTAGTTAATACCGCATTCCAATAATTATTATACTACTTAGGAATAGCGTGAACAGTGGATACTTATTCTACCAAATTCAGTGATTGATATAAGTAGGTATAGAGTATTTTCGAATAGTATTCATATTGGTTAGTCTTACTTAATAAAAAAAATAAACTTTAACGAAAATCTTCGCGTCTATCTAGTCATAAAAACACCGATAAAATACTTGAATTTGCTGATTCATGATGCAATTTTGAAGAAAAATGTCCGACTCACGGGATGTTGTCATCGCTTTAACGCCAAACAAAAGAATACATCGAAGTAATGGATTTTCCTCTCTACATAATGTTCTCTTCTCTAAGCTTTTATGATAATAACTAAAGTAAGGAGAAAAAAAATGTAAAGCACAATATCGGGGGTCCGGGGTTGAAGTGGGTTTTGTTCGTGCCAACCGTATCGAGGAAAAACAATGATAATGACTAGCGCGGTCTTTGGTTAACGGTTCCCTTCTATCTTGACAAAAGGTGATCTAAGAGAAGTATTTTATTTACTTTTTTATTTTTAAAAACGAATTACACGAAAAGCGTTTCGCTATCATATCGAATTGTCGTTTTTTGTCGCTTACTTTAATCAGATTTTAAAATAAAAACATTGAAATCAATTGATAGTGTAAATATTATATTAGAATAGTATTAAACAGTTTATTTTTTTTATTGTGTTCTGTAATCGTGCATCATTTCATCAGATATTTTTATATTTTATTAAACAGAAAAATATTTTTTGATAAAACAAGTCCATTTTATTATAACTGGTAATAATAATATTTTACGACGATTACAAATTTGTAAAATATCTATACATCAAAAATGATTTGATACAAAAAAATCATTAAATTCTAATCTTATTATTTATCTTATATTACCTACAAATTAAGTTATTTTCTACTGTGTTATAATTAATAAGCGGTGTCACAATGAGATTCAAAAGTCCCGATAAAATAATATATGCGTAAAAAAATAATATTAATATAAATTAGTTTTTTGTAATACACGCATATTGAAATAGTCAAATTAAAAAAATCTATATAACATTAATAATAAATGTCTAAATATACACTAGAAAGTTGATTAGAATTCATAATACAGGTTTACTTGTGGGAGTTGAGTTAAATTATCTAATACATGATAATTAAATAAATACCAATCTGTCGTAATGGATTTGATATTAAAAATTAATTATATGATTCAGTGAAATAATAATATTTTGAGAGTACAAGTAAATTGATTATAAATAGTTTTATTTATAACTTATATACAATTATTATTATGTCGATGTAAATTATATTCAATTATAACATATTTTATCAGAAATCTGAAATAAGCGACACCATCAAACGTTTTTGTAGCGAATTACCATTTACATTTTAAACTACGGATTACTAAAATTAACTTTTGATCTTTACAATCGGTTAATCGAGTAAAAAGTAAATGCATGTAATAAATAATAATTATTAATGACAATGAAGTTATTAAACTATATGTTTATGATTTAGCTAAAAAAAAATCATTGAATTTAAGTTCATAAATATATATATATATTTATGATTTAGCTAATAAAATATTGTGTTTGAGTTTTATTTGATAATCATTTTCATTTCTTATGAACAATTATTATTTACCTAGCTATAATGCGTTTTATTATATTGATATAATATATAAGGGTTAAATTTTAAAATGTACTGCAGTTATTGGGTATAATCAAATTATGATAACGACATGACGTACAATGCTTTAGTACTTAATACTTTACATGATAATATAGAAACTGTGAAAAATGTATAACTAGTGACTATAGTACCTAGATATTAAAATCAAACGAATTCCGTATAATATTACAATAATAACTATTAAGACGTTAAAAAAGGAAAATCCATTGCCAGTGGACGTAATAAAATCCCTTTATCTTTGACTAAGCCCCTTTGTGAATCTTATTTATTGCTCCGAGCATGGTCTAAAAATGGCGAGGAAAAGCGTGGAAACTGTACAGTAGGACTCTTCAACAATATTTATAGGTCGTTGTTTTTGGATCCAGGACACGATGAAGGGGCTTAAAAAAAATAAAAGTGTAAATTATTCGATAATGGCTGTTTTTTTTCAAAAGTCTAACTTTTATTTTTAAAATGTGAAAAAAATTAGCTTTGAGTTTTAAATTACTACAAAATAAGAAATTTTAATACCATCATATAAGAATAGTTTTAATAATTAGGGTTATGCGTACCTACACAATGTTGGTATACTTTCGGTAGACGCAATGATTATTGAAACTATTTTTATGAACCTTTTAATGTAAAGAAAATTTATAAAGTTATAAAATATATCCACATGAGTAATAAACACTTAAAAAAATGTGAAGAATTTTCATACTGAATTTAAAGCCTCTTCAGTTTATACCACATCAAATAAAATTACTACTCAATTTATAAAATATTATATATTTTTTAAAACGTATTAAAATATTGAGAATGCAGTTGTTAAAATTATTATGTATTAAGAAATTAATATTCTAATGTGTTGAATTTAATCATGTCTTAATTAATATAATTTAAATATATAAGCTATGGATGCTGTTTGATATCTATTCATTTTTAAAAATATTAACGTATGATGTGGTTGAGTCCACATTGTTTGTATAATAAGACTGTATTTTAAAAATATTTTTTATTAACAAAATATTGTTTTTATACATAACTATATTTTTTTTACTTTTATACAAACGTCATATGTTTTAAGACTAACTACGGAGAATTTTTAAAGATAAATAGTTGAGCTTATACATTATACTAGATACAACAATTTTATAAAATCCATACATAACTTAAATAATTAAACGTAAATGCATTTTTTTACCAGTAGTACACGGATAATTGAAAAAACAAATAATTTAATTATTAAATTTAATATTTATAAATCATTAATGCATTTTTGTATATAAGCTTAATATTGTTATAAGAGTAATAAATTATAACTTTTAAAGGTTGAATATTTTTAGTACCTATGTATCTATCTTAGTAATAGTATATATTTTTGTTTAGTATATTAGGAGAAATTTCAGTGTTTGTTATGTTATTATGTTGTCAAAATTTAAGTTATTAAACATATAATAAGCGAAAATAATAATAAATCAAAATATTATATAATAAACGTAAGCACTTGGATATCATAAATAAATATTGATCTACAAGATAATTTGGTTTTGATTAGTGCGATAATATAATAATTATAAATAAACACTAACATTTGGCTTGGCACATCGATTGATCATTATTGGATTACACGGGATTTTATATTAAATACTACGTTTTGAGTTCGTTATTTATTCGATATCTTGAACCGGTTTCAATAATTGCTGGGCGTACGCACCGAAAGGAAAACAATAGGATGAATGATGTCAGAAATATCGTGTCAGTATTTTTTTTTTATTTTAACAAGACGAATATCGAACATGAATACATTAAGATTATAATCGTTACTCAAGCACAGATTAAATTAAACGATTATGTTGATCATACCTTTTTTTTGTTATATAATATTATGAACTAATTCGAGTTTCGGGTCCATTAATTCGAGTGTGGATAAAACAGTACATTATTATCGCCGAGAGTACACGTCTATAGTCATATATTTTCGGTCGTATTCTCTCGTACAAACGTACATCGCGTTGCGGTAAACGATACGGAAATAATTGATACTTTACTCATACTAAAATGTTTACTCTGACTTTCCGTTCACTGGTGTTATTGTAAAACTGACAAATTGATTTTGAGTAACGGCGACGAGAGCCTATAATTTGTTTAAAAATCGTGTGTGGATATTCAGCGTATGTTTTAATTTATCAACTAACGTACCTAGGTGATGTTTATATTACAAATGATTTATTATTAATTATAATTCGATTATTTCGGTGATTGATTAGAAACGTATTTGATGTTTAATTACTTTTAATTTTTGTACACGTTAAATTTATTACAGCTAACGATGAAATAAATTATTTAAAACATTTAAAATATACGTCGAATTATTACTATTACTATTATTATTAGGTATTCAATAAACTGACAATTAATTATGGTGCAGTGTTTGAAGCTAACGTGATGCCGACATACTGTCGTCATTGGTAAATGGTAATAATATAGTCATCAACCGGAACAGAATTGGCTATGATTCATTATTTACATACATTATGATTTCAAACCCATCCCGTAATCGACCATACCTATTTATTTATGATCTAATAAAATTGTAATGCAGTATGATTTAATACAAGGCATATCACGCCCGATATTCCATTACTATTCTATTAGCTAAATTGAATAGTAAGTATCTATAAACTTCCATTGCACACCTCTAGCTGATATTTTTCTAAAGAAACACCGTGTAAAATCGATACTTATTACTTTACAAGTCCGATGTGAACATCAAAACCATAATGTAATGGGAACTCGTATTACTATTTTTACGCATCCCTACGATAAAACGACTTGTGAAAAAAAATATCATTGAAATAATGAAACAATAACAAGAATAAATTATTTAATAACTAATATATTGCGGCATATTGAGTTTTAAATTGTTTAAATCAGTAAATAATATGATTGAAAATAGAAACGATGATTTTAAAAACTCAGATGGAATACATACCTAAAGTATATTCTATTTTTCTTATTATGTACGCGAGTGTTGCACACTGTTATATGTACCAATACTCATAAACTTCACTAGTATAGGCAACCTCAGGCATTTTTACTATATACTTTGGAGTCAACATAATTTTTCAATAATATTCGTAATATTATCGTTTTTTTTTTTGTTTTTTTACTTAATACGCGTTCAAATAAAAAAATGTTTTTAAACCGATATTATTATTATTATTTTTCATAACAACATGGTCAAGGTAAAAATATTCATAAATATTAATCAATTATTGATTTTTTTTCTTTTATTACTTATAGACAATGAACGTACAAAGGATATTTTTAAATTAAACACAAATAATAAAACCAATTGATTGATTTGTCAAACCTTTTATAGAAAATGAATTAAGTGAAAATATTTTATTGGCTATCGAAATGATTATACTTCAATGTTTTTAAAATAATGTTGGTACACGATTTTAATTTTATTTGTAACATATCAACGATAATGAGTTATTGTAAAATTATTAATTTTTTATTTTTTTTGGATTAAACCAGTAATCTTTCATAGTGTTTAATAATTATGCAATTCATGTTATTCGTAATATTATGCAGAATGTTATATGAAACATGTAATATAATTCTACCAAATTCAACAATTATTTCTAATATTATAACGATTTGTCCGTCAATATTAAAATTATTTAGTGAATATAATCTAAATAAAATTATTCATACAACAAAAATAAATTATAAAACTAGTAATAAGTAACTTAAATTGATTCATGAATAACATGTTGAAATATATTTTAACGACAACAATTTTGTTTTACAATAGATTATAAATAATATTATGTAGTACTAAAAATTAAAAGAAAATTTCTATGCCAACACACTTTAAACTTAAATAGTTGTGCCTTATACTCGTATAGATGAATATTCCAAATTAATTTAATGGTTAAATAGCGTATAATAAATAACATCACACGCTTCAGAAATCAAAGGTCATATTTAATTATTGTTAAGATGTAAGACAATGCAAGACGACACATCAAAAGAACAATATGAAGAATAACATTTTTATCTAACATATATTATTTAAAACCATTGAAACACAAATCAATTTCTAATTATCAGAGTGTGAATAAGGTAGGTAATAACTATTTATTTATAATTGAATATAACATTGAACAAACACATACTTACTCCAGTTTTTAAATGTAATACATAATATTATCAAACAGGAAAACTTATTTAATTGTATCAAATAAATATAAATAAATAATTTAATGTGTTGATACTGAACGTATAAATAACTTCAAATGATTTATACAAAACGTATTGTTCAATAAATTCTTTTCAATTATTAAATACAAATTTAATTTTCTGACGGTTGATTGTTATTTGCTGATTATATATTATAGTAAGCCCTTAAGCTAGTATAACATAATAATAAATGTAATGAAATATACAGAATATATAGCTGCATGTAGGTTGTATGATGTGTTTTAATATACATTAATATTCAATAAATAAATTTAAATTTTAAACCATAAAGAACTGAGTAATTTTAATTCCGAATTTGTTAGTGTTGTATCAATATATATATTTAATAACGATTTAGAAATATTGCAAATAGCTGAGTTCGATTTGTATGCAAATTAATATGAAACTTTTTTTAACTTATACAAAACTAGATATTATGATAAATACAACTGTCTACTGTTAGTTCTTAAGATTTGATAACAATCCAATTATTGCACTTAGTTTTTACTTATTTTATATTAAGCTATTAAAATTACTTATCTATGACTATAATGTTTAAGGTTATTGAAGTAGGTTAATGCATTAAACATTCAACTTAGACACAATAATATGTTTTTTAAGTAGAGAATTATAAAAAGTCAATATATAAATATAATATGTAAACGATAACTATAGGGGTAAAGAGTTGAAATAAAAATGATTTGGTCTTGAGAAAAAAATATAAAATAGTGTAGGTACATAAGTATATTATATTGTTATCAGATATTTAAAAAAATGTCAATGTTAATAGTAAAAAATATTTATTAGATTTGTAGTTAAAACAGTTTATTAATATAATTTGAATAAAACATATTACAATTTAATTTCATAAATTTATTTACAATTATATTATTATTATTATTTTATTTTATTTTATACCCAATATTGGGTAAATAAAATTGTAGGTATATAGTATATTAAGTAAAACAAAAATTAGATTTATCGCAATTATAATTATATTTTATTAGAGGAAACTATACATAAATAATGATTTGAATATTAAAATAGAAACTTTACTTTAGAACTATTAGATAATATTATGTAATAACTAATTTTAATTTAATGTAAAATATAATAATGACTGAAATATAAAAGTTAGAAATGTATTTTGTATGCGATTTAACAAGATATAACTCCGATATTTCCAGCATGAACATTGTTGTTTTAATTAGTGTATTTATTATAATATATTTGTAATATCATTTAAGAATGTATTAGTTATAAATGTTTTATCATATTTGAGATATCATAAAAAAAAATATAAAAGGTACTTATCAATATTTTTATAAGTCACGTAATAGTATCGAAAGTACGAATGTAGAAACAATAAAATATCAGATTTTTAAGGTATGTCGTATTATAACATATTAATGATTAATAAATTTCATATATACGAGCTTTTGTAATAAAAATAATAAAACTCTATTTTTTTTTTTTACAAAGCTTTTACGACCTTTGTGGTAACATTGTATTTGTTTGACATTAAAAAAAAAAAAAAAAACCATTTTCTAAGCACCCACTAGTATTCTTGTGATTTATTTTCACATATTAAAAAGATACCAGAAATACGTACGATATATATTTATAGTCGATGTGCTATCAGACAACCAGCCAATATATTGCGAGTTAATAAATAACGTGACGACAAAACTGCACAGTATGTTCTATGTTCTATGTTCGTAATATTTCAAATTCGATTTAAAGATTTGAACACAAAGGATAGAATTCAAATACTATTAAAAATAAGAATTATCGTGTTTATCGTGTTATTGACATGTCTTAAGAATAAATATTATAAATTACTTGATATATATATATATATAGGTAGCTACAATATACAATATGCTCTGAGTATCAAATTGTAAATGCATTTAAAATATTATCATACTAATTAAGTCTCAAGATTATAAAAGAAGAACTTATAAATAAAATTAATGTATTTAACAGTATAATTTTAAACTCTTGAGTCTGTCATACTACACCATTATGAAACGAAACTTGAGATAAAAATAGTATTTCTTACTGCCTATATAATGACTATAATCAACTTTAAACGATATGAATAATATTATTAACACGTATACTGAAAAATTACTCATTTAATTTGAAAATTATTTAACAATCGAGAGAGAATTAATATTTATATGTAGAAGGTTAAACCAGATCATTAAAATATTACCTAATTCATAATTGTTAAAATAACGATATTAGGGAGTGTTTCTCTACTATAAAGGTAAATTAATTACCGATATTTTCCTAACGGTTAAAAATTCTATAAGGTAAAATAAAGAATCAAATAATAATAATATCTAATCACATAGGATACAAAATTATTAAACTTCCTTAAGAAGACAATAATTGTTTTACGTTTTGTAGTATAAAATTTTGATAATATTAAATTTTAATTATACGCACTTTGCAAATATTTCAATATCTTAACTATCCTATAACATGTCCATAACAGGCATTAAAATATAATCATAAAAGAATAACTATATTACACATATTTTTACGTTTTACTCGAACTACGTAGAAGTCTGTGCATTGTATTGTAAATCACAAGAATATGTTGTTTAAAGGTTTCATTATATTTAGTTATGAAAATGTATACTTATCGTCTAAAATATAAATACTTAGTCAAAATATTATAGTACACACAAAATAATTCTTACTAAGTGAACAAAAATATCTTACATTTTAACTCATTAATATAGCTAATATAATACTCTAATGTCAACATGTTATAATTTATATTGAGCCTTATTAAATTTACAGCTTGAATTGTTTTAGTTAAAAAAATTGAACATAATAAATGCATATAAGTCTATACTGTCTAACAATAATTTTATTGTAAAATGTTAGAATTTTTTATCTGGTATATTTCTATAAATCATAATAATATAATACATAACAAGTATTATATTTGAATACATTACAGTATGGAAATGTTAAGTTTTAAATAATATTTAAAACGTTCCGTTAGTAGTATTCTGACATTTAGAGTTATGCATACAAAATTCAAAAATGACAATAAGATAGGTGTAATTTTTCCCATACAGAAATGAGTTATGCGAACTGTAGACAAGTTTTATATTAATGTCTTTTGACTATAATTTATAGTTTTCATATTATGTTTTGTTTATAAGATTAATAGAATAAAAATAATTTCATAAAATACATGTAGGTACATTCAAAATCAAAAAATGTTTGTTATGAAATATTAGATTTATATTTGAATCATTCAACTTTATAAATAATCGGTATGCCTCATGTGTATATTTTATATTCAAGAACTTTATTGTTGATTTAGTAACACTCCTTCAAGTTATTACATACCACTGAATTATATGTAACTATGCTAGTTATGGTAAAATCGATATTGTAGACGTCTATTTTGCTAATAATAAAAAAATACAGAAAGCAAAAGAAAGCACTGGAAAATCGGATACTCGAGTACGTCGTAAAAAAAATGTCATAATAATATATTCTTAGAATTACGAGAGAAAAATATACTTAATGTGTGTGTCTGGCGACGGGTACAAGGAACTAATAAACTTTATTGTTTGCCGTGGGACAAACATAGTACCAATTTAATATGAAAATTCAAAAGACAAAGTGTCGGTAAACGGGTGTATATTATAATAATATTACATACACACAATAATAATTATATGTACCTGTGCTATAATACGTGTGTACGCATAAATGTTGCGTGACGAAGACGCGTGTCGAGGGCAGTAATCTTCGAAAGATATAAACTATAAGTATACGTCACACTAAATTATGTATATATTTTTGTCACATTAATTTATAGTAAAACGTGGGGTGATGTACATTTTACATGGATGTATTATGCCTTGGCGTTGGCATTCTACGGTGAAATAATATAAAACAATGTCGTTTTTAAGGAATTATACTATTCGTCTCGGTGTGATTAAATAAAAGTCTAGCCAAATTAAAAAAATAAATTCTAGACATTTTATCAAACGCCAACTGTGGATTTGGCTGAGAGAAGCATCTTATTCATGAAATATTTCTAGTCATTCATTAGCGACCGAAGATTATGCATAAAATAAAACATACGATAATGTAATAAATAATTTTAAAAAAAAACTCGACCACTGACTTTCATAACGATACCATGAGAGGAAATATAAATAATAGACGTTTAATTAAGTAATAAGTAGATTAACAATATATAAATAATATTCAACCTGTAACTAAATATTAGCATAACATCTTTAATCACTTGTGAGTTAAATGGATACGTATGTCTGCTATTGAAAAAATATTAACAGGCCTAACAAACCTCGCGAAATATTAACGAGTTCTTGGGTATATCTACTATAGAGTAGTAATAATATAGTATACTGTTCTTCAGCAGTTCACGTGATCCTCGTCTAACATGACCAGACCTTTACTCATACGTATTATAATAAGACATTACGACATTTCTAAAAAAACGATTATACGGATAAAATAAACTACAAAGACTATGGTAATAATAAAGTCGTCGTTCGCATTCCTGGACTTGGCCAAATACATATATACATACGACGGTCGGACAAAATCGTTTGATCTGTATAATACAGAGACAATAGTTTAACGATTCGTCGAAACGCGTGACTTACGTCATGTCTCGGCGGCGGTGCACGTGCGCCTGAGACCACGTGTTGGCCGGCCGGCCGGTGGAGGCGGTGAATTCGTCGGATAAGGTGTGTGTAGTGGCGGTGGTGGAGGTAGATGTGGTGTCGTCGGTGGTGGCGGTGCGCCGAAGACGTTATTTCTCCGCACGAGGATATTATCCCTTCGGAAGGGCCGCGCTTGCGCGATCCCGATCGACAGGATCTATATATGCGGTTTAAAAAAATAAAAAATAAAAAAAGCACCAGAAAGCTCACTGGAAACACGACTTTGGGACGGCTACCGGAGACGCACGGACGTGACGGTCAGGGGCAGCGTGCGGACAGGGTGGTGTACACGGGTGGGTGCTCGCGGGTGGCTGTGGGACGAGCGAGAGGAGAGGGTCCTGCGAGAGAGGACACGGCACACGACAACACGACGATAACGACGACGACTACAACGATACACACGGCGGGCTGCGCAGCACACGGCGTTACCACAATACAACACGTCGATAGTTTGCCGGCAACTGAGAGCCGACCGATACACACACGCACCGCACACGTACACATACGCACACGCGAGACCCACCGCCGCCGACGCCGCCGCCGCCGGAGCTGAGCACGCGGTCCTATACGTGCCTCCACCGCGGACGTTCTCTCCGCCGTGCCGTAGTCGCTTACGCCGTCCCTCGGCGACTGCACCTCCCCGCGAATCGCGAACGCCCGCGACAAGCTCGCAAAACTGTTATACGAAAACACGAAGGAATTCCGTTTTTCTTCGTCCCCTCCCCCCCATCACCTTCCATTCCACCGTTATACCTTCGCGAAATCTCTCGCGAGAGTACCCCCTCGCCATCGTAGCAAAAAACAATAATCATAATATGTGCTACTCTCGCGGGTGACGGTTTCAAACGAAACGCTGACTGACGGCACTCGACAAGCGTATTTAATATTGTATTATTCGTATTTTGGACTGTAGACACCGTGTGGATAATAATAATAATAATAATACCGTGTGCTCGGGGAGGACGAGAAAAGTCGGACAGCCGAGCTCGCGAAATTAATTTGCTCGAGTTTTCCTGCAGACGTACCTACAACGGTATTGTAAGACTATATTATCAAAAAAAAAAAATAATAAGCGTTTAACTGAAAGCCAAAGTTAAAAGAAAACAATTATTCATTTCATTTTATTTTTATTTTTTTATAATTTTAAACAGGTAGTCGATAGCTGATTTCTACCTTTACATGCACACTCGCACACGCAAACGCACAATCGTGAATTCCGGTGGATCATGCGATTCTACAACAGTTTCCAATCTCTGACCACCCACCCACGCACGCCAATCCGGTTTCAAGACGAATATAATAGTAATACACTAATGAGACATCCAACAAGTGTTCGTGTTGCAATAGCCACCGATGTTACGTCGTCTATAAAAATTTTTCGACTTTACAATATCCGCATGGATTTCGTTCGATGTGCCATCCGATATCCGTCGCGTGTCGCTTACTCGTTAACCGAATATTATGAGTTTTTGGCTGTTTGAATAATATTTTTATTTATGAATTAATTATTGAATAAACGTTTAAACGTTACGAATTGTTTAACTAAATTTTAAAATATCGAAATCGACAAAAAAAAAAAAATGAAATTAGAATAATATTATGTTACATTATGCACGTAAGATTTACCGAAACGCCGTACTATTAAAAATCTAACTCATATCTATAATCACGTGTTTGCTTGAACGGAATATTTTTATTTCTATTTTAACCGCATCATGAGTGAGTGTAGAATTTTTTGAAACGAATCGATGAATAATTTTTGTTTTAATATATTTAGTTTTAACAACAAAACAATGTTAATAATAATACGTTAAAATGAAAAGGTAGAGACTAGAGAGTAAATTGCTGAACTATAGCATTCTTAGTGGAATGTTACTAAAATTAAATTAAATATTCTTAGGACTATTTTATTAGTAACTTTGTTTTAATTTTTTTTTACCAGACAAGATAATATCGTTAACATTCTAAAACGTTGATACAATACATCCAGTAACATTTCCATTTTTTACATGCCTAGTATAATGCGTTTATGTAAAAATGATTTATGTTTTATTATATAACTACACAATAATTTTATGTTGCATCTATTTTAGCTTAGTAATAATCTTTAATGATATAAAGCGAATGACGTCATTAATGTATGCTATTGGTAAAAGTAATGTAGACTTTTTAGCTGTGACAATTATTAAGCACACGTATGCTCAATTTAAATCAACTGAATGCAACTTAATACTTATAATTTTATAAAGCTAACTAAAAAATAAAACCGGAACATATGGGTAAAAGTAAACAATTAGAGTCATGGTTGAAAAAATACATAATATAATAATATGAATACATAATTTCAGTGGATATATTTTTAAAACTGTACCTATGTTAAGTATGAATTTTGTTCTTTTTCATTCATAAATGGTGAGTGAGGCTTTAAATAATTAATCATATTTTGACCCTATGATCATTAATTTCAATTAATATCTTATTTTATAAGTTTCATCGCATAAAATATAACAAGGTAGCTTTAATTCATATACAACTAAATTCTAAAATAAACTCTATATTCCTTTTATGTATTCAAAAACAATTTATATAAATTCTTCTCAATGTAAAATATTGAAATACGGTATTAAAATGTATGTATACACGAAAGTCGATCTTATCAATGTAATAATATAAATATTGAGTATTTCATTGAAAGTATTTATTTTAAATTAAAAATGTACTTGTAAATATATATTTTTGTTTATTATATAGGTACAGGTCAATTAATTAAGCTTGTTCATCCTTTTTTTTTTACCGTGCAGTTAGTTATAACTGTTGTAATTTTTAAATATATTTAAAGGCAATAATATTTTCAAATTCTTAATTTATTTAACTTTTAATGAAGTGTTTTATGGTGAATAAAAACTTCTGTTTTTCAAATGAGGGTCTATCTTTTATTCTGGATAATTTTCTGAAAATATTAAAGCATAACAATCAGAATTTGAACTATTAGTTTTGGAGTTACAAGTATACAAATAATTTAAACTTTTTAATAACTAATATTAATCTATCAAAATTTATATAATTCGTAAAACTGGCTTAAGGATAATAAATACTTGATCCAATATTTCATCTATTTTATATTTTTGTGAAACCATTTTTAAGGATTTATAACCTAGGTACATAGTAAACATTTTAATAAATGAGAAATTTCTCGTAGTAATAATAATAAAAAAATGTTTAAAAAAATAATTTATAGCAAAAAATAAAATGTTTCTCTGGAAAAAAGATACTTATATCGCCATAGAGTATAAAGTAGGAAATACAAGTTTCAGAATTTTAAAATATGGACTAAAAGTAAATTTAAAATTTCCTAAAATTTAAATTTAAATAAATTCATTATTAAATATAATGACGGAGAAAATAATACTTAGAATTAATTTAAATTTATATGATATAAGCTATTATACTAAAAAAATAAATAAAAATATACATCATACTATTAATTATGATACATTGTAATAATATAATGAAAGGATATACTATTTATAATAATAAGAATTTTTCAACAACCCGCTATACTATTAAGAGTAAAAAATTTGCAATAAAGAAAGATTAAATTAATTTATGTAGATACAACGAATAATCATATTTCAAAGTGAAGTTTTCTTTTTTATAAAACATATTTTATCGATCTTCTAATATTATAGAAATGCAAACTATTATTGAATAAAATTATACTTATAAGGAATTAGTTTATTGTAAGCATGAAGAACAGTAAATACGAAGATACAACTAGTACCTACCAAGTAGGTAGCCTTGTTAAATAATTCCATTAAAATATTTATAATTAATTTAATAATACTTTAAGCCAAGCATATTTAAAAATACACGTTGTTACAGATGTACAAATACTTATTTAAATAATATTATTCAGACAGATCCTTTAAATGTTATGAACTTTGTCCAAAAATCATACGTAATTTAACTCGGTAGCATATTATATTCGTATAATATTCTATATCGTATGACCCTGAAAAAAAACTTTGATGAATTTAAGTGTATATTTTTATGGTAAAATTATGTAATATTTAAAATAATTTAACATGTAAATATACTTAATTGATGAAATAAATTAATATAAATAAGCATTTAGATTTTTTAAAACATCGTGAAGTTGGATTAGCTATTAGGATGAGATAATTTATCGTTGAAATGTTTCATCAATATTCTAAATTTACTTAAATAAAAAAAAAAAAAAATCGTGGAGACTGTGTTGAAACCAATTTATTATTTTTTCACATAACTTTATCTATTATAGATACATTTATTACTATTGTACAGCACCGAAAAACTGTATTATGAAATAAAAAAAACACATTAATAATCGCATACTTCTTACGTCGATACAGAAATGCATAATATAAATAAGTTGCACATTTATAATTAAGTTTTTATTTTAATATAATTTCTGTATAAGTATAATCTAGCTAAATATATGCATATTTTAATACAGCTTTTTTTAAGATATAAATTTAAAAAAAATTGACAGTTAGATGGTCTTTGATATTTTAAAGTTTTAGTTTAGTCTTTATATAATATACGTGTGATGGGAGATTGATAATCCAAACTTTTGTTTAATAATAATAGAAGACTTAATTATTATGATGTATAAAAAAAATTAATTTTAAGTCGATTTATATTTACGCGATGAGAAAAGAAATTAAATTATTTTAAAAATATACATGGTCACGATCTGGTAATTAATTTTTGGTGAAAAAAAACGGCTTTTGATACAATATGTACTGTAAAATGAGTAAAATTTAATTAAAATGACAATGACAAAAAGCAATTAAAAATCAAATTATATTAGGTAACTATAAAGATGCATAACTACCGAACACATATACGTATGAATATAAATATTGAAATTATTGCATTTGTTATTGTTGTTTTTATCGATTATATGTATTATATTTTACATACGATCAAAAATACTGTACAATTATTTAAAACGATGATATAAACATAAAATCACAACGGTATAATATAATATTATTTGACACCTCAGCATTTTTACCTTTGGTGTAGAGTTGACACGATAATTTTTAGCTATAACTAAATTAATGTAAAATATTTTTTTATATATTATAATATATTGCAGAGAAACTAAATGTGAAACATTTTTTTTAATTAGTATTATCATTGCTAATAGGTGAGACAAGAATTAACTTTTTTTTTTAAATTGAACGACTATTCAATGTTAAGAGTCTTGACCAAAATATGTAGGTATTTACTCATTTTATTTTTAAAATAGATTTCGAACGATGATTCAAAAAATCTATTTAAGTATTTTACACGTAAGAAATTTTTTAAATAATGTACCCGTACAATAATAAGGCTATTTTTGATTTAAGTATTACTCAGTATTACTTTTTCAAGTATTACTTGAATGATAAATTATATAAACAGCACTTTTTTTTCTTTGAAGTGATATTATGCCTTATACTTGTTAACCTTTTCAGTATGTAGATGAAATAGGTGCAGTGGTGCATAAAATATTATATACCTGCAGGTTAATAGTAGTATGCTGTATGTAAACTATCAAACAAAAGTTAACGAGGAAAACTTGTTTTACACTTATTACTAAATACTTTCGTATTTAGAAATAAATGATTTAAATCTTTCGAGAATAAGAAATTCATTAACGTCAAAGAATGAAGCTATAATATACATATTATATACATATTATATACATATATTTGTTTTTTAAAATATTATCTTTAGTAGACAATTGATCATTGCGTGTAACGTTATTCTAATTAAATCATTATGTGACTGCAGAATAATTAAATTATTTTATGTAAATATATATTAATATATATGTAAAAAATATATTTATTATTTCCGTTGTGTCTATTGTAATTTTAATGTTGCCGAGAAAGAATTTTTTTATTGTTTGTTTGAAAAGACAAAAAGTTTGAAAGATAATCAAAGGAAGTACAATAAAAATTATTTTTTAACTAAAATAGTGTTATGGTAATAAAAAAAAAAATAAATATAAATAATCATAATGATAAAACAAGTTACAAAAGAAATGAAGCATTTGTTATAAAGTATTATTTGCTTCAAATATATATAATACAAGAGCCTTTATGAATTAGGTGGTTTTTCATATTACAAGATTAGACATTTACTATTTAAATAAAATAAATTAATAAAATAATATATTTGTTTAGTTGGATTGTTTTGAAAATAAAGAATGCATGTAAATAAAACTGCGATATTCAGGTGAATAATATTATACTTGTTAAAATGAGAACTACCATTAATAACTATCTATAATATAATATATACATATGTTATATTCTATATGTATGTATTTTATTATAATCATATTAATATACAATGAAACATATTATGTAGTTTGTGATAACGATTTTATAGATTAATAAAAATGGGCGAAGAATTCGAATAACTAATAACCAATCCAAAATTATGATTTAAAAAAAAGTACCTGTTGTGATAAGTGGATATATTTATTTTGTTATCAATGAACTAAGATCATACTAAATAATAGTAGGTTATAATTTATATTTTTTTTTAGTAAAAAAAAAAAAATCAACCAGCTTTATTAACGAAAACTTATTAAAAATTTGGATAGACATACATAATAATTGTTTTTTTTTTTATTATTATTATTAACTCAACGCTTGGTAGCTGTGAACATTAATATCAATTTAAATTTAAAGTTCTATCCTCTTGTATTCGTCATCAATAGTAGCTGGAATTAAATTAGTATCTTCATTTTATTGTTTTCTTTTGACATTTGACATTTGGCATTTGGACTTTTTTTCTATAATTTAAGTAAATGTTAAATGTTAGTAATGTTTTAATAATTGTATACTATAATAATATAATATAATTTAGGGTTGACATGTATAGTTACGAATACAATATAAGCAAAAAAAAAAAAACGTTTAATTATTTTATCATGACTTCATCTCTCAACTGGTTTTTGTAAATATGTAATGTTAATAACATTCTACGTATTCTTTGACAATATAGATTTTGAATACATACAGAAAACAAATAAAATTATACACAACATCAACATTCAAATCTCGATACATTTTATTGTATATAGATAATAAAACTGCCAATTAGAATACCTTAAGGTTTTTTTTTTTTATTTATGACTGTACGGTTAGTCTCGTTATCCCTATTTTAGAGTCACTAACATAATGTTTAATGTTCTTATAGTACAAAGTGAGTAGTATAAAATATAATAATGTATATCTATTAAATTAATTTTTCAATTGAGTAAATAGTATACATTGTTTCGTGTTGTTTTATTAAAAATACGATGACCCAGAAATGTTATTTGGAGCCTACAGCTTTGACTCATGGGAGGTATGTAATATTACAGTATTATATTAAAATGAATCTGTAATAATATTGTCCGAACATAATTTATATTAAAAAAATATTTATAATATTGTGTATTGGATATTTTGGATAATATAATATGTTGTCGTAGAGTTAATGAGCATTAACGTACTAACATAACAACAGTGTTTAACCGATAAACCACACGTTTACACGATTGGCACTTCGATCATCAATTACACTGCCTCACATCGTCTCAGCCATGCCGCACGGTTCGTGCCACTCCTCTTGCTCTACATACACCAGTTGCACTAGTTATTTTATGACATTGAAAGCGAACATTTTATTTCAATTCACAAAATAGTTTCAAACTATATTATAATTCATTGTTATACGAACACCCACCTGTAATATATGCAGTGATATTGTTAGTTATAAATTACGATTGGTTGTTTATTATAATATTATTTGTATAATTTATTAGGTAGATACTCACTTGTTATATAATGTAATAGCATTTTGTATTGTTTTGCGGCTATCTAAATCACACTGCATGAAGCGAAATTAAATAAATAAGGTGTCAAACCTTAATCAGTATCCGGAGTAGACAGTAAAAGACTTAAACTGTAATATTATGGATTGTATTTAGCAGTATAGCCTTGAGGATAAGTTCGAAATGCACTAAGTTTAAAAAAAGCAATGTTTGAATTGCATTAGTTCTTGTTCCGACTTTTTCGTAAAACCTACTCATACTAACGATTATCAGTTTACGATCGAAAGGGTAGTTTGCATTTTTAATATCTTTAATTTATAAATTTAATCGTGAAAATTACACACTACATAGCTACAATTTTAAAATTAAATTATAATATGAAAATATGTATTATGGTTTATACTTAATTGATTAGTTAAGTCGTGCAATAACATCGATGTTTTTCTAAATGTATCAACACATACATGCCAATTTTGACTAAAATTAATATTTATTAGTTCTATGGAATAATGAGTAAATCGAGTGTAGTTCAAACAATATCTTTTTTGAACCTAAGTGTGATTCGACAATACCCAAGTACATCCATTATCATCCATATACTGTCAGTAAAAAACATGTGTTGACTTTAACGACTATCATAATTTGAAATTTGATAACAGACATACTTAATAATATTATAAAATACTTATGATTTGTATATATATATATATATTTACTGAGCAATAGGTTTGACAACAGAGGTCATTAGCTTTACATAATATTATATTTTACATAGAATAAAATAAAATAATATTATATAAATGGTATTTAAAAAAAAATAGTTGACAAATTTAATGAGAGTCTGTATTCCAATTGGCATAAAAAATAAAATTTGAGTATTTCAAACAAGATTATTATTTTTAGTCACAAAAAACCACTTAATTATTGTCATCCAATTTAGCATGCTGAAGATTTATTTTCTTACTACAGTTTAATTATTCATACTATGCTGCAGAATTTCATATAATTTTCTAAGGAAATTTCCTTGAATTATTATTACTCTATCATTTTATTTTATCCTACATACTAGATACCAGGGCATTATCTATTCTAAACAGAAGATTTTTAAATCCTGAGATAGTTTAATACAATTTTATTTTGGTATTAATGAATCACTGTTGACAGACGTAATTTCAATAGTAATTCTGTCGCTTGGTCAAAGTAGATTTCCATGTAAACTATTTATACGTGTATATATTCCATCACTCCTACTTATCTAAGCTTTAAACGTTTGTTCATTAACAGTTTAACACATAAAATATTTTTTTTCTACTTTTCATATGAAAATTATTAATAGGCTGTGTATATTGCGATAATATAATATTTCAAATGTGCTCAAAGTAACTATAAATTACACTAAAGATAAAGTAAAATTAAGATTCCTATAATTAGATATGTCGTATAATAAAATACAGCATAATATAATATAATATTTTATATCATAAAAATAAATATATATTTTTATTTTTATTCGATGTTCATGCTCCAAACATCTAACCATAGTAAGCTAAATAAGTTTTTATTTATATTGTGTACTGTATAATAATTTGTCCCTAATAAATTGCGATTTTTACAAACCCAAACAACAATATTTACATTGAATTTTAGAACATGTATCTTGATTGCTTAATTGAATTTGTTGACTACAATGTATTTACAAAAAAAAAAAAAAAATAGCAATAAATTTAATCTCCAATCTGAATCAGAATCTAAAACAGCTAAACTTGTATAAAAAGTTAAATAAACAAAAATCAAAGACGAAACTCAAATAATAGATGGCACGTACCTTTGTTGCGTCTTTGAGTTACTATTAGAACATTTGAACATTTGGTACTCTCACAAATAGTACAAGTCAATATTTTACTTAGAAATATGTATTTGTTGTAGTAGTATTTAGGTCAACATAATTAAGTACCAAAGTTACTATTTGACTAGAGTATAAAACATTGTTTTTATTTATATAGAAAATAACACAACTTGCAGTTCACAGAACTGATAAATAATAATTAGTCATTTGAAGTATAGATTTTGATATAAACTAATAATAATTATTGTTGATAGTAGGTAAGATATTATATTATGATTAATGTTTTATAGTACAATCTCAAAATTGCCAACAACATTGTTATATCATGAATTCGTGAAACATAAATGTCTTCAGTTTTTAAAGCAACGATTCAGAAATTTATTTAAACTGAATTAAGCAATCATATAAGAGCTTATGGTCAAACATAAACAGTCAAGGTTTAATAAAAACTTAGTAGGTATTTTATTTTGTTTATAAGTGTTTTTTTTTTTTTTTAAATTTAAAACTAAATGTATTTCAAAAATTCGAAGGGAGGTTTCGATAACATAATATTATAATATCGTATTGTTTTGATGTATAAAAATAAAATAATAAAAAAAAATTTAGTAACTTACTTGAGTAAATAGTTGGTACCTACATTGACAAGTATGTTATTACTAAAAACGTTAAAATGTTGTTAAATACGCTAGTCGGGCGTGACCTTGTGGACGTAAAATAAGATACAGCGTGGTTGACAACTTCTTCACTCGAGGGCGCCACGATTATCTTACGGTTACAAGAAAGAAAAGAAATTTATACTTAAAACTATGACTTAAGTTTAAAATTTAAATTAATAAATGTAATGTAAGTAAACTTATATTTTCAATCACCAATAAAGTAAAATAATTTACATTAATTACCAAATATAAAATATATAAAATAAGTATTCCAATATGATATATTAGTTACCTTAGTTCATAAAGTGTTTGAATTCGGAAATTAATAGAAATAATATTTATGTGAATACTTTTTTATTATATCTACGTAAGCAGTGTTGAATAGATATTATACAATAACGTCTTGTTTTTGAAACATTTTTACTGTAAATAATTAAGGAAAAGATTTTTTTTTCGAAAATATTGATGTATGTACATTAAAATTCAAACATTGAGTTTCTGAATTATGAAAATATGTTAATCAAGAGTACATTTTTTTACAAAATTAAAGAATATATGTAATTTTTTATTTACCTATTATTATAATTAGACAAATTTTATAAATTTTGAAACTTCAATAGATAATTAATATTAATCTCTATTATTGTACTGTTATATTTTTATATTTTATATTTTTTTTATTGTACTATTATCATCATATCCCTTATCATAGCCCACATATCTTCTAAACTCATTATTATAGACTAATCGCCGAGATACGCGCTTATATTTTTTATATAAGAAACCCTTCTCCTCCTTTTTTACTGTAAATTTGGGAAGAAAAGGACTATAGTTAGTTTATCATTTTAGTAATTAATATTAATAATCTATCAACATTTATAATTCGTGAAAATAGTATAAGTATCGTTAACACTATAAACAGTATAAAGACTATTTTATTTATTTAGGGTAAATTACCTTGGTATGAATGTTTTAGTAATTGAAAAGCTACTCGTTAAGATTTTGGAATATATGCATCAGCGTTAAAAAAAAATACACTAAATAATTTACAGTAAGATGGGGTAGTAGGTAGATTATTATTTGAAGGACGCAGAAGTTTATGTTACTACACGAAATCTCCTTAAAAGGTACGGAAATCATAGTATTTACAAAGATTAATAATAAATTCATTATAAAATAAAAAAAAAAAATGGCTGTGAGTATGTTTGGTGAATAATCGTTTATATTAATTTGTTGATAGAATGATGCATTATGTTGTTAATTTAATGGTGAATTATTTATTTTATACATAAGATCTTAACCTTTTGATCATTTTCTATTCATTAATAATAACTTGTATTATTTACTATAAGCAATAATATTCTACAAAATATGTATAATGTATATACATTTTAAACTATTTATACCAACAATCTATTATCACTGCTTAAAGGTTAACATCTAAAAAATATAATAATCTACTATAGTGTATTATTTGTAATACACGTTTTGGGAAATAAGTTTAACCTATCATGATATTAATATAAAAATAAAGAGCTAGTTAATAGAAATAAAACAATAATTACTATAATATTTTTAGAAAATATTGGCTAATAAACCGCGGTCTTAGATGATTTGAATTATTATTAAAACATTTAAAATTAATAATGTTCGTTTATGAATTTATCATTAATGTTGCTAGTAGCATTATTTCAAAGCTAAGGGAGTTTAAAATCGCACCTTTCTTAGAAGTATTCAATAGGCAATTTATTACAGTCAATATTGTATTGTCCAGTGTTTGCAGTGCAATTAATAATTATGGGGCACAATAAATCAACTACAATTGAATACCTTCTATTGTATTATATATATTTTTTTGGTTTCCGTATTAATTTATAGGGTTGAACTTACTTTCATTATTTAAGTGTTTTTACATTTTCAACATATTCTGGAATTAATTTGAATCTCAAATGAGTAAATTGGAAAAAAAATGTATTTAAAAATATCGGTTTTATCATGACTAGTGTAAGATGCAAACGACGGTTTTTACCATATTATCATGTTTTAATATTGTTCGCTTAACAATTGTGCATTTATGGCACTATAATTGTTTTCTTAAACAGCCTATAAAAAACTGAAGTACCAATAGGTACAACTTCAAGTGGTAAAATAATATAATAACAAATAGATTATATTATAATAAAATAGTCAAAATTTAAAAAAGCTATTTTTGAAGAAAAAAACATGTCACGAAGTTTAACAGTCGTGGACTATCGTGTTGGATTGTAATTTTTTTTACTCTTTAGTTCTTGCTTTATTTTTTTTTACGCTTAACTTAGACAATAGATGAATTCTATTTTCTAATTTTTTAAACTCACACTACGTACCGTGCAGTCTATAAATAAATGAAATAAAATAAAAACACGATCAATTAAATTTTATAAACAACAAATGGAAGGTTTTATTTAAAATTTACATGTACAGTTGAAATACAAAATATACATTGGCACTATTATAGATTTACATAAACACGTTGGGGTCTAATAACCTGCACAATATTTCGTCGTATACGTGTGTAAACGGTGTAATAACAATTTTTCATTTTTTTTTCTTCGTTACGTTTTACATGATACAATAATAATATAGGTAATCATAATAATATAATAATAATAATACAATATTATATACCGACGAGTAGAATACGGTAATAAAAAAATATTACATCGTTTGAATACCGCGGTGTTGCAATCGTAATAATAATTATTATTATTCTCAAGATACCGCCGAAAAGTAGAGACTCGTATTGTAAAACAGTTTGTGTCGGAAACGGGTGAACGATATTGTATTATAATGATATGTTTCGCTCTCGGGGTCTAGGGTTTACGTGGATTTTCGTGGTTTTAAGGGGTTGGGGGGAGGTTTTAAATACGAGTACAATGCAATATTCGTAAACTATGCTTTTCGCGGTATAAGAGGTCGTCGAAACGAGGTACAACATACCTCGACTCGAGGTAATAATAATAAAAATATTAAGACGGACGTCGGAATCACCCTGTACGTCACCTCGCGACGAGCGTGACAAACATACATTAGGAAACGACGCACAGGTATTTTTTTCACACATATATATATATATATATATATATGCTATTAAAACACATCATAATAATACTTTTATTGTGTGTGTGGAAAATACGCTTTTCGTTGTACGGCGATGGGGTCGAGTACTCTGCGTCGGGTTGGCGGCGACGGCGGTGGTAGTCATCGACGGCGTTTTCGTTTTTTAAGCAACATCGGTCAAAAAAAAGCCGTTCACGAGATGTTTTGCGTATTCGCGACACCCGCCTCGGTGTAGCAAGGCGACCTCTGCTGCTGGCCAACCACGTCCGGCGGCGCGCAGTCTCGGCCGTAACCGTTGCTGTAGCTGCTGTTCGTCGGTCCGATGATCGCCGGATCGACGTAGTGATAGCCGTTGGACGAACACGTAGTGCGCATCTAAAACGATGACAAGACGGTGTTAAATACTTGATGTTAATATTAGGTATATTATAATATTGTCATATACTATGTGGTTAGAAAGTTTCATCTAAGTCACCTAGAGACCACATTATCTTGTTCGCAAATATTATATAAGGCCCCTGTATGATTTTTAGAAAAAATTTTAACACCTTCCGGAGACAGTCCCCTTGAATGAGTAAAACACTTATTGAGTTTAACTGTGTTCACATACCATAGCAATTTAAATAGTTGTAAAATAATACTAATCGTGCGGTACTGTATAAGAGTTATTTTTATTTGTTTGTTTCAAATTATACAATTTATAACGTTTTCGAAAAACTGTTATAATTATTGTACCTATCTAAGTCAGATATATAGGTATACACCTATATTTTTTTTCTTGTTTGTTTGTTTGTATAAAAATGATATAACTTTATCTTCTCCTCTCCCTCAGTAAAATTAAGTAAGATACACCTCTAAATATAGGGTATTTCTTGGTCTATTTTATTTTAAATGTATAATAATTTTAATTTTTTTAAAAGGCTCTTCCTTTACAGTTTATGATTTGCTTAATGAACATTACACAAAAATGCTTTTGTGAGCGTAAACATTTTTATTTTATGGCCTACAGTTTTAATTTTTATATCCTACAGTGATTCACCTTATTAATTATTATTGTTTATAATTTTATATTAATATTGACGTGGACATGTATACATCCGTCACGTTTTTTCGAAAACATATTAGTGGTGTATGCGGCAGGAGATAGTCGTTGCTTACCAGGGCTCGCTGCCTAGATGAATAAGGTGGGTAATTATTGAACCTCGAACCGCTTTTGTTGCTGTGATGAGACACTTCGCTGAACGTCTTTCGGCCACAACCGCTCAGAACGACTGACACAGGAACACCTTGCATGCTCCCGCAATCATCTACAGATAGAATTAAAAAAATAATATTATATAAGAAAATCATTATATAGTTATTATATTATGCGATTATGTAACCATATCATATATTATCATAAAAGTAATTTTACGGTATTATGAGTTATATCTCTGCATCACATAATTCAGATGTAAGTATTTAAAATAATAGTTTTTAAATCTAAAAAAACGTATACACAATAAACTATAAGAACAGTATGAAAAAGTATACAATATATGTATATTATATACAAGTTAAAAGTTTAAAACTTTTGAAATAGTATTTTATTCTACTTTTTTTTTGTTACCCAACGTGATTATTGATTATATTATTATTATTTTTTAAATTAATATTTTTCAACTTATATTATAATATACTTGAATAGCTGGTTGCACTTGCCTTTATAGGCATTTTATAAAAGTAATTTAGTTTCATATTTTATTTGCTATAAATTTATTTCCATAATTTATAATCTCATGTCGAGTTTTTAAACATAAATTTCTAGGGATACAAGTAAAAATATTTTTATTTTTTTCATTAAATTTGTGTTCAAAGTATTTTACAATGTTATCGGCCATTGTATCTTAAATAATATTTTATATTATGAGCTGCTGATGCACATAATTAATAAATAATAATATGCTTGAATATTGTATTTCAAGTTATAATAAAATATACCAATAGAGAATATTAGTTTTCATAATTCACTCCATACACTTAAAAATAAATATATACCTGCGCAGCCCTGGCAGTCATTATTACTGGAACAACAGCTATACCCACTTTCAGAATATACGTTTTGATTACGGTTATAAATATTGGCTGAAGCGTAAGCTGTATCATCGGAATTTCGTCTCATCTAAAAAAAAAAAATATATATTATTATTAACTCTACATAATTTATTGCCAATCACAAATGGTTTTTAACAGATAACTTCTAATAATAATATGATTAATTTTAATTTGATATTATATATATAATATATTTTTTACATTTCTAGAACTTGAGTTCGACACCAATGTAGTCGTCGCATAAGGGGCCGGAGACGACAATTCACGGTCCTTTAAAAATGTACTCATTGTATTTGGATTCACTTCTGCATAGTCAGCAATTTCAGGTAAGAGTTGTTGACTAGAATCTTTCTCGTTACTATCAATATCATGATGCATCCTGGACATGAAAATGTATAATTAATTGTTGTTGAAAACAATGGACATTTAAGTATGATAAATACCAATTGGGTTTATGACACGAGTTTGCATCGATGAATAAACACCGTTGACTGTTTGAGACGCTGTGTTCGGATTGCAAAAATGACGCTACTTGTCCTCGGTGAGATACGTCTAGACTAGTTTTGAAACCAGACGAATAAGACAGTTTGTTTGCAGGATTTAATGAATCTAAATAGACACGTGGTTAGTAAATACTAAAATACAGGTTGCATGCTCAGTGTAAAACACTATACAAGATACATACCTCCTAAGTGTGACTTTTTAGCGCCTAACTGACGGTATCTGACGAAAAGTACAGCCGCTAGTAATATGACCATTAATGTTATGACCCCGGCCAATAACAGAATAAACCACGGTTCAGCAACGAATTCTTTTATTTCTTCGTGATCGATGACTGCGTCGTTAAATTGACTAAACAATAAAACAATGCCGTGGTTAAAACAAAAAACAAAAAAATAGTCTTCAATAAAATATTCAATAGTGTTCATACTTTATTTGGTTCATAGAGTCCGTCGGTAATATTATTGAATCCGTGTACGGACCAAAACCGATTTTCGTCGCTGCAGCAATCATGACCTTATAACGCACACCTGATGTGAGGTTGGTCAGGAGCAAAGTGGGAGTACTGGCACTGACCGTCACATTACTTAGTACGTCCCAACTGGCACCACCTTGTATGACTACCTGGTAACTGATGATAACACCATTGTGTGAGTTGTCAGGCGGTGGATTCCACTTCAGGTACACAGCACTGGAATTGTAGGCAGTTGGTTCCACGTTTTGAGGTGGCAGAGACGGACCTTCATCAACGAAATTCAAGTTTATTAGTGTTTAAGAAATAATTTTAAGTCAATAAATAATCGTGTTATCCTTACAATCTTCGTGAGTTTTTGCGGTTCTTGAATTCGACGGTCGACCTTTGATGTGTTTGTAGAATGGGACCAAGAAAAACATATAAGTGACTGACGGTTTTAGAGTGTTAATCACGTACGCTCCAGACAGTTCAGTTGCGTTAGACAAGATTTTCATGAACGTGGTGTTTTGACCAGTCATGTTTTTGCTACGATAGTATAAATAAAACCCTTCTAAAAACTCTCCGTTAAGAATCTGAAACAATTAAATAATCACGGTGTTAATAATTATTGCAGTTACTGAATACTGATAATATGTTTTTCAGTCGTAGATTAACACGATGGTAGATTGAATTACTACCTCCCAGAAAAGTTTTATCGAAGTCGAGCTGACAGTTTTTATGTCGATAAGGTCTACGATATGACCGCCAAACAAAGTAGACTTGGCGATGGACATATCGTGGGAATACGATATGCTCTGACGGTATTCTGTGGGCAATGTGATGCGGCTGGACAGATGGCTAGGCGCGGATAGACCGTGTGAATTTTCAGCACGCACCACGAACAAGTAGGAATGGCCAGGTTTTAAGAATGACTGGGTGAAGTGAGTCGAGTGCAGCCTCCGCACCAATGTCGCCCATCCAACGTTCTCGACACAAGCGAACATTTCCACCTAGAAAATAAAATGCTGATGTAACAAACTTATCGTATCTAACGGTATTCTACATCTTTAAATTTTTAAACGTATTTCTCCTACGGTGCACTTATTTCTAAGATTTCGATACCTCGAAAAACGTACGTAATAGAGTCAAACAATAATTTTACTTTGATTCTATATAGCTTTAGGAGTGCGACAACTCCTTATATTATAATATTTCTCAGAATATAATATTATCGTGATGCCTTCCGACGAATTTAATACACCGTCAAAGTTGGTATGCGAAAACGCATCGCTTACCTGATAACCGAGTAGTGGTGACGATCCAACCTTGCTGCTACGGCCCCACGACAGCGTAACTGCCGTATCCGTGTGGTTGATGACAACGGGTGTGCTCGGGGCACTGGGGAACGTTGAGGTATCTGGTGACCTGAAAAATCCTACGTTAGGATTTTTTGGCGATTCCATTTTCAGTTCAGCACTCCACGTGGCCTTGCCATTTACCGAAGACGCTACACATGTATAAACGCCGTTGTCGCTCTTTTGTAAATCTGAAAATTCACGGTTGTTATATTATATATAATATATATAATATATGCGTATACATTATGAATTGGCCTCATAATCACCTACCAATCAAATTAACTTCGTATCCTTAATAACTGTATTTCAATTTAAAAATGTATACAATTTCGTATATGCAGTTCATTAAACTTAACGTTTTTATTTTTAAAATATGATTCTTTACTCTCAATACTTCAATAATTGTTTTTATTTGAAGTTTCCACGAATCAAATAAGTGCAATTTTTTTTTTTAGGTGGGACTCTTATCAATAAAATTGTATTTATTAAAAATAGTATTTTAAAAAAGTCATTGACAAGAATAAATTTCACGGTGAAGTATTCTGTATATGTTTGAGGATACTCACTCATGATTTGGAGTGTGCCGGATTCAGTGATGTTGATCCTAGCGATATCCGTTGACAATGGCGAATCGTCTTTGTACCACGTGATCACGGGCTGAGGATTTCCGATCGCTTTGCATACAAGATTACCAATCGAACTGTATGGCAGTGTTTGATTTGCAGGTCCGTATTCGATGATTGGTGGTAAAGACTCGTCGTATGCGGCTGCCGCCACTGTCAATGTGGCTCGCCACTCATCGGAGCCCGCTTCGTTGATTGCCGAACACATGACGACGAGCTGATCGTGTTGTTCTTTCCTGACGTTCTGTTATAAACATTTTAAAATTATAATAACAGTTATGTTATAATAAAAATATAACTTAATAAATTGTGTGACTTACATGTATGACCAGTGTAGACACTGAATCTTTCGTGTCTTCGGCGTGAAATTCGTTCCAGCTTTCTTCGGGGAATAGCACGGTTTCGTTGTCCTGCAAAGACCAGAATATTGTTGGTCTGGGGTTGCCTCGAACACCGCACTCGAATACCGCATTGCTGCCAGCCGATACGTGTGTGTCCGCAGGTCTTTGGGTGATTAACGGGACAGCTAAAATTAAATAAAACACAACAGTTTTTTATTATGAATATACACATAAATTAAGTAGATGTATAATATACAGCTTTTGATCAACTATATAGGTAGTACATAATTTTTCTATAGATACAACATTTTAGAACACAACATAATATTATTATTATTTACTATAAATAATAATTTTAAAACTAAACCGTGAATTCTAAATTAATATCTACTGACTAAAAAATGTAGTATATTTTTACTTATATATATACATATACATCCAATCGTTTTATTTAGTCCCTATTCCGTTTAGTTTAATGACTTCGTTGAGTAACCCACGTCTATCAATAAAATTATTTTATAAAATCGATGAATTAAAAAAAAAAAAAAACAATTTCTAGCACAAGTCAAACAGGAAATTTGGTTTGCTTCTATTTCCCGATAAAGGGATTTCAAGTTGTTTGATTGGGGTAAAAGCGCATATTCAGTTTTGTAGTATTAAGGGTAAAGGGTAAATAGTTATTTGAAACAAATTAATCAAACATCCTTTGATATATAATACAGTATTTACTTATTAGTCGATTCGATGCATATGCAGTAGACACTAGAAAAAATGTCCACCATTTGAAATTATTAAATAGTATTCTAAAAAATGTATACATTGTATACAAAACGATTAAATTAAGATTAAACTATTAATATGTGTTTACTACATCAAATCAAAAAACCAATTGTGTAAAATCATAAATTAATTAAAAAAATATGGAAAAACACATTATACTTAATGGAGTATTTTGTAAGTAACGTATAATATATTTTAAGTATAGCATTATATTATGTGAAATGTTTGGTTATTGTCATTGCCATACTTTTGTCGTGAGAAATAAATCTGTAGCTGTTCGAATACTGGATAAAAGCATTTCTGCGTTTTACAGAGTTATATAGAATAAAAGAACTTAAATTCTATCATCGGATCTAGACATTTTATAAAAGTTGTTAAAAAAACTTTGATTTATTTTTTTACAACTTAGTATTATATGCATTTTTCATATAGTTGTACTGATATAATGGAAAATGGTATGATTTTAAAATACGTAAGTGTATTGTATTTGTTTAGTTATAAAATAAAATGTAATGTTCTTGTACGTGTTTATAGTTATTTAATTACTTTTAATACATTTGTAAAATGGTATTTAATATAAAAATATAGCGTGCTTCAATAACACAGCACAATAAATAACAATCCAAAACGAGATTTATTATGGTACATATATAACATAATGATATTAAATACTGGTTTAAATTTGAACAAATGTGTTCAACGTATGTTGATAATTAGAAATTATTATAAAATGGAAAACGTCAATTTCGAATAATTTACCAAATAAATAATAAATTATATTTAAAGCAATATATGATGTTTCGAACAATTTAACAAGTATTCGGAATATCCACCACATTACGTTATTTAACGTGACAAGGGTATAGCTGTTAATGTTTATATGAAACGTGAAATTGCCACGGGAACATTCAAATGCGACGAAACAAACATATGTTTAATTTGAATGTTCACCAACCACCGCATTTCCGTCGACATCCTCTGTGGATTATAAAACAATTAACGGACGATTCTAACATAGTAATAATAATAATAATTATTATTATAATATTAAATCGTCCATAGCAATTTAAAACAAAATTTTAAAAAGACATTTAAATGTAATTGATTTTAAATTGACACAACCACGATCGTTGTAATACCATCGGATACCATTAAACCATTATACTATTTTTACCATTATACTCGCGTGTTATTCTATTGCACTTTCGAGTACTATATTATTATATTATTATAACACTTGACCGCAAAAAAGTCATATAAGTCGTATAAACATTGTTATGGTTATTTGGTTATGTTGAAATAGAGTAACGTATAGTACATGTATGAAATATTTAGTATTTACGTATGCAAGTGGGAATAATATTATATATATAAAAAAAAAATACTCTCGAGTCTTTAAAAACAAAAAAAAAATATAGTAAAATATGTATGTTAGTAGTTTTATCGATAATCACAAGACTTTATAGTACGTTTACAAATACATTTTTTTTTCGTCGGTTAAATGAGTATTTTAATGGGAGAATTATCGGTAGTTGTTTTTGTCTTGGACAATTGTACGAGATTGACTTTTTGACCGCTATTCGCCCTGTATTCCACCCCACACACATTCGCCATGCACAGCGGGAGAATTAAATAACAACAGTATTATTCGTTCGTATATTATATACGCATGGAGAGCAGTGCCAAACAATAAACTTTTTGGTTTACCCGGAACAAAGTCTTCCGATTATCGTGCCGCCCCGAGCATGGACCGTGGTGGACAAACTCGATCGAGTCGACGAGTCCCCTCTTCGGGGCGTTTGTCCGCTTGTTTCACCCACTCGATCGCAACCACATAATATATATACATCGAATTTTCGGCAGTAAATCCATTTGCAACGCCAGCTGATTAAATCGGCGTTAACAACAATTAATACCGTAGTAGTAGTAGTAGTTCGTCAGACGGTGGTGGGAGAAAAAGCGGTTTATCAATTCGCCAGAAGACCAGGAGGCGGTGATTTTGGAAGAGCTGAAGATTTCCGACCGTTTGGCATTGGTTACAATAGGACGCGTTCGGTCGCGAATATCGCATTCGCCAAAGTGTAACACATTTTGTATATTTATATACATACATAGTATACGGTGGCGACGGCGGTGGTGGTTGTTTGATTAATGTACGCGCGATCTAGACTGGCTGTGCGCGAAAACGGGACTTCTGCGATGACTGGCGGGTAGAGACGAGGAGGACGCGCAAAACAAAAGCCACAAGAGATAATGGGAAGCTCGAGAATAGAAGTTGCCGAATTGTTTATATCACTGTGCGTGAGGTGGATATACGACACGAGAGAGGTGTGGCTGTATATAAAGGCCCCCCGAGCCCTATTTATGTACGTACATATTATGTATACAATATACAATATACATATACATATACATATACATATATATAATATGTATCTACGGGTGTAGCTAAGCTCACTATTTCAGCTTTGTATATACGAGTATATATATATTTATAAATGTTTTCTTGCCGGTTTCGAGACGGTAACCGTTGCCCCGAGGCTGCTGCGCGGCGGGTGGGTACGAAGAAGCCGCTTGAGATGTATACGTGACTGCGGCAAGTGAAGGGGGTGAAAAAAACCCGTAGAAAGTTTTAACGGAGAAAATAATTAAAAGCTTAAGACCACCGCAGTCGACCAAGCTCGCGGATCGAGGAGAAAATTGTCGGCCAAGGAAACTCGCGTCGTCGTCTGTGGTGTATAACGAGAGTTAAAGGTGTGTGGCGGCTGCTGTGGCAGAAAAGCTTTTGCTCCTGCGAGCGAGATAATCAGCGCAAAAAGTTTACACGTAAAATTCAAGTTTATGTATACTGCACACGCGCGTGCAAGCCAGTATAGATAAAAGAAAAATCTAGTGAATGTTAAATAACATTTTTATGTGTCCACGTGGTGCATCGTTAAGAACCAAATCGGATTCAAGCACTAAAATAAATATATATTTACCGAGTCGTTCGTACATAATTACGGTTCTGCACGAATTGCATGAGTCAAGTTATATAACACACCGTTTCAGTGGATTTTGGTGAAACTAAATTTATTTAAGTTATTAATAATACGTGTGTTATGTGAATTGGGTCCACCAAAGAAAATTACCACAATGATAATCACACATTGTATGACGTAGTCGTAAATAACGAAATTTTCATATTTATTTTTTCTAAATAATATGTTTAATAGTTGTTTCGTTGGATTTATACATAACGAGTTTTAGCAGATATAGCATTATATGCATCGAAGGCTATAGATATAATTTGCAGACATCATTCTGCAGCCATTTACAAGTATTGATTGATTTCGACCTAAATTATTAATTAAAACCCGAATTATTATATACTAATATGAACAAAACAACAATTTTATTTACAATAAAATTCATGATTTTGAAAATTTATCGTTTTGGCTGGGTTTCTTCGAATAATTTACTTATCACAATGGTAATATAGATGCACCATGTATAGGTAATATAATAACTGTTGCGCGAAAGTTTTGAAATTACGATGTCGAACGGACCGCGTTTCACCTCTAGCTTTTCTGAACTTCAATAATATTATCATTATTATTATCGAATATAAAAGTTTTAAATCACTCTCGAATAATAAACACATCCGGACCCTATTTCCGACTAACAGCTTTGCGATAATAATATTATGTTTTTCTTTAACCGTATTAGTTTTGCAATCATGTGCGTTATAGCCGTTATAGGTAAAGATGAAAATATTCGTATATAAATCGAAAAGCAATATGTACGAAGCACTTGGTTCACTACTATGTTTATATTATTACCACGGTCACCGGCTCATCCCATTGTTATTATTTTATTACGCTATAGTCTAAATGATGGTGATAATAATAATATTATCAATGTTATTTCCACGGCTCAAAAAGTTAGCAGAGTTTGGTCAAACCAAAGTTACTTTACCACAATATTGCGTAACTAACAAAAACACAACTCCAATTTATAATTTAGTCGATTGAATAATTTAAGAAGTATAAAATGTAGTTCAAAATGAGATAACCACTCTATTATCCTAAGGGATTTTTGCTCTTCGTAAACTTTTGTTTAACGAAGTGAACTCCAATTTTAGATACCTTTAATTATTGATGGAAATACACTTCAAACTCATCAAAGTTTTATTCACAAAAAAACTGAAGTTTAAACTTTTTATATCTATTAATTAAATAATTGATTGTTTTGTTAGAAGAGGTGAAATTTTATTAAACGTCAATATTGAAGCAATTTCATAACTATCTATCATTTCGTATCACACATACAAATAAATACGCTCTAATATTTAAAAAGCATTTTCCTAGGTATCCATATTTGCTTAAGAAAAAACAATATCCGAAAACTAATTCAGAAACTGTCATCGTATAATGAAGTACATTGGTATACGTTTATTATTTAACTTACATCTTTTTAAAATTTATGAACATATTATGATATTGGTATTATAATATATACCCTGGTTCTGTAAAAACTTTAGGCGAGAACGTTAAATAATAATTATAAACAGTTTAAAACATAATATTGTTGTCGGAAACTTTTTTTATAAAAAAAAAAAAACCATAATTGAACATTTACGGCACAATAATGGTAAACTCCAGTATTATTGACACCTCAGTCTTTGACGCACTCGTGACAACGAACAGATTCCCCGTGCCAGTGCGTGTGGTGGTCATAAACGGTAAATATATTGTCATATAAACTCATCTTATTTCATATGTTCAACCTACATTAATTACTTACTGTTTTAAAACATATTTCTTTTTACATTTTCAGTTAATAATAATTACTGTCTACTAATATTATACATGCAAGATGTTAGTTCAGTTTTTGTATTTCCCTAGAGTAAACAACACTATGATATATTTATTTTGAGTATGATCTTGTTATTTATAAGACGAATTTAAATTATTATATTTATCCTGTAAAACGTTTAGCTACTCACAGTGTACAGTGAGGGAAGACGCAGCGTTTACTTTGCCTTGGTGATTTTCTGCGTGACACACGTACTTCCCTTCATCTTCCGGACTCACGTTGTCTAATCTCAAACTGCCGTCTTGTGTTATGTAAACGTGCTCGAACGTGTCTCTGTCCCCGGAAAGCTTCTCATTTCTGAAACATCCATCATTTTTTATCATATTAGAATCTTCAGATTATTTTTTGAATTTTTAAAACCATAATGCCATAATACTACTAAAGCTTATAAGAGAAAGGATACAAATTTACCAGAAAGTCTACTATTTTTAAGACAAATATTTGTTTACTTTATATACTTTTGATTATATTTTTTTTTTATTATAGTTGGAAAAATTGAATTTATTTTAGTGAACGGAAGCAATAAAAAAAAATAGTTATGATCAGACAATTAAGGGAAAAGAAACACTCTTAACATAGAGCTATTATACCTGTCAATCATAAACACATGAGTTTAAACTTACTTTAAATAAAGTTTACACTTATTATTGGCTCTAAGGATATAAATTTGATTTAATCGACTTAAAATCAAATATAAACATCATATAAAAACTTTATAATATAATAAATATACATATTATATTAAAAGACTTTTATAAAATTATAAATGTATAAATTATACATAAAACATATATTTTTAAATCATGTTATCGAAAATATGTAAACACTACAATATAGATAATACATGCATACTACGTAAATTAATAGTGTATTATATTATTTTTGACAGTATGCTAATTATCTAAAATATTGACGCTGAGCCAACAGTGTGGATCCTACAAATAATACATTTGCTTTGTTATAATACGAAAAGGAAATAACAAATCAATGGGAGTCCTTTTCAAAAAATAAAAAATAAAAAAAACCTCATTTGACAGAACAAATTCCTGAGAATGAAATATCTATTACAACCGCATATCGGATAAGACTACTACTTTTTACTAAACTCATCAGTATCGCTATTAGCTGTTTTAGGTTCCATATATAAGTTTTGCATATCGCATTATTATTTGTTTTTGTAAAAATCCATTGTATCAGTTAAAAAATAATAATAACATTTAAAATATCTTTCCAAAAGTTTCTTTTTATGTATTTAAAGTTAAATAAGGATAATACATTTTGTTTTAACATTTCACGAATTAGCCTCTTTTTGATAAGAATATCGAAAATAAAAAAATACTAAATAAATAAATATAATCTTAATAGTAAAAACTTAAAAAATAATAAAAATTACCTATAATTGGTAGTCCTTATGTGTTGTGCAACACCACTGTTTGATATTTTTTTCCAGAATACTTCTGGTTGTGGTGTTCCGCCGATTTTACATTGCAACTGTACACTGGAACCAGCCATAGCTATTGTGTCTTTCGGAGCTTGTATCATGTATGGACGTACTATATAAAAATATAAGTAAGAAAAGTTAATATAAATACGTTTAACAAATGATTTCCATGAATATCATTAATCACTTACTCTGAGTTGCCAATACAATTGGTTTAGATTTCCGGATCCCAGCTAAATTACTAGCTACACATGTATAAGAACCATCATCTTCGATATTCACGTCTCGAATAATCAAGTTGCCATTATCTTCGATGTACCATCTAAAATTTCATAAAGTCATAAAATAATTATATTTTTGGAAAATAGAAAATAGAAGATTTGAATAGTTTAAATTTACCGTTAAATTTTTAACACTGTATATTTTATACTAGATTAAATTACATTATATTTATTTAGAGTTCAATTCAATGTAATTTTCGACCATAAATACTAAGCGAACCAATTTAATTAAAATATTTTAGCACTTTCTTTAGTGTAAATAGCATTTATACATTTCCTGTATTACAATTTAAATCGATATTTCCATAATGATTCCATTTGTTTTTTGGAAACCTATTTCGTAGTTAAGTACACTTTTATTTTATGCTCAATATTTTAAAATAAGGTTTCGTAACTTTAATACTCAATTCTCAATTGAATTTTTTTTTCTTCATTCAGTAAAATAGTTCATTAGTGTTAAAAAAATAATACTGATGTAACATAATAAATTAAATCAGTGTAGGATTAACTGAATTCAAAGATTCAAACTTTAAACAATATCTGTATTTTTGATACCTACACGGTTTTAATATATTAATAAGAGTGATTCATATTTATAATAATATGACCTCTAAATAATTTTCAAACTAAAACACGAAATATTAGTAATAAACGTAATAACAGTTTTATAGTAAGATTCGAGTTAATAGCAATGTGGATTAACATACTCGTAATGCTACGAATGTATCTATTCTGTTGGATTAAATTGAAATAATATTTAAAAAAGCAATATCGAATCTGAAATGTTCAAAAATTACTGTAACAATTATTACTAATTGCTATTTACCTTTTTTTCTCGTCAGCCTCCATAGCTTGACCGTTTTTATGCCATGCCACTACTGGTTCAGGATGTCCTTTTGGCGGGTCACATTCCAAGATTGCTGTGTCACCAGACGCCGGATTCACGTCCTTGGGCTGGACTCGAAAGTCCTGTTTTAGGTCTGAAAAAATAACGATCGGCTGGTGAATTTAAAGCAAACTTTTCGGTAACCGACATTATGCTTGGGGGAAGAAAAAATAACAAAAATAAAAATAAATAAAAATAATAACCATAATAAGAAAAACAACGTTTTCAACGTACGTGCGCTGCTTAATGCGCAAAAAACAGGTGCAAACGTTAATACTGGCTCGCCCAAGTCGTCACTCCCACCCTTCCAAAGCTGCAGCGTTGTTGTCTACGGGGCCATAAAAGTTTAGTGCCGCTTTGTTGTTGGTAGCAGCGGCGGCGGTGGCGCTGATGCAAATGAGACGAGGGGGTTTTGCCAAGTGCCTAATAAAACAAGGCCCCCACACCCCTCCCCAACAACCATCTGAAACTCCGGCGGGTCCGTTGAAATATCGTAGTGATCCAAAATGATCATTTTTTTCTCAGTCTCCTTAACCCCGTCATCCTCCCTTCACTCGAACGCATAAAGTCATTGCTCTTATTTAGCTATCTCTGTTTCTCTCTATCACACACACATACAGTGTACTAGTATACCACCACCTAGGTGATTACAGAGGGGGTTTCTTGCCATGTGCTATACGGGGTGTGGTTACGAATTTCTTACCTTACTGACTCCTTACCGCACCCATCTTACTCTATTACTACCTCACCGCTATATATTGTATACTTACACGGCACACTGCGCCTAGTGTGTATATATTATTATTATAAGAAGTGATGGTATGCGTATACGTCAGAGTGTGTCTGTGTGCGTTCGTGCAGACATCGTAACTTTGTTTGTATGTGGTGTTCGCGAGAGGGAGTAGTTCGGGTCGGGGAACAATGACGGGAGAAGGGTTTTGACAACAAAAAAAAAGTGCCGCCGAAAGCTTTCTTCAACTTAACGATAATGAAGCGTACCGGAATAAAGCGTGTATAATATATATAGTACTATATCTACACAATATCCACCCTGCCATACCGCGGCTACCCACTTTGAATATCTATAAGTTATGATTATCGCCACTCGTGGGCTTTACAACTTCGATGCATGCAAATGCCAAATTATCAACGTCGTCGACGTACCTACCGATTTACGTGCGACGACGGCTTGAGTATAAAATATATATTATTTTACAACGCCAAAGCCAGCCCATTTGTTTTACGACAAGTTATTCTTTCTAAAACTCTTCAGTTGCATGATGCCTTATAGTGGCTCACATAAATTTTACATCTTAAAGGAAACGATTTAATCTGTTTGAAAATAGCGGTGGGGTGACGGAGTTTTTTAACTTTATTTTCTGTAAGCCAAACTTTCTAATAAAGTCACCGTCACCAATAGTGTTTGGTATAAATATTTGTGGCTTTTGATGTTCGTTCCATCATCTCTACATAACATAATATAGTTAAATAAAAGTTGATTTTAATTATTCTTTTGAAGATATTTTAAAATGTATATTATTATTATTCATAATATTATCCCCGGACTAGGCACTATGTTAAATTTACATCATCCTGTATTTTTTCAAATCACCTACATACGTAGTCTATAATGAAATATATAATATTTATAATTCTAAATTCCACACACAATATAACACAAAAAGAGATGTACGATAAAAATATAATTGTTATAAAATAAGTGTGTTTTTCGCTTAGTTCAAGTTTGTTGGAACTCAGCGTGCAAGAAATTTTCATAATACTATTAAACGAATAATAATAATTTTGTGTTTTTATACCATTTATTGGTAATATGTATAATTAAAATATTATTTTCAGAAAACAATTTACTCAATCATATTTTTTCAACGACGGTGGAGATAGTTCAGACGATAGTGACGTTTTTTCTTTTAAACTTTTCTTTTTTCAAAAACGAATTTCATTAGGTCATCGCGACTATTTACTAGAATAATACAACAGCTCGGAATTTGGACAGCTATTGCAGGAGAGACATGATGCACTACGAGACAAGTTCTCGCAAGTGTTTCATGAGCAGCTGCAACTATAATACCGCCATCACACAGCACCAACAAGGGCAATATAAATTCTAAGTTCGTCAAATGGACGTTGTCGCCGTCGTCGTCGTTTATTTAATTTTCGTCTCCACGATTTATAAACCCTGTCCGTCATACAGACTAGGTAGGTAAGGCAGGTAAGTCTTGTATATTATATATAATATCATATATCCGACCCGAAAGCGGTAGCGGTTTCGGGATTCCAGTTGTCCGCGGCGTGCGTAACGTTGTTTTTCAATTTTGACAAAGTAAGACAGATCTAGCAGCGGTAGTTGTAGTAGAACCTGCCACGCACACGATACAAGTACGAATAATAGGCATGTATAGAACGCCGTAATACGTCGTCACTACTGCTACAACATCCGCAGTCTAGTTAATTTGTTAAAACGCGGTCGTCCCCGGTGAAATGTAAGCGCGGCGGAATTACACGCGTTCCCGACGGACGCTAATTGATGGATGTTTGCCTCGCATTCGACTCGAGTTTTATGTTTCGCACTCGTACACACACACACGGCCGTCTAATACACATGTACATACCACACACACCCACACACTGGCTGCTGTCACCGCCGCGGACTTCATCCCGCCCCGTGCCCTCAAGACGGATAGGTAATCGATTTTCGACTGAAAAACTCGCGCCGCCGCTCGTCCAAAGTCCGCCGCCACCACTAACACCGTTGTATGCACACACGCCGCAGTGTGCTCATACGCGTGACAGATGACGTGCGATGAAAGGTGGCACGGGAAAATGTATCTCTTCCCAACGCGGCTAATGCGAAAACTTTTCGAGCCCACCCGTCTACGATTTCCCCGTCGTTAGTAAATACTTCCCGAACGTGGTTATTCGATTTCAAACGCACACAGATCGCGCGTGATAAGCCCCGAGAACGGCACAACTAGATCGTACCATAAACGTAAAAATTTCGCTGGACGACAATCTACATAGCCTTGGTGCACGTTTACCGCGTTACTTATGATATCATAATATCAATGTAACATTCAAGTGTATTTGCAGTGTTACGACGAATACGCGATTTCTCACTTGAAATTTGTTTCGAAAATATACATATATATTCAGATTCACTTTACGGTCGTCGAGTACTGTGCGTTACGCGCTCTCCAAATTTATTATCGTACCTATGGGCTAAGGATTTATATATTTTTCCGAGTACACATAAAATGTTTACTATCCATAAAAATGAATACACTTTTGCCGTCAAAATGCACACGTTATAACATCAAAGAGGATAATATAGCTGATATTGGTATATTATATAGTATTTAGGTTGAAATAACTGTAAGCAGTGATGTTACGCTAACATACTCTGACCATAAATACTTGGAATAAAAATAAAAATGTATATATTCTAATTCTAAAGTACCTAACGCCGTCGGTTTATATTTAGACTTTACCCCGGTCAACAGTATACGGCGTGACTAGATAAGTCGAGTCATGCGTTAAGCGGTAAATCTATCGGGATTATATCCACGGAATAATTGATTACCAGTTGTATCATTGTAGAGCGGAGGTTGAAGTGGTTCTAAATAACCAATGAAAAAAGGTTTAAGGTTAATAGAAGGTACTTAATATATTTTAAACACACCGCAGTGATAAATTTCAGTGCAAAAAATTCCCATATCACAATATTATTATAGTGGTATCTAATACCAGGAAAAAAAATCACGACGTAGCTAAATTGCCTATGTAAGACGCCGTTTTACTAAAATAATTCAAGTATTGAAGTAATTTTAAAACATAATTTTATGATACAAATGAGTCACGACGAATAAAATAAAAATACTGTAAATATTGATACGGAGTACGAACATCGGAAAATAGGAACATATCATGTCAACATAGTTTATAATATAATAAATTTATGTTCCTGAATAATGTATATATTTTTATTATTTAAGATTGACATCAAAATATAATAAGTAAAGCATACTTACTATTAGTAGTAGCGATAATATTGTAAATTTGAAATGTTTGAAATTAAATATTAAGTCATTGCAATACATATGCATAATAATACAAATATATTAATCACAATATTGAAAACAATTTAATTGACAAGTATTTTAAATTATTATTAATGTTTTCATTCTATCGTAATTCTATTCAATGTTGTATTTCTCTTTAATTTAATTTAATTTTAATATAAAATAATATTTTCCATTTTTATTTCTTTGTTTTTATTTGTAAAACAAACATGTACTAACTACATATATTTAATTATTTTGAACAGATTTTTTTTCAGCTTGTGAAGTATGAGCGACTTGGAAAGCAATTTTTCTTCGGACTCTTGCAAAACGTCAAGTGGTGTTATTCGACTTGAAGCTGTACTAAAAGTTTGGTCACGTTTTTGTGACGTGTCTCTGAAATCTATAGTACATCTTGTTCTACTGTCATGTATTATGGTTCACCGAGGATAATTAAAGTATGTCTCTCTCTCTCATGAAAACTAGGACATGTTTAGTTTTACAATGTTAAGTATATATAAAACAAAGATATTACCTACACATTTTTTGCTAACTCACCCATCGTAAACAAAATAAAACAATAATAAATAATTCGAATGCAATGGGTATATTCGTATATTAAACGTATTGTGTATTAACTAAAACGCCGAATATGAGAACAAAACAATAAATCTCTTCATTCTAGGATATTATTATTATTACTATTAGGTATATTGTTCCATTGAATTTAATTATCCTCATATTATATTATATTTGAACGACATCTAAAACGTATTTATTAACGATTTCCATTATCATAGTGTCATATTTTTAGCACATACATAATATTATAGTCACGGGAGACGCGTTTTATTTGAAACTGATTCCACGTACACTTGCTTTGTACTTAAACGGTAGCGTATATAATCTTTCGGAGAAACTATATAAGTCAGAAAATGTTTCAGTAGCGGTTTTCACCGAGGTACGTTATAATAAACAAACGTAAATGTGCCGATGAAACATAAAAGAGAAGAAAAACTAAACTAAAACGTAAGAAGCAGTACACTTGTCGATAAGGAAGGTGATAAAAAGTTGCAGCACGCTCCGAGGGAGCACTCTCTCAAATGGATTAGACTGCAGCGATAAAATCGCACGCGAAACAAAGACGACCGTCTTAAGAAATATTGTTTTGATCTAAGGTGAATAAAAAGTGAATAAAAAAATTCCCTATCGTTATTTTAATGTGCATACACACTCGTACTTTATCTAGTTGTGTGTACACGATTTCTGATCAACGGTTCGTGAAACACTGTCGTCAAATATTTATTTTGAAAACCGTGGAACTATAAAACAAAAAAAAAAAACAAAATCCATTTTATTTACATTGAAACATTAATTTCCGAAAAACACAGTTGTGTGCGTCTGTATCAGTATAGTGTAATACCGGTTATACACCTGTAAACTACAAGTAGTGTTTGAAAAGTATTATGCTTTTTATTGATTTTATGCTGTGACGGGGAAAAAATTCAATTATAAATATTAAACTTCGAAACTGAAATTGATTTGTATTACTGAGTTCGGCCTGTATGATATTTGTTTGGGTTTGGTCAAAACGGTTTAGTATTTTCGTGACACGGATGGGATGGTCTAAAATGACAGATCGGTGATCGCATTATAGAAATAATATTATATCGCGGGGGGTTTTTTCGAGTTCCTAATCCGGCCTTCAAAGCTGCAACCTTTGTGACCGCTTTGTCCATATATTCGCGTGTCTAAAATAATGTCTCGTCGAGAGCTTTTAAGCAAAATTGATATCAATAATCCTCTACACTACACACATAAATATATAATATATTAACTATACGTGTGTACTCTGACAACTGCAGTGTGCCAATAATGTTATTGCGTTCGGCTACTTTCCAATAAAAGTCGACAACAGGTAATCTCATTAATGTTTTTTTGTCCACCCCATCACGGCGTTTGTAAGCTATTCCCGTCGCCACCGTCCCCTTCCATTCAACAATCACCATCGACTCTTTTATTATTATTTTTCTCTCTTCGATTCCAATACAATATTAAATTCACTGTTATATACCTATATATGTATATACCTTGACGCCGACGTTGACACAAAACGAAAAAAAAAAAGTCAATACCGTGTGCAATGTATTATTATACAGCTCGCGCGTATTATATACTCGTCGTCATTACTGTGCACAGTAGTTATATACCTATTGGCTCTTATATTATACAGTTACATGTGTAGTATGTACACAATAACACGACAAACAACTTTTTTCAAGAACCGTTCGGTCCCCGTTCACTCTCAATCGTCGTATAAATAAACCCGTCACGAAATTAAATTACGGATAATTGCGTTCTGTGAGCTTCGTCAAAGACACATCTATCTGTCACACACACACACACACACACACACACACACAGCCATTCGTACACACATAAATACACCCCAAATCCACTCGTGTAGTCGCTACTACTCGCCCTTTTACCGAGGTAAAAGTAATTATGACGTGGTTCACCGATGCACCAATCGTCCGAGGCTACCTCGCCCGGCGTTCAGAACAGTCGGTTCAAAAACAAAAGCCACGGGCCGCTCAAAGGGTTTCCCTTTATCGTGGAATCAAACAGACCCCCCCCCCCAACGCCCCAAGGCTACGAACGACAAGTAATATACTCGAATATGTATGTAATATATTCACATACCGACTAATGCGATCAGTATTGACCGATATAATCGTTGCGCTGTAAATTTAGCAACTAGTGTATTGTTATAGTTTATTTCATAATATGTAATACAATATCAAATATCTACGATTCTAGTACTTTAAGCCCGAATGCTCTAACTACGTGAGTGTTTGGCGCGGTGATAAACGGCTCTATACGTTGTTGTGCTACTAGTTTACTACTTGTGGATAAGATGGATATGGGATTAGTAATTTTGCTTTTACGGCGCAGATACAGCCAACGCGTATCTTTATCGTCGTCAGCACGTATTTCGTAATCAATTTAACGGACGGTGTAAGAAAAACAATAAGTACGCCAGAGATGTTTTTGGATACTTATATAGAAGCCCAAATGGAAAATTTTAAATTATATACGATATACCAATCAGTTATAAGTCTAAGTTGCTTCTTCCAGGAATACGTATAAAGTAAACAGATTAAGATCTTAGAATATATATTTTTTTTTGAGATTTTCTTTGAATATTTGACAAAACCTAAAATACAATGTGAAAGTAAACTGATATATAGATGCCTTCTTTACGATATTTTTAATAAATACAATTTAATAAATTTGCAAAAGTTGTTTTTTTCTATAAGGGTATATTTTATTAAATATATTTTTTTTTTTGACATATTATGTTTTTTATTGGGTATATCAAGTGTAATAATATTTTCCATACATAAAAAATCTAAATCGTCGAAAGTTGATATTTAATTTTTTATTTAAAATAATAATTAATGTATTTGGTTATTATACAAAAAAAAATTTACAGTGTTTATCAGAATTTTATAATTCTATATTGGTGATTCATATGTATCGAGAAAATCATTATATTAAAAAATATTAACGTTTATTCAAAAAACATTGTTTAAATTTATTTTCAGTAAAAATAAAAGATATTTTTATTTTTATTTTTTTTTTATCATTCTACTTTTTTTTAACTTTTTCACTTTTTAGAACGATTAATATTATATTTTGAAGTTGAATATTTTTCAGAATATTTTGACACATAAAAATTAAAATTAGGACTATTAGTTTACGAGTTAGAAGTATTTAAAGTTTAGTTGAACAAACTAACAAAGTAATATAATATAGACATTTTGAGGTATATTCACGAGAATCTTTCCATTCCGCTCGCTTAAAAAGAGAATTCTTAGAATCATAAACAGTTTATATTATAGTTTAGTAATAAATTAATGTACCTATATTTAATTTAATACATTTATAGTTTTTATTTTTGGTTATTTACTAATGGTTAGAATTTTAATTTTTATGAATCGAAATACTCTGAAAAATATTATATATCAGAATATTAAATTAAAAATAGTTTTTTTAAAAAGGTTATAAATGATAAAAAAGATATTTTTAAAAGATTCTGTTTTGTTTTACTGGAAGTCATGTACGTATATAAAAAAATATTCTCAAAAATATTATTAGATTTTGAAACAATAAGTGTTGTTCGATAAAATAATCAACATGTATATCTTTCATACGAGCTTAATATTTTTTAAGTTAAACACAATATTACGAGTGTAATATTCAATATAATAATATTATAAATATACTTGTAGTAATTTAAATCGTTTATTATTTTTTTATTCATAGTTAAAATAGTTTGAACCAAAGAGTATATTTTAATTAACAATTTCCATCGTTGAAAAAAATATTTATAATAATCAAAATTTATTGATATTGTTCAAAATCAAATGGATGACATTTTTTTCATATTATGCTAATATTAAAATATGATAATTTATAAATTTCCATACAATTTATAATATTTTTATTTCGTTTAACTATCTTTTGATGGTTTTCTGTATATTAATAGCGTATCGTTGTCAATACAACCACGGATATTACAAATAGCCGGTAGCAAATATAAATGTGCATCAGTAGCGGAATGAATGTGTATGATTTATGAATAACGAAAGCTTTTTTTAATCAGACACCGAATAAGCAACCTTTTAAGTTATGTAAACCAAACTAGATCGAACTGGAAAAAAATTCTATATATAATTCACCGAACAATATTATGTTTGCGTGTTTGATTAATGATGTATCCCTCAATGATATTTTACAAATATTCTTGACGTATACAACGCAGATGTACCTATATTGTATATGTAATGTACCCTGTTTGTGATAGTTCTGTACATATCACATTTGAAAATGACAAAAATCAATTTAAATCATAAAAATGAATTGATTCCCAAAACGATTGAGTGATGAAATATTGAAGTATTGCGATTCTAGAAACATTAATCTTGCTTATCATTATAATTTGTTGGTATTTTTTTTTAATTATAATAATATTATATATGCATAAAAAAACCCTTAACATTATGCATAAGTTAAATAATATCATGAATCTCTGTAAGGCTATTCGATCAAACATTTTTTAACTATTTGCATTTTATATTATTGGTATTAAAGAAAAAAATTCTTGAATTTATCAAACGTGAAAAGAACTAAAAATTGCTTTCGTAGCGTTAAGTTTTCAAACTATTGGACAAATTCTGATCGTCAGCAAAATGCACAATGCGATAGATTTTATTTAGATATGGAGAAATTTAGAGTCGTAATAGATCTCATAAGATTAATCTTACTTCAATAATAGTTCAGATATTTCAATATTCATAAATAACAAAGCCAAAACTACGCGGTGGAGCTTCAAATTCTCGTTGTAATTAAAGCTTCCCGCAGAGATCGAAGGACGATATGAAATTAAAAGTTCAAACGGGCGTCTGAGAATTTCTCGATAACAACGTCGACGGCCATGCGTTTCCGAACGATCGGAAATGTGATTTTTCGGTTCGATAGGTTCGTCCGTCCGAGATATTTAATCGGCGCACGATTGGTTTTCAGACGAGCTGAATGTAAAAAAAAAAAAATAAAATCAGTTTACGAGGTTTGCTAAAAATTGTGCATACATGTCGTCGATTTACACGGTTTTTTTGTGACCATCTGCACTTCGTCGTCGCGGTTTCCCGATTTCCGTACAACAATAATATGCGGCGGGCCGGTTATTTTGTCTGTCATTGTCATCCAGTTTTCTGGTCGCCATTGTATTGCCCCATGCAAATCAAGGGATGCGTTATTATTACCATTATTGTTATCATCGACGTTATTATTACTTTTGCGATTATTGTTATTATTTCTGCTAGACCTCCCATCGAACTGAAGCGTCGACAGCAAATTCGAAGGGTCGCGGCACGTAGCTTTTGTATTATTATTATTATAATAATAATATATTATTATAATGTAGAGGTAGGTACGAGCGCACATATCAAACGAATAATAATAACTATCACCGGCGTTAGCATTACCGCTCTGCGACGTTTTCCAGTTTAGAAAATGTTTTGACTACTCACCTCGCCACCTATCGTACGGCTTAAAACGAGACACCGTTTAAATTACCTACATTTATTGTCAGAGAGTGTACCTGTGTTCAAACGAAAATAAAAATAAACAAACGATCTACTGCATACTTTTTTTTTAATTAAACCTCGAACCAAAACTTCGTCATAACACCAAAAAGCCAAGTATAAATTACTTTATTATACACGTTTATACTGTAAAGTTTACGACTTAAAGACACGGTTCTTTAGTCTTCCACATAATAATTTAATTAATGTTATTTTTACGACGAGCACTTTTTACATTTTTCATTAGAAACGGCACAGTTTATATTTTTCTAATGTTTAATTGTTGTCATATTATTTCGTTTAAAAAAACAACAATATTAACTACAGTAGAGGAAATTATCATTTTTATTTTTTTTTTTTTTTTTTTTACTATTCCAATCAATTTGGTTTAAATTATTATTACGATCATAACGTTATTGACCAAACAATGAAAACGTTTAAAACTCGCGTGACACAATATTAAAAACAGTTGTTTTGAACCCTAACTCGATACCTTAATTGTACTCTTGCTATTTATAACTAAACAAAGGTTTTTTCGATTTTACATCTATATTTTATTTCTCTACGAATACAAAGTGAACTAACGAAGCACGCCTAATGGTAATTTCGATATGTAAGTGTTGTATTTTGAAACACAGTTTACGTGGACTATAAAATTAAATTATTTTCTTTCAAAACTTGAACTCGTAATCGCTGAGTACGGTTGAAATGAAAAAAAAATGTACGCACTTCAATGGTATTAGGGATGTAAAATAATTTGTTTAATACATGCTTTTGAATAATTTATGAAAATAAACGCCAATTTTTTTGTCGTATGTTTTTGGATAATAACTACCGAGCAAACGAGATAATTTTATCCATTTAACGCGTTTCGGTAGTGTTGTAGGAAAATCTAAAACACAAAGACATATCATTTCCAAGCTTCGTTTATAGATAGACCCTACTTTAAGTCATCACATCTTTAATTGGCCATTTCCACTGGTCTAAAAATACACGTACATCGATCGAATTCGTGAAATACCAAACGAAAAGTTCGGTTGCCAAAACGATATCGGCGGTAACGGCTAACTGCGTATAATATAATATGTATATACGACAATAAATACTACATCACGTTGCACCACATTGCAATTATTATTAGTCTATATACGTGTTTCCTCTCGTTCTCTTTTTTTAGAAACACCGTTCGATAAAAACGCTCTCATTATAGACTGTTCCACAACGACTGAGTACAATGTCAGACGCGCGGATGCTGTAGAGGTGGCGCTCGTTGTGAATATTCCCGATAAAAGCAATAATTTACAAACGTTTCTCCGGGCGACAAAACCTAAATGTATATATATAAAGTATATGTCGCGTATACGCGTGTCGAAGAGATGGGAAAAATCGGCTGTCAAAGAGAAAATGACAACGGAATCCAATCCGCACGATAATGGATTGCATTTGTTTGCGGCACGACTCGGTATATAAATATATTATATAGGTCTGGAGAGAGGTACCACGCAGAAAGAGCGTTTCGCTGTATGGCGTTCGTATTATTATTATTATTTTTTATCTCCTTTTTTCTCTTTTTTACACACACACACACACACACACAAACATTTTACGATAATATCTCGTTCATCTCGTTTCTTTACTTCTCAACGAAATCCATAGATTTGGAGCGTTACGGGTTTTATTTAATTTCTACTACAGCTCTATCGCTCGCACTATGGCAATAGAATAAGTATATTATATAATATTATAAATGTATACCACGGTATAAACCGTGATTTATACGATTACTGGTAAAACGTACAAATGAAAAATAATAATATAGTCATATTATATCAACCGCGTTGGATCACGTTCCGCAGTGGTTAAACTATACGGTCTACGTTAATAACGAGGTATGATTTCTTTAACGATCGGCAATAGCATTTTGATGTCGATTTTTCTCATTTGGAAAATATAAATTGTGTTCAAGAGGTCATATTTAAAATCTACATTTTTACAAGATATTTAAATTCTTTGCTATTCTAAAACATCTAGTTTATTTTTAAGTTTTTTAATGTTTTTATTTTATTTCAATGAGCAGTCGTAAACTTAATTTTATGATTTATAAATGTTTATGCACAGAACATTGAATTAATATATTCTAGTTTAAAACCATTATAAATACAGATAAAATGAGTGAAATAGCATACACAGTAAAATATTTGTGTAATAAACCTGTTCATCAAAATTCTAAATAGTTATAAATATGCAAATGCTATTGATTCAACTGTTCTGATTTAAACGCGATATGTGTAAAAAATGTATACAAATAATTTAAAAATTCTAAAAATCGTAAAAGATAAGTTTTTTTTTGTAAATATATAATTATTTTTACGTAAAATATTCAAGATAGTAAATATATATTTGTTCAAAACCTGAAATATTGATTTAGACAATAAGTGCTATACGCTTCTTAAACCGTATTCTAATTTTTAACCTAACCTTTATAAGTCTGTAATGTATGACTTCGTAATAAGTCCTGTAGATTTAAAATATCCGTGTTTCCCCTTATTCCACACATTACAACCCTATTTAGTATTTTATTTTTTTCTACTTATCGTTCTGCACACTCATCGTTTTTCACATATTATTTTTTTTTCTTTGGTGTTCATCAACGGTTATTCAATTCTCGTCCATTAATTAGAGAAACGGTCCAATGCATCAAAAGTTTAAGGTTTTAAAGAGCTGAGTCTTTCAAGAAGAGCAAAGAAAACCTTCGGACGTTTCCCCGGGGAACATCAAACAAGACCGTTTTTCCGGCCGATGTTTGTCTTCACTTCTATACCCCCTCCCTCGCCTACAACCTCCACAACTAGTACCACAGCCGACTAACGTCGTCTTCGATCACCTCATCTCACCCTCCTAGCCACCACCGCGGAAAAAGCCCCTTATTTTCACTCAATTCCAGTGTGTCTAAAGAAAACTGCTTCCGGCCGTTTGTTTTGCGCTTCAATAAGCCCCTTATATTCCACCACGCGCTTGTTGACCGACCGAATCGTGTCCTCCACCATGCCACCCCTTCCCGGACACTACTTTCGGTTGCCATCAAACGTTTTTGTCAAATTCAAACACGCGTGCGAATTAAAGAGCTGTAGGCGGATTGAATTGTACAGTATATAATAATATTATTATATTATTGTACGGTCGACGACGGATCGTAAGAGGCGTGCGGCAATCCCCATATAATAAATATTGTATAATACCACGTACGCACCACTCGACGCAATTGTGTCACATCGACGATAATATAATACATAGTTATCGTTCGGTTGTCCGATCTCCTCGGTTAAGCGCATTCGCGGTAAAAGCCGTCCGCGAACGACCGCTGACGATGTATTATGTCATTATTGTTATTATATTTTATAGCGTTTTCAGACGATTTGGAGGGTAGGTACCACGGTCGCGTGGTAGGAAATGCAATGCAGCGACCCGGCAGCTGACTACGTCATTATGCGGAAGGATCCGATCGCCACACGGCAACTGCGACGCGCCGAGCCATCGTCACGCGATTTGGTTCCGGTATTTTATGTGCCGGAACAGATTGTAATTAACAAACAGGGCCGCCCGCCGATAAAAGTCGATCGCGACGTGTTCAACGATGTGTTTGTGTGTACCGAAATCGTGTATTATACATTTTCAAAAAATGAAACGCGTGCGGAATCAGTCAAGTCGGCCGGAAGTAACGGGTCGATAACGTTTTTCGATAGTCAGAGCGACGTATAATTCGATCGTGGTAAAGTACTGAAGAACAAAATATTATTACCCCTTACAAGTGTGACTCGAACATTAAACGATTTTAATGCGATTCGGTCGGCTGTAATAATATATTATACACCTGCGGCCCAATCTCGGAGTACGAAAAAAAATATTTAATGGACAGTAATTACAGGCAATAAAATGTTAATTAATTGACCGTTTAATTAATAGTGCGACGATCAGATGGTCGAAAAAAATATACATGCACGTTATATATTATTTAAATTCATCTACCCAGAACATGTGAGTAGGTTTTTTTAAAATCTTGTGCTTTTTATGGGGCACATCACTGCAGTATCGAGACAATGCCGGAAACGTAATATCGTATTAAAAGAAAAAAAATTGTCAATGAGCTCTTATTCACTCGAAACTTTTGAAACAATATTGAATCGATTAAATCGTTAGAGTTTCGTATTTTACGTTCATTTTTCCCCTCTGGGCGTTTGCTTTTTGATTAATGATGCCATCGCACTGCACAATACAAACGTGTACTTAAAACTATATTCTATAATAAGAACGAGGGCTACTAAAAATGACCGATCTCATATGAAGTTTCGTCTGTTTCTAACATGCATTTGGTCGAGATGTTATACTACTGTTTCCTTCTTATATTCTGTTTGCACTTACAGAAAGTTCAATGTTCTCAACAAGATTATAATAACGTTTTGCTCTTGAACACAATAACCATGCACCTAACTTTTACGATGGCTATATTTTGATTTGACGTAATAATAACCTAACGCTAGACTATAATGTTATAAAATACCACGTAACTGATACTTTATAAAAAAAATATCTTCGTATAATATGCAATTTACTTTGTTATCTATTTACACGCAACAATAGTTTTGACACTTTAACGTGCACAAATTTATGTTATAAACTAAATTATCTTACATTTTACTTTTAAGCAGTCTACATTTAAAAACGTTATTTTTTGCCTTCTGTTTAGGATAAAACTTAAGTAGTAATCGATCTATTTATTTATGTGACATTTATATAATACGTTTAAATAACTTTTACTGATTGTGTTTTTCTAAGTTAAGAAATATCAACATTTTGCATCTCATTAATAATATAATATTTTTCAAAAAAATATCTAATATAACATCATATAATATACTCGTATTACAATAAAGTATTCCAATAGTTCTATGAAAATAATTCGAAAATTCGTAGAAGACTCGATGGAATAAAATGAGATATAGCAGATAGTCGTATATTGCAAAAACAACGTGTAAGCCATTTAAAGCCAATTAAACATTTTTAAATTAATCATTATTATCTAAGGTAAACTAAAACCATTTTTATTAGGTTCTATTTTAGTTTTTGATTTTATGTTTACTTCCTTTGATTTAATATATAAATTACATTTTGGCAATCTCTACGAATGGTATACATAGTATGATAATATAACTGATTCATTTGTGTACTTACATGTGACAATAAGGTTGGCTTTTCTACTGACGGCTTCACCGAACATGTTTTGGGCGATGCACCAGTACGTCCCAGAGTCCGAGTCACGCTTGCCCTGCGTCGCCTCCAGGAATAACAACGACCCCTCCGGCAATTGGGCCTTACGGACGCTACTAGTTAAGTCCATGGGACGTCCGTCCCGATACCACCGGACTTCCGGTTGCGGCTGACCATCGGACTTGCAGTTCAACGTAGCCGGCTCATGCAGTGGGACCGTCATGTTGGTTGGGTGTTCTATGATCCGCGGAGGTCGTCCACACATGACGTCTATACAAAAACAAACAAAAAAAAAACACAAATCAGTATGGCAATTTCGTTAATTTTATGCGTTTGCCAATAATATCATTATTATTCGTACAACATCATCGTTATCGTTACGTCTATAGTATTATAACACGCACGTGTGGCGTACGTTATTGGCAAAGTTTAACCGCTCCAAAGAGGCCGCAGCTTCCGCGGATGTTTTCCAAAAGAGAAAATATTGCGGAAAACCGCGTCCTCGAGTCGTAAAATCAATAGCGGAAACTCTCAACGTCTGGCGCGAGAGTGTGCGTGTGCGTATATGGTTGTGCTGCCGTGAATGTTAATACGCACGTAGTGAACGTAGAGCATAATATAATATAATATAATATGATATAATATAATAATTTATTATGTAATATGATATGCTTACAATATTTTTACGAACGAGGATCGCCGCACATTTATTTCGCATAATAGTACGATTTATATTTAAAAGATCGACGACGACGCGCGAGATGAAAATAATCATTAGCAGCCGCGACACGAATGAGTTTGTGTATCTCGTGTGTATGTGTGTAACGCACGTGCCGGTCTGTTTTGCAATATTTGTTTGCTATATTTTAATGATATATCATATTTATATTATGATATTCTATTTTTATTTATACTGAGAGGGATGAATTTAGGATTAAAAAAAAAAAAAAAAATTAAAACGTTCGCGTATGACGCGTTTGAATATCTCCCGAACTGTGTGTACGGTACACATACATTATGTACACACAATATCATTTAAAATATTATACCTACATGTTATTTATTATTCCAAGCGTGGCCTGTTTGATTTTTATTAAAAATAACTTCAGCGGCGATGAGCAGATCGCGTGGCACACGTACGAGTGTTGACACTGTGACGTATATACACACGCTGAGACACTTGTAAAAACAAAAAATCATCAAACCATTTTTGTTCTGACATTTTGTTTTTCATTTACGCGGCGGACGTAATAATATTTCCCGTCTAAGAAGGGGTTGCGCGGTGGATAGTGTTCGTGTTTTGCTTCACCGGTCAAGTGGCAATATTATATACACACATATATATATATATATATGTACAGAGTGACGCTCGCGGAACAGAACTAAACATGAGATATATTATGTATACGCACGTGCAGCATATATATATAATATTTATTTATTTGTATACATAATATGCGCTTCCGAAGCGCATCTCTGGCACAGTGCAGCCTGCGGGCACGTTTTAAATTAACATAGCTCTTCCCCCCCGTCGCCGACGGCTTTCATTGTCGTCGCAGTTATTACTATTATTATTATTATTACTACTGTTGTTGTTGTTATTATGTACCGTGCAGAGTACCGTACATGTTGTAGTGGATCGCGGGCACCCGTACGGGTGTATATATAATATAATATCCCACTAGAACGTCTTTTGTCGTGGGGCGATAGGGGTGGTAGAGGGAGGCGAAAAAAAACGTCGCCTGTACTAGATGGCAGTGCGCCGGAGGTGAGGACTGATGACGACTGCGACGAGCAGAGTGCATTTCAAAACGTCCCCGCGGCGGAGAACACATGAATTTGCAATCGCGGAAAGTTACATTATAAAACAACACGCCGCCGACGACGAGTATACACACCCACACATATAGCCTCGGTGTCTTCGCATCATTTGCGCAAGTGCTTTTCTTCTCTGTTTCAGTTTTTTTTTTTTTTATTTTTTTTTCCCCGGCCGCCGACGAAACGTATATACAAATAAAGAGTTGTCGCACACGTTTTGATGATATACTGCGGAGCAGTGTTGTAGTCATCGTACACGAGTATTATTGTGTCACGAGAGGGAGTAAAAGAGAACGAAGAGACAAAAATATGTGTTAAATATTTAGATAAAGTTACGGAGATATATTATTAATTCATTCGTGTATTATAACGATCCGTCATTGACGGCGCGTCTACGAGTACGTATTGTGTCGTGTTCACATATTATACGGTTTGGTATTGGCATAGTTCACAGACCGACATTATGAGTTATTGTCACAAACGCGGTGATAAATGTTTATCATTGACAAATTGTACAGACCAATTGAAGAGAAACTAGTGTTGACGAAAGAAAAATCAAATTCAACTATAATAATATCTACTCACTTCAATCATTAAAAACTTTTCACATTATTTACAGTTTTTCTAGAGTTATTGGACATTCTTTTGTAAACGTTCGAAAAAACTTTCGTTTGAAACTTTTTTTGAAATATATATTGAATGAATGTATATCTAAAAAACTACTGTTTAACGACGAGATAAAAATATTTTCAATACAATTAGTTATACAACGTTATAATGTGGTTGAATTGAAGTTTTCGAAGTGATGTATGCACATTTGAAAAGTTAGAACAGGTACACAAACAACAAATTTTAACAATCATCCAACCACTAATTCGATGAAATAATTGTTGAAAAAGCTTCACTTGCCCATGAAATCCCGACATAATATAAAGATATACCACACGTGACTACTGTAGTCGGTTGTCATAGAATGTGTATAAAAAAAACACATTGTAATTGAATGTAAATTAAAATTAACGCAAACGTGAATACATCGTAAAAAAAATAAATAAATAACGCAGCTAATGACTTTTTTTTTTAACAAAACGCGTACGAGCGGAAAAAATGTATTTTTTTTTTAGCAGACAATCTGTATGTTTTTACAACAAACTTATAAAGCGTGTTTTTTTCTTTTATTATTATGGTAGTTATCTTGGAAGAACGACGTTTTAAAATCGCTTCACCTATAATGGCAAGATCGGATAAACGAAAGAGGGAATGTTAAAATAAGAATAATAATAATGGAAAAGAGCGATGAAAGGCGAAAAATATTAATTATGTACTTGTCGCTGCCGAGAAGTTGACAGCCGTCGGTGGCTTTTAACCGATTAAATATTTCACGGACTCACGGTTCTTGAAGACCTCAGCTGAACTTTGAGAAAATGTATAGACGTCGCCGTCAGAGAAAAGAGCGAACTCCTTAGGGCTTGGGGTTGGGCCCTTCAGTTTAATAAAATGTACACATTTCAGACAACGCCTCTGCCGATGAGCAGATAGTAATTCGAAATCAGAAGTCTCGGATAAACCACTTACTCGCTTAACCGGCATTCACAATATATTTTAAATAGATGTTATTTTAACAAAACCTAAGAGTGGGTGAAAAGTTAGGATTTAAAAATCTTTAATTTCTGAAGTTTCACAATATATTTTAAAATCTATTTATATTTATTCCAGAATTGTTCACTTTTTGAAAAATAAGTAACAATTTTGTTTTTAATAATATTTTAAAATTGTTAATATACTCGCATTAACAGCAGTAGCTGATATTATCGATTTCATTTATTTATTGTTTTTTTTAAATAGAAATCATGTGTATCACGTATATAATATGACTGAACTTTAAGACGTATTATAATACATATATTAATCATTACTCATAGTATTGATGGTATTAAGGTATGGTCGTATAATAGTGAACTTGCACATACGTTTGCGATAGATTAATTTTTTAATTAAAAGATATCTTTATTTTATTAATTTAATAATTCTATATTTTCGAATTGTCAGAAAATTGAAATACTTTCTTATATGTATTTGAGTTGATTAATTTAATATTTTACACACTTGATAATAAGAAAAATTCAAATTAATTCCATATTTTAGTGCAGTAAATAAAAAGTATTAATAATAGTAATGGTGATGAAAAAAAAATTGAAATAATCTTTGAAAATACATTATATAAAAAATTGTCATATTTTATGATATTTACCGTTATTACACAACCGTAGTAATTGGATAAAATACATTAAAAGGCAATTTTTACAAACATATAAAATATAAAGCACATATTTACAAAACGTAGTGCAAACCGAAGTTGTGTTTAAGTTATTACGTTTTACTTAGAAAATTCAACTACACGATTGAGTGCCTATTAAAACAGGGGAAATAATCGAAACAAACAATTTGGCTGGCACGAATCCAAAATAGAGGGTAAAGGTATTGTTTTTGTTTTCTTTAACCAAAAGTTCGATATAAGGGGTTGGTCTAACAGCCAAGACGACAAATTGGGTTCTCCAAATCGGACACAACAAATAAAAGCCACTGACAATCAATTCGAGTAAATAACCAAACTCCTTAATTTATTAATGAAACCTATTGGGGAGCTGTTTCGTGAGGGAAAAAATATAAATCAAGGTATATAGGTACTAGCGTGAGGCAAAAGCAATAACATAACAAATCTCGGTTACTTAATATTATTGTTAAGTCTGTAGCATAAGTGTCGTATAAACCGTTAATTACCTAATCTATGTCTAAGTACATCTATAGTGATGTTATATCGATTTTGAAAAACCGCTGTAGAAAAAATAAAATAAAAGTGAGATTAAAATATGTGTCTGATTGGTAAACAATGAAGTAAATACACCGTGATTTGTTTCAGTGCAATTCCAACGTTAATCGGTTTGAAAATTTCGGTCAGGTACATAATTCAATATTATATACAAAACGCGTGCGTGTGTTGTAGTAGTAGAGGTACTAACTCTAATGTCCGGGCCCGGGCATAACGTAAATGATGTACCTGTATAATATATATTATATACTATATATTTAGTGCGTTTGGTACAAAAACACCGACAAGAACTAAAACAATTTCAGTTTCTCCCCCACCCTTTCTGACACACCCCGTGCGAAAATGATGGTAATATATCCCATCGGGAAGTTTTCGAATGAAATTTCGGACCGAGTTACGAAAAAAAAAAAATCAAAAAAACTACTGCTGTAGTACAATAATCGCTCGAAATACGTGTTCGGTGTTTTTTTTTCCACCAATCCAGTCTCTGGGCCTATTTAGCTCTTGGTATGCGACGGAGGTGAGGAATTCAAAGTTTCGGGTCTCTCTCTCCCGGCGAATACCCTGAAGCATTTAATTATATATACGAAGCTTCACGTTTCTCCCGTCAATAGAAAATATAGCGTAATTAATCACGCACCTGGACACGCGCCCGAGATAACGTGTATAACACACACATGCACTCGCTGGCACAGGTAGAAAACTTTGGGACCGGCAAGACAAATAGAGGTGGAGGAAACACAGCGAGACACAACTTTGGTCGGTTATTCGGAGCGGGTACATGTATATATATATATATTATCATAATATGTACGTAGGAGCGCCTTTTACATACTAATTACTAAGACCACGTTTGAATACACTAGTATGCGGTCGTATACCAGATGAACCCTTAGCGTTAACGGACCAATACAACAATTCGATCAAAAAAAACTGAAAAAAAAATCGTAGAGTATTGGTGTTTCCTTTATATTATAATTATAGATCGTCCAAATTTTAGCAACAAGAACTAAGTAAAAAAAAAAAAAAAACCAATAAACTACATTATTTTAATACATGCATAACACCCAAAAATTTGAATCGTAATATTTTAAGAAAAGTATAAAATATAATTTTTAGACGTTAACCGTCAAGTGTAAAATAGACATAAACGTATATTATACATATTATTATGTATATCGTGAGAAGGTATGATAGGCCACGTATGAATACCACAAAGTGGTCGTTCACATAAAAATGGATTTTTAGCGTACGTTATCGATACATTTCGTTTTGTTTATGACTACCTAAATTATATATTATTTGCTAAATAATACACAATTAGATGTCATTTTTTTAATGTTAGTATTCCGTTCAAATTAATTTTATATATCCTTCGTATTTACTAGATTTATTTATTTTTTTTTTTTGAACATAAAAAGGTTCACTGTAATTTCCTTGTTCGTTATATTTTAAAAATAAATTATAAAAGTTGAAAAGAAAACGTAAATAAAGTAAGCAAATAATTATTTTTGCTCTCATTTTAGATTCTAACGAAAATTTCAAACGTATTGGTTTAACAGTTATGTGTTTATTTTATTATTTATTGGTTTTGTATTTATTTTTTTACAGTGAAAAAAGTAATTTAATGTTTATTGTAATCATATTATCATACTATTGAAATTTTTTAAACTCATCAAACAGGAAGCATTATCAAAAAAAAAAAAATAAAATAAGTACCATATTTATTTATTTTTTTTTTTTTAAATCAATTTTACTCGATTCATTGATATTTAATAATTAAGTATAATGAATACAAAAATATCAAATTTAAAAAAAAAAAAAAACCTTTATACCTATGTAGTATTTATAATTTAACAAAATTGTTGATCAGTTTTGGACAGAATATAATAAAGCACTTAAAACAAAAAAATCTATTATTTTATATTTCAGTTTATTATTATAATAGATACATAATATTATTGTTATCAATATTTAATTCTTAAACCTGAAGAATGTAATACGTGGCTTACAAAAATAACTTATTTTTTTGCAAGCCTCGGGACATTGTCATTATTAATCCGGCCGCCTGCCAACAATAAATATCTTAATTTTAAGTGAACTTTAAATGTAAAACCTTAGAAATAGATTATAGGAGGGAGCATTGTCTGACATTTTATTTTATTTATTTTTTTCCCTCCGGCAAGACAAATGTCCTAAATATCTCCCGAACGAACGCACTGGAGGTAGAATGGCCTACATTCGCATGTGTGGGCATAAATAACGTGTAATAACGCACTGCGTGTTATTGTTGTGTCGACGGGACAGCAATAATCCGCTGCGATGGTAGAGCATTTGCGGTAAAAACCGTATTGTCATCGTCGAATCCCAACCGAACGCCGGACAGAGACCGAGTGAGATCGATAATAATGGCAAATACGCGCAGCGCGTACGTCGTATATAGGCCTCCGGTCAACGCCACGTGCGTCCGTTCCCGTGGGAGGGTGGCGGTTTTACGTTCGGGGGAAAACAAAAAATAATAATAATAACATAATTGTATTATTTCGTCGAAACGGAAAAACACGTTTTTTTTCTGTTCATTTTCTATTGTTTTTCGGCGAGTTTTTTTTTTTTTAGGATATCCCAGCCCTGCGACGCCGCTGAGGGGACAACAGGGCCTTTTTAACCGTTTCACGTTATTTTATGTTAATAAACGCAACACATCTGACCACTTTGGGGTCGTGGCCGCGGCACGTAAACGTCCGCCGCGGTCCGCAGCATACGCTCCGGTGTATAATTCACTAAACGAAGGGTCTAATCGCGTATGGTCGACATGCCAAAACGCGATTTAATATTATAATAGGACGTACTCGAGTTCGCTATATTTTGATAAATTACGGAAGCGCTTTTTTTTTTTTTTTTTGTTCGTAAAAATATATATTCTCATCGAAAATTAAATTTATAAACGAGGGTCTGCACTTATAGAACTTTACCGCACAATAAAGGCTCGGTATTATAGACTATTCGATTATTAACAATTTAATTGTAAATCATAATAATAGCGCGGTCCAACATCTAAAGATTTTCTTTAGACGATTTAATAATACGGAATCAGTAAAAATGCATTTTCTAAAGCTATAAAGACAAAAGGCAAGTATAATAGATAATAGTATTACAAAAGATTAGTATCGTCCGATGAAAAATTAGTAATAATAAAATGTTAAACTTGTTAACAAGTGTAGTTGCGGAAATATCCTTATTGGTCAATGAATCAAAAGTTTTGAACGCGATAAAAGTAAACTAATACAACTGAAACTTTGTGTTTTATATAATACTTATATAGGTATAATGTATATCTACACCGAATAGAGGTAATGAGTTGTAATTTTGTTAACAGAAAATTAAAACGTATAACGTTAACGCCGTTATATTATAAAAACATGAAATCTGTCAACGCCTGCAAAAAAAGTTACAACAAATTAGGAGTAAAAAAAAAAAAAAATATATATATAAATAAATGTTTCATGAAAAATATGTTACATAATATTATAAAAAAACTACATCCCGCCATGGGGTTTCAATTTTTCGGGCAACCCATCACAGTATATCCATGTAACTAATATAATTTTTGCATACACATTATATATTATATTAGATGTCCGTTGTTATTACTTTTGTTTATCATAATATTCACGTAATCTCCACGTGTTGATTTCATTGGTTATATAGGTAATTATAGAAATACTCAAAAAAGAAAAGTTTATTGTTTATAATACACCCTTATCGGCCAATCTTGAGTGTACAAAAACATAATAAATCAATAAATTATTGTTATTTTTTTATCTTAAATGTCATTTAATAACTCTCTGGTATTGTGATTAGTTAAAAAAAAAACCTTTAATATTATATCGTTAAGGCATGTCTTTTGGGACTGCTTCATCAATAATATCGAAAATTATCGTTTCATAATATGGACTAGACAAAAGTAAATGTGTTTTTAAAAAAAAAGTTTACAAAAGAAAAATTACATAAATTTTTACAAAATTATGTATATTTTACAAAACACATTGCACAGCCGCAGGCAACATTTATATTACTTTTTGATGTACATAAATTATATAAATTAATGTTTCTTTATTCATATGTTTTTAAAGACAAACATAAAGTATAAATACATGAATTTAATCTAATCCAGTAGATCGACCAAAATAATATTTAATGAATAAAAACAAATATAGAAACATTATTATTAATAAACTCTTGTTTTTAACGTTTCCCCAACTTAATGTCTATACTGTTATGTAAATTATGATGGCATTTTGTTTTGCAACATAAACCCTCATTTTCTATATATATTTACATTTTAACAAATTGCACTGACATAGGACATTTTACTTTTAAAAGCTGGTTCATTAATTAGGGTGGAGATCCTATAATGTATGTTAAGTTTTAATCTGACTTTCATTAATATGAAAATGAAATGCACCCGATATTTTGAAACTAAAATGTAAATTAGGCTTATGAAATTTATAATATTTTTAAAGTTTTGAAAATTATTGCTTTTTATGGTAGACATAATAATGTAGCAAAATTGAGTTTTAGTAGTATTACTTGATTAAAAAAAAAGAGAGATACATTGTAAGATAACACCACGGTTGTCATGGTAGTTAAGTTACTCGAATTACATTTTTTTCCTTTTTTTTAATCTTACATATTGGATTTCATTACAGTAATGTATCTAAAGTTCAAAATACTTCGATCTTCTTCAAAAGTTTTAAGTATCTTCAAATTGGGACTTTTATGTGATACACTTTTTACCTTTACGACTTCGAAAATCGTTGGAAATATATTACATTGCCAAACACGCTATTAGAGTTTTATTATTTTCGTTTGCTTATTCCATAGAATTGCTTACAAAATCTAATAAAAAATGAATTCGTCAGACCACAGTTGATTTCGAGTGCCTATAACAAACAGTCACTTGAAATGTTTACTTGGGTTGGGTCTCATTTATCAATAACGGTCAAACTTTATTTGTCTATTTCAATCGTACCTATTCAAGTTAATACTTATTTTATTATTGTATTATTCTGAACAAATAATAAGAAAATAAATAAGAAAATTTTACATATATATTTAATTGATTATTAACTGTAAGTAACATTCGTACATTGTGAACTAAACTATAGTTTGTTTTTAAATCTTGTAAAAAAAAAAAAAATGTCAATAATATGTGTAAATATACACATTACCTTTTTGATATCTGATATTTTATAAATTTCGTTAAAATAACTGGTTTTACGGAAAATCTTTTCAGCGAATAATAATAATATTATAGAACACGATGTTAGAGTAATGGTTTTATATTATCGAATCGACCGTTTTGACGATCGCGTGTGTAAATTATACCATGCTCTAATACGTTTTCACAAGGGAAATTCATCATCATTTTAACATTACCGAATGTTGAATTTGTCATTTGCAATTGTGCGTTTATGTCATTAACATTTGAGTTTTAATTATGATTAACGATCGGATGATATGACTACCGTGAGAAACAGAAAGCGTGTTTTGAAAATCACTTTTCCCGACTAAGAGTAATTAAAAAAAACGCACACAACCCTTTTGGGTAGGGGAGAGTTTTCTCTATAATGCTACTTGCGTCACAAACAGCGTGACGACATCTGATTCTCCCGGAGTTTCGGGTGCCTGTTGGAGTAAAGCTTTTGTCCCGGACCCCACTCCCGTCAGTGGTTTTCCACCCAGAGCGGTTTAACGACTGCAGTGGGCGGGGGAACGAGAAAAAAATACGAAGAAAACTGAGTAGGAAATAATGTAATTTAGAATAATAAGACGACGTTCGTATACGTTTGGGGAAAAAATGGGTTTTCCGAAAACTCAAAGTCACTACCGCCGTCAAATCAAACGCCTCTTCTTTGGGAGATTAAAGGCAGATTTTTTTTTCCCCAGTATTTCGCCATTTTCAGCCCCCCTAGGCGCACGACCGGGCGGAAAGGAATGAAAAAAAAAAAATAAATTAATAGCCTGTCGATCGGCGGCACCGGCGATGCCATCCCATCCATCGCCCTCCGGTCGGGCGTGCGCCGGCGGTGAAGGATGACGACAACATAGAAGACGGCGAGGAGGATGAAGAGGAGGAGTCGAAATCCCGATTTAATCATCAATAATTGCGGCGCACGTGACGCCCGCGGCGGCGGGGAGCAGTAGAAACACGGTCTCGTGACAGATGCGTATATATAAGAAGGGTATATAACGCGTAACATATAATATTTATACTTATATATATATTTATCATGGTAGCACCAACGGTGTATTATAATAATATATAGGACACTCTACGGCGGTTCCATTTACGACCACGGTATATGATGAGGACAGTGTAATAATATTATGTATTATGCGTATACATTGTATTCGTCTAATGGGTCGAACACCCTAGGTCGTAGTAAAGTGTAAGTTCGTACGATATACACAGTCACGCGGGTTTTCGGGCGCGATTTTAGGGCCCCGGCAAAGGATGACGTAAAAAGCACACGCTCCGATAACATAAATAATACCATCATTTATATATTTAAGTGTGTGAGTGTGTGTGTGTTAGGTGTGTAGTGCATTACGTTTATAATCTGCAAACGTCCGACGAATGGAATACGAAAGAACGTGCGTCGGGCTCGACTACCCCCCCGAGATAAGCCGCAAATCCTCGGCCGTCGGCGGTGCCAGAAATCGGAACTGCGATAATAGTCAGTTTCGGTACTTCTTCTTTATTTCCTTATCCGTTTCATAAGCTCGGCTCTGTACGAGGAACGAGACACGTGAGTGTTATCAAACGACCCGAGGCAGCCAATCCTTGCGCGAGTGTACAATACACATAATATTATAATAAAGGAATACGCATATATTACGGAGCGGACCGCTAAAAAAAAATATCATTTCTCCAGCCGATAACTCGACCAAGTGTGATATCGAAACATCGTGATTTTTTTTTATAGCTTAATCTTATTTTAGTCTAACTTATGATAGTACAATATATTATACACCCGCTAGTCAGACACGCTTCTTTGGATCGGAAGGTAAAAACGCACATTTTCAGTTTTACAAATCGAATTATGTAAATGAGTTCACAAACGCGTGTGTGCGTCTAGCGTCTACTTGTTTCCGGCAAGAGTGTTGAAAGCCTGATTTTTTACACCAAAAGCCTTCTCTGTAAGCTAAGAAAGCAACGATAGTCAATCAAAGAACAGGTTTTTTCCTTCCTTGCAAGTGAGTGAAAATATACGTATTTTCCATTTTTTTTAAATAACTATTATTTATAGCGATAAGATGCAATTATTCTTTTTTGCCATTATTTTTACTGCACTAATCGAAATATTTTATTTTTACTGATGGTTTTATTTCATGTTATATAATCATAAAGGACATATTAAGACAAACTCAAGTTTTATACGTTTACATAAACCAAAATATTTATAAGTAACCGTGTATGCGGTTCACTAACGTTACCTTTATGTCAAAAGTAATTTAGAAAATATTCACAGGTCAGTGCTCAATTCAAGGGAAGACAGATTTTAAATTAGAATGCATTATAACTTATAAGACTACATTTACTAGGTTATCATACTTTATGTGAAGAACTCTGTTACAAGCGTTATAATATAATAAACTATAATATAATATTATAAAATACTAAGTTCAAACGATTAATAATATAATGTAATAATTGAAATACTGCAAATGTTCTTTAACATTTTTATTCTTTTCAAAATAGTAATCCATTATTTCTAGTACATAACGTTAGGCTATTTATCTTTTTGTAATTGAAGTAATGTGTTGTACGAGTTCGTCGATTGTAGATATTATATTGATCGAGTTCGGTTGAGCAATTTAGAACCTTTTGATTGCACGTGTAGAATAAAATATCTGTTAAGCAAGTGCCAGCTCTGTTCAAACAAAACGTTTCGAATAATTGAATACGAACGAGACTAAATTTAAATTTGTTTACTCTATGAGTGTACATTCCTTTTTTTTTTTTTAGATGAGAGTGCCATAAAATTGTATCGTGGAATTTTTATCGTAATCTCTGGTAAAAAATAATAGTAATAGTAATAAAAAAAAATAATAATACCAATAATAATAAAATGTTTGACTGCGTCTTACAGCGGCGTCGATAGAATAGCGTAACGAATAAAAATTCGACAGACTATAATAATAATAATAATAATAATAAAAATAACAATAACACATGCATACAATATATAACATAATATTATAACTACAGAACAAAACGACGAAAATAATAATATCGACACCTGAACATATTTCAGGCGACCCCCTTTTTACTTCACTTTCTTTTTATAATATATGCCCATGATTTTTTAACCACATCATCCCTCGTGTTTTGATACGGAGTTACTCCAATATGTGTTTTGACAGCGAATGATGGAATTCCGTATTAATAAAGTCGTCCTGCTCCGCATAAGGTATCTCTGGTATACACAATGTTGACGTTCAGACCAATGTATCCCATCCGACGTTTTCCCCCCTTTTCGCATAATATAATATTAAATAAAGAGCTATTTAATAACAATACACGAGCATAACATTTTTAATAAATCTGCCGCCGAAATATTTGGTTGCCCCAAAGCTACTCGGGAGCGAAACTATGTAAGCCAATTATTTTGGAAAACCGAAAGGGATTATATATTTTGATTAAATACTCGGAACAGAGGTTATTTTCAAATAAATATAGTAAACTATTATTATGGTACTGTATACGAATAATTTTTGTTTTTTTTTTTGTTTTTAAATATTTTTTATGAAAACCGAAATGAAGAATTTTGATTAAAAAAAAAAAAAATGTAACCGAAGGACGCTACGGCAAATAGTAACAATTTTCTACAATAAGTCGACAGTTTTGACGTGTACGAAGGTCACTCGATAATATTATCATTATTGTCTAGAAATCGGTTCTTATATTATTATTATTGTAGTCAAAGTATTTTCCTATTACGATATTCTCATTATACTATAATACGTCGATCGACGACACCGTAAATCAGTACGTTAACATCGTGTTGTATACACAACATATATATTTCTAATATATATAATAAAGTATAATACACCAAGTATATATATATTATATGTATTTATGTGTACTGGACAATACAAAAAAGCGAGGTCGACATAATATTATATTAAACAAGGGCGAGTTCGGTGTGTGTGACGGAGGTGCATTTTATATATTTTTTCTCTGTGACGCGATACGTTCTAAATAATTTTGTTTGAATCCCCGCAGTCTTAGCTACTGTGAACCAAGGTTGGTCGAGTCAACTAACTCGTTAAGCTAAGTTATTTTACAAATAATGTATGTTTTAAGGTTAAAGTTTAAGTTACTTTTCATTTGTTCGACTTGTAAAAACAAAAAGTTAAATAAAAAAAAAAGTTTATTACAAACAATAAATAAAAATAACTTAATTTAGTTGAAATACACAAAAACAAATTATTTATTGGTTATCTTGATTAATTTGTAATTAGTTAATTGATTAGTTATTTAAGATATCGTGATTAATATATACATTGAATGTATCTTTAAACATGGAAATAGATAAATATGTGTTATTCTTGATAAGTTTAAAATTAATGTGTTTGAGTAAGAATACGATTTTCTGTAGACATATATACATACAATATACGTGCATACAGAAATTCACATGCATTAAATACTTCAGAAGTCTAAAATTCAGTAGTAAAAGTATTTATAAATTACAACTGATTGAAAATTCAGTAAACTTCATATCGCGGAATGCAATTTAGCTGGTTAGCTTAGTAGTTGTTATTAAAAAAAAAAAAAAAAAAATACTATGTATAACTCATAACATTATTTTTATAACTCAAATATATTCAGACTTGATGCTACTTACAATTAGTGATGTAAAATTACCGTAATTATCTTTTGAGAGAATATTCTCAAGAATATTCTTAAGAATATTCTCTAAGATAGAGAATATTGGGTAATTTTCTTTTTCTTTAATAGTTCAATAGGTAATTGAATTTAACCACAGTCCAGATCATAAACATTATTTAAATAATTATTTTTTGTTTAATATGAAGGAAATAAATGTTATAATTCTTGGTGCAATTAACAACTAGAATACTTATTTCAATACATTTTTATTGTAAACCGAAAAAAAAAAAATTAAAATATAACTCCTCATTAAATTATACAATGTACTTTTTGTAATTGTGAAATTATATGAATTATATACATAAGAAAAAAATATATAATTAATTATAATAGTAACAATAACAATAGTTAATTAAATTGGTAATGTTTACAGAAATTCTTCATCATCAGACAAAATAATTAACCTATTAAATTTTGATTTTTTTGATACTGGTTTTTTTGGTGTGGATATGTACAAATTATTGGATTCTGGTTGTAATGGGATTTTAGAAGAGTTATTGCTTTTACTAGTACTGGCAATATTCAGAATATTCAATAGACTTTCATTGGAATAAATATTATCATTATTGCACTGACTAATATCATCACCATTTAAACTGAAATTAAAACTATCTGATTCGTCATTTAACGCTAAGCAGTTAAATCTTGGAGACGAAGTTGTATCTGTATCAACTCTATCTTCTTCATCTGTATCACTTTTACTTACATGAGTAATATTTTGCTGGTATCCATATTCATTGTTTAATGTATTCTCATGGTTAGGACTTTGGCTATTAACATTATTTATTTGACTAGAACATTTGTTATATTCTTTTCGTTTCATAATTTTCAAATTATGCGAAATAAATGTTAACTTTGCTGCTCTTTCTGTGGTCAATCTGTTTCGTTTGGAAGAATGAATAAAACCTTGAGTACTAAAGCTTCGTTCAGTAGCTGCAGTAGTTGGGGGCATTTCTAATATTGCCAGAGCAATAGCTGACAAATTCAAACAAAAACATGTACCTTTCCACCACACAGTAGGCGAAAGTTTATCAACAGATTTAAAAACATAAGAGTTGGAAAAAAATCCTTCTTTACACCTATATTCTGCAAGTTGTGCCATAATTTCTACTGAGTTGTTAGGACATATATCTGTTGACTTTTGATCAATATATTCAGTTCCTAAGACTTGTTCGTTGTTTGAAAGATGAACACCATTATAAGCTGGATCTAGAATATTAGCTGCAAAATGAATTGGTTTTAATACATATTGTTTTCTTTTTTTTAGACAAGTATTTAATTGATCTTTTTCTTCTATAGTAATTATATCTGAATTTAAAAACGTTTGCCAATTAAGTTCTATTTCATAGAAAGCTTCCACTACTAAACTTATTTTTGACTCATCTCCTTCTAATAAAGTAATCCATTTGACAATTACTTCAAATATTGATATCAATGAACCAATTTTTAACCAAAATGAATCTTCATTTAAAATGGACTCCAATACACTTGGAGTAAGATAATTTTCTATACCTTCTGTGACTGCTAATACTTTTAAGGTAAATTTGTTGGCCATTAAACTTCTAAAACAATATAAAATACTACCCCAACGAGTTTTTCCAGGAAGTTTCAAAGATATATTAGTTACACTTTTTTGCTTTTGTAGTATTGTGAACTTTGCTAGTACATAATGAGACCTAATAATCTGTTTAACAATATTATTAGCTTCTGTTTTTACCAATGATATGGAATTTACTTTAAGAATATCGCCAATCAATAAATTCAATACATGGGCTGCACAACCATATGAGGTAATATGTGGATATTTAGTTGTTAATATTTTTGTAGCTTTTAACATGGCAGATGCATTATCAGTGATAACTGCAACAAATTTTTTTATTCCAATTTCTGTCATTACTGATTCAATCTGCTGGGATATATAATCACTTGTATGTTTTTCTTCTGCTGTAGCAATTGATTTATAATAAACTGGGGAAGGAGTACAAATTATAAAATTCATAATGGCTTCATTCCTGAAATTAAAAAAAAATAAAATATCATAATAAAAAATGTATAACATTATTTTAAATTTTAAGTATATAATATACCTTATATTACTCCAACTATCACATTGTAATGACAAGTTCTTAGAGATTGTCATTTTGAGATGTACATCAGCATTTACTCTAGCATACTCAGAGTCTAATAATTTATTTGATAGTATATGCCTCGAAGGTATTTTAAATGCTGGACGAATTCTTACAAAAAACTGTCTCCAATAAGAATCTTCAGCAAAGTCCAGAGGTGTTCCTGAACTATACAAAGCCCTTGCATACAATTCTTCTAGTTTATCCTAGAATTTTTTTTATTAAATGATATTTTATTTACTTTTTAAATATCTAGATAATATTATATAAAAATTATTAAGGATAAAAGTTAATAAGACATTAAAAATTAAAGGTCGTATTAGTTTTGTATAAAATTAGGTAACAAAAATAAAAAAATATATTTATAATTAACCAAAAATTAAAGCTGTTAATAATAAAAAGTATAACTTTTTTATATCTACAAAATTTCAATGTCTTTTTTGTCAAATGAATGAAAGTATTTAAAGATATTTATATTAAATACCAATATTACAATAATAAAAAACACCATGCCTATATGAAACATGAATATACAATAGTATAACCTACCTGTTCTTCAATAGTTATTGAATCCACAAATTTATTCATGGTAGAATTATTTTTAATCAAAGAAGATTTATCTAATTTGTTGTCATCACTTATTTCAAAATTGTTATAATCTATAAATTTATAATGAGTCAAATTAGGTACATATATTGTACATTTTTACCTATTCAATACGTAGTTATTAATACAAAATTTTAACACTCACCGTCACCATTTTGATTGTGTGCTTCTTGAGCTTCTCCACTGGTTGTATAATCTTTGTTGATTATTTTAAGAATATCAAAAGGAATTTTCAAACATTTTTTTAAATGATTTGACATACGCGTTGCATTTTTTTTATAAGCTGTTTGGCAAAAGATACACAAATAAGAATTTGTGTTTTCACTAAAATTAAAATACTGCCATATTTTTAGTTTAGGTTTGGTAACTTTAGGCATGTTGAAAAAATTAAATACGATGTTTTTTACTTTAATAAACAAGTGACACAACGGTACAACACATAACAACGTCAAAAACACAAGGAAAATAAATCTTTTAATATGAATTATGAATTATGATAGTCATATTATCGTAACATTCGTAACGTTATAATCTTGATATTCAATAAATTATAGTACCTACTACCTATACATATCATTTTATAAGTGATACGTATTGACAATGACAGTTTGGTTTTACTAGTTCTACTTCTATAGTGATACCAATAATAATGTCAATTGTTATGACTATGAGTGTATTTATAGACGTAAAATACGTACGTCAACCTCGCCGTTATTATCAGACATCAGTAACCACTAACCACTATAGGGTACAACTGTCGATGGTATAATACTAAATATTATAAATATTATCTAGTACAGTAGTTCCACTACTTCCACTATATTAATAATTACCCGGTAATAATTTGCTGAAGAATATACTCGAGAATATTCTCGTTCTCGAGAATATTCTTTTAAGAATATTCTCTTATCGCATCACTACTTACAATACATAATAAGTATACAATATGCATACATCCACTACACGTGACGCAATATATAATACATATATAATTACCTATGTATGACCGCGACAAGGCGGTAAATCGTCATCGTATAATGCCATATATTATTATCTTGTACAGTAATATTATTATACTTTTACACGGACATCACAGTGGTAGGTCATAAATCATAGTATAATATAATATCGTGTGTATCGTTTCGTTTGCCATTCGTTCGTGCAGCCGCGCGTAGTTTTCGGTGGATCGGTACGGGTGGCATTAAAAACCGTTTAAATCGAAAATGGAATCAAAATAGCAGACGACTGCAACAGCGGCCTCCGTACGTGTGCACTTCGTAGGGTATTGTGTACAATAATATTATTTCGGATTGAAAAGCCACTACTACTGAAGACACAGCGGAACAGACCATCAAAAATGCAAGCACGCTTCATTGTTGTAGTGCGGTTTAACGGATAATCCGAACACGATATCATGATATCTTATACGTATAATGTTATAGTACCTTTGAATGTCGAAGACGACGTCAGAGAGGAATTCTGTATACGAAAAAGTCATATCACGCGCCATTATTGTGTAAACGGTATGTCAAAATCCAATGACACGGCACACACATTATATCATACAACATTACACATCATTATCTCTATGCTACGGGTATTTCAAAGGACGATATATGGTAGTTATCCTATTATTACGTGTAACGCGGCACATTGTTGCATTCAGAATAATCAATTTTACTCTGATATTTCTATAATATTAAGGTAAGCATAATATAATATATTATCTATATTCCCTCATAGATTCTTTTAATATTTTAAACAAATTATGAGTGTCCCAAAATTGTAAATTTTTGTAAAATATGATAAAAATCTCATAACTCTATTTTATGTGCATTTTATGATGAATACACGTTAACCGTCCGAAAATGCAGTTCGGCGAACTGTCTTGTAAAATATTATCGTTATTCCGATACAGGTATTTCGGGGTGCACAGCTATTATAATATAGCTGTTGTAAGGCCTTTCAAAACTCCCGAAAATTTGAAAGACTGTCGTATGTTATTATAGATGTCCGGCGGGTACTATATTATTATGTACAATATCATATATTATGATATTATTATTATTGTGTCTTCTTTGTCAAAACCGAGTCTTTTGTAGCTTATATCTCATATCCAATGCGAAAGAGCAGATAGTATTATTATACTATATTTATATTATACCTTAGTTTTTCTCTCCCTTTCTCTCTCTGTGTATAATGTCTATATTTCATTGTCTGTTAGCAGAACTGTGCAGCTGTTAATCCGAACTTATTATTTGATGGTTATCGCCAAAAGTGGCCATGTTAAACTCAAACGTGATGCTTATCGCCCGTTCAAACGAGTGAACGTGGTATTCTCATACACGTGACGTATACGTATACAATTTAATATATTGCAATGCATTTGTAAAATAAAAATTGTTAAACTAAAATACATGTTTTAGTTGCAGAACACGAATTAATGAAAACGTCTGATTAAGGCTTACAAAAACGTGTACTGCAGCGCTCCCCTTTAAAATAACAGTCGAATTTGCATCTGAACAGTGTTTGGGGATATATATAATTGCATTTATTAAAACGTTTTGAGCAATTTAGCTTTGAAATAAACTGCACAATTGCCCTCTAAAGAGTGTAAAGTGATTACCAAAAATATTTCTGGTACGGAGTAATATTAAAGAGAAAGTCAAAAGTCACATGCACACGTGCACACGTTTGTATGGATACACAAATGTGATTTAAAATTATTGTATGCCTATTATTCGTATTGCACTATTCTAGATCAACCCCAAGTTCACTATGTCCAATATATAGTGTATACCGCTATGATAAAGGGGAGAGACACGGTCTGACGATGGGCAATAAAAAATTTACGATTTTTCTCGGTGCGGGGAGGGTACATAAATTGCGGGGCATTAAAGATTCAACGAAAACGGACGCCTCCGATGTTTTCGGACGTACATATTTAATGAGCAGCGCGTACGGGCCCGTGTTTTGCCGATTTAGAGTTTTCGAGTTGTCCATAAACACGCAAGACAAAATAATATTTATAATATACATACCTCCTACTAGCGTAATAATAATATACTTGGCCGGCTATAATATTATATTGTAATATGCAACGTATTGGGTGCAAAATATTATTGTGACTGCGTCGTAAAAAAATAATTGCTTATTGTTGTTCAGTAAAATTATTTTTTTATTCTTGTGGTTTCTTCGATCGACGTCTGACCGTCTGCCCAGGACACAAGTAGCTACCTGGTATATTATTACTATCATTATTATTATTATTATTATTATTATTGTTATTACTACTAGGTGAATTATCATTATGAGCGCGTATTACGACGGACGCCATTAATAATAGCTTTTTACACACGTGGACCTGATTGTGTGTATAATATATTTAAATAATATATTATTATAATATTTTTTAGACCGAATATATTATAGATTACGATGGGATGTTTTGTGTTTAGACTAAATTTGAATAAAACACAATGACTATACAACAATATAATAGCTATATAGTAATGTGTAATAGTACGCAGAAATACAGCGAAATGAAATTTTACGATTTTGACTAAATTATTTTATATTTTCTTCCGAACCTGCCAATTGCATGACATCCAATTATCGTTTGAAATTACAATACGATAAAATAACTACACATTAAAATATGATTTATATCTACTTATGCTCTTCCTTTTAACTTTATTATTATTAAAGAATCCGTCATGCGTGGCATTTAATTATATATGTATATATTTTAAAACGTAGCGTCGTTGAATTTAAAGACTATTAAGGAATTTTAAATCACTGAAGAAATAATGATTAAAAAAAAAAAAATCTTTTTCGATGAAAATGCTTAAATATTTTTTTTTTATACTCATATAACAAAGACATTTTACAATGTTTTAATATTAAAATATTATTTTAGAACATTAAAAGTCAGGGTTAATGAAACTTTGAAAAAAAAATAATTCCGTAAACTATTGTTTTACTTTTTTAACATTTGTTTTTAAAAAATAAATACAAAATAATATTTTTACCTTGAATTGTAAGACACTATTGGTTAAATAAATGGTGTGTTTTCCATTAAAATGATATGTAATAAGTAATAATCTTAAGATAATAATTTATAAATAAATTGCTTGCAGCGGTGCACGTTTTCTTGAAGTACGCTCAGCTCGTAAGTATGGAGTTATTAATAACTGCATCCCAAGTAAATGTTGTGATCACGACGCTGCCAAACTAATGCCAGCTTTCAAACTTGGTAAAGTTAAGTGCGTTCAGAGGGGTGCGTGATAAGAGCTATGGTGGTTTACAACTCATGAAACTGACTAAATTATCATAAATCGATTGAATCAGGTCTTTATAATAATATTGGAGCTCATTTATCAAAACACAGTATAGTTTTACTTCACAAGTGCGGTATCGATGAAATATTATCGTAACGTTCCACAAAGCTAGGAGTTGTCGATCAATAACAACGATATAGTAACAATATATTTGTCATAATTACGGATTTGATTCGATTTTTCTGTTTTTTTATTATTATTGTTGTTTATAAGCACCGAAAGCTTTTAGATAGGTACTAATAAAACGATTTGCTTATTCGTCATTATCGTCGTTTAATTAACAGTTAGCAAGCTGAACCGGGAGTAAAAGTGCATTGAATCGGATAAGGTAACAAACTGTTTGATCAGTTAAAAGGGGACTTGATGTGGAATTGCTAATCACACAGTTTCTCATTCTTGAGTGACAACAAGTCGATACCCGAAGACACCGGGAAAATCACGTCATTCTGAATTCATTGGCCAATGAAATTATAAATCATCAAATTATACGCAAACGCTGAAATATTATAATACGTATTATGAAATCGTGACAAATATAAATCAAATCGAATTAATTTTGATATGTCTCCGAGTGCCATTTAATGTCATTTCGCAAGTACTAAGACGTGAAATCAAATACTACTGGATATGAATAATTCTGGATAAAATTAGTATTCAAATCGGTTAATATAAATGTATTATTGTCTAATGGTATTTTACGTTATAAGTTTTTTACTATGCGAAAAGTATATCATACCGCTTATGTTTAAGATATGACATGGCAAAGGTACTGTATAGTATAATATTGTGTATCTACATAAAATATGTACCTACGCTATTATTTATTGGTATATATTTTTTTTTTTTTTTTAAACACTTTATTCTACACCATTGGCATCGTTGGTAAAGTATTTTATTTTTATATTACATATACCAGATACCTATATCAGTCGATCGACCTCTTTTGATCGACCAAACGTGGAAAACCATCATTCCACCCTTCGCGCAAAATAAATAAATAGAATAATCCGATATTCCTTTGTAGCAATTATTTCCCGAAGCGAAATCGTTCGCATTCCACACACATGTACTTTATAAAATAATAATATCGCCGGACAAAGACGTGCACAAACTATTTTATCTTTTTCCGTATGCAAATGACGTGAAACGTACACACACTACAATATTATATTATTACAATATGCACAGGTACAATATATTATATTATAATGTCCCAGTATTGGCGAACGATGTGGTTACGGTGAAACGAGATCGAGCGACCCGCATCACGTTCAGTACTGTAAAAGGATGCACGCAAGAGTAAGTACAACGACCAGTGATCCGAAAATTTCAAACAACAAAATACAATACATAATAATATTATGCATATTTTATATACATATGTATCATGTATTTATATTTATAACTTTAATACATCGGTGGACGTATCAATAACTATCAAGTCGGAATGCAAAACAATTGACCGACTTTAACACATCTATACTTAGGTGGGTACCTAACCTACGCGGAATAGTTATTTATTTAAGATTCGTAGTTATTTGTGTAAGATCCGTGCGTAGAATACGTAAATATTAACCAACGTTGTTCGGTCAGATTATTATGAGATATAGGATGCAAAAATAAACAACAAAATAGAAAATCATTTATACGACCAGTGTTGGTGAACCTCTCCAAACATTTTGGAGTTAATACTACCGAAATTGTGTACACAAACTATATTAAAACTTTATAATCTGACTTTGAATTTATAGATAAGAAAAAAGTTAATACCTAAGGGTAAAAAAGATTGGCTACGCGTATTTTTATAGAAATAGAAGTATAATAATAATATAAATAATCTCATAATCATTATAATCTAAACAATTTTAAATAGATAATATAACATTATGCTCATGTTTACTACCTATTTTGTATGATATTAAAGTATTTTGATGAGTTGTGTTTTATGTTAATGGTTGTTAACCACTGTTTATTTTGATGTATGCTCTTTCTTATCTTTAATTATTTCTCACTATCCTTCCTCGCAACAATTTGTGGTGTCAATGATAAATATAATCGTTCATATTATGTGACCTGATATTGTTTTTACTGGTCACGTGATAGCGGTACGAATGAAAAAGATGACTTTTGCATACCATCATCATTACATATTTTAATTATGCCCAAATAATTTTAACTGATAACTTATATTTTTATTCAAATACAGCGTCATATGTATAGTATGTATGTGTGACGACTTAAGAAATACAACTATAAGTACCTGTAATTCTCACGTCATCCACGTACATCTTATGGCTCTTTATAATAATAGTATATTATCATTATATTCGTATAGGAGTTTTTTTACCCGAGTCGAGATTGCACACTTGTCACGAATAATCCGCTCCCTACGCTAGACAACAATAATACATATTATGTGCACACGTTTTATTTAACATCAAGCGCGAAACGTAAGTCATTGAAATACGAGCACTATCACAGTTCAAATACATAATACATGACTGTTATAGCCAAGTGCATTACACACTCGTGAAAAATTATTAATTAATAATTGAATATTTTTGCTATCGTTGTCCAATTCATTCAAATTGATGTTAAGGTGATCTAAAGCTGGCCGTATACTTTTATACGTTTTAACTATGTATATACGAATAATAATTACATCATGTTTAGTTTTTAAATGAGAATTATGTTTCTGTTTTTTACGTTGATTTCCGAAAAGTGTTTTGGGTTAATTGTCTAATATTAAATTTTATTTATTTATGTTAATTTTTTACGAAATCTGTATTAAAATTATTTTCTAGCTTGATGATTTCTATAATTTATTATTGACACGTTAATATTTTTCCGCTTTCGTTATCATCATTCTCACTATTATTAATCCACAATTGTATCAATAATGTATTACAAAAAGTAACATTGAGTTAGTTTTTACTTTTTAAACGTACTTAATAGTTGCTCGAAACTCAATATAAGTGTAACTCATCGAATATTTAAGTTGAAAAACTTCTAAGAGGCAAGTTAGTTTCAAAATGTTAGTACATAAATGATTACTTGGACATTTAGTGCTCTGAATTTTGATGCATATATGGGATTTTCTTTTTTTTTTTTATATCAACGATAAGTTTTGAAAGGTGAATTTAAGTGTCTAAATTTAAGTTGTCAAAAGTCTAAATTCGTCAGCCAGACGGATAATCTACGAAACTAGGCAATCTACCTGCAGAAGTTTGGAACTATATCAGAGTATCACGGAGTAGGTAAGTGCAATTTGGTTTGGCTGAAATTCGTTTGTGTGAAATTGTCATGAGTGGTCAATTGGCTTACAGTGCGGTGACTACGGTGCACTTGAACGTGTCTGGTATTTTTTAATATTATGTAAAAGTAGCAAGCCGAAATCTGTGTTCCGATCGTTATACGATGGGTTAAACTGGTCAATCCAACAATAGCAAATTGAATACGTAACAATGTGTGTCGCTTAAAATGTACCTAGGTTTAAGAAAAATCTATTTTGGTCACAATTATATTATGTGGTTTTCCAGTTTGAAAAAAGTAAGATTTTAAAACTAGTAGTCGACCAAGTGGAAATGCGGTAAAATGTTTTCCATAAAAATTATAAACAAAATGATTATTCCAGTTTTTGAAGTGAGATAAATTAATATGGCAACCCTATAGTAACATGTCACAACAGATTTATTCTATATTTGCAAATTGAAATTTGAGTGGAATAAGTAATAAAATAATAACCTTAAGTTGAAACTGAATATTATGTCGAGCACAGTTTGGTTATTAGTCGCCAAGCCAACAACAGTCATATAGAGAATCCGTCTCGAGTGCAATATTATATCAATATCATCAAGAATTTATAGCGAGACGTATGTGATAGATTGGTATTTAAAAACTTATACCAGATAGTAATAACAATAATTGCGCACAACTAACCTTGAAATTAACCAGACATTACAGAGAGTATTGTCTCAAAAAAAAAAAAAAAAATAAAAAAAAACACGCTACGAAAGTAATGGAGAATGAATATTACGTATATGGCACTCGAACAAATAATACTAACGATCAGCTGTTCTTCAGTGTTTAATCGATATAAAAATATTAAGCTTTTTTTTTTTATTTATTGTCTACGAATCGACACACGTCCTGTACAAGCACGTAGCACTATAATATTATAATGTATTATAATACTCGTCGAGTGCATTAAAATATTTATTTATCGTTTAACGTTATAATATTGCTCTTAATGATAATATTAATGTAGTTTTAACGGACGTTTTTAATCGATTCTGACTCTACCCGGTTACGAGAATGTATGCGTATATTATTACGACACAACGTTTTCCGATCAACTGCGGCCGTTGTATTATTTTGATACGTTTATAACGCGCACGTCAATGGCGTAGAAATAACGCGTCGCGCGGGACGTTAGCAGTTTTCTGCCATCGAGCGCACAACAATGAGATATAATATTACTACGTTACACATATATATGTATAAAATAGATTCTTATACGTATTATATGCGCGCGCGCGCGTACACAAAACGCCGCGTATCCCTTCTGCGTTCACAAAACCAATATAATGTTAGCTTATGATTTATATGGCGTGGAGGGCGATTCGAGATGTCGGGGTCACGATTAATATTTTCAGTGATGGAAAGAGAGGCAATGAGAGCGAGAGAGAGAGAGACAGAGAGAAGTATCACCGTCGTACACAAAAGCCCCTAGGAATGCCTTATACAGCACCGATCGTCCAAAGTCGTCGACGGGCGCGGTGGGGAGGGGAGACGAAAAGGCCCGCTGTTTATCACCAGTTTTAATAATGTCCCGAAGAGTAAATCACAAGCCGCCGCCGCCGCCGGACAGCAGATGTTTTGTCGCCTCCTCGCGGGTTACGCTCCGTTCAACCTTTTGACTTGCATATTACAAATATATATTATATTACATTATACTATATAGACGCTTACTATATAATATAAATATAATAATAATATACCTGCCGTGTATTCCGTACGTCGACACAGCGAGTTTCGCGGGAGAGGGACCCGCGGTATATAGAAATATCGTCGGGCCGTATAATACGTGTGACAATATACATTTTTACGGGATGAAGAGGTCTTTTAATATACACGCAGCATCTTTCTTACACGTATCTGTTTCTTTGTAAAAGTAAAAAAAAAATAATAATAATAACAGTAACGATAATAAAAGAAAAATATACTCCCTCAGGTATATTATATACGAGTCAGCTGCTGTCTCTTGCTCTGCGTCGCGCAGTTGGCCAGCACTCCCGCTGAGAAGGTGACTATATGTGTGCGAGTGTATGTGTGTGTGTGTGTATGAGAGAGTGTGTAAAATCGGGCTACCGACGAGGAGGAAAAAAAAACATTTATAATAACAATATTATATTGTTGTATGTTCGTTTTTGGGTTTATGTTTTTAATGAACCCAAGTATATAAAATATTATTATTATACCCCGGGTTTATCAAACAAGACGAAGCGTCGACGAGAAAAAAGGCAATGCCGGGTCGGGTGGGTATGGTGATTTCTTCTACCGAATACGATTTCGAAATGACGTTCCCGATATGGATAGGAGGGCGGCCGTTGTAGCTGTATTATATTCTGATTTTTACGAGTTTAAAAATAATAAATTGTTTTAGGCTTTTCAACGGCTAACCGGATTTTTAAATAATATTTTCTATGTCACCGTATAACGGAATGCTTTTTTTCAAGCGTGAAGTTTGATTTTACTTTAATTTATTCGTAATTGATTTGCCGTCGCCGGCGAAGTCGTAATAAAAATATTATCAAGGAAAACTAATTAAATCAACGGTTAAATTGACACATAAATTCGTTATAATATAATGTTGTTTTAGAATATAAATAAATATGCGCATATGACTGTCGTTTTCCAGACGTAATTCAATGTAAACCAAATTACTCGTATTCCCCTTTGAAGATTATAGTATTAAAGCTACTCAGTAGCCATTATAGTTATTGCCATTATATTATGTGTGCAATTTAGATACGGTTGCTCTAAAAGAGGTTTAGAAAATTCCCATTTGACTTAAAAGGTTCAAATCTGATACACAAATTAAATTACATCATATGTGTCTATATACATATTTTTGTACTCAATTTTAAGCACATATTATAAATAATTCATAGGGCTGCAATACAAACACAAACTCTTGTTAAGTGTAATATTATCATAATTTTGTCCCTCATTCATCACGGTGTATTTCATTTATAATATATTTAATTATTCAATTCGTATGAAACCAATCTGTTAAAATCATTTTATTGTCAGTATTTGCATATAAACATTTTCGTTTATTAAAAAAACAAAAATGTTCATGGTACATAAACAGAAAAAAAATCGAAATGTTATGAAAAAATTAACCGTATACTAAGTACTATAATATTATAGACATCACTGAATAGTATACAATTAAACAAAAATAAATAACAACATGTTTAAAATAAATGTAAAATGTTCAAGTGAGTGGTATGGAAATTATTAAATTAAATGTAGCCAACTAATGTACCTTGTTATGCTTGGGTGAATGTAACAATTATTTAAAGTAGTTTATGTACAAGCTAGTTTCAGTATTTTGTAAATAGTCGGGTTACACTTGAACTCGGGTTAGATAGAACTTTACATTGTAACCTTACTTTGCTTTTATTGTGATTTAATTGTTGAAATATTTTAATTTAATTAATATGAAATTAGGTCACGTTCTTATTATATTCTTGTATAAATTGCATGACTTAACCAGTATCAGATACATTTTTCATTTTTAATTTCTATAGCATACCTATTATATTGTGTTACAAAAAGCTATCAATATTATCGATCAGTCTTTCTGTACTACTTTTACAAAGTACAGAATACCTATTATAAAATAGATTGTAATGTATATTATACGAGTACTAGAATCATTTAGAATTTCTAATAGTTATTATATTGTTGTATAATTTAAGTTCACAGTGTGTTTCGTTAACAAACATTAGTATTAAAATATTTTCTTTAAAACGATAAATAAAGTAGAAGCGTGAAATGAGAGTTAAGTAAATTCCGGTTTAATATACGATGTTTTCAAAAATTAAAGAAGTTTTATACTATTTTTCTGGAACCGATTTATTCGAAACATTAATGGTCGTAAAATTCACAATAAATAAAAAAAACCTGTTTTTTTTTTTTTTGTCATCCCATTGACCGTTTTTATCGATAAAATCGAATTCTTAAAAGAAAGGTAAATTTATGTGAATGGCTTATTTTTGTCTTTTTTAAAAAAAATATATATAAATATATACATGTATTTATATTTTCAGATGGCGTTTTACATCATTATAATAATATAATACCCGTTGATCGCGGAAGATGCTTCCGTTTTCAAAGTTTTCCGTTCACCACGCCCATCATCTACAGCGCCCACCATCAATTCTCACGCCATTAATTACGCAACGCTACAGATTTCCACTATCCTCAGCTCGGTTTTCCGTAGTCAGCGTTACAATATAACGCCAAACACTATATCTATTTAATAGGTATTATATTATTATGTCAGCGCGGCGTACTATTTTTTTTTTCGGCGATTATTATTATTTTAATTATTATTGCAAAAATAATACATCTGTGTTCTTAAGACGGATTGTGAAAAAATAAGTCTTAATAAATCTATTGATCTGAATAAAAGCATAAAAATAAATAACTCAATCGTCTCAAGGTTCATATATATATATATATACACATAAATTGCAATCGTTTGAGTTTCAGATTATTTTTTTCGTTTTTATCTCATGTTTTTTCTCCGTTCTCCTATGCGTTTGTGTCAAGCCGCTCCGGATTCCCGGCTAATATGATCTTTACATATCTCGCGATCGATTTTATCGTGCGTCGTCTAGAGTATTCGGGTCCGGCTGAGTAGAAAAAATTACGGGAAACGCACACACGAGCTCTGTAGATCGTCAAAAAAAAAAAAAACCGGACCGAGCGAATTGTTGGTGAAAATCACCTGGGTAATATAACAACACTTGTTATGTCATTATAGACGCGGCGGTTGTTGCTCTTTCCCGGCTAATGCGCATTGTGTTATAATAGGCATCGTTGGTCTTCTTCAACAGAAGGGCAAAACCATGAAACTTCCGACGACGGCCAGAGAATTGTGACCGTCGGCGGCAACAGTACTAGCAATAAACATGAGATACAAAAGTAAAAAAAAAAATACAAAAACAAAAAATATCATACTCAAAAATTATAACGACGACACGGGTTCGCCGGCAAAGCCCTATTGTTCTGCGATTGAAAATTCCTCTGGCCCGGTTTTTTTTTTTCGTCCGTCGGCTCCGTCATCCGAATTTCATTTTTTGGCACCGGTTCTCGCATTGCCTTTCCGGTCGATCGGTTCTCCGACGTCATAAATCAGTCAATTAAAAATTATATTTTCGGCGGCGTCGCGTAATAATTCTTCGTTATCAATCAACGTGAAAGGCAAAAGTGATCGGTTCACATGTTCTCGGACACGTTCTGTGTATCAGATCTTAGATACGACTGGGATAGGTACGACGACCAAAAAAATAACATATCTCGGACAGCTGATAGAACCGTTAAGTCATAGCAATAATTGCTTATTTTAAACATACATTCATGTATATATTATGTTGAAGGATATATAAAAATAAATATTCCTGGATTGGCATGTTATAGATATTAATTAACACTATAAAAAGAGGAAAAAAATAAAATATGAGATACAAATTAAAAATTGAATAAATTACAATTTGATAATAATCCACTATTTGTTATTATTTTAAAAATAATTGTGAATAATTTTAATGATTGTATTAAAAATTGTTTGTAATATAATATTTTACAAGCGCAAATTAACGAATAAAATAAGTTTTGATTAAACCTAATTTTTAAAAAAAAATTATTTTTTCTTTCAATAATAAATCAAATAGAACGATTTTTTTTTTATTTTAAATAAGATAGATATTAAATATTTATTATATTTCTGTAAGTTAAATTTATTTTCAATGATCATGTTTTATGAAAAGTGTTCTTTATTTTAGTTATTCTGAAAATCTTGAGGAATAAGTATATTATGTTGTATATACAGAAAATAAAATTAGTTTTTCATATATTTCAAATAGCATTACTTCCAGTCAAGTATTTTGAATATTTTGGCAATAGTTCTAAAATACGGTGGCAATACCATAACTTTGCGGAAACAATAAAATCGTATATAAAATATGATTTTATCGCATATGTTATTGTAATGTATTCTGTTTCTCGGTGAAACAATGTGGTTATTGATATATTCAAGGGAGTTATAGCTCTGATCGACGAATTCGAAAACTTTTGGGACAGGGGTCATATAGTATGTTTTTTTTTTATATATATATACGAATGCAAATTTTGAGGGGTGCACTGTAAAATGGTCACACACAAATACGTGCATCGAAAACAATGGGCGTCCCAAAGGATTCACGATTCGTAATACAACCGACAGTGAGTATAATATATATTGTGACACGACGAGAAAAGCTTGACGTTTGACTGCAGGATATTATATAAACCAAAACGTAGCGGTTTATATATTTTATTATATCACCAACAGAATTTTAGGGCTATCACAATATAACAGCTGCAGTAAACATACCCAACGCTACGTGTATATATAGGTTCGATATATTTATTACAATTCAAACTATTACGTGCATATATAATTGAAAAAAAATCTTTTCGTTTTTTTTTCTACTCGCGTAAAATTAAATCGTTCATTCGTGCGAACATGACGATAAAAACAAATTACGGAGGCACAAGGTAATCGTGTGCCCGCGTAAAACTGAATAGGCAATAACAAAAACGCAGTGTGGATGTCGGGGCTCGCGGGTGCAGGTTGAGTGGGTGGATGAAGTGGAGAAAGTATAGGGTTTTAGGGTGTGTATAGGAAACGCCGTGAGGACCACGCGCGTGCGCGCAGCTATAGCATGAAGGACGTTAGGGTAGAATGAGGAAAAAAACGAAGGGTTCTGTAGAAAACAAGAGGATTTTGGTAATATTCTGTCGAGCAGCGCAGGACGACTATCCCTCGCCGTCCACACGCCACCGTCGCCGCTATCGGAATAGCCGAAAATTCCCCGGACGGGTCTCCGCGGTTGTAATTTCCAGAAATCCCCCTTTCGTACCTTTCCAGGAGATAATCCGTCACGACCCTCGTATATAATAATACCTACTGTGCAGAGGATGTTTTAAATCTTCTTCTTCTCCTCTACCTCCAATTCGGCCCTCCCCTCATTCCGTACCTATATATATATACACACACTCACACACACTATATTATGCTGTATACTTCACCTCAACACTGAGTCTGCAAGCCCCTAATAACACGAAAGCCGTGTGTCAAGTTTTCAACACGTCGGTAAGGGTGCAGAAGTCTATGGCATGCTCTATATAGTTGCACCTACGCGTTCTGAGTAACAAATATAAATGGTTCAGCCAATGATTACATCTACGAGTAACCATGATTATTGTTAAATGTATTAGTCTGCTGCATCGATTTCACATGATAATTAAGAAAATTTTGTTTTTGAACGATTTCTTGCGTTTAATTAAATATTAAATTACGTGCATACTAAAATAAGTCAAAATAATATAATAGTAAATAAATTGTGTTATAAAAAACTATTAAAATAATTTAAAAAACAGAAAAGGAAAAAGATTAAGTAAAGAATGGAAATGTTTAATTTTTTTTAAATATTTATATTATTAATTTTGTATAGACAATTGTTGCTGTTGCCTTTTTTTTATTTTTAATGAAAATATTTAATTTATCTATTGAGTACATTTTTATCTTCGTAGATTTATTATGTTTTTTTTTTTTTTTTGATTATATCACTTAAAATTATTCATGATAGGTACATAATATTATAATATTATACTATACCTACAGATTGAGGGAATTGAAAACTACGATACGGATTACTAAAACCACACGTGCGTTGTCTGAAATGGAGAATATAAAATTTAATATCCATTAAAACTTCATACGTATATATATATATATTTTGTATCTTTTTTTCCTGCGATGGAGCACACGTGTGACACGTCTTTCCAAGCAGTGGATTGTTCTCATCGGTGGTATGTACTCATTCAAAGGCGCCACCACTCGTACATAGAACATATAAAACTTATTCAACGTGGCATTACTCCATTGAAAGACGTATCCTTGACTACCTATCACATAATAGGACCGTGTGAGTTTCGATTTAATAATACATGTATTCGTTTATAGTTTTTTTTTTTTTTACTCGTCAGTCTTTCGTTTCGAGCTTCATGGAAAATCTATCGACAAAAGACAAACAAACCGATGGAGACAAACTAAAAAAAAAACAAAACAAAACAAAAACAATTCATGCGATTCGACGTGACGGAGCACCTGTACCGAGTAAACTTTATCCCTCGTCGAATAAATCTCTCCGTTTGGACACTTTCATCATTCCAAATCGAACGTAAACTTTTATCTATATCATCGCGTATAATATAAAACGCGCATACACACACTTATATATATATATATTTATGCACGGCAAATGTGGAGATCCGTGAACCGTATAAAAGTTGGGCAGTCGGACGTCGCCGTTTTGTGGCTGATACGCGTCGCAAAAGTTTTGCCCTGTTTTTGTAGTTTTTTTCTTCTCCTCCTTTTCATGTACACTCGTCCAACGGCCCACCACCACCACTGCCAGCCGGCCCCTAGTCGATTACAATTTCGATAATGGTCGACCCCGAAGAGAAGAGTTTTTCGCGATGCACATGGCACACGGTGGACAACCACACACCGCCCCATATCCTCGCATCTACCGGAAATGCATGTCCGGTTAAACTTAAGTGGCAAACCGTTATTTATTAATAGGTCCCGCACGTTTAGACAGTGCACACAACGGCGACGGTCGTGAAGGACTTGTAGGGTTCCGGGGACAAGTGTCGTGTGTTCCGGGTCCTCCATTCGCAGACCTCCTGCCCATCTCTTCTCCCTTACCCCGAACTACCATCCTCTACTGACCGTCACACAGTTATTTATCGTCGGCAGCCCGACACCTTTGTTTTTCGTTTCTATTTCGATAAAACGCGTCGCCGACTGCAGTTACCAGAGATAATTTAAAATACATATCATATATTACTTATACTTCTGAGAAGTCGATATTAGCAGCTGTTTTCTATTTATATTAATATTTGATTTTCCTATTTATTAGAAACAATACGTCTTATACAATATATAACATACGTCCGACGTTAATTTAAAATTGAAATTGTCGAATCATCGAGTTTCTGGCATGAATATATTTTCTGGTGAATCAGAACTCGTACAGGTTTTACCAATGTTGTCATGTGTTGTAGGTCTGTGTAACTTCATCGTCATAATGATAGGAACGCGTTTCTCCGGCGACGTCTAACAAACCGTTTTTAGTCATTTTCTCTAACAGACCACAACATATATGGTTTTGTAATGAGTCATCCGTACTTCATAAAGTGTAGATAATCAAAATATAATGTCGAGTGTTAGTCTTAGTCATTAAAACGTTTAATGAGAATCATCTTATACACGTTACTCGTAAATATGTATGATGGCATATACCTAATACAATATACTTATTGATCGATGATGACAGCTATTAAATAAACTTTTGAAATAATTCAAATAAAATGTTTTCACTTTCAATTTGTTTTTCAATTAAATACTTTTACCTTTTGAATTTCAATTCAGTTTGATTTATGTTTTATTACTTACAGTCTTCATATTTAACTAGATACCTACCAATTTAATAAGTTTAAATATTAATCATATTATTGTTAACTATTATATTATATATATATTATAAAAAATAATATTATATTTTAATCTTTAAAAAAGTATTTTTTTCATAAACTAATAAAATAAGATAATATGTTTGAATATAATACAAAAATAATACGTTCGTCAATACAAGTTTTATATTTTTAAATGGTTAATATACTATACTCAAGAATGTTATTTAAACCAGTGTTTCAAATAGAAATAAATTGTAAGGACTTAATTTTATATCGAGTAACACATTTAAAATCATATTATAGTATATACAAAAAATCAATTCATTTACTTTACAAATGACTTTTACCCTATTATGTTAAGAACATTTTCTTAATATCTTTCAGTATTAAAAATTTCTTGTTTTTCATTTCAATCGATCTGAGCCTTTCAATAGTCCTCACTAAAAGAAATAAAATGGGGAGGGGTATTTCATTGGAGCTTTACGTCCCCTACTTCGTCTTTGACATTGAGAATTAATCTCAAGACCTCTCGATATAATATATAGGTATATAAAATACACTAGATGTCGGCCGTCCAAGGGAGATTTATCATAGTTTACCCCCTTCAACCGTGAGGTCCGTCTCCTTAACAAGTTAAGACTTTTAATACCCAGCATTATATTATATATATATTTATATATGTGTGTGTGTGTGTGTGTGTGTATATAATACATGTTCTCTCTCTCTCCTTACACGAAAGTCGTTGTAGGTTAAGAGAAATACAATTTACTTATCTGTCACAGTGTACGGGTGACACGATAATGGCAGCCACGCTGTTACCTGCACAAGGTGAAGAAGAGTTGGTTGGGTCTTGAGAGGGGTGATTCTATCTCCCATGGGGTCTTCCGCCGGGACTATGGCGTGTACACCTTCTTATCGCGTGAATTACGTAGTTTCGTAGAAGATGTGAACCACGAGATTTATATATGGAAGAGCAACCGAACATTGGTGGGCAGGCAGACAGACGGGCTTTGGGAGTTTAATTAAAGCGGACCAAAAGTTTTGCTATAGCTTATTTTAAGCTCCCGGGCCCACGTACGCGGTCCCCTCTACAATTATTTACTTATACGTGCTTACGTTTTAATACCCGACCATCATATGTGATAGCGTGTTAAGACATTTTTATTTCCATTCGAAACATCGTAAAAGTGTGTACATAACTATACACTTTTCAACCATTATTTCAGTGCTGGGATATAATTTAACAGTATGTTTATACAGAGTAATATATGAGTATGCAAACTGTGAATAAAACTATTTCTCTGATCAATTTATTCCCAGTTCAGTTTTTCCCCAATTATCCAACCTTCAATTGTGTTGAGCGATTAATTATAACTGTCTGACTATTCGTATAATATGGTTCATTGTACGAGTTTGTTACCTATTTCAATTTATTGTTCTTTTACAGAGTTTTAAATTACATTTAAATTCACATCGTACAGTACATCATCTATTTTACACGAATACATCAAAAAGTTTGCAGCCAACTTTAAAAACAAATTCAAAGCTAGTGACTGAAACTTTTACATAAAACGTATTGCACGGATGGGACAACATTTTGTTTCATTTATGAACTTAGCATTGTAATAGTTGACATGAAGATCCAAAACAACAAAAACCTGTTTTTAAATGAATCCTTAATTAGTAGTTTGTGTTATAGTTGTACCTTTTGGTTTTCAAGCATTTAGTAATTATAACGGTAATTATATAACTCAACATATAATTAAATTATATTTATATTTGACTGTTTTGTTAAAATATAACTTTAATTTCAGTAGTAATTTGTCTTATTAATATTTGGGTTTTAATAACACACTATTTCTTTAAAATATTAAAACAATAATAATAATAATAATAAAATAACAGTTAAATCACGGATTTACTTTAAATACTAAAAAAAATGAATAAAAATTAAAATAAAAAAAAAAATAATTTATAAATGCATATTATTTATAAGAAAACTATGAATACCAGCAACGTGCGGTAGTATTGAAAGCTGGGTAAGCGCAAAAAAAAAACTGTTACTTATTAAGGTAAATTATTAATTATTTTAATTAAATAAAAATAGTTTTTTTTTAATGTATAGTATTTATTTACCTTTTTATAAATAAAATCCATTCGTCTATCTTTTTTTTAAAAATTCATTGATAACTTTATCATAAAAATCTAAATTGTGTTTTGTTTTTATTAATAAAATATTATAAAACAATATTAAGATTATTGTATTGTGATTAACTAAAAAAAAAAAAAAAACTATTATCGAAAGTTTTTTATCGGTAAAAGTATTTAAAAGCGCTCGATGTAGCACTTCTGACTGTTGCATAAAATCGTGGACACCCCGCCTTACAGCACTCGGCTATAATTATCATACTATATGAGCCAGGTAATAAAAATCCGAAGCGCTTCTGTCAATATATTACCTACTTACATGAACTTGATCTATTAATTTTCTTACCAATTACTATAAAATTATAAAATAGATAAAAATAGTGTAGTATAGAAATAGTATAATAACTGATGAGTATTACACCTATCATATCTAAAATAAAAATTTATATAGTATTGCTCATTGGTATAATGAGAGAATTAACTAAATTTATTTTTCTTCCTATTTGAGCGGGTATGCGACGCATACCTCGCTTGCCTGACCGTACGCCACTGATACATACTTAGGTTACTTAAACACAATACAAAACAATAAAAATAAAAATAAGTTTTTAATAATATTATCTGATTATTATATTAGATTATATTTTTATATTTTATTATTGTGACAACTTGTGTATAAGATTGATTAAAATTACTAAAACTTACCTAAATAGTTTTCAACATTTAATTTCTTTTCCGTGTGAGATAGAAGAAATCATACTTGTATTCAATGTGAGAAAAGTATAAAAGAATAAAAAAAGATAAAATAAATTGCTCATTTTAAAATAAAAGCCTGCATAATGTTCCTTTGGGGAGAAAGCGTTTATTGCTGAAGTTTTTGCGAAGTTGCGGGACTTTTAATAAACGGATAGTCCAATATCTATGAGCCTTGTCACACAACGCGAACTTTTATACAACTTTGAGTACGTTTTCTCCGTTTAATGCATTATAATAACACCGTATTTAGTTCGTACGTAATGCGTACGCAAGTAGGTGCTATTACTATTTCCTGGGTAAAAAGTGATATAATATACATATATAAAGTCAAAATGAAATGTCGGAATATTAAAAATATAGACTTAAATAAGTTTTGTTTTGTAAGTTTTTTTTTTCATCCTTGTAGGTACCTATTCGTATTTATGTCACATTTTAAACATATAAAAAAATAAACGTGTTTATTTCAAAAGAACCATTCTAAATTGTTTTGTAACCCACGATGATAACTTGTAGGTATCATACTAAGTTTAATGACTAGTTTTGGTTCATTAAGCAATACGGTTTGTCGAACAACTAACCGGAAAAAACATCAAACTTGTTTTAAAATGAGATGTAAACTAATGGTATTTGCCCAAAACTTAAATCGTACAAGTTAATACGAAAGTCCCTCGGGACAACGTTGTTGTCTTTTCTGTGACACTTTAAACTATTTGGGTCCTTAATCATTCGCCTTCTGATTAATACTAATGAACTGAAAACATTGAACATCAAAATATATCTTTAGTTTATCGATAAATTTGATTAATCTTATAAGTTTTGTAAATTATTTAGAACAAAACAATTTAATATAATATTACTTGCTTATTTGAAATAAATTAATACGAATTCTTCAAAATATATAATCAATCGATTTTGTAAATTAGTTTAAAATATTAATATGAAAGTAAAGTTTTATTTATTTAGTATATTGAATTGAAAAAAAATAGACAATTTAAACAAGTTATACAATTAATTAAAATGAGTGATATCTCATACCATTTTTATAAATCAAACTTCTGAATACATGCGTTCATAGTTCGTGTTTAGTTTCTAAGTTTCCGATATACTCAATTTGTTTTAATATAAATAGCGTTTCATTTAGTGGTCTTAAACTCTACCTATAATACCTAAATAGGTTGATATAATGAGGATTCACTAAAATGTTCAATAAAATCAATAATATACAAAACAACTTTTTGTACTTGATGTTTCTATATTATATTATGCTTTCCTTGACGTTTTAGCCGATTGCAAAATACTATTAGGGTGGAAATAGTTGTACAATAACAAATATACATATATAATATAATATGATATACTACGGTCATTATGTTAGTGTGCTAGAGTATAATCACTATAATGTCTTCTCTATATCGGATGCTATCTGCTCGAGTTCAAAGGAAAATCTCGATTCAAATGAAATACGGAAAAGTCCAAAAGGACTCTTACTAAATAACACATCGGATTACAGCTAGCTGGAGACGAGACAGTGTCACCCTCGTACACCCCGTCCACTCGACCACGATTCTCGTTTTCCTAATTCGGTTAAAAAGACCTTTGTGTGACGAAACCTTATAATACAGTGTATAGGTGGTACTTTGCTATACGTACAACTGCATAAGTTATATTATTATTACAGTTGCGTAATTAATAATAAAATACTATATCGTTAATTAATATCCACCGTTACGCATTCGGTAGCAGCAACATCGCGATAACCCAACACCACCTCCCACAAGCTAGTTCAATCCATCTCTTCATACCACGACCTTTTTCTCCACCCACTACTGCTTGGTACACACACATACACCCGACCGCCGACCTAACCCTTTCCTCTGCTATATCCAACCGGCTGGAAGTGTTTTGCCTAACCGTGCGAAATCTCCGGTATTTGTACACCTGACAATACAATAACACAAACCACGCCACGCCATCCTCCACTTCCGGTCGTGTGTATACATAATAACTTGCCGTGTAAACTTGCGACCGTCTTTAATGAGCGCTAACACGCGCGACGGAGATTACGGAAAGGAGGAAACTGCAGGGTGCGACGAAAAACTTTAGCCGAATTGCAGCAATAATATTATTATTTTCGTAGGCCAGTCACGAAAATCTGAATGCAATGTATTTACGAAAAAAACGTCCATTAACCGTTAATCGTTATTAAAATATTATTGCGATATTTTATAACTGCGATACAAGTTTCCTCCAGTTATCGATCAGATAACATAATTCGACCAGAGAGGTATTAACCCATGTAAAAATTAATTGATCATAACAACAATAAAAATAAAACTTCGAATATTTTTAACGCTATATTTTGTTTATGTTTTAAATTCTCAGTTTGAACATGATAATATCTCGGATAGTGTTAATAAAATATTTACATACATAATAATAATATTATATTCCTATATTTGGGTGAAATCATGAGATTAAAATTTCAACAAATATGCCCTTTTCATCCCAATAGAAAAGTACGTGCTTATATCGTAATCGACGAAATTGTTGTATTATATCCAATCTAAAATAAGGGATTATTATATGCCATTGTTTTAGTGAAAAACAAACATTTCGAAACAAACTGTATATTATATCGAATAAACTAATATTTTTGTTTAATAATAACACCTAAACTAAACACCAGTATTTTTATATACCTATTAGTTATACGTTATATGTATACGATGTGTACAAAACGAATGTCTATATTTTGTTTCAAACCAGACGTTAGTATTATGTAATTTACATTAAGTGAGATGGGTCAGTGTTCATTGCTGTAGGTCTAATGAAAATATCACGAAATTTAATATTGATGCGTTTTGAACACGCTATAATAGGACACGATAAAAACTTGCAAAATGAACACCCTAATTGAGATATACTACCTACTTCACAAAGATAAAAATAAAATAAAAACATCATATTTTTTTTTTTTTTTTGAAGGGTTCGTCCATTAATAATGATGTTGTCTACCGCCTACAATCGTAAAAGTAATTTTTTATAAATATAAATTTCATTGGCAGATCATTACGGTGATTGCAAGTAAATATAATGTTGTAGGTTCTATACGAGTGTATATTTTTATAGACAATTTATTAGTGATGCCGTGTTTTTAGAAATTGATAAGATTCATCACGTACCTATACATAATATAGGTACAGTTTTCAGTTAGTAATATTCAACTTAAAGTTACGCTAATCATATAGTAATGATAACAATTTGATGGACATTTTTATTGCTAAGAAATTTAAATGTGATGCAAATTTAAAAAAAAAATCCAGTTCACTCAGTATATTTGAATGATGAAACAGAAATCCGGTCGACATTGAATTATTATACTGCAATTCAAAGCTGGTACTATTGAATTATTTCTTAGGGTAATTTAATTGCACTGAACAAGAGGCATAAAAATGAAGTGGAGAGCAGAGCATGGTGATGAAAAATAAGGGTAAAAGTATGGGCGAGGATGGTGAAGGTAGTATGGTGGTTCGAAGATGAGGACACTTCATTCACGGTACATAGGGGAGTGTAGAGAACTTAAGCCTCTGACGACGATATATGCTACCACGCTATGAAAGGTGAACGTCAAAGGTCTTAAGGGATGGAAGGGGGGATGACTTTTTATAGGGAAACCAAGGATCACGCGTCCGAGAAATTCCATGTCTGTAACGTATCTACTAGAGAAATCTGAATCGAAATCCGCAAAAAAAAAATACAAACAAACAATGAAATAAAATATTACAAGACTTTAGAAGCGGGTATTTCACAATTATTGGCTTCGGGGACTCGTCTTTAACAGTGATATTTACATTGAAATTTATTTGTTATTTTTTTATTATTATTATTATTATTTCAGTGTATTTATCCTTCCAATATCGGAAACAAATGAATTTGCTAATTACTGGAGTCATTAGTAAGCTCGTTGGTATTATCAAAATGAATGAAATACACATAATTCATTATTAACGAACATTCCACAATCATACAACACGTTTAGTTAGCACCAGAGATATATTTTGATATCCGTGTAATTAAATTTTCGTTTCCGAAAGACGAACGAGAAAAAATATATTTTTATTTAAAAAAAAAAAGTCTTCTCGAGAAACTCATTTCCGTAATACTACCAAGGAAAAGAAAAACGAGAACTGTTTGGAACATTATGGTTTTCGGATGCTGTTTGATGACATACATCATAATAACATATGCGACAGCGACAAAGAGGTGTACGATTTAAATTGTTACAACGTGCGACAGGTGTTGAGACTATACGTCTCACGAAAGGTATAGAATAAGGCGTTTTTCATTACAATTAGTATTATTGTTATCATCAATGGCTCTGTACACAAAATTGAACGGATAAAATTCTATATAATTTATTTTATCGCTAACTTATGTAAAATCTATTCAGATCGCCGTCACATATTCACTAATCCGAAAAGGTTACCTAGGTCACGGTTTAGTTAGAGTTAGTCGTATGGTATAAAAATATTATAGCTATTATATTAGCAATGTAGGTCTCACCTGCGGGCGCGTAGACGGCCAGGGCGCAGACCGCGATGACGGCGGTGGCAATCTTCAGCCGGCGGTCGGGTAACGGTCGCATGGTTGCGGACCGTGAAGCGCAGACGAAAAAATTCCGCAGAGGTGGACTCGATAATTCAACAAAATGGTCGTCGGCGGTCGTCGGACGGCGACGACTTGACGACAAGACTCTGCGGCACGTCTCCCGAACACATGACGTCCACGCGAATAAAAGCGTAAACAGACGACAGAGCAACGTGTTACGTTGATGTCTTACACTTTGGCGAGAGTTTTTATGACGGTCCACGAAAACGTTTAACGAAAACACAAACAAAAAGACAATGTCGACACTGGCGGAAGCGGTGTTCGACACTTCCGGTCACGCCGCGATCGTGTCCGGAACCGATTGATAATAATATTATTATCGCGTCAGTACTGTTATGCGTACGCCGTCGATGCTATTGTTTTTCACCCCGCAAAACGACGACTACGACTGGACCCGACGGACACTGTACGCGCGCACTTGCCGCACACGGACGCACGGCAGCTGTACCACTGTTACGCGACGATCGACGACGACGGCGATGAGAGGTCTGTACCGTAACGCGGACGGTCGTGTATTGACTGCCGCGGCGCTCGGCGCTCGTGATAGTTGACGCGCGGCGGCGGCGGCGGCGTCGTTGTCGTCGTCGTCGTCGTCGTCGCCACCGTCGTCCACGACACCATCAACCGTGCCACAGTCCCTCCCGCACCCTTCGATGGTGATTACGCCAGCGCCTCCAGTGGACGTCCGTGAGTTTTCGCGAGGGAAAATTATTACAACCCTACGGGGTGCCACACGGTTTTCTTTCACAGTTTCACAATGTCTACAAACATATACAATACATTTACTATTATAAATATTGTGCACTCGCGTAAGTGATTATCGAAGACGAATGCTGTGTAATGTTTATTTATATACATGTATATTGTTGGTTTTCAGCTGAGTGATACACGAGAATTAAAAAATTAATTTTTTATTGAATCAAAATAATACGGTCAATGCATGCTGCATTGATACGATGATCAGTACCGATGTGATCGTATTAATCGAACCTCGTGTTAGGTAGAATATTATCGATGTATCATTGTTCACATCCTATACGCGGCCATATCGCATGCACAATTTGTTATTTTCGTGTCTAAGATACGCATATTGTTACCTATAATATTATGTGGGTACAAGAAATATTCGTTTTTTGTATTATAACGTGATTTTACTATAGTTTGAACTCGTTTCGAGTTTTCTCCCTTTTAGGTCACTCAATACATATACATATATATTTTTTTTTTGTACCATAAATTCATCGAAAGGTTATTCTAACCGTTCGACAGACTCGTCGAAAAGAATCTCCACTTAGGTGCTATTTTATATTTTCATATACATAGCTAAACCTAGCTTACCTAGAATCTTTTAGAATTATTGACAAATCGGTCGTGTTTAAAATTTAAAATTTATAATTTGTTCGACATTGGTTTTTAATATTAATAATGTTATAATATTATACATAACTATACATATATAATACATATAATACATTATAATACACTTATAATACATTATTATATACGATTTAAAATTGCTGATAATATACGTAATTAGGATTTTGATAGAAAAGAAAAATTTTTATACGGAACTACTTTTTTTATTCTCTTTAAAAAATGTTTCTTTAAAAAATTATAGGTATCAACAAAAAACTGAAAGGCCCGATTTCATGTATATTCTAAGATCCATATAGATATAGGAGATAAAGCTGGTATATGTCAATAAACATAAAAAAAAAAATACAACTTTTTTTTATTATTATTTATACAGCTATAGTATTGTATTAAAATACAATTAAAAAAAAATATATATTTGGATTGTTTCATATTATCTTCTCATCTTCAAATTTTATATTAATTCAATCAACCCTAATATCTAATTCAACCCACGTTGTTAGCTGTGCGGAACATCAATTGGTAGCGTTACACGGATGACAGACAAAGATAACAAATCGGAGTGTGGCGTCATGGTAATTACTTAGGTAAACCATAATCTTCTTATATAACAGTGTAGGATTAGAAAAAATAATATATTAATAAGTCATCTGGAACAAGAATATAATAGTAGTGCGAATTAAATTGATGATACTGGTTTCCTTACATTCACGAATTATATATATATATATAATATATAGTATTTATATTATAGTTTGTAATTTATCTCATGAAATCGTATTAAACATTTTTTAATGCATTAACATAATTTAAAGATATTTTTAATAATAGATATTATAGTTATTGTGAATAACTCGATGGGTTTCAACGCTTTACTCAGAAATGTTTAGATTCGTATATACGTTTCTGTATATTATTTTTTCGATTAAAAATAATGTAAATAAAATAAAAGTAATTTAATTTATAAAATGAATAATAAAATATATTTATATAAGATGTTTAGATTATTCTAATAAACCTATATGGATATTATCTATTGATAAAAGTACAATTTTAGACTCTAAATAGATACCTACAATTCATCATAATTATTATAGTAACTATTTTATGTTTCCCAAGTCATTATAATATACACTCTAGTAGATATATTATTATTAATAATACTTATAAAAAAGTTTATTGAAAATCATATAAAAGCAACATCATCATTATAATTTCATCAAAACAAAAACAATTAAACGAAATATGTACGAAATTTATAATAATATTATTATACTTTATAACTATTGAATACTCACGTATATTGTGTTGTGTTTACTAGATATTAATAGATGTATAAATAATAGTTAGCAACTATAAATTTCTTATATTTATCAGAACAATTTTTTCATATTGTATAATATGTTTCTTTTTAACAAGCCACGTTTATCATTTTTTAGAAGGAATATAATAAATTATTTTCCGTTCTAAGTCAAAAATAGTAAATTCTACTCGCGTTCAGCTTTTGAGATAAAGATATTTTGTATTAAATTTTGCCTGGGGTTTTTCTTTATGAAAAACGTTAGTAATAAATTCTTCGTGCATTGTATAAAATATAATAAAAAACGATTTCTTCTTACAAATCTATAATGATTATTGATAAATAAAATAAAATAAAAATCCAATGGATTAAGTAATAGTTCGTTATCTATAATTAACAGTTTACGTCAAACTTATAATTGTATTTTTGATTAGTTAGTTTATGATACTTTATTTTATTTGGATTATTTTAAAAGGTTATGTTTTATTTACAGTCAATTAGTGTTTACTTTGTAAACTTTTTCTTGCTTGGTTCTTGTCAATTTTAAACTTTTTATTGTGATTTACTTTTATAATTTGACAAATAAATCGATTTTTTTTTAAACTTTTTATACATAAATATAATAAATATTTACATAACATTATGAATATATCAAACTATTATTTTCCTATGATTTATAACCAAAGAAACACAGGTATTGTAAAAAAAATATCAGAAGCTGATTAAAAAATAGTCATAATTATGGAAATAAACCAATAAATTATAAAATTTATTTATCGAAATGACACTTGTGATAAAGTAAATATTCATATAAAAAATGCAATAATTAATATGTCAATTGATAATTATGTCAAATTTAATTATATGGATCTTCAATTATTTTTAATAGTTTTTAATATTTTGAATGAAGTACTTGATGAGATAATATCTAATAATAATAGTTTATTTTTAATGTTATTTAAAATTATATGACAACATATGTGACTATAAATTATTAATATTTTGAAATAAAATTTTTTTTTTTTTTAAAAACCTGTAATGTTAAATTTGTTTTTAGCACGGAATAACAAAATAAATAAAGAAGAAGTTAAGAACAACATTTTAGACATATTGATTGATGTTGTAACATACTATGTAGTTACGCATACACGCGAGCGCACACATACACTTACAAAATATATTTATATATATATATATAAAGGCATATACATTCGATTCCAAAACACCAGTATGACAAACGGCCATCACTCAATGTCTGAAATAAATAAAATAGGTAAACAAAATGGATTCTGTATGAAATCCTTATGATTAGATTTATGTTGTATAAAATTAGAGGGGAAAATTGTCTCTTATAAAAGTTGACTTGAATACTGAATAAAATGCATTTTTTTTTTGCAACCAAAACAGTACAAAAATAATATCAAGAATGCTAAAACTGTTGATGACTTTTTTTCTTTTAGACAAAGAAATGAAAAATACCAGCAATTACATGCTTTGAAAAAAGTCTACCTACTGTTGTACATTCAACTTTTTTTTCTACCATATTCCATGTTCCACATCGATAAACATATTATATAGTTGATATTAATCTTTACCAGCTATCATAATTTATTCTTTGTTTATATTTGCTGTTAATCTATTATGTGTATGTAGTACATACATTTTTACATCTAGTGACTGGATAATTTAGATTTTTTGGACTGAGGGGATCAGCTATCTTGTCTGATTACTAACAATCAATGAAATAAAATTACGTATTTAAATATTGAATATTCATACAGATTATATTTATAATATGTATACCTACCTACGTTTTAACACGTTAATTGAAAATATTATTATAAAGTCTTGGAAATAGTCGGTAATAAAAAAATAAAACAATAAAACACAAATACATAATAATAAAATATATAGATATTTTTTAAGTGAGCTATATAGAGTGCGTTGATCGTTTATAACTTATGTATTTTGACTTTTAAAATGAAACAAGAGATATTGATTTAAAACTGTTTTTATTAGTTGATTTAATTTAGAATCATTTCCTACACTTCTATCTGATTTCATATGTATTACTTAAATGTCGTTATCTTGCATTTTATGGTTTCATCGTATTTCTATATGCATTTCAGATATTATCTGATTTAATCTAAATGTTTAGTATGCCATAAAAAATAAAGGTTAATCGAAAATAATTGTATAATGCATGCAGGTAGCTATTAAAGATGAATTAAATTATTTTTTTTTAATTAAAAACTGTAACTGAATTGACAATAATAAGCCACCCAACAACATTTCTTGAATACACAGCTAGGTAAGTTTTTAATAAAATCAGCCAAATATATTTTATACACCTTTATCTATATACTATTTTTACGATTGTGAGAATTATAATATTGAAATTATTTTGAAAACGCACTTTTAGTGGGATATTTATTTTTCTATAAATATTTATATTTAAAAGATATAAAATTCCAAAATTGATTCAAAATAAAATATTTTAACTATTTTAATATTAATATTTAGTTAAGAATATACTTAGTTAGTAGAAATTTAAAACACTTAAAATAATTAACATGACAGAATTTAAATTAAAGCATTAATATCATATTAAATTATAAAATTTTAAATTTAAATTATTTTTAATCAAAAAAAAATATATATATATATATTTTACTATTTAATAATTAATTGTAAAATTTTTCCAATAATAATACTGTATTTATATAGGTATATCCAGCGTCATGGTCGTGGCATGAGCTAAGTAAAAAATAATTCAAGAAATATATATTATATACCTATATATATAATATTAGATATTTTTTATAATACAATAAAAACGATATTATAAACCATTTATAATTTAAAATTAAGTGCATGTAATGTATTAGATTCTTGAGTAAGTTTATAGTTTGTTTCATTAAGTTTATTTTAAATGAAAATTATAACTTACAAATATTAAAATGGAAGATTTAGGATAAAAATGCCATCGCCAATACAATGTCAAATACGTAAAAACTTAATATTTTAAAAAATATATATAAATTAAGCGCTTGCTAGATTGTATTATATAATTTGAATAAGTTTTTAAAAAAGATGTTTTGACAATGACCACTAAAAATTCCATAAAATAAAGATTATATAATAACTCCGCGATTTTTTGAAAAATACTTTATAATATTTATGAATTCATGATAACAAATAAACTGAGCTTCTAACGAGCTACATTTCTATATAAAAAAAAATATATACGAGTATATATGTATTATGTAATTTTTCTTTGAATTAATTTATAAAAAATAACTTTTTTTACATTTATTGAAACTTTCAATAAAACAATGCGTAACAACTGGTACAGCCTTTGAAATTTAAAACAACTAAAAGCAATTCAAAAGTTTTTTTTTCAACTGTATTAAATAAAATATTATTTAAACTTAATTATTTTGCCTAGAACATTATTTTTATTTTAATCATTAATTAATAAATGTGGAATATTGAATGAAACTTACTTAACATTCCAAAGAATTTTTTAAAACTAATTGCTCGCCAAAATGCATTCAAGTCAATTTTTATTTTCACTTTCACTAAAAGATCCGCGATCCTAATCATGTTCCAAATACTTTAGACGAGATTTATGCATACTTGTCGTTTAATTTATTTAAAAAAAATAAATTAACAGTAAGTACATTATTATAATCAAGTACCTCTCTTTTCTCTCTATTTTAACCATTAGTTTTACCAAAAACCATATGTATTGATTCTTTAAGAATGTATAAAGTACAATAAATAATGTTTGTATTTTGGAAAAACCAAAAAACTTATGTTAAATTACTGTAATAAAAGCAAAACTAAATTAATATGGCTCGTTTCTACGATAGTTGTGAAGATAATAGAAAACGTAATACTCATCAACTAAATATCGAACGTCTCAAATGAATTACCCCTGTACACTGCAATATCCACACTATTAAATGTTAACTAAAGATAAACACGTTTTATTATGTACATTTAATGATTCAAAGTTAGTGCTCTAATATTATGCTCGTTAATTTGATCATTGAGATCGTTTAAAGGCTTTAAAAAAAAAAAAAAAAAATACAAATTGAAGACAGAATATTAGATTGAAGTGAAATTGGATAAAATGTTCATTTATATACCTACCATTTTCACTATGTAGGACGTTGGTGTAGTATATTGAATACATTTTACTTTTTTACAATTCGGGAAATCCTTAATTTGGTCGAAATGTTGTTAGGATTACATAATAAGTATTAAACATTACACTTTATTGTTAAGTTATTAACACATTATTTTATTTAATTAACTTCTACCAAGATATAAAATAATTGTTTTTATTTCTCTCTAATGAATACTATATAAATAACAAAAGACTATTATTATCACGTCACGCAAAGACGCAACATTGTAGAGTTTTTGGATCACGATTTTGCATTAAGCTGTTTTTGGATCGTTCGAAGTTGTGCATGTTTAAATAGCTGTTGTTTCCATAGCTATTATACCGGTTAATTAATGAGAAGTCGTGAAGCTGAACACAAAACCAATTAAAAAATAGACAAAACTAGTATCGGAGGTATTCTAAGAATATATAATGTATAAATATGTTTTCATGTGACATATATTTTAAGGTAAATAAGTTTAACATACATTTTGAAACTGAAATAATATAAGAAAAATATAATAATTATTGTCATACAGTTTTACTTACAAGTAAAATAAAGACAAAAAGGCAAATTTATATTAAATATACATAAATAATTAAACACACACAATCGTATTCAATGTTATTGAATCACAATTATAATAATATTGTTTATTTTAATATATTTTTTAAAACTAATATTAAATTTAATAAACATTTTCACGATTACTAATACGATTATATTTTAAGAACCATTTAAGTTTTATTATTATTTTTTTTAAAAATACTTAAAAAACAGAGGAATTTCGTAAAAACTTAAAAGCTTCTTTTTACGCGTATTAACTAGCATATGTAACGTTACTTGGATTTTTGGGAAAAGGTACCTGCTATAGGTGATGGATACATGAAAGGTGGACATTTATTGAATTAACTTGTCTTTAACTGTGACCTTTGATTATATAGCCTTATGACATTTTACAACACTATCGTCAAGCGTGCGTAAAGATATTAAATCATTGATACTTTCTTTCGGTCATAAGTACCAAAGTACTTAACGATAATACCTTTTAAAGTATATGATGTATTCTATGACTCAACATTTTTATTAATATTAAAAAAAAGCTTTCATATTATTATACAATAATTGAAAAATATTGTCAAACTTAAATACAAAATCATTAGTAAGTATAATACCTATTTCTATAATATAATAATATAATGTACAATACATAGTATAATAGTATTATAAATTTGTTATAAGTATCATTTAAAAGAATTATTATTTCTGATATTATAAATAAATATTTTTATGTAAACGGAAATTATTTTATCGTTGATAAGATTGTAAAATTGAAATATATAGTTAATTTAAAATAATAATATCAACACGTAAGTATCTTAATGTTAATTTAGAAGTGTTAGTCTCCTCTTAACTATTTTTATCAACTATACTGATATAGACATATAGTACGATTAATAGTGATACTTGAAAGTAAACTCAATTAACATTTAATTAATTTATGAACATTTGAATAAGTTTATTTTAAAAATTAAAACTTATTATTTATAAAAATGTGTATTTTCTTATAAATTTCTCTATTATAATCACACTGTTTCATAAATTCCTACTGCAATTTCTGGTAATATTCATTTAAAGTAAATCATCAAAATAATTGTTTACTAAAAAGTAGACTGGCTTCTGGCTATGATATTTTATGACATATATTTGAATTTTAAATATATTATAATATTAAATAATATAAATTTACTAACAATTATTTTTTAATTTTTGAAATAATTCATTTTTATATTAATTCACACTATACAACAGAAATATTAAAACAAACCCAATATTTAATTAAAGTTAGAAAACAAGTTAATACTGCACATAAACCTTTATTTCTTTTTACCGACCTGTAGTGGAGTAAAAATCATTAATATTCATATACTAACTCAACAGAAAATGTTGAATTAAAAAATATATAGTATCATATATGATAATATATTATATTTAGGTATTTTAATAATGCAAATGAATATATCAATGTTAAGTTACATAATTATTGTAATACCCGGTATGATGTCATATTTGAATTTATTTATGCAATTTAGTTTATAATATGATAGCTTGTCAAAAGTAAACAATTGTTTTACCATAATGTTAAATTTAATTAAATCTTTCACATGTACAGTCAATATAAACAATATAAATACGAGTATCTACATATAGGTATGAATATTTTACCAAGTTTTTATTGTTAAATATTAAAGCCGGTGGTCGTTTAAAAAATTAAACATAAAAATCATTTATTATTAATTATTATAGCTTATCATAATCACTGTATTTATTATTATGTTTGATTTTTAACATTATATTTAGGGACACCTTCATAATATTATAGCAAAATTATAATTATGTTTATAAATGCAATAGCAATATACAAACATTTTACATTACTGCTATAAAATATAATATGAAAGAGTGATGATAAAATAGAATTTATAATTTATTGGTTTACATACACAAATAAACATATTAATAATAATATTACTATCCATAACCACGGCTAATCTAAATTTTAACTATATCTGTGTAATTATAAGAAAAACACGTGTGCAGACAGATTACGTTTATACAAATATTGTATTATATTATTATATACAGCATACACCATCAAACGCGGAGATTTCATCAAGTTTCATCGCGAAGTCGATAATTATTTTTAACCTCTGCCGACGGTATCCCAACAATAATTATTGAACTAGATCGTTGGAATAGCGAGTGAAAAACAACAAATTATAACAGCTTTAAACATTGTTTTACTACAACGTTCTGAACGAGAACGTACACTGCACGCCATATGTACGCACACGTCGCAGCGGAATATTAATCGAATATCTACCTACGGTGCCGATTATCCGTGTTTTGGGGACGCTACCGCGGCGAAGGATCAGAAATAATAAGTTAAATAAAACGTACGTTGGCCGATACCAAATATTTATCCACACAAACAGTCGTAGAGATCGCACGCCCGTGGGTCGTCGGCGTTTCTGTTCGTTAAAACGCGTGTTGTCGACCGCGACGAATCGGTCCGTGACGGCGGCAGAAGGAGCTGTGAAAACATCGTCTCTTGCTCATAGTTCGCGCAATATTACACGCGTGGCTAACAACCATAAAAGGCTGCCGAGTGGTAGCAGGAGACCGAGTGAGCGGAGATTTTTCTTCGCATTCAATTTTTTTTTTCGGTTAATCTTTCGAGTTCCAACACATCATATACCTACACTCGGTTCACTGCGTCATTTCGTATAATAATATCATACGCGGTGTAATGTGTGTAGAAATATATACGACCCGTCTGTATGTGTTGTGCACACGTGTATTATATGTACCGTGTAGGTACACACGATACAATATAACATAATGCCCGGCACCCTGAAAAGAGAGTGAAAACGGCCAAATCCGTGTCGGTCGCGCACATATATTATTATGTCTCGCGTGTGTGTGTGTACCTTTACCGACCGATGTGTTGGCCGTGCATACTACGGGTTTTTCTACTACTACTTCTTTTCTCCGATTCATCTTTAAATCCATCGCTGCACCAGCGACCGACACCGACGCCCATTGATCATTGCTCGAAAATCCGAATTTATTCACACTCGGACGATCACTTACATCACACAAACACTCGTACATGACATACACACACATACTCCCGCGCGTATGAAAAGGTTCTGGGAAAAAAATTAACCCCTCTGCGCGCGATCATCCCCCCTTTTCCGTCGCAGTGATACTCCGGTCCTCCGCCACACAATGGGGTACACGCTAGTCGCACAGACAAAAAAAAATTCCGTCTGTCCCGTACGAGGGCCGAGTCGAATCCGCAGCTGCCCCGACCGTTGTGTGGACCTGATTCTTCTTCTTTTTTTTTCACCGTTTTTATTTTTTTCCTTCTTTTCACGCAAACAACTCGTATAGTAATAATATAGTGTGTATGTGGCACAGTTATTGTACGCGCCGTGTATACAACACACGCCGCGGTTCTATGTTGACGTTATACTTGATTAATTTTTCGAGACCTTTTTTTTTTTTTACTGAACTAACTAACGGATGAAAAAAATTATAGTTTCTTCTCCCTCTTTTTTACACGCGTCTGATACACTCGGATTTTGATGACGACTATAACGACGAGCGATGGTGATGACGGTGATTATGATTGTTCTTGCACGGTGGCGTTGTACACCGAGGAGATTCTTCTTGACAAGCGCCGAGGGCAGAGAGGGGATGGAAAAAACCATTTTAAATATTTAAATACATTCACATCTCACTTTTATCTGTCAATTGGAACATTATATGAATTAATTTTATGTACCATACACTTTATATCCGTATTTATGAATTAATTTTTATTTGTAATAAATATTTAATGTTTTGATCACTATTATAGAAATACAATGAATATTTATTTTATTTACTTAGACCTTTTTTTATAGTCCAACCCCTAACCTAACCTAACCCCCCCCCCCAAAAAAAAAAAAAAATCGTTGCATAGCGTATGGACGACAAAGCACTATAATGTATTATAAATTGAAATATGTGCACTGTAATTTTTTTGTTACAGAACCACAATAATGTTGACTTAGCTCGTTAAACGTTTACAATCTAAAACGGCCAAACGATTAACGAAAATAAAAATTGTAGGTGCGTTAGAGTTTTTTATACTGCCAGGGCTTCGAAAAACTACGAATTCACATTAAAACACAGAACACCACGCTGTTTTTCGTCTTTCCAAAATAATATGCGAATTAATGTTCCAAGTGTAATGATAATGAATTTTGATAAAAAAAAACTGCATAAGATAAACACGTTTTAGTACGTATGTCATTTAAGATAAATGGTCTATTGATTGTAAATGCAATTGTAACTTGTATACTATTATGAATCAAGATCAGATTGATCATTGATCAAGATAAATAAATACCAAAACATGATAAATTTATACAATTTAATATTGTAATTTATAAGTATTTGAAATACAGTTTATTTTATGGTTTGCATCGATTAGGTATTTAATATAGTATATTTAGTATAGTTACCTACCTACATATACTATAATAAATATCTCCTAATTGAATACGCACATGATGCTTTAAAGCCTTGTTAGTATTTTAATTTTTGAGCCAATTTAAAACGTAATACCTATGAATAATATAATAAAATGAAAACCTCGAGTCATCCACATTGCACGCAACCAAGATATTCGTGATATAACTTACTATTAAGACTTAACCATTATCTTTTTTTTATACGATATAATATTTTTTATAATAGTAATCCGCAGTGTGTACTTTAATTTTCGGTATCTGTCTTTCATTCGGTATTAATTTCATAATAGTTCGCTATAACATTATAACACCGATTATTACAATAAAAAAATATATATCATATATCTTTAAATTTTCATTAAAATTGATTATATTTATAAATTGCATTATATGTTAACAACATTACTATAATGCATTTGCCAGTAACACATTAGTTTACATGTCATTTTGTATGAAGACGTTTATTATTTCGACAGACGTATAAGGGAAATACTAAGAAGGTGTTATATATTTTCGAAAGACACGATTACTACTAAAACAATTTTTTTATTTTTAAAACATAATAATAATCATTGGCTTATCCCATTGAATATTATGTTTGTGCACATCACCTATATATGTTAAAAAAATTATATTATTTACTTCAATGTAAGTTGAATTTATTGATTTCACTTTGTTTGATTTTCATTTAAAATAAAATATTATTACAACTATATTATATCGTTTATAGTTGCTTGATTTAATATGATATTTTGAGAATAGTATGTATTATAGTATTTAAATTAATCATTCATCAGTCATCAATAATAATTTTTTTAATTTTAAACGTCTATTTGCATAAGTAAATTTTTATCATAAAAATAATAATAATATAATAAAAATTAAAAACTTAAAATAAAATCTGCTTCAAAGATACACTATGTAAATTTATTATCTAAGAACCTACATACGGAATGAAAATAGTTATTTTTTAAGTCATGAATAATCTAATAAGGTACAAAATATATATTATATTAACTTTGTTATAAAAAATAATTATTGCATAGCTATATTATAATATGTTTCTTTTTAAACTTGTTTTTGGTATTATCTTGTCAGAAGTCACTGTTTTTCTTGATTATTGTAAGAGTAATTTTATTTTTTCTAAAGTTTATATTAAGTACCAATTCATAAAAAAAATATTTTTTCTAATAAAAGTGTTTATTTTTTATTATTTAAACTTTATAATACATTTTGAAATTGTATCTAGCTTTATACTTTAAAAATTGTATATAAAAAATATTGTAGGTAAATATAATATATATATATATATATATTTAATATTACTGTAATATATAATATTATTATCATATAAATACATTTTTAACATAAAATTAATAAGACGAAACGTACAAATTTTAATGTAATTAACATCCATTTACCTACTAGTTTAAATTAATATATTATATTATTTAACAAAATATTCAAATAATAATAATTGTATTTTTCTGTTTATTAATCAGGTACACTACCCATTTTCAAGCATGGTGCCAACATTGAGTACTGAAATAAAAAATATAATTATGTATATTAGTTACGATTACAATGATTACAAATAATGATAAATAATGTTTCATAAATATATCGATATTTAATAAATAATCTTAAATTGTAAACTTTAACTTTTAATTATTTACTTTTTAAACGATTTTAATTATAAATTATTATACAATTAAAAGACATTGATTTTTAATTTAATACCCATAGTTATATTTAAGTAATTTTTAAAAAATATCTTAAAACAAATATAATATGGTCTACTTAAACTAAACTGATAAAATTTGCAAATCAAAAATTTTAAAATTTGTTATGATAATTTACTTTGGTATTAAAAATATATTTAATGTTTTGCTCTAAATTTAACAGTTTAATCCGTTAGTATTTTACAACTGACAAAACAAAATAAGAAATCGTATCGAACTGTATACATAAAAAAGATAATATACATAAACATAAAAAAGTCAAGTGCAAAACCTTTGGGAGTAGTAATAAATAATGCATACTATTGGATTGAGATTCAAGAAAATAACATATATATCATCCCAAAAATTTAAATTTTAATGTAATTTATAGAAATTCAAATTTTATTCAATTTTCATTATGCATTTTAAAATGCAATTTATATGGTATCATATAATCTATTTAATTAAATTGAAATTAACAAATATGAAATAGTACACGCCAGATTATAAAAAAATAATATTATAGTACCATTTTTTTATTTATTTAACACTTTACTTGAAAGAAACAATTTTTTTTTTTTTTTGAAAAGCGCTTCAACCTAAATATAATAATATTTCTAGCACCTGAACACAGACTGCTTAAAATACACTCAATATCAAATACAACACAAAATATACCACAATCTTGACCTTGCCAAAGATCTAATCTCAAGCCCCATCTATCTAGACATAATCAATTTCCTTGCATAAATTAAATCTATATTACATTAAAATGTTAAAATTAAAATATTTTGTAATTTAAACATAATGTACTGTGCTGTCTAAAGAAAAAAATAATAATTATACTTATGCTATTACATATTATATATATTATATACAATTTATACTTGCGAGTATTTATAAATACAACGATTGAAATAGAATATTAAGAATGCATACTCGTGCATTTTACTTTCAATGGATATTTTGATTATGAAATAACTAACAAGATATAACCAGATATATAATATATAATTTTAATTTTTCTTTAAGTTATTTATGTTAGATATTCTATTATATAAAAATAATCATAAGGAGAAATGCAAAGCTCATAATTGTCGTGATTTAAATTTTCGCTTTAAAATTAAGTATTTATTAAGTAGCTTGAATCTACATGTATTCGTTTGAAAAAAATACAAGCCATATTTTTTTTATTATGACCCAGTTTACCAAGTGATAAAGTGAATTTTATCATTGGTAGAATGGTTTTCTTTCATATGTTTAAAACAGCAATTATTTTAAATAACCTGTGGTTTATTCATTTCTGCGAATTTCGTATATTTTTGTATTATTTTTTCTTCGTCCGGGGTTGGTTCGATGTTTGAATACACAACGTCGCAAATTAAATCTTGCAAATCTTCAGGTAAAAATCTAAAATCCATAATTTTTCAATATTATTTCAAATTATATTTTAGATTCTAAGCATAGCGATGAATATATTGATTTTACAAAGATATGTGGTGTTTTGTGTCTGTGTACACAATAAGTAGTTGAAAAAATTCCATTTTAAGCTATGAGTGTTGTTTTAATTGGAAAAGTAGAGTAGATCTAGTTATACTTAAAATAGGTCAAAGTTAAAAATTTGCAGTACTTTTTATATAATCGAAAAAAATAAACAAAAATTCAGAAAAAGCGGGAATATTTATAAAAGTCCAATATTATTACTAAAATAATTGTCTTGTAACCATAGTTACCTTAAAAGCTTAACATTAATCATTATTATTATATATATTAATTTTAAAACATTACCTTTCTACATTTATACTATAGACTTACTCACACTGTTTCTCGGTAAGATGGTATTGATTCAAAAATTAATAACAATAATAAATAATATGGTATGATTATTATAATAATTAAATATATATTAATAATTAAATAAATGCAATGTTCTCAGAAATAATTAAATCAATTTACTGTAGTACTAATTATAAAATAAAATATTTTCAAAAAATATATTGTGAAACAAACATAGGTAGTGATGTTGTCTGAAAGACTGTTTCCGTTCAGAATCATTTTTCATATAGGTACAAAGATTTATCATTAAATTCAAATTTCACACCCACAATAGTGACCCTATATGTACACCTAGTGTACAACTGATTGGTACCCATTTTACCAACTTTTTTATTATTATGTTAAGTGTTAACACTTAAATAAGAATCGACATAAATATGTCAGTTGTTCATATCAGGTTTTTATATTATATTAATAAAATAAAATATGAATACATGCATATTTGTTGTATCTATTTCAAATAAATATAAGCCTTCAGTTTCTCGTCCTTTCTGGGAAAAAAACACAAGATTATTAATATGCCTTATGGCAGGCTGCAAAACATAATTTATATTACATATCATGATCTTGGGGTTTATTTATTTATATCAACACTAGTAACTGTAAGTAATGTTTTATGATAGAAAAGTACGTATTATAGTTTTGTGTTTGTAAATGTTGAACGTAGAAATTTTTGATTTTAGTAAAATGTCTATCCATTAGTTTTTATCTGTCAAATTACTAGTTTCTCTAGTATAAATTACTTGCGAAACCAAAAACCTTAGAATTTTTTTCATAATTAAATTAATTATTTTTTATGATTTTTTTATCTTCAGATATAAGGCATTTTAACGTCAAAACTATAAAATTAACATAATATATAGCGAATTAAATAATATATCGACTTTTAGATGTTAATAAAACGGTTCTTTTTACTTTACTAATGGCACTGAGTAAAAGTAATAATCAGGAATCGTAAAAACTCGTTCATTGCGTAATATTCCTTCGATAATCAATGCGCAAGCGTCCTCGACTGGCAATTCTGGAAGTCTAAATTATTTAAATTCATTAATTCAATAAAATAAATTTGATGCAATTGATACATTTGTATTAGATCATACCTTAATATTCGAGCTTTAGATTTGTCTGGACAGTTTGCGATAAAATATGGACAAACCGTAGTAGTAATTACATCTGATTTTATTAATTTAAGTTCATTAGTTAAACTTTCCATCATACCTGTAACAAAAAAAAATGAGTACTAATAAGCTATAAATTCAATAAAAACAAGTAACAACAAATAGCAGTACAAATTTAATAATATTAAGTCAAATATAATGAAAAAAAAAAATTCAAAATTATTTATTATTGACTTTGATTGTTTATTTTTATATCTCCTAGTTAGTTTTCTTTAATTTCATTGAAATAAAAAAAAATAAAGCAATTTTCTTATTTTGACAATTATTTTTACAATGTATGATACTAATTTGTTTTTTAAAATATAATATATAATTAATGTAGCACGTGTTTACCATTTAGAGCAAATTTTGTCGCAGAATAAGCAAAAACTGATGGCATCCCTTTCAATGACGTAATTGATGATATTGTTACGATATGGCCACTGTTCCTTTCCAACATCGATGGAAGTATTTCCCTGATTACCTGTAAAAACCATACCTAAGTTAACAGTGAACGTATTCAGTTTCCATACGTCTTGATATTCAGTAAACAAAACGATAATATTTGTTTTCCGTTCAAGATTTTATTTTTCACGTAAACAATAATCTTTCCATGACGTCCTGAGTAAATAATTTTTCAAACTCTGACCAAGAGAAACAAAAATGAAACAAGTGCAGTTATACTCACAACTCACTATAGATGTATTTAAGTACTAGTAAATCGTAAAAGTGCGTACCCAAATTGTGCCTAGTAAATTTGTATTGACTATTTCCGATATAGTGTCGTCAGCTTCCGGATTAGTAAATAATGTCGTCTCAACCACGGCGGCATTGTTAACAAGAATGTCTACCGGGCCCATTTGATCTCTCACTGCCGCGTGCATCATCATTATCTGCTCCTTGTCAGTAATATTCACTTTAAATCCCACCGCTTGTCCACCTTCCATCTTAATCCTATCGACCGTTTCATTATTGCCCACTTCGTCTTTATCAACGCATACAATTTTAGCTCCCAACCTATGAAATTGCATGGCTAGTTCACGGCCGTTTCCGCGGGCGGTCCCTGTAATCTAAAACGTAAATTATAGGCATTACTGCTATTTGGTATTATTTCTGAATACGTTAAGTAATATTATTATAAAAACATCACAAACGATAGTATCATAAAATCATGTGAAATAACACAAAATTAACCACTACCCGTGTGTTTAGAAACTATAAAAATTCCATATTATGACATTTTTAACGATGATTCTTTCTTATCATATAGTTTGTTCTTATTAAAATTTAGAAACCAAATTTAACAAAACGTACACGATAATTATGGCACAATAATGTTTGAATATTAAATATCAAATGAAAATATTGTTTTAAATATAATATTATGTAATTATCATATATTTTATTATTGCATCACTTACCAAATTAAATGGATAAAAGATATGGATAGATCTCAATCCAAGGTGGATTTGTTACATTATTGATTTTGTTGCATTAAATTTTAATTATATGAAAAATTTTCAGACTCGAAAATCACTATATTTTAATATTATATTTCAAAATAAATTTTTAATTTAAAATATATTAAATTTTACATATTATGTTATTATGTAGTGTTAGTTAAAATGTACAGATATTTTTTATAATAATAGTAATTTGTTTAAATTATACATTATAATGTGAGATATTTATAATATTTACATACCAAAATTAATTTTCCTTCGACATTTTTTGGTTCTGGTGGAAAATAAACATATGAAATTGTTGCTCCGATAACTTTTGGAATGCTGAATATTATAACTAACAGTATTTCAAAAATAAATATTATTGGCTCCGAAGGTATATTGTACTCATCAAAAAAAATACTTAAAACTGTTAAAACAAAACCCATATTATTCAGTATAATTTTAAAATTAATGTCCCGAATTAAATGAGTCGATTTCACAACATTTAAGCTATTATACTAGAACTTAGATAACGAGATTAAACACAGACTAAATTTTGTCACGTTTTTGTTTGGTTAGTAAAAATAAATAAATACAAAAATTAACAAATAATTTATAATTGTTAAGTTTAAAATTTTATATTTTTTTTTGAAAAATGTTAATAAAAAATATGTTCACTTTTGTAATAATTAAAAACTTGTTGAAACATTTTATTTTTATTGATTGTACTTAGTTCAAAATCACAGCTAAAATGTGTATGTAACAAGCACCGTGAACCATGTTAAAATTTAAAAAATAGTAAATTTAATATTCTAACACTAAATCTTTACACCTCATCATACATAATTAGACACCACGTTAGTATGATATTATGATAATTTTATTTTATTTAAAACTTATTTATGCGTACCAACAATCACTGAACATATTATGATGCTGTTCATTAAAAAAAAAATTAAACACTAAATATGTACGTGATTTTTTGGTGATTGCCATCACATCTGGCCCAGAAAAATATTTCATTCTTCAACTTTGTTATTCGTTGTTAAATGATCTAAGTGGTACTTCGAGAGGTCAAAAATAAAACATTTTCAATATTTTTCAAAAAAAAAACAAAAAAATATATGCGAATATTTAACACTACTTTTTGAAAGAATAACCATAGCTTCTTAAATTTTTTATCAAATATTTATGTCAGCATTTATTGGATATAATAGTTTTCAAAATATTGTTCTTTTTTTTTTATTCATTCCTTATATAAACATTTAAAATTGAAAAATTGTTTTTTTTTTTTTTTTGGATTAATGTTGAAAATAATTTATTTTCTAATTTGAATAACACGAATATGTTATAACATTTTTATTACACTTTTTTATAGAAATTTAAAAAATATCGAAAATACTTAGTATAATTTTTCCATTTGTATTTAAAGTTTCAGTTTTTAAAAAAATCATTAAAATGATTTTATAATATTTATTAATACATAGCAACATATCATTATAAAAAAAGTTTTTATTAGTTTTTTATATTCTTTCAAAAATAATATGATTTTCTTTAATATATCTGAACACATTTTATGGTATACTCGTCTAACTATTATAATATAATATAAAAAATAATTTTTAAGACAAAAACCTACTAAATAAAAAATAATAATTTTAAAAGTAAAATCAATAATTATAGTATTGTTAAATACGAATAAGAACATAATATATACATCAATTTTGAATACTTATTTATTCTTGATGCTTTTTGATATTACTTTTATGAAAAAAAAAATTATGTTTGAAATAGATAAAAACAAGTACTTACTTTTTTCAAAAATAATTATTTAGTATATTGAATATGAAGTTTTAAAATTAAAATACCACAGAATGCCGTCAACTGGTCAGTTTAATACATTATTAATTAGATTTTCTTTTTTGGGTTCCTTATATTATTGAGATGATAATAAAATGCTATAAATACGTAAGGATTTTTATATAAATCTGGATAATCGATTTAATAAAAATCATGCAAAAAAATAATATGATATCACAATATTATAAATATTATATTAGCATATATTTAAATGAAAAGTAAAATACTAGTCTATAAAAATGATATACATATCAATATTAATATTATTAATAGTTAATAATGTAGGTATATTTATATAATATTAATTGTATTATATAATTAATATTAATAGTTTATTAAACACGAATATTGTGTTCAATCGAATAAAATTTAAATTTTTTGATTTTATGTAATACTACCAACGAGACATTTTACCAATGATATTTCTATTGAAATGGTTTGATTTAGATTTAAGGTTTTTTATTTTTCATTAAAAAAAATTGCAATATTTTGAGATATTCGTTTTTTTTATTTTTATTATCTGTCAATTAAATCATCGTTTAACTGATCTCAATTATCAATAATTTAAACTTAATTTAATTGTTATCAAATATGTAAATTAAATTAATCAATTTTTGATAATCCGGTACCTATAACTTATTTATAGCTAATAAGCAAAGTTCAATCCGTTTTTATATTAAAGAATTGAAAAATTGAACTTTTATTTTTGATTTTTCAACAATGTTTATGTTTTTAGACCATTTTTTATAATTTACAGGTAATTTTATTATTTTTAGTCTATATTTGTGTATTATATTTTCAGATAAAATTTAATTATACATATAGTTCAAAATCCTACCCTAAGAAATTTTGTTCAAAAAATGTATCATTTGTCGATCGTTCGTTCTATTTATGATAATACGATTACATAGACGATGTATAATTTAAATGAATTTAATGTTTAAATATTGAGAATATTTAATGAATAGGTAATAACGTTATTGGTACCTATATGAATGGTTAATATTATATGTGTGACGTCAATTTATTAAAAACTATTGTATCAATAATATTACTTTTTATGGCAAGCTTCTGGTAAAATATTAGGTTTAATAGTTTATTGTGAAAAAACCAGATATTAAAAATCTTAGAAATGTATGTATATGAATACGAAAAGTATGGACACACAGTAGTCATGATAAACACCCGTATGTAAAATATTCTAGTTCATGGTATAAAGATTTCATCATCCATTCAATAAATGATTGTTAAAAATAACAAATACATAAATGTCATGTTTATGTATATTATTATAAATATGTATGATTATTGATTAATAATTATAAATATTATAATTTAAAAGAAACATTTAATTATATAGTACCATAAACAATATTATTCATTCAAAGAAAAAGTTCATGTAAGAACTGCACATCAATAATAATTTGACAGTAAACATTAAGATGAGGTTATACCCGCTTATATTGTCTCTACTGTATGAATTATATAAAACAGTAAAATTACGTTTAGTGAAATACATTTTTATAATATTAACTTCAATAATATAATCAATTTATCTATTATAAAATTTAAATATAAGAAATATTATTGAGCATATCACTTTATTTATAGATAAAAGAGTTAAAACGTAATAAATAAACAAAAATATAGGTGCACTTATAAAAGTATTGTTTTATACTATACTAAACAATAAATTCAAGGAGAAGAATAAATAAATAAATTATTTTTGTGGAGAGGAGGTCGTTGACAACGCGATGGGATAAAATGTTCAATACTCGTTATTGCATCCATGACATCGTTTATGTAATAAATACGTCTCATAGATGGACTGGTATTACCATTTAATGTTGTCTGGTTTCAAGGTGTCTTGACATATTATCAAGAACAATATAATGTCTGGTTGCTAAACAAGATCAATATCATATTATTAGTAATCATTTGGTTCAATGGTTTTTCAATGGTCCATTATACCTCGCAAAAATATTAATACAATTTTAATTATATTTATTCGAAAAGTAATCATAATATAGTTGTTCCCCTTAATTATAATAATATATCAACTTATTATGTATGTTTAATCAAATCATAAAAATAATGAATTTAAAAATTGATTACGGGAACGAAACTATGTTTGTCAGATTTTGTCAAAAATGTACCATGACAGTGAAAAACAACAAAAACTATACGAGAAATATCGAATTTGATGGTCATTACGGAGAGTGCAAGGAAAATGTCTAGTTTGATCAAATTAAAGGAAGTTTAATACAAATGATAAAATCGTGAAGTGTGTGAAACATTTTTGTCCGGCGATAGTAAGTTGATACTTCTATTACTTATTGTAATTGATTCAAAAAAAAAAAAAAAAAGGTTATAAATTATGATATTTTAAGAAACATAGAAAACCAACTCGTTTTAATTTTAAACTTCATATAGATAGGTATCAAAATATATAATATTATAAGTTGTATCTAATCGACTAATCAATTATTGTTTAGTAATAAATTAAAAAATAATAAGCTGTTTGATTAAAAACAAAAAAAAGTGAAGTACATTTAAAATAGCCAATAACGATTTATATCCACATCAAATGATATTCATAATTTTATTATTGTATTGCATTGAATTATAATAACATACCAGTATCTTATTTTATTTCTGATCTATAACTATACAAGTCATAATAAAGATGAGCATCATGGTATTTTTAAAACTACTTTTATTTTATTTTTCAATTTTCAACTCACGAAATATTATCATATGGTATTTACTATTTTTCAATAAAAATGATGGGGTAACTGGATTTGGTATGGATTTGTTTATTTCTAGTACCTATACTAAATTTATCAACTATCATTTTAATAATGTATATCCATCGAATAACCTCGTAGTTAAGGCCAACAACATGTTATTGTATGATATTATTACTTCAAACCATTAAAAAATGTATATTCAAGAATTATTACCATTGATTTTGTAAATACTAATTGAATCTTTTGTTATTGAACTTAAATTGTGTATGACAATATTAATAATTGTAAAAACAAAAAAAAAAAAAATAGTTAAATTGAAATAAAATATAAAATAACACATAACACATATATAATTCGGTGTATATGTATTGTGTTTAAATTACTTTAATAATATTTACCTGTAAAAATATTTCTAGATAAAAATGTTAATAGCTGAGTAATTAATGAATTAATTAATTCACATAGACTTTACGTGTAAATACTAAATATTACATAGAATACATCATTACATTTTCAGTTTAAAATTTAAAAAGTTGTTTTCTTTTACTAGGCTAATCTCTTTAAAACAGTCAGTATGTTATTCCCGTGAGCAACAAGATTCTGATAATTTATTAATTACCAAAGTTAGTAGTAAATTTACATTCTTAATTCACATTCTTGTCATGATTTTTTTATAATTTGTACTTGGATAACAACATTAACAATGGAACCAATTAACAGTTCAAAATAACATTATATTAAATTTCTGATATTTAATCATGCTGCAACATTTAAAGGCACTCCTTCAAAAAAAAAAAAAAAAAACTCACAAAAATATAATCTAATAATAATAAATAATATCTATAATAATATTTCAGCATAAAAAATTTTTCTATCAGCTAAAATGTCAAAATAATTTAAATTACCTATTGTATTAATTTTAAATAATAAATACATGTTTAAAAATCATAAATTACCAATACATTTTAATGTGAAAAACAACAATAAAACAGTACAATGTAAATAATATTTTAAAATAATTTAAAATCTAATAACAAGTCAGTTCAAACACTAGTTTTATCGTTTATATTTATTTAAAACTAACTCATCCTGGGGTTCTCCGCGGACTTTGACATAAAATATATTGTTGAAAAGCGCTTGCAAGTTGTCCGGTAACAGCCTGAAAGGAAATAACATAAAATATTATGTGTTAGTGTTTACTTTTCTCTCTCATACGTCTTACATTAGAAAAATGTTTAGAATCCCAAAAAAAAAATTCTCGTACCTTAGAATATGTACCATATTGAGCATGTGACCGGGAACAGAGAATATTCTCCGTTCTTCTAATATTCCTTTCATCATCTCCTCACCAGCAATGTGTGTAGGTATTTCAGGGAATCTAAATCCACGTTCATCAGTTATTAATAAACAATAAATTAAATAAAAGAGGGCATAAAGTATAGTGACTCATTTGTTATTTGTTTTATACCTGATATCTAAAAACGCCGAAACTTTCTCGTTGGTTTTTATGAAATACGGCAATATATTCGTAGTCTTTACATTACAGTTGAATTGTTTTAACTCGTTATGCAAACATTCCATCATACCTGCGTATATTGAGTGTAGGCGTTAATAAAATATTATCTATTTATACATAAAAGATACGAGCATACAGCCCAAGCAAAATAAAAACATTATTTTAACATCAATAAACACATAAAAGATTAATCTTAAAATATAATATATAGCTTATATTTTTTTGTTGATTGTTTAAATCGATAATAAAACAAACTTATCATAGTTGACTAACATTAAAAATAAAATAATGTACTATATTTAAATTGTAGTTTTTTTTATCAATATTAGATTCATTACTCGTATACTATGACAATCGCAGAATTACAAAACACTCATGTATGACATAGAGATTTAAAAAAGTATAACTATTTTAAGAGTCGTCATACATTAAGGTTTTTGATAGTTGAAATTTTTAAATTAATAGTGAAATATTTTAATAATAACTCTAGATGTATTTACCATTTATACCCCATTTAGAAACCGTATATGTGGATATATTAGCTACACCAGCCATTGAAGACATTGAAGACATAGCTACGATGTGTCCACAGTTTCTCTCCAACATTGATGGAAGAATTTCTCTGTTCATCTATATAGAAATATTAACAATGAATAAATATTGTAACAGACATGAATGAATATTTATTTATTTTATAAACATGTTCGTATAAAATGTACCCAGCTTAACTGATGACACATTTGACTCGTGATATAATATTTTATAACTATAAGGCTGGGATTTTAATGCAATATCATTTTTTCAGGTTGTTTTAAACATAGTTTCTCGAGTGTAAAATGTGTTTTAGGCGATAATGTTAAATTTAATGTAACTTTTAGTTTGTTTTTTTCCAAACTAAACAAAATACTAAAAAAGCTTTTTTTATGTTATGAGGACATTTTTCAAGTTTGCATGAGCATTTTTTATTAATTCTATTTTTTTTTCAACAAATATAAGTAATTATTAATAAAATGTAAGTTTTTTTTACCAAAATTACTTTAATTACTAAACCTACAACATTTTAATGTTATAATTGGAACCATTATATTGATTTATCTACGCTGTGATCAGATAATGGCGAATAAGTATTACGACTATATATAACACTTGACAGCTGATGCTCTTATATCTTCAAATAATTCAAAAAGTATTAATAATATTTTTTTTTTTTAGTTTGTTTTCAGTAATTTAACTTACAGCTGATAGCTAGTTACACGTACATAACTTTCCTTTGATCATTTCAATATATCTCATCAATTATTCACTTTTAAGTTTAAAATTGTTATTTTTTTAGTTTTTAAAATCTAATAAATACATTTTAAAGATGTTATAATATTATGGATTTTTTTTATGATTTTAGGATATTTTAAATGTATTTTAAACATATGGAACCTTAATTTACCTACTATGTTAAAACCACGGAAAAGCAAAAAATTGCCAATAGGTAAAACTTACCCAAATATGAGCCATAAGGTTAACATTGATTTGGTCCGTGATAAATTGATCTTTTGAGGGATCTATGTACAAATGTCCCCACACTATTCCAGCGTTGTTGATGACTATATCGACGGGGCCTAAATCTTGTTTAACCTTTGAATGCAGAATTTTGATATCATCTTTTTTTGAAACGTCACATTTGTAACTCTTGGCCACGCCTCCACAATCTTTTATGATTTGAGCCGTTTCGTGGTTTCCAGATTCATCGATATCCACACAAGCAACTTTTGCACCCAATTTACCAAACCTAGTCGCAAGTTCACGACCTATTCCGCGTGCAGCTCCGGTGATCTAAAATAATGAATTAGTTATTAAAAGGTTTATTTTTTTATTTTTTTTTTTTTAATTGAAATAGTTCTATGCAATAAATACAATAAATAAAATGTAATTCATTTCATTAAAAATAAAAATAAAAATATTTTATATACCATAATTGATATCATTAAATAATATATTATATTATATTATGTACTTTTTAAAAGCCAGACCCAAAATACTTAAGATTACATTTTATTATACTCTACTCAATACTTTATTTTAAGTAATCAACCTCTTTTATTTTTGTATTAATTACATAGTTACTTGTATGTTAAGTAATTACTCTAATTTTTTGTTTTTTATTATGAGAAATACAAATATAATTTACTATTGTATAGAAAATAATTATTAATATTTATTTCAAATATTTCATGTGATAAAGCAATAGAAAATATTTTGATGTAGTTTTTTTGTGATGGCCATGTTGGTAATGCACAATTTCATAAAGTAAACAAATATGATAAATAAAAAAATAAAAACGACGATATAAAAAAATTCCTAAAACAAACAATATAGCTTAAAAATGCGAATTAAAAATATCGTAACTGTCGACATTAAATGTATATTTTTTCAAAATCTGTTTCACTATTGCAATTCAATTTTCATAAATATAAAAAATAACACATAACTACATGATACTTTCTGTATTCTTCCGTATAATGTAACTTGTTATTTTAGATAAAATATATGTAGTGTATACTGTATACACTATACATCAACCCTTAGCGATTTCCTTATAACATGAACAGTCGTATTATATTGCATTTAAATAAATAGACCGCCTATGGCTCGTTTGAGGTGTTCAAAAATACTTATATATACATATCTATATATGCATGGTTGCATGGTAATAACATAAAGATGTTTTAAAAATATTTCTTACTGTCAAAGAGCAAAAATACAAGCTCGATCTAGATAACAGCCCTACATAGAGTACCTTTTATTTGCATCAAATACGTATGCTTTTTTATTTAGGGTTATGTTTTTTGAAGCTCATTCATAATGGTCGAAACGTGCTTTGATGGTAAACTAACAAATCAAATACAACACGCATGTATATATTATACGATATACCTTCTAGCAAGTTGTATCCTCGGAAGATTTATATTTGAAATATAATTCTTAAAATCTCCTATTCAGCATATCGTATAAAACTAAATAATATGTATTGTATCGTAAACTAGTTAATAAAAACAAATCGAAATTTAAAATTAATCTCAATAATTCAAAATATTTTTCTTGAACGCAAAAATATTGTTTAGTGATCGACATATAAGTGAATTGATTCTAACGAAGTATGGAAATCTGTCTAAATAATTGAAGCAATCTAATGTAGCTGCTGTAGTAGCCACCACACATTATTTAAATATCACCTTCAAAAAAAATTCAAAGTCTTACATTTTTATAATTTATTACAGTCGATAATAGCAAATGAATAACTATATAGATGTATAATATGTTTTGCTTTTATACTAGATCAATAAAGAACTGGATATATCGTGTATATCATGTATTTAATAATGTGTGGGTAATAACCAGATTTTTTTACAGACGAAAAAATATTTTGCTTTGAACATCTTGTTGACCTTTTTTGTTGTTTTACATTGGTACTTTTTAATTTTTCAAGTATATTTGTGAATAGCTATATTGTATGCATAATATGTGAATTAAGTCTAAATATATTTTTGAAATATTAATATTTTTTTATAATTTTCAAACTTAGGATGGATAATATTATAGTTGTATTATAATTGATAAAATTGAGGATATTAATTTTGCTATGTATGATATTTACGATAAAAAATGTATCATGAATATTAATATTCAAATAAATTACTAGTAAAATTTAAATAGGTATACGATGATTGAATAATTCTTATACAAACTCTAATTATATATTATATTCATAGTATAGATTTTACAATTATGTGTTATTTTCTATCTATCATCACCTTTTTAGACAGTACAAATGACATAATTTTTCACTTTACATATATTTTTTGGTAAAAATTGAATTTAGTTGATATTATTGCGAATGAAAAGTAAAGTTGTGCAATACTTTTTTTAATAATTAGGAAAAACAAAAAATTATAATTACACAAATCAGATTTTTGACAAAATGATTTTGATTTTTATTTTGTTTTTTTTTTTATTATTATTATTATTAAGCCTCGGAAACTACGACCATTGGCTATGGGATTTTTGTTATGGTAAGCCCGATAAGGTACGGAATGGTAAATTTTTGGAAGGCATAAATGGGACGTCTGTGCTTGATCACATTATAATCAAGTGACAGTGTCCAAATATCATACCACAACATGGTCATTTTTTTATATATTATTTAAAAACAAAAACTGTAGATATATACTTGAAGTTTTCACGAAATGACTATATTTTCCATACATAAAAAAATTAAAATTATTAAAATTATATTTAAAGTATTTTTGCTCTTTTTAAACTATTTATAAATACTTTAAATTGTTATTATTTTTTTTTAAATTATGATAAAAAAACTTATGATTGGGAAAAATTGCTTAAATGTTAATATTTTTTTAGTTTTAAATATTAAAATATTAAAAAATGGTGTCACTTATTATTTATAAACATTTTAAATTCGAATATTGACGAGTCTCGTCAAATTTCAAAAATTACAAATCTTTCTATAGTTAAAAATTCATAACAATGGATATTCACCTGTATAATAACTAGTTCTCCTTAAACGATTCGACATAAATGGTATAGGCCTATTAAATTAAACTGTAGTATAGATTATACTGTAAAGAAAATATTCTGTTTCGGAATATGAAATTAAAATTGTATGAGTTCATTTCAAAAGTAATTAATCACATACAGTTATAAAAATTAAAAATGGTAAGAATATTATTTTATAAAATAAATTGAAATTATTTATTATAAAAAAATATTTACGTTCTCATTGTATTTTCAGAATAATTAATATTTACTATTAAAGACTCACTAATTAATTAAAGTTGTTATTTTTTTTGTCTCTATAGAATTATAGAATGAAACATAATTAAAAGTCTTAAGATAATAATATTAGAATATAAATGTATGTGAAATATACACGCAAGTAATATGTGTATTGCATTTAAGTAGACATTTGACAACGAATTTAGAATTTGCGATTCAATCATAGTGGTCTACGATAAATAAAATATAGCAGACATAAATAAATATATAACGTTATTTTGGAAACAATAACTTTTAAATTTAACGGAAAAAGTCAATTATCGAGTGATCTGTAAACTAGTCAATCGACGTACTTTACCTTGGGACTATTGTTGCGTGTGTGCCAAGTGCTTATAAGTTGCAAATAATGATCATACTTAGTCACCTTGAAATTATTTGGCTATTTTTTTATTTTTAGTAGTACATGTTTTTTTAATTATTGTTGATGGTCGATGGCCATGGTTATGAGAATATACTATACATTATATAATAGTTCAGCGTTTCTTAAACTGTAGATAGCAAGTCAATGTTTGATGGATCGTGAGATATTTTTAAAATTATATAGATTCTAAGATATTTATGATATTTTATACTTAATAAACATAAACTATACAAATTATAAGACGCTGTTGACAACCATAGAAAAAAACAAGCATATGCTTATTTGCATAAGCCTCGTTATTTAAAATATATTTATTATAAACCTATAATAAAAGTTAATAAAAATAATAATCTTTAATTTTATAGAACGTATTGATCCTTTAAAAACAAAATATTATGTGTTACGATAGATTTTTAGGTAAAAATTTGGATCATGCTCCTAAAAAGGTTAAATGCCACTGTAATAGTATATACAGTTTTGTTCAATGCTCTATTATCCATATTACATTGTATATTGTTACTAGTTACAGTTCATGTTTCGTTGTAGACACACAAATAAAACATACATATTCAACAGCGAAAATTCACTGTAATGGATTTATAGTCAAAACTATACAATATACATTTAACAGTTATAAACTCACCAACACCACTTGTCCTTTAACGGATTTCGGCTTCACCGGTATGAATTTTTTCAAAACTGCCCACAAAATTCCCGGTACCAACAGCAAAGAAAATACCGTAATTTGGAGAACGAACTTCAACGGATCGACCGGCAAGTTATTGGACGCCATGACATATGTAACCTAAAAAATTAACTATTGCGATTTTTCGCAAATATACAGTACAAAACGTACGTGTTGCGGTGTACACGGTCAACACTATAATAGTGGACATGAATATCTGTAGCTACTTGGATATAGACCTGCGTGAACAGTGGTGATTGCTGTTATACTGGGAGACCTTGACTTTGATTATTTCCTGTAAAAACGGGTTAACAGTATTAAGTGAGTATTTTTAATACTGCCTTGAATGAACAACGTCAAATATCAGTGAAAGTGATATCACTGTTGTTGTACTGTATCGTAGACGATATCAATATACTTATACAATTGTGGAACGTTGTATTACATATTTAACTATTATAGAGTAGTATTTATGTATATTTCGAGATGGCCGTGTTCGTCGTCTCCCCTGACCCAACTTCCGTGAGCTGTATAATTTTTTAAGCTATATCTTACTATAATTTAAACATTATATTCATTAATTAAATGTGGCGTTTTAGACTCTGATCGATGTGATAAATTTTTTGATTGCGTTTTAGAGCAATAATAATGGTATAGATTGACACGACCTCAAAATCAGTTTTTGAGTACAATGATAATATTATATTATTGAATTTAAATTTAACTAATTTAATAAAGTGACCTACTAGGTGGATACTGTACAGTTGGGCCTTACCTACTTATCGTAACACTTTATTTATTTATTATTATTTCTGATAACTAGAACCGATATTGTAATATGATATTACATAAAGTCATTGTTAAATTCACATAATTTCTATATTATAATTAATATTTAATAAGATTGACGTAGACACGAGACTGATAACTGATATAACTGCTGTAACATTGTACCTAGTGTAGAAAAAATAAATTATGATATTTATTATATATGAAAGGATTTTTATTCCTCATGGATACGATGGATGATTTTGTAGCTAAAGGTTTAAGTGAGCATTATTGTAAGATGATTTTATCAATTTATTAAAAGACACACTATGTTTAAGACTCTAAAATTATTTATTTTATAACTTTTATTACAATATGTTTATTGGAAAGGTGGCTATTATTGACTGTAATAATGTTTATCTTTAAGTACACTCATATTGATAGCCAATGTTAAACATCGTGCAATTCTAATTATTATGTAATCTTATATCAATATAAATTTTAACGAAACCAAAAAGTGTTGAATGTAGACATTTTATGTTGGCCAATTCTATGATGTGTAATTTATGTAGGTATAGAATGCAGGTAATTAATGTAACACTAGAAAAACTATTAAGTTTATACTTTAACTTCATCATTATTGTTCTTTATCCATAATACTTAATCTTTTATACTCATTATTTAAAAATAAATTAACGTTTTTGAAAATATATTTTTGTATAATTTTCTGTTTTTAACACAAATAAAATTAAATACTTGTCATAATTTGCTCCTGTGAATATTGTTATGATAAAATCAAACATCTATAGTTATAGATGCGACTATGATTACACTTTTTTGTAAACTCTAAGAATCTGATTTACTAATATTACAATGACTATTAGATTATTAATTTATGATCATTATTATTATTATTACTATTAATTAATTCACTTCATAATAATATCTAGAGACAGGTCAAATAAATAATACGTATTGCTTACATTATAGAAGCATTCACCTGTTTATATTAGTCAACCTGTCTAGTAACCTGTCTTAGTCTTTCAATGTATGATTCGGCATATCAACTACAGTTAACTTCAAAATTCAATCATATTAATAAGAAATACCTTCCACGTTTTATGATCATAATGTATTATAAACAATCAAAATATTTTAACTTGCATCAACGTATTTTAATTTTTAAATTGTGTGTTACAGAATATGTTAATTATGTGGGGAACTGCTATTGTTAAGTAATAATTGTTTAATTGGTTTAAAATGACGCTATCTACCAATACTATGTAGAAGCATCTATATGTAATTATAAAAGAAATAAAATATTTGATATATTACAATTGATCTGGACATTTCAAACAGTGTTTAAGTGTTCTTTCATATTGTTACGATAAAAATTATCTGAAAATCGACTAAAAATAATAAAAACAAATATATAATCGCAAAATTATCATTATAAAATGATGTGATATAATACATTTAAAAATGGTGATATATTATACACTTTACGAGTAATTAAATAATTTTAAATAATAAAACGAAAAAAAAACCGCAATAATATTTATTTTTGTTTTTTTTTCCAAATGAAACAAATATATTTATAAACTATTTAAATAAACTTTTTGTAAAACCCAGCTATTTGATGAAATATTAAAAATTTTAAAGGTCAAAAGAATTACTTTTCTTAAAGGTTAGTTTGATTTTTTGGATATTTTCCATAAAAAAAATTATAGAATAATACAGTTATTTAAAAACAAATAGTATACTATGGTATTCAATTAATTTAATTAAAATATATTTCCATAAACTATTTAAGATAGTTATAATAATTCATAAACAAATAAATTATAATTATCATAATAATGATAAAATGAAGACTTTTATAAAAATAATCTGACTATTTAACAATTATTTATATTAAAATAATATATCCTTTTTTACTTTTGTACGTTTAACTATATTTAATGATGTACATATTATACTGTCATTTACTGTTGAAATAAAGAAAATTCCATTGTTAAATTTATTTTTAACTTATAACAGTAGGTATTTATTTTTTGTTTTATATTTATTTTAGTTTATCAACAGAATGTGCGTAATCTGTAGAGTAATTTTTATTTTATATAGGCACTTATACGACTTAAAACCAGCTATAAGAAATATCTAAATTATATATTATAACCTCACTAAATTTACTTGTTTATCAAGTTGCATTAGAAACCTAAACGTATTTATATATTTACAATTACCACCCATAACAAAAGTTTTTTAATAATTATGTCAGTAAATTGCATGCTTTTATATTGAAAAATAAAATACAATTTGATTATATAATAATCAAAGTTTTTTTTTTTTTTTAACTAGCTCTGTAGAATACTACAAGAATTATTTCACTAGTTACTTGCCATCAAATAAATTTTAAACTTTCCTTTCTAGATTACCTTTAGAAAGCACTATTATTGTTCTTTTATTAATCGTCCACTTATGAATTATGGAATTACTATAGTAACTAACATTTACATCATATTAAATTATGTACAAATTACAATATTTTTATGTCATTATCGTTATAATTTTCAAAAAATAAAGAAAATATAACAAAATATAAAGCAAGGTATATTTGCAGACTATGATTGGTGTACGAGTTAAAATGTCGTAAACAAAAGCGTACATAACACTATCGTGATAGCATAATATAAAATCTAATGTGATTTCAATATTACAGTTTATAATTTTAACAATTATTTATGACCGATATTTTATATTATAAAAGCTAAAAGCTAAATAACAGTCCTTATAACATGTTAATACATTAAATTTAACTGTGTATCATTAAAACCAACTGATGATACCAACTTCAAAGCATAATATAAATTATATATTTAATTATATTTATTGAAGAGCTTCATTGGAATAATGGAACTTGTTAAAATGTTGTATCAATGATCGATAAAGCACTTTTGTGTAAATGCAATATCTATTTGTATAACATGTGCTCTCTATTATTATAGTACTCAGCATGAATACCTATGTTAGTTATCTTTTTTATATTTTACGTAAAAAAAAAAAAAATGAATACAATTTTAACAAACAGTTTTTGGGTCATTGAGTATCAATTGTCCATGGATTGAGGGAATGGAAAAAAAGGGCAACGCGTATAGGCATAATACCAATTGTTATCAGAATATGTATTAAGATGTTTGTTCCTGTTTATTCTTGTGGAAACATATACCTGGGGTCAGTGAAATGTCACAGACAGAAAAGATTCAATAAATCGTCAAACACTTTTTGTATTGCGAAAATGCTTTTAATCCCAGTTTATTACATTTATTACATTATAGTATTTAACAATATAAAAAAAAATTCATAAAGAAGTATTTCATTATTATTTGGTATAATTATTTTATACAAGAATATAGAAATATGATGATATGAAACCTACTTGAAAATTAAATTAAATTTAAAAAACACGTTAGAATAAGTATATAAAAATAATAATGAAAATGAATGAGCATTTAACTGGGTTATACCTATGTAATTCATTAAACACATTATTATATGAATTTAAAAATTTTACATTACAATTTATTTTTAATTTAACAATTTAAATAACTTATACTGTGTTATCGTTTTCTAACAAGAAGTAAGTAAATATATTTTATTTTATTTTTTTATATATGTAGTGTTTATTTACATTTTTTTCAGCATTATAATGTAATATATCCAAATATAACAAAAAATAAATAACAAATGACTGATTTAAAAATATATGATATAATATTAAAAGCATAACAAACATTGTTTTTAGCTAGACAATTATTATGTTTTCTATTTATTATTTTTATTTTTTCATTCACAAGAATGAAAGTAGGTAGGTACATTTCACAACATAATAAATCGTTCGAAACTTTAAAAGCTAAGGTTTAATACAACATAAATGGCTAGTTTTACTTTTACATCCACAAGTTTACTAGGAATATTTATCTTATATTTTGCTCGAACGGTTTTCAAATAATACTAGGAAGGTTTATCTGTCGGGACTGGATTATTTGGCCTGCAAAAGGATGGTCCGGTAAGCAAAAAAATAGTGACTAGCCAAGGTAGGACAACAAGAAAAAAACACACACACACATATTGGGTTCAGTCGATCTACGCGCAATATAAGGGAGGGGGAGGGGTTGAGGGATATTTTGTGATTCATTGTGCACCAGCAGCGGGCAGACAATAAAAATAAAAACGGAAAAATCATTCAATAACGGCCAACCGATAGCGATCGTGTGCCGTCTATGTATATTTTATATATTTCGACTTTCCGGTGGGGCGAGTGAAAAAAATGTATACACTTATGTATAATATATATAATATGGTACCTTTGCCGTCTGTTTTTTTGCAGCTGTGCACAACTTTAGGAAACGATTTTCTTCGTGACCCTTTTGCGCGTTTACTATTTTTTATTATGCGTATATATGTATTTCTTTTTGCCAGATCAGCCAGATCAGATTACATTTAAATTTATAGACCGCCCGTGGCCTGTAAGGTGTTAATAAAGAAAATCCATTGTACCGGTGGAGGCGGTAACGATGGGGTCGCCCGTTCAGTTTTTTTTTTCAAAGGATTTCTCACTGTCAAAAAGCACGCTCAAATGCAAACTCGATCTTGATAAATATAATACGCGCATGAGTTAAGGGTAAACTCACATCTTTTGAAGCGTTTGTTTTCTTGTTTTGAAAACACGGGTACCCGAGCAAACCTAATTTTTCTCTAAACACACTTTAACACAGGTGAATGTTTTTACAAGAACATAATGACGAACACTAAGCATTATGTGCAGTAGCTATATAATATATACACTACACATACGTATAAGCGTGAAACAGTAAAACCGTTACTAAAACGTCGTCTTTGAACAAACAGAGAGCAAATCTTCAGTAAACGAAGGTGTAGATGTATAGTTTTAGCAATAATATATTACATGTAAAGTATGATACGTGATATTTCAAAGAAACCACTCATTGGGACGCGTCTTAAAACACTATATTATATTTACGATAAGCCCGAGTAATTCGGCCGTTTATACCAAGAGTTATATTTTTAGTGGTTTTAAGTTTTCAAAACGTTCGTTTGTTTTATATTCTGTGTTACAATACTATAATTAACAACTTTCGACTAGATCCACTTATATGCCAAAACTTATATAAAAAAAAAATAAATAAATAAATAAACAAACAAACAAACAAACAAACAAAACAAAATTGCATTTATAATTTTTTTTTATTGTAAATACAAATAATATATATATTATTTGTATTTCTAGTGTTTGTGTTGGATAACATTGGAATATTTTTAATAACTTTTTTGGATTTAAAAATTATAACTAAACTGATAAAACATCACCTATTTGTGATTTTTTTTAATAGAAATCATTTTCATTCTTAAACAACATGAACAAAATTATTATAACATATTGTTTCAGGAAATATTAAAGTGTATATAAGATGTCATTTATAATTTTGATTTATATTTCGTAAAGGATTTTAAGACATATGGATATTATTTAGGTAGGATTTGATGAGAGGATTTTGAAGATTGCAAAATAAAACCCGAGTGAAAGTAATTTTAGATTCATCAAATACGTGCTCACAATTTTTCTTCGAAGTAGGTACTATGTATTTAATAAAATCGATTAGTTATTATATTTGCGGATAATATGTGAGTAACTGTTTCAAAATCTGAATTGGTAATGGGTATCAACCATTGGTAATATAGGTACAAGTGTCTAATTACATTTTATTTTATTTTTTAATGCATTTTTAATTAGCTTGATATAATTAAGTTGAACCAAATAGAAGGTACATAAAAAATGTAAGTATTCACTTTTTTTGAAGGCTATCCCATATTGAATGTATTGTTGTCTATAATACATTAGTTTTAAAATAGTTTAAAAGCAAAATCTGTTTTATTACGTAGTTACGTTATTAAAATTATAATGCTGTATTGAATTTAAAATAAATCTTATGAAAATAAATATTATTTGTATTTTTATAAAGTATTAAATTGCAAACAAATATTATTTCATTTTTATTTTATTTTGTTTTTTTTGTTTAACATGTTTATAGTTAATTTATACATAACAACATGTTATTAATTGCAATATATTATAAAATAAACAAAATGTATTCAAAGAAAATAAAAATATTACTATAATTTTGAAAGTTTGATTATACTTTTAGAAAATATTCATGAGTGATTTGGATGGTAGAAATGTTAAATAAATTAAGAATCAAGCTATATTCCCAGATGATTAAACGGAAAACTTTTTTTTCGACTTAATACTGTGGTGAGGTAGACCTAAAGTTTCGTTAAAGATTTATTAACGCATTCCCTAAGAAACTATAATAATTTATTAAACATGTATTTTCTAGTGATTATAGAATTTTATCAATTAAATATAATTATATCTCTTAGAATCGTATAACAGTCAGTATTGTAGTTAAGTGTTTTATTATTATGTTTTAGACTACTCTAAAATTTAAAAAATATATACTTATTTATAAGAATTAAACACACTAATTTGTATTATTTATTTAATATATAGAAATAGGTTGTTGGTAAAATTAATACTATATTGAATATCATTTGTTAAAAAAAATATATATATATTATATAATTACAATAAAAAATGTATAACTAAGATAATTATGAATATAAATATTATAATGTTTATAAATCATATAAATAACACTTACAAAATATTATTATAAAATAAATTTATACTTGTTGATTGGAGATTTCTAAATAGGATTCTATATTTATGATTTTTTGTATTATAAAAAAACAAATTGCATAAAAATATAATATACTTATGTTGTAATTCATTAATTTTTATTTGTGGTTCTTAAATAAGTACAAAGAATTTGTTTATTTGAAGAAATCTTAATTTGTGTTTATTAAGGATTTTTTTTTTTTTTGTGTAACATAATCATATTTTTATGATGTACAATATAGTAAACACATTTAATATAAATGTATTGTTAATATGGTAATATTAAGTTATATTTATTCAAAGAAAATGTTAATGATTATTGTCTCATAAAAATTTTAAGAGCCATAAAAATATAATAGATGAAGAGGACTCTTAAGAAAATATTATTCATTAAATATTGTTTATTAATAAAGGTGACGTAATAAAAATTATACGTTATGGAAATTATAGTGATCAAAAATTGATTATCACAAATAAATAGTAATAATTATTATTAACAACTGATAGCAACTTTATGTGCAACTGATTTTCCAGTATAGTTTATTATTGAATGGCTATACTGATATATTGGCAAGCATATCATTAACTACCGTTTACAAAAAATGAATCATAAAATAGGCTAAATTATTTTAAATAAGTCTGTCATGAAGTTCCAGTAGCTATTAGACTTTCTATTAGATCTGACACCTGAAAGTTCCAAGAGTTAATCATATGACTAGATATTTTGCAACGCTGATACACATACTGCGTTGATGTATAATTCAGTATAAGTGGCTATTACACAGCAAAAAATTGTTGTTTTACCCGTTTAAAAATAAATCTAAGAATAATATTATTACGTTATAACTATTCACTCCTCTTTAAATCTTGATTCATCATTATTTATTTTATCTATTTAAGTATCGTGTAGTTAATTCCGTTTAATATGATAGACACGACTATAAAATATATTATGTTCGTTAAATCATTTATGTTGGATTAAAACATTGCTTTAAATTATGTTGCTAACACTTTTATATTATTTATTCATATTGTATAAATATTAAATTATAGTATATATTTTAAATTACGTATGTTTGACAAAATATTTGAAAAAATAAGTTTATGGATTTCAATTTCAAGTTTATTCACATAAAGATAAACATTAGTATAAACTACTACTAATACACATTATTCGAATCAATAACTTGACATATAATTACTATTTTAATATCAATTTTTTAAAATTGTGTTATTTATATTATTGTATATAGTGTATGGCTTTTTTATCAAATAAATAACCAATTAAATTCAAATTGTATTAAGCAAATTATTTTAATTCTACAACATGTGAAGCATATAAACTGCTAAAATTTACTCTCAATATTCAAATAAATGAAATTAAAATACGTTAGTCAGTGAATTGAATGTTTAAAATAAAGACAGAAAAGTTATTTATTTTTATTTTTTACACTTTCAAACAAATATCAGCTTTATTTTCCATAACAGGTTAACACAGTTTTTAAATAAATAAAAAACACCTTAAATATTTTTTTTTTACTTTTATAATAAATAAACACGTATAAATAACGAATATTTTAAAATTTGTATAAGACTTTAAAAACCCATTCATAACATTAAAATGACAGAAAAAAAAATATGATATAATTTATCCGTAATGTGATAGTTATAACTATAAAATTGTGTACATATCAGCTAATTTAGTTGATTAATTTATATGTATTTAATTGAATTAAAACAAAATCGCTTAAAATATTATTTTTTATCAGCTAGCACTTCAAAATAAGTACCTGCGGCTTGATTTATTGTAGAACTATCATTACATTATAAGATATAATATTATTTTTAAATTACTTAATTAATAACAAACACGTTATACAAACGCTATTTTTAATTAGTTGCTACAGTACGATTAATGATTGACATATTAGGCAGATTATCCTGGTATTCTTGTGATGGTAACATAATTTTCACATAGAAAATATTTTTTATCGAATCAGAAATATTGACGGGAAACAGTCTGAAGAAAAACAAAACAAATTAGTTTTACATAATCAAATAATGCATTTGCTAAGTAGCTTACTTCCGTATAATATTTGTAAAATATGATATGTGAGGAATAGTGAATTCAACTTCATTCGTCAAAATTCCGTGGACCGTAGCTTTAGCGGCATATTCCACACTCAACACCGGCAACCTGAAAACCGATTATCATACCATAAGTATCCGATTAATGTTTATAATTTAAAGCTTATATGACATTTGTCACAAAAACCTTTCAAATTTTTACTTTTCAATAATTAATTATAATACATAATTCGATTTATTAATACTTAGTTGTAGGTATATTATAATATTTTTTATAAAATAGTAAGTATAATAGAAGGTATCTTAAAGAAGTGATGTTAAAAAATTATGTGCTGATAAATTAAAACCTATAGAGATACTCATAGACTCATCAATGAAAAATGTTAATTTTCAAATTTATTTTAAATTAACACATAGAATCAGAATGTTGTTATTCTAAAATAGAGCAAGTAAAAAAATAAATGAACAAAATTGGTTTTTCCCTTTTACCGTATTTATTGTTTAAAAATGGTAATACCTGCTGTTAATAGATTTCATATAATCAGCACTAGTGTTAATTAGGCGTGGCATCACAACAGTGGTATGGATTTTGTTGTGTGAATGCTCCCGAAGTTCCTCTCTAAGACTTTCCATCATTCCTAGAAATAAATTTATTGCAAACAAGATATAAATAATACGCTAAAGGATCATGGTATGTTTTTGTAAATTATTTGAAGAAATTACAAACTAAAATATATTTTACAGTTTTTTATTATTATAATTCATTTTTTAAGGTTTTTGTCGTGTTACCTTATGGAATAGCCGAATATAGAATTTAATATTTAAGAGCAAAATATTTTTCTAAAAATGTTAGTAAGTATATAAAAATTAAACGAGTAGGTAGTTAGTTAACTTATGAATATTTAAAATATTGATAAACAGAATATTGAACCTACATTTTTCTGGGTATTTCTATACGACTCACTCTTTAACGATCAAACCTTTTAATATTTATAAAGTTTTAGCTAGTTGTCCACTCACTCATTCAATATTTATATACTGCAGTTCTCGGTAAAATATTTTACTCTAAAATATGATATAAATATATGTGTTATTATTCAAAAAGGTAAAATACTTTAAAACGATAACGATAAAACAAATATCAACCTAGTAAAAAATATTTCAAAACCGTTATATATTTTCTCTCTTTATGTATCACTAAATGTCTAATATTCAAAACAATAGTTTTGAATTGATAATAACGCACTTCAAATCATATAATAATAATAATATGTCAAAACTTCAAGATGAAGTCATGTCATAAAAAAAATAAATAATGTAGATCTTAAAGTTTGGTGTTTACAGTAAAAAGTTTTATCGTAGTACGTAGCATTTGGCTTACCATTAATACCCCACTTGCTAGCCGAGTAAGCCGATAGTTTGGCCTCGCCACTAAGAGACGAAATTGATGAAATGGCCACAATGTGACCGCTATTCCTCTTCATCATACCCGGCAAGAACGAACGTATCATCTAAACCACGACAAAAAAAAATATTACAGAAACGAATTATTAATAAAATCATGAAGATAATTTATTTAAATAAAATTACTGTTGTTCGCGTTTACCTATTTTTAATTCGAATGCAAGAATAGATTATTCAAAAGACAATAATCTGGGATTTTATTAAAACGTACTTCTTTAAAATTAAATGTGAACTTCTTCAGTGAACATTTAAATATTTTAGTTTAAAATTGGATTGTGAAAAATCAACTTAAATGATTTTCGAGGTTGCGGGAAAATTTCTTTAAATTTAATCCCAGTCAAAAAATTGAAAAATTAAAAATGTGATTAAATCGACTTTCAGTGTTAATTGTTGATTCATGTTAATGCTTTGAATATGACATGTCCACAGTAATATTATTAGTAACGGGTGTTGTACTAAATAATTAAATCTGTATTATACATATTTCTTAATATTCCGCGTACGTTTATTTTATAAATATGTATTACTGAGAAAACGTATGTGAATATCGCCCTAGTATTTATAATAATCCTACATAAGAGTATTAAATGTCCTTAGTTGTATATGAATATTAAAATAATTTAAATTGTACACAAAGTTGACGGTTTGTTTACTCAGATATGTCTATCTGTTAAGTTAAATAGTATTTCACGTTTATTTAAAATATGTTTATTTCTAAAATCCAATATCACATGACATCGAATAACGGCAACTCTGAATAAAAAAAAACAGCAATACTACTACAATTTAAATTATGTATTTTGTATTACTTTGCTAGGTGTTTACGTGAAAGTTGTATATTATATGCATTTTAGTGATCACAAATGTCAAAAAAGCAAACTAGACCAATGGTTTTCCATATTTTCGAGTTTGAGTCACCCTGTATGTTTTATTAAATTTAATATGTTTATTTTTTTTTTCAATTTTCACTAATTTACCCAAAAATGCCCGAGCAGATTTATGTTGATAATGGTAGAAATAGTGTGATCCTGGGCACCCAGGAACGTATGACCGACGATAACGGCCGCGTTGTTAATGAGTATATCCACCGGACCTAGGTCGAGCTCCACTTTGACGGCGAGTGCAGCTGTTTCGGAGCTAACTGCCACGTTAACTGTGTATGCCTTGGCCGACACACCAGGAACCTTCGCCTCGATAAGTTTAACCGTTTCTTCATTGCTTGTCTGATCCACATCGACACACGCTACTTTAGCGCCTAGTTGAGCGAACTCTAAGGCCAGTTCACGGCCAAGGCCTCTTCCCGAGCCCGTGATCTGTGAACACAATTAATTAAAAAATTAAACAAGCATAGAGTTCTATTGATGTTTTAATTTCATAATTTTAAAATATTATGACTCGAATACTAATTATTTGTGGTTATAGTCATTTAATACAAGCAATATGGATCATTGTTGTAAACATTTACAATTTGCACACCATTTAGTTAACTTGGTTTGAACTCGACTCACTGTACAGATCGACCGAACAATAAAATTATATTGTTGTACTAATAATATATTCTGTAGCACTAATATATTTTAACGATCATGTTAGTACACTGTTGTTTTACAAAGTTTCGACGTACATATCAAATTCATATTCAGATGTTCACTTCGTTAAGTTCATTTTACCATAATTAACTTAATTATCATAACTTATATTTAGAGTATAATTGAATATTAATAACTAATTACCAGGTATTCAAATATCATAAATTAAAATGAACCATATCAATGATATAACTATAATAAAACAACATGTTCTACATTATATTATAATTATAATATTAAATCAGAAAACATTAATAAAATATTTAAAGTATTAAATAATACTGAGATGAAATTTAAACTGTGATTCATCTTTATAAAATAACAAAGTATCAATATATTAATAATAACTATACTATTTTCATAATATTGTACGTCATTTTTGACAGTCCTTTAGAAAATTTGGAAATTTAAAATAGATAGTAGTTACTGTAGCTGTGATATTTTGATAGATATTAAGATATTATAGATAGTTCAATTACAAACATATTACGGAACGACGGTAAATAGGTAATTGTTCTAAGAGTTATTGATTTTAAAGATTGTATAATACTTTGTATGTCTATTTAAAATATTAAAATAAATAATTTCTTAATATAACAACTATTTCTAAAATAAATGTATGTATTATAGTATGATAAATTATAAATTTAAATTTAAAAAGTGTATAAAAAATCTTTGTCTAATGTGACAACAAAACATACCAATGTCTCATATTATAATTAAAGTAATTAAACGAATATATTATAATTTACCAGAACAACATTTCCTTTGACAGATTTTTTTGAACTTGGCAGAAACACTCTGAACATCTTGAAAAATAACGTAACAAAAAACATTTGAAAGATGATAAGTATCTCTAATACTAAAGGAATTGGATTTTTTAGTATCCATGACTGCTGAGTGGAAGGTGGTGCCAATGGTACTGGTTTAGTACTTTCCGTTTGCGCTTTGGTCATGTTTCTGGAATAATTCTAAAAAAAACATAGACATTAGAATAAGTTATTCATAAAATTTAACACTGTTGAATATTTTTTATAAATAATATTCTAGACATTTTTTACCGATAAAAAAAAAATACAAATACATTAATAAATTAATTATACCAACATACATTATTTTATCTTTATTAGTTTATAATAATTGCATTTTGACCTATATAATATAATTTGATTTTAATTTCAAATTAATAAACCTATGTATCTATTAAAATATAAAATGTTTTTAAAATTTAGCTTTCTAAATAAGTAAACATAATCAAACCAGAAACTATAATACTATTTAGTTAGGTCAAAATAATAGTAATGCGTTTTTTTATACCTTTATCCCAACCTTTTATAAGTTGATGTAAATAATTATTGTTAATTATAAACTGAATCCATAAAAATATTATTTTTGTATAACAATACAAATATTATAAAAAGTCAAAGCAAAATATATATATATATATTTTTTTTTTTTAAAGGTATACAAAATATAAAACAATTTATGTATATTTATTTTTTAATAAAAGTTTAAGCATTAAAATTTTGTTATGAAGTCTGAACACAGCACTTTTGAGATTAAAATATATAAAATGAAAGATTGCTACAGGTAACAATTTTATTTATATAGAAATAAATATCGATTTCAAATGAGTTCAAAGTATAAAAATATGAAAACTTGCATTTCGTCCATTAACTACGATAAAACTTACTAATACTAACTTAATTCTTTTTAACCTTATATTTAAATATGAACATTAAAATATTTTACTATATCTTAACTTATTTTCGTTAAAAAAAAAATAATATTTTCGTGTTTAATTCGATGAGGGTAATTTTAAAATATTGATAAAACGAACTATATAAAAAAGTGACAATATTTAATAACAGTATTTCGATTAAGCTTATGATATACAATATATAAATAAATATATCAATACATTATTTTTTATTTTTTTAGTACACAGCTTTATAATAAAACATTGTATATTATAAAAGTTAAGCCATATGCCACCTTATATAGTAAAAAAATATTAACGTAATTGTTAAACAACAAGAAATCAACGAGAAAATGCAAACAAAAGAATATATTAAAAAAAAGTGAAAATATTTTAAGTCGATCGAAAAGACAAGGGAGGAATAATCTAAAAACGCTATAAATCACAGACATCTGGAACATTTCTATAATTTCTACTGTTGTTTGTTAATTCTAAAAAACGATTGTTTTATATGATCAATAAATACATATTAAATGTTTAACTAAAAGCAATATCTATAGTTAATATAGACAAACATTTCATTTTATCGGAACACTTTTTTATGAATATTATTTGCATTTAAATAATTGTAAGTATAACAAGTATTTTGTTTTACTATATTCAATGGTTTATTCAGAATTATATAATTTTTATTTTTTTTTTTGTGATGGTAGAACTTATACTGAAAAGTAATTATGAATCAATATTCCAATAGAATTTATTTAAATATTTATAAATACATGTTTTTCCAGTATCAAATTATTAATACTCAATGAATTTAATTAAAAATTATTTAAAGAGGTCAAATCAGCAGGTAAATATATTTTATATATTGATTCATTCAAAACTGATAAAATCAGTAAGTTAATTTTCTTTGCAGGACCTTTAAACTCTAAATATTAACCAATTAGTTTTTAACCGAATCAAATGTTTTAGTTTTCAAGCACAATCAAAAAATGATTTTTTTCTCTATTGAGAAAAACTTAATAATCAGTATCACAATAACACTACCTAGTACAATTAATTTTAATCCTTAATTCGCGTAGTTCTGCAGAAATATATTCTACGACACGTTATAAATACATTCTTTTTTGTAATATCACATTATGTATATATGATCTAAAAATGAATCTTACGCAAATACATACATCAAATTACTTAGAGACCTTGAATTTTCAATAATTAAAAACTAGATTTTAAGTTAGTAGGTATGAAAATGACTTAATTCATAATCTATAATACAAAAAATAGTTTAATTTTATAAATATTTGTATGCGAAATAAACCATTAAATTATTTTAAGTACAGTTTATATAAGATAGTCATTTAAAAATAAGATTAGGTTTACTGCGTTAAATGTATTATTGTATACCTACCTATTTATACGGCTATACTTAATAATTACATTTCAGAAAATATTAAAATGATTAATTCAATTATACATTTGAATATCACTTACTACAGTGATCTTATAACAATTATTATATATATGTATATATATATATTTTTTTTTTTTTGATGCAGCCATATTATTTAAATAACTACCAATTTATTTTCAAAATAATGTGTACTTATTTTTGCAATAAATTACTTATATCAATATTATTCTTTCGTTAAAATAAAATATTTACAAAACATTATAAATGTGTACGCCCTATAAAGAGAAGAACTTGGTACACTGTATACTTAGTATAAATGTTGTGTGTATACCCAAAATCTCTGAATAAATAAAATAAACAGGATAATATAATATTTGTTGTTATATAATGAGACAACCCGTAAAAATTATTTAATTTTATAAATGACGATTTACTATAATAATATTAAAAATAAATTAAATTTGATGTATTGAAATGTGTTGATGGTATTCTAGTAGAATTATTAAAAAAAATAATATGCAAATCGCTAGTGTACAAATTGTTTTTAAAGTGCTATAGGCGATTTCTAATTTGTTAATATTCGATTTATGAGTTAGTTTTTACTAACATATAATCTATATAACTTGATACTTAGTTAGTGATGACCTACGCTGGTAGGCTATAAATTTAATTTAACATAATTATGCTCATTATTATATACTAGTGTAGTGTGTATATTTTTTACTTAAAAAAAAAAATAATGTAAAAATTAAACCATGTTTTTACTTATTGATTATTATATATTAAATATATATATATATTATATATTAACGAATTCAAAGACAATAAACTATACAACAACTAAGTACTAAGTACTGATGTGCAATGAAAATCAAAATTCTTTTACAAAGCGTATTTTATCTTTGTAATTTGTTTTAGACAACAAATAACTCCTTGCTTAAATATAATAATACGAATCCTTAATTCGTAAATAAATTACGAAACGTTAATATATTTATGAGGCCATTAAACTATAAAAACTTTTAATGTTTAAAAACGTTTTTAACGTACGGATATATATTTTGGAGTATATTACTGAGTATATATTATATTATTACAATAAGACATAAAATAATTTCTGATATTAATCTTGAGTCAAAAATATTTTTGGATAATTTTTTTTTTAGAATATCTGTTTACCAGGTAGTAGGAGTGCAATATTTTCTGAGTAATTTCAATACGTTAGGTACATAGAATAAACAGTGGTGTAGATACGATTTATTTCTGGGGGGGGGTTATATTATATTTATGATACAAATTACGAGATATCAGTACTTCGTTTTTATTTTGTTCTAAACATTATATAAAATATTTTGGTTTTAGGGGAGGGGGGGGGGAAGCCCTAACACCACCCCCGTAAATACGCCACTGAGAATAAAAAATTCAATAATATATTATTATAAAACATTAAAATAACGATTTTGCACACAGATTCGCCCATTTTATTTTCATTATTCACCTTATCCAAATTTATATATTTTATGTATTTGGTGCACCACAATGACACGAATATCGTTTATTTTAGACGTGTTACAGTTAAAGGTATTTCGAAAATTCACGTTTGAATTGTATGCGGTTAATTCATCATGAGAGAAAGTCGTGTATTGGTTCTGTCTCAAAAACTTAAAATATAGCAAATTTGTATTCACTATAGTCAATAACCAATTTTATATTGTTAACTTTAATATTAGTGTACATTTACTGATTAAAAAACATAAACATAAGATCATTATCAGAGTATTTACGTAAGTTTTTTTACGATATTTAAAATTTTAACGAGGTTATGATCATTTTAAAATTGAAGATTTTTAATATTATACATGCTCATAATTTGTTTAAAAATGAACGTAAAAAACCAACGTATAAACGTAAATAATGTTTTGACCTTTAAGTTTTATAGGAGGCCAATTCATTTAATAATACGAAACTGAAAAATCAGTACTGCAAAACGCAAATTTACTATATTGTAATTTTATACAACACACGTCATGAGAGTGAGGAGTTCTATTAATTAAAATTTAAATTTAAAAGTTATGTGTTATGACGGATGTTCTGAAAACTGACACAGTTGGTCAAAGATTCACGTGGCGTATTTATTTTAATATTTTTAAGCGATGGAAACAATACTTGAACGAACAAATTAAAATTATAAAAAAAAGCTCTCTACGAAAATAAAAAAAAATAACAATAATAATAATAATAAAAACTAGAAACTGATATTATATTATCATAATCTCTTCTGCCGAGCTGCAGACCCGATGTATTTAATCGGCTTTCTTTCTCTACATATATACATCTAATAACGGCGATAGCGGAGGAGACTACGTAGGCATCCGTCGCGCGCGGTCGGCCTTAATTATAAAGATAACGACGCGCCGGCGGAGCGCATTGAACGAGAAAACTGCTGACTTGTTCTCGCCTCGCGCCCGTTGCAAAAGCGGCGCTAACGACGGCGGTTCGGGTCCGAAAAGCACGCGCCCACCACACAATGGGACGCAGATTGAAAAGACGTTCGCCCGTACAGTTTCGTATATAATATGTACACGAACGTACACGTATAGGTGGGTTATATTATCCTTTATATATATATATATACATTATACATATACAGGACTTTGTGGGTACGTATGAACGACATAGTGACGGGGTTTGCAGCACTCGTCGAGTAGGAAACGACCGTGAAGTGAGATAGAGTATGAGGGACATATAGAAAGTGAGAGAGTGGGCGAGAGGGATAGATGGATGGATACGGAAAGCGTCGAGCGGCCGACTGCGTAGGCGCGTAGGTATATTAGGGAGAAAATGGAATAAAAGCGAAAAACGCAGCGGCTCAGGGTGGAGGAAAAGAAAAGAATTACGACTTTCTATTCCGATCGCCCTTCACCTCCTGACCCGGTACGTGAATTTTTACCCTTGGGGCGCGTGCTTTATACATCGGATACCTACATGCCCTACCCGCACTGATCTGTCCCGGCAAAGAGTCACGAATCAATTATAATAGCTCTGAACGTAGCGGCGGGAGGATTTGTAGCAACGCACAGCATACAATCCCGGAATCGGATTAAAAGTCCTGTTGCGCTCTCCCAAACGCTGCGACAACGGTAATATTACTAATATTAATATACATAGTATGTGTGTGTGTGTATGCCGCGTGTGTGTATAATATATTTTTATGAATAACGAAAAAGGGACAGAACATGAATAGTATACCTGCTGGGTATAAATTAAAAGACAAAGATACGTGAATGACTGAGTATTACAATTTTTTTCCTAATCATATTTCGAAAATTTTTAGTTCATATTACAATTGTATAGACGACAAATACCTCGATGAACTTTTAACCAACTATTTTATTAACAAAATAAAATAAAACTATTCAGCATGCCTAAACCTGGTTAATCTATTTTGCAATAATAATATCTTTGCGCTAAGCTTCATTTATTCTCTTCAAATACAACAGTTCTAATTCTGTATTTTTCCCTGCGCCTCACAACAATGTATTTAGTGTATATAAGAGTACACCGTTTCAGAGAACTTATAAAATAAAATAATAATAACAATAAATAATGACGACTGGATGAGCAGCGCATCGTTAAATCCACATCGGTCGTCATTATTATTTTGTTCGAGCATAACGTCGTAATGATTTTACCACAAATATAGGAAATCATATATTTTATTTTCACGCACCTACCAATTCGTGTATAATATTATAGAGAAGTACCTATTCAAGGGAGTTCACTCCTATATCACCCCAAGTGGTACATTTTATATCTGCATTTATAATGTTATAGGTAATAGTTATAAATTTATATAAATGTAAAAATAATGATTATATAATTTAGTTATTATTTGTTTACTCTTATTAAAGTAACTAATATTAATACAAAATTATCTAAGAAACCTTTGGACCGTGATTGAATTTACATATAGTTTTTCCAATTATAATAAATATTGTTATTTAATTATATTTATAAGTTTATAATAATATATATAAGAAAGTTTGATAATAAAACGTGGTTGTCTTCTTAAATTGTAAGTAATTGCAAGTGCTTAACCTTAACGGTACAGGTTATAGGTATCATACGTTGTGCAACATTTTAATCTAAAATATAAATATAATATGTAATTAGATATTGAGCGTTTTAAATTAATATCGTACCATAAAGCGTTTTCACTTAAGTATTAAATTAAATTTTGCTTAACTCAAACGTGCATAATAGGTAATAGTGTACGATGTTGCAGTGCAAATATTATTTGTATTCCGTTAGTCGTTCCAACAATCTTTCAACTATAGTCAACGGTTAGTCATTTTAACAATATTTTATCAGTCAATTTATATCATAATATGAAAATTACACACGGAACAAATTTCGAAGACAATGTTGACGGTATGAGAATTTCATAAATATATTAAGGTATATTTTAGCAAATCTAATAAAATCCTTGAAGATTTACGAACATGTTTCACATAAATTACCAATACATTTCTTGATAATAATATGATAGGTATAGTTACTTTTGAATCAATTTAAAATTATATCACACACTGATATCAGCTATAGTTGTTAAATTTTAGAAACGTGCCATTTACATATTATAGATGGTAAGTTTACACTCATTATTGAAAAAAAACTTTTACTTTTTAAAATATATTTTATTTACATAATTTAATGTCATTGTAATTTAATGTTTTCAAAACAATCATCATATTATAATAATATTTTTATGATAAATAGCAAGTTATAAACCTTTAAATAAAATAAAAATACGTGAAGCGAAAAATTTTGAAAATATTTAAAATAATAGTTGAACATTACTGCCAGAGTATTTATGTACTAACACAGCTCAAAGAAAGGTATAATTTGGTTATAATTGTTTTCACATAAAATTTGTTAAAATTAAAAAGTATGTGTTCTGTGATGCAAAAACCAAAAGTATATTAAGTATATTATAAAGTATATTTAGCGAAAATCGGCAATTTTAAGGAGCAAATTACCAAATCAATATTTAATCATAAAGTTATAATTAAACATATTTCTTCGCATAGTGTAATAAAAAAATTATAAAATATTGTCTTTAACATTCGGAATCCAAAAAGAATGATGAATCAATTATATCTATTCTATAATTATATCTGCAGTTTTAAAAAAAATGACGTCACATTATTCACACTACGGTCAATCCAATAGGTACTTTTTATAATTTATTATGTATCTATGTATATCAATATAATTTTTACTTACTAAAAATCATTTAATTGAGACTATTACTATTTCATAGTAAATAATATTATATTCATTTCACGCAATGCTTAACATAAACAAATAAATGTTACTTACAAAGTTATAAATTAGATTTTTTTAAATTTATATTAGACAATATTATTGTAAACTGAACAATATTTAAATGCAAGATTTCGTTAATTATTATTAGTATGTTTCAATATTTTAGAAGTAAGATTTTAAAGAGTATTTTTTTTTAAACTTCAATGAGACAGGCTTTAATAATATTTTATGTGAGGTATACACTTTTCTAGAGTTTTAAATTGTAGAACAAACCAAAAAAAAAATATATAGAAAATTATTAATTTAAGCTGTATAAATTATTTAATCACAAACTTTAATACCTACGCAAAAGAAAAATACATAATATGCCGTTTTAATCTGATGACAACACTAGGTAGTAACATTTTCAATTTATCATATAACATTGAATAATGAAAATAAATATAAACTCTGGCATTTATATTTATTTTCTTAGAATCAATGAACATTGAATCTAAATAAAATTATATTTTGGTTTTTGTGCTCTATTAAATACTAAATAACCATTACGATGATGAATTTACGATTTACGATTTGTAAAGCGTTATCGAAAAACAAAATTATTGTTAAACGATAATTTGACTACGATGCTCCAAGTTCTAACACATACTTCTAAGCGAAATAAAATAGTTCATATGAGTTATGCGTTTATGTTTGAAAAAGATTCGAACGTATATCTGTTTATATATAAATTACATGAGAATGTTTTTGGGTTCCTATGGACTTTTATATTTTTGGCACTATTTCTGATATTGTATAGCCACATTTATGTCCAGTAAAATATATTTATGATGACAGAGGATTTTTTTGCTGGAATTACGGTTTCTTATATTTTATACTATACCTCTTTGTTACCATTTACAAATATCTTTTTATTTGAATTTCGTCGGCTTAATATTCGGACAAAACGCACATAGAGTTTATACAGGTAAGCTCGCAAATATTATGTAAAATTAATTCTATTAAAGAAGAAGTTACAAATTTATTATTGGCACAGTTATTAACATTGAATCAACATTTAAATAGTATTTTTGAAATCTATTCGCTCTTTTCCGTTTTTCAGCTGATAAAAAAATTAAAAATGCAACATTCAATTTTTTGATCAACTCGTCACTTTTGTCTAATATTTTCAACAAAAGCCTTGTGAATAAAGTATTCAAACATTGCAAACATAGAAATATGGAACAATAACACTCAACTCCACCCTTTCCGGTTCACAAAACCCACGCGAACAGGGTAACCATCAGATATAACATAATATTATATTGAAACGCTATAAACACTTGAAAAGTGCCTAATTTGAGTTTAGGTATAGTGTTTGAAAAATAATAACGTGTATATGTGGCATATGTCAAATGAATATAGGTTGTTTCCGTTCCAAACAGTTTTTTATACACTGTGTTAATGTTTACTCAAGTTTTCTTCGGCCGTACAGCTGGCGACCGGACATTTCGGTGACATTAGCAAGTACCTCTTTTTTATTATTATTATCTCGCTAGTCAGGCGTTTTTATTTTATTTTTGTTTTTTTTTTTTTTTTTTTGTTCTGGCACCCTCCTACAAGAGCTGTGGGAACAATGCCCAATTTCTAAGTGAGTGCGCAAGTATACTGTAAGTTATACTATTATACTGCAATTCTTAAGTGGAAAAAAAAACGTCAATAAAACATCACCAGACATGTGCAATTCTTTCAATTTAAAAAGACAAAATTCAAATTCTACGCAAAAAAAAAAGTTAAGATAGTTTATAGTTCAAACATATTTATCTTCTATAATCAGATACCATATAATATGTATTACTATTGCATATTATATGCAATTGAACAATTCATTAAATGTTTAATAGATTATTTTATTGGTTTTAAAATTCGATTTATGTTTGTACATTTATCAGTGGTAATAAATCATTTCTAGATTACAATAGTTAATTACATTTAATTGAATATTATTTTAGTAAATCATTAAGCATTATGATACGTAATTTCGTTTAATCACTAACTTCATTAAACAATGGTAATTTAATATAATTTTGTATGTGTGAGCATGTGACACGAATCAACTATAAAAATAACGTCAATATAATGATTGCGATTTGGTGTTACACTAGCGGTTCTGTTTCTAGTTCTTGGGTAACAACCTGGGAATTTTAACTACACACGTCATGTTCAACCTAACTATAACCGTCGAGATTAAAATAATATCTAGCTAAAATCTCTTTTAACACACACACATAGAAAAAAAAATCAAAATCAAAATTTAAGATATCGTCATTGGTATTAATATATTTTGTAAATTAGTGAAAAATGAGTGGAAATATCTTTGGTAACATACAGCATATTAATAACATACTCTATTTAAACCCTAAATAATACAAATAAAATAAAAAAAAAAACCATGATATTACAATTCAATTTATAACTGTCATCCATTAAACAATTATCAGGGTCAGATTTAGGGGAGGGCTGAGTGGGCTGCAGCCCAGGGGCCTCAGCAATTTTATGATATTTTAATAAATAAAAAAAAAATATTTTCTTGTTTATACCCCCAAAATGCATTCCGCCCACGGGCCACCACAATACCACATACCTAAATCCACCCCTACATATTATCCATGATACGTTGATATAAGAAATTAAATTAAACAAAATTCTTCGTTCTTCATTTGTTTAACACAAATTCGTAACAATCAAACGATTTTGAATTAAAGCAAATCATTCAGTCAACGACGACTACTGTATCTGGAAATTATTTATTTATTTTATTTAAAAGTAAAATATACAATATTATGTATATAACTAAAATGAAACTTAAGATAAAATATTATTTATAATATTGTTAATTTCATTGTGCAGTAAGTATGATCATTTTAAAATTAATATTAATTTTAAAACAATTTATTAGTATCTAAATATATTTTTTTTAAATACATAAAAAAACTGTTATTAAATTTAGTTGCAAATTAAAAAAAAAAAAATTGAAATATTCGTATATTACATTTTAAAAATATCTTTGCTATTTTTTATTATCATGTGTTAATTACCACGGCAAAATACAATAGCACATTTTAAATTTTCTATATTATACAAATATTAAAATAATAAAATTATACGAAAAACATAGAATTTCCATTATAAATTCTATAAACTTATAACATTTCATATTTTATGCCAATAAACTATTAATAAAAATAAATACTTATATTAAATTTCTTTGACATCAGTACTCATCGCTTATTAATTGTCATTATATTTATAATAATAATGTAGGTACCTAATTAGTTAATAAAACTACTAATAAGTCATTTTTATATTATAAAATAATAATATGACCTAATTTTATAAATAATATGTAACATGGTTTATAAAATAATACATAATATAATTTTATTATAAGATACAATTTAAATATAATACTTAAGTGACTAGGAAAAATAATTTTACTTTATACACATTATAATATTATATGGTACATATTTATTTGTATTCATTTATGTATTTAATTATTAATATGAAAGGTATATTAATAATTATTTTAAAAATATAAGATACTATGATAATTAATTATTATATAGAGCTAGAATTTCCGTTATCTTAATTAGTCACAATTTTTAGTAAACAATGTATTGCCGAAATATCTAACCGAATAATAATAATTGATAGCTAAATTTAATTTTTTTTTTCTGTTTCATGACATTAAAGCAAGTTGAAGATAATATTTATATAATTGGCTTAGTTTTTCCAAATTATTTTGGTTATTAATACGGAATTACTAACTCATTAAATAATAATGATGTAGAAATAAGATCATCGAAGTTTATTATTATTCACTTTAACATTTATGTAATAATATGGTTCGTAATTACATACTGTATCTGATCCATTTAAGGTCGGTTGGTTTCTGTTAACTCTACTAGATTTGCCGTTTTTCCTCTTAGGGCTTTGGCTACCACCAGAAGACGAACCTTTAGCCATTAGAACGAAACGAATTTAACAACAAAAATAATGTTTAAAAAATTAATCAAAACCATACAACTGGTTGAAAATTGTGCATGTGTAACTAGAACAATATTATACTCGGCGTTCCCTCATTATTTTTTCGATTATCGGACCCGTTTATTAGACAAATATACAAAACTCGAAGAAACGCTAATCTTTAACGACGCGATGAACATCACTGGGTTTATTCACTAGTTCATCACTGTAACGCATGTATAATACACATAATATACTAGCTATTGTGCCATACATATTCACTATTACTATGTTGGATTCACATGTTTTCTTAAATCGATAACTTGTAATGATTGTATTATTATTATTTTTTTTTTTTTATAAAATTGTGTATGATGAGATAACAGATAATTTTAAACTAACGAGCTTGTTTTCTCGCAAGCTTTATTATAATTTGTATTTACAAATGTGGTAGATGCACCTTTAGATATTTATTTTCTTATCAATTTTATAAATTCATTCATTTAAAAAATAATATATTGATATAAAAATGATATTTAACCTATATATTTATAAATCTAATGAATTCATCATAGGTTATTATATTATTGTTATTATTATTATTTAATATAGTATTTGAACCTTGATTAGAAATATTTTATAATGGAGGGTTTGATTTGAGTAAATAGTTAACAACAATATAAACTTTTTTATTGTATGCATAATATAATGTATAATATATTATTATATAATCAGTAATATTACCTACTTATAATTAAATAAAATTATTTTTGCCCTAATTTAATATTTATACAACTAAATATTTATTTATACTATAAAACTAGTAATGTCAAGTTTAAAGCACATTATTTTCAATAAATTAAGTCAAAAAGACTAAACGTAGATTTTATTAATTATTGAAGAACACGTAGTTGTCGAATGATTATGTTGGAAATCCACATTAAATATCATAATATCAAATAAAGCTGTATAAAAAATCCGATTTTTATGAAATTAATCGTAACATGTTAATATGCGTATATAAAGTGAACTATTATATTTTAGCAATAGATCTGTGAGGAATTTTTTTTTCGGCAAGTTATTGATACAAATTATATGTTCTCAACCGAACGATTTTAATTAAAAATACTTAATTTTTTTTCAAATATTGATATACGACAATTTATTCTAAATATAAATATTGTCTATTATCTATATTATAGTAGTCATATTTTTAGTAAATAATTTATGGTAGGTAAAGTAAAAAAAAAAAGTATCAAAATGTTATTAGAATTTAAATTGACTTGAACTTAAAATTAATTTATAAATGCACGTTATATATTCTATAGGAAATGAACTATTTTAAAGATTCTTCTCGATATAATAACTCAATAAATTGGTATTTATCAAGTCTAAGACAAATCATTTTTCTAACGTTATGTATTATTAATGATAATTAAAAATAAAATAAAATGTATTATATAATATTATACATCATACATCACTATATCGATATCTTTATGAATTTTTAATGAAAGATAAACTATTAAATTGTGATGTACCTTATTATTATATTTATTTTATAATTTTATAAATTTATGTAAATGTATATGTATTATATTTTTAAAATATAACTTAAAAAAAAATAACTAAAATTATAATTAGTGTAAATTTGAGTAAACAAACACCTAATTAAATTTTGGAGTAATAACTATATCAAAACAATTATTGTGTAATAATTAAAAATCTCTCACATTTTCTTTGTACAATAGTTGTAAATGTAATAATAAAAAATTTTCCAAAAAACATAACTAAATGGATAATAATATTTATTTTACTTACATATAATTGACGATGTTAAGCTTCTATTATGCACTTGGAAAAATAACTTTCAATGTGTTTCTGCAAATTACTATGGTCTGAAACGTATGTACGAAGACTAACTCAATATTAATTTTGTTTTATACAATTAAACTTATTCAAATACTCAATTATCATATTTTATCATAAATCAGCGTTATCTTAAAGGTATAAATATATCTGAAATGTCCACAGTCAAAATTAATTAATCATATTATTTAGTCGTTTAACATATCTACTTCTTACCATACAGTTATTTACTTTATATGCAAAAATATTCAATCATTAAGATTGTTATAAAATATGCATGTTTTAAGAAAAATAATAATTATAAACATGGAAGTAAAGAGCTAAGTACAACTTACTTAGTATCTACTTATTATTATTACTTGGCATCGTTATATAATATATGGTTAATTATTTTATGTTATAAATAATTATAATCAATAATTTACCCATTATATTTTATCTACAATGACTCCTAATAACATTTTCACTATAATTTACATTATTATACCTTATTTATAATAATATGGTTAATATGAAACATATACAGACATTCGCAATATTATATGAATTATTTACACGCATACAATATACATATAAAAACTTTAATTATTTAAAATGAAATAATAATGAAATTTGAAAAAGAAACATAACATTTAATAAACACTAATTCTGACGAAAATTAAATGATCACCTTTCAGTCCACAAAAACATAGGTAAAATCTTATGATAATAAGTGATGAAAAAATTAAACTTTGATAATATATGGACATTAATAATTTAAAATAGATTTAAAAATGACATGTAGCGATAGTTTCTATATTTATATTATATTTTGATGAATATTATAGTAGTGTAGATACTTAAGTTTCTGCAAAGTTTGTAAATTAAATTAGTACAATTTAATACTATAGTGTAGTGTATTTAATTTAAAATATATTATTTACATGTTGTTATATTAGACGTGTTATTCACTTTATAGTGTAATAATATAATGTTATTCATTCACATAATTGCAAAAGACGTACAGACATTTACGAGTGCAAATTAAATTTACCTATATTTTTTTACTACTTGTGTGTAAATACCAACAACATTCGAATAGTGAAAATGTTTAGACATTGTACACGTTATATACGTTTAAAATATTTTTATAGTGTTAGTGTTTTTTATTGTGATAAACACTATTATTACATGGTTTGTATCCATTACAGTTCGTACTATGCACTATTGCCTATTTTATATAATAATACAATTTATATATAATAATAATAATTAATGATTATAACAGTATGTATAACATAGTATTACTATTAATCATATTATTGACAAAATATCACATTACTTAACAATTTTCGTGTAGTTTTCATCTTTAATAAATGTCAATATTTAATCATTAAACTGATCTTCGATTGAATTGAAATATCTAAAATTATTTAACATCAATCATTTCTATTAACCAGCTTAAAATGTATGATAAATATTAATTGACAAATGTGTTGATTTGCAATGAAATGTGTTTTATATTTTGACTTGGAGTGAAAAAATCTAAGTAATTTTCTAAGTATTTGATAAATAGTACAAAGTTAGATATTATAAAATAACGGCAATATAGGTACTCATATCACATTTAAACTAGAATCGTTCATGGTATTTGTTTTGGTTTAAAAATAAAATATATAGACATTTTCAATTTTCAATTTTTTAAATTATTTAAAATTATATTATTATATTATTACAAATTTTACTATGCACAATAAGATTTTTAATTTATTTCGAATTGCTTTATTACATATTTTACAGGTTACCTATTATAAATCTATTTTTATACTGTTTACAATAATTACAGAAAGATGTTATTAAATTGTCAATTATTTGAGTAAATATTATAATATGTGATAAATATATATTATTATAATCATTTTTGCATTTTTTTTATTTTACTTCATAAACTATGACTATTGGCCGTGAATCTGGGATTTTTTTATTATGATAGGGAACGAAACGGTAGGTTTTTTAAACACGCGTTCGCATATGTGGGACACGGCTTCGTTACTAATAACTCGGGTTTCCTAGCAACAATGGGCGGTACTTATCCGCCTATATAATTGTTAATATTAATACTATATAATTAAAAATATTATGTATAATAATTTGTATTTTATATTATATAAACTGGAAGTAAAATATATTTTTTTTATTATTATATATTATATTTTTGATAAAATCATAATATGCATTTATTAATCTCTATCACATTATGGATAATAATAAATACATAGTATTTTAGCAATGTTTCTTTTTTTTTAAATTTTTTAACTAGATTTTTATTTTGAAGAAAGTTTAAATTAACATTTAATTAAATAATAATACATACAATATAGTAATTATACATGTACATGTCTAAATTATGATAAAAATGTTCTAATTATATATGTCAATCAAAATTACATTATAACATTATGTAAAATGTGATGATTGGATTAAATTATTAAATTTACAGTGAACTAAAAATAAATACAGTAATAAAACATAATATCTATATAATATTATACGTATACTGTATGGGAGGACTTTGTTGATACATATTTATATACTTCGATTTGTTTTGCAGGATGATAGTTATGCTGAAATACTTACCTAGTTTTAATTAATGCTAATTGGGATTTTTATTTATTGATCTTAACTTTTCTTAAAAAATAAATATTATTTAATAAGTCAACTATGTATTACTAAATAATATTGCATATTTTATCTAAATAGCCTTATTTAAGAATACCTCTAATATTTTCAATATATTTTCGAGAAAAGTTATTAACTTCATAGTATTAATTTATATGTATAATATATGAAAGTATAAAACATGGCATTATTTTCGTATAGTTTTAGATAATAATATATAAACATAAAATATGTACTATTAATACTAAATTCTTATTGTACAATAATATTTAATAACACTATTCATAAAGCATTATGTAAACCATACTATTTAATTAAAGCTTAAATTTTGTGAAAATGTGTACTGTATTACGTGTATTATTTTAACCATTCAAGTATTAAATTAACGCAGTCATTTTCAAAAGTTTGATTTCCACAATTGTATTTTAGTTAACATATTTAGTTTCATCCTGTACCCATAGTAATGTGTGTGTGGTGTATGATTACTTTAAGGTTTCTTATTACACTACAAGGGCAATTCAATTAACAAATGAGTTATTTCGAAAATAGCAAAACATATTTATACAGGTAGATAACTATAATATGTTCAAACACCACATATTTTGTTCAATTTCTACTTACTTTATAAGACAAATAATAAAAATATTTTTACAATAATATTTAAAAAAAAAAAAATCCCTTCAACACTTTAAATGCCTTTTATTTTTGCTGATTTTCAATAATGGTGATAAATAAATATTATTCCATGCATAACAATTATTTGAAAACAAAACAAAATCAAATTTTTATTGTTCTTTTTTCATAATATTATGAAAAAAAAGTTTAGACTTTTAGTCTTATTAAAATGCTATTTGTCCATGTTGTTTTATACAAAAAAATATTTAAATACATAAATAAAAATGTAACATAAATTATAATTATTAATTATTATTAAAACAATATATTTTTTTTTTATTTAACTTTATAATTACAACTCGGGGTTAGGTTAATCATTAGCTACATTATCATATGGTTACTATAATTCACTTATGGGTTCGATTGTATCGTTAAAACAAAAAAGAAAAAAATATATTTTTAAATCAAAACATTAACATTGCTATAATATAGCTATCACACTACTGATAAGTACGCATTGTATAGTATGCCTTTCTTGTAGCATTGTTTGCATTTCCGTTTGAGCAAAATCCCGATCATCTTCACTGCCGTCATCAGTGATGGACTGGACGGAGTCGTGCTTCAATCTGTCATTGCATATATTATAATATTATGCACATCATAATGCACTAGTAAATTCTTCACTAGCTCCCTTGATTTTAATGAATTTAAAGTAGTCATAATATTATGATGATGTTTACAACTAAGATAAAATTACAGTTTATTTCAATTCTCGGTTACCTATGTACATGAAATATGGACGTATAGTGACGTAGTAGTTGTAGGGAATGAACACGGTGAATATATACGTTTAAACTTATTATATATGTAATATGTGTGTGTGTGTGTGTGAATAACAGAGGACTGTGAGGATGGCTTAGGAGTTGCCCTGGCAACATTGTGTTCCCCGCCAACGTCGTTTTCCAACCACTACTCTCCTCGTCGTCGGCATTGTTAGCCGTATCATCGTAATGACATTAAATCCGACCGACAGACGTCGGTAAATAAGACAAAGGCCTCCCAAAATCCACTGCGCCAGCTGGTTATTATTAATATGGCTTAATTTCATATCGGAATGCTCGGGAACGGTGGTATAGAGGACTGAGGGGAAGTGTACTCAACGGTGAAAACCGTGGATGAGCGGTGGCAAACATCCGCACGGTTACGGGTGATGTGGGTGGCAGAGAGCAAAATGGCAAAACAATTGGTCGGATCGCGAATATCACCCTCTCAATACCCGTTGGTATTGAAGGCGATGGAAGAGGATTAATTTCGTAGCAATAATTACCTCTTTTGTACTTTAAACAAATAACATAGGAATACGTATATATCTATATTATGTGTGTGTGTGTGTGTATAGTTATATTTTTTCTTCACAAGAAAAATCATGAAGACTGCTCGAGAGATATTTTAATTTAAAGGCGACCCTTTTGATATTGTACAAATTTTATTATTATCATTATAATTATTATTATACGCATACTCTAAAGGGTTCATTATGCGTGCCGGTATTATTCGTCGTTGATTTGCGTTTGATTTTCAAATGCCTTTGTGCGTTTTAATCGCCTATCAAAACTTGGTAAATGAGGCGAATGATTTTTATTACTAAAAAGGGTTTCCGTTGTTTAAACATGCAAACCCCGCCACCATCATTGCCGGCATCGTTTAAGACTTCTTCGGCGATAAGATCGTCAGCATAAGTGTAATACATTTTTTTTTTAAAACTCAATTTGAAATCGTTTTTATATACTCCAGACGAGACGTCTTAAAATTAACTTTTAATTAGATTATTATATGTAAGAGTCAATGTAATTTGATTTTCTTAAATGTTTAATCGTTTAACAGGATAATAATAAATGTTTTTGTTTCTACTTTATAGTCTGACATTGTTTTAATAATTACTCTGTAAATGGTATATCTTTAAATATGTATTCTTACATAGGATTTAGAATATAAAACTTTTTATACCTGAAATTATATAATAATATAAAAAAAGTAAATCAGTTAAGTCTTAAGTATACATTTAAATATTTAAATAAGATGATCTACATTATGAGTTAACGCATTTTAATCTAATATTCAATAAATTATACTGACATTTTTGAGTTTAACCTATATGTCTAACTAATTAAGTACCTATAACAAAAAAAAATTTTGTTTATTCATTTTTTAAAAAGTTACACAGTAAAGAGACACCACTGGGCGACTTTCCACCCGCGCTTACTCATGTATTTCACATCAATTTACTTATTAAACGTATCGTATTTATTATTTACAGATAGTAAACCAGCATATTTTAAATATAAAAAAATCTTTTTAAAATCCTTTGTATAACTTTTTTAAACTATTATTTTGTCTGTTAACTATTCAATATTTTTCAATTTAATAAAAATGTTTTGAATTAATGCATCTTTTAAATCCTTTGTTCTTAATTATAATTAAAAAGGTTTTATATACAATTATATAATATTTACTAGTTAGGATAATAAAATATGTAACATTTTCTGATGCAGCAGAATATCTGAAATCTTTACTAATAGTATATCCATAATAATATAAACTTTAAATCTATGTAACAATTTAAATTTTTTCTAAATTTTCATTCATAATTTAAAAAATACACTTTATTCATTGTAATAAAATTGTTTAATACAAAAATAAATTATTTTATGTGTCTACATTGATAAGTTTCAGTACTACAAACATATAAATAAATAATAATTAAACTTTCAAAATTATGAGTAATGATTTTTTGTCTATTCTAAAGAGATTAACAATACGTCTTAATAACTGATATATATATATTATATTATTAAGTATTTCTAGTTATGAGTATTGTATCCGTTAAATAGGTGATAATTATTATACGTTTAGACTATATTAGACTATATTATAATATAAATTTTATATAATTTTTTTTGTACGAAGCGATGTATTCATTTTACGATAATACGTTTTTTTATTTTTTTGTATCCATTGAAAATATGATACATAATCGATAATATGCTTTGATTTTCAAATACTACTAAATTAAATTTAGTTTGTATTTTAGACAGGTAAACATTTTAAAAAACTTGATAATTAAAGAATACATTTTACATAAGTTATTTTTATACCTAGGTACCTATATAAAATTATTTTTAAAAATAATCTCACATTTTTTTTTTATATTTATCTGAAATTAAAATTTTTACGAAGATAATTGAAAAATGTACTGACTTCAAGTATTTTGTAACTAAAACCTTTAAAAATCTTCATTTTTTATATTGAAGGTTTGAAATATAATATGATGATTCTTATAAGAGTAATTTGTACTGAAACTAAATACTTGGAAACTTATGTTTACATATTATATTATGCATTTTATTATAATCAATAAATTTTTCTAATAATATTAGAAATTTACTTGTGATATAGGCTGACATACCGCCTTTGCTCAGGATTATTTTTCGTATACAACAACACTTATCACTGATTTCAAATTTAACACATTACGGGGACTTACTCGTTACCTAATTTACAATAATGCGGTACCCAATTCCCCATATTTTGTTATATTACGTTTTTGAGTTCTTTTTCATATATTTTGAGCACACAATTGAACCAGTTAATTATAAATAAAACATTATTTATGTACCATTCATTTATAAACAATATTCTAATATGCCTTGTATTATCTTGTATAATATAGTTGTGTTTATTTTTTCTTTTGATGAATCATTGAGCCAGATAATATCGTATAATTTTATGAAGTAGTCATTTATTGTAAAATGCAGTCTAATTCATTATAAAATTATGATAAGTTGAATATGTAATGTTTTTAATAAAATGATTTTAACTTATAAGTTCGGGATAATTTATTTCATATCAGGTGATTTATAAGTAAACAGGCAATCGGTAAATGTATATTTCAACTTAATTGAAAAACGTGATAACAATAACTGTAATTAAATTTCTACATCAACATAAATATTATAAATTATTTACATTTATGTAAAATCATTTATAAAAATATATTATTAATATGCCGCTTAGTTTAACCTTTGATTAATTAAAAAAAAAAAAGAATGTTTTCGATCCAAGAAAGTAAAGTAAATGGCAGACACTAAATGAGTAGGTATGTAAATATAAATATAAATGTATGTGTTTTATTAATTTTAATTTTCAATAAAGCCGTACTCATGATGCATTATTATTGTGTTGCTTGATAGTGATTGGAGGAATTAATGTTATCTAAATAATTATATGTCTGTTTGCACAGACTATTCTATGTAGAATCGATAACGAACGTTACACGTTGGTCGCATAGAATTTATGAATTTAATTTAAGCTCAAAAGTTATGGTATGTATTTCTCGTTGAACGTAACCCCACGGCTAAAATAAACCAGCAGGTTGTAAATTAATTATATTTGCACGGCCCTCAAAATATCTTAGCACGGGGGCCAGGTTATCTGAAATGGGATCGCGTGTAACTGCAAGAGTTTACAAGCGAATTAAATTGTACATAAATTGCTAGTCAGACTAGTTGTGGCAGGAGGGAAGAGTAACTTCCTTGCATAAAACGAAACCAGTCAAATTACTTATGACATATTATTAGAACTCTTTTACAAGCTAACTATTTAATGTTGTTAAAATACTTTTTAATATGTTTTTATTAACATTTATTTTTACATTACATATTACATTAAAATATAAACTCATGAACGGGAGAATTTCACAATTACTCTATTTAAAGTATTTATTGAAACTAATTTATATTTCTCTTATAAGAATCCTTCTTCGACTCTTCGAGTAATGTTTTAACTAATTACTATTTATATTACATGTAAACGAGTATATCTATAAAATATAGTTAATACTTTGAAAACGTCACTTACCCAGTAGTTTCTTAATGACCGATAAGTAATTGGAAAACAGCAAATTTGTTCTACGAAAGTTAAACATTTATTATGATTAATTATATTAGACAATAGCTAGAAAAAATTCATCAATAAAACAAAATTTGGAAAGGTTTAAAAATATTAAATTACATAAAAATAATAAAAAATAAAAAAAATGATCCTTGTGTATGTTGATAACTGTAGCTTTAAATTTGTTTCGATTGAAATCAAGTTATTCATTGACTAAAAAAAAAAAAATTATAAATCACTGATTCCATTCCTACAAAGTTCAGTTTACTCGTATTTAAAAGTTAAAAACTAACAAAAAACAAACTTGGAATTTACAATAATTAAGCTCAGTGTTTAACTACTGGTTTACTATAAGTTTACCATATTCGTTTTAGTAATGACCTTTTGATTATATTCATGTTAAGCTGACTTAGCGTAGTGCGTACATCAGTGCGTATCACTGTGCCGGGATTGTCATTATTACATACGTGTTCAATGTAATATTATAGATAATGTCGAATACAATTCAATTTTTATATAAAACCCTGCGCACAATCATATCGATTTCATATTAGTCGAAACAATGGAAATTACTATATTGTACCTACATAATACTTTATAGTTTATTTTATGTTTATACCTACATTGTGGCATTTTAATTACCAAAACCCACTTAAACAACTGAAATAAATAGTTCACATGTGGTCATTGGAAACATCCTTGCAAGTTCACTAATTATTATTATAATTTTGTGGCTTGTAAAATAATGGTAATATGAAAACATTCAGTCGTATATTTTTTTTATTTTGCAAATAAATAAAAATAATGTATTTTAAGGTATAGAATGTTGTATATAGTCCAATAGGAAATTCATTGAAATAAATCTTCAATAGCATGGTTCGTAATATAGTATACACCATTACAGTGTACGACTATAAATTGTATGGAAAATATGTTATCATTAGACAAAATAAAAATTATTAAACTGGTATTTACTTACTTACTCTTGTAGCTAAACATTATGTTATTAATATTAAATATATATACTATATGAGTTAAACGTGTACTCTGAATATAAATGGGATTTAATACTTCTATTTGTATTTAAATATTTTAATGAGATAAATGTAAATATGTATTTCACTTATAGTTTTTGGATTATATTATTATTTAAAAACAAAATATGATAGCTGAATAATATTTTTTTTTCATTTCTAAGTTAGTAATGCTGTATTTTCGTTTTCATAATCCGCACACGAGGCGACACACAGACCCTAAAGAACGTGAATATTTTATATTAAACTCATTTTACGATGTAGCAAAATGAGGAGACCGCAGTTATGTTCGTTCGTGCGTTAGTTATTTGGCATTTGCGGAATACTCTTCATGAAAAGTTTGAAATTTAGTACGTTTGTTGGTAAACCTTCAAAAACAATGGATTAAATCGGATAAGTTTTTTCAATGTTTTCCGAACATTGACTGACTTCAAATTTTGAGTAAATAGATCGAGTGTTTTCCTACTAAATTGTTATCTTATAAGTTAGTTTGGAGCTTGGCTCTACTATATAATAGTTTTATTTTTTTTCCTTTTGCTATGTAGGTATACATTTTAAAAGTAAATAACACCGACTATGCTATTAAACTACAAAATAAGTATTACAATAAAATGCAATTATTGATTCAGTATAAATTGTTTAAACTTAAGCTTGTAAAAACTGAATAAGATATTTTACCAATAATGGCTATAATTTATAAAAATTCTGAGCAGAAAATTTCATATAACTTTATAATATGTAAACCTTGTGTGAACAATCATTCTTCATTACAAAATGTATTCAAACTAATAATTCAGGTTAATTTAAAAACTTCAATGATAAATTAATAGTACCTATAGCTCTCTACTTCATGGTTTCATGTTTTAGTTTTAAAAAAGTTAACGGAAGTTTTTTTTAGTTATGAACAGTCTTGGGACAGCATTATATTAAAATGTTAATGCAATTTATATAATGTTCTGAAAAAAAACTCAAACTAGTATAAAGTCCATAAAATAGTATTCATGTAAATTAAATTGTTAATATATATATATTTTAAATCGGTAATAGCATTCATGACTTGATATATTACACAATGTGTATTGGGTACCCATAAAAAAAAAGTTTCTTATAATGAGTTTTCTCTGAATTCTCGACATTTGTTCTCGTGTAACATTTATAATCTACCAGAATTAAAGGTCGATATCAAAAAGGTTGTCTTAACTACGTGCAGAAATTAATCAAATAAGATTATAAGTTAAATTATTTCGCGTATTCCTTTGATTATTATAACGATGAATACATTTTATTAGATCCTTTGTTGAAGCCTGTTTACAAAAAAAAAAAATTCCTAAAGAGTTTATAGGAACAAAAAAAAACCGAATGAAAGCATTTCGAAATAAACACGAAAACAAAAACGTTTTTAATCAATGGCGCAGTCATAAACAATCCTTTAGAATGTCTTTGTGTATACCTATACCTGTATAATATAATATTATACCGCTGAAGTCTAAAGTCGTCGTCACGGTATCTAGTTCGGAAACATCTACTTGGAAGAGCGTTTAAGTCGGCACACGCACGATTCTGGAACCACATATACATAATATAATAATATACTATATATTATTATTATCGCATACACATATACGAAGCTGGCAGCACGATGATTCGCACGTGCGATAACCGGAGTTTCGCATTTTTTTTTTTCATTTTCGCAGGTACCTATACTCACGAATTTGTGTCGAAGCGGCCCTTTTTTTTATTGCGCACACGCACGCCGGGGCCGTTCGACCGAGGGGGTGCCCGCTCGTCGAATGCATTTCGAAAAATAAATGTAACGCATACAATAATAATAATAGTAAAAGGAAGCATAAAGTATAAAAAATAAATACATCGTATATATTGCCAACGAATACCTACCGTATATTATGCGCCTGGCGTGTGGTATGTATATAGGTAGTGTGCAGGAGAATAAAAATAACAAACGAGGTTTTTTTTTCACCCCTCTGCATAGCCAACCGTTATATATTTTATATATAATAATAATAATAATAATGATATGTTGCAGTTGTGTGTATGTCCACCCCTTTTTTTTTTCGCCGACCACGCGCTCTGTATAATATATAAATCGCCGAAAACGTCTGCCGTCGGCCCGGGTCGAAAGGGGTTGCGTCGGGGGACAGCGGGGTATAACCGCCGCCCGATCGTCCGCCGGTCGTCACGTCCCGATACAACAATTGCGTGTTAGACGGATCAGCGGCGGCACGGCCTCGGAATTTTAAAACGACGCAGCGGCGGCGGTGGACACAGCCCGAAGCTCACGCACAGATCCTACTAACTCCCCCCCTTTATGCCCCCCCATCACAGTGCCCCTTCAACCCACGTTCGTTTTTATCCGGACCGTCGATTTCCCATAATATATATTATATGCGTATACGAGCGATTGCACCAGTGCCCTCACCGAATAACGTTTTTTTTTTTCTCTTTTTCTTTACTATTATTATTTCATCCCTCCCACACTGTCTCTCCATTTCTCATTTTACTTTTTTGCGCTGGTCTAGCTGCAGATACGACGCAAGATTGCTTACTTGACTTCAGCGATGACGGGGGACGGGGAAAAGGGACATATATGTATATATACTTGAAAGCAAGAAAAGCGCAAATAGGAAATACAATTTTGATCTTTGACTGCCATTGTGCGAACCGTGACTTAAGAAAATTGTTCGGTCGACTGATTAAACCATCACCCCCATATCTCACCGTCAGTATCGTTACCTATCACGTATCGCTAGCGACGGAACAAACGAAACGTATAGTATACTACTTCGTATATACATAATAATATAATATATATTATATACGTAAAGTTTTTTTTTTTTTTTACAAAACTGCGAATTCGTATTCGCTGACGACGGAAATGTCTGTAATGATATTTATTCCGTTATTAAATTATAATCCTCGACTCGATTACAAGCCGAAAACGACATTAAAACCGTTTTGTCCCATTTTGCACGACACGTGTTACCGCGCGCGCGGCGGTGGCCGACACCAATTTATGACTGTGGACGACGACGAATACGACGAGACCACCTCCCATCTACAAAGTGTGTTTTGTTGTTTATGGAGGTTATCAATTTTAAAACACACGATTTTTAACAAGTGTTACTTACTGCGCTTTTTTTTTCTTTTTTTTTTTTTACCCGGAGTTGTAATATTATTACACCGGCCATAAAAACTTTCACCAGAGGGAATTTGTTAAAATTAAATTAAAACAATAATACTCTTTTAGTATTAGGTTAACATTTTCGATTCCCCACATTTTTTTTTTTTTTTTTTTTAAATAAATAAATATTACAAACGCACATTTCGTGTTGACAAATATTTTCTGTAGTCGCGAAATAATACAGTATTCCATTTAATAACGATAATATTGCATATTATTTTGTTTACTGCACGGATATTGTACTATCAACGGAAGGTCTGAAAGATAACAATCAAACTAATCAAATTATAGCTATTTAACGACTTTGGGTCGCATTGTGTATTCAACACACACTATATACGTGTATACTTTACTATATAGTTGCTTAACATGATCAAATCCTCTAGGTTTGTAAGTTTGTAACCTGACCGTGTATTCCCTTAATACGATGAAACGTTGCCATGAAAATAATATGTCCTCAGGGACAAGGACAAAGCGCGACGTGTTATAATGCTCTCATGAGAAGTATGATCCTTATCCATCTGTCATTTAAATGATATCATTGTGATTGTACGACTCATTCACCATTTGCTAATGGTGTAGTACTGCAGTGATTCGGCGTTGTCAATGCAAATGGATGCAAACCAAATAATTAAGTTAAGATTGTTAATCGGGTCATGAATTTTCGTCGATAACGATATAAATGTCAACTTACTGTCCCTTAACGATCGGTTGTTTTTGTCTTAAACTTGGAAAATTTAAATTTACATATTCACTTAGAATTCAATATTATTTTATACTTCAATTTTAAATAATACTAGAGTTTATGTATGGAGATATTGTTATTACCTATAGACATTCGGTGTATCAAAGACTATCTTTTTATAAATATTTGAAAATATTATATAATAATATATAAACATATTCAAATAAAACTTAGCATAATAATCAGAGTTATGTTTTATTCAACAATCTGCTTAATACATATATTTATAAGTTACTGTTTTAAAAAATAATATTTCTAGATTTACTGATTAATCGATTTCAATATCAACTTAAGATGAAAACTTGAAAAAAATTAATTATGACAGTGTAAAAAATGGTATATTATATTTATAGTATATCAAGAACTTGTGTGCCAACGATAATGTGACACGATGTCGTAGCTGGGACAGAAATCTCACTATATAAGTAGGTACAAGACTATGATTTTTAAATTTAAAAATACTGTATTTTAAAATATCGTACTGTTTAAAACTTTTTTTTTAATCTATCATATTAGCTAATAAATAACATACGATTTAGGGAGATTTCAAAAACCATACGTTAAAATATATTAGAAGCGACTTTTTTACGAGTATCCTAAATTCTTTTACGTACTTTTATGTATTCACTAAATTTTGTGAAACTTTGGTAAATTACTTCTGTGTAATTATAATATAAATTATAAGCGAGATATGCTATGAGATCAGTGTAATGTTCTAGATAGACAATAATGACCTACATACTAACATAATTACATTTAATACATATGTGAACAAAATATATGTTCACCGTGAATATTGCAGTAATAATTGGTTTAGATTGAAATCATACAGTTTATAACTGAAATTAATTACAGACGATAGTTACATAATATTATATTATATTCCATTGTTTATGCAATTGCATATACTACGACTATACCGTCTATACAATAAATTGATCGTTGCAATCGACTGGAAGTAAAAATTATTTTATTTGTATAAAAGTAGAAAATTATTATTAAACGATAATGCACATTTTAAAAATTTAAACTGTTAACTGATGGCTGGCTATTATGCTCTAGGAGTTTATAAAGAGGGTACCTACGCAGAGTTTGGCGATAAGCCGATAAACGAAAAAAAGTAAACAAAAATAGAATTTTGAAGAGGAGAAATCATAGCGTGCACCAGACTTAAATATAATGCATACTTGAACTTTGTGTACCAATTAGATGGATATCTAACGACCAATTAAATCAAATAAATCTGTAGAGGAGAGTCTGAAGTGGATAAAACGATAAGTTGTTCGTATAAGATTTTAAAATGTTTTAATTAGTGTTTATATTTTTATCGATGTGAGAATTTGATTGTACACAACAAATTATGCTATTTTAATGGGTATTTAAAAATAATCATTTTTGACTTTTAACGAAACGTTGTGTATAATAATTATGCGTTAGTATCCTATTCATAAACGTTACACGTGTTTACAAGTTTGTTAAAAAGAAACATTTAAATCTTATTTTTAAACAATTTTAAATCATAAACTACTGATGGGGATGCGAGGACGGACTGCAATAAATTATTGCCTTGCGGAAACAAAAATAAAATATAATTTGAAGTTTGACTAAAAAAAATATTAAAAAAAAAAAAAAAAACCGATAGTTAACTATATCGTTCACTGCAGTTATTTTACTTTCACAGCGCACACTGCTGTCCATGTCCGGTGACATTACACCATGATATAATGTATCCTTCTCTGACGTACAACACAGGCCCGGCGGCGGTCAGTCATTTGGCCCGGAACACACAATCCCCACCCTTCGGTATCGTATAGTCGACTTGAGTATTCCCGAAGCGAAACGCAAACTTCATTGCGCATCCACCGATTCCACCGATTGCAATCACAGCTTCAGGCGATTCATGTGTGGGTGTGTCGAGCCACGCAATCAATATAGATTGAAAATCCCTTTTCGTGTCGTCTGCGTACAGGTATTTTCGACGTCGGTACTAATGAACCCTAACCCCCGTGCCGGAAGGAACACGCGAGGGGCTAGTTGGAGACGACTGATTGTGTTTTTATTTTCAAACGCGATACCAACTCGTCTGATATGAACGGTATGATGTGTCGTGTATCGTTTTGTCTTAGATATCCCACCGAAACCCTCTCCGAATAGGTCTAAATGGGGTCGGCCGATGGTACTCAACTAAAATGGTTCGGTCTACATCTAGCCCGTTCTCGTCTGTATCGTTTATTATTTTATTATTAACCTCCTCGATTTATCACATATTTTCACCCCGTCTTTATACGTTTTACCCGCCAGAATGTTTAAGTGGGGTTAAAGTTAATGCGGGTCATTTTTTCAAGAGCCCTAACGGATGTCGCATAGACGGTCTTGTGCCAAATTTATAAAAAAAAAAAATAATAATAATAATAAAAAGTTTCAAGAGGCTTCTTCCGCATAATTCTATATGAAATAATATTCCTGAAATATTAAGTTCAATCTACATCAGCTTTATCAAATGCATTTTTACTTTACCTGTCTAAATACACTTGATTTGATTTATATTTAATATATTTTTTTTTTTTTAATACGACACTATTATATTAGCACATCCGTTATACATAATATTCAAGTGTATGAAAATCTACAACTTTGTTTCGTAATAATTATTAAATTTGATAAATTTTTCAATGGATCTTTTAAATAGTATTAATAGTATTATTTGTAAATAAGTATCTTAAACATTCTAAAACTTTTTTAAATGATAATGATTTCTCATTTTCATTGGAGTGAGGACAAACTTATTTCTCTCTTTTTTTCCTTGACTAATATTTTACCCACTATATTGTCACTGAATTTCTAATCAAAATAATCTAATTGTAAAATGAAAATGATAAATTATTGTTTGGTTGTAATTTATGAAACTTCATGTCATAAACATTCGCCTTTATTTGTTCAAATTTGTACCCTAAACTTGTTATTTAGAAAAGGGTGTCAAAGGCGGTTGCAGTTATCGTATCAGGATTTTTTAATGATATATACTTTGTATACATCTCGCGTTTGTTTCCAAATGATTAAACCAATTCGAAAAAAATGCAGGTCGTGAATAATATTACTCATTGTTTTTTTACCTTGTATACATTTTTTACCCTTTTCATTTTTAGACGAAGTTAAATTCTAAAACCGATTAGGGTTTGAGTGACAAAACATCTCAAACACGTTCCGAATACCAACATAATACTATATATACGTTGTCTATGTATATTGTATAACTTCAATATGATTCACCGTTTATCGAGACCTTTACAAAAATAAATATATTATGAAAAAGAAAAATATATATTTTATTGTGCGAAAAATATTATAGTAAAACCTTTTTTGACATTGTTGTCAATATTTCAACGAATTTATTTTGGCTTTAACCACCAAATGATTTATAAAAGGAAAAATATATGAGAACGCGTTTTGTAAAATCATATATAATACATGAAGAGAAACCGAATAAAATACCAAGTTTAGATGTTTGAATAACATTTTACATTGACACAAAAATAATTTTGAATAATAATAATACAAACACCTTAAATTTTAAACTGAGTTGAATAATTTGATTCAAAACAATATTCTAAGTGGCATGTATTATCTAAAACTCATATTTGTAGAATATTTTATTTTTATTTTTTAAAATTTGTAATTATTTTATAGATTTTATGACTAATGGGTTTTAAAGTTGGAAAATTACAGATTTTCTTAAGATAAATATTAAATAATTTATTGATAATAAAGTATAATAAGTATAATAAACAATTATTGTTTTTAGAATAAATACATTCAACCATAATTTAAATTTAAACAACTATAAAATAAATTTGATCAAGATAAATGTGATGTACAAGTATATAATTCAAATAATTATTAAGAGTTAAAACAGCTCTTAATAAATTTGAGAACATTTTAGTTTTTAATTGAATAAGTAGTTAAAGTTTCACAAATAAATGCATTATCAAACCTAATTATATTTGTCTTAATTCAGTAAAATATAAAGATTGCTTAGTACAGTTTCAGGAAAATGATTATTGATACAATTTTATATTGTTGTGTATTAATTGAATGGTATTTGAATTTTTAAATTTTAACTGATATTATTTAAAACAAAATCAACTGTATTTATTAGGTATCTACCTAAGTAAAATTTTTATTCCAGATATTGATTAATATCATTATGTAAAATAACTTCAACCAAAATTAACATCATTTTCAATTAAATATTCATAAATAATAGCTTACAACTACTATAATTTTACAAATTATTTTACTGACTTTAAATTGTGAGATAAAATTTAAAAAAAAAGTTATCATACATTTGTAAATATTTATTTAAATTTTATTTTATATCAATTAAATTAATCAAAGTGTTTCTATGAAAGGACTAACTAGGTATGTGTATTTATTGTTTGATGTACATTGTAATATTTATATATAGATATATAATGTATATCATTTACGAGCATTTAGTTTGAATTCATATCCAATCATCGTAATATTATTTTAGTATTTCTATAGCCACGGCATAATGAAGGAAGGATAAATTGCAATTCCGATGAGTAAACAAATACTGTTTATTAGTTATTAATTTATTATTGATAAATAAAAACTATAGTGATCTAAATATTAAATTTCTGTTTTGTTAATTACAAATAACAACCCGCTTTTATACAACACAAATAATATAATAATGTTTAAATTATAATTATAAAGGATTTATTTATCAAATAAAAAAATAAATGTGCATGTCATAAATATATGTATATATACAATGTTTAATGTTTATAAGTAGTGTCATATGCCATCAAAATAATATCATTATTAAAAGAGTTAATACTATAACATGTTAACAAGAAAGTTTTTGTACTTTGTTTAACTTCATAAATTAGTATTGCTATTGACTTAAGCCTGAGTCTAAATTTGTTTGTTTTGATTTTTAACTTGTTAATAAATAAAACTCTAAAACATATTTCATGCATAACAATTCATTTTAAAACAAAATTTTAATAATTTATAATACGAACAAAATAATTATTAAACTGTTAATTTAAAAGTTTTAATCTAAGTTTTAAGCCTATATAGTATATACCTACACTAAACAGCTATTACTATCTGTTTATAGAAAATACTGCAATCTCACAAGCTATAATAATTATTATAATGTTATATGTATAATATAAATACAGCAGTTTTGTACATCATTAGTTGTATAATAATAATAAAAAAAAACTTTATATAGTGCATATATAGCCAAATATTATTTTAATAATATGCACTTCAAGTTAAAATATTAAATCCTCAAATTCAAAACGGGTTTCAGTTAAAAATAATATAATTAATTGCGTAATCGTAAAATTCAAAAGATATTATGTATTTGTAATAAATATTATTTTTATCATAATATAAAAAATATAGAAATTTTTACAAAATTATTGATTACTAAGTATCTCTATTTGACAAAATATTAAATTATTATTATTGTTTTTTATGTTTTTAAAAGAGTAATACACCATAGGATGAAATCGGCATTATAATAACATACATTTGATATCTATTATTTTGTAATTGTGTCCATGGTTCAATGGATCGAGACAAACAAACTCGAATACAGCTGGTTATCAGGCCTTTAACAGAATCAAATAATAATTATTGTATACGGTACAGTTTGTATTTCAACTAATAATAATGTCCTATATTAAAATACTTGGCCACATTATCTGTGCCATTTCATTATACTCTAGCTCCAAATTCCTATTAAATAACCATGTGAAACTAAAATTAAAATATATAATACATTTATATGATAAATCTCTATAATCCCTAGAGAAAGCTTTGGTATTTGGTATTATATAACATTATAATACTGTTTGATTATACATTTATTAATCACTAAGGCGCTACAAAACAATAATATTATTAGAGAATTAATTAATGTTGCAAGAATATTTATTCATAAATATCTATTTGTTTTTACTTAAATACAAATAAAATTAAATAAAAGACTTTTAAAATAGCTCAAAACATACTACTTATTATAAACCTAACTTTTGAATAAATTAATATAAAAAAAAGGTTAGATAATTTGTTTTGGTGTATATAGATTTTCAGTATTTTAATAAATTCAAAGAACATAAACAAACTAAATTTTATTAATTTTCTGAACGAGGTAAAACAAATCATGATCATTCTGAACAGAATAGATATTTTTTTATTATTACAATGTTATAATGTTGTTAGTAATTAATATCATCGATAACTCGATACTTACAACATAAACCACTGAAAACTAATTTTGATTTTCAAAATAACATCGTTAACAGTAACAAGTAACAACTTCTGCAGAGTAAAATTAAACTTTCTAAAAATAGTCTTCTTCTTTGAATACTATTTTAAAGTTTAGTTTATCCATTGATACGAAAGGACAATATTATTGGGTAAATACTTTTTCGGTTATCTACCAAGAACTTTTGATTGGAAACTGCGTGAGTGGACTAAATTTATCTAGACAACTACCGATAATCAAGAATACTTTAACAAAGGCGGTAAATCACCGAATTATCTCTATTCTAGAGATTATAATTATTACGTGTAGCTATATACAATGCTTAAATAGTATTTACCTAAAGACAAGTATTATTACTTATATGCATGTAAATATTGTAAATAAATTCATTTGATGATTATTGACCATACATTTTTTGTTTAATTATTGTCTCCAATAACAATATACAAGTAAATTAAACAATTAATATAGGTACTAAATTAAAATAAATATGAACAAAAATAAATATTATATTATCTGTTGTATTTTGACAATTGTGTGATTGAAGAACATACACTAAATTATAAATTAATTAAATTTGTTTAGCATTTAATTTATTTCGCGTGGTACACAATCAATACTATTTATTTTGTACCTATGATATTGTAGAACAGTTTAGTGCATCAGTTTGAGGTCGTTTATTTCCTAATTTATTACAGTGCCAATAACGATAAAATTATCCGTTGTTGTTAAACTAGAATATTTCACACAAATGTTTTATGTTACAATCATGCTTATACTTTCATAATAATATACTTACAGTATAAACTTACTTGTTGCAACATAGTTTTAAGTACTAACATAATAATATACTTGAAATATGCGTTGATTATGTTAGGTATTCTTTAGTTTAATCTGTTAATACACCTATCCATTTGTTTTTTATTTTTGTTCAGTACCTACCTATGAACGAACATTTTATACAGATTAACGGTTACATACCATTCTCAATATACAGTAGGCATTTTGTATATATAATTGTTTATTTTAAGTTATTAATAAATTCTCATAAATTGAAATATTAAGTATTTTTTTTTTTTTATAAATGTTATTTATTGAGGGGGTTGTTTGTATTCTGTAAAATTGAAATACCACGAAAAATTACTGTAGTTTTTGATAGTATATTAACAAATTTATTTGTATTTAAAAATAAAAATAACCATTATATTACCAATGGTACTGAAATTGATTTATTATCATGAACAAAATATCACAATCAATAATTAAAAAATAAGTTCTACTAACGTTAAAGGTAAAATAAAATAAAGTTAATAAACTTTAACTGCTACATGTATCAATTAGGTTTATTTGATGTTTCTAACATCCAATTAGAACCATATATATATATTTATATATCTACGCTCTTATTAGGCTTATTAGTATTATTTATTATAAATTCTAATAATTAATATACTTAAAACAAGGTCAATAATTCATAAACAATATACAACATTAAATATTAATTAATAAATAATATTATACTATTCAATAGTATTTAGAAAGTAACTATATAAAAATAATATGTATACACTATATTCATAATATAAAAAAGTGGCCAGAAGTATTAAATTAATTTAATTTTTAATAAATCCATGTCTAATTTTATTAAACTGTGTAGTAATATACATATTTTTATTTTAAAAGAGATAAAAAAATATTATTTTATGGTAACGTTACAAAAATAACGATGATTTATTTATATAATATTCATTTTTCCATTTTGAAGACCTATAGGGTTTACGTAGTTTAAAATGTTTAATACTTACTTGCTTACTTACTCTATTGTTAAAATTAATTTGTCTTGAACTAATAATTTATTAATGCATTATTTAGTTTGTAATTATTTGCTACTTTTAGTTTCGTAATAATATAATATTTTGTAATCTTAAAATAATTATAATGAGCTTAATGAGCATAAAATCTTGATACTATCTTAATTTGAATTCTTTCACATTCGTCGATAAGCTGTTGTTGAATATTTATAAGTTTATATTCACGCTATAGTGGTTGTCATGTCATCTGTCATCTTTGATTTTTCTAACAAAGACAATTTCCGTATAACTCACTAACTAATAACAATCAGATCAACCGTGGGGATAAACCTGCATATCCCCATACCACAACTTTTTATACTATCAGTATCTATCCTACTTTGCTAGTGTTTGGATCGCAGCTTAACTTTTAAACGCCACACCCAACTTACTTTCAGATAGTTTTTGGCGAGAATAGTAAGGTGCTCGGAAAATCTCTTAATAGTTTTCTGGATAGTATTGAATTGAAACGGAATCGGGTTATTGCTAGCCCTAATATGGCTTACGAATCTTTAATATTGGTATATGATATTTATAAAACTGCGAATAAGATATAAAAATAAATTACCTTCCCTCCGTATTTTTTTAAAAAAAATTATATAGTTATCAAAGTAGACATCAGCTAAAGACTAACCTTGTTAGTTATTACTTATTACAGACTATATTAGATAATATGTTTACTCATATATAATATATTAGAAAATTGTGATCATCAAATTCATTATGTTTTATATAGATATATCAGTACATAAAATATGCTAATATGGTATCTATATTAAAGATATACATGGAATATAATAGTTTTATATATTATATAATATTATCAAATTTATACTTACATTTTAAAATAGCTATCAACATTATAATATGAAAACAATCCGTCGTCATTGCCACAAAAATACAATTTATACTTATTGTTTTTCTTAGTAAGACATTAAAGTTAAACATAGTTAGGTCAAATACTTCAAGTAACTTTAGATTACAGTGATGTTAAAAATCGATTTCGGGGACTTTATGAATGGTGCAGTGTAAAATAAAATTATCTTATGCATAATCCACGTTTTTTAATGTAAAAAAACAGGAAGTGTATATAAACAAACATCACACACCAAAGACAAATTAAATTATTTAAAAACAGATTCTAGAATTGTTAACTTCAATATTTTATGCACACGTTTTCTTCTTTATTTTTAATAATTCACGATAACATAAGTTTTTTTTCATATTTTATCTTACATTTTTATATGACATAATGTAATATCACAACTATAATTTATGGTAAATGATAAATAAATATATGAATACATAATTATTATTAACAGCTAAGTATAAAATAATTAAACAATAACTGTTTAAATAACGTTGATCGTAATATATACAATTTATTTATTACTTACAATTCCCTAGAAAAATTATAGTTTTTTTTTCAAAAAATACCATGTTAGAAAAAAAACAACAATAAAAGATGTAGGTATGCTTATTTTTTATTTTCAATGCGGAACAACTACAACACATCTTAATAGTTGTACAACCATAACAAAATCATGCAAATTACTGTTTACATAAATTTGTGATAATATTATACAATATTATATTATCAAATGTATTTATCAATTATTAGACGGATGCTTTACAAATGAACAAACAAATTAAATAGATTTATTATGGGCCATGTTTCAGTTTGAATTCTGGATTTATTTAAAATACTAAATACATAATATTGTATGTAATTTTAAAATAAAAAGAACGGATATAATATTTTAATCTAAACTATAGTAATGTTTATCTTCATTAAAACTTAAACAATTTTATTAGTTCAATTACATGTTTCACAATATTTAAGTTCCTATTATAGCACATAGTTTTACAGTTTTATGCTAAAAATCATATCATTTAACTTACAATTACCAAACCATAATTAATATTATGTTTGTTTTTCTAAATAATTTCTAATAAATTAAGCGGTTTCTATAGTTTTATATAAATTTCATATGAAAAATGTAATTATTGATATATTGAATTTATAAATGTTTATGAACACTGTCACGTGCTAATGAAAAAGTTTTTTACCCTATACAAAATACAATATTTTTATGGAAATTGCATACGGTTAGAATGTATCATAACAATATAAATTATCAAAATTGATTTGAAATTTAATCTTACAGTATACTTCTTTTTTTTTAGTAATAAATTATGATGCTAACTCTTTTAAGTTAAAAGTAGAGGGATTGTTCTAAACCACAAAGAAACGATTAATAACGCTAAAAAAGTAATGCATAATGTGGTATACTATAAAAATTCTATCTGTCGAAATAATTTTGAGAACCACAACAAAATATTGTATTATACCATAATAATATGGTTAATATTCAAAAAAATCTCTTCAACGAATAATACGGTTTTTTTTTTTTGTTTGCCATAAGACTCCATAGATACGTATAGAACTTTCGCTGTAGCTTAAAGAGGATGAAAATATAGCGACTACAATATTATTTACTTTTCTGACGCGTATACGGTATTATACCACCTACCGTTAACCGTTCCGTCCGTGTGTCCCGTGTAAGTGGGGTACATATGAACAGAAGACGTTCGGAAAAGGTTCGAATGGGTTTTTAAACCGCTACATGTATAGCCGAAGACGGGATTGGTAATTACAGTTTGGGTCACATGTGCCGCACTAGCCGTATTATAATATATTTTAGGGACGGAGTGATTTAATTTAAGCTAGTGCGGGCGTTTTATATATATTATAATATACGCTCACATAATATAATATAATAGCGAGTGGTGCACGCGGAGAGGAAAAAAAAACGATAACGAAAAAAGTCGCGTTCGTAATACCCCCCCAAGCCGGTCCCGACTTGTCCGTCGTCTTTCTATCTCCACACAAAGTCAAAACCGAATAATAAAACCAATCACCGAGATTTTAATTGGAAAGGGTTGCCGAGCATAATGTGTACAGTGTTGTGCTCGTCGCGTCGTGACGTCATCCGTGAAGCCTCGACATCTGGACGGAATCTAATAATTGTCAATCCCTGTGTAATATACGCACACACGATACTGTGCTTAGACGTGTGGCCCTACGGCGGCTCGTACGATATTTCCCTTTGCGCAGTGCGTGCATAAATCAATCCGGTGACGTGCTCGCACTCGTCCTACACTCGCTCGCTTTCGCGTCTGTGTGTGTGTATTAAAAAACCGATTCGATTAGGTGAGAAATTGAACGCGCCCGCCCCGAGGTGACATTTTGAAAAAAAAAAAATAAAATAAAATAAAATGAAACCGTTCATTTGAACGCTAGAAAAGAAATTGCGGAGGGTGAGCCACCGCCGCCGCTGCCACTGCAGACCCCTTTTTGTCTGAGTCGCGCATGTTGCCAATTTGCATATCTATATACACATCGATAAAATATATAATGGATATCGTATAATATAATATCATATATTATATTGTACATAGTTTTACGTGGTTGTTTTTGTTTGTTGATGAAAAATCGCGTTTTTCTCGTGTCACATATTTTTATAATAAGTACTGCAGTAGACTTTAATGTAGGCATATAGTATATTATACTATATACGGAGTTACGAATTGGAATTCACTCCAACAACAGATAGTTACCTATAAAAGGTATACCTAATGCTTCAAATTCAGATTTATGTACTAGATAATCTGGCGATATATTATTATTAAAATATTGTTATTTATTTATATTTGAGACATCGGGCGGGACATACATTTTCCACGTACATAAAATTTAAATCGTAAATTGTAAATATATATTTTTTTTTAATTGTTTCATTCATTTTTCATATTTTAATACAAATATAAAATATTTATATTTATACTTACACCTATGGTATAAATAAATTATACCATACGCATAACGAAGTAAACAAAAAACTTTATATAATACTTTAGAAAATATACGGCACGTATAATATTATTTATTATATAATGTGATCTTAGAATCGGTAAGTTAGCGAAATAATATATTGTGAAGTATCCACATGTTCAGACTATGAACAGAGTTATATATATATAATATATTAGACACCTATATGATATTTATATCGGTTATTATTTGTAAGCTGTAACATAATATAAAACGGAAATATAATAGCGTACTTTAAACAAGCAGTTGGCGTAAAAAAAATGTGCAATAGCTGCAAATCTACAAAAGTTATTGTTAACTTTGAATTATTGATCATAAGATTTTTTCCGTTGTTATGAATAGCTTCCGATTGTAAAACTTCAGCCGTCCCGAAGAATATTTCGATGAAAATAAACGCGACCGAATCGCCGATAATGTAAAACAAATGGTATTAGTTTATTGAAACAAGGCGCGAAATGGAAAAAATGGAAAAAAAACTTTTATACGCACTTACGCCTGGCGAACATCTGCGACGAATTTTTCGTATAACGAAATTTAAAGCTCCGGAAATGGCCGCAGATTTGCCTTGGAATATATAGAGATTGGTAGAAAGGCGTGGAGTGTACGAAAAAAAAAAAATAAAAATAACGAAAACGTTGCGCAAATCGGTGAAAGGCTGAAACTTATGCAGGAAAAATGTGAGACTATAAGAATGAAAATGTGATGTCGTTAACGAAAGATTTACTTTACGCCGTTACAATCGTTTTAGCTCGCGTATGATAAACAGTCTGTACCTTTATGTATATATACACACCCACTCATGAGCACTTTTAAGTGTTTTGAGTACCGACAACGGTTTTACTTATTTTTCGTGGATAATCGACGTTAATAAAACTTTTTATCGTATCTCTCTTACAGCATGAAGTTTTCGACGTCTCTTTTTCTTACTATTTTTTCGTTTTTATTATTAGTCGACGGCTAGCCTTTATACCTGCAGCGCACGATCGTTTACGTGAAATTCGATTTCGGCTTAGGTTTTTTATTTTTCCTCCCTCTCGTTCACCGACCCATATTAAGCGTTCAACGGTTATATAGGCCAAAAGAGTTTCACTACCTAAATCCCACGCACGGGAACACCTGATGCCAATTCGCAATGAACGAGAGGCTTCGACACATCGGTTTTTCGTTTTGAAAAATATCATCGGCGGCAATTGGTTTCGGTTTATGTGTATATATTCCTGTACATACATAGACATGGTACATGGGTGACTGTGCAATAGCAGTCAAATGGCTTTTCACGATTTCGAAACAGCACATTTTAAGTACCTTTCGTCACCGTAAAAAAGTAATACATAACCTAATCGATCATAATATCGTTGACCAGCACGATGGAAATTACTTTTTTGAAAGCGTTATTATTAATGTATACTTGTCAAGTAGGTATAATGTTTGGAATAAAAAAATACTATATCTAAGTTTATTGAATAGTCCTTGCTAGATGTGCTCTTCTCCCATATTGATTGAACTCGTGTTTGCATTTCGTTTGTATTTTATCTCGATATAACAATGTTACACAGAACATACAGTAACACATGATACGTATGATCATACAATCTACACCAATTAAACGCGATGTATATTTTTGTCACACACTAATATATTACCCATATTATTGACGAATAAGATAATAATTAGACTGCCTATTTGCGTTAAATAATTTGAATAGACACAAATTAAATAGTATATGTTATGACGACAGTATTGATATTATTGAAAACAACAATATGTTATAGGTTTTTTAATACTGAAATATGAAAAAATATTAATTATAATGTTTTCCATATAAATAAAGTGGTAGATATTTTATGTTAGTTAAATGCCTGGTACTTAAAATAAAAACGTACACTAAATATTTTTACATGATGTTTACCTAATATTAAGTTGCGTATTAAAGATTATTTTTTGATAGGTGTTTAAAATATTCCTTAATGATCAGATGAAATTCAAATAATTTTTGAATATTCTAGATAAACTGTAAATTTAGCTTCGTTGACCACAATGTATTATTTTTATTACAATTAAACCTCAAACATTATTTTAATAAAAATTGGTAGTTATGTATGGGGCTATTTAAATGGTCTCTTTTAAGTCAGAGTAATCTCTTTGGGCCTTCAAATAAATAGTGCTGGATTATTCCAAATGTCACACTGAATGATTTGTAGAGGTTTGCGTTTAGAACTTGAAGTTTAATAAAACTAATCTAACAAATTGCACACAAAATAAATCAATAAACAATAATCCATAAATTACAATAACTAAAAATAGGTTTAACAATAATTAAAATGAGTAGGATTAGTATTATTGTATGCTTGATAATATTAAAATATTTATTATATGGTATTAATTATCCAGTGTGGAATTATGATAAAACCAAGTAATATTTTCCATAAAAATGTATAATCTAATCATATAATTACTGTCATAAACATTATATCTTACATACGTGTATAATATGCATGTTTTTTTTATTAATTTGTTAGAAAAATATTTTTTATTTAACTGCAATGATTAAACTTAAATAGTATAAAATTCATAAAAATGAATGAATATGGTTCTTTCTTTACGATATAATATGTAATACAGTATGGTAATATTATACATTTTACAATATTATTGTAACAGAATAAATTATTGATGTACTAAAATATACCTAATATATTATGTTTATGTTGGTTTGTAATTATTAGATTTATTTTTGTAAAGATAGTTTTAAATTATAAAACTAATCACGCTATTATCATAAAAATATAATAGTTACATTTTGTCTGTATTTATGATCAATAATATAATATTTTAATATATATATATATATATATATATATATATATATACAAAAATTCCACGAGCATTATTATATTAAAAAAAAATTTTAAATCTTAAAATTTTAACTTTAAATAGCACATTATTATTTCGTGTAAAACAAAAATATTTTCATGCCAATAATAACTATAGTATAAAAAATAAATAAATGATGTAACGACTAACGACTATTGTTATAAATGATTTTCGAGTAGTCATTGGGTGTACATTATAAAGATATATAATATTTTTGTATAATGTTAAGCCGTCATTGTGTAGTTCATCACTGATATAATATATATAATATATATATAAATACAAAAAAAGCTTAGTATCGGTCTACTATTAAGAACACTTTCACACAATATATAATGATGTGGGAAATCTAACATTATGTTATCGAATATCCAACCTATATTCTCATGATGGCTTTTTCGTAATATTAATGGTCCACCCTGAGATTTCAAACTTTTAATGGTTACTCTTACGCCTTAACATGAGTTGAATTCATAAAATTTCTCTAGACATCATAATCGAATCTTATAAAATAGAGCGTTAATAACAGAAAGATTAGATTTGCGTCCATTTCCAATAATATGTTTAAAAATTATTGGTAAACCGAAAGGCAGTTAAAAGTATAAACATATTTAATACTAGTCTAAACACATTACGTATTTTGATTTGTTTTAAATGGACGTATATTTCATAATATAGAAAATATTAAATTTAAGTACAAAATTAGCCAACCTAAACAAAATAGCTCTCAAAATCCAAAGAGCAATTGGATTTTTACTCAAGTGTTGACTTTTTTCCCTCCCCAAAACTTATACCTAAGGACCATTTGTCACGTAACAACTGCGCTTTGTCCGTAACTTTTTCGTTATTACTTTTTTCCTACTCTTTTTAACGTACCGCCGACCCTTTAGAGCATTTCAACTTTTTGTTGTAATTTTTCTCTCGTAATCCTACACGTCTTTTAAATCTGGTCGAGTATTTTTTTTTTAAATAATTTTTTTCACAATCAATCATCCAACCACAACGCTCCCCACCTAGCCAAACAAATAATGATTATTCGTAAATCATCGTCTTTTTGTGATTTTGTTTTAATAAATACATACCTCTAAGTTGCAGACAGAACTTATGAACGATAATAAAAAAAAACAAAACAAAATATTTTATTGGTGTAATTTGTGAGCCCGAGTTTAAGAAACTACTTATGTTTTCTTTTTAACCACACAACTCCATACCAGCTACGCTATGATCCGCAATTAAATAATCTCCTCCTTTTCATCCATCTATATCTTTTGCCACGCTTTTGTCCACTGCGTAATTCTACCCGAAAAGTTAAGTACGAAAACCCAACGACAAATTGTGTAAGCTACGCGACGTCTCCTTTCCTGAATATCTAATTACCACTGAACCACAGAAGCCGACCAGATGTTTTTATTGTTTCAACTTTTTCCCCTTTATACTCTCTTAGTCTCATTCACTTCGTGGTAATGGATTCTAGTCGAGGAAACAAATTCGATTACGTGGTAACAGGGCTGCTAAAAGTTAACAACAATGTTGTCGGAACGTCGTACACTTTAAAAAGTTTATTTCCGACAAGACGTATAAATTATACGGACCGCCAAAATACGGATCTATTAGGATGTATTCGACTATTGAAATGCTTCAACTTTGACCATAAGAATTTTAAATTATTACGTAATAGTGTTTGAATATTCATCGAACAACGACAAAACCCCATTTAAATGTATTCCGGTATACTGTTGCAAAAATGACGAACATTTTTAACGTCGAGTGGAAGAACACCCCGAGGTGGTTTATTGGTATATTTGAATTGGAAATTCTGCACGCACACGGTAAAGCTATGGAATGCATTGGAAAATATAATCGTCAAATATTTCAAACACGTGCTTTAAATATTAACCGAAACGTATTTAATTAATTTCGGACTGGAATTCAAAATGGAATGTATGATGAGAGAAAAAACAAAAAAAAAATACACAAACAAGATACAGGACCTCACATTGCTTTCCTCGGCGTAAGACAAAATAATATTAGGTATAATAATATTATTTTACATTAATATACTAGAGATAAATCAATTCATAAATAAACACAAGTTTATGATTTGTTTTAAATATTTGTATGATTTATGTATAAACTGTACGTAGACTATACCTCAATAATCTGACGCATTTAAATGTAATTTTAATGTAAAATTGTCATATATTATTATATTCCTGGTACACCTTATATATTCAATTTAAAAAATAATGATTATGTTTCTATAAAAACTTAAAGGTTGTAAATTTGAAAACAAATATCTCGCCAATCGAATGCATTAAAATGAATAAACATTAATATTTTATTTAGTATCATTAATATAAAGGACTATTGTATACTATTTCGGCGTTTAAAATCGGCAATTTATTTACATTTATGTTATAATGATATTTATTATAAGAACAATAAAACAACATTATAAAAACCCTATAATATGCCAAGTACCAAAGTCATTTTATCGTCCATTGAATGTTGATACTTGCATCTAACAGATTAATATATTTTAGTATAATGCTAAATATTTTATAACACTGTTTATTTTCTTCTTCAAAATGCAATTTAATTGAAATGGATATCTCTTATTACAGCGTATATAGCTTATGTCTAAAACACATTGCACATAACTATGCGCACAGACATTATTAAACACAATAATGATCACGGGTTTATTGCAACCATTTTAAAGTGACACATTGTTACTCGTGATGTAATAAATCGCCCACAATGATAACGAGTGTGAGAAGAAAAATAAAATATAAAAGTTTTAAGATTGGTTTTGTCCTAAACTCTTAAGTAAAAGCTCTTGACGTTCGCCGCCGAACATATTATTTTAGTTATCAGTAATGTGTTTTCTCGCTAAAACGAAAACTTTTCGGTTTCTTTCTGTCTATTTTGCTGTAATATTAACAAAGTTTTGCAGCAAGTTGCTGCTCCATTAACTACTTGAAATGAGTAGGTATGTATAATTGGTGAAGTATTTATTTAGTGTGAATATTTCGAAATAAACATATTTTGTAGAACAGTTAAAAAACTACATAGATAGGTACTGTTTTAAGTTTGTAATTTAAATTTAAATAACATGTAATTGTTTTAACAATATGTATTTCAAAATAATTATTGTTTCCTAATAAAAACAACCGTTAATCTATTTATTATTTTTTTACGAGAATGTCGACTAGATAAAATATCCAAATATACGAGTATGTAACATTACGTACCTACATGTAATGACACAGTGTTCATTCAGATAAAAATGTCAAGCAAATTTAGAATTATTATAGAGTGCATTTCATTGTTAACGTATATTATGCTTCAATTGTTCGATGTTATCTATTATAAAAAAAAAAAAATTAAGAACCAATCAATACTCGAGATAAATTTTGTTTGTGTATTAACATCTACACACTTTTCAGATTAAACAGGTTATAAATGTTATAGTATAGTTTAAAAAATGATAATATTTATATTTATTTGTTTTATTTTTTACAATACTCATAACTATGATATTAAATAAATTATTTTATGAAACTATTTTTCGTTACTGTAAGAGTTTTTATTCGTTCGTAAAAAAATACTACAGCCATACATTTTATGAAAGTAGCGTACGTATATATATATTATATAATGTTTTCACATTAAAAGTGAACACAATTGAATTTGTACTCGAACAATATGTTTATAAAATTACTTGAAACAATATAATAATATATTATATAAAAATTTACATGAATTAAAAATTTAATATAAATTATAAAATCTGTCAATGTATCTATTAATTAAACGTTTAGTAAAAAATTTGTTAAAAAATATAGTTATTTTAACATACGTTTTTAAAGTAATCATTCACTCCTTAGTTCTCATGGCTAAAATAAATTATAACTATTTCTCATATTATTCGTAACATAAAAACATCAACAAGAAAATTCCATATTATTATCATTGCGTTGCTTAAACTATACATTTTTAAAATAGTAATCTGATATGATGACTTAACATGAATATTATATCAAGAACCATGTACTTTTATTTACTATACCGAAGGGTTTACGGCATAGTGGGATCATTTCGGCTTAGATATTTTCACAAAGTAAATTGGACAAATAATAAGCTGAGGACCATTTTTTTACCTTTCGTGGATCATGTATAAATATATACATATATATATATATAATATATATATATATAGTCATAATATGATATAAAGACTACTTTCAGTTTAATAATAATAATAATAATATCACATGGTAACATGAATATATTTTTTCGTTATCGTATTAAACATTGTATTTTTAGTTTCTTTTACGTTAGATGTTTATAACTAATCATTCTTATTTTTCATTTTTATAATTTATAAAATAAAATAACTTATTACATATTTATTTTTTTATATCAAATCATTACGGTGTTATGGATAATTTCATAAAATTTAAAATACAAGATTTAAAATTATTGATACTTAAATATTTACCATAATATAGATAAAATTAGAAGGTAATAATTTTTCTTTAATATATTATCTTTTATTTTACTGTATGATCTTTTTTTATAAATTTACACATTTGTTAGACATTAAAAATGCATTTAGCTCTAATAATAATGTTTTGATATTTAAATTATGTTTGCGACAAAGGCAACATAGGTAGTAAAATCTATTATAATTATAATAGTACCATTATAATCATTATAACAAATTTATTATATACTTGATAATTATTTAAATATTTAATAATTAATTTTATTTATTATTGTTCTATAAAATGTACTTTTATTAAGTCATGAACGTTTTTCATTATAATTAACTGATTGTTTTTTTATGATGTCGAGAATTAAATTGAATTATGTGAATTTTATTAATTCAATAAAGTCTAAGTTTCAATATGATTAACTTTATTTTTTACTTCCCACCCCCTCACTCTGCAACAGTCAATGAAACATGATTTCTACGAAACATATTAACATTGGGGCGGCGACGTGAACGACATTTATTGACTAAAAGAGAAAATGGTGTATAATATATGAGGCGGGTTGCATAGTAGAGATAACAATTTTATTCCAAAGGCAAACCTCCAGCAGCAATTAAAATAGGAACGGACGGGATGATTTTTAATCTTTATGGATTCTCCAGTGAATTATTGTTCCGGCAGTAAGAACGCTATCTCTTTGAACACTTGCGCTGAGAGGGGAAAGGGTTTTTTCAATATAAAAATACGTCAAAAAATCTCAATGGCCGTAGACGTCTTTAATTTCCTTCAATATAAGCTCCCTTTTATCTTTAGACTTTTTGTTTTGTACATTTATTATTTATTTTTTGGAACTTTTTTGCTTTTGTTTCATGGTATACTCTCTGCTCGCGTGCCACAAAATTACGATGCCCGCGGGCCCGACAAACTCACTGTCCCCTCTCGTCGACGTCTTTCTCTGTTTGTTAAAGCGGTTAATTCACCGAATAGGTCATGCGGGGCCATTTAAATACGTCCGCTGTTAAATACGGATAATCGGGGGTGGTTTAAGAGTGAGAAAGAGCAACCCCTTAAGCGAATTACATGATGCGCTTAATTTGTTTTATTTTTGGTTCTTTGTTTAAAAATAGAAAGGTTCGAATATTGTCATGTTATTGAGATGCGATTATAGCAATTGATGTAATCGTCTGAAAAACGTAAGTATAAATTTAGTATCTAGTTACAAAAAAAAAAAAACAGTTTAACTCAATAATTTATGTACACATTACTCGTTATACGTCATGATCACGAATAAATAAAAATACTATAATATAATTGTACATCAATATTGCTCTTCGCGCACTTTTTTTTACATAAGAAAATAAAAATCAATACAATTATTAAAACTTCTCGAGACCAATGTTTTGATCAATATTATAATAGTATAATTTTATTATTTTATAATATTACACTGGATATTATAGAAGCCATAAAATAATTTACTGCATATAGTCAAATTTAAAATGTTTTTGTTAACGTATTTCAATATAATTAATGAAATACAATCATCCAATTATAATAATTTTAACGGTTTTACTAAATCAAAAAATAAAATAAACAAAAGGAATACATAAATTTGAAACATCTTACTTCTTATTATTTTATTATATTTGCATACACGTGGTTTATACTTTATAATATGTATGAATCATAGGTGCAACTATAATAGAAGGCTAGAGTTTGTTAAGCACTCTCAAACAGTTTGATTAATTACCTACTTAAATTAGGGAATTAATTATTATTAATTAAAAATTAATACAATAGTATACAAAAAAACATTTGGAAGAACGATTTCCAAACTTATTACTGTTAAATATTTAAATAAGTTAACAAATCAATTAAAAAATAAATATATTAATAATAATTTTACAACTGAAGACAATAAAATTATTTATTACTAATCTTTTATTTAAATAGTTGATAATTGTTATTTTCAAAAATATTGTGAATAAGAGAATAGCATAATTTTATACATGCTCGTATGTATCGTAAGCCTTGTATAATTTTAGCACCTCAAAATATAATATCTTTTTGTAGATATTATATCCAGCATGGTTTTAGTGTATAATATATAAAAATAGCCCAAGCACATAATATATAAACCTATATTTAAACAACACCAAATAAACCCACCCTCTAGAAATGGATAATTTATTGATTTCGGTTTGAAAAGTTATTTTTTTCAAACAAACTCAATTTTTTTTTTATTTACACATAGTAACTTAAAAAAACATTTTTGTATTCTATCTATTTAGTCACATTCCAATAATAACATAGGATTAGGTGAATTCCCAATTTCAACATTATTTTCTATAAAGTTTATAAATAGCATAATATGATTTTTGTTTGATATTCTATTTGAAGTAATATAAACAATAATTTAAGAATTTGAATATATGACTACAAATGCATTTCCTTATTAATTGTATATATTATCATAATATTTTCAAAAGTATAAACATAAATATATTTTCTTTCAATCGAATTATAATCGATAGATTACTATACACAAAATACATTTTGTCAAAGGATTTATATTATGTTAATTTTACAAATCGAAAATTAATAGATTTTTTAAATAAACTTCAATTTAAATTGAAATCAACACAAAGCGGTATGTCAAAGTGTTCATTTATTTTTCAATTATGATAACACTACACCGCAAAAACTACATTATACGAATTTCTGTGGATGTCCCCATCACAGATGTTGTACTCTCAGTTTGCACTTAAATTATTCCAGTCGAACCCCTCAAAAACCATCAAAAATTCAATACACTTTTCTAACAGGTTATTATTTGAGTAAAAAATAAAATTACGGATAAATTAAATCTGGAAATTGATATTAAGCTAATACCATAGAAATCAATATTTACAAAAAATTATAGTTTTATGATGCATAAAATATATAAAAAATGTAGGCAAGTTTTTTGAACTTCGTTATTATATTATTATGCAAAAAAAAACTACATCTATTAACTTAATTTAATTATTTTCTATTTGTAGGCTCAATACAAACAATGGGAAATTTTACATTCACATTTTTTTTTACATTTTTAAATTGAAATTAACAACTTATTTTCAAAAATGGAGAAAAAGCTATAATGTTGAAAAATAATAATAATATTTTATAAAATATAGCAGGTACTAAAAAAATTAAATCGATATTTTTAATAACATAAAATAATTATATTATACTAGCATGTTCACTATTCAAATTGAAGAACACTTAATAAGTAATGACGACATATTATATTAAACTGTTTTTTCTTATAAGTTTAATGATCTTACAATATTGAATGCACACTGGACGTATAGTTCGTTATTGGTATGAAAAATAAATGTTAACAAAGGAAATATATTTCTTGAAAAATCGACAAACGTCAAAAACTAATTACATTAGGAGTGACTTTCTGAAAAAAGAAAATAATTTTATAATAATACCTACTGGTCTGATTTTATTTGAAAAATTACTAGTCCTATAAAATGCGTATCGGAAAAAATACCGTCGTTTTGAGTTATGAGGCAATTAGCGAATGGAAATCGACTTCCCATTTCTTTCGTATTTTTTTCCATCTGAAAAAAAAACTTTAAAAAAGCTACAACTTAAATTTATTTACACTTTTCAGCTTTCGTATATTTACTATATTATTATTGCATTACAAAAATAATAATAATAATACAATGTTTCTGGTCTCCTGCCGGATTATCGATAAGAAACACACATACACACACACAGGCACGTACGCATACGCGCACGGAGTAGCGATCGACATCTGTTAACCATATCGGGTTATATTATATACCCAACGGGTCGACACTTCATGTCCCCATGCCGCCATCCTGTCGTGCAGTAGAGGTAAAAAGACAAGCGTACCATAAAATATATAGGAAAGGACCTGCTGCGGGACATGGAACGGACGACGGAGTTTTAGGTGGCGGCGTCGGGTGGCGGTGGCTACGGTTACGATTTACTTACGGTCCTGGTAACGGAGGTGAAGGGTTGTTAATGCGCGTTTAGCTGGCGGCAACGACAAATGTTTTATGCGCGTGGACTACGGTTAAATTCAGATTTATTGGCCGCCAGGGCGCAGTTAAAATCGGATATGGTGGAAATCCATTCGGGCAAATGGTATCGGGACCACGGCGGCATTCGGTTATGGTAGTGAGATGGAAGGGGAAGCACACGGGATTTCCGCGATATCGAACGGTATATAATAATGCAGTGCAGGAGGACGAGCAAGAAAAATTGTTTTGTGTTTGTTTGTTTTTTTTTTTTTCGTTTCGTCCGACACCGAACAAACGATAACAATACAAATATTGTTGTATTATAAATTACAGGTTAATTGAATAAGGAAAGTTTTTTTTTATTATTATTATTATTATTCTTTTCTATCTCTGGCAAACATTATAATAATATTATATTGAATTATATGTACGCGATTGGACGAAAAACAATCGTAGTATAATGACATTCAGCCAGAGGGATGAAATGGAGGACAACTTATAGATGTGAACTTTACGGTCTAGAAGAAACGACACCTACACAACCGTGTATACTTGTAGGTATACCGACCGACTGGGACGTGACGATAATTTTGTGAAAGCGCTGGCTAAAGCTGAATAATTAACGCATCGGTAAGTTTTTACCGAACGGTCTGAAGAGGTGATAACATTATGACGGAGAAGGCGAAATGTATTTCGAGGATTAAAAACAAAAGGAAACTATTTTGCACTGGAAAATATAGCGCTGGACAGATAAAATTATAATAATTAATACTATATGAATATACTACAAATATTTAACAAATACAATTAAAATCTTTAAAACTGCATAATATTTAAATGCAATAAATAAAAAAAATTACCTACCGATAAATAATGAATTCGAAAAATAATGTTTTAAACTTAAATCCATTGTTATATTATATTAGTCAAACTTAAGAAAGCTACATTTAACATTAAGCTAATAAAAATAAATACTCGTTGCTACAAATGCATAGTCCTAGTAATAACGATAATAATAATATAATACATAACGTCAGACTAACGGACGTAGATGAGCAACAAAACGCCACATCCGTCTTTGTCCTACAGACGAGAATTGCCCGAGAACTCGTATTGCTCCGCGTAACCGTGGTCGATGATGTGACGGACGGTCTCTGAAAGGATTTCGGTTATCTTCTCGTCAGCCGCGTCGATCCGGGCGACCAGCAAGTCTTCGACGGTCTTTTCGTCGTCGTTGTCGATGTCTAACAGTCCACGTGGGTTGTCGTTGATCATGTTCGGCACGGCAAACAACAGGTGTGCGTAACCGTATAGTGCGTGGAACCTGAGCTCACGGTGCAGCTGCTCTGTGGTTGGCGCCTTAACGTCTGCCGGCAGCACGGCAACCACCGATTCCAAGTAGACGGCCAACAGGTCTTCCCACCGGTTGTTCTGCACGTCTTTGTCCGCGTTCTTGTACAGGAAGTATGACAAGTCCAGTCCGGGCGAACCATACCTGTTGAATGTTTAAAAATCCAAAAAGATTAAGGCGTGTTACACCATGAAGCGATAACCACAATTAAGACGGTATATGTTTATAAGCAACTCAAGATTTAGTGCACGTTTGGTTTGGTCTTGTTTTGTTTCCCCTCCATAATTCTACTAAAACCTTGCTTCACGGTTTTAGAAAAAATATTACGGTTTTCCATTATAAAACGCATTAGTTCTATCCGTAAGTCGTGTAGCATCATCAACGCCCAACTTAAGATTTTAATTCCTCTATACCACCCCTTAGTCACCTTGAATTACTGACTTCTTTTGAGGAGTCATGATCTTTATAATATAAACCACGCGGAAAGGTACGATAAATAATATATATATATATACCTCAAGTCAAAAAATGTTCTGCAAAGATAAAGTTTCTAATAGAATAAAATATATTTATTATTAATAAAATATATTAATCTCTCAAGATACTATTAAAGCAAATTATTAGTATTAGTTAAGTCAACTTGAAATTCTAATCTAACACCCAAAATAAAAACTTAATGGTATTTCAACATAAGATAAATTATTTAGTTTTTGATCAAAATAACTAGTTGTGTTAAAATTTTACAAATTTCAGATTTCATTTTTATATTTTAGAGTGTAACTATTAGGTAACCTCCCTAATCTTAAGATTCATGTTAACTATTTTCTTTATCACTTATCAAGCCTACTTATTGTATAGATTGTAGTTTTATTTCAATAAAATAAAAAAATAAATTATATTTGAAGTTTTTAGAACACATTTTCAACATAAATAGAATTTTATCATAGTGAGTAATGTGTATTTGTAATACATATTATAGTTATAATATGTTATTCATCTAGGGCCCTAATAATAAGTGTTTTTTTAATTCAGCATGTTGATATTATTTTTTATGTATGAAAAATAATTATATACTTAATGGAAAAAATTCTCAACGATAAATATAATTTTTTTTTTTAACTAAAATAAAATAATTAAAATCATTGAAAGAAAAATTTTATATTTCATTAAATATTCAATTTCGTAAAAATTTAAGTCTTGAAAAAAAATTGTCTGTAAAATATGTATTTTAATATTTTAATATTTTTAAATAACTTGTATATTAATAAAATTTATGAGGAACCTTGCTTTAAACTTTTATTTTTATATAATTTTATTTAAAAAAAAAAAAAAACAAAATAAAACTAACCCCTTTGATTTTAGTTTAAAGTACACCATGTTTAAAATAAGAGTTACATACTTCACTTTAACACTTAAGATCGATTCATATAAAATCAAATTTTCTTGAAAAACAAATAATTTTGTTGTTAAGAAATTTTATTTCAGTTAATTGTATTACAGTATACGATTAAGGTATTAATAGTACTACATACTAATAGAACGTGTCATTTAGAAACAAATAAAATAGTTATTTAAATTTTGGGTTAATAATATTCCCACAAAATCGTAATTTTTAATGTATCCATCTGACCGTCATAAACATCAGCATCAATTGATGGTTACAATAATACGCACATAAAAAAACAATATACTAACCCTTTTTTATTATTTTCATCATCAAATAAAAAAGCCATAATAATAGTCATTATTGTAGTAATTGTTTAAGTTTATGCTCTAAATGTACTACTTTAGTTTAGTACTTAAAATTAGATTATAGAAAAAAATGTTTAAAATTAAGTTGACTTTTTTAATTAATGAATTATTAACAATGAAAATATCGTATATCTATTTACGAATTAAAATAATAGGTATTGCATTATTAATTCACATAAACTATTTATGGGTACACTCTATTTAAGATGTTTAGATTGTGATGGTGTATTACATAACTGGTTAGCACACAAGTATTTCTATTTTTAACTACAGCAAAGATAATAATAATTTAACTCAAATTTGCACAATAAAAATAAAAAAAACTGTATGTATTATTATTCATTTATGTTATAGTACCTATTAAAATTGCACAATGGACTGAAAGATTTGAAAGACATTTATGTGATATTTTGTTTGTTGTTATTATTCAACATTCGGGTACCTACATAATATACATTTGTATATTCATTCAATCTACGAATGTACAATGATAGCATATGCGATAAGAATAATGTTGATTTTAGTTGTATGAGAATAAACTCAATCATCAGTCATGCTGTCAATGGATAACAGAATTCGCAAACGTTATTGGATATATTCTATATTATTAAAGTCTGTACACAAACTTAATTTTATATGAATGCAAGTACAGTTACTAAAATTTAATTTTAAAAACACATGGTGTAGGTATTACTTTTTTACATTTTAATAAATTTGGATTTCTACAATATTTTAAAAATACAAATTATATCTAAAGAAATATCACTATGGCTACGAAGAAGAGAGAATTTCTTTTATCAGTATAAAGGGATAGTAATAATATTTCTAACCTCCATGGAGTACAACGACTATAAATTCACAACATTGTAAAAAAAAAAATCAAACTGTTCACGGGGTGAGAATATCTTTGTACAATATATTATTATTGTTATTATTATTATTATTATTATTATGTTCTTGTATATTATTTTTTTTTTTTGGCACAGTCCCGCCAATTCGCACTGTAAAAATTGATTTATTGAAAAAACGTTGTACACGATTTAACGCCTCGAATATCTTATCTTTTCTTCACATTCGGAGGGTGTTTCTGGTAACATCCATAACATATGTTTGTATATAGATTATAGGTACATATTACAGTATAATGGTCCATCAAAAATATTCGGGGAACGGTGGGCAAATTCAAGGGCGGAGCTGATTAATGTATTGTCGCGATCGTTTATACACATTTTTTTTTTTTTTTGAATGATAAACTCAATATTATTATCGATTGTATGAAGCGGATCATATCTTGGGAATTTTCGTAGGGGTGTTTTTTTTATATTGTGAATTTGTTTAGGTAAACATTATTTGTCTATACAAAAATATTAATACTATTAAATGATTTATCGTTTTATATAGATAAATTTAGTAACATTTTCATTGCTAAGTATGCGGTAATATCTGTTTTCTATAACTCATAGATGTTGGTATTTTTTTTTATCTCGGTTAATAAAACCAATACACAGTTGTTACTAAATTCAATAGCTTATAAGATGTAGACTTATGTCTATATAATATAATATTATAATATATTAATTTTAACTTAGGCTCATAAATTCAACTGTTATGATAAAACTATCTGAATTCACTTTGACATTAGGTACGCATTCCTAAAAATGTTAATACAAAAGTTTCAAATGACTGATTTGATAACACCACAATAGTATTATCAATGTAATATAATATTTCAAAAAAATTTAAATATATCTGCATGAAAATATGTAATAATAACTAAATAACTATAAACAACGCATTTAGAATGTATATACCTATAATAATATATATATACTAGTGTATTTATTATGTTAAATTAATTTCTCATCATCGCTATTTAAACGTATAGCATTTATTATTAACCAGCAATAATCAATAATATTTAAATGTTTAAAGACCAATTTCATTATTTAATCGTGACAATTAAAATGCATTGTGTAGTGTAATGTAATTTCAAATATCACTACACTAAATTGTATTATATTTAGTTTATGGTTATTTTATTATTGTGCGTATATACCGTATTATTATTATGTAAATTAATAATGTAATTCGTTTATAAAACATGATTGACGTGTGTACGTAATTGTTTTAACATTAAGTTCAATTTTTTGTTAAAAACGTGTAATTAAAAAAAAAAATGTATAAAAACCCATCTAATTTCAGGGACATGAAAATCGGACTATGTTGTATTCGAATTAAGCTTTTTAGGGTTTTCCATTGTGTGACGAAACAAAATAACCGGGTTGATTAAGTTATATGAAATACGATTTGCATTAGCTTAAAACGTTTTTTTTTCTTTTTCTTTGTGCGATATGCCTCTATTTTAATCTCTATAGGTTTATCCGTTAGAAAAAGTCTCCGTTTCTATCTCAAATTCTTCTAGCTACAGTGTTTTATGATACCGCGATATACTTATTGTATTTTCATGTATATATTATATACATTATACATATATAAATTTTGGTAGTTTTATCACAAAACTTAAACCAAATAGATTATACTGTGGTAAACGCATGTGATAGTAGTATAAAAAATATTTATATTATCCACTTATGCCTACATTCTAGAGAATCTATAGATTTAATTTGGGTTCTGAAATTATTAAAGTCAATAACATATTTCGTCGATGACCGTGATGAAAACGATTTTGTTTTACAAAGACATACGATTAGTCCGTTATCACATAACAATTATAATAATATGATTTAATATTTTGATGTTTACTGTACGGAATAAAAAAAATATAACGCAATTGCGAGTTCACAATTGAAAAACACACAAAACAATAATAACGAATTAGAAAAAAAAAATGTTTCATTTAACGGATTCGCCTCGTTCGACCAAAACTTAAACGAAACCCTTAACGGGGTTTAACGACGAAAAGTCAACAAATTATTAGAAAAGTAATCGTCGGTGTGTAGTTACCTGACGGCTGTGAACTCGGTGATCATGGCGTCCTTCGGCTGTCCGGCTTCGTCGTACTCGAACAGTATGTTGGGCTTGCAATAGTCACCGTGGCATATGACCGCGAACGGTTCCTTGGGCGTCATCGCCAGCTTGAGGTTGCGGTCCGCCTCCCGGATCATGGTCAGGAAACCCTTGAGCTTGCCGTCCCGGTACTTGTCCTGGTCCATCAGCGGCCGGGCGCCGCGCATGCTCAGCGACTTGAGCCCGTTGCCCTTGACCAGCCAACCGTCCTCGTCCCACTGGATCTCGCGCAGGTTGCCCACCAGCTTGCGGAAGGCCACGGGGTTCTTCTGCTTGGTGGTGAACGACATGCCGTGGAACCGTCCGAGCGCGGCGATGGCCACGGCCAGGTGGTTGTAGTCCATGTGCGCGCTGGCCGCCCCGCCGCTGCCGTGTTCGGAGCCGCGGGCCGGCGTGTAGCCCTGTCCGCGCGGGTCCACCAGCACGATGACGTCTTCCGGCCACCGGGCGCCGCACTCGTTGCGGCCGTACACGAACACGGGCAGCGCCGGGCCGCGGGTCCCTTCCGGCAGGTGTTCGGTCAGGAACGGCAACACGTTCTGGTACACGTGTATTTCGTTGTGGAACTGCCTGTCCGACTTGAGCACGGTGCGCAACAGCTCCACGGGCGGCTTGAGCTTGACCGTCAGCCGGACGTCCGCCGCCGGCGGGTCGCGCGACCCGCCGGCCGGCACGGTCAGCCGGCCGGAAGCCACCACCGACGACAGCCGCTGAGTCTGCTTGGGACGGGACGCGTGCCGCGGGTCCCTGTCCGGGTCGAACGTGGCCGGCCGATCGGCGGTGGCGCCGTACGCCCCGTCGGCCGTCAGCAAGTCCGACAGCCACTGCTTGAGGGATTCGCGGCTCGTGTTCATCGTCACCGCAGCCGTTCGATCCGTTAAATTTCGATGTTCAGATGTCGTGTCGCGTTCGTCAGACGTCGTCGAACGATGTCCGTCGAATGTGCTCGACACCTCAGTCCACTCGACCGCGATTGTCTGAGTATTTATTTTATTATCGTTGGTTTTTTTTCTCCTCTCCGCTCGTTCTCGTCCCAGTGCGGCGAATAGCTGATAACGCTTTGAATGTTTACCACTCGTGATTACAATGTCACCGCCGCCGCCGCCGTCGGTCGTTTACACACGAGTGTCCCATACCACTACGACCACAGTTCCTCACAACAATTATTTTGTTATATTTTTATCTAATACGCCCGAACGGCTTGAGCAATTTATGTCGACTTTGCCTGTATACAAAGTGATTCTCTAGCCACCGGACGTGTATTCTGCACAAATTTTGCCCACGAGACACCGACGAGATTTCGTACGTCCGTCGCAAGTTTTGTTTTAACCGACTCGTTTCGCTAAGAAATCCGTCAATAGTGTGGTCGTCGTGTTCTCACCGCTCCGTGAGCGAAAAAAATATTCCGTTTCAATCACTCTGTATTCCAGACATGCTGTCTTCAGAAAATATAATTTTTCATAAAAGCCGATAACAAGACGACGGGACAAATTACCCGTTTTTTCGTCGAATTATGAAAAAAAATCTCACAAATGCTAACTTTCCGCCAATCACACGTATACATAAATAAAAATATTGCATTTGTTTGTTTTTTCATTATTATTATTATTATTATTATTATCATAATTATAATTACCACTTAAACTCGACCGTTTTAAAATTAGAACTGACAATTATCTGAGTGAAATATTTAAACCGTGATAAGATTCAATTATCGACTCAAAACGATTAATTGTATAATTACATTTTAATTTGTACGATACAATACATATATTATTATGAATCTAATAGTATTTTGTCATCATTTCTATACGTCACAGATATTAAGTAAATACTACAATGTTTATTACTAAAAAAATTATATTTTTTCCCTTTGTTATGAAAAATTAATTTTTTGTATGGTATAAAATATAATATAATATAAAATAATGTAAAAAAAAAGTATTTTACATAAAGCGAAAATGAGCTTATAAATTATAACGTATTATACAATATACATATTACATTATAAGAACACTATAAAGTTTTAAAATATCTACTTTTGAATTTTTTAAATGCTCGTTTTAATATTTTGCAATATTATTACAAGTAATAATGTACTGAATAAAATATACTACAAATTGTAGAATAATAAATAGTATAATAGCATTTGTATTTTATTTTTTGAAATTTCTGTTTATACCTACTAAAGAAAAACTTAAGCTATTATGAATCAATAGGTACATAGTTTAAGTTTAAACATATTTTATTCTAATATATTCATAACACCAAGGAAAATATATTACAAGATAATACAAAAACGCTATTTTAATTATCGATGTTTACTCGTTATTCAAGGTCTTCCATACTCTCAAGCCTTTGATAAATTATAAAATCGTAAATAATATATTGAAAAATGAATATAATATTGCTGTTTGAGTGTTTAAACACAAAATAGTTATTTTTGTTCAAATACTTAATTTATATAAACAAGTTGTAAATTTTAAATTTGTAATGAAATATAACATATTTTATTCATATATTATACTGTACACAATTTATGGCTAGTATGAAAGTTTCTGCAATTATCATTAGCAATAAATAATAACGGATTGTTTTTTTTTCATAGTTAGGAGTTTCAACATTGACCATTGTGATTTGAAGAGTCTCACAGTTGTAATAACAGTTGAATATTATTAAATGTTTGAAGGTATCATTAAAAATATTTTTATTTTTTATTTAGAACATATTAAAAAAAATTAAAATAAGTATATCACAATTATGTGTACGTATTTAAAAATATTGTGATCAACGTATGAAAATTATGAAAGATAATTACCATGGGACAAGTCAATATCAACAATGCAAAATATTGTGCGAATTATCAAATTACGGTTCAGATATTTTTAATTGTTGATCGATTATTATTTTTATTATTTATTTTTTATTCATTATAAATTAAAATACCTATGCACTTTATTTTTAGCAAAATGGAATATTAGTATTTTTTTTTTTATATTTTCCATGCACAAAATATTCTCAATAAATAGGTAATAACATTTATACGTACTTAAATTTTAATATTTCCCTACCAATGTATTTAAGTAACTATCAGAGTCAAATAATTGAATAGTTAATTTTCATAATAAAATAAACACTTAAAGATAAGATAAACTCACTTAGTTAATTCAATACATTTTTAGTAGTAAAATAAAAACAATGTCAAATTATTACAATTCACAAATAGGTACCTAATATTAAAACTACTATATTCATTAGTATTCTACAATATAGAGAATGAATATTTACATTTGTTCAGTATTTTACAAATCAGCTTTATTTAAGTAATATATTATTGTCCAAGTATTCAATAAGTTAGGAAAATCTTAATGAATTGCTGTACCAATGCATATTTTCATACATACAAGGAATACAGACAAATAACACTACCTACTGTACAATTATAATGCAAAATATTTAATAACCTCATTAATTATATTATCATATTATTATTGCTTACCACACCCAATTGTATAAGTCTAATGACCGTTTCCAAACTCATTGAACATTCTGTAAATGTCACAAACAACGAAGAATGGGCATAGTATATCTTTTTAAAATAAAAACGCTTTCAAAACATAATTTAGAGTAGGATATAAAGATACAATGTATGCATATAATGTGATTATGTATCTTTAATGTTTTGACCAGATTACGAAAATCACACTAAACATTCGCATATCACATGCTGACGGAATGCTGAATCAAGAGGTTAGTACGTGTTGTGTTCTACTGTCACCGAATAACGTAATATCATATGAATAACGTGTTTAAATAATGGTATAAATCATACGACCATAAAAAAATTAGTCTTAATCACATTTTATGGATTCACAGTAGTTTGAACAAAAATATCTAATAATAATAATAGAATTGGTATTTGATTACGTGTGAAGTAAAAAAAAATTGAATTGTTACACCGTCATTCAACGCCGCTTTTGATTGTTATAATAACTAGGTATTAAAAAGTATAAAATGTTTAAATTATGTTCAAAAAAAAATATAAATTTGGTAAAAAACAAAATATTTATTTAAGTGTATAAATTTATAATTTCTTTTATTTGAATTTTTAATAACCATAAAAATAAAATTGTACACATTTTGCTGTTTTTTGATACTTTATCAGTACAAATAGTATTGAATTGACTCAGTTTTCAGTCAGTTATATAGGTTGGAATTGATTATAGGACTTTGAAAATAAACATCAACGTGACGTATCAATATTATGGTGATCAGTACCAAATTGAACAAACAGTCAACACACATCACACATTCGTGTATTTCATGTCGACAATGTGTTGGACTATGTCAGCCACTCGATCCGATCCAATGTTGCCGCCCAGCTTTAATAACCACTCCACATTTTCTTCTTCACTCATTTTATCATTATAGATCACATTAGCTTTCAACTGATGAGGTAAAAAAAATGACGCGCGTGCAAATCCAAAAAAGGCACATATGGCCATCTCAGAGTTTAGTTCATCCTTGTTCGGCACGCGGACGACTGAAGGTACGGATTTCGCCAAAGTCGAACAGTACTCATTCAATAAGTCGTCACACCGACTTTCACGCATGTCTTGCGTCGTGTTCATGTATAAGAAAATATCTAACGCCGGCGATCCGTAACGAGGGGTCCCAAAGTCGAAAAGCAGCACGTCGACTGGAAGTCCCGCCTCATCGTATAACGAAACAACATATTATTTCGGTTAAAGTCGCCGTGGCAAACGATAGAAAACGGTTCTAGGGGTTTGAGCGCACGTCTCAGCGAGTTGACACCGTCACCGATGAGCTCATTAAATCGTCGCAAATGCTCGTTGTCCCGGTAAAGGTTACCGCTGTGTTCAAGCAGTCGGTCAACTCCTCGTTTACCCGATCTATTTAGTAAGTTGTTCTTGAACGTACGCGGTCCGTTTACGTCAAACTGTGTGTCACGGATGTCCATGATAATTTTATGGAAGGATTCGGAGTCTTTGTGTTTCGCTGTGTATGACAACCCATGAAACCTGAAATTAAAGCAAATAATGTATAAACATATACATATCACATATATTATATTCGCCACGACATTAAGTCGTATTATTCTTTGAAGTATTTCAGAACTTTATTCTATTTATTAACTTTTTTATTTGATATAATATTCAATACCTATAAGTAGTTTGTGAAGCCTGCAATACGTCATATGATAAGTGAAAAGCTATTTTACATATTGAGCGTAGTTTAAAATGTACGTCAAATTATTAAGTAGTATTAGTGTATTGATTGAAATTGTTTAAACTTAAATATTTTTATTAACTATAAGATTAGTTTTTATTCAAAATATTATGTCAACTTACTTTGCTAAAGTATCGTATCGCATAAACCAGATAGTGATAGTCGATGAACGGACGTGCTTCGCTCAATTGGAACCTCTTAGATTCAACGTTTTCTAACACTATTAAATCACTTAAAGCAAATTCACCGCATTTATTACGACCCTAGAAAAATCGAGCCAATGTCGGCCAATTGCTGACACCTGCTAAAGAGTGATGGCACTGAACTAGGTAAGGTATAACTGTTTCATACATAGTAATTTCATTGTGAAATTGAAAATCGATTTTAAACTCATTTCTGAGCTTCTCATCTCGTAGTTTAAGTTTTATCACAACATGATATTTTAATTCCTCAGATGTAGTAACTGTACCAAATATTACTGTAGACATAAATTGATCATGGCCAACTTTATTCTTATTTAATTCAAATGAGACGCGTTGTTCACAATTCCTGGCAGTTTTTCTTGTAATAAAGACTCCATTATTAATAATCAATGATATGTTCAACTTTCTTAATTCTCGAACAGTTAAATAGTTACTAATTAATTTCAGTTATAATATCATGCACTAAAATATATTATATTATTATCTTAACACTTTATTTACAATCATTGTATACTGCAATACATATTTCTTTATCATCCGATTTAAGTGTTGAATTAATTACGTTTCATTATTAACTAAGTCCAATAGCTTACGCATAATATACATTTTAACCAACATTTAGCAATATTAAATAAAAAAATTTCCTTTTAAGTGGTATGCTGATTTGAATAATAAATAAGTGGGGGACACTGATTTTTTTTAAATGTAACGCCGTTTATACTTTTAAATAACCTTATTAAGAAACACTAGAAATTAATAAATTTAAACAATTATGAACATAAGACTCCGTTTTGTTATACTTTATGTCAGATTAGAATCCTCGACTCAAATACTTTGCTTATAAATATGTAATCGTATAATCTTTACAGCTAGATTAAAATGTTATAATTTAAAATTTATTGATTGAAGAATTGTTTAACATTTAATTTTGTTTAGAAATATTTAATTAGACCGTCCTAAAATTTGCATACATTCCAATTAATAAGTACGTATGTTAGGTATATAATAATAATTTACTTAAATTTATAAATAATTTAAATTGAAATACATAACCTAGTCAACAATTTTTACGATTTTCCTGTAAATAATTATAGTTTTATTTTTTTAATTAATTGTTAAGGCTTCAACAACAATGGTTATTAGCATCTTTTAAATTAAATACATAAGTTTGTAAACGAAACTAATTGAACGTTGTGTCAGTGAAAATCTTTCATGCTTTAGTGTAATTTGGGTACTCGATAAAGTTAGGTTAAATAACCCTTTAAAATAATAATAAGGTAAACTAGCCGGAATATTTTTTAAATTGTAATTGTAAAATTGTTTATAAGTTTTTTGTCAATTTAATTTGTTTAAATATGTTATTGAGATGAGTCAAAAATTAATACTAAATAATAGCTAATGATACACATTGCATAAAAACTAAAATCTATATTTAAATAAAATTAAACTACTAAAGAATAGAGTTATAATTTCAATTAAGAACTCTAACACAGTTTTTCATGTGTGATCACTGATCAGTAATATTTAAACTTGTACACATCATGTAAAATATTTATTATTATATAATACGTGAAATAATTAAATTATCATTCAAAAGTATTAAACATGGGTACTTTTTTTTCAAAGAAATACAATGATGATGTAAATCCTATCGAGCCAAATAGATGGCGTATATGAAAGTTATTTATACAAAATACGATACAAATATTAGTAATACACATTATTTTAAATTTTTGAATAATTTAAAAAAATACTTATGGTACTTATATAATACTGTTAAAGCTAAAGAAAACAATATTATGGTGATCAATATCGATTAATTATTCGAGAAGCCGATAACCACGTCACACATTCGTGTATCCCATGTCGACAATGTGCTGGACTAGGTCAGCAACAATTTCCGTTCCATAGTCGCCACCCCTCTGTAGCATCATTTTAATACGTACTTCATTGTCCAAATCCGGATTTATAGAAGAAGGTTGAATCTGGCAAGGTAAAAAAAACGACGCGTGTGCAAAGCCAAAAATAGCGCACGCAGCCATCTCAGAGTCCAGTTTGGCCCTGTTCGAAACGAGGACTCCGGATGGTACCGATTTTGCCAAAACCGAGCAGTATTCGTTCAATAGATCGTCCCACCGTCTTTCACGCATGTCTTGCGTCGTGTTCATATATAAGAAAAACGAAAGATCTAACGCCGGCGACCCGTAACGAGAGGTTCCAAAGTCGAAGAGCAGCACGTCGACTGGAATTCCCGCCTCATCATAACGAAAAAACATATTGTTTCGGTTAAAGTCGCCGTGACAAACGACAGAAAACGGTTCGCGTGGTTTGAGCGTACGCCTCAGTAAATTATCTCCATCATCGATGAGCTTCTGAAATCGTTGTAAGTGCTCGTTGTCCCGATAAAGGTCACCGCTTCGTTCAAGCAGCCGGTTGATCCCTCGTGTGGCGAATCTTTTAAGTGAGTTGTTCTTTAGTAACCACTCTCCATTATCGTCAAACTGAGTATCCCGAATGTTCATGACGAATTTTTGTAAAGTGTCAGGATCTTTGTGCTTCGCTATATATGACAACCCATGAAACCTAAAAGTAAAATAAATTCATTAAATATTATCTGACTTGGCGTTATTTTTAGTACTGTTTCAAAATTTCATCTTCCCCTTTATTGATTGTAATAATTTATAGTTAGATCTATTCAAATGATTAAAAAAAATTTATTTTGTTAGTTTATTTCAAATTCACAAATAACACTAATCACAGCTCATGGTATAACGACAAACTTTTTAATTTCTACATATATTTTACATACAATTTGATTTGTTTTTATATTAAAATATTATATATTATTATGTTAACTCACTTTGCTAACGCTTGTAATGCAGTTATAAGATGATCATAGTCGAGGAACATGCGTGCTTCGCTCAATTTGAATCCCAGAGGATTAACGTTCTCCACCATTATTAAATCTCTTTCGAAAAATTCACCACCTTTATTACGACCGTAAAAAAATTTAGGTAATAATGGCAAGTCTTCTACTCCATTTAATGATCGGTGGCATTCAAATAGAAATGGTATAATTGTTTCATACATAATAATTTCGTTGTTAAATTGAAAGTCGATTTTAAACATATGTCTTAACTTCTCGCTTCTTAGTTTAAATTTTGTCACGACATGAAATTGTGATTCATCAGATGTTGTCACTGTACCAAATAACACTGTGGACATGTACTGATCCTGTCCCATGTGATCCTGGTTCAATTCAAACGAAACATATTTGAGGTTTTTTCCAAACGCGCCATTACTAACAATTTCAGGCAATTCTTCCCGTAATAAACTATCCATTTTTATAATGATTATTTTACTCGCAATAATTTGTACATTATACAACTATCTTACTTCTTATATAATTACTGACTAATTAGTATTAAGTTTTCGATAATAAGGATGATAGATTAAATTATAATTTTATACCTATATTATCTTCACACTTCATTTACAATTCGTGTTTGTATGGTAATAACGATTAGTGGGATATAAAATTAACCAATTACATGTTTTCGAGATAAAAATATTTATGTTTAATATATGTTCAAAAAGATAAACACTTTAGGTATAATATGATGTATTGAAATTAGTATAACTGATTTCAAATAAAAACAACAATGAGTGCTATAGTAAATTATAATGATATAAATCTATATTATTATTTAGAAAAAAATCAATAGTATATTAATAATTTTCTAGAACCCTATGTGTTTATATTTTTTTTTCAACATTTTATATTTATTAATCCCTTTTTATTGTCATACGCCTTGTTTCTAATGCATATTGCGTTTAAGTCTAATTTAACAGTAGTTAGTACACTAGTATCTAAAAATATATAATTATTAATGATTTTATTAGGAATGCAACACTTAAAATATATTATTTATTATTATTCTAATGATATGAACAAATTTTAAAAACTAACTAAATATCATAAATTAAAATTATAATAATATTATTAAATTAAATTATTAAATATAATACAGATTCATTTTTTTTTTTTTTGTTTTATTTTTTAATGGATACATTACTGTAAACCTCTGTATAATATTCTTGGTAGCTATTACCTTTTTTTTCAGGTTCGGTACAGATTAAAAATACTGACGGGAAAGTAGTTGCCTATACAATGTTCCTTAAAATCTAAATGTGCCAGACATTGACTCTTGGTGCGTTTTAAGGAGTAATATCTAGGCATTTTGTAAGACAAACATAATTATTGGATTATTTATAATAATACGTGAAACGTCAACGATCATTTTTAAATGTATATTTTGTATTTTTTCTTATCACGTTATCTACTACTACTAATTTATCATAATACGATATAATTTACTTCTAAAGTATAAACGTTCTTGTATTTTACTGCATTTGTTGAAGTATTACAATTTATTATCACTTGTTATTTTTTCATAATTAATAATGTATTGTAAAACTTACACTACTACATTACATAATTTTTTTTTGAATTAAATATTGTAAAAATATTTAGAATATACATTACCTACTTTTTTTTACTAAATTATGAACTTGTACGGGTATTTTAAATACTAATCATAACATTATATATGTAGACGCGTAAAAGAAAATAACGTGAAAAATAATACTCACAAATTGGGATTGCCAAAGAAAGTATTGTAATTGAAGATGCAGTTAGCTCAGTCCTTATTAAAAGGATGATTTGTATACATTTTTCATTAATGCCTTACATAACTAGTTTCTTTACTTATGTAGAGTAATAATTAAAGAGTTTAAACATTCTTATTTCTTATAATTTAATTTTATATTAAAAAGTTTAATTAAACAGACAAAATAACACAAATAATGATATAGTTTTAATATTTGTTAATATTTTCTAATCTCCATTGGCCATATTGAAACTATGAACATACATTTAGTTTATGAGAAAAACCAGAAGAAACTTTTGAGTTCGTGAATATACTTGACTGAAGTAAAAAATTGGTGCATTTCGTGTAAATGCGAACACGCACACAAATTGAAAAGCGGAAGTCTTTTCTCTTCAATGTCGTTCAACTTTCATGACTACTAGAAGCCTTCCCAAAACCGTTTGTAACCAAATAAAAACAATAGTAAATTTATTTTTGATTAAAAACCCGCGATTGAAATGTTCCAAGCACTTTTCTCGGGGAAAACAAAACAAAAAATAAAAAAGTTTCTCGACATTCGCAGTAATTATAATGATTTATTTTATTATTCGTGATATTTCAATTTATGTGTCGACTTTATTGGTGGTAGTATGGGTGTCCTGGCATACTTGAAACGGACAAAATGATGAAGAGCGTCGGCAACCCATTCGGTGGCCAAGTTACCGCCATTTGAGGACAATATCTCTAAAAATTTCGATTCATCGGCATCGACAAAAGAACTGCTGTCTGGCATTAGGTTTTCCTCTAACATAACGCGAGCAAAGAACGACACGTGCACCAGACCTGAGAATCCGCATTCGAGCATTTCAGCATCGATCTGATTGCGATTCGGCACGGACACGTCACCGGCTTCCTCGGCCAGCGTCGCGCAGTACACGTCCAGCAACGCGTCCCAATGATCGTTTCGAGTCTGGCGGTCCGCATTCAAATACAATATAAACGACAGGTCTATGGCCGGCGATCCGTACCGGATGGTCGCCATGTCGTACGGAAGTGCGTCCACTGGACGACCGCTGTCGTCGTACCGGAACAGTATGTTGTTTCGATTGAAGTCGCCATGGCATAGCACGGCCAGTGGTTCGGTTGGAGCTGAGATGTGCTTCAACTTTTCTATAGGTTCATCCATCATTTCTGACTCGAACTGTCGTATCCACTTGACCACGTTCTTGTCGTAGTCACTACCACCACTTTCGACGTGACGTTCTTTTAGCCAATTCAAAGCCAATGCAAACAATCCTTTGAGTACGGAAGATTGGAAAATCCATTCGCCGTTTTCGGACCATGACGTATCTTTCACTTCATCGATTATCTCCTTAAATTTTATCGAGTCTTCTCGCTTGGCCCTATACGAAAGTCCGTGAAATCTGTTAACAGAGTTATAATAATAATTATTATTACATTTATTTTATTTTTATTTTTTTTTATTGTTGTAAACCATTTACAGTTTTATACATTCGTAAAAATTAATGTATTTTATTTTCTTGGGGAATGAACCAGCTAATATCAGATACAAAACAAAAAAAAAATACTGAAAGACCAGTTAAAAACTATTACAAATAAATTCAGCTTGTCAGGTCTCTGAAGAATAATATATTGGGTATTTCTTTACAAATTGTTGAACTTTGTTAATTTGTTTAATAAAAACTTCAATTTTTAAACCTTAGCCTTAACTTTGAGTTTCAATTTTAACACTTAACGCCCGTTAGTAGTAGGTGTATGCAATTAAAGTTTCTGTACATTTACGTAGGTTGTTATTTTATTTTTAATTTGCGTATTATAAACCATACGAAATTAGTAGTATTTTATCATTTAATTTTAATATAAAATAATACTGTATAATAAATACACGATTCTGTTTTATATAAAAACTATTTTTAAATTAAAATATTTAAGTAAAATATATTAATTATACTTGAAATAAAAAAAAAAAAATAGTTGTCTAGTATAATAATAAAATAATTAAAGAAATATAAATATAGACATTTTAGACTTAATATGAGTGTAAGACGGCTGATTCTGAATGTTGTTGAATAATATTTCCTACTGAGATAGGTACAATTCCAGATAAGCTGATGTACATTTCATATGTGATATCCAATCTATTTTTTTGTTTTTTTTTTTGTATTATTGAGTTTAGTGAAATATTCTTTTTTGTATAAGAAAATGGCAGGGAAAATATTTTTTTTGTTATTGTAAATTTATTTATTTGTTTTTTTTTTTTTTGAATTGTCTGATTTAAAGGACTGTTGTTTTACGAATAATAAATTTATTCGTTAAATTAAAAAAAAAGTTTATTATAAAAGTATTAAATTTGAGATGAGATGAAATAAGTGTCTAATATTGTAAACGAAAACTTTTTTTTTGGACTTTGTACCTACTCTCGTGGTTTCGATGTTCGTTATTCAACTATTTGGATAATTGTCTGATATCGCATCGACAATCATTAACTCATTTACCGATAAGATAACGAATTTTCTTTGACTGTTATAAAATAATACAGCCTTATTTGTATACTAAGCTAACCACCATGAATAAGTAAATGTCGAATTTTTTCTACTATTTCAGTATTAAATTAATATTTTTGATTTACTATTAAATAATAAGCATTTTAGTGTCACGTTTCATAATTTGAATATAAACTATATGATACTCTTTTTTTTAAAAAAAGTTTTGAATATTATTAGTTACACTGAGTATTGAATTATGGATTAAACAAAGATTGAATCATAAAAGAAGTTAAGTGCTCGGGGACAACTAATATTAAAATAAATACTGTAAAGAGATACAATAATACTACATAAGTCTTAATAAAATATAAATAATATATTCATACAGTTTTGTTCATACTTTTATATAGTATTATTTACAAACTAAACTATTTGTTGTTTTCTTCGCTGCACGGAAAAACATCGAATCATATCATACGATTATTAACTATGTAACTATGGCAACATAATGGTTGCTAGAGAATATCTTACACAATTCTGATTAAATAATGATGATAATAACAAAAACAATAGGCAACGTAGTATTTTTATAAAACTAAACAAATGTATTAGATGGTTAGTGGTTACTCATGTCAATAATATACTCGTATTATAATATATTATAGGTCCTATCATTAGCAATTAGTAAATACCCGTACAATATATAAATAATTATATAATGATATAAAGTATCAACATTTTTTTTTTTTTATTATTATTATAGTTTTTATTCTGGCTCAAACATTTGTAACATTATTGTTATATCATATACTATGATAATATATTGTTATCGTTAATTTAAAATCTTCAAACGCGCTGGAACACGAAGTACACCTTTTGATCTTTCGATTTACAATTGAAATATTAATTTTATTACTATCACCGATAGGTAAATCTAAATATAGAACAAACGCGTATAAGTAACCGATTTCATAGTGTACCTACCAAAGTGCTGGAACCAAATATCAGCATTTTTGATATGATATTAGATAATTTACATTTATATTTCCATACCGTTTGTACCGTCAGTATAATACGATAAAAAAAAAAAAAAAAAAAAAAACGAAGGTCGGACGAAACTATAAACGTAGTCTATCGCTGAAACGTAATGCGTTCGACTCTAGCCGAATAATTACATAACTTTCGGCCTAATTTGATCACTAGTTTATACCCTATATAACCTAACCGTTTATTAGAATTCAAAATAAAAATCCCTAACCAAATCGTACGTGTAATGTATTGTAATCAATGTTTTATAGAATAAATCAGTTAATAGAATCAAAACGACCTGCACCAAAGTTAAGCTAACCAAAGCGTAACTCAATGTGTTACAATAATTATTTACACGTTTTGATCACTCACTTTGCCAAAGTCCTGAGTGCCACGACCAGGTGATCGAAATCCAAACTCAACTTGTGGCCGGTCGCCGCCGCCCGGTATTCGCCGTCGGCGGTGGCGTTTCCCAAGACGACCACGTCCCGGTGCCCGTCTTCGCCGCAACCGTTGCGCCCGTACAAGTAACGGCAGAGCTTCGGCGGCGTCCCGGCGCCGTCCCGCCGAGAGCCGCGGTCCAGCAGGAACGGCGCGATCCGTTCGTAGAACAGGATCTCGTTGTAGAACTGCCTGTCGTTGTTGCAGAGTTGCCGCAACTCGGCCGTCGGTTGTTTGTATTTCATCACCAGCCGATGGTCGCGCCGTCGGCCGTCGCGGTCGTCCACGGTGGCCACGCCGTACACCACGCAAGTGGCGAATTGGTCAGGTTCGGTGTGCAATCCTTCCACTTTGAACGACACCACCCGGCTGTCCGTCCCGAACGCTCCGGCCGCCACCATGTCCTCGATCGTTTCGTCCTCCTTCGACGTCATCGCGTTCGGAGAGCTTCGGTCGTCGTGTCGTCCGCGCGTCGACTACCGGTCTTGTTCGTCGTGTCCGCGCAGTCGGACTGGCACTGACTGGCGTGTGCGTGTCGTCGAGGTTGGTACTGGTGAATCGCACCTAGGACCTTGCCGTCCCGTGCAATTAGTGTAGTTGTTGTTGAATCACGGCGATTACGCTATATTACAATATATATATATTATTTCGATACGAGTTAATTGTTAATACCTGTTATTATAATATTGTTATTGTTATCGTAATAAACTTACCTAGTGTTATCCGAGGTTATCACTCGAGCACACGCACATCAGTGACTTCTATTTGCACGCGTTACATCGGTAACTTTGCAGGCATTTCCGACGATATTGCGCTTGGAAATCTGATTGTTCGGATTGCGGCCGACCGGTGTGGTTATTTTAGTGAGGACATTGAGTTTTTTTTTTTTAAAAACACAACCCAAATAACTCACGCAATTGCTCTAAAATCACGATTGGTAGAGATCTGTGCATATGGTTTATTTTTATCGAGAGAACACTGTAATCTTGTCTCTCGAAGACTTTTCTTCGTCATAATATGTCAAATCGGATTTTGTACGTGAACATATAATATGCGTTTATGTAATGAATACTGAGAACCATAAAAAGCACAACAATTCTATTTAAATTAATTAATTTTACACTAACCATATTTAATACAATTGTCGATATAGAGACTAGAAGTCTTAGCCACTTGATCATAGTGAGATGTTTTAATAGTTAAAATAGACAAAATAACAAATGTTAAGAATTATATTAGAAAAAGGTAAAATTTATACCTTCAAAGATGTCAGTTTAAAATGTTCAACTAAATGGGTACCGTTATGCTGTGCATTGGATGATTAGTGGAACACTATTATTATAATATTATAACTATTGTTACTTATGCAGTTATGCATTTAAATTATATTTTATATATTGATTTTCAATTATATATGCTTACTTATAGTTATCAAATAACATATTGAACTTTAAACGCAGTGTAATCATATAGGTATAACGATAAAATAAGTCCAAATTACAATCAGATAGTATAACAATACCTTAAAATAAGATAAATCTATTTCTTTAATAACTTCATTCTTAATATTAGGATCTATAATTAATAAGTTTTTATCTGATTAATGAATCTATTTTTTTAAATACTAATAAATTTTCCTTTATAATTTTTCCCTAAATAGAAAAATCCAAAAAAGTGGATTAATTAAGACGTTATAACAAGCATTTCATAAATAATAATTGAATTTTTTTGTATACTTAAAAAAAATATATAATATAGTATATTTTTTAGAAATTGAAATAAAATTAATTCAAATACAAGACCTGTTTTTCACATAAATAGTGAATCCACGACCTGGAGACCCTTTTCTTTTTAATTGTGTTTTAACTTTTGTATGTGTCTTCATTCAGTATATTTGTGTGCATTTTGTGCATAACACATTTCATTTTCCTGCATTTAAGATTTCAAGGTTGATATATTATTATACATACGTAAGGTTGGTTTACATATTTTTTTCACACGCATGAGATATTATTAGTTCGACATTACTACATATTTTAATTACTTGTGATTATTAATACACATTTCATTATTCATTTTTATCATTTATCATTGATTAACTTGTTGTTATTTTTCAATTTTTAAAGTAGGTAAACATTAATAATTTAATTTTGGATGTGTTTGTACCTTTACTCCCTATTTCCTTACTGGAATATTTATTGTACACTTTTTTTCTAATCCTTACTAAAATTATTAATTTCAAATAACATAGTATTCTTTATATATATTTTAAAACAAGTTAATACAAATATTCATATTATTATTTAAAACTAAATAATAAAACATGTGCATAGTGTTGTAATTTAAGTGAACAATAAAGCAAACATTAAGTTATATAGTTATGATAGATCAGTACAAAACAATTTAAAAAATGTTTACTACGTCACACGTTCGTGAATTTCATGTCGACGATGTGTTGGACCATATCAGCAACTCGTTCCGTTCCAATGTCACCACCCATTTTTAATAACCACTGAACAACTCCTTCTTCGGTCATATCCTCATCGCATATCACTTTAGAGTTTAACTGATGAGGTAAAAAAAATGACGCATTTGCGAACCCATAAATGGCACACCTGGCTATTTCAGAGTCCAATTCAATCCTGTTTGGGACGCGGACCCCTGAGGGTACAGACTTCGCCAAAGTCAAGCAATATTCGTTCAACAGATCGTCCCAATGACTTTCTCGCAGGTCTTGGGTCGTGTTCATATACAATAAAAACGATATATCTAACGCCGGTGACCCGTAGCGAGGTGTTCCAAAGTCGAATAACAGCACGTCGATTGGAAGGCCCGTTTCGTCATAACGAAACAACACATTGTTCACGTTGAAGTCCCCGTGGCACACAACAGAAAAAGGTTCTTGTGGTTCAAACGCACGTTTTAGTGACTGGGCTATATTATCGTTAATCTTGTTAAATCGTTTTAAGTGCTCGTTGTCCCGATAAAGGTCGCCATTTCGTTCAAGCAGCCGGTCGATTCCTCTCTTACCAAATCTCCTAAACGCATCGTTTTTAAATATCCACTGCCCATCTTCGTCAAATTGAGTTTCACAGAGATCCATGATGATTTTTTGTAACCTGACAGGATCTTTGTGTTTCGCTGTGTATGACAACCCATGAAACCTTAAAGTAAAACAAATCATAAAAATGTTATGTGACTTGACGTTAAATCATATTGTTTTTAATATTGTTTAAAAATCTTATCTTCCCTTTATTTATAAAATAAGTTTGTAATTAGACCTATCCAAACGATTAAAAAAATGTTATTTTGTTAGCTTAATTTTCAATTTACAAATTCTCAAGCAGTTATAGTTTAATGATTAACTTTCAAACTTCAATACATTTATAAACAATTTAAAGGACTATAAAATTAATTGTAAAATCTATTTTTTGATGTATGAAAAAAAAGTGCTTTAGAAAAAAATAATTTTGGTGGTCTAAACATTTTTGTCGGACAATAAATTGCTTTCGTATTTAAATATCAGCCGTGTTTTACGAGTGCCGTCATAAAATCACACTGTCTTACGGCCTTTATCTAAAATATACGCATAATATTTATTTCACGCGATTGAAATAACTATAGAGAGATATTGATATAAGGTATAAGTTACTAAAGTACATTTATAAAAAGGTTATATATATATATATATATATTTAGATGATCAAATTATTTTTAGTTTTATAGTCCTTTAGTTTATTTTTATAATAAATATTAAAATATTATTGTGTTAACTCACTTTGCTAATGCTCGTAATGCAGATACAACATGATCATAGTCAACGAGTGGGTGTTTTTTGCTCGATCGAAATCCCTGATAATCAACGTTTTCCAATATTATTAAATCTCTATCGAACAAATCACCACATTTATTACGACCGTAAAAATATCGACATAATGATGGCCAGTCTTCGATTCCATTTAGTGATCGGTGGGATTCAAATAAAAATGGTATAATATTTTCATACATAATAATTTCGTTATTGAAATGAAAGTGGATTTTGTATTTTAAACACAGTGCCTCATCTCGAAGTTTTAATTTGATCACGACATTAAATTTTGAACCGTCAGAAGTATTAACTGTACCGAATACCACTGTTGACTTGTATTGATTCTGTCCAACGTAATCCTCATTTATATCAAATGATACATATTTTAGATTCTTCCCGAATGCGCCACTGTTCACAATTTCTGGCAATTCTTCTCGTATTAAAGAGTCCATTGTTAAAATCGTTGTTTTGGACACAATACGTTTAACTAACTTAGTCACTGTACTGTGTAGTAGAGTACTAACTCGTTTCAGTTATGAACGATACTATATATATACCATATAACTAACATAATATTATATTATCTTTGCACTTCACATCTAACTCATGTATACGTGGTAATTAACACAACGCAATTCACCAGATATTATTATTAAAAAAAAAGTTTAATTTTATTATTTATAAAGTATGGTAATTAAAAGTTATTTAATTTAGTTAAGATTAAAAGATATTCATAAATTCTAAAAGTATTCTTGTGTTTCTTTGTATGATGATTTGAATTATACGAATGTGGGTGACTGAATTTTTCGTTTCATATTAATCTAAATAATACCAATACTTCAATACTAAAAAATATTGTTTATCACTCTGTAACACAACAATGATTGTGTGATGTACAATCTATTTTTTTTTTAGTGAATCATAACTAGAATAAGTACGTATATAGTAGAATCAAAAAAAACGCAATTACATCTCATTGTTTACCAGTCATCAATTAAAATAATACTATATTCTATTGTTTGTCATTAAAATATGGCTGTATTAAAATGTAATAATTTCTTAAGTCACTGGTGTATGATCAAATCTATAAGTTTAGTAACTATACATTTAAAAAAATATTCTGTAGATGTTACTTGCCCATAATAAATAAAAGTTGGAGTTTGTTTTACCATGATACCATAATAAATGTAAAATTAAAATCTACTCACACAAATCACTTGCAAATAAAATATTGATATCGACAGTTAATATTAATTTATTCATGTAATTGAATAATTTAGAATTTAAATGTATACGTTGATTAGAACATTAAAACTGTAATTTTCTAAGATGTATACTTATAACTTATTATTATTTTCACGAGTAATAATTAGTTCCGAAATAAAACAGTAACCCATCGACCGGAAGTCACTCTCATCTACTGGAACAATATCTTGTTGACAAATTATGGTTGGTGTCACATTGTTGAGACTATAGTTCCTGTATCTCGCAATAGACAACTATTCTTGGGAATCGAACGCATATTGTCTCAACGTGACATCTTTGTGGCCAATAAGTAAGTTAAACCATCGCAAACGTACATTAAAGATGAATAAAAATCATCGCGGAGATCAAACAGCCAATCAATTCCTATTTTACCAAATTAGTTTACCATTGTTCTTTAATTTATTAGTGTTAAAGTATCAAACACAGTCGCTGAGATATATGACGAATTGACAAGTGTTTGTAGGCGATTATAGTCTAGACTTAATGCCAGAAAGATATAAAATATATCGGAGTATAACCAAGAATACTCAACAACATATAAATTTATAAAACAAGTGTTACGTTAAAATTTCACAAAACTACATTTCACAAATAATACTTTTTGGTAAAAATACCTAGCTAATAATTCCTAATCCCCGAATCCTGTGATTTTGCAATGACCATTTTAATAGAAATTGTATAATGTCTCCATCTGTAACAATTTCCTAAAATGTTAAATCATGTTTTGGAATTTCTCAAATTATCACCTCGTTTTAAAGATATAACTTGTCTGTAATAAATACTACTACGAAGAATGAATATAAAAGAATACAATTCCAAAGGTTTTTATCCTGTGCAAATTATAATTATAAAGTATAAAGTTATATTTCTCAAACACTAAACATCGATTTAAATTTATACGAATTATAATATTATTGTTAATTTTTTGATATATATATATATATATATAAACACAAGACATAAGACATGTACCTAACTAGTTTTTTTATACAATATTGTACTATAGTCAAGGACAATATGTAATATTATGTACCTATAATAATTTAAAATTAATATCTTCTACACGTTTTGATATTTATAGTTCTAGTAGTTTGATAAAAATAAGGAGACATGACATAGACAAAATGTATTATTAAAGAGTTCAAAAATTATAAAAATAGATTTTTGAGTAAGTTCTGGTTGAGATACTTCAACTAGTATAATAGTACCTAAACATGAAGTTGAAATCAGTGGTTAATACTTCACCACATATCGTCTGTCCTTGACATTAATTGTATTTATATGTTATGAAATACATCACTTTCATAATTAACTATGAACTCATACTTAAAATGCATTTAGATAAAAAAAAAATTAACTATAATCTTAAGAAAATTACCAGTACATGTTGCTTATTTAATTTTTTAACTTATACTTATTTTGAATGTAAGCAGGTGCTTAATTTATTTGTCAGTTAACTGAATTCAAAATATATTATTATCATCCAATAATTATTTGTTACGATTTATATACTTATTGTATTAAAATACCTATGTAATATACAAATACATACTAAAATATATTTTATAATATTTATTATATATGGTTCCTAGCTATATAATTGCGGAAGAAATACAATAATAATATTACGATAAGAATAAAAACATCTAAACTATGAAGAACCTAACAGTTAATCATAATATTTTGTCACATTACATCTAGATCAAAGTAAATTAATATAAAACTATAATGATTTTGAATACATACTGAAAAAAAATGTAGTAAACCTCAAAGTAATCGACTAACTACATTAAAAAAACGAGCTAATTATAAAAAATATTTGGAATAATTATAGAAGGTATTATTTTTTTTTAGTCCCTATTAATATACATATTCGTTTTCTGTTTTTTAAAGCTAATTGGCAATTAAATGTATTTGAAATTAAATAATTTATATATTTTTTAAATAAAATTGAAGAAAAACCATAGATAATATCATCGACTTAAATATTTATAATAGGGTCATAAATAAAACTATACATTTGTATTTGAAATCAATAAAATTAATTCATTAAGTAATACGTTTATAAAACAGAGATAACGTTGAAGTGTTAAGCGTATTTTCTTTTACAAAAACTAAACATTAGACATATAGAAACGAACATGTACAGACAAAGACCGTAAGTATTTAATTCATTAAACATACAGCAGGAGGAAATACATTTTAACCAAAAAACAAGTTAAGTATAAAATAGATCACCGTAATAGACATATTACATTTAAATTCAATGTTATTTTATTACTAATATTTAATCACAAGAATAATATGAATTTATAATCATAAATGTTTTAAGTCCCTACAAATATATTTTTTAAATTAAAACTAAATTTTTATTTTGATAAATTTATCATGGGGCGTTAATATTAAAATTTGAAGGTAATTTCAAGTAACTATACAGTAATTTTTTTACTAAAAAATACAAAATAGTAAAAATTGTTTGAGATTAAATAGATATTGTACGAATAAATACGCTATGTTATTAAAATTTGAGTTTCAAATGGTCATAATTAAAAATGATGTCCCTCTTTTTGGTATTTTTTTTTTTTTATTATTATTATTATTATTTAAACTTATGAATAATTTTGTAACCGATATTCAAATTTTAGGTATCAAAAAATTCTATACAGTAAAATTTTCAATTTTTGTAATTTTAATAAATTTAGCCAGATACTAATTTTTAAATTTTAAACCTTAAACCTTAAACTTAACAGTTCAATTTTAAATGTATAAAATATTTAATATTTCTACTATTTAAGTAAAGTTTTATGTCAGTAACGTTGGTATTCAATATCATATCAACCAAAAAATCTAATGTAGTGGTGATATATCTTATAGGTACTTAATAATATTCATACCGTATATTCGAATATAACATTAAAATAAAATCGTGACTAATCCATACCCATTCATCTAATGGTTGATATTAACAAATATAATAATATAATTGATATTAGTAGACGGTAATATAAAATATAAAATATAAAATAATTAGATCATAAATTAACGAAATAGTTAAATTCGAATGTTCTGTCTATACATTAGAGTTTAATACCAACGTAAATATTTAAATAAACTTCAACCGATAATTTTTTATTTATAAAATAAAGTAATATTTAAAATTATACATTTCTTCAAATGTATTCCATTACAAATTGATCAAAACTGTTTATCCAAATTTCTATAAATTTAAACATAATATAGCTATTATTAATTAACTGTGATGACAGTAATAAAATTATAATATTTCTAAAATTAGTTTCCATCACATTTTTATTGAATAAACTTTAATATAATATGTATGTTACCAAAAATACTACAATTTTTATCAAACATTTTTTTTCGTTGATTTCGATCATTATACTATAAAAATTAATTAACAATGAATACATAATTACTATACATTATGGTACCTGAACTTTGTTTTATAGGTATTCAATTTTGGTACCCACGATAAAGAAATAAATTAGTGTAATTACATTAACATTATTTAAATTATATTAGCATTGTTTAAATATATAAGTACAATGGAACATCGATAACTCGTTATCGTAAACGATAAATCGTTTGGGGGCGAAAAAAAATTCAAGTTATCGAAAATTTGACTTATAGAATTTCGAGTTATCGAGGTTCTACTGTACCTAATTATCTCAATAGGTTTAGATTGATACAGGTATACGTTTGTATATTTAATAAATTCTAAATTACAGTGTATTATTAAGTATACAAAAAATAATATTTTTAATATTTTGTTTACAATTATAACTTATTAATTTTATAACTCATTTAACTTATTTTAATCTTTATTTTGTCAAACATTTGACTTCATATCAAATAATTTTAAAACGACAAAAATTGAACATATTCATTTATAGTAAAAATATTCATATACCTATATACAGACTATATTACTTGGATCTTAAAATGTATTGTGCAATATATTATAAAAGAAATTAATCATTCGTTTGTTTATACTACATACGTACTCACATTTAAATTTAAATGAACATTATTAGTTTGTGGTGCAAAGTCCCCACACTGCAAAGTACAAACCGATTGTGATATCAATTTAATCAAAATATTCTACCCGGTATTAATTATTATAATTCAAAGAAAAAAATATTTTAACATTTTAAATTTAATTTGATAACCTATATTTTTAATATCTTTATTTTAGATGACGTAAAAAAATCGTAGATCAGTATTTTTATTTTGTAGCCAATATTTATATAGTATATATTAATATATACCTATATCATAATTATTAATGTATAACTGATAAAACAACTTAGTACTTATTTCTTTATAGTAAATATTTCATTTTTATACTACCTAAATAGATAATATATTAAAATAACATTATTAATTGATAATATTATTTTGTATACCTAAAATGATGCGATTATAATAAATAATAATCATCATTTTTTTTTTTTTTTTCATTCAGTAGAATTTTAGAATCCATTAGAATAATATAAATACAATGCAATTAGAAAATATTCTTGAAAATTTGATACAGAATATATTATTGTACCTGTAAAAAAATGGAAACAACTTTTTTTATGAGTATTTGAAGTTAGAATTTTGACAAAATTCAAAATAAAATTTCAAATTATTTTATAATTAAAAATATATAAAAATTGTTCTTTCTGTAGCTAAGTTTTTTATATATAATACGAGTTTCCTTATAAGCATTTCATATTAGAACCATAAAATATAAAAATATATAAAGAATAAAGATTATAATTTTTTTTAAGTTTTAAGTTCCGATTTGAACAAAATACGATAAACAATAGTATGTTAATTATTTTGTTATAATTTATAAATATTATTCGTGAAAACTTAAACTTTTAAGTATTTTAAATAATTATGAATCGTGAACTTTGTTATACATAGTACAATTTTTCATTCATATTAAAATATTAGCTATTCATAGTTACTACGAATCTATTTTTACTGTTGTATGATATTTACATAATATCAACCTACTAAGTATAATGATTGACTTTAATAACTATATGAAAAAAAAAACATTATCACTTGATGATATAAGCTAATAGACTGTTTCTGCTCAAAATCGTTTTTCGTATAATAATAATGATGTATCTTTGAACTTAAATGTAACAAACATAATACAATATTAACCTAATCGACACTTTATATACAGGAGAGTGTTACCAATTTCATATATTTGATGATATTGTACTTTGAAATTTTATTGCAACCAATGCCTGTGGATCTAAAATGTATAACATTTGATTTTGTTTTTAATGAAACCAAAGTGTCCGATACGATTACTTTGAAATACGCTTGGTCATAATATTATGTACAAACGTGTAAAATAATTAGTTCATCATTAACCTTTTATTTCAAAGAGTTCTTTGTTAAAATAAATAAAATTGGATTTCACATATAAATATATTTTATACTTAAATTATTAACACTAAGAACCATCAATTAAATTTGAGATTTGTGTATAATGATAGCCGTTAACTATATTTAATATGATTTTAAACTCAAAATCCTCGAATACTTTACTATTTTATCCTAATGAGTCGTAAACTAGTGGTGACATTAGGATAAGTATTAAAAACGATAATATAGCTTACAAAAAAATGTTTTAAAAAAATCATTACTTAAGTAATACTTTATATGGTAAATTACTATGGCCATCATTACATTATATAGTCAATTGTAAATTGTGTAAGATAATTTATAAGCTAAAATATTTTTTATAGATTAATATTATTTTTTTCAATCGATCCACCATTTATTCAATAAAATGAAATAATGTTCTTAATACATGGTAAATATTAATTAGGGTTATATTATTATACGGATTTCGATTCTTTAGTCTCATAAATTAAGTTAATGATTATTTATTTTATAACGATATACTAATACTTCCAAATTAGTGTATCCATCATCAAGTGAGATGTTAAACAATTAACACACTAATTTACAATTTTTTTTTTAAATACCTTTAGAGCTACACAACTTCATTCAATTCTTATCAATAAACCGTTCCATAACTCAAATAACTTATTTGTTGCAATAATATTGTACCTCAATAATACCCTCTAAATATATTATAAAAATATTTATCTAACATTGCATATGTTTTTGAGTAATATTCAGATAGCAGGTTATAACTTATGAAAATTAATTTAAAAAAACCCTAACCAGCTTATTTTTCTAGATTTGAAGTTTTACATAATGATGTATTTTATATTTAAAAATGTGACTTAGCAAATATGCAAAGTTTATAGATTTATATTGTGTGAAAACTACATATTATAATATAATTTAGTTTCAATAAAAAAAAAAAAAAAAAAATCGTAATATTTAAAATTTAAATAATATTTACGACTATAAGGTGAATTAATAAATTATTTTTTTCAACGTTATCAATATGAGCTCCAAAAAATTCAAAACTATGAAAAGAAAAACCAGCAATACTTGTAGTTATAATATTTTTAGATTCTGTGCAGCAAAGCTATTTTTATATTTGTTAAACATTTTTAATGAACATGGTGAAAAAAGGAACTTATTATTAATTACAATATAATAATATTATAACTCAACGTTTTATAAAATAATTGTGTAAGTAGTACAATACAATTAAAAATCTATTAATAAGTACAAATGTTATAATGCAATAGTAATACACTTTCATTATTATTATATTCAAATACCGTGAAACAAAAAAATAAAATAAAAAAAAGTCCATTAATAATACAAAAATGATGGCGTTTGACCATGACGTGTGGCCATGTCACAATAATTAAGACTTAATTTTAACATATCAAACAATGGAATGAAGATATTAATAATACAGTCTAAGGACACCGATCAGACAACTGCAGTATACCTTTACATTATATAATTAATTTGATTTAATTTATACTGTAAAATATAAAGAACAAGACGTTAAAATCAGTCTGACTCTGCTATGCGGACGAACATTTTGGGTTTGTATTCTCGACCGGATTAGACGAGTGTCCGCAACGTCCCGCGTAGCCCATGTCCACAAAATGCTTTACGACGTCGGCCAAGTATTCGGTCGCCACGTCGCCGCCCAGCGCCAGAAAGTACTCCACCGGGTCGTCGCTGGTCATCGACGTTTCCAACGTTAGGTCGCTCCTGTCGCGCAGGACGAACGGCAGGACGAACGCGGCGGTCGCCAGACCGCCGACGGCGACCTCGCCCAGCTCGGCGTCGATTTCGGCGCGACACGGGACGCGTACGCCGGGCGACACGGACCCAGCCAGTGCGACGCAGTACGCGTCCAGCAAGTCGTCCCAGTGAGCCTCGCGCACCGGCTGCGTGGTGGACATGTACAGAAACGACGACAGATCGAGCGCCGGCGATCCGTAGTGTAGCGTCGAATAGTCTATGGCCGTAGCGTCGAACGGACGTCTGTGCTCGTCGTACTGGAACAACAGCGTGTCGCGGTACCAATTGCCGTGACATATGACGGACAGTGGTTCCCGGGCGTCGAGCGTCCGCATCAGCACCGTCTGAGCGTCGTCGAACAACTCGCCCAATCGTCCGATGTGCTCGTGGTTCCGGTACCTGTCACCGTCCCGTTTCAGTAGCCGGTCCATCCCTCGTTTACCGCACTTTTTAAACAGGTCGTTCTGGGCCATCCAATGCCCGTCCACGTCCATGTGCGTGTCGAAAACGTTTTTCATGATATCGCGAATTTTCGAAGTGTCTCTGTGCTTGGCGTTGTACGACAGTCCGTGAAACCTGAAAGTTTAAAGAAATCAATTTAACGAAAATTATTGTTAACGATTGAATATTATAGTGGTTACAAACTGAGTATTAGTACACGTAGTTTGTCCGTAAGATACTTATACTATTTACAAGCTCGTAAAATATCGACGTTCGATTTTCACGGTCAAAGTAAAAATGTAACGATGTAAATCACCAGAGTCGTGCCTGTCCGTTATTTGTATCGACCAAATGTTAAATAAATTCTGCAGGAAAAAACTCGATCTTTAATGCGGAAACAAGAGTAATGGTTGAGTTGAAATCTTTGTTGTTTAACTTAACTAATTCAATCGACAGTTGAAATAACTTGGCTATAATTGTTCGGTTGATTCATAGTCTATCGAGTTAAAATTAAATTGTTATGAAATATTTGGTTTTAACGGTTCTATTTGTTTATTACTTTACACACCATTTTAAATATAAATAATCCGATACAATAACAACAGTATCTGTTATTGTTTCTTCATAAAATAATATTATATTATGTGTATTTAAGTGCAAAACGTATCTAGTAATTGAAAATGTTGATATTTCTAACTTAATGATCTTGTGTTCGTTTAACTTGACTTTTGAGTCAATTATATTCAATAACTTGCTCACCAATGACTATTTTGATATTATACACCCATCTTTTACTAAGCTAAAAATTAATTTTTTTTCGGTTTCAATCATGTGATTCAATTTATATTCATAGTATTATTGTAATTACAATCAAGTTTTGAACATTGAATTTGTTTCAATTTTATTTAATAACAATATTATATATATTTTTATAATAATTATGTGTTGTGTTTAGATAATATAATTTACAATATATCGTTTAAATGAAACAAAATAAAAATAAAGATATAAAATATAAGAGTTCTGAGTTTGTGTATTCACATCCCACCGATTAGCTGATAACTTGTTATGGACGTGAAGGTGGATTGATAAAAAGTTCATAGTAACAAAGTTATGTTTAACATCAAAGATTGTAAATAATTCAAAATTTGGTTACCTGTCAATGGTCAAACCTATAGTATTGAAATTAATATTTGATTTTTTTTTTTAATTTAAGAAACTTCTCAAAACATTACTATTGGCCAGATCTTTGAAATAACTCTAATGGAAATTTCTCATTATGATCGAAATAGTGATAATCTTTACTGATTATGTTAATAGTCAGATTTCTGTATGTTTTTTTTTCTTATTTTATTTATAACTTAAACTTAAATTGCAAAAAAAAAAATTTTAAGAACTGAATAAAAAATTCAGCTTAAAAAATATTTCAGATAAACTTACTTTGCTAATGTCTGAAGTGCAATTGTTAAATGATCAATATCCAGAAACACTTTCTCGTTACTTGAACAATATGAGTATCCTAGAGTGTTAATATTTTCTATAACAATTAAATCATTTGTCACCAATTCACTACAATTATTACGACCATAAAAAAAACGTGGTAAAAATAGAGTATTTGAATCATTAACTATTGGTCCTCGGCACTCTAATAAAAACGGTATGATTTTTTTGTAAAAAAATAATTCATTATAAAACAAAACGTCACATCCAAAACATCCACGCAGTACCGAGTCTTGAATTTTTATCTTGATCATAATATTATAATCTGCTCCGTCCGAAGTCAAAACGCTACAAAATATTCTTTGATACCACCATTCATCCATATCAGTCATACATTTATATAATTTGAACGACACTAAGTTACAATTTTTACCAAACGCACCTCCACCTACAATTGTATTTAATTCATTTTCTACCTGCAAACGTTCCATAGCTAATAATTGTATGGTTTGTCGCAATTTAATACGACTTATTTATTTGTTATTTAATCGAATACTAATATTTATGTACAATGTACAATCGAATAATAATTTCATTACAGTATATTATCTCAAAACCCAGCCTTCTAAAGTACTTATTACTTCACTTATTAACATTTTAATCTATAGCATACTAACAGATATCAAAAATATTAGTTTATTGAGTCTTTTTTTTATTATTTGTAATTACAGTGTATGTCATTGTGAATGTATGAATAAATGTAAATTCTATACGATAATATTGTATTTTTTAGTTTTTAAAAATAACTGTATAAATAACAACATGTTTTAAATTGTATTTATGTCTGTTAGATTTAAAATATTTTATTTTAAGAACTAAATACTGAATATACTTATATACCGTAAGAATAGAAATTACTATTAATTTATTTATCATAAAGAAATTATATCTCTAAATATTTTATCATCATTTTCATCATTTTTTTCTTTTTTAAGAATAATTTATAAATATGAATAGTTTCTCATTTTATATATTAAAATGTTGGTGATATATAACTTGAATATTAACTAATATCGTGTATTGGTCGAAATTCAACCATAAAAACCATTTTAATTGTAAAATAAACATGTTCTAAAATATTGCATTAATTATTGCATACACAGTTTAGCATTAGTATTTATACTGCTATGTTAATTCATAAAAATAATTTATATGGGAAAATAGGTATTTCGTATTTTTGTTTTAAAGTCTATAATCTACAAATATAAGGATAATTATTTAAAATTTGAATGACAAACAATATATACCTATTATTTTCTTCAATTATACAAATTGTTAGTTAAATGTTTTTTTTTATAATTCTTGCAAATAATTATTTAACTTCTCCGATTAAAATTTTTTTTAGTTATATAATAATTTTCAGATGGTGATACTAGTTTATTCTTATTTTCGTATTTAATTTGACTTGACAACAGCGTATGTACACATTTTTTTTTTTTATATATAAATCTTATCTATTTTATCGTTCCAATGTAAATATCAATTTTCACGTAGAATTTGGTAGCTATTAACTTAAGTTATTTATACAAAAAAAAATTTTTGGCACATTAATAGATAGATTTTAAATATTAGATATTGATAAATGATATAATGCACTCATTGTTTAACAATATTTGTATTAAGGAAAATTAAAGTTTAAACATTTTGTCAGATATTTATAACATTTGATATTTTATTGAAACCAGCGGACGGCAATACAAATTAAGAAACATAAAGTAAGATAAAAACAGTATAAAATCAAATGTTTCACAGCCAAATAATATAAATTAGATTAAAATATATTTTAAAAGAAATTAAATTCAAATTCAAACAAAATTATATATTAACAAACAAATTAACTGATGGCATTGTATTTTATAAATATAATAAATAATAATAGTTATATAAGAATGAAGTATAAGGTATAACCGTTGTACATTACGTCATAGAATACAATAATATGATACATCGTTTATTATACAATATGTAATTATAATTATCAATTAACAATAATATTGAATACAAATTATTAGAATACGCAATAATAAATTAAATTCAAATAATGTTTAATGAAAAAAAAAGTAAATAAATTATAAGTATAAAATACAGACATGTTATATAAATGTATGTATACAAATCTTAATTTCTTAGTTATAATTATTAGTATTTATTGATTAATTTTAAAGATACAAATATATCAAAGTAGTAAAAGTGATAAAATAATGCCTAGATATATTTATGTTGTATAAAAATGTGATATAATAATTTATTGTTAGGTTATTTTTCTGTACACATTTGCACCTGAAAAACTAAGTATAATACATAAATTATGTATACACTATCTTATTGAATTTTAAAGTGAATAGTTTTTATTAAAAATACAATCACTGTGCTTTTGCTCATAAAATAATGATACATATCCGTAAAAAATATTAATTAAAAATAGATTTGAACGATAATTCAACCATTTTGTTAATGGACCGTAGAAATACAAAATGTAAATATTTTGATAATAATAATTATCAGAACGTAAAAATCTTATAATGTTATATACGAAAAATTATTCTGAATAGAGATGGTCTAGTATAGCCCATATTTCATAGGATATTTTATAATATATTTTTAAAATAATACTTATTTATTTGTTAATGTTTGGTTTTCATGGCAACTGTAATAATTGTAACCTTTTTTTTTGTATCTTTTCCAAATTAATTCGTCATTCCGGTATATAATGTAAAAACTGAATTATACTTATTTAGGTCACTTTTAGAAGTTATAATTCTGATTGTTGATAATCGATTTCGACACATTTGAAATCTCTGCTACATGGCTCTGGTGGGTGGTTCAATTAATCTCCATGTATAATAATCTCCATTATTTATTAACAATATTAAATTCTTAATAATTTAAGAATTTATATATCATACTACTACTACTATAATTATATACAGTAATAATAGCAAATAATAAAAAAAAGCCTCTAAAAATTGTTATGATATTATATTATATATTTATATATTTATTTTTTTATGATTATGCACATCATTGTTTTGAGTTTTTTTTAATGTTATATTAAATCAAAAATAACAAAAAGGTATATGAAATTAGAAGAAAAAAATTGAAAATCAATATTTTATCGTACATTGTTTAAGGTTTTTAAAAATATTTTAAATACCACGTTAAAATGTTGGGTATATACGTATGTATATACATATATATTTTTATATGGTTTGGCCTTGTATATTTAAAGTTTATAAAAATTATTCTAATACTTTTTACCCTGCAAGTACTTTACAAGGCTGTGTATAAGCCATGTCGATCATGTGCTGTACCAGGTCGGCTATACACTCGGTGCCCTCATCACCGCCCAACGCCAAAAAGTATTCCACCGGGTCGTCGCTGTTCGCAATCGAGTCTAACAACGGGTCGCTGTTGTCCCGCAGTTTGTAACACAATATGAACGACGCGCTGGCGAATCCGACGACGGCGGAAGCGGCCATCTCGGCGTCAAGTGCGGCGCGATCCGGGACAAAGACGCCGGAAGGAACTGCGGCCGCGAGAGCGGCACAGTACGCGTCCAACAATTCGTCCCAGTGCGTCCGGCGCGTTCGCTGCGCGGTGGTCGCGTACAGGAACAACGATAGGTCCAGCGCGGGCGACCCGTAGCGCATGTCGAAGAAGTCCATGATGAGCGCGTCGAACGGACATCCGCACTCGTCGTACTGGAACATCACGGACCCGTGGCAATAATCGCCGTGGCACAGGACGGACAGCGGTTCGCGGACGCTCAACGCCAACCGCAGCGTGCTCGCAGTGTCGTCGAACAGCTCGTTCAACCGTCGCAACTGGTCGTGATCCCGATACCGTTCACCGCTGCGCTCCAGCAGTCGATCCACGCCGCGTTTGCCTATCCTCTTCAACAGATCGTTCTGTGCCATCCAGTGACCGTTACCGTCGAACTGTAGGTCGTGCACGTCGGCGACGATGTCGCGAAATCTGTTGGCGTTTTTGTGTTTGGCTATGTACGATAGTCCGTGAAACCTGTGCAAAAAACAAAAATTAATCAGTATTATCGAATTTCAAACATTCGTCGTTAACGCAAAGTCCGTCCTGTCATGACCAAATAGTTGATCCGACTCTGCAGATGGAATGCGGTCGGTAAACGATACCACGATCACGGCAGCGGATCGGCAAAAGGCTGTTCACGAAACGACAGGATGACGTTTTAAATCGGGTTAACTCTTATCACTTTTCGTACATATTTCGATATGAGTACTTGAGACATTACAAAAGTGGTCGAGACAGTAGTGGATATTATTCGATTGTTTGGTATACCTATTTTCGAATTTAACGGCCGTTTGTCGTTACTCTATGCGATTGCTTGCTGTTAATATTTATTAATGTACGTAATATCCGTATTATTATCATTGAACTATAATATGATTATTATATTATATTATTTTACTATCAGTATTCGTGATACCTATATGAACAAAATACACGATTTATGTAGAACAAAAAGTTCTATATGGTGCATAATGGTGCATAGTTATTAATTAAAACTACAACATCATTAAAGTATAAAATTAATATGCATCTTTAGACGCTGTGGCGATAAGAGAGCATATAGTACACGTAATAGTCTTCTTAATCATTTTGACGTTTTCAAAAACAAGTATATTATAATATGATTTTAATAATTGTGTGATAAAAATGACCTCTTAGAAATATGAAATGTGTAATGTATAATAATATCAAATACTTAATTGATGGGTTTATTTCTTATTTCTTAAGAAAAAAATTATTATTAATTGAATTTGAATCTGCTTATTTTTCATAGGGAAGATACCTAATAATTTTATTTTAACTTTTATATTTATAAGTACTTAATTTTTGTCACATACCGTTGAGTGGGATTGTCTATAGTAGTTAAAAAATTATACCTATATGTATGTTTTTTATAATTTAAATCATATATTATTATAGTAAATAATAGAATTAAATTTTAAAATTCATAATCTAATTTATTTCATTTACACCTTATATTTATTTTATTCTAAAATCAAGTCAACTTACTTTGCAATAGCCTGAAGTGCAATAATTAAATGATCCTTATCTATGAACAGCTGTTCTTCGCTAAAGCGGTAGCCTAAGGTATTAACATTTTCGAAAACAATAAGATCCTCTTCCGCTAACTCACCTCCTTTGTTACGGCCATAAAAAAACCGTGGTAATGATAAAGCATTTACATTATTTACCAAAGGACCACGACACTCTAAAAAGAATGGGATGATATATTCATAAAAGTATAATTCATTATGAAATAGTACATCGCATTCAAAACTGTCACGTATCATTTTATCTCGATTTTTTAATTTGATCAAAACTGAGTAATAGCTATCGTCTGATGTGACGATATCCCCAAATATTGCATTATATTTCCACTCCTTTTTTTCAATAATATCATTATACACTTTGAACGACACTAAGTTACAATTTTTACCGAACGCACCTTCAGCCACGATGGCTTTTATTTCAGTTTTAATAAATTGTTCCATAACTTTTAAATTTAATACACTCTTTCAAAGTGTTATACGTTGTCTTAAGTGTAATACTAATTATTATTTTAATGATTTTCAATGTGTAATAAAATATATTATCTCACTATTCCACTCGTAAATCAAATCCACCAATTCCTTTTTATGTTTCACTTTATCAGTCTGATAAAGTCTTATCGAGTTAAATAAACAAAATTGACAATAACAAACTTCTCAACACCTACAAAAAACACATGATAAATATAAGTTTATGCGTTATGAAAATAATTCATTATAATTTTATTAATGAATATTTTTTTTAAATAATTATCGTTTAGGAATATAAAATTAAAAAATGATAACTATATTCTTATTTGTTCAGTTTCAAATATATTCATGTACATGGTTTTTATAAATCTATTAAGATTTTCAATTATTTTAACATTTATTTGAAGTCTAAAAATATATGATAAAATATTATCTAATATCTATAATATCTGTTCATACAGAAATACTCAAGTACATAATTATTATATGAATTTAACCTAACCATTGATACACATTATAATGTCCTGTATTTTCTTACATCTCAAATATGAATAGGATTGATACACAGTTTTTTAACACTAAATACAAATTTTAACGACATAATTAGAAAAACAATAAAGTATAATATATTAATGTGATTATAAGTACTTCATACAACAATTAAAAAACAATAATAAAAATATCGAAAATGCAGAATGTACAACTTTTTTCTATAGATATTTAAAAACCAAACATTTACATAATTTAATATTCAAACATAAGGTAACAATTTTAGTTATTTAGTTTTAATTAAATAATGTAATTTGTAGGAACTGAAACTCTTTGCAAATTCTATAAACTATAATTTAGTATTTACTCTAAATAATGGACTTTAACGAATATTAAAATTAATTTAAATCATTTATTTATACTACGAATCTTGCAGTTGTATGGTGCGTTGGTATTGACTTATAATTGAATAATAGCTAACTTGTATTATTATAATATATTTATATGTTATTTGTTTTTGACAAAATTAGTTCAACCTACATTAGTTGCAAATACCAAATTAAACTTCATTAGAAATTAGGACAAATGTCTCTGCTGGGCACATAGAAAACTTTTCATCAAATTTAAATTTTATAAGCCGGTACATTAATTTATCAATTATCATTGAATTAAAATTCAATACATTCATTGACTAATACAATTATTTACTCATTGTCGAGATACACTCACCACTTACTATACATCAGAAAAGAAAGCAAATATTTTGCAATTACAAGGATAAAAAATAATAATAAATAATAACCTATTAAAAATACGTCATTTACTCATATTGTTTCCAACTTGTAAAATACGGAAATAAATATAAATATACGTTCAGCAGTATAACTTTAGTTTTATAAGTCTTATTATAAAAGTCTGCCCATTATCTTAAACAATATCAATTTACTAATTTAAAAAGACTTATATAAACGCTATCAAATTGACATAAATTTAGTGAAATAAAAATATAAAAAATACATTTTTGCCAAGATGTATTATATTTTTATTTTATTAAATAAAATTACTTTGTTGTAATGGAATTAAATGCAAAGCCACAAAGATTTGATTTAAAAAGTACATACGAATTTATACGATCGGGTTAAGTTTTATTTTATTTCAATGGATTAAATATACCTACCTATTATTAATAAGTTATATGTGAGTTTAATTTTGGGGCTTATATGAATAATTACGCCTATAAAAAACTAAATAAAAGGTATTGTGTAACGACTGTAACGTTAACTATGTAATACCTACAAAATTTGTAATTTTTTCAACTTTAAAATAACTAAAAATACGTACTTTTATGTATATTAAATAAGTGAAAATTGCAAATCTTCCATTATTTTTGGTATTGCTGGCACCAGTTTTTTTCTAGCATTATAAATATTTCGTCAAACTAGTGATACATCATAAGTAATAATGGTTTGTAAATTAGATACATTTTCAGAAATATCTGTTCATAATATCTTACTTGGTTTAGTATACATATTTTGCGTGGCTTTTCGTGTTCAGTATTTCATTTATAATTTTAACTATTTGTACAATATTTTCTAAAGATGTATACACTTTTGCAGTGCAAGTTCTGATAGTATAACGCTGTTATATTGAACAACTGTTAATTTCATTAACTTTTCGATAAATATTAAATTTGTAAGTAATACAAATTTTTGTCTATGGTAAATAATCATTTACCCAATATTTATATCCATTACTGAAATGTGAACACATATGCGGTTAATATTGGACATTGGACTAACTGTGTCTATCACGATATCGATGTTCAATATTGTACGATATTTCAACAATAAATTGAACATATTTATTAGATAGTAACACACATCGTCTCTACTTATTACTAGTAGAACATAACCACCATAATATGATATCGGGTACACGCTGGTATTATTAAGTAGTATAGCTAATGATATCAGTAAATTGATCAGCTGGTAAATTCCAACAATAAATTGAAGTTGAAAGTGTGGTGTGGATTCCATATTCCAGTTAATGTATTGTAGTGGCGCAAATTACACAAGCATTTAAATGTATTTATTAATTTTTGGTGGCGTAAATTATGCACTGATGGAAATAATATACGGGATATATTTTATTCCTGCTGTATAAATAATAAAAGTAAAAAATATTATTAAACCAGTTATCGCTCATAAGCAATACTCAAATTATACACATTTAATCGTTACTCCAAAACGTACTGATTACTATGATGCAAGCATTTCAAAACATACTAATATTAGATAAAAATTGAACAAGGATGTAAATATAGCTTAAAAAAGAACAGAATGTAAAAAAAAAAAACCGAATCTTTCTATCAAAGCAAATCGTATTATAATAATATGATGTGATACATCAGGGTGACATTTCGGCTTACGTTGTGTCCAAATAGTGTTGTACGATGTCGGCCACCCGATCAGTGGCCCGTTCGCCACCGTACGACAATAGAAACTTCAACGCGTCATTGTCCCTTACGTCGACGACCTTCAATAGATCGATCTGTTTCTGTTCCTCCAACATTATGCGCAGGAAGAACGACACGTGTTCCAACCCGTAGAACTATTCTGGCTTTTTTTGAACTATTTATAGACGATTGAAATTTTCGATTTTTCTGAGAATTTTTTTTTTAAGTATCATGTGAAATATTCGTTTTTGTTGAGTTTTTTTTTAAACATCGATTTATTTATTATGGTTAAGTCAAAATCCTTGAAAATTTAGTACGAAGTTCTAAATAAGTTATTCTTATAGTGATTAAAAAATTATAACAATACGTATGCATATATTTTTTTTACTAGCGTTTGAAGTTCAAATATTGACAAAAATTCATCAAAATGAATATTTGCAAATTATTTTGAAGTTATAATTTTTATAAAAAAATTTGTACGAGTAGCTAAGAGTTGAAAATTTAATACTTGATTTTCCCATAAATTTGGCTTACAATAATTTTAAAAGAACTGAAATCTTAGGGCATTCAAGTCATTAAAACATAAACCACCTTTTTCTCCACCCACTGGATAATATATTCTAGGCTGACAAACTATCTTTGTTCAATATGTATATTGTAGATTCTACAATACCGTTCCAATTATATATCAAATTTCACCTAAAAAATATTAGCTGGGGTTAAAAAAAATGTTTTTGCATATTAATAGATAAATTTGAAATACTAGATAGGTATTAATAATTAATGATAGTATACTTATTGCTTAACAATATTTGTATTAAGAAAAATTAAGGTTTATACATTTTATCTGATATTTAATAACATTTGATATCTTATTGAAATCAGCGGACAGCAATACAAATAAAGAAAGTAATAGATAAAATAAAACATTTCACAGCCAATTATTATAAATTAAAATAGAATATACTTTATAAGAAATTAAATTCAAATTCAAATAAAATTATATACTATTATACTAACAAAGAAATTAACCGATGAAATTGTATTTTATCTCTCTATATAAAAATGAATCCCTATTTCCCTTCGTCACGACATCAGGTGTGAACGGCTGAACCGATTTCGCTAATTCTTTTTTTGTTGTGTTCGTAATTATCAGGACAAGGTTCTAATTAAAAAGAAATTAAGAAAGTTGTACGAAAAATAAAAAAAAAATTTAAATACCTACCGATTTTTTTATTATTATTATTATTTTATTTTCGATAACCATGGTAACAATTTTTTTATATAATCTAAGAACTGATTTATATTTATTTAAATCACTTTTAGAAGTTTAATTCTGATTTTTGAAAATCGATTTTGACACATTTGAAATTTCTGCTACTTGGCGCTGATGGGTGATTCAATTGAAGGATATATTAATCTCCAACATTTTGAATGTTTTTCATAAACAATATAATATAATTGATAATTTAAGAATCTATGTATCAAACTACTTCTATATAGTTATATACAGAAATAACAGATAATATTATAGAAGTCTCAAATTATCATTATTATATATATTTACATATTTATTTTTTAAGACTGTGCACATCATTGTTTAGAATTATTTTTATTATTTATTTTTTATTTTTATTATTATTTTTTTTGTTATATTAAATTAAAAATAATAAAAAGTTAAATTAGAAAAAAAAATGAAAATCTATATATTTTTATTATATATTTTTTAAAGCTGTTTTAAATATTTTAAATACCACGTTTAAATATAGATTTTTTTAAAGGGTGTAACCGTTTATATTAAAAGTTTTTAAAAATGAACCTTTTTACCCTAGGGCTTTACAAGGCTGAGTGTAGGCCATGTCAATCATGTGCTGTACCATGTCGGCAATACACTCGGTGACCGCATCACCGCCCAACGCCAAAAAGTATTCCACAGGGTCGTCGTCGGCCACCATTGAGTCCAACAACGGATCGCTGTAGTCCCGCAGCTTGTAACACAACATAAAGGACGCGGTCGCGAAACCGACTATAGCACACTCGGCCATTTCGGCGTCCAGTTCGGCGCGATCCGGGACACGGACGCCGGGCGGGACGGCAGCCGCGAGCGAGGCACAGTACGCGTCCAACAGTTCGTCCCAGTGCGTCTGACGAGTTCGTTGCGAGGTGGTCTTGTACAGGAACAACGACAGGTCCAGTGCGGGCGACCCGTAACGTATGTTGAAGAAGTCCATGATGAGCGCGTCGAACGGACATCCGCACTCGTCGTACTGGAACATCACGGACCCGTGGCAATACTCGCCGTGGCACAGGACGGACAGCGGTTCGCGGTCGCTCAACGCCAACCGCAGCGTGCCCTCCGCGTCGTCGAACAACTCGTTCAACCGACGCAACTGCTCGTGATCCCAATACTGTTCACCGCTGCGCTCCAACAGTCGATCCACGCCGCGTTTGCCTATCCTCTTCAACAGATCGTTCTGTGCCATCCAGGGACCGTTAACGTCGAACTGCACGTCGTACACGTCGGCGACGATGTCGCGAAATCTGTCGGCATTTTTGTGTTTGGCTATGTACGAAAGCCCGTGAAACCTGTGCGCAAAACAAAAAGAAATCTATACTATCGAATTTTAAACATTTGTCGTTAATATCCGCGTATTCTTATTTATTTTACTATCAGTACCGTGATATATAAACAAAATACACAATTTGTTATCATCAAATACAAAAAAAGTTCTGACGTGGCGTACAGTAGCAGATAGCCATATAGTTATTACTTAAAACTAACACATTATTGTAGAATAATATTGATATGCAAGAGAGAAAGCAAAGAATACACAAAATAGTCTTCTCTGTAATTTTGACGTTTTCAAAAACGAGTTTATTATAATATGGTTTTATAACCTAACAATGTGATATAGATGACCTCTTAAAAATAATCAAATGGGTAGTGTAACAATATCAAATGCCTAATTAATGAGTTTATTTCTTATTTCAAGAGAAAAAAATTTATTTTTTTATTAATTTATTAATTAAATTCAAATCTGCATGTTTTTTGTATGCTAAATAGATTAGAACCTAATAATTCTAAAAAATAATATACAATTTGAAATCATTAAACAGAAATAGTTAATACAGTACGTCAGTACAGTAGTTTCAATAAAAATTTATACTTATGTTTGATATACATGCAATATGCATGTTTTTAATAATTTTAATCATATTATAATAAATTATAGACTTAAATTTTAAAATTAATAATCGAATTTATTTACACCTAATATTTATTTATACTATACTAAAATCAAGTCAACTTACTTTGCAATAGCCTGAAGTGCAATGATTAAATGATCCTTATCCATGAATAGCTGCTCTTCATTAAAACGGTAGCCTAAAATATTATCATTTTCGAAAACTATAAGATCCTTTTCCGCTAACTCGCCTCCTTTGTTACGGCCATAAAAAAACCGCGGTAATGATAAAGCATTTTCATTATTTACCAAAGGACCACGACACTTTAATAAGAATGGAATGATATATTCAAAAAAGTATAATTCATTATGAAATAATCTATCGCATTCAGAACTTTCACGTATTATTTGATCTCGATTTTTTAACTTAATCAAAACGGAATAATAACTATCATCCGATGTGACCATATCGCCATATATTGTATTATACTTCCACTCCTTTTTTTCAATATCATTATACACTTTTAATGACACTAAGTTACAATTTTTACCAAACGCACCTTCAGCCACGATAGCCTTTATTTCTGTTTTAATAAATTGTTCCATAACTTTTAGTTTTGAATAAACTTTTCAACAGTGTCATACGTCGTTTTAAGTAATATACTAATTTTACTAATGATTCTCAGTATGTAACAAAATATATATTTCACTATTCTATTACACTCATAAATAAAATCCACCAATTACTTTTTATGTTTCACCTTATCAGTTGATAAATACGATTATTAAGTCTTATCGAGTTAAATAAACAAAATTGTCACTAAAAAAACTTCTCAACACTTGCAAAAAAACACTTGATAAATATATGTTTATACGTTTTGAGAATAATTCACTATCATTTTATTGGAGTATACTTTAGTTTAATATTATATCATATTTTTTTTCTTAATTTTTTTGGAGTAATTCTGATTTTTATTATTTTTTTGAATAATTATCGTTTAGGAATACAAAATTTAATAAAAAATATTTATAAAATAAGTTTTGATTATAAAATATCCATGCCTTATATAAATCTATTATGATCTTCAACCATTTAAATTATCTCGAGTATACGGGTATACGGGTCGTGTACATGTATGTATAGTAAGTAATTAATAGTGAGTAAATGTGATTGTGTACTGTGTATAAATAAATAGCGATGCGCTCCCAACCATGTACGGATATATCAATAATCCATTACACAACTAATAAATGTTTTGATCAAAAGTATCAATCTATTATGTGTATTATATAGTACCAATTTAAATTTCTTTAAAATATATTTAAATTTACCATAAATCACGATATTTTTTAACCTTCTAAAATTCTTGATATTTAAAATTTAAATACAGTATTATTTTAATCTCATTCAAATAAAGACATTGATATGTTTAATTTTTTAAATCATCTGCTTTAAAATTAATATTCAAAAAGCAAGTTTATATCGCCACAAAATACTCAAATACTATAAAAACTAAGTAATTTAAAATAGTATGATACATAATAAGCAATATAACAAAGATTCCAAAAAATACAATTTAAATAAACATATAAATGCTAATTTGGACAGGCATAATTGATGAATTACCTTACTAGCTATATAATATAACTTGTAAATATTCCATAAATATATTATATGTTACATAGTACAATTATATATTTTTATATTATACAATGTATTGTTTAACTATTTATAAAAATCACAACCTGTGGTCATAATCGATATCATTCAGTTATACAGACTAGACACTAGTAATACAATAGTATAAACGTTTAGCCACATTTTATGAGCTCTCTATTTGTATACAATCCAGTGCTTGAAGAGTAAAATAATATAATATATATATATATATACAGAGTTTTTATTTCAATGTTACTAAAAAATATAAAATATAAGTAGGCGACCAAACGCACACACATCATTTTAGAGTGGTACAATAATCATATTGTAGAGTATGTGATATTATATTATCATGTTATGTTGTATTGCGTAATGTAATTATTACATTAATAAATTTTTGATTTTGAGTTAATCGATTAAATTTATTTATTTACGATGATAGATTATTTATTTATCATTCTATTATTATATACTTTAAGATAATTTAAAATGCCTCAATTTTCTCCTTTGAATGTAGCTCCTTGGTATAGAAAATTTTATCAAATTAGTACTTATTTTAGAGGTAAGGACGTACAGTTATTCTAAATACGTTTAGATCTTACTTATAGATACTTTTTAAACTATTTATATAAATTTTAAATATTCTACTTTTTTAATTTCTTCAATCTTGAGTCCAACTTACAGTCATTAAAAAAAATCAAAAATACATATAAAAACTAGGTATTTAACACTACTGTATAATTATATTATACACATTTTTTTCTAGACTGTATTTATTTGCTCTTGTTCATAATATCTGATTTCCACTTACCCCGATACCCTGATCTTAAGTAATCTTAGTTGATATAACTTTTAATATGTGTATATTAAATTATAAGCATACCTCGGATACATATTTATAAAAGTTCAAAGAAATCAAAATTAATTATTATTATAATATTATTTGAATTAAGCAATGATTGTTATTTTTTATCGTATATTTTATGTATACCAATCATTTATTATTACTTTTCAGAACATTAAGAAAAAATCAATTTTCTCAATTTTAATTAAGTTGCTGTTTTGTATAAATTATGATTTTTTTTTCTAGTCTATAAATTTAAAAATGTTATGTAAGGTCTATATATAATAAAATAATTGATAAGACAAAAAAATTCAAATATCAACTACGTATGCAAAAAGAAGTCTTTTGTGCGAAATATATGTGATATCACGATGATATCAATTTTATCAATAACGAATTTCGGGAGCGCGGCAATCGCTAACTGGTAAAAGTAAAATATTTATAATGATAATGGTTTTTTTACTAATTAAATACTTACAGAATACCTATTAAAGATTTGATAAGTTGGACAACATTCAAAAACGATATACGAATTATATTACGTGTAATTTATATTTTATAATATTTAATTACTATTTCCGACAAATTTATGTCATAAATAATCGATTTCTATGTATATATAATTATGAACGTTTTATTTTAATATAGATAAATCAACTGATAGCATATAAAAAGCTAACAATTCAAAAAACCATTACATTTTTCAAACCATGGGCTGATATAAAATACTACGATTAGGCTGTATGATCGATCTAAATGCATGCAATAGAAATAATATTACTCGTTTTCTTTATTAGTTATTAAAAATAAAATGATATGATGGTATAGGTATAATCATATAATTATTAATCACAACATTCACATACAAGTACAGAAAAATATGAAACGGTATAAAATAAAAAATAAAATTTTCTTATAATACCTACCATAAAACACCAGTGCACTGATTACCACAATAGAAAATTGTCATAATGGGATAAAGATCGAACAAAGACATTATAATAGGCGTGGAAAACTGGAAGCTGCAAATCCATAATACGACGTGTCTGTCATTCGGTCCACATACGCGCGTTGGTGACAATGGTCACTTTTCGGCGAACGTCGTGTCCAAATAGTGTTGCACGATGTCGGCCACCCAATCGGTGGCCCGTTCGCCGCCAAACGTCAACAGAAGATCCCTCACCTCTTCGTCGGTCATATCGACGAACTCCATCGGCGACACAGGTTTCTGTTCCTCCAACATGATGCGCAGGAAGAACGACACGTGTGCCAATCCGTAGAACGCGTGCTCGCTCATTTCGACGTCCAGCTGGCCGCGATCCGGCACCGGGACGTCGCCGGCGGTAGCGGCCAGCGTTTCGCAATACGCGTCCAACAGCGCGTCCCAGTGATCGTCCCGAGTCTGGCGGTCCGTGTTCATGTACAGGAAGAAGGACAAGTCGAGCGCCGGCGACCCGTACCGCACGGTGGCCATGTCGAATGCCAGCGCGTCCACCGGCCGGCCATCGTCGTCGTACCGGAACAGCAGGTTGTTGCGGTTGAAGTCGCCGTGGCACAGGACGGACAGCGGTCCATCGGGTCGCATCACGCGTTTCAGCGTGTTTAACGCGTCGGCCAACAGTTCCGACCGGAAACGTTGTGCGCGTCGGTCGTCTCCTCGACGTTCTATTATCTTGTCCAGGGCCACGGAAACCAATCCTCCGAGTCCTTTGCCAATTATAAGCCACCGTCCCTCGGCATTCCACTGCGTTTCTTTCACGTCGGTCACCAGATCAATGAACTTCTTACGATCCACGTGCTTGGCTCTGTACGACAAACCGTGAAACCTGTGACCATGATACAAATATTATATTATATGTATTGTTGGTAAATCGACCTATTATACCAGTAAGGCGCGGTGTTCACGAATAGTTTACAGAACGTTTACACAATTATCATAAAACACGATCATATTATCATATTAATTGTCATATAAAAATGCTTACTCCTTATCGAGAACAAAGTATCGGGGTGGCCACAATTTTTTAAAAACAAAAGTTTTACATTATTTTTCGAGTCAATGAAAATCTTTTATTTAAATTGTCGGCTAAATTATGTTAAATACTCAGAGAATAATTTGTGCTTAACAACTCGTTAAAAGTATAAAATCTTAAATAATACCAAAATACATCGCCAAGAAACTACTTGAAAAAATTCCCGTGTCCCCTTGAAGAACTCACCCCGAATATAGCGTGAGAATACGCCATCTACTCACTTTGCTAGAGCTCTGATCGCCACAATCAAGTGGTCGAAATCTAAACACAAACGATGGTCGGTCACTGCCGTCTTATATCCTCGTATCGACTCGTTTTCCAAGACAATCATGTCCCGGTTCGAAAGGTCACCGCAATCGTTTCGCCCGTAAAAGTATCGACAAAGCGTTGGATTCGCGGTCTCGTCTTCGTCGTTCTGCGAGTAGCAATCCAACAGGAATGGTAAGATACGCTCGTAAAACAGCGTTTCGTTGTGGAACTGCAGGTCGTTTTTGAGAAACTCTCTCACCTCGGTCACAGGGTGCTTGAACTTAAACACAAGACGATGGCTTCGGTTGTGGCAGTCTCGATCGCTCACCGTAACCGTACCGTACAGTATGGACGACGCGAACTGATCTTGACCGTTGTGCTGTCCGTCCAGTTCAAACGACACGAACCGGCATTCGGGTCCAAACACTCCGGTCTCGATCATTTCAGCGACCGCCGCCGCACTTGTCGTAGTCGTCATTTTCAGTATCCGGTGAGTTAGAGCTGTGAACGTATAAAACTGTTGATATGCAAAAAACTGTGCACTAAATTTGCCTTGGTCGGGTTGGTGTCACCACACTGAAATCGGACAGACACTGAGCCAGAACTTACAAAGAGATGATAGTAATATACCTGATGAAAATTGTTCCCTTCTACAGTTCTACTGTACTGCTTTTTAGTGGCAAATCGAAAGTCGAACACGTTACACGTGCCTGAGAGTTAAACGCGCACAATAAATCATGTGAAATTATCAGCTCGAGTATTATACTGATATTATACCGACACCGAAATTCAGGTAGGTTATCACCCAAACATAAACGCATTAATTATTATAATATTACTTTATTATAAATAAACGGATGACGGTCTACGAACTATAGGCTTAATAATACCGCGGGAATAAGGTTAATAAGGTTAATAATTACATACTGAAGAAAAACATTTCCGAGTTGTCATATATTTTGTCGTAAACTATGTGAATGATAGGGAGTAAGAATTTAGTTTCTCAGCGCAAGCGTTCGTTTGCGTGACACTATTTAGTTCACCTTCGAATCGTCCATTCTCCGTTAATTGCTTTATAAATATTTAACTATATTATATACCAATACATATTTTATAATTATTTTTTCTATAATATAATAAATTAATTTTGACATATTGTGTTCATAGACTAAATTTTGTTATATTTATTCAACTAATAAAAAAAACAAATGAATACAGATGTTTATATAATAAAATTATAAACCATAATAAACATGCCGGAAAATTGTTATTAGAGCTTCAATAATAATGGAATATTTAGATATTTAACAAAAATAATTGTAGGAGTACTTCAATGTTGTTAAATAAATTAAATTTTAAACCAATAATGATTTTCCTAAAAAATACCATCATACACTGTAGTGCATTTTACAACAAATTCAATTTGATATTATAACCCCGATTCTACACATTGCCAACATTATAATATACAGTATTATTATACACCTATGATAAAAAATATTTTTATTTTATATTTTTAAATTTTAAATTTAAATTAATTATATTAAGTACTATAAACAATGCAAAAATTATATTTATTTTATCATACTATGTATATAGTATACTTATTTTATTTTTTTAATTACATAAAATATTAAAATTCATGTTCACTATATATTTTTAATCATTATCCGTATCTCTCTCGATCCCAATCAGTATAGATAATTGTCACTAAACAGTAGAGTGTACATACAATACACATATAATGTAGTGCTAATCACCCACAAAAATAAGTAATAAGATAGGTGCATCTTGTTAAATTTCAACAATATAATTTTAAAATTTTAAAATAAAAAATCACCATTTTAAAAGCAAAAATTATGTATTTTAATTCTCTCTTAAATTAAATTAATAATAATCTGTGATTATCGATTTTACTTATATTCTATCTCATATACTTTTGTAAAATACATCTTTTGAAAAAAATACATGATAAAATAATACAAAAGTTCTATAATACCTATTTTCCGATGTATAATATTTTCTTAAGTTCCACATGAGTGATAATGTATTATAAATCAACTTTCTTTTATTTTATTATATTTTATCTAAGTAAAAACTAAACTACATATAGTAAATGTCTACTTCAATAATTTACCATATTATCACCTGGATGTCAATAATAATTGCGTCCTAAATAAACAACATACCTACTACGTTATATTATTATCTACGGAATTATTATTGAATTGATAGTTAAGTAAGCAGTCATTTTTAATTAAACTGATTAAATATAATATATTTAATTTCTATTTAAGTACAAATATCTATTAATTAGATAGTATATAAGATAAATTTTGCAGTACAAACCGGTACTAATAGAGTACCAAACCCTCTCCCTTTTTTCTCAAAAACTCAATGTAGACGTGCCATCAATAATAGTATGAATGACACGCAAATAATTAACATTAAAAAATTCTGATTTGGAGAAGTCACCCACTCATGACACCCCATCTCCTAAAATTTTAGATAAAAATACAAATAAAACATTTGAACAAAATATTTTGATAAACGAATTAGGTAAGATAAATAAAAATAGGTTTATTTAATATTTACATAGAAATGTGACCAGAAAAAAAGTTTACTTTCACACTAACCTAATATATCTATATTCAACAGATATAATTAAGTTAAAAAAACATAAGCAGTTCTTCAAATAATTAAAAACATAATTCTTATAAAATTAAAAACCATTTTATATTTTATTTTTTTTTAAGTACTTATGTTGATTTTTAATATCACTGAATTATCTAAAAAAAAATATAATTTCAAAAACTTTATTCTTTTGGAGATAATAAAGTAGTACACAATACTTTTAAAAATATTATCTCATATTTTTTCATTAATGATTTTTTTTCAACTATAAGTATTATATTAACAACTAGTAACATTTATTCAGAAAATATGTGTATTATAGCTTTAGTTAGTATACAACCATTAACCTATACAATACATATATTAATTACCTAATTATTTATTCATTATAAAATATTGATAATATTAAAGTTTAATAATAACTATAATAATAATTGTAGTTATAATAAATTATTAATTGTGATGTAATAAAGAAAAAACAAAACTGATACTTACTTTAGATTATATTAAATGGTTCAGCATTTATCGTTAGATAAATATTTTGTTTTATTTTAAAATAATTTTTTTATAAAACATATTGAAATATATGTATTTCTTACTACAAGTATTTGTTTGGATCCCATAAGTCCCCACGTTCTCTCCAAACTTGTAAATTAAATAACACACATTTTGATGAATTACAGATCAATTTTGATTAAGATTTGGACTTTTATCATATATTTAATCTATATTTATAATCTATTATCTATATTATTTATTAATTTATTTTACATGGATAAAAAGATTTTTTGATAAATATCTACAGGGAACATAGTTGACTAGCGCCGTGATTGAAAATCAAATAATCATATTAAATGCCCTAGTTTAAAATCTTTTTTTTCCAGATCTTATTATTTAATGTTTAGAAACTATAGATGAAATAAATATAAAATATATTATAGATTATTAGAATATTAGCTTAAGGTTTATGCTGCTCACTAATAACATGCTTGCATGTTAATTTTAAATGATTGCTATTTTTCTTCTTTTTTATAATCATTGCTTTAGTTTTTACCTATTATGTGCTTTAAAAAAGAAATAAATAATTTACATTTTTTTGTTTTCAAACAAGAATAATGATACGTATGCTATTTATCCTTATAGATGAGTATATTTAAAATATACTAACAAATTAAACTTTATATCAACATCTATTTCTAGTTTACATTAATTATACTCGCAATGTGCAATTACGTTTATTAAATCATACAATAGATTACTAATTTTATATTACATGACAAAAATATTAATTTTTAATTTAAATTTTTGGACTAATAAGTATGTCAAATAGTATTTATCTACTATTTAGATGATGCATAAGTTTTTTTAATACATTTACATATTTTCCACACTGATAATAAAAATATTTAAGTGAAAATCACTTAATTTTTATAAGAAGTTTTATGGTAAATTTACACAATAATATAATCACCAATAGATTTTTTAGAATGTAAATATATACTTATGCACAATGTATGCAAAATTCTTTGTTTGGATCTCAGTAATTATGTTACTGAAGTGTTACTTCAGACCTAACAACCAATTAAAAATCAAATAACTCGATAATCTTTTAATTTTCAAGTATCAATTTTTAACATATTACCTATATAATAACTGAAAACTGAAAAATAACGCTTATTTTATGAAATATTTACCAAAAATATAGAATGTATAACATTTCAGTAAGTGCATCAATTGTACAAGGTTAACGGCATAACTAGATGTGTGTTTACGATGACTAAATAAAATAAAATAATCGCTGAAATACTTAAATAAGGTCACACCTTATCCGTTATAGATAATATTATTGTACTATTATGGCCATTTTATTTTACCAGCCCCAAAGTAATATATTTTAAACTTAACTACCTAATAATTAGTATAAATAGTTATGAATAATTTTATTTATTTATTATTTATACAATAAAAATAAATATATTTAGAGGGTCAAGATCCCTTAGCTTATGGTAGTTGTGTCTATCCAACGTGCAGTCTTTTTGGTTCACCAACTTTGAACAATGAGCGACCTAATGCGTTTCCTTGACACCAGTCACCAACTATAGCCATCATTATATCAACAAACTTCTCAAAACCTACTAGCACATAAAATGTATATTAATACAATGAACTTAATTTTAAAGTTATAACTTATAATTAATATTAATCTATTTCAAAACTAAGCCACTCGTGAACGAACTCTTACGTTGAACTAAGGGAATTTATATACAATTATTAATCATCATATTTTAATATCAAAGATTATAATACTGCAAGTAATTTCGTTTATTTTAAATCCTTTATTAATCAAAGTACAACAGCTAATAGTATTAAAATTTATGACTTGTAGGTATTTTATGTATGGATGATTTATTTAATTTGTTCTTAAAAAAATGTGATAATATAATATAATTATTTATTATTGTCGATAATATCGTTATATAATAATACATAAAAATTATTGCAATGCAATAAATGCGTGGAGAAATAAAATAAATTTTCAGTCAAAAATAACTTTTATCATAAAACATCTCTACACGTTCATTTGCCGCGTTGTTGAAGATCCGACACTAAGTTAAATTGTAAATTAAATCGTATAAATGTTGTACTTTATATTGGTCAACTGTGTTTAATATGTGTACTGTGTAGCCATCACGTGGATTGGGCATCTTGTGCGTTTCTCCGGCGCATAAATGCGAGATGAAAACTTACTGATGCGATCCAAAGTATTCAATTCCATACACAAGCGTATAAATTACGCGGGTCACTAACTTCGAGCTTTGACTCTGGTCTATGGTGTAACAGACCTAGGTTAAACAATTATTACTATTTGGCATTTCGTCTAAATTTTTATAAAACATTAATACAATTATACAAAGTATTTCCTTCCACGATTTTTATTTTTTTTTTGTTTTTACAAAACAGAGAAGCTTAATGAAAATTCATCGCATGTTGTAAATGGTTTTCATTTTTCTGTGTAATTGCACTCATGAAATTTATGAGTGAGAACTTTAATGTACCTAACATGTGTATATATATATATTATAGAAAATGGTATTTTTCAAGTTATTTGAAATACAGTTTTTTACAAGATAGGTAATTTAGTATAAATTAAATAAATCAGCAAAATTCATTGGGTTTATGTCATAGAATTAATTAATAAAAAAACTTTAATGGTTTAAAAGAATTCGTGAAAAAAAACTACAGAAAACATTAGGTAGGTATATAACAACACATAACATATTGCATCATTACACTTATTACTTTAAAAGCTTATGTTTTATAGTATATGAAAACCTATTAAATAAAACAATAATTCTTATACTTGATAATAATTTGTATGAAAAAATTGTTATGTCTAATTGCAATTTTAAATTGTTCATCCAGATTCTACTGTTCCAAATTAATTAATTATGTATCAAACCTAAACTTTCGTAAAATTTAAGTTTATAATTTCACATATTCAACTATTATGTGTTGAACCATACTTGTCACGAATAAACTTTTTTTAAATTTTTAAATTTTGCTTAATAGTAAAATAAATTATTTAAATGTCTACAATTTTATAAATTAAAAGTAATTGCAGATTAACTAACTATTATAATATAACAATTTAATATGCGTTTAATTTTTAACCTGCATTATAAATACACAATTTTTTTTAATATTAGGTATTTATAATTATGACTATATAATTATTTGTTATTATTTATTTCTAATAGCCCAGTCCAAGGAATGCATATTAGTAAATAGTAAATACAGGTTAAAAGGTTAAATTACTGTTGATTTTTAAAGACACTAATTAAATTTTGTTAATTAAATCAGTTACAAACTACACTCCATATAAATGTTTATAGTCAAATATGGCATACATTATATTCGTAATTAGGTAATATTATTCCTGTTCAACACAGTTCTCAAACGTACTATTTTAAAAATGTTCCTGCATGTGACGACTATGTGAGTTACTATTTTTTTCTTGTTATATAACTTTTATTTATTTTTGTATAAATATTTTATAGAATTTTCAATTTTATGATTTACGTTATAGATGAAAATAAAAAATATTGCAAACCGAACTATAAATTCTTTACATTTTTAACTATTCATACGCAAATAAACTGAATATTTATGAGCGATGTATTCATCAATATTTATGGCTATGATATTATTACCTAAAAAATGTTTAAAATATACTGTACATATTTACTTATATAATTTTAAATGTAATAAGTATTCTATATGAAATCACAGCATCTATATAGTGTAACTAACTTGAATATATATATGTACTCACACAAAACTAACTTAAATTTGTTTTTACTTGAATTATCTACTTAAATTATTCAAATTATAATTACCTACATAATAATAATAACACTCAATTTGAAGGAACTAAGTCCAAATTCAAAAATCTGATAAGAAAAAGACTGTCTATGAACGTAATCGTCGTAATCAACATCAAAAACTTCGTCATGTATATATATATACATATAAATCAATATTGAGATTTTATACACTTATTATTATATTATTATATAATATGTCCCTACATAGCTATGAAGCCATTTCATTCATTACGCATGGCTCATCATTAAAACCATTGATAATATTATTTAAATTGGTCCAAGTATAATGATACTGAATTAAAATTAAGCTTTATTTTATTTATTATTAATTATATTTAGGAAATATATAATGTCAATTTTGATTTGATCGTTTCTTTCAAATCAGATGATTAAATATCAATATACTTTAAAAAATGTATTAAAGTACAAGATACTAAATAAATCATGACAATAACTAATACGATATACAACATATAAGGTACATAGATATTCTATAAGGTAGGTATTTGAACATTAAATGATGTGTTTTAATAAATTATTGATGATGACCTCCATGTTATGAAGTTTTTTCTTGATAAATATTAGTGTACCTACTTTTGTTTATTACAAAACGTAAAAGAATTTATCTCAAAAATAGAGAAAAAAAAGTTTTATTCAATTTTAATTTGAGTATAAATAACGAGAATAATAACGTGCACAATTTTTCTAGTGTCGCGTATCTCATTATTTTTTTGAATTCAAATAGTTATCGCTGTCGCGGCGTTCTGTTATTGTGTCTTACGTGTTAAGTTGTTCATTATATAAAGTTAATCCAAGAAGAGGATAACAGAGAAGAATAGATTTAAGGGATTTTATAGTCTTAAATAAAATAATGGGAACACATATACAATGTCATTAAGTTTAAATCTCAGTGATTAATCAAGTTTAAAATACTGAAAGCTTAATAATATTTATGAAAATAATAAATACCATAATACATTGTACTTATTTATTTGTTTATTTTTTATTAATCTTAAGCTTTAACAATAGAGAAAATGAGCTTTTCAAATCCAATTTTACATGGATTTATAAAAGAAATGAAATAAAAAGTAAATTTATTTTAAACTGTGCTTTACATACATTTATTTAGTTCAGTTCTCCTAAAAATAAGATATAGTTTTCCGTTTGACAATCGATGTCTATATTGAGTGTACAAAATTAAATTGATATTATTATTTTGATTAGTTGTTATAAAAAAAAATATATAATATAAAATATACTACAACTTAAATGTTACATTAAAGTTTATTTTTAAATAAATTATGTATCTAATAAATAAATAAATCAAAATGAATTATCTTAAACTTGAGAAGTACATTTCAAATATTTTATTAGAAGTAAGTTGCCGGCTAAAAATAAAATAGTTAAAATGTGCAAAACGTATAATGACTAGCAATAATCAATATAATACGTATTATAATACAATGAAAACATATATTTTAGCCTTTATGATAAATATATCATTCTTCTATATACATATTATGACTAATTAGTGTATTCAAAATATGTTAAATGTACATTTTCACTACGCATTAAAATGATACATAGTTTAAAATACTATTTTAAATATGGTAATTTAAAGAAAATAAATGTATTCCAAACGTTTTTATTTTCAATTACGTTTTTGTTTCTTATACTATTGGACAAATTGCTTTTCGGTGGAAATAAAAATTTAAATTTAATATAATTTCCCATTAGTTTTACATACGAAACAACTTCATAATAAATCTACAAATAATATTTTTTTAATATTATGTTCATTTGTATTGTTGTATTATATGATATCATTGTATAAATTGAAACACGTGTGTTAAGTGCTTATGTATTTTGAAGACCTACGCATTTGATATGTTAAATATTATTGCTACTTTAAATTAAACTTTCAAAAAAAAATGTATTTTATATTCGTAGAATCTATATTTATGGAAATCAATGATAATCATTAAGATTCTTTTATTGAAATGTAAAATATATATTCATAAATTTAAGTTAATATTAAATTACGTTTATGAGTATATACTCTCATCTATCCAAACTCATTCATTTCTAATTTGTCCTCTATCACTATTCCCGACAATTCTTTTTGACGTCTTTAACGATTTCGATCTCGTAATTTACTCAACTAGCCACTCAAAGAAAAAAAAACAAATTTTTAGTTGAAGTGGTATCATTGAATGTCTCCTACTATGTCATCACGTCTTGTATATATTATTATCAATTTTTACTTATTGAATACAGACTTTTTTTTAATGTTATTTAGTATTTAACGTTCATTCTTAAAATATCGGTACCTAAACAACGCCCATGACGTATCTAACATATTATTATGTTATATTCAATTAAGAAATATCTGGATTTTACTCTAAAGCTTGTGAAAGTTTTAAATTAATCGGATTTCAGATTAAACAATTACGAATTTAGCGATTACGACTAATTAATATTATAAACGATTAGATGCGGAATCATCGAGTAACCCACGAGTTCGGAATATTGTTAATTGATAATATTTTCTTAAAAATCGTTTTTTGTTATTATTATTATTATTATTTTTACTCCTCTATACAATTATTATCAAGTTTAAGTAATTAGTAATTACTTTTTACTTATTACTAAACCTTTAAGACGTAAAACATTTTATGGAAAAAAACAAACAAAATTTAACGCCATTGATCGAAAACAACATACAATAGATATTATTTATTCTGTCTTGAACATAAAATCAAAGTAGGTAACTGTGCAAAATTCAATAGCGGTTATTACAATGTTAACCTTGCCATACAAATTGGTACTATATACATGGAAATAAATAAGGCAATATGATTTTGTACTAGGTACGAACAAAAGATGTAAATTTAATAGTTTTTAAATATTTTTTTTTCTAATAACATATATTTTTTAAACTATATGCAAAAAAAAACCATTTTATTTTTAACTCTGTCAGTAAAATTATAAATGGCAACACACATACTGAATATTCAAGAGTTCCGCTATATAAATATATAGTTGGTTTTAAAGTACCAGTCCGAGATTGTTACGAAAAAGGCCTTGAGATTTTATTACTACAAGTACATCTGAAAGTTTTGAAGTTGCAAAGGTAATGTTAATTTTCATACTGATACCTGCTAGTTGTTAACTGTTGTCTTAAAAAAATGTTGAGTACAATAACAGAATACTCCCTACTTGATAATAATATCGAGTACGGTCAATTAGTTATAATTTTATGTTCAAACTTTGTTTAGCCCATAGGCTTTAAAATGTGTTCAAATGTGAGATGTCAGTATAAAACAAAATAAGTATTTAAAAAACAGTATACACAACAAAACAAATGAAAACTCCAATAACTATACCATCCTACTTTCAAACAGTTTTAGGTTTTATTATCTTTAGCATTAAAATAATTGAGTTTTTTTTTACTTTTTGGTATATATAAAACTAAACAGATTTGTTTTAATGGCCTTGAATTATAGTTAATACAGTTATTTATTATAATATAGTTAATATCATCCACTTTCTTAGATTAAATTTAAAAGTATATTTATAACTCCTTACTTATTATAATATAGATGATATTTTCTTTACGCTTAATTACAATATAAAAAAAAAAAAAAAAAAAAACATTAAACTATATTATTATCTGTACAAATATTTATTAAGTAAGTTTAAAAAAAAAATTAAATGAAAATAATGTGGATAACTAGGTACTACACTTAAATCATTATAAATGACTACCTATTTAATTAAAAATAGAACTGAATATTAAATTGTTGGTATCATAAAATAAATAAAAATTGTTTGCATATTAAGTATTTAAACTTATTATATTTATGAAATAATAGTATTATAAAACAGTAGGCATATATTGATATTTAAGTTTCAACTATATTATTTTATAGAGCTTAAAATTTAGGATACATTAAGAACGACTACAACCATAAAGGCAAAGTATGTGTTCTATTAATATTATATAAATAAAAACGAGTTTTTTTTCTAAAATGTTTTACTCGACAAAATAACAGTACAAATGTAATATATTTCATGTGGCTAAATTGCTTGATTAATTAGGTATTATGTACTGGTACACACAAGTACAAATCACTAATGTTTACTTGCCGCATTTTATACTTGACATATTTTATACATTTTCGAGCGTTTTTACCCAGGCAAAATTCGCTAATATTTGTGTACAACTTAATCGGATTAACAAGCTTTTGCCCGGGTGTCTTTACATGGAGACACCTGTGTACCAGACTTTTAACGTGTTTGTTTTCCAGAAATCATAAGGCAAATATAGGACACTCCCTAGTCCTTAATACAATCAATAACCTTTCTTCCCAAATTCTGTAATAATTCAAAGACTTTTAAACGTCTAAAGATTTAAATTACCACATGATCTAAAACAATGATAAGAAAAACATACATTTTATGTGTTTAAAAAATAACATATCTAATAAAAACATTTTCGATAGAAATTAATATTGTCATCAATCATTTTATAGGTACATAAAAAACTTAATATAGGCACTGAATAAATATATGTTAATTAAGCATAAGTCTATACTTTATTATGAGAATATTCAATACTGAAATCTGAAATTAATTCACGCACTATGTATGAAAGACGATAAATTAAAAAATGATTTAATGAATTTGTCATTATTGAGACACAAAGTTCTTTTGTAAAGATTGAAAAATTAAAACATAAATAAAATTATTACATAACATATATCAACTTAAGCATATAATATGTATATAATATATATATAGTAGGATAATACATTGTAATTAAATAACATACTGATAAAGTGAAAACTTGTAAATTTCGTACAATTTTGACTGAAAATAATAATTTGTAACTAAATCAAACTTGAAGTAAATAATCAAAATAAAATTGCATAAAAATCAATCAATTTTAAAAATTAAATCACGTATTACTCAGAATATTTTTAATGTATTGTACCTAAAATAGTTCTTTTTTAATCACATAAATATTTATCGAATCACATTTTTTCTGGTTCAAGGTTTTGTATTAGACTATATTATTTCAGTACTTTATAGTATTAATAATATATGAATGTATGAATATTATTGAATTTATATTATTTTACGAAGAACTCGAATTTCACCCCCCTCCCCTGCTAAAAAACCGGAATATTTTCGCTTATGGTTAAATATCATTACTTATGTTAAGTTATTAGTTCCCAAACTTTTTATCTTTACCACTCACTTGTAAAAAAAAATAACGCCCCCCCCCCTAAAGAAAAATTGATTGGTACATAAGTACGCAATTAAAAATTAAATAAGCTTGTAACATTCATCAACCCCCTAAATAACCCTATAGCCCGCTTTGGGAAACGCTGAGTTATAATCAAGGCTCGGAACTTAAGACATTTGCATATTTGTTTAGAAAACACATATTGAAATATTTTGGTTCGATACAAATTCGATCCATGATACAGAGATTTAAAATGTTTGTTGCATAATTTTACATATTTCATTATTTTTTGTAGAAATTTACATATTTTAGGTTGGTATAAGAACTTTTATAATAATGCATATTTTATAAATTTTCACGAATTTTTTTTTTTTTTTTTACAAATTTATAGATTCACAAAAAAAATATTAGATATAAGACAACCAGAATTCTAAGCTTTATTTGGTTTTACAATATAAATTAATTCTTCCATGAGTATTTTAGTATTGGTTTCTATGCACTTAACAATAATATTATAATATTATAATATCTAGGTATTATACTGAGAAATCGTAATAGCTTCCATCGGCTGAGACTAGTATTTATTTTTATTTGAATTTACAGTGGCATTAATATTGTACTACAATATAAAGTGGTCGTTTTATTTTTTTTTTCAATTTTTTTTTCTCATGTACCTACCTAATTTATATAAATTTTACTTTTTCCAATAAATTGCATATTTTTGGATATTTGCCAAATTTTTACTGCATGATATTATAATGTTTTTTTTAACTAATATATTATAATATGCGCATATTCGAGTACTTTAAGCGAATAAAGTTCCGAGCCTTGGAGTTATTATACCTATCATCATACGTCGTAGTTTCGATCGAAATGCGCTCGTAATATGCATCGGTTATTGAAATAATAACACTTTTATGATGCATTCATACTTCTCATTCGTCGTCGCCACGGCGCTGAGGGTCGAGTATCCGTACCCCGTCAATAAAGTCATGATATCGTATAGATTTATCGCATATCGGCCCCGATTCATTTCGCCGTACCCTACGTGATTTGTTATTATCATCGCCGTCGTTGTACGCCACAGATAATATAACGCGAACACAGAAATACATATATACTATTATATTGTACCGACGAGGCAACAGTGTTTTACCGCGAACTGTCAGCCGTCTACCCTTCCGCCGGTCGCGATGTAATATGTATATATAGACCCCTCGAACGAGGTCTGCGCGACATTTATGCACTTTACGCCGAACACCAGGATCCATTACGTTAATTATGCCCCAGATCCGGTTAGCGGGAGCGTCTGTCAAAATGCCGTGTGTTATATTGCTGTGGCAATATAATATAATATGTATATACATAACAATAAAGTTATATACATAATAAATATATATGCTTACAATAGGTGTATGTGTGTGTGTGTGTGTGTAGACCCTGTCGCCCGCCACGTGGACGATTTTGCCGCTTTTGCATAGGCGATATGGTTGTGTGTGTGTTTGTGGGGGAGGGGGTGAATTTAGGGGTGGTCGGGGAGGCTTACAGTTGTCGCCCCGACCGCTCTCCCGCGCGGACCCGGAAACAACTCGACGCGGTCGAAAGTTCCGGGCCGGATATCAAATGGGTCCGGTTGACCGCGAACAACGTTGACCGATGGCTGACGATACTCCACCGCCGACGCAGCCGTCGCTCACTGTAATAATGCATTATATAATAAGCGCAAGTACGTCACGCGCAGCTATCGGCCGTATACCCCGCCGGGCGCCGACTAAGTCCGGTGAACGACGAGCAAGTGGATGTAATAATATTGTCTCCGCATAGGTTACAACGTCATTCGTATAGTTTTCGTGTACCTGAGTGCCCAATAATCGTAACAATTATTATTCGTTGTTTTTACACTGCACCGATTTACGTTACGATGATTATTTTATTACACAATTTATTGTTGTAAACGTTCACAACGGATGTAGGTACGAAAATCGATACGCTGAAAGCAACTGTACCTACGTCATTATTATGTGGATAAAAAATGATTATGATTTTTGAAAACGTGTGTACCTATAATTATTTATTACTTGAGTAAATAATTTACGTACTAACTTTTTTAATTTAATTTATATATATAGACTTACAAGGCTTCTACGACTTACACCATCTGCATGATGAAAATAATAATACCTGCCTAAAACTGTACACGTTGGTTTGGCTTTGGAATAGGTATTATATTTTCAAATATTTCATTTTATAACTTTTGTTTTTAGTTTACAACCAAAAGGTTGTTTTGACAACCGTCTAGTTCTAATGTTTCTTAACAATTTAGACTGTTGTTTACTAGGGGTGTTATATTGTGCAGTATATAGTTTACCGTTATCTTCTACAGTATAGGGTGGAAATGATGGCATTTCTATTTCTGTGGACAGTTGTATGTGACATGAGCCAAGCGCGACCAAGTTTAAACTGGCGAAGTTGTGACAAGTATAATATTCTGCTCGTATATACTGTGTTCAACATTAAAAAGTAAAACAAAAAATGTATTTGAATATTTTTGTTTTGTTGAAAATCATTTAATCAAAACATTCTATCAGACATCAGTAACCAACTATTTCGAAAAAAATAATTATTCTGAAAATAATCTCCCGATATTCTATAGCTTTTTATTTGATTGACTTAGATTTGAATAATTTATTGCTTTATAAACCAAATAATTTCAATACTGTTAAGAACGTCAAACGATAATTATTATTTGGGCAGTGCAACGACTACGTCGTATTGAAATACCCTGAACTGCTGTCAAAATGAAATTAACAGGTATATTGGGAAGGACAGGCGTAATAAGATCCGAGTGGTTTGGTTTTGATAACGTCATTGAGTATAAATTAGATAATCTCGTTCAGTCGTAAAGAAAGAAAAAAGCACTTTGCATTTGACTAGATGACTTTTTTTTCTGTTTTTTCGTCTTATTTTTTTCTTTTTTCCTGTGTTTCAATTTATTGATCACAGTTATCTTTTAACTGCGTATCTCCCAAGACAAGTAGACGAGAAACGAGTGGAAGCAAGTTAGTTCGACCATGAAATTTCCCTCTCGGGTCGTTTAACTGATGCAAACCGTTTCTTGGCCCCTCGCACCATCCCCGGGTAATATCACTTCAATTTCAGACATCAAGAAACTTTCACGGTGACCGCAGAGGGTTTAGACAAATCCAATATAGCTGATAGCCCCGTTAGGTAGAGGTTTTTTTCTTAGCTATCGTTTCTTTATATGGCTATGACAATATTTTGTTATTAACATGTCACTCTATTGTTAATACACCAAATGTTATAATCTGATTTTAAAATGAAACCAAGTACGAAATTCTAATGTTTTAAGATATTCTACATATAATGATAATATAACATGTTTCCAGCAGCCAATTCTATACAGTATGTGAAACTATATTATTATCTATTACTTGAACACGTAACTACATACCTACTTAGTATTTTTTATGATAAAATAATAAATTAATACATATATATATATGTATATATGTATATTAATTTAAATTTTCATAAAACAGTATACCTACATATATATAAAATGTATAGTATAAAATATTATAAATTTAATAAATAAAAATGAAAGTATTCTTTAATTTACTTAATAAACATTTTTAAAATACTAATTTGTACTCACTGATGATAAAATTAACTTTAAATCAAGGAATGAAATTACTAAGTACCTACCTACGTTGTTAAAAGAATGCATTTGGTTTAATGAATGAAATCCGAGAGCAGTCTTCAAGTTATATATATAACTGCTTATATAAGTAGTTATAAACCTGGTTCAAATAAATTAATTTATGGAGATTAATTTGACAACAAAATAAATACTTGGAGTACATAATAGGATACTAAAACAAACACATATAAACAAAACACAATAAAATGTATTTGCATGAAGAAGAGTTTTTTCAAAAAGAAACTTTTTACAAATTAGTTTTAAAATATTACGAAGCTGAATAATATGTATTAATTTTTATTATTTTATTTTCGATCTAAAATGTTAATTCTATATTACAGCACAATTTTTATACATTTCATCACATTATTATTTTGTTCTTAAATTACAAAATAAAATGCTGTAACTACTTGACTAATTTTAGTTAAAAATTATGAAATGAAGTTTTAAATTATTGTAACTATATTTTAATCATGTTATTATTCTATACGATTATTAAGTGTGAATCTTGAGTTTATTATTTCAAATAAAATGTATTTAATTCTCAAAAGATATTTATAAAATATACAGTTTTTTAATCACGAGGAATTTAAATGAATTTTTTTATCTATTTAACATAAATAACTTAAGAATGTTTATTACTATTTACTATTTAGTTTCTTGATAGAAACTCGATTTCATGTATAACCGATGATTATTTATTTATAATTATAAAAATATCAAGACGCTGAAAAGTACTTACAACTATTATCTATATTTAATAACAATAATAAATAATATAATATGCTTTTATTATACTATTTTATTTTTTAAATTTGAATATAATTTTGAACTCTAATAAAAATGTACAATAGACTATATAGAGTAATTTTATTTTGCATGATCGAAAAATGTACACATTTTAATACAATATATTATTATACAGTCCATTTGACAACAACTGTTGTGGGAGATAATGATCAATGTTCATTAAGAATTAATGAAAACATAGTGTACATCATACCATGGGTTGGTATTTCGTCGTTACCGTGTATGTGATAAGCAAAATATGAGAATAAAACTAATAAATTTCAATACAGGTAGTTATTGTGTATTACCCTCGAATATCGAAAATATTGACGTAGGAAGGTATTTCATGGATAATTCAGAAGGCACTAAAACTTGAAAAAAAAAACAATCTTGATCATTCGCATATATGAGTCACCGAGAAGTCCGGTACATTGATCCAACGGGACATAAGGAGGACTGTACCCAATTGAAATTGCCATTTGTAATTGAATTATAAGCTTAAATAACCTTATGCTTTTTGCGTACAGTACAGTATATTATATATATCCCATCTTTAGTGCTGGTTAACAACGACCAATAAAACTCGTATTGAACTCCTGTGTAGTGATGTTACCGCGACTGTTTTGAATGTCAACCTTTGAACGTGGCCAATTTTTTTTCATTTGATAATTAAATTCATGTTATTTAGTACTTTTTAATTATCTAACATTTCTTCGTATATCATAAATTAGGTTGACTAATTAAGTTAATATTAACATTTTAATAATATATTATTATGTATTTACTTGAAAACTATAATGCTATATTTAACTATTTTGTATAATATATTATATTATTGTAGTATTTTTCTTAGCACTATTTCCGACAAAAATTTGAAAATTTTTTAATTGCATATCCAAAATTTATTCAAATAAATTTATTATAGTTTTTTTAGTATTAAACAATAAAAAAATAATTATTATTACATTTGTTTATTGAAAGGCTAAAACCAACAAGCTTTTAATTTTTTAGTGTATAAAATATAAAATTATTGGTATAAAAAAAATGTTATTTAATACTAATATAATAATATTTTGAATTTGTTATTATGTGCTTATGAGATTGTCTATCCACACAATTTTGTTTTTATCTTAATCAATTTTTGAAATTTATTAAAATTAAAAATGTTAAAAATAGAGCTTTAGAGCTTTTATATTCAAATAAATGAAAAAAGTCTAAAGAAATGGCTTGTATTTAATCGCATTATAGTGATACTTATTTACATTGTATTATATTTTAAGTTATTTATGGGAAAATAATAATAATGAACAAACTCGTTATTAATTATTATGTGTTAATTTATTTTATATTTATTTTACAGAAGCTGAAATATAGGTAAATCTGAAATTAATTAAATTAAAACAAAAAAAGTATATTTACCTAGTTTATTTGACTATTTTTGTAGATTCATTTCTTCCATTAACTTCTCGACTTATGGACGCTATTTTAAAAGACTTCCAAGGGACCAATAATAATCTTAAATAACAGTCTTTTTATAACAAGATTTTCTATCTCTAAAGTAAGAAAAAAATAACTATAAGCTCTCTCGTTTCGTTAAACATCAAAAACTGTTTGTGAAGTCTTTCGTGATCCCAGAAAATCATCAAATATGATATGTTACATAAAATCTCTAAACTATCTTATAATTCTGATAAGAAAGTTAAGCTTTAAGTATATATATAATCTAAACAAACTCTAAGCAAAATTATATCAATTGTATTTCAACCTATTTTTTTTCTGATTTTAATAAATTTTCATTTAACTTAAATATTATTATTTGTATATTAATATAATAATAATGTCTTTAAGTTTATTTTTAATAACGTTTTTAGTTTTACAATACTATAACTTACTAATAATATTCTAAGCGTACACTCATAATATATTGTATTACTGTGTTTTCATTTTATATTAAAACTTCAAATAATTAAATTAATTTGATATACATAGTACGATAGTTACATCATATAGCTTCAAACAAATACACTAAGATTTTTCTTTAGATTAATAAAAATAAATATTAATTACATACTTTAAAACACTAATTAACAAAACTTGATTTTTACTTATTAAATCGAGCTACTTAGATCTATTAAAATATTCATTCTGTCAATGAAAGTTTTTATAAAATAATATATTATAAATCTATAATATAAAAAATATTTATAAATCAATTACTTATCAAACCATTTTTATTTTAGGTACATTTATGTTTAAATTTCAATATAATAATATTAAGCTAATTAACTCTTTACCATTATATATAAAGAACATTAGTAAAATTAATCATTGTGATTTGTAAACTAGCGAACATGACTTTTCACTCATAACAATTAAAAGTTGGATTATCTAAAGTTCACAAACTCGGAAGTTGATCATTCGCTAACTCCTGCTATACCTCTTTATAGGCTGTCGCTGATTCTATTACAACTAAACATTATAGAAAATAAACCAAATTAATCGAAACTTACAAAGTTATGATACTATTTGATTGATTGCAGTTAATTTTCCAAGTCAAATTAAGACATACTAAACAACATAGGTACTAAATAAGTTAGTTTCATGCTATAGTACATACTTTTAAGTTAATTTTCTTAGAGCTAGTGTTGAAATAAATACTTTTTGAAATAAATTATTTTATAATAAACATAACAAATTAGTTGATATTTTCATCGTCGTACTTAAAAACAATCATTATTTTTCAAATTATCTCCATTTATGTTTTCAAATATGAACTGAAAAATATATTTATACATTTTAAAGATATATAATCCTGATAATCTTATATTTCAAAAATAATTGGCTACATAATCTTAATATTTCTTAATATTTATATTTTGAAGAGTAAATTATAATCAAAAGACTTTCACCAGTATAAAATGTTTCCCTACCACTCTATATTCACTTTTCTCGTATAAGTATTAAGCAATTGTATTTTTACTTTATTTTAATTTTTATTTTAAATAATTAGTAATTTTATGTATAAATCTTGAATATCAATAAATATATTAAAATATATTATGTAAAAATATTAATTTACAGATATTACTATACAATTATTTATGTAGATACCTACTGAATTCAATATATATATATATATATATCTAGGATATTTTCAGATGGAGCTCATTAAATTTTAAATCCTTCATAAGTTGAGTATATGACCTGTAATGCAGACAATATAGTATAAAGAATTTTTTTTTTATCACACTATGAAAAACATCGGCTGTCGAGTTGTAAGCACGTGCATGGTCGGAAGTTTTGATGTAGGTTTAGCCAAGGACGTTTTTGTGTGAACGATAAAGGGGAGGGTAAAAGAGAAGAAATGGTAGTTCTAGTAGAAGGTTTGGCATTGCGACGTGGTACATTTCTCCACATTAAACATTCACCCCCCGAGTAGTTGGTACTTTTTTTGTAAACTCGTCGTTCTCGAGCACGTGTTGTCGCCCTTCATGAAATAACAAAAATGAACGGCTCCTCGGCACACTTCTCATTCAGTTGCTATAAAGAAAAGCGGTAGGGTGAAAAAATAAAATAGAAATCGCATAAAATATTCAAAACAGTTTTGACAGTGTTTTACCACGGATTTTCCAATCCACGTTTCATTGCATAATTTAGCAACATGAGATGGGTACTGAACACACTTCACTGTATCCTACTTGTTCATTGAGGAAGTACATTGCTTATATACACGAGAAGCAATTTATTTTTCTGGTCGAGATAAGGTATAGAAAAGCATATTTTTATTCGAATTTCTAGACAACATTTACTTGAGAGACTCGGCCAAATAATTTATTTTAGTCGCAGTCTTATATTAGCGCATATTAATAAAGAAATAAACATATAACAATACTTAAATTTACTATTGTCAAATATGAAAATGATAATAATCGATATTTAAATTAATTTAATAAATGTGGGTGTTAAAATTAAGCAAATTTTAATGTATTTTATTAATCATTATTAATCACTTGAATCATATAAGGACATTTTGTTTTTATTTCTAAAACTTAAATTACATATAAAACCTATAAAAGATGATAAATATTTAGGTGAAGTACTGGTTTGATTTGCAGATATATTTTTATTTGTTAGTTAGGATAAAAATTAATTATTACAATTACATAAGAGAATTTATTATGTTGAACACTTAAACTAGTATGAACCTATTTTAAACCATATGCAATAAGAATTTACAAAATTATTCTAAGTAGAATAAGAAATTAATGGTTTTACACTTGCCTGTCTATAATATATCAATATAATATATTGCCACTACTAATTTAGATATACTCAGTGCACTTAATAGAGTTAATTTTTGTAAAACTTTCAACAAAAGAAAATTATAAATATTTATGAGCACCCACTTAAAATAAAATTGATTGGTTTGTAGAAAATAAAAAGAAAACAATAGTTTTGCGAAATTTAAAAAAATTACTGTTTAACACTTTAACAGAAATATAGACATAACGATATTATGTTTTCAAGTTAAATTTTATAAAAAATTTTAAAAACATCGTATTATGTGCTTACGCTATTATAGTAAAATAGTCTCCATTCAAAACGTTTTTAATCGTGATTATTCATCACTGCGTTTAATATAAAAATATAAAACACAATACACGGTTGTATAGTAGTATGCTAAGCGAAATAAAATAAGTAAGAAACATTTGGTTCTTTATTCTGTTAGCATTTTAATTTTATATTCTACTTGAATTTTTTTTTTTTTTTTTTGAGTAGGTATAAATATATTATTAAGCCTATAGAAAAATTTATAGAAATATTAGCAACGATAATAATAGAAAATTTAGTTCAGTACATAACAGCTACGATGCATAGTACCTAATACCTATACTTGCTTAAAATATAAGGTTATAGCCAAATTTTAAATTGTATTGTAATATAATTATTATTTTAAGTAAAATTCTTTTATAATGTATTTTAAAATATATTGTTTTGTAAAGATTCTAAGAATATCAAGACTTGGTTTTACACATAACTTGAAAACGTATAGGCTATTAAACTCATTACATATAATAACTATAGAAATAAATTATTATTATTAAAGTAACACATTATTAAAAGATCTATATAATTGAATAATTAATTAATCAGGTATCTCGTATACATAAATTACTGAATTAATTACATAAATACCTAAAATGAATTTAACTTTTGAAATAATACACATAACTTAATTTTACGAGTATATTGTTGATATTTAAACTTGCCTTATGGTTCATCTAAATTTGATTTGTTTGAGAATGAAATGTTGTTTTTAATCATACGTTTCTGCAAGTCCAGTGAGAGTACTTTTTTATTTAGGCTTGTCAGACTGTGACATGGAAGGAGGAGGAAGTTGGTTTTATTATTCTTTCTGTCCCAGCAGCAGTAAATAATACGGTATTCTCGGCAATTTGACAACAGACCCTCTTAAAGAGCTTCACTATAAAAGGCCATAAAACCAAAATAAAAATGTCCTATATATCGTATTCTTAATAGCCACTTAAGTTTACACTAGGGTAATAACTTTGACTTTTTGTTTTCAAGATTAAATGATGTTTATAGAACACGCCAAATAATAACGGATAAGTATAGTGAATATTACTAGTGAGTCCAAAACTGCATTCTGAGTACCTACCTCTTTTGAGCACTACCTAGGTGTTTATATATTAGCTATATTTCTCTGGTTAACACACTGTTGAAAATTCATACTTGATTAAAATCTGAATTCAAGAGTTTATTTTAATAAATTTATGAAACTATAATTAGGTTCATGTTAGTGTACTTTAATAGATACATACACTAAAAATCTAATTAATACATAAATAGAAAAACTTCATTGCATACTAAGAGGCAGAAAACTGGAATAAAATTTAAGTTTTAAGTTGTTACGTCCGTACCAGAATACCTACTGGCCAAAACATAAACAAATCTATAAATTAATTAAAACCAATTTAAAATGTCAATATAAACGTGTTAAAATATAATTTATATAATAACATTTTTTTAAACATTATATTTTTTTATGGCAATCAATGGCCATTTTTACCTAAGCTTTTTCTAAATAAAATAATACATTGGAAATTAAATTAATATAACTGAAGCCACGCAATTCCAAAAATTATTTTTTTTCAAGCTATTAAGTAGTAAACATTGTAAATAAAAAAAAATCTTAAGTGGATTTAAAATGTACTATTTTTCATGTCCAAACGATCTATTTTCATTTCAACACACTGATCGATCGAATTATTAATAATTCGAAAACGTGTTTAGATTCTTCGTTTTATATTCTTTAAATATTCCGAACAACTGTTAACAAGATTTGATTTATACTTATCAAAATATCGAATAAATCTTGTTTCACTGATAATATTTATACATACTCGAGTATCGAAGGTCGACATTAAATATACTCAAATATCAAGAACCAACTTATTAAATTATTAGACATATAATTATGACCCAGTTTTCCACAACTATGTAGTAAGAATCTTATATGTTAACGTTAACCTGTTGTAGTAAATACTTGGTAACGTTTTGTTAAAAATCTAAAAATAAAAATGAATTTATTATTTAGCATACCTATGCTCTAACGATGAAATTAAGACATAATACATACAAACTCATACAAAGAACATTACGAGAAATTAAAATATAATTAACAGTATTTAAATATATATTTATATTAAGTCTTGGTCAATTATTCCAATATCTGCATATTTTAAGTTAATATAATACAATTTTTTATAAATCAATACAATCTAAAAATCTATTAATTTAATACTTTTCATTTACTTTTAGGTTAACAAAAACATAATAACAACATGTTATTTATCTTAAATATTATGATTAAAGTTAATATTTTTTTTCCTATTAATATAGAATACACATATACATTATACATAATACAAATATAATAATAATCATTTAAATATATACATTTTATAATATTCAATAAAAATAAGGATAATACTACATTTAAATAACAACTATGTCTAACAATATATATTATATTATCCATAGGTAATAATTAATAAAAAAAAAATTTGACAAAGTCAGTCCAGTTATTCACAAAAACTCACTTAATTAAATTTGTTTTTTAAAAAAGCTACGTATATTAACATAATATAATTTATCGGTGTAGTACTTTCGTTGACTTATTTATCAACAATAACTTTAGATGATTATCACAGAAATATGTAGAATGAATAAAAATATGTTTTTAAAATACTTATAAAGCGTAATAAAAAGTTTAGGAAGACAAATGAATAAACAATAATAAACCGTATAATATTTACTATAAAGTAATTATTCTTTCTCGGATGGTGAACTTTGTACATTACTGCTTATTGTATCAATATATTTTTTCTGTGAATTATTCGATGTGCTAAAATAAAACATAAATTCGTAAATATAATAAAAATATTATAATAATAAAAATCTTACAAAATTAAAGAAATACTATTTTTATTTTTTTTAACTTACCTAATACAATCCTCTACTTCTTCTAATGTATCAGAAAGATAACTGCCTGTTTCTGGTAACATAAGTACAGATAATCCACCAATAACGCTAACTGTTCCCAGTACTAATAATGGTAAAACTTTGCTCAGTGGAGACTGTAATCAATTGAAAGTAAAATAAGTATACAATTTATATTAAAATAAATATTCACTGGACTCACTAAATTCCAAAGGTATGGCACCATAATAAGAGCAATTCCTGCTGGTATATTTGAAGTTCCCACGCCTAAATTCCTTATAACAGTTGGGAACAATTCAGCTGTGTAAAGAGGCATAATAACGTTTGACGACGACACGGAAAATTTTCCAGCCATCACCAATGATAGCGATATCCACTCATCCGTATCTAATAATTATAATACAATTTTTTAGAAAAACGTGTATCAGATAAAATTTAAATAAATAAATATAAATACCTGGTGGTAAAATTGTAGTAAGCAAACACGCAATTCCACCAGCTACCATGGTAAGGCATAATGGTATTCTTCGACCCATTTTGAGCAATATTACCACACTAATCAATATTGATGGAATTTCGACCAAACCTAAATTCAAATGCAATAATGAACAATATCTTTAGATAACGTTTAAACTTAATAATATTACTCTTGGATCGATTTAATTCGTTATTGTAAATTTAAATAAGTATTAAATTTATCAACGAAAATACTTAAATAAATTATAATTTATAAATATAAGTAAATAATTTATTATTTTTAAATATTTAAAAGATAAAAAAAAATTATTATTATATCCTGTAAATTACCTGATATTATAGTATTTATGTATATATTTCCTCCGATGTTTGACAGATTAAGTACAAGACCGTAGTATACTAAGTAAAGACTGAACCAAAGTATGTATAAAACAAGTGAAATCTTTCTAATATTTTTGGTGCGAAATAAATCTGAAACTCGTACTTTAGGTTTGCCATTAATTTCAAATTTGTTAATACTCTGAAACAAAATGAACAATTTATTATAAAAACAATATATTTGACTAATCTAACCTAACTATAATTATAGTAAATTAACAATTTTAAGAAAAAAATAGTAATTTGTATACAATATACATATATTATTTATTTCTAACTAATTAATGACAAATATTATAATAGGTTTTGAATCGAAGAATTTGAGCTTGGCCTCCAGATTACGCACCGATTCTTTTATAATCCTATGAAGTCATAAATATACATACTATACTATTAAGATGACCTGTTTCAAGATAACCAAAATATTACTCATAAGCCATGACATAAAATTTAACAATTTTACTGTAAGCAACACTAACAACAGTAAACAATAAAATACGGAGTATACATTTTACATTTGTACTAAACATAATAGTACATAATATACAATATACATGACATCAAAGTAAGTATGTAGTTTATAAATTCTACGCCAAAAATAAAACAAAAGTTTTAATGTGATTTTAATTTTTTACTTACTTGTTTAAGAATTTTGTCCATATTCACTGGTAATGGGTGCTTATTAATTTTAGAGGCCTTTTGCAAAACTTCCATTGTCTCTTCCACTCTGCCCATGGCTAATAACCATCTTGGTGATTCGGGAACAAACCTAATAATCCGTATGAATAAAAAGTATTTTCGCCATATATCTATCAAATGTCTTACCAATGCAAAACTAAAAAAAATACAGCGGGTAATGTAACACACCACTGCAGTAACCTCCATCCTCTGCATATGTATGCGATTCCGGAAATTATAATATAGCTCATCGGAACTGGGAGTAAATAGAGGACTCCAGCAATTGTTAACCATTTACCACCAACCAATTCCATACCTATAATTAACAAAAACCATGATAAATTCAATAACATTAAACAATATTATATACAGAATACTTACACAATACAAAACCACTAAAGACAATGCTCACACAAACAAATCCCAAAATAAATCTGAGTACCAAATAAAATTCAAACCAAGGACAAATAGCCACTAAAATACCAAGAGCCAACTGCATGATTAAAGAAGCCATCAATGTCTTCTTTCTACCAAATCTATAAATATATAAGATAACATTAATCAATCATTATCCAAATAAATCAAGCAATTTTTTAATTAAATTTAAGTATTTTAAACCAATTTATTAATGTATCACTATGTTCTTTCAATAAATGACCCCCTTTAAATCGTTAAAGAAAGAAAATAAACATGTATGTAATGAATTTACCGGAAATCTAATTTATATTTTCAACAATTACGAGTATTAACAATAATTCCTACGTACTCGGGTATACGTGATGTTTAAACGAATTTTACAAACCCCGGAACAGATAATAAAGATATTAAATTATATAATGGTTGAAATGAAAAGGAAATGAAAAAAAAAATAGAGAAAATGATATAACATTTTGAACTTTTCTTTATTATGTTGGTCATTTCTATTTTTCTAGCGTTATTTATGTAGGTAGGTATACGCTAGTAAACTGTTAATATCTACAATAGCGCATTATATTTTACTCTTTATTAAATAATAATATTACTATAGTATGAACTAACATCACTTTAAATGAATAAATTAAACAAAATATTATGACACTGCACATTTCACATATTCAAGTTTCACAAAAACAGTATAGGTATATACATATTTTAACTAATTTCATTAACAGTGTTTAATAATAAGATTTTACTGTTCGTCAAATAATTTTCGTAATCTGTTTAAAAGTTTATACCTTTTTGTAAAATGATTATCATATTATGAATATTTGTTCGCTTGTTAATGTTTAAAAGCTGTCAAAATTTGACTTACCTGTCAGACACGAGTCCGGAGAAGAAACCTCCAAAAGCAACACCCATCAAAAACATCATCTCTGCAAAGTTTTTTAATTCTTTTCGGTCACAAACTAGGTTCCACTGTAAATCCAAGTATCAAATAAATGAAAAATTTTTATTTATTTTTTTTAATTTTAAAAAAATTACTTCAGAAGTGATTGTATCACCGAATTCAGTAGTATTGAACTGCCACGAAGAACATGCCTTTATCTCATATTGTTCTGATTTTCTTTGAAGTAATTCTTCGTAACTATTATTAGCAAGTAAACTGTCATAGTTAATGTTACGATAATGACAAGGATCGTATACTGAAACCTATGTATAAAATAAAAATATGTATAGAAATCTGTTAACTAATAAAAAAATAAATTTAATTAAAACGTTTTATTGAGGTTCACCTTCACATAATATAATATTGTTTTAAATACCTTATATAATTTACAATTAAAACAGTAATTTATATGATTAAAGAAAAAGAAAATCTGTTTAAGTAAAAATCATTTTTATACTTATTTAAATTATCAAATAATCAAAAAAATATTGACCAATAAAATCAAAATAATTCATTGGATACAAAATTGACACCTTGTATGGAATTTTTTATTAAAATCACTGTGAGTATTTTATAGTTTTATTTCAATGACCATCACAGTCAAGGATTTTAAAAGTATAAACATCACTGTTTCAACTTTCTCGCAAAAATAAAATAGTATCCTCTAAAGCTCAATACTAAGCTGTTTAAAAACTAAATAATAATAATAACAATATAATAAAAGTTAATTTTATGCATAAACAATAATAATACATATCAATTGAGTTTTTTATTTTAAATACAAAGATGTAAACTCAACTATAAGTATAAGCTTGTATTGGGAAGGAAAATATAAAGTTTGAGTTATTAAAAATACATTAACTCAAAATAAATGTATCTAAATTAAAATAAAAGTTTAAAAAAAAAATGAGTAATTTTATCAAAAAAAATATTTATTATTTTAAATTTAAAGTATTGGTACTTTTTTTCTTTTAACATTTTATTATTTTATTATTGGACAAATAAATAAAAAAATTGGTTTAATTTAATAATAAATTATTTAACAATTATAATTTTTTCTTGAATTTAAAATACTTAATAACTCACATTGGTTGTTAATGATTCTGAGAAAACACCACTTAAAATTTTCCATTGATCCACTGATATCCGGTTCAATACACCCGGCGGCGGTGTACACCAGAAGTCCGTATCTGCCCCCTGGAACGTTAATACGAATATGTGCCATGTGCAAGGCAAATTTAACAAGGACAGAATTAATGTAAGCATAGCTTGCCATCGGCCAAATTCACCGATAGCCATAGAAACTGGATCTTCGTGTATCTTCTCCGTTCGTTTGTCATCTTTGAAAACTCCAACATTACCTTAAAAATAAAGAATAAATACCAATTTATAATTTAAATATGTATGATAAAAGTAGTATGAGGTGACATTGTATTTTATTTTTCTTAAATTATATTTTAATGTTTTCAATAAATATTTTTCCTGTTGTAACTTAAATAATATTCAATTCCAAATATATACAATTGGATACTAAAACATAAAAGAAGCGGATTCCGAATATAATGTTATATTTTATTTTTTCTTTCAATTAGAGTTTAAAATGAATAGCATAATTTAATAAATTGTATTTGATGTAAAATATTAGTTGATAGTTGAATAATTCGTGACTTAAACGTAGTACATTTTCAATTGACTTTGAATGTTCATTCAAATAATAAGCTGTAGAATCGTACGTCGTATTAGGCAAAAAAATTCAATGGTAACAAATAATAATATTAGTGTAGCTTGCCACATTGAATTACAAACGATCCGAATTATAATATAATATAATATATCATATATGTTTTTACGTTACTTCGATCGCATTTCAAACCGCATTTATTAATTAACAACCGGAAACTATATCATTATTAATGGTCCTTGAACGGTATGAAATTGCCACCGAGTATATGTGTGGAAAATCGTTAAACATCGACAAGCGGGGGAGGAGGCCTTCTGCGAATGCATAGCCGGAGGATACGGAACGTATTGCGAATTTACTTCCGCTGACAATGTGGTATTCGGTTAATGGTTAGGTCCCGTTTGCACTCGTTGCACTCGTTATGCGCGAAGCGACCACTAGTCAGACACTGAAGTTATAAAATATTATAAAAAACTTAAACCCGTCGTCCGTAGAAACGGAAATATGTATATAACACATCACGGTTGTCTATAAGTGTCTCTCCTAATGACAAAACAATATTATAATTCGACTGAGCGATATACATCGTGTCCACCGTCAAAAAACTATATACCTCCCTATAAAATATTATTTTTCGTCAAACCACCCTAACCTAACCGAGAAGGGGGGGGGGGGGGGGGTTAACCGTGATTATTGGACACTAGGCCCGTCATTGTCTCAACGGGTCGTGAACGGATAAACGATTCTCCGGAGAAAGGCGCAACGGCGATTGTTCGTCGTAATAGTATTATACGTACTATATACATAATATACATATTATAATAGTTGTGCACATTACTATCGCCATGCCAAGGATATTTGCCTACGAACATAGGTATACTATAGTGAGTATTATATACCTATACGACGGATCTATCGAAGTATCGCGCATGCCGCATACGTAATATTATTATAAATTGATTACATCTCTGTCGACCTCCATACTGCGTTCGAATGCTAAACCTATCAAACAAATCCGTTTACTGACGCGTACATAGGTAAATAGATGCAGGCCACGACGATCCGTCTGTGTTGTGGTTTTTGCGTACAGGTACATACGCACTTACGGTGCCCAGACACGAATGTTTATAAAAAATTATCATGCGCGTAACCCGGTCGGTACACTACTGTAATATTATGTATATTATTATGTTGCATTGATAATAATAATATACCGACAGAGTTCTCATAAACAATAGCGGTGTGTATACCTATTGATTTGATGTTCATTGCAGTGGTAGCGAACCTATAATAATACGTAAAAGTAGTCGATTGTTTATCAAATTTAAAAACCACGAGAATGTTTGAAATTGATTATTAATTATTATTATTTACCTAAACCCAACCATTGTTTTTATTTGTAATTTATCCGTCGTTTCAGCATAGAGTTATTTTATAATTTAAATCAAATACGGTTTATGTTTAATAGTATTATATAAATAACTAACCATCGATTGTTTATCCATTTATTTTTACTTGAAGTTATTGGTTTAAGGAAAATAAAATATGTCAGTATCAATTTAAATTAGAAGTTAGCAGAAAAAATAAACTTTAAGTATTGCAGGTTATTAGTAATGAGAAATAACTGTAAGTGAGACGTATTTCAAATGATATTTGGGTGCTTGAGATTAGATTTACCATGTAGGTCCACCCAAATTTTGGACAAATATAAACACAGATTGATCCAACCTTAAGGTGTGATTCCTTCCTAACCTAACCTATTCCACGGCTTTAACATCAGCCGCGTGACTGACTTTGGATTCTCAACAACTATCAATATCAATTATAAATTTTATACAACAAAATATACGAAACGTAATCAAAAACCACGTAGTTTATAAATAATTTTTGATAACACTAAAAATATGCCAACATATAAATTTAGCAAAACTATAGATAACGTCTTATCTATAATATAATGAGTGAATTTTTTTTATGTATAAACAACGTAAACCACTAGTTTGATGGTTTCTCGTGTTACTGCGTAGTAACAATTATAGTAAATATCTAAAAATCAAGTGATATAAAGATACGTATACCTACCTAGTAATTTATTTGACTATCAGGTAAGTAAACTCAATTTCTCAGTAAATTATCATGTAATTTTTTTTTTAAATATAATTTTACGTTATATAAACGTTATATTATTATAATACTATGTATTTTATATATATGTATACAATAGTAAATTTTAAAAACAATAAAATGCAGTTGTTTTTCAACCTATTAAAGTCATTAAAAAATGTTACCACTCTGGGTCCCTTATAATAAAAGGTATAGTTGATCGCTGAAGCGTATACTTGTTAAAAATTGTGAAAACATCACATTGTGACTGAAACTACCCAATTACAATAAATTCTAAAACAAAATATACCAAAAAACAAAAAAAAAAAATAGAGAAGATATAATTGTGTAATAAGTGAATTGGTATTATATCTACACTTTTTATCAAATTACATATCATACAATTTTTTTACTTTAATTATGACGTAAACAATCATCCAAAAGTAATAAACTAATAACTGTATTCCTAAAAATAATTGGAAACTCCGTTGCAAAAACTGTTCAGAGTCATGGCCGTTCATTTTAGTATAGATATACTATGCAATTTGTAAGGAAGTACAATAATTATTGTTATCCATAAACCATAACTCCAAAATTCTAAATGACCGTAGTTCATAATATTAAGTAATAAAATTACGTATAAACAAATAATTTAAATAAAAATATAAAATGTAAATAAATATTCAACCTATATTAACTTAATCTAATATTAATAATTATATTATATCAGTAGATAACCTTGACTCTCCGCCATCTCTTTTCAACAGTTTTGAATATAAATTTAATTTTTATGATTTTAGAATAAATATGCAAATCAATATTATTAAATAAATAATATTTATATCACGCTCAAAATATTTAAATTAAGAATATTCTTTGTTCTATACTACTGGCATGTGTAATGTGTATTGTACAATTTATTTATCAATTTAAATTTCGTTATTACTCATATAAAATTCAAATACCTATGGTAATTATCAAATTATTTATAATTTTTGGTCTATAATTAATACAATTTGATAAATTCACGTGTCTTCAAAGCTATAATTAAACTTAATTATCAGTTAAAATATATAAATCGTGACTTAATGTTATGTACCAACAGTTATGAATAGATTGAAGTGTAAAATTATATTGTTATCTAAATATCATGTTGAGTCTAAATTAAATCTTTTAGTAAATAAAAAAAACAATGTAAGATTAAATAAAATTCCCCAAAAAACAGTTTTTCATCAATTAATGTTTTCATGATTTTAATGTTTAAAATATGTATTGTTTTCTAACTAACTATCTTATTCAGTATTAAATTACTTAATTGAATAACAAGTTTTTTGATAATAAATACTACAATGTTTTGAAATATGTATCCAAAATATTAATTGTTTAAGATGCTTTTATTTGTGTGTAGGTACCTATCTAGCTACCCATAAAAAGTAAAATTAATATTATTTTCAAACAAATATACAAACTGATGATATTTTTTTAAAACGTATAATTGACAATACTTTTTTATGTTTTAGTTTAAAATACGATGTATAAAATGAAGAACTTATAAACATAAACAAATTAAATATACATTTATCAATAAAAGTTCAATGAGTATAACAGTTAGAAAATAACGACGACGTCTCTTTTGAGGTTTTTTTAGAGTTTTACTTTTGTTTGTACAGCGACGAGAAAATGCATCTTATCAACAAGGCTTACTACAAAAATAAATTCACAAGAATACCTACTCATATAAGAGCTTTTGATACCGTTTGAATGCACTTCCTGAGTATTATGCCAAATTGTCAGCACAACTTTCCGGCACGCCCTTAATTGTACGTTGTCAACTAGCAGCTATAATATTATCTGTGCAAGTTGTTTTCGACTGCTGTATAACCCTAACTGTTCATAGTTTCGACGTTTTATGAGTTTGGCACGTATATACACAGATTCTATTATCGTGTTGGTCCGTAAACGTTTAATGTGCGATAACACGGGTTGTTTTTCGATTTACTATATGACTACTAATATGAAACTGTTAAATTGTCGCATGAAAGTACTAAAAAAAAGTCCAGTAGGACACCGTTTCGTTATTGTCCTATATTGGCGTTAACTGTTATATCCGTAGTTTAAAAGACGTTAAGCGACAAAACCTGAATGAACAACTCCGAATTTCAATTGGCAGTAGAGATTAAAAAATATGTATATATATATATGTGTGTGTGTGTGTGTGTGTGTGTGTGTGTGTGTGTGTGTGTGTGTGTGTGTGTGTGTGTGTGTGTGTGTGTACAATATATTTTATATTTATATTAAACGTTAAACCACGCGGGACGAACGTTTGGACAATACAGAGCAGAGCCCGTCTTCGTCGCGCGTGCAAACAATACATCGAGGCTGTCAACCCATTGAAACAAAACCCACGATCCGTTCATTAAGCAAAATTAATACTTTCTATTGTAGTATTGTATTTGAACATATTTCAATGTCAACGGGAAAAATTAAATTGGCGGGACTATTTTTCACCACAAAGGTGATGTTTATAGAATTTTGATTGTATTTCTTTTTATATCTAAATATAAGTACGTATAATAAAAATTAGAATAATTTTTTAAAATATGTTTATCTCTTGTTTTAAGTTTTAAAAGAAACAATAACTTATCAATGACTTATGTAACTTGTTAGCCGATGTCAAAGAATCAAACACGGGTGTTCTATTACTAAACAGTAATCAATACCTGAAAACCTAATTTATACGATTTCAGGTATTTAACTTCATCATATGTCTATCAATTAAAAAATAATAATTCAAATTTAAATAAGGATAAAAGTTCTATTTATTAAATTATAAAAGTAGTTTATTATAAATTTAATATGTGGCACATATGAATAAATCTTTACTAAACATATAATTATATTTTGCAATCAATCAAAGCATTAAATATCGTAAATATATATCTATCACAATAAAACATTTTATAAACGATAGCTTTGAATTATATTGATAAAATAACATGTAATAATCTTATATTATAAATCATTAACAATAGGTAAACTCTATGGCATATTTATTACTGAATGTTTTACATTCACTAAACTGAGATTAACTTATGTGACATGTATAGGTAATAACTAATAAAATACGTCATTAGATAAAAGGTCATTTTGAAATAAGATATCAAAATAAAATGTAACCAAAGTTCATACACTAACATGTCAACATAAGTTAGATTATCAAATAATTCGATCTCAATTATTTATAATCAAGTCCTGTCGTAATATTTTTTACAACTTACAGCTCCAAGATAATTATTTTTATACACGAGATTAATTTGTCGAATTTTTTAATAAAAAAAAAACCTAAAAATATTACTTACTATCAAAAATAAATATTTTACAAAATATATAGATATTTATCATTTATCATTTGTTTATAGGAATTTTAGAAATGAAGATTGATATTTAAATATTACTGTAAAAATAATGTAGAAAGTATAAATTAAATAACATTCATTATAATATTATATAATATACTCATATATTTTTGGAACATTAATAAAATATTTTTTTAAACAATTAAATATTTTAATTTATCTCAAAATAAATAAAATACATCAAATTTTTCATATAATGTAAAAATATGAGACTAGAATATTAACAATGAAATAATACATTCGGTTATTGTTTGATTATCCGTGAAAAATAATATAGCATGAGTGTACCCATATTAAGCACGTATGTGTACGTCAATGACGATGTGTACTGTGTAGATAACTACATAAATAGTAAATATATTATTTTTTTAATATGAAAGTATAGAAAAAATACAGTAAAAAAATAAAATAATAAACTGTACGAAATTTAAAAAAATATGTCATTCGCCCATAGTCTAAAACTAACTAGTATAATACATGCATTTACCTAACTACGAGTTGAATATGTTAATAAATTATATTACAATTTTATAAAAATGTATTAATATGTTTAGTTTTTTTTAACGTCAAAGATGAATATTTTAAATATTGTGTTATATAAATTTGTCCATAAATTAACTGTTGATGAAAAATTAAGATAAGTTAAAAAAAAAAAAAAATAATAATAATGAAGAAACTAATATAATAATACAATCAAGCGATAAAACTTATATTAGAGATTTTTTGTTTACGAATTTGAATTTTAAATCATTAAAAATAATCATTACATAAATTTAAATCTTTTAATGACTAATCATATTTTTTCATTTATCCATGGGATACTTAATTGTTTCTATGTAAAATATAATATATCTAAAACCGAGGTATATAATAGTAAAATACACTATATCTTATACCTACACATATTTACTCATTATAGACTCATTATAGTCATTATTATTCACTCATATCTACTCATTTAAGTAACTTGTTTTATTTATTTTTGAATAATTTCACTTGATGTATTTAGTAATTTTAATTTATATTATTTTATTTTAATGTTTAAGTAACTTTTTAAAGTTAAGTAGCTTATATGCCGAATTGATATATTTGGCTAAATATAAATAATACTTCCAAAAATAATATGTAACATTTCATAGTAATTGATGATTTCATGATAATTATACGTATTATATTCTCATCCATGTATTATTTAAAAGAATTACTAATTGAGAAATAATTGTGGTATATTTAATGGTAAATTGAAGCTTAAAAAGTGTAATTCAAGCTTACCTTCATTAAATAATTGATCCATAAGCATTGCATAGATTATAGTACTCGCAGATAAAAACATTTTAATAAATTGTAATTGAAAAATCATAAATATATACTATAAATCTTTAATAATGTACAAAAAACCTCGCTAAGTTAATTTCCGGTAACGTTATAACAGTAATTTGTAAAATACCCAATAAGGATTTTGAATATTGTATATTCTAACGTGAAAATTATATATAAACCTATCGGTATTGAGAAAAATAATAATTTGTATTATAAATGATTTGCTATTCAGTGACAACATTTCTTAACATATAACATTAAATTAAGTATTTCCCATTGTTAACACAATATCTAATGATTTCATAATCCAAAAACTTAATTATGATTAGTGTCAGTTTACAATATCGAATTTAGCACTTGTACCCTCCTAATACAATATAGAATCGCAATAGGATGTAATCTCATAGAAGAAATAAATACAATAGATATTATATTTGTAGAAATTATGATTCTCCCCATTAAACCAACGAAGTGATAGTTTTATCCATGTGAATCTAAGCTGAAAGACATTTCATTATACACTAGTTGTCAAGATGTAAATCAACAATACGCCTTCATAGTCGGAGTAACAATACACAATTATTGCGGTAGAATATGATCGGGTCGCATGATAAGACACTTATACTTCATAATATCATATACTTGGTAAACGTTATAACCTATAGATATTTTGTATTGTTAGATGATGCTGTTGAGTTGCAAATTTCAATCGCTATTATAAGCTGTATGTATTTTGTAACTATAAATCGCACAGTTCGTACACTCGTTTGGTCTTTTTACCGCACACGTTTGAACCTTTTTATCAACAATTGTTAAAAATTAGTAATGTGAGACCACACCATGCGTAAAAAAATTTTCCATTTTGTAATACTATGACTACCTCTTTTTAATGAAAATTCTGTTTAAATCATAAAATAGTCATCATTAGTGATATTATAAACAAACTTGTCGAATAATTTATAATTATAATGTCAAGGCAATAATAATTTCAGTGAAATTTAGATTCAAACCCGCAAAAAATAACTGAGGTATTTATGTTTAGTAGTAGTTTACTAATAAAATTCAGTAGTAAACACAAACTATTTGAGTGTACAAGAAATTTATCTTTAAAATAGAATGTATTTATAATAATATTATCACAAGAAATTAAGTTGAATTAAACTATGTGTTTACTTCAAAAAAATGTTAGATATTAGAAAATAATCGTCAATTCGTATATTTGATTAATCCCTAAATTATCAATAATTAACATTTTTGAGTTCATTTCAATATTTCATTTACTTATAGAGATTTTTTTTTATTATTCAAACTAAAATACTTAGAATCGTCAAATTTCATTTATAAAATCATTAATTTTTCGCTTTAAGGACTATATACCTACATTTTAAAATAAAGAAAAAAATAAACTCATTGCGTGATACGAATGAATCGATGAAAACCAGTTGCAATGAATGAATTAATATTTATACGTTGAGCGTAAAACCATTGGGTGAAATATTATTATTTATTATATTAGGTATATAAAATATACAAAATCACATAGAATGTATTTTCTGCAGACTTAAAACACGACTTCATGCTGAACGATACACGACTGGATAGTGGATATATGGGTGTGTAAGGAAAAAAAAATTAGTCACGTCCTTCGACTTTTGCCACCTTATGAACGGAGACACATAATATAGAACGCAACTACGACACAACTGTCATGTGTACGGCGTCGGATTCGAGGGACAAAAAAAAAAATAAATAAAAAGGAACAAAAGTTGGTCGAGGGTGTACAATATAATAAATCGCAACGGCAGTTATGGTACGTGGTGTATTGCAGATTTGGAAAATATCGTGTCTGATAAACGTGTGTCTAGTATAATACTATATGTTATAAAAGCGCCTAACGTATATTTTACAGCTGCTCCGAAAGCAAAAAGTATATTCGTATACAATAAATTTGCTACTTGATGACATGCAGTACAGTAATAATTATACCATAATACAAATTCACTTTCCTCGTATCGAAATTATTGCTTACGAAATAATATCTAAAGAAACTGGTTACGAATTATTTAATAACTACAATATCGTTAATCGTTATTATTCAAAAATGGAATAAGCAGTTCTATTTTTTTTTTCAACATTTGAACAATAAATTAGGTTTTTACTAATTTTCTTGTACCTTTCAGCGTAATTTAATACGTTTTTAATTGTCAAATAGTATAATATAATATCTAACTATTAACAATTAATAACTATTATAATGTTCTATAATTTTAACGAGCATCCATATTCCGTATTTTATACTCACTGCAGTCGACAAGTATAACTTTAATTTGTTTTAAATTTGATCTAACAAGCATCACTTTGAATCTTCTAATAACGTTTTTAACATTCAATATTATTATTTAGCTCTCAGATAATGTAAATATATTATGCATTTTCATAAAAACCGATAAAATTATTTATGAACATTGTATATTATATATATGTATTGCTATCTATGTATATACATATTTAATACAATTTACTTATAGATTTAAAGTTTATTATTAAGGATTGATTTTTAGTTATTGTTTGTGACGTTTGCTAATAAGTACTATTATTATATTTAATTAAACACTTGACCGTATGAGTTTAAAAGCATTCAAGTATCAAAGTCAATTATTCAAGTTCACTCAATATGATTGGTAGGTAATCAATTAAAAACCTGATTAAAAAGTATAACTTAACAATTTTAAATATTAATATTATCAATAGAATTTAAAAAATAAACCTGCTCCTCTATTATAATATATACCATCAACCCACTACAGTTTACCCAAGCCTATATCTATTTTTATTTTTGTAATATGTAATCTAAAAATTACATTTTTTTGTTATTTTATGGCGATATTTTATATATTTCACAAATAAATTTGATATTTTATTTGTACACCAACACTTTGATTCGATCATTAATAAATCTATATATTACTTAAAGAAAAATATACTCAGAAAAATATCTAAAAATTATTTTATGCCTATCTAAACTTAAGTATAAAAAAACTCGTTTTCATTAAGACACATAAACTATATTAATATGTACACCACTTACATACATACTTATACTGATTGTAAAATCATACTTGATTAATCCAGCAGGATCAATATTATTTCAAAAATATAAAGTATTACGAAGTTTCAATTATAACCATTTTCCTGTTGATAATAATACAAGAACAGTTAATAACATACCAAGTATGGAATAATTGTGTTATTTATATTACAAATAAGATTATAACAATATCTTAGATAATATTAAAAAAAAACAAGAAGAGAATAAATTACCTAATGAAATAAGTTTTTTAAATTTGTATTTTTTTTTTAAATTTTGTTATTGTAAAATAAATCTTCACTATTGTTTCACAATAAATTTTAACTATCGTTTTTATTGATGTCCATTGCAATTGGATGTGGTGGAAAAGTGAAATCTCATTGCTAGCGTAATAATAAGTACAAGAAAGAAGGCAAGTGGGTTAGCGGTTACATGCTTATTTCATGTGTTAATTACGCAAGTTTGTATAGATCGTTATTATTATTATTCGTTTTTTTCATTTTTTATTATTATTTTTACTAAAACAGTGTATTTTAACAATGCGGAATGTATATTTTTAAACATCGAAAATTGTTTGTATTTAAACTTTGTCTTGTAATCATATTATCTAACACACAAATTACATATTATGTTAATCGTAAGAACTATGTCGTTCTCAAATAATACGCTATAGGGCATAGGGTATAAAGAACTAGATGAGGTAAAGTTTAGAAACATAACTTTTTAATAGTGTTTTTAGTTTAATATTTAAATCAATTGTTTTCTAAATTGTGATTCGCGTGTGAATATTTCAAAAACGTGTTTAATATTATAATATTAACTTCCTTTTTTTCTTCGACTCACCGTGTACGTATTATGTTGACAAATGAAACTTATATATGTATCTTCTTAATGAATTTCTAATTTCCTTCTAATTACAGCAATTAATCATAACGATACTGTGTTATTTAGATAATATGATGGACACTAATGATACTACGTTAAAATAAATAAGTTTAGTCGTATATTTTACTTATCTAAAATCGGCAGTACAACTTAGTTCGGTGAGCGAAAGACGATAAATTTAATTCAAGATAAAAGTACAAATTGCGATACGCTCAAAAAATATGAAAACTTATTCTGAAAACTTTTATACGATGAATATATCGATAAAAAAAATCTTACATTGAATCCGTGGTGTTTTGTTTTATTTTTAGTTAACCAATGTAATATAATATTATGTACTTACGTTCCACAGTATAATTCTTCGACTGTCGTCTGAATATTTTCGAAAATATTTTATCAATAACAAACGTAGGTATCACCGTCATTTCGACGCGATAGTATTACGGACGATTGGCGTACGCGAAAAGGAAATATGTATACAAAAGTATACACTAAGACGTATAGTGATGTGCGTATTATATTTATACTATGCGTATTGCACGAGCATAAAAAATAAACAATAATTGTATGTGTACAGCCATAAAACGACGAAACTTTTTAAAAATGAAAACTTTTTTCTTTAGTGTGTATGTGTGTGTATGTTCACGAGTGGCAAGATTAAGATTATATTCTAAGACACGTTTGAATGTGACTGAATAAAGCGGCCGGCGAGTGCACCAATTATTGGCCGAGAAGAGGACATGCCGCGTGCTTTTACCGACCGTGTGGAGGGGAACCGCACACGTTTAAAATATAATATATTATTATTATTATTATCACATAATATCGTGTACCGTGTATTTTGTGTGCCGCGTTGTATAACCGACGTGCCCGTGTACAATATGAACAATATAATAATAATAGTAATAATATGTACTACAACAAAAACACGGCCGTGCTTGCGGGCTTTCGATCCCTGGGCTCGTCGAGTCCTTGATGGCTGATCACGTTATGCGGTATATTACTCTGCCGTGGCCCGTGTTTTGCAACAAAAAGAAACGATTTCAAAAAGTCACATCCAACCCTCACGATAGTAATATAATATAATATCACAATACCTATTATATAAGCGCATCCCCTTCGGGTACGACGATACATTTTTGACTCTGCCCCCGCAAAATGTAATTATCATCAAGACACTGTTAACCGTGTTAATGCTGTGTAAGGTACACGTACTTGAAACTAGTTTAAACACGCCATTATGCCTGAACATTATGTTGTGTAATAAAGAGAGATAAAAATACCAAACTGTAGATAGCGAGCGGATAAAAATCATAATTTAAATAAAATTATTTTTACATTAAATACCCGAGACTTGTTGTGTTATGATAGGTAGGTATGCGAAAGTGTCAAATGGTCCGGAACGTCAATACTGTTTATCTGAACTAAAAATAAATTATAAACTTTATCCGAGTTTAACGACTTTACGAAAAATAAGTTTAACTATAAATAACTGAAATTCGACATTTCTGTAACACATCATCTTTCCGAGAAAAACCAATGACAGCACACAAGAAAACTTTTAACGTTATTAGTTTTTTTTTTTTTAAATACCAGACCTGTTTATTAGATAAATTGATTTTTCTAATATTATTATTTTGACTACCTACAATATATCGACATTTCGTATTATTTATTTGGTCAGAGTATGTAAAATTAATAAAGTATTTGGATAGATACCGCCAAGCAGTAATTTTTTATTGAATTATTTGTACAACTTTGAAAGATGACGTTTAATAACTACTATATAATTTTAAATGTTTATACAAATAACAAATATTTAACAAATGTTCAAATTATAAAATATTAAAACTATAATTAAACTGTTTTATAATAATTATGAGTACTGTATAATTATTGTGCTCTGTCAACTGTCATTGTTGTAATCTTTTTTAATGGTGTAAAAATTAAATTTTACTATAAAAATGAGTATATAAAAACGTTTTATTTAGTACAATCTATAAAATGTGTATGGTTATGTATATTATATTAATATTATTACATTGTATAAAATATTTCTCAAAATATCAATCAATTCCTTTTTTTGAATTTCATGATTCATATTTTTACATATAGTTTATATTTAAATGCACTTTCAGCGCCAACATATTAATTAATGTTTAAATAATTAAAATATTTTCAAATATTATAAATCACAATCATACTATGTTAATTAAGTAATTTATGCCTTTATCGGACTTCATATAATAATCTATTTACTATATTTAATAATTTAGGAAATGAAGGACGTTTTTCCAACTATATATAATTATATTATAACCTATTTTTCTAGTTTATTAATATTTAAAATGTTCCTTATTTAAACTCTTTACATAAAAATCAATTATTTTAAATAACATAAAAAAATATTCAACCCTTTTTAAACCAAAATTAAATTAATAATAAATACAGGTTTAAAAAAAGAAAGTCTAGAATTTTTTAATATAATGGCACCACAAACAAAGATAAGTAACTAAGAAAAATAATTAACAACATTTAAATAGATTTTCATTGTATTTTTTTATTTATTCTTGAAACTAGAACTTTGGAAAGTATTTTATATAAATATAATATTTTCAGAGTTTATGATTATGTAATACTAAATTATTCGATATCTTTTTTTATTATAATAATTATCATAGTTATATAAACCAATTTTTTTGTTAAATTTAAAAAGCATAATAATAATTCATCTACATATATTTTATGGTTGAATTATTCTTATACCTATTCACATACATTATGATGAAATCACTTTAACTACTTTAAATACTTCATCAAATGTTTTATGAATAAGATACAACCATATTATTAAAATAAATTTTATTTGTTACTTGATTTTTAAATAATTAGACTTAATTCAAAATATTAACATTTTATTGTAGCATTAAACTGAAAAAAGTATAAACTATCTTATAGTAAACTGAAGCGATTTATGATCTTATGCAGTAAAAAAAGAATAGAAATACATTTTTGACTTCATTATATAAAACACTATGCCCGTATAAACATTTGTATAAAAAGAAAAATCTTTAATCCCAACTTTTACTCATTTAGTAAAATGAAACTTTGCTTTCTACCAAGTCAGCGAGGTTAAAGTTTTTCTATTCTTTTGTTTTTAGTACAGTACTTATGTCTTTTCATATAAGCCAAGATGTGAGCTTTGGCTGGACACATCTAAGGATCGAAAAATGCTGGATACTACGTAAACGATTCTGATTTCAGAACACCCACGGGCAGCTATTTATTGGCACCGAGTCAGCCCGACGCCGTTCAAATACCTATGAAACGCGTTATTATAAAATAAAATAAATAATATTGCAAACGGCAGACCCATTTGGAGCATAAAATACTGTCCTTGGCCGGTTACGTTTAATATATCCTTACAGAATCCATAACCGTATGAATATTATAAAACATATAAACAAAGCTAATATTCAATACGTACACTCGAATGATTAACGTTTCCACGAGGCATGACTTTCAAATTTAAATTTATGTACATTGCAGTATGTATAATATACTGCATGTGATATTATAGGGCTCTAAATTCATGGGGCGTTTTCTTCTTCGGGTCATTTATTAATATAGATAATATTATACTAGTATTCTGATTCGATTAAAAATTAACTCTGTTGCCACAATTATTTTTCCCCGAGCTGTCACATAATCAGCTTCTAATAAATTTTTAATGAATATATTTTCGTAGCATTCATTGCTAATGACCCATCATTAGTATTAAATTACACTGAAATTGAATGAGCTAGTTTATTCAAATAGGTACTTAATGTATTCCACTTTTGAAACTTCACTAATTTTCTTTTAAAAAATAAACTACTTAATCCGTAAAATATTAAAATCAATACGAATCATATACATTTATTTATTTAAAATAAGTGTGTGATTATAATAGCATTATACCTATAGATAATCTATAGATTAAGACGTATTGTTAAATTAAATGTAGTTACTTGTCGACTATATGTATAATATACTATATATTATCAATGATATTATGTAGGTACTCCGTGGCTTTATATGAATGGGTAGGTATTTATTTACATAAAACTACTAAAAAACAATATTTAACTTATAACAAAAAATAAAACATTTGTACAAACGAATAATAACCATATATATTATAATAAATGCATTTATGGAATACAGAATCGTAATGACGCTATTACAACTTTGTATAACTACATATAATATATTTTAAATTTAACCCATTGCGTTAACTTTTTTTGATTTGGGTCATTTTGTTTTTACTACAAATTAATATCATTAACATTATAAAATCATGACATGGACAATTAATTTCGCTGTCTTATTGAAATCACACAAATAACTTAAGTTATCTTTATTCGTCGAATTGCAGATGAAAATGTTTACTGTCAATAGAAAAATATTACAGACACACGTTCATATCGTAAATTGATAGTTTAATTCAATTTCCAAACCAGTCGTATTGTTACGACCATTAAACGAGCTGGCCATGCGGAAATGAAAAAACCAATTGATGATAGCCTTGACGGTAGGTACATTGGATAACATATTGGGTCAGCAATACACCTTAAATATTTTACCGATATTCGACTTCATTTTACGAAACATAAGAAAAATATAGTTTAACCTGTACCTACTGTTAACTGTTCATATCAATAAAGTACCACCAAAAAACACCTGCAATAATTTAATTTTTCTATTTTATTAATATATATAGCATTATTCTCGGGCATTTGACTTGAAGACGCCATGACTAATATTTTTTGAAATCAACTGTCCGTATTTTAGCCTTTCCAATAATACAGACTATCGTAATCATGACAATCATAAAATATTTTTGTCACACGTAGAGTGTGTCAAAATGAGTACTGAAGAACACTGAACACCCACTGCGTGAAAGTTATACTGAATTTCTTCTATTCGTTAATAATTTTAAAAGAAGAAGAAAATAATATTTACTAAAACTAATTATATAATATGTTACGCTTAAACATTGTATTGGTAATTTTGAAAAAAAAAAGTACTTGTAATTATCTAAAACGTCTTTATTTTGAAATATTTTACTCTCAAATTAATATTTGTTTGATATATCTCAATACGTTAAACGATTAATTAATTATGTAATAAATATGTAATTTTTAACAACACGTAAATAATTTTTAAGTCACACAAACGAATGATTATGAAAGTATTTCTAATTAACAAATCTCTATAGAGTAATGTATATACAGCAAGTATTAAAAAATAAAGACCCAAATATAAAATATATTAGATACTAAAACTATGATCATACTAATAAAATGATATTGACAATATCACATAAGCTTTATTGAAATTAATCGTAGAATAGCATGTGTTTAACGTGGATAATACAAAATTATTTCACACGCGAGTAGTTGTGTTAACCACACTAGGTAGATTAATAATTAACACTTTTTGTTACTGATTTTTTAATGTAAAAGAAAATTATATAATTTCAATGTAATGAACAATGGTTAATAGGCGTGTTACATTTGTACAATTCGAGTGTTATAATTAAACACGTCATAAAATTTTCCATAAACCTAAATCCCACATGTTTTTCTTAAATTGCTGTAATAGATTCTTTGTCTTACCATGCGATAACCACAGAGAATAAAATAGCTCAGATCCCCCAACGAGATAAGTTAACTAGAAAGGTCGAAAACAAATTACCCTCAAATTAAACTCCGTCCAATAGTTTTCTCCTTTTAACAAATTATCTAATTACTGTCTTTTCAACTGATTAAGATCGATTTTGTTTTACAAAAATGTTTAATTCACATTCTCGTAAGCTATATAATATAATCTTTAATTAAATTACTTTGTTAGCTAAACACATATGAAATTTAAATTAATTTATATTAACAGTAAAAACATATTTATGTTGATCTAAAATTATAGATCAGTTCTATTATACAAGAAAAATTAACAATAAATATAGGTACACCAAAACAGTAGATAGTATAGACATTTTTTTACATCGTTTAAAATTATAGAGTAAATTCTACAAGAAAAAAAACTGATTTTAATTATTAATTTAGATTTTATACGGCTTGTAAATATTTTTTTATATACCTATACAATAAATACAAATTATATCTATAATGTTAATAAAACAAGTTTAAATTAATTAAATGAATTAGCTACATTTCAAAAAAACTAAAAACTAAAGAGAAGGAGTCATCCAGTAACGGGACTTATTGTAATTAAGTGTAACTTTTAAATTGTTATGGGTAATGATAACAATTTTAGGTCAAAAAAGCTTACACGAAATAAAATATATAGATACCTAATATTCAAGTTATCATTGAATATTAATTTTTGAAGTGAACTTATTTATGTAAATATTTGATACTTATGTTATAAGGTGCCTATACTTTATAAATATGTCATGCAGCTTGTCTACATTATTGTCGCCCACCGTAAACAAATACTGACCATCAGGGCCAAAGATCAGTCATTGTTTTGACACAGCAATTATAATATAATATGTTAAGGACTTTTCGATCCTATTTGAGAACCGAAGTGCTTTTGGGTTTATATGGATTGACAGGCTGTTTTATAATTTATGGTTTTCTATTCTTTTATATGATCAGTTATGTCTGCGCTTGATTGCCAGCAGGTCACGGATAAATGTGTCTCAGACTCAGTCTGAAAATGGTGTTAGACACCTCGATTTTTCTCACCTAAGTACTCAGATGTTAGAAGTACATCTAATAGATGAAATCAAGGTTTTCAATCACTAAACAAACGCCTGTGGCTAATCAATAACGTTTCAATGCATTTTTAAGCATCGACACAAGGATCTTATCATTAGTTTAATCATTAAACACACCATTATTTAAATTATCAAACAATATTTGTATACATCAATATGGAATGTATATATTTTATTTCCTTTTTTTTCAATAATAGTTATTTTTTAAGAACATAAAAAACCTATCAATTTAATATCATTATTAAAATCTATAATAATACAATTGTTACGTGATTCGTTAAGTACATACTCAATATTTTTAATCTTATTATTAATTTTTAAAAAGATACTTTAATTACTGTAAATTGAATTATGTATTTTTATATACGTATGTACCTACTTACATTATTGAAATCAAAATAATAAATTTAATAATCATGGTTGATGTAAAAGTATTTTCATAGTAAGCAATTATTAATTGTTTACAAAATAAATTTAATATACATAACTCTTATTTTAGTTTATAATTTTACCTTTTCCGATCATAAACAATATATTTTATAATATAGAAACTACATTTTTATATACTTAGTTTAATAATTCTATGTACATTGTACTTGAATATAAATATATAAAATTATAAATTATATTAATCAAAATGTATTAAATATATTATAGTTGTTCAAATGTTGAAGTGAATTAAAAATAAAAAAACCAATCCGATACCCAAGATCATTTGCTTATATTATGATTTTATCAAAATACAAATAATTAATTTAATACGTTTGTATTGAGTATAAATATTTCATTGGAGCTTATATGAATTACAGAAGAATCGTAGGGGGGCTAATCGACAACATTTCCGGCGCACTAAAAGTTAACCCCCTATGGTTACAATGCCAAAAATGTTGGAAAAAAATAAACCATTCAAAAGTTCCGGTAAAGTGGTGTTTCCAAACAGGACACCTGTAGTGATAAAATCATTGAAAAAATCCCTTAACCCACAATTATTTCGTCATACTTTCACTCAGTTAAACAGCTGAACACAATTTTCATTATTTTAGCACTATTTTCTCTTGTGTACGCATAAATGCTGTACACCTATAGATACACACACACTCCATACACATAACATACATTTAAATTGTCTATTTAAAAAGTATAAAGTAGTTTTACCTACTGTTAAAAATATATCGTATTGCATCATAAAAAATATTTTTAATACAAATTTATTTGATATTATGATAACTACTGTATATAAAGAAAAAACACATAAATCCTGTTCGTTTAAAATTTCCAAGAGCATAAAAATTGAATAATATTATACGATTGAAATCTATGAAAATATTCAATTAATTCGTTTATCAAACGATGTAATACTGATTAGATGAAGTACATTATAAATATATGTATATCTCACCGATTGACGAGATACAATATAATTTACGTTGTGATATTATATCGAGGCGTATTTACACAAATTAGTTTATAATTTTGGGATTAGTGACCTTGAAACCGGTAAAACTCTACATTGTATAAAAATAAAATATGATAAATTAGTTTATTTTTTTTTCAAACGAACTGATTTATCTACGTTGATATTTAAATGTATCGAAACCACTAACTGTAGTATTTTGTAAATTTTTTTTTACTTATACATAAATATATATTTAAATATTATAAACATATTATTCTTTACTATCATAGCAAATTATTTATGTTAAATATACATTTATATTCACCAACATAATAATAATGATAATGATAGCCCCGCTGGAAATGTTCGCTTATAGTGGCAATTTAATAAAAAAAAAATAACTTCTTTGTTTCGATAAATTAATAGGTAATGGAATGTATTTTTTTTTTTAAATTTTTAGACGTACTTGTATTTATAAAATATAATAATATGTTATGATAAATATTATATTAACCATCAAGCAGAGGTTCAACAAAATTTAATTCACAAACTATCTAGGTAAATAGGCGTAAAATATCTACTGTATAATTTATAAAATATATATATATAAGTATTTTTGTTATAATACCCACTAAAGTTAATAAACCATAATAATATTATGCTTTGTAGTTAATAAAAAAATTATACGATTGATAAAGATAATACTTATTGATTATTGTATAGTGTTTCGACATAATATCAAATTATCAGCCTAATATTTCTGTAGTGACTTAATTTTTCCATATTTATTGACATTATTGAGAATGATGTACCTATAGTGCAGTGTCAATGATAGAAAGTGGAGATTTATTAGCCAGTCAAATGGAACCATTATAATAAATAAACACATGTGTAATGTGTATGTGCAGTGCCCGCGTGGATATGAGCCGATAAATGGTAATAAATTCAATTAAATTAAATCCAGTCAAATCTGGAAACAAATTAGCTAATTACATTTAGTTTTCCATTTTTATGCGTGTGTCACTTTTACAATGACCACCAAGCCTAATGCATATGAATATCCGTTTATTTTTGCTGTGATCGATTAACTTTACGATTATTTCTGAAGGGTTCCGTGGTATTCCAGATGCAGATATAAATAGTTATATTATTATCATTATAAACCACTATCATACATCTCGACGATACGTCAGACTTAATATTTTATATTTTAACTTTTTAAAGATCAAACCTAGTCGAAAATAAAATAAAAAGGTACATGAATAAATCTGAAAAGTTTAATAATTGACCAAATTTTAATAAAACAGTGTTTGATAATGGTTTTAATTTACTTAACATTGTTGTATCTACTACAAAGTAAAAAAAAACCCGTGACTGATGCACTTGTATTGCCCACCTATATATTATTTTCACGGTCGAGTAAAAATATATGATAATATCTAAAAAGGAAATGAACCACAGATGTTTCGAACATAATTTATTTATTTTTGGACATTTTTTTCCCTTTCAATCGTTTTTTTTCTTTCTGTATAATTGACAAATCGCAACGGAATACTGCAAAAACACGGATCGAAGGCCTAGTGACACTTCAATGTACGTCGAAGCTCGTTCTCGTTCACGGTTATAACAGTCGGAACCTTTCACCGGCTGTATCCATTAATGGATTCTCCGAGCAAATATGTTCACCGCCCGCACACGATCAATCATAATATAATAATAACATAATACTATATTCTAGTACCTATGGTAATAAATGTGATCGGAATAAAATATATATAGGTAACGAAAAAAATAACAATATTATCAGCAGGTAATACACATGGTTTGTCCAACGGCTGTGCCAGATTTAAAAACCAGATGGCCCCTTCGGGTAATTTGCATGCCATCGTCACAATACAGTAAAATGAGCGTTCGAGGACATCACATTCTTAATCCAATTACGCTGCATACGTACAATGTACCGTATTGTCCGATGAAGATGCATAACAAATGTTTCCAAACACCAGAATTCGTCGATACGGAAGTTAAAAGTGACAGTGCAAACCTCTGGGCAAAAATGTAACCGATCATTTTTTTATAGCCTATTTATTCCTATACCTACCCGTAGTAAAAATAACATCATAACAACACAAATAATAATAAATGGACATGTCATATTGTTTTTATGAACAATCTAATAATAATAATAATAATAATATCTAATAATTTTTACGAAGGACACTATTTACACCGAAAGTACATAATTTTTTTACTCAATAACCGTGATGCGTGTTCTAGAGAAAGACATTATCTATTATGATGTATTCATAAATTAATCATATTATTATATGTATGTACTTAAAGTCAACAACAATTGAAATAGGTTCCAGGAATTTATTCAACATTATAATATATATTACAAAGTACAAGCACTAAAAAGTTGCTTGTCTTTTACTTATTAGTAAGACCAGAGGCGACAAAATATTCTAAAGCATAATTAATATCCTTCACTATACTTCCGTGACGTTAATATAGATGGGAAATGGGCCCAGTTAAGTTAGTTCCAAGAATCTAAACCTCCAAACAATGTCCGTGATCCTTGGCTTTGATGGGTAGGAATATTGTGGCTGAATCTCCCTTAGACTTAATGGCAGAGTTTTCAAGTAGACTATACCAATCCCTTACCCTAAGTACCCTCTTTCATTTATAGAAATGCACATGAACGATCCAATACGAAGGGTATATGCTACATCTAGGCACTTCGATATTAAAGCCCGAAAACTTTAGAAAATCCAGTACTTAGTGCAATTTTGATAATTACTACATGCATAATTTAAGTACCAATATATGGAAATAAAAAAAAAACAATTGAAAAATCTACTAATATATTATAAATTAAAAAATCAAATCTCAAATTAAAAAAATTAGGTAAGTACCTACATAATTTATATCTTTGTTATACAACATGCTCCCGTGTGCAAAATCATGCACATTGTTGGTGCCGGAAACTGACAATGTATAATTATTCAAATTCTTTGTTGATTTTTTTTGTAAAGTACATTATTTCCTCATACACGATTACAGACACTGTTCTCTCAAGCATATCACAAAAACAAATATACGCATATTCTGGACTTATTATTTTACATTCTACATGACATTTAGTAGAAATCATATATTTTAAAACAATTAGCTAATAATAAAAAAAAAAAATAATTTACAACATGAATTTCTCTTTTATATTAATATCAGACTATTTAAATAAATCAGTATACATTTTAGCAAATAAATCTTATAAATGTTTAAAACAAAATGTTTTATGCATTAAACAATTATAAATTATACAAAAAAAAAAATTTCAAATACATACACTTGTCTTTATTCGTCTTGATTAACTTCTACTGGATGATTCTATTAACAGTTAACAATCACCATCTCGAAATGTATTAACGTTTTGAAAAATATATTTTTTACATAATTGAAGTGATTACAAAACAATATTTATGTAAAAAGTTAAATTATTTACTTTTTTATCGTTATTATTTTAAAGTTTTTTTACTTTATTTAATGATGACATGAAATTTTAATTTTACATTTCAAAGCAGATTATTTTTCTGTAGATTTTAAACGAATACTTACTTAGTATATTATGACTACCTAGTTAAAGTTTAGAGAGCGGAGTAGTAAACAAACATTTTTCGGAATAAACTTTTGTAACACAACTCCCATAATCTTAACTTTAAATACTAATAAATTATAAAATATAAGCACATATTTTTAATTACATATGTTAGATCAGAATATTTTTCTGAGAAATTTAATTTATAAAAATAAAATTTCAAACGGGAGTTAACTAGTTATGCCCTATAACTAATTAACCACTTGTTAGTGTTAAATCGTTTTAAATATTATTTAAAATATTTTGCCCTGATACACGAAACTAAAAATATAATGTGTGTGGTTTAAAAAAGTAAATACTTAAATAATTATTAAGTTTATAACGACAAAAGTATTTCCTAAAATCTACATAATATACTCGTATAGCTTTTTCAAAATGTTTTCTAGTGTTATCACTGTTATCAGATAATTTAAAATTGTGTAAATAAAATATTTTCAAAAACTTCAATACTTTTAACAATATATAATATACAAAGTACTGTTAATAGAATCATCCTGTAATCTGTATAGATTTTATGTATTTTTACTTCATCACCTAAAAGTTTTTCTTTACCTTACGTACATATATGTATTGTACACTAAAAACCTATATCTTCTTCTTTCTGCTGTAAAAACAATTATTTTATTTTGTTTTATTATAATATCAACATATTCCAGCCTAATTGCCATAATCTAACTTTTTAAAATTCATTTAAAAATTGATTTTCATTTTTCAGGCAATTTCTCAGTCTCATTGTTAATACTTAATTATATTATTTAATTATTTGTGGTAAAAGTTATTTTAAGTATTTTTAATTAAAGTTTAATTTAGCTTAAAAAACTTAGATTTCATTAGAGTTTCTTGTCACCAAACAATGCAAAACTTTTAACAAAAGTTTCAAAATATGTTATTATTTTAAAGACTTATAAATTTATATAATAACTGTAACTCACAATTTATAACCTAGCCTATAACTTACTTATTTAATTGTTATTACAAATTGATTTAACCATATAAAACTATAAAAATTATCAAAAGTTTATTTGACGCCTGCCATATTCTCACCTTAATAGGTATTTGATTGATATTATACAAATATCTACCACTAAAATATACACTAAACAATAAATGTGTTAACTACTAATAATATCGAAATACTAGGTATATGCTTAAATTATATTAAGATATTACAAATCCTCGAAAAACAGTTCTTTTTATACAGAACTTATCTATATATATGTTATAATATCTAGTACAAAGTATTTATAATATAAATATGACCTTAATCCATAATACTAATTGTATGTTACTGATAATGAATATATTAAGAAAAAAGAGAATGTCATTTACGACATTTGTGTTTTTCTTACACTTCAAAAAATAGTACAACTAATCATATAACCTCCTTAAAATACATACCTATTTCAAAGTATATTTTATTCTATTTTAAATCAAATGTAAAAAAAGTTATTAAATATCAACACAATAAAACAAAATTGTATGTAGGTACCTAATGTTCGTTCAACGTTAATAAACTTAAATAATAATAAATATTAAGCGATTATGTTTTTAATTACCTTCCATTAAGGTAAATTGAATTTAATTTACTGTCAGTTATTATCTTTTCTACATGATTAGTAATTTAATAAATAGGTTATTAATTATACATACATAATATTATTGTAATCACTTAATGATAATAATTATAAAAAAAAAAAAGTTTTATACCACAATATTATTTTCATATTATTGTATTTCATGTTATGTCATATTAAGACTTAGCTATTTTAATATTCGAAACAATTTTATAGTTAACTATAGCCTATAGATAATAATAAAGGATTAATATTCTGAGGTAGGTATGCGAAATTGCGTCGTAATTGAGCCAAAAATATTTAATCCATAAACTAATATATAAGTACGTAAATTACTAACAATATTAACGTACGGTGTAAAATTATTGTCATAAAAGAAAAAGCTTCTATTAATGTTTGGTGTTGTAAAGAAAAACAAACCGGAACAAAGACATATTCAACATTAATATCCCGATTTCGGTTAAATTACATAGAATATAGATGTTATACAAGCACGCAATTAACACAATCATTAACGTCGAGACGGTAATTGATATTTATAAACGGATGATAGAGTTTAACTGGTGGAATATTGAATATACCATCAGTGTATACGTATGCAGACTAATAGAAGTACTAAAATCAAGCAAACCAACATGATCATTCAATCTATCTTCATACAAATTGTAAGTACTTTTAAAACAAATTCGGTACTTTAAAGTAAAAATGTATTTTTTTTTTTTTTTTTTAATAGTATGCTAAATGCTTACAAGTGTACTAATTGTATAGGTAGCCATATCTTTTTAATCACAATTACTAGACTATTATCTATACGCATTGATTATCTTAAACGTGTTATATTTTATAACGATTATTATTATTTTAAAACTAAATAACAATAAATATCTTCTTTTAGTTTTTTTTTCTTTTTAGTTTTTATATATATTAAACAAAATTGCTCACAAAGTTCTAAATAAATGAGTTTTTTATTTACAATAAATGCCAACACTTTTTCTCCTGAAACGGCTGAAACTCAATTATCGACTATTCATTTTGAAGTCCTAATGTTTTTCTCGTGAAGTTTAAATACATAAAATAAGTAATTGTTTTTTTATTTTACTATTCATTACTTTATAAAGCAACATCCTTAAACGACTACCTACCAATCAAAATTAGGTACAATAAAAAAAATGTTTAAAGTATGTATTTATACACCTTATATGGCAATATTTTCTGTATCCAGCATTTAAAAATAAATAGATATAACCAACTAAAGTGTTTGGATATAAGTGTTATAAATTTACGACTGTGTGTAAGACGTATTTTTAATAATGATGAATAAATACGAAATAGATGAACTAATAAAGTTCTAAGTCTCTCTACGTACAAATCAAACAGACATTTATGCATTTTAATATAACACGTACATGTATTGCATTTAATTAAAACTTGAACTAAACAGAAATAAATTCCACCGATATTCAATGATTTTCCAGAGAGTTTTCATTTAATATAGTTTATTCCTCGATCGATTACTAGTTCCTAATCCTAATATAGATAACGTTTATACTCATATCGCATCGGCGGGAAGATATACAGTTTAGTTGTGAGCTTAGCTTCGTCAAAAGTTGTCGAATATATATGAAACTGTCAGAGTAGGTATAGTAAAATCGTTTTTAAGTCTATATTTCCTACTCTTCGCACTCTCTTCTATAGTTTTTCTTACAATATCACCTATGAACTATGACGGTGTTGTATGAGCATATAAAATAATATTACAAAAATAGTTTTAGTATTTGAGTAAGCAAAAACAACGATACCGATTTCACTATTAATTTAACAATGAGGTGAGTTTTAGATTTACAAGCTTTACTAAATTCACACCACACGACGGCCGTCTAGGTACATTCAAATTAATATAAAAATGTATAGCTCGTCGATTTGAACATAGTACTATAATATTGAAAAAGTAATACCTTTCCAATATATAAAAATGTGTGGTTGTATTATATTATATTATACATTTTTTTTATTTCATTTCGAGTACAGACGCTTTGGTGGTCACTATCGACGATCGTCAGCTGTATCCAGGTGGAGGAAACAAATGAGCGGCGGATAACCGTAGACAGTATACCGCTTCCTGACATTCCGATGGCCAGCGAAGAGAGCGTTCACATGCTAACGGCCGTCCAATTCCCACCACCAGCTCTGTTCTTTGCCAATCCCGACAAGAAATGGTCGCTAGGCGATTTCGAAAAAGCTGATCAGGCCACGACATACTCGGTCACTGACGATGTGGTAGAAACGCAAGATCAACCAGATGCATACCTACAACAGGACTTAGCCACGACCCCCGAACCAGAAACGGAAGCAGAAGTTGAGGTGACCACCACAGCGACCGCAGTCGACGGATCGGTAGATGGACTGCAGCAGACGGTCAGTGACGAACACGTGGAAAGTTTGCGGCCAACTGATAACGGACTTACGGAAAGTCATCAGCCGACCGGTGACGAAATCGTGGAAAGCCTAAAGCCGACCGGTGACGGACTCGTAGAAAGTCTGCAGCCCGCCCACGACCGACTAGCGGACAGTCGGCCGATCACCACCGCAGATCGGCTCATCGTCACTCCGAAGCAAAAACAACTACCGGTGCGTGTCGTGAACCAACGGCCTGCAGACCATTGGACGAAAAAGCGATGGACGGCTTCCCGAGACCGATTGCGACGCCCGCCGACATCGGGACACAACCGATTGCCAATCCGGACGATCGTTTTAACCAGCCGACCGCTTCCGGTACCCGGTGCCGATATCCGATTTCCCGATGTCGAGTACGCGGTAGCTCGTCTTGGCGAGCGGAAGAACTTGCACGATTTCCACCAACAATAATAATTAACACACATCATGCAGAGTAATAACTTTAAATTACGAATCCGATTACCACACCATCGTATTTGTACAAAGCGAACCACCGACTTTACCGACAAAAGTTACGAGTTGCTGCAATAATATTGTAGTGTGAATTGGTAATTCAACGTATTACGTATATTGTATTTTAAAATAATAATAATAATAACCACCATGATAGCTATACCGTTACGATGATATGACAATTTATTGTTAATTAATAATTATTATAACATAAAATATATTATACAACATAACCTGCTAAAAATAATTTATTATACAACTGAATTTGTTTTTTCACTGATACTCTGATCTGTGGTTAGATAAATAATTGACATTTTATAATATCCTGATTCCTGAATGTGTCTTAAGGTAAACGAAATTTAAAACATAATAAATCGATTTGTTTCACATAAATCGAAACATTCACAGTATCTATCTGTACGTAATACGTATGTATATTATAATAAATATCATATATAGTTCAGAGATCAATATCCGTTACAATGAATTCTAAAAAGAAATGTTTGATGTTTTAGCATTGACCGTTAACAATCTGTTATAATAACAGTTTGGTTAACATTTGGCACAAATAATTATAATTAATCAATTTAAATAGATTTTTAGATAATACTACGATCGATATTCACTTTTTGAAATGTAGTTATAAAAATCCATTTATAATTTTTATAAAAAAAAATGTAGGTACTGCAATATATTATAATTAATAAGAAATTTAAAAATTATAAGATTATAATATTAATTAATAATTTACTTAAAATCACTATATTACATTGTATTTTTCAGAAAAAATATTATTGTTTCTGTTCAGTAACAAATCCATATTGTTCATTAATAAAATAAGCAAAGCAAAATAACAAAATATCAAAATACCTTATAATATATAAATAATTTTCACAATTGAAATACTAAAATCTTAAATAAAAAAATAAAATATAAATTATAATTTCTTTAAAAGTAAATAGTTTAATGCCTAAAACTCTAACTCTTCATAAGTCTAGATAGAGTCTATAGCGTCTGTATAGATTATCAACTAGCCGGATTAAATTTAATAAGATCCATAATACAGCAATTATAATAATTACTTAAATATTTTATACACTTTTGGCTTTAGGATTATATTAATACTCATTTAGGCTCGAGTCCCATTACTGATTTTTTTATAATTATATTCGTAGCTAATAATTTCAATATAAAATAAAAATTACATTTCATACAAATATATATAAATACCTTTGTAATATATTATTATGTTAGGTACAATATTGTATATTAATAATAATATTATTTTGAACAATATTAGCCTTCAAATATAATACATTCAATATATGTTGCATTTATATATAGAAATTGCCTATTCTGACCCCGTACATTCGATACATTCGAATTTACCAAACCTATACATAATATTTTAATATCGTTATTGGTTTTAATTGATAACATTAATATTATGTACTGTAAATATCATATTAAAAAATAAATATTTTCAAATAAATACATTTTTAGTTTATAAATTATAATCAATTTTACCGATAAAACCATAAGAAGTACCTACGTCTGACTTAATGTTATGCATATAATATTATGCAATGCAATTTATTAATATCAACTAATCTTACTATTTATAATGTTCTCCATCAAAAAATATACAAAATGAATTAATAAAATATTAAATTAAAGATTTTAACTTATAACAATATCACCATATAAAAAAATTATTATTTACAAATGTTTTGTAATCAATATGTTTTAACTAATATTATCGAAACATTACATTTACATTTAAATGTTTAAATGTTTTTTTTTTTTTGATCTTAAATTTTTTTAAATATTCTTAAACGACAAAATTTAAATAGCGGATCATCATAGTATAAATTTTGATTAACAACATTATTATGTGTTCTAATTTAATATATTTTGTTTATGGCTGACTAGACTATTTCTACTAAATACTAAAACAATGAGTCATAAATTATATTTATTAATACAGGTACACAATCATTTGTCAATAATTAGGTTTCTGTTATATAAAAAAAAAACTATAAATCAAACTATATATATAATTATATATAATCCAGTTGGATTTTGAGTGATCGATTGAAATTAAACCTGAAACTCCTTGGCGACGATGATCGGCACTCATTATCACGTACATCATTGCAAAACGGCATAATATGCGAATGATTTATCGAAATTATCACATTCCTCGATATTAATTATTATTATTATTATTATTATTAAATCGTATAACTCGTATTTTCGAATTCACTACTGGCTGGTTCATCAATTATTAGATATCGCGGATGTGGGAATCAGAATAATTTCGAAATGAAAATCTAGCGAGAGAATGGCTTTCATTCCCAGCCCACTCTAAATCGAAAACAGACGTAAACCGTAAAATATCAATTAAGAGACCCTTTAGCTATTATAATACAACCAGCTACTCGGTTGCGTCCGTGTAAAAAAAATCATAATAATAATAAACCCCGTCGTCATAGATGATAAGGGTAGATAACGTCTGTCCCCCATTACGAGTCATTGTCATAATGCTGTCGGAAAAAAATTAACTTTTTCTAAAGCCAGCTATTGCCGAAATTGACGCTAGCAGATCCTGTCAAAAACGTCAACAGTGGGATTTTTTTTTCACTTCAATATTAACGCATAAATGAAAAACACGACCAAGCGATTCAAAAGTGTAAATTTCGCTTTTAATTTAACACGACCCGGTGTTGCAAAACTTTAACCATAAATCTAATTTTCAACGAACGGCATTACACTGCCTAAACGCTAACGACGAACAAAAATCAACTATTGCTATAGAATTTTTATAATAGATTAGTGTATTATAAGTAACAAAACTACGGTGGGGACATAGTCGTTTTAATAATTAGATAAATTTCAATAATTTTAAATTTTAAAAATGTCTTGGTTATAAAATACGTACAGGTTTTTTTTTGATTCTTGATGGTTAAAAGTCATGAATACCTGAAGATTTTTGTTTTTAATTATTTTTCCGGATGAATCGAAAATTATGTTATCGACAGGCATAGTATGTATATTAATTCAATTTCATATTATTTTTCACATTAAAAATGCATCCTCTTAAAAAGTGGGTGTTTTTAATTTAAATATAATATTTTCCCTCATCAAAAACATTAATAACGCCAAGTTTTCTTACATTTTACCTTATGTATGCACCTGTTTATTAATCAAAACTATTTAAAACATTAATTCAGAAAAGATATTAATATAGCATCAACTAATCAGCTTGCTAAAACAAAATCCATTAACGGTAAAATAATTTTTTAACTTTCAACCGGTCAATTAAAATTAAAATATACTTTTTTTGGTTGTAATATTCATAAAAAAAAAAAGTTAAATATTTAGTAATAACTATTGCTGTACAGTAGGAATTAAGCCCCGTAATTCAGTAAGTCACTGTAATAAATGTGTTAAACTTCAATTCAATAATAAATCATTGTATGCGATATTATACAAAAAACAATTCTCAACGAAAACAGTCTATCATTGTTAATTAATTTTACTAAAATTATAAAATTAACTTTATAATATTAAAGTAATTTATTTTTAAATTATTAATACTATGGCTGTATAGACATAAACAGGCTATTTGGCTATTAATTCTCCTAAAAAATAAATATAAAAAATTTCAAATACCTTTAAATAGTCTAAATTTAGTGTAATTTCATGAAGTAAAAAAATTATAACTTTAAATAACAGTGAAAATGTTTAAAGTTTCTATTTTGATTAAAAATAATAAAACGAAAATCATTTGGTAACAAATTTGGTTTTTATGCGTAAACGTCAAATGACGTCAAAATTTGAAATTAAATCACTAATTAAATAGATAATCTATGTAACTACGTTATTTTATTTTTTTAAATTTCATTAATACAAACTTATGAATACCTTGTTAATGCATACCTTAGGTATGAATATATAAAATTGTTTATGCATTTTATACTATAAAATAATTTACAAATGTTACAAATGAATTTTGTAAAATTGTAGGTATGCTTTAAACGCCTTAAAAAATTATTATAACTATGTTTTTCGATATTTTTTAATTGGTATATGCTCAACTTATAAGGAACCTTATACAAAATGGTCAAGCTTGTTTAGCAATCAAAAAATATATCATACATAATAAAATAAATAAAAAATTTTAAATATCTATAAATAGCACAAAATCAGCCAAATATTTTGAAAATTAATTCGTATTAAGTAATTTCAAATAATAATATTCAATTAAAATGCCAAGTCTTTACATTCATTTCAGTTACAAAAAAATAATAATATCGATTATGCTTAAAATTCCGTTTTCTAAATTTGTTTTGTTTTTGACCTCCTTAATGCCCCAACTAAATATAATTTTCTACTAGAAACCAACTTAAAAGTTTAAAATCAAAATGTTTTTACTGCTCCAAAATGTAAAGTGTTACACAATATACATATGGCATGATTATAAAATCATTATATTAATCGTTCCACACATTATCTAACATGGAACGAATAATTAATTTTTCAATCAACTGTAAGTATTTATAAGTTATCTATAAGAAATCTTACGTATAGTACTATAGTCGTATAGATAAGTACCTACGCCTTCTTACACAAGTATTTAGTTTTTATATTATTTTTTTAAATAGTATTTAAAAAAACGTATATGTTAATCTTTATAGATTATATCATCTAGTTTAATATCATGAATAGTAATAATGAATATTACAGATTTACCACCAGGTACTGAAGTACGACGATAATTTAATATAACAATAATTTATATTTAAATAAAATAATTTCATTAAAATCGAAAATAATAATTGTTTCTAAATCGACAATATTTTAATCAACACATGTTTTAACGCATGTGAATAATAATTAATTGCATTCAGGAAAATTTAATCGTTTCAATATTTTATTTGTCTTATTCTCAAATAATTATTATAATATTATTTCAGCTAGTTGTCCATCCTTGTAATTCTAGCGCTATCTATCGGTTTATAATACACACTAAGCCCGTTAGACAGCTTAATAATCAATATTCAATACACATGATTTTATCTTGGCATTCCTATAAATTATAATTTATAAACAAACTGAAACATATAATTACCATTTTATTTACGTGGTTAAAAGTAATCTGGGTATACGAATTAAATTTTTATGCATTATAACGAACTAATTATTTTCATTTTTGCGTTTTTGTTTTTTCGAGAGCTTAAACTGCTTTTTTCAGTAATAAATGCAAGTATGTATAAGTACACTGCCGGTATTATTCTAACAAGCAAGGTTATTTGTATTACTTATAAATCAATTTAAATTTAAATTTAAAAAAAAAAATGTTTTAATTTAAATATTCGTTATAAAATTAAATATTGTGAAATTTAGCAAATATAATTGAATGCTAACAAATTTATTGACTTGCTCAATATTAATGTCATAGTTTCATTTACTGACTATGTTCGTTAGATATTATTATTCAACTACTCTCTCATTAGTCATTAATAATTAAAGAACTATTTGTTGTGAAAAAACGTTAATGTTTTAATAATATTGAAGAAATGGAGTGCGCTATGCATAGTAGCAACTAGGTATAGTATACCTACAACACTAGTGACGAGTATCAACTATTTATTATTATTAAATAAACTCTAAGATACGTCGTAAGTATGTATTATTATATTATTAAAATATTAATTGAAAATGTTCAACAAGAGAGCTTTCCTGATAACTGTACATAATTGGATTGTGTAATTCATCAATAGAAAGTATTACGAGCATTCACTGAGTGAAACATAAATTAATTAATATGCTATAAATTTACTAACGCCACAAAAACCATAAAAAAATTTAATTTACCTCTTAATAGTAATGAAAAGAAAATGTCGTATCCAACTTCGACCCACACAGTAACACTAGAGATTAACTGTGAATTGTGATAAATGCAATAATTGGTAATTTAAGTAAGTGGGTGGGATATCTTGAGCTTATTAAACTGTTAAAAATTAGACTTTAAAGTTTAAACTACCATGTCTCAAGAAAAACTTGAAATTGTACTTATAATTAGTTGTAAAAAGGGAGTTAGAAACTCTGATGGGGTGGATGATAGGTTTACAACTATATAGAAATTTGTCATAGATATTTCAAATGACATCAGCGCCACTGGTCCCAGATTGGGTATTTCTTTAGGAAATCAGTATCGTATAAAGTTGTTACCTAATTTACAAACGTACTCGATTTACCTTGCATCATTATAAATAAATAATACAAAATATATATTATAAAATTTATAAATAGGTTTATAATTCAATGTTATAAATACATAAAAAAAAAATGTATATTTATGTATACATAAAATATGTCATAGTGACATTTAATTAACTTAAATAAATAACAGATCGCTAAATAATAGGCATTTTAAATACTGGATATTACTCTAGATGATCAATGTATATTGAATTGCGTTCTCACTCAGTAAGGCGTTCGTGTAATAACATGACAATGAAGATAATAATATAAATAAAATACATTATGATTCATTTATTTTTTCTTTTAATTAACGAGTTATGCAATTATTATTATGATTGTAATTTATTTTGCATATCACGTACTTTATTTAAATGGTTAATAAAAATATTTTATCGTATTACGATATACTATTAATTATATACTAACAACGATTACTATCATAAATATCGACACGTCGTGGTCGTATGAAGTTCCTTGTTTCATTTTCATTAACTAGTTATTTTAGCCCTTGTACCACACCACTGTTATTTAAATATTTGAAAAATATAACTTATCGTTTCTTGGACCAATACAAAATCAAAAAAGTAGCATAAATGAACCTAAATATTTTTATTATTTAATTTGTTAAAATGAAAAAAAATTCGTTATAAATATTTTTAAACGTTTACATAACATATAGCAAACATACTAAATTACAACAATCAAAATTACTGAACTAACAAATTCATTATAATATCAATTATATTTAAGATATTTATTTTATTTATTAATTCCTATATTACTTAAGGTTTCAGACCACCTAACCTAATCTGAAATTAAAAAAAAATATTTTATTTTTAATTTAAAGGCTCAAGAAAATAATTGTTTTTATACTCCAATAAATAATAATTTATATTCAGGTTTGAATATTATAATTTTATTATAGAGTGTTTTTATTTACACATTTCGTTATTCTATAGAAATATATTTTATAGTAAGTTATTTTAACAATATTATTTAGGAACACAGTGTAGAATTGTGAATAGCAAAGGTAAAATACCTGTTTAATTACAGTTAGATCTTAAAACTTTACAGATTTCACAAAAAAGTAATTAGGTAACTCGCACTGATAAATTGTAATACTTCAAAAGTAAAAATAAAATAAAATAATCTATAGCTTCAAAATGAATAGATATTAAAGATAAATAGTATAGAATAATAAGAAAACATCAATATTTTCGTTGACAACTTTACACTCATTGTTTAGTATACAAACTTATTACACATGTAGACATTTTAATGACTACAATTCAACATTTGTTACAACACATGTGATTTTATTTTTTATTATCATTATGTCGACAATATAATATAAAAGATTATAACTTATAACCACTACTAGTTAAAATTTGTCCAGGTGTATATAAATACTGAATAAATGTGCTGTTATAAACTTAAAACACGTCAGTTGTTTTAAACAATTTACCTAAATTAAAAAAATTATTATTTTAAATTGATTTGTTGATAAGACGATTTATTAACATCATCAAAATACATTTTGAAAGAAGACTTGTGTCTTTTGCGTTACATTTTTCTTTTAATTAATATTGTTTTACACATACATATTTAAAATTAAGTTAGAATAATACTTTTCTATTTAATACGTATGTCATGTATATTTCATAAAACGAAAAACAATTTAAAAAAGTTTTTGCTAAGAATATTACGCAATCATCCAAAATATTGATACATTGCAAGTTTACATATATATCTAATACGTTTTAACAAACACTAATGCAAAATAAACAAATCAAAATGTTTTTTATTAGTTAATTCTATCTTTTCATTTTTTAAATTATCGATTAATAACAGAACTAGCAGGTAGCATCACTAAATATGTTTTCATGACATTTAATCACTGTCTACCTGTCATAATTGTATTGTATTCACTGTTAATATACGACCGGCGGTCATTAATTGTAAACATAATGTATATTACCACTTTTAAAGTCTATTTTTTATATCATTTGATTTATTTCATTTTTAAATTGCGTTTATTATTACTGAACATAAATTAAAATTTACTGATTTATTTTATACATTGTTTTTAATAGTTTGCTCATAATTTTCAAACAAAGGAAACTGAAACTTTCAAGTTTAACATTTTTGATATGAAGATTATTTTTTTATTTTAAACATTAATTATTACTTATACCAGAAGAAAAATATTAAAATATCTAAGATTAAAAACAAATATTATTGTATTAAAAATGTTACCGAGGTTAATTTGATGTAAAAATATGAGTGTAAAATGTAAATAAAAATCATTTGTTTCAGACTACTTAAATAGGTATCATAATAACTCTAATTATCTGCGGTAGTATCACTAGTAGTTAATTTCAAACATTTCTGTCACAATAATACATAGTTTGCTAATTCAAAAATACTGTTAAATTTAATACTATACTAGGTCAAATTATCATCACGTTTGCCTATAAGAAACTCGTTAAATTGTAAGTTGTAATCATAAAACTCTTTTGGAAACTATTGGAAAAAAACAACACTCAATAGGTGCCTATAGTTATCAATATCATTACAATTTACCACCATAAACTAAATTCTTGTGAATAATCTTAAATAAATTTAAAGACCCAATTACCCATGTGAAAATAAAATAAATAATCAAATTTTTCTGACACAATATCCATAAAAATATTTTTAATTTGTATAAATTCAGTGGTTTCTTGAAATGATTACGTAAGTATCATAGAGAATCTCTAAAATAAATAACAGATTTAGAAACCTATATGTCTTATCTAACAAAGATATAGGTGTTTCACATTACAAACGATTAAAAATATATTAAACACCAAAATCATTAAGATTAAAAATAAGTATACACTACATACCTACGTCATATTTTGTATTCTTATCAATAATCTTATGAAAAAATATTATATTAGTGTAAACCTACAGCTTTCGTGTTAATAAAAAGTAAATTTTTGTAGTTTAATCTTAAAAATGTACATCGCCAACCCAAAGTTATAATTCATATATTTTAAGCAAAGCTACATTATTATTATTATTATCATAATTACCTCAAAGGCTCCAAAGATTAGTTATATCAAAGAAAAAGTACCTACTACCCGTATGTAATTATGAATTTCGAACGAGTATTACGTTTCTCGATGATCATCCATTTAAATTTAATATAAGTTTTAGAATGTTATATTTAGACACCAGTGCTGTGTAATTTAATTAATTCAATATAATATGTAATAATTACAATTTTTATTCAATTTTTTGATTTGTGTTAAATAATAAAATATCATCAATATCAATAATGATCAATTTAAATTGGCAACAACAATTTATTGGCTTACTGATTTAAAATTTTTAAATTTAGCTTAAAAACTCGAGTATATTTATTTTCAAAGTAATGCAGATTACTGGCATTAAAGATACGTTTGTATTCCTGATTTTGATGACGACATAAAATTTCTTCACAGGAATAATCATTAAGTACAACAATAAGCAAATAAATACGTCTTTAAGTGAATATATCATATTGATAGGTACTAAAATAACAACACCAATTAAAATAATAACATGTCCTTCTAAAAGCTCTTAAAACTAAAAATATGACTTTCACAAGAGTTTAACACATCATAAAAAATCTGAACTTCGTATATTTTTAAGACTGACAATTCAATATTTGTTTATAAGTAATTTATACAAATACATTATAAATACAACCAACTACTTTTATCACTTTTATGAGTTACAATATTACTACACTAAACATAATTTTTACTAACAACCGAAACGTGAAGATTTCTAAATACTTTTTAATTTAATTTCCCCAATTACACACACTCGGATCTCGAACGGCCCACGCACAGTCGTGCAGTCATCTACTCACGTGGGTACCTCTAACGTAGGTATCGTTACTGCTGCGATTTCACGCTAATTAATTATTATAAAAATAATAGAAAACATATAAAACATAAAACACAAAATTCGTGAAAACCACGTGCTCAACATGCTTATAAACGGCATATATGGGATCATTGCAAGTAAAATCGTGACTTCTCAGTCAAGGACGTCCGGGTCGCGGAGCCGAAACCAAAAATAAATAAATAATATGCACTATATTATACAATAAACATTGCTTAATGCGATATCAAAGGAACCACGTAATTTGGTCATATTAACCAAGAGGTTGTACAAAAAGATACACAAAAATGTATGTATATATTATCGAAATCGCAAGAACCCGTGCAGAAAGCACTAAAGCCTCTATAATTCTACTTAATCCTCTATATATTTACAATATAATATTATTTACTCGATAATTTCTGTGACGCATTATATAATATTTATACCTATATACATTAAACAACTCACGAGACATATATATTTAATTATATACTATTAACAAGACGAGGTATATAATATACTAAACTACCCACACGTTTAAGAAAAATGGTAAAAAGTAGTATGTTAATATGTTATACCCTTACATTTCTTATTAATATTTAGATTTTAGGTATTTATATAGGTATTTATTAACGAAATACGTCACACACCGTGGGCTGAGCAGCCATATAGGCAATCCTTTATTTAGCGAAAATCTTCATCGAATTCAATGCGATATGTTCTATATCATGTTATACACATATTATCCTACTACCAGGCGACTAAAAATGTGATTCCATCTGCGACGGCTTTAATACAAATATTACACGCCGGATAAATCATCAAAATTCCGTACGTGATGGTACACGCACGCACACATATAATTTATATTTACCATATATAGGTATATATTTTGTTTTCGTAGTAATTACCAACATCAACCATATCGTACAACGATAGTGTAGGTGATCACTTCCTGTTTGGATTACGTCCAATTCCACGTGCGATTTATACACTATTGTCCGGCGATTTACATAACAAAATAATATATAAATGTAATACTGTGTTAGTGCGGTTCAATATAATTTTCAATTAAAACTTTACTACGTCGAGAGGCGTATATAAGGATAGGTAGCCATCAGGTAGGTATAAAAGGAACGAAACGTGTATAATATAATTTTCATATCATACCGATTAAGGTCGTATAAATGTGTGGTTATAAATGCACAATTGTGCTATAGAATGTACACCTATAATATAGTATTATACGTTTTTAGTTGGCTTTTACAACTATTATATTATACCCGTGTACTCGTAAATTATACGTATCATAATAAATAAAAAAAAATCAAACCAAATGAAAACGTTAAATTAATATTGCGGTTTTATTTTAATAGATCTTCTGCGGTGACCTTTGTCGCCATTAAGAGATCAATGTCAAGGACAGGAATAATCCAAACGATACCATGTTCGTTGGTTCCGCTCGAAGTGTCTCATCATCGGGTTAAGTTGCACTGCCGTGTTCATGGCCAGTATCCAAAATTAACGGTCGCGTCAATTTATAGACGTAACCTTAAGGGTGTCAAGATTTATGATAACCAATAATCACGAAACAATATATAGCTTCAATTCCAATATTTTACCTAGAAAATAGCTATTAATAAATAGTATAAAAAACGTATATTTTTCAAAACTTCTTTAAAATTCTTTAAAAATTATAAAATATATAATTAACGCTTATTAACAAATATTGTTAATAATCAAATATATAATTACCATTTTTTATGTATAAATAAATATATAATTTAATACCTTATCGAAAAATCCAATTATATTTTATGTAAAATGTGTTTTCTAATTATTAAATGTTAATTTATTATATTTTTCATAAGCAGGAAATATAACTAAGTATTTCTTATATTTAAGTATAAAATATTTAAATTTAATAAATAAAAAATGGTATTTTTAATCGTTAACTAACGTATATTCTCAACAATAGTTATTACGAGTATAATGCATTTGTTGCAGTAGGAAGCTATAATATATAAAGTAATATGTAGCTTAAGAAAAATAAATTTATCTCATATAAATCTAGTAAAAGAAAACAAAAATTCCTTTCAAGACAATCATGGAATATAAGTATGATTATAATATAACGTATGTATAAATTATTGTAGTGAATATACTGTACAATGTGCATAAATTAATGTTTTCAAAAAACACAGATTTACTTTATTTTTATTTTTTTATTGTTTTTGGTAAATAAATGGACATATCAATTACATTTACATATAATGCATAAATGGCCATAGCTGATATGAGTAATAACTATTATTTACGGAACACTAAGGTCACAGAACGAATTTAAAGGTCCCGAAAAGTTACCCAATGTAGGCCAATTCAAAAAGAAAAAAATCGTTTTTGTATACACTTGTTTATATACAACTAAGCTATAGATTTTCGTTAAATTGGTATTGGCTACCTTAGATTAAAATAATACATTTATTAACAATGAGTAATGACAAGGTTACATGTAGGCCGATTGAAAACAACAGACTTGATATTTATGCTTAAAAACAATAGAAATCAAACGCATAGTCATTCAATATATTTAAATTGATATTTAATTCGAATAATTCGAATTTTAAAACTCATTGTAACTCGACATAGGTAACATTAATAATATACGTTAATATGGTTTAGGATTTGATTATCTGAGTGACTGAAAATCGACAAGATGTCAGTAATATACGTAAGTGTATCTTTAATGTAGATGCCTGTGAAACAATCTAATGACTGCACCGCTACAACGGTTGGTCGCGAATTCTGCACGATCCGATCCTCAATCGAGAGTCGGTTCGAGTATCATATTATATTATAGATTATATCCAACAGATTAATAGTGCTGAAAATTATCTCTAGGGTAGTTTATCGATGGTCTACGGCCTCTGCCTGCCTACACTCAAAATTTAAATACAATTATTCATTATTTCTGGAAGCGCGCCTTAATTATTAATTAATACCGTTTGAAAATAATATGAACAACTAATACGCAACCGGTTTGCCCCCGTGCCAGAAGAATACCATGTTCATATAGTGCCTACAATCTTATTGTACTACGGCGTTTACAACGTACACCCATAGGAACTTTAATCAATCATAACCGTGAAGGAGGAGACAAGTTATTATTTATTGGTAGGTATATTATTATGCACCATAATGTAATCGAATCGTGTACCACACGTGGGTACATTGGATCCCTATAAGCAGTCATCAATACACGGATTTCCGGGAAATAACTCTTATACTTCTTAGAATACAGATGCCCATTAAGTTAAAGTGAAATTTATTTTGAAAAGTACGCGCAACAATGCGCATATAATACTCAAACTTCACCATACATCAAGTGTTTGGTAGCGAAAAAGACGCGACTTGCCATATGATTTAAGGTGTTTAATACGTTTATCCTTGTCGTTCTGTACGTGCATAAGACGTGCACTAACGAGTCAGAATTACACTATAAATAATAATAGATTGTTGTCTAGAAAATACAATATATCATAACTGTACAACACAAGTCTATTAGATGTATTATAGAATCTCAATAAACCGTAAGTTAAATAATATTAGCTGGCGTAACTATACTAATATTTCACTCGAATATATTATTTTCTTGGTAGCATATAAGAATTAAGTATGCTGTGCGATTAGAATAAATAAATAGATGATGCATAGTTTTATAGTATATTATTATATACGTATGTTGGAAATATTTACTTTCTAATAAATTCATCACTTTAAAAGCACGCGAATTGAGTAGTTGGGACAATGCCTAAATGAATTGGATCTAAATGAAAATATTTTACTTATGATATATTTTTTTTCAAAAACACTTCTTAGATAATATCATAAGAACCTTTCACAATAGTTTTACGTGACACATCATCAATTGAATGTCGACAGTTTAAATTGTATTTACTGCGATTATTTATTGTAGTTATTTTTCTAATCCTAGACAAACAGTATATGTGTTATGTATGTATTATGTATTTGCTATGTATATTACTTTATAGATACATACGAGTTGAATTTATTTAGATTTTCACTTTTTTATAACGTTGCATTTTTATAGCATATAGCATATTATATCATTTAAGTTCTTTAAAATGATTAATCCGGAAAATTACCTACATAGGAATTAAAATCTATAACTATAATACATATAATGGCAAGAATGCAAAAAAAAATATTTACTCTTAAAATATTTAAATACCTACCTAAATATATATAACATAGTTTTTACATACTAGACATAAAAATAAATACTAAAATCGACGTTAAAACCAGAATTTATTATGGCACTAACTTAGGCACTTTTTAAATAATATTTAAAAACAAGACAATACGTATTGTAACTAACACAATATATAATAATAAAAACCTAAAATAATTATTATAGATAAACATATTATGAAAATAAAACAATATGTCTTTTCTTTATTTTAAGATAAGTTCAAAACTTGAATACTTAACTTTAAAGAGTGTTTATATTGTTCTGAAATGGAACTGTAAAAACTAAAAACATTATGTCTACTGTTACGGTATTTAATAATTTTTATCAACAATGAAGTCGGCATTATCTTGTGTTATTGAATTCATAGTCTATAATATATTATTAGTTATTACACATGGAATTACAAGATCCATAAGTGCAGACTACTTTTAAAGAATAAATACGAGTAAATAAATGATTGTACTAAATATCCTAATAATAATTGGCTAGTGCAAACTTCAATTTTCGTCCACCCTTATACTAGAAATTAGAATAGTGACTAGTGTAGCTTGACTTTTTTTAATACCGATTTGCTTATAAATTTAAATCTGTAGACTGTAGTAATTTTTAAGATTTTAAATGTAAATAAAAATAAATTTGTTATAAATAGAAACAATAGTTACATAATATAAATAGTAATAAAAAATCATTACAATGTAATAAACTTGGTTTGATAACCAAACAGATAGACAGAAACATAATTTAAAAATTATCAACACTTAAACTTAAAAAAAATAATTAAAGAAAAATTCACCAATTTGCAATGGCATTAAATTCATCGAGTACCATGTTAATGTCTACGCTCTATACTGTTTTATTGTAATTTATTTTTCAATGAATGGTTATTCGTAATTTTTTTCGCAAAAAATATTGATGACGGCGGCGGGAAGGGGGCTCACACAGTGTTAAATTACCACAAATTTCCACTGATGTGGAACATTCAAGATAAACAATTATAAAAAAGTTTTAATACCCCCCTTCAAAAAAAAATTTATTATCGAGTTCCGTGCAAACTCTGATGATAATAATATTATTGTAAAGGCGTCTTACCGGATTGTCGACGATTCTGCCTGACGAACCCTGGCTGCACGCTGCGGTCTTCGCCCAAGAGAAACGAGTTGGGCTCCTGTTCTTCAACCCATTTATCCGTGTTGTTAGCCATGACGAGGGGGCCGATCGATTACGCACGACGATACTGCACGATCTTCGATTCCATCTAGTAACTAGTATAAGACTGACTAATACCAACAAATAGATAAAAAAAAAAATGAGTAACGATAATAATATAAACAGTTTATTATGAAAAATATAATTGCGATGGATGATAATAATATTATGAAATACGTTTAGCAAAAGACTTAAGTAATATTAATTTTAGTTCCGGGGTAACTTATAAGACGACCGTGTACCTATACGTATTGCACCAGCGACGAAACCGCACGATCGGATCGTAGGGAATTAGTATTACGATTATCTCGACACCGTCGGCGGTAAACTGCTGCAGATACCGACCGGAATACAGTCGCGGATGATATACAATCGATAATAATAATAATAATTGTGGGTGGAAAAAACTCGCGCACGATTGCGATATTAGAATTATTTATGTACGATTATCGTTGCTGTCATGATAATAATAATATTGTTTAAATACAAATTACAATATATTTATTATATCGCAAAACCGACGTCGGTCGCGATCGTCAGCAGTTGCGATGACGCCGAGGGTATAGGAGTGACGGTCGACTGTACACATACACACGTCCGTACTTACACCTATGCGCCATGCGTACATAATCATTCACACGTATGGTAAACATAATAAGTATTGTATAGGTTACTAGGTATACCGTGTCCGTGTGTGTGCGGGCATTACCTATAGCTATATGCGTGCGAGAAAATTTAGTTCAAGGAACGTACTCCGCGTGTGCTCGCAGGAAATCAAGGACTCGGAGTTAAAATAATAATAAACCGACAACAACGAAAATACCGATGTTATATTATATTATAATAATATTATATATATATTGTACACATATAATACCATTATTCGGTATTGTTATTGTAAACACGCTCCACGGTGCGTATAAGTGTCGGTGCGCTTGTGCGGCGCGTGTCGTGTACCCACCTGAGCGCGCGCATCACCGGCCGTGTGAGCAAGAGGGCTCAGGGTTTGTTACAATACATCGTTTGGTAGAAATACCATCTCCAAAAACAGCGATATCCATTTAAATTCACAAAAACCTTTTATTTTTAAAATCCAAAATAAAGTGAAATTTATCATTAACAAATAAAATATAGTACCGATAGGTACTATACAATTTTTTTTAGTACATTATGTGACTATGTAACTAAAAATCCTAAGCCTAAAAATAATATTTTTTTTTTTTTTGTTTTTCATTAAAAATCAGTTCCTTTAATGTTTATAATAATACGGTATGTACTTAAATTATAGGTAATATGTAGGTATAATACTATATACCTATTAAAAATTTATTAAAGAAAAAATCTATATTTATTAATTCTTTAAACGGTTTAACTTTAAATCTCAATTTCTCTTTTTATCTACATCAAGCAACAGAAATATATAATTTATAGAAATAACTTATTATTAAAATAGATCAAATAACTGCCCTAAAACCAAATAAAAAAAGTACAAATGGAATTTATATCTCTCTACTGTCGTCCCCTGAAAATATGCTACAGATATATTATATTGGTTATTTTTATCGTCGTGCAAACTGGTGCACATTCAAATACAAAATATTACTAATATTATATTTTATATAATATAAGTACGAAACACGATATCGCATATTTATGAAATACCTATGGGTATTGGGTTTATTATAATAACAATACAATAAAATCGACGAGAGAGGAAATTGGTCGATGTTCAATAGCACACATGGTAAATTTTTTTATAGAATTATTAATTGTTTTAAATTTTAAGTATAATATGTGAATGATCACATATTAATGTATGCCAGAATTTTTAATAAAAATTATAGTTTCAATTTTGGATTTCATATTTTTAACTATTTAGTTTGTTTTTAGTACCTACCGGTTTTGATTTCTATTATTGATATCATTTTCAATAATAACTTTTCAAAAGTGATTTTGAAACCGGTCCCAAGCTTCGGGCTTTCACTAATTTTTAGTTGCATTATATTGATTTACAGTACGAAATTTGAGACATTTATATGCGTTGGCCCAGAGGTAATCCTTGGCTGAGATATAAGTAATCGACAAACGAGTAACGACTGAACCATAAAAAGTTTTAATGCAGTACATATCGAATATTTGTATATAAAATATATTAGATAATAAATAAGTATTCATCCGTCGCTCCACTTAATTTTTCGGTTAAAAATATTATAAGACTATAAATATGAATTTATGATAATCCGTTCCGGTCGATTGCAGATCATACGTAGAATAGTTTTATATTAGACATCGTTTTTACTTTCTTAGCCAAAAATATCTCAATCAAATTTCTACGAAAATCGTAAAGAAAACTAAATATTTAGTGATTTAGTCAATTGCTTAAAATAGCTGTTATGAATGTCCTAAACTCGTCGCTTATACACCTCTCTATCACTATAAATTGTAAGCTACAACAGTATGATGCGAACTTCAGAAGACTTATCGACTATCATGAACTAAATAAACTATAATAAACTATTATAAACTATCAACAAAATATTAAAACCAAGTCGAATGTTTGACAAGACCACTTTTAGTCATAATTTAATATTTTTAACCTGAAATACACTTTTAAAACATTTTTTCTAACTATTTTTTTTTCACAAGTCCGCCAAAAAGTGGTAGGTATAAATTGTATAGCAAACAAGTAAATCGCGTACACTTCTAATTTCATCAATAGTTTTGAAACGAATAGTTAACATTTAATTTGATTGCTTATTATAGTTATTACGATTCTAACGAAATATTATTATTATTAATTCATTGTAATTGAGTATATATTTAGAGTTAGAAGAAAACGCCTGTGATAAAAGAGAAAAAAACATGTCTTATGATTAATAATTATGACCATGAATGTTAAATTTCACACCATTCAACTATTATAGGTAGCTGTAAAAATCGATACATTTAATATAGGTTCTATTAATGCCATGTTCGAAATATATTTTTACAAAATTTAAATTTTTTAAAGTGTGATATAAGTAAACATTATTTTGATTTACAGTAATTTTATAAAATGTCAGAACATAAATTACAAAACATTACGTATTATTTAATTATTTTTATGACATCACGAATAGTTTTTTGGTTAAAATGATACAATTTATCATTTTTTAGTTTTTATTCATTTTAATAGGTGACTATATCGTACTTAAATCGCTAGTGTAGGTATGTATTATTCGATAGTTTATATAACTGCTTGTATACAAACACAGAGCTAAATACATATGGCACACAATACTTTAGTACTATTTTTTAAACTATTCAATAATGCACAACTTCAATAATTTATCAAGAAATTCTTACTAAAAAATAATAAATTAACGATTAAAATATTAGTAACTTTTTTTTTTTTTTAATGCGAACTTATTAAAAACAAAATTACCATAACTGATTGTAAACTTATGTTCATAAGTTCGTAGTTTTAAACAATTTTAACTATATAACATTTCGAGACTAAAAAACTGATTTTAAAAACAGTGTACATTCAATAAGTAATATAATGTATTTTTTAATTTAGAAAAGAAAATCATTAAATTTAAAAAAACAATATTTTTTTAGAAATATAAATAGGTTATTATGTATTTAAAATATTATGGTGATTTAAAAAAAGGAGTGTTACCTGATTAATTTTTATGATTTATTGATAATACAAAATTGTAAAATGGATAATGTAAGGATTTGTATTGCCACAATAAAAGGTTATTCGCAAGCATAAAGTTAAAATTTGCTCCCCTATTGAAACTATATTAAATATCATTTTGAATAGAAGCATTAAATATGATTCTCCCAAAGCATCTAGTTAGTACTGCACTAATAAAGTAAGTAAAGTAAATAAATTAGTTTTTATATATATCGCGATATATATATATATATTTACGTTTGATCGACTAATTTACTAACTAACCTGTATAACACCGTGATATCAATGAATACACTTTTAAATTCTCTTATCTTTTCTCTCAGTAAATAACTATTTTTTTAATAACCATTTCGAAAAAATGATTCTTATAAGAAAACTATAATAAATTATTACAATTCAAAAATAGATAGTCTATTTAAAAAATATACTTAGGGTTTTAATTACTTAGATCGACTAATAGTATTTAATTATATAGTTGGGTGAGTTTTAATGTTCAAGCAGACAATAATCGAGTATCTACCTACATGTATGATGTCAAATATATGCTAAAACAAACTTGAAAACAAATATTGGAAAAAGCATGAAAGTAACTAGAAACACAAATTACAAACAAAACACTGAAAAACCACATTTACCACTGATCGTCAACAATCCACTGTACTGCATCATAAGTCTGCAAGATTGGTAAATCCTGCAGACTTACCCGTTAAACTACCCTATATTCTTTATTGGTCGAAATTTCCCTTTCGACGCATTTGGACGTTCAACCGACCTACATTGATGGCTTACTCGGAGCACATTTTTGTTAAGTCCATTTTTAAACGGTACCCCAACTGCCCAAGCCTCAAACTGTTTTGATCACTTATATCAAGTGCGTACGCGTTATTGAGACGGATCCCATCCAGACAAACCAAAACCATGCGCACCCTTGCAAATCAGCCTTAACAGGCGTGTACAGTATAATTAATGTATTCGACTCGACTCCTTATAGGTACGACGCGCGGTGGGCCGACCAGCGAGAAACGAAGGCACATCGACAAAATGTATAATGGACATCAACGACTGTCGCGGGACTGCATCGGACTTGCCGCGGACGACGCGGAATACGATCGCGATACCGTCGGGACAAACAGTAACCGCGGTTAAAATATGATGTCATTATAATTTCGTGTAGACGAAAGATTTCGCGGACGAAGGATCTCAAAGACGAACGAACGACGTTTTTACCTTTCGGCCGGCAGCATGATTATAACATATTATATTAAATATTATCATTTTATTGTAAAACATTGCTACTGCGAATAATAGGTATATATTATAATCCATTTACTGTTTATCGTTGTCGCGTGCAACTTGTTGTGACGGCCAAAAGTGCACTCGTTTCGTAGTATATGTATATGTATATATATATGCGTTAATGCACACCTGCAGCTGCAGTGGACCAGCGGCGGCGGCGGCGCGCGCGACACGTGCAAAACGGAACGACGACGGACGCGATCGACACGATTAATACCTGGGCGAGCGCGCGTGCTGCACGTAACGCGACGGAAACCAGACTTGAGCGAATACGCGCAGACACACCGGTTTTTGTGGTGGCGGCGGTCGCGGGTCATTGAGGAGAAAAAAAAACACACACACACAATATATACATACGCGAGCAGCACACACACAGACACGCAGATGTACGTAATATTGTGCGTGTGTGTGTGTGTGTATGTGTGTGTATAAAAACAAAATAATATGTAATAATAAATACGTAAAACGTGCAGAGCGCGACCGCAGAGAAGTTCCACCACCAAAAATCAAGTCATCCGTAATAAGTTATAACCGATATAACGTATATAATAATATTATATTATATATTGTTGTAAGCGCGCTTGTTAATGTGCACACATAATATCGTTATAATATAGCCTGTCCGACAGAAGTACGTATACCTACCACCTATAATATAATATTACGTCCGAGGCTGAAAACGCAGGTCGCCTCCACTCGTCGTCCGCGAGGGAAAAATGCGCGCCCGGAGACTCTCGGGCATTACGGCGAACGACCGGTTTACGCTACGATTGGGATTTGAGATGTTTCTCGAGCGTTTTCGTTAGGTTTTTTTTTTTTTTTCACCATATAATATACGCTACATCGGAATATAATATTATATTATTTTATCGCGTATAATATCCCATACCTATACGGGGCACGGATGTTATAATGTAAAAAACCCGACGAGTCGCATTACCGCGGCGAACGCACACAACACACAAACGTTTTTTTTTTTTCGTATAATACCTATGTTGTTGTTTTTTATATTAGAGTTATTATTGTGTGTAGGTGGATACCTACGTCTTGTGTCTCTTCATACACAGCAAAATATGTAACATTAATGTCGAGTAACTTAATATATTATACCATTATGTGATTATAATATTATACCGAACCGACGTCAACGGAAACGAAAACATGCAGTTGTACCTACGTTACCTATATGTATAATTCGAAGCGATTTCGGCACTTTCGTCACACTATAATGTAATACGGCATTCTATATAATATTCAATATTCGTAGAAAAAATTATACGAACACACAATAATTATAATATAATATAGAAATACAGTAGTATAAACAAGGGTTGTAGAAAAACCCAAAGGACCTATATAATTATATGACAAACAAAAACAATAAACAAAAAAAAAATTGTATTTTATAAATAAGAAACATCACTGTATATTTCTGTAGGTATTCTTTAATTGTTTATAACGAGTAAATCACGATTAAATATTGTGGTTGACTTTTAATTTTTTATTATACATGGGGTGTAGACAATTCACTCATTTTTACCACTAGTTAAAAACATCATTTTTTTTTCATTTTTAAATTTTATTTACTTTACAAAAAATTAAATTCTCTCTGCATGTAAAGCCTTGCGATTTATGAGTAATATTAAATTATTTTTAAAAACAAGAAAAGTCTTAGCTACCTAGTATCAAACATGTATTTTATATAGTCTAAAAAAACAGTAGGTACCCAGATTAGTGAATACACATCAACATTTTACTATTTGATAAGACAGCCTTCTAATAGACTTATAATAAGTATAAAATATTAGCACCTCACCACCTCCATATATAATCTCTAGTTGCACCGATATAAATAAACTATACCTTTTACATGTTATAACTATATAGATTTTATAAAGTGCAAAACGCTAAGATAAAATCATTTTACCATTTTTTACTTACCTACATCATATAAAACAATATTATTAATTCAATATTTGAGATAATATATTATATGATAAAATAATGAATAACGCGCATAAAAAATAAATGTGTTTCCAAACCATATTATACATTTTTATAAACACCCACACTAATTGCTTTGCAATTTAAGTTCGATCAAAAACTTAAGCATGTACACCTAGTAATCTAAAATTTAAAAAAAAAAATTGATTGGAAATAAAATTACAGTTATTTATTTCAGTTCTAACATAAACTTTCAGATAGACATGTACAGTAAAGTATAGACACTAACATAGTATTATAAATTTATAAGAACACAATTTAAACTTTAATTATTAGCTCAAAAAAAACACAAGAGTCAAGTTAGTCAAGTACTTGTAATGAATACTACAATGTATATTATGTTTAATGCCAACTAACAAATTATGGACTACGTTTTGATTATTTAGGCTATTTTTACAGCTTTCTTACAACATAAACGTATAAATATTAAATACACATTAATAGATGATTCTATGTATCTAATATCTATATAAAAATATACAATGTAGATTGTAGGTATCTAGAGTATTTTTAAAGTAATGTACTAAAATATTGAAATAATTTGTAACGAATATTTACTTTGTCAACATTATCTAATTAATTACAAACATTTTCGATTTTTTGATTTTCAAATTTTTTTAGTTAAATAAATTTAAATATAATATAGATTACAAATAAAAACCTATAACTTACCTAATTACAAAATAGTACTTATACCTATACATTTGTATAGTTATTATAATATTAATAAATAAATAAAACCGTTTATCTTTTAATACTATGAACCATGAATGTGCTTTTGTGTTGTTTACACCTCAACAAATTCAATGGAAATGAAATCGTATTAGTAATTGATAATTTTTATTCTACACATCCTTGTTAATGTAGCAATGCAAATTCAAATGCAATATAGCAACGTATAAAGGTAATAGGAAATTGTTTACCTAAATTCAATAATAAATATTTTAACTGGTTTGATGTATGATGTAATATCGTTAGAATCTTTTTCTTAAAATACCTAACTTTCCAATCGTCAGTGATAAACAACATTATTTTCAAATTCACAATTATTATAGAAATACTCAATACAGATAAGTGCCAATTATGTTAAATATAATAACAATTACATAATAATTTGTATTTTTTTAAATTTTAAAACTATAATTTTTCAATAAACAAATATGATTCCAAGTTTTACTACGCCGTCGAAAATATATACAAGTGGAATTATAAATACCTACATACAATGTATTCACTGCATACCTATATAGAAAAACGCATTTATATATATATATATATATATATACAAGTTAAGGATATATTAAAGCGTAATTGTGTTTCTTTTCTTATTTATATTCATAAAAACAATTTTCAAAAATTGTAAAATATTACAACATTTATTCAGACTTTTATTATAACAAATGTATAAAAATCTATAAGTATATTGCAAATATATTATATTTTAACATTTATATAATTTTAGATGACCGTCTGCAGTATAGAAAATAAGCTAAGACCACAAAAGTATTACGAAATATATTAAAATATTGTTGATTAGGTATTGCAGAAGGAAAATATAGAATAAAAACATAGTATTAGGCATGTAAAATAAATGAAGAACTATTAACTAATAATGATAAACTAAAACAATACAATTGTAAATCATATTTACAAAAAGTGTAAAAGCTATCTTTTCATTGCTCGTACGCGCTCAAATATGGGAGACGAAAAGTGTTATTGAACATAAAAGTGTACTCCGTCTGAATTTAATGTTTTTCGTATTCAATATGTCTACAGTCAATCATAAATGTCCATAACACACTTATACTCAAACAAATGGTTACTCCATATTTTTTTTCTCGGTCGTATATTTTTGTGCATGTATAACCAGGCGAACTTATCATGCTCTCTGTACGGATAACATAGGTAGGTATAGGTACAGTTTATTGTCTATTGAGCTGTGGCCTGTGACTAGTGACTACATATATAAATATACTACGTATTAAATTACTTATGTTGGGTGTCTAATTTGCTATAGATAGTTATAGGCATTTCTGGTAGTCTAGTCCAAAATAATATGTGTGTATTGGTATAGATATAGAATGGTATACCTGCGTCCAAAAACGAATTGACATAATATACAACAGATGATTTTTCAAATTTAAACTAGACCAATTAATCAAAATTGTAATAATATATTTTTTTACTAACGAGGTTGAGAATATTTTGTCATTGAAATAATTTCAATTTTTAACTATGAGAAACGTTTTCTATCTTATACTTCGAAAATGTATAAAAAACAATATTAATACGGTATAACTCCTGCTGCTTACCCCATAGTTGTATACTCATTGTACTAATTATATTATTCAAGGATGTGCAACTACCTTGTATTTGATTTAAACGTAAAATATGTTCATAAAAAATATGCGACATTGGCTCTGTGTGCTGTGCTACTTATTGACCAAATGGAATGTTATTTTCTTAATGGGTTTTACATAGGTCCCTGAATGATATTTATTATGTTTTGCTATAAATCTCATTAAATCATCGAGTAAAGTGAATTTTAAATACCAACTAAATAAATATTAAATATGCATTCTTTGCTTCGTAGCTAAACAATTATTACTCAATTATTTTTAAACTGGTAAAGTAAATATTTAACAGGGTAACGATAATGTAAATTAAAATACATTTATACATCTTAATTCAAATGGTACTTTTTACTTGACATAAATATACGACAAATATAAGAATAAAACTCGTATAATGTAGAAAAAATAAATAAGTAACGCCAAATACCTATCTAGTAGATAGGTAAATAAAAATATTAATAACGCCGAGATTTATTCCATGCAACGATGAATAACTTTAATATTATGAAAATCGAATAAATAAAATATACTAGTCGATAGTTCATTTTCTATAGGAAGGCAAATATAATTCATGGCTACAGAGATACGATTTCAAAAGATAATATTATTTTATATATTTCATTTTTATTACAAAAACGAACTTGCGCTCAAGTAAATATGGTATGACATAATGTGATAAAGCAACATTTGCTATCTTAAGAATTAATAGGTATTTATAACTGAATTTATATAATGAGGAAAGAGTGGTCCTCATTTGCTAATTTCATTAATATATTATATTAATATTTATGATTTATCGTGGTATTAAACGATTTTTAATAAAATACAGCATCTATTAACAATATTAACAGAAATTCATAACACAAACAACATTTGTAATTATTCCTAAGTAAATAATTAAAATTTAATATAAAACTTTAATCACCAAACACAGATACCCAAGTATGATCTTATGTTTTTCGTTGACAAGTTTCTATTTAATAAGGCATAAAACATACTTTACACCAATGTAGATATTCTTATAGGCTAACTTTTTTGTTGAGTTGTCTTTAAATTAGCTTTTTTTTTAACTGTAAGGTTTTTGATGGTGATATCATTAGGAACTTTTTTTTGCTTCGGCATCGAGGTCGATCTATTTATTTTTTTATTAAAAGTACTACTGCATTGAAGGAGAGTATGTCTGTCTAGAATTTTCTATTGTCAAAAAAGAAAAAAAAAGAAACGCACAGCATTGTAAAACCAATGAGACAATGAATCAACGTACGCCGACCTTTTTTTTAATACTTATTTTAAGCAACGATTGAAATTTCTTCGAATTTTGCTATGAGTCTTCACTTATTATTTGGATATTTTTGTTTGCCATATAGTAAATTATTTATATTATTTCACTCGTTTATAACTATTTTAATAATAAAAATGTAAATTTTAAATCTCTCCCATATAGAAACAGCCTAATATTATGGGTTCAATTTTTTACATTATCCTGAGTTATTTCGGCTGAATTGATGTCTGAAGTTTGTTAACACCTAGGTTTTAATAAATTATTATAATTCAAAACCACTTTTAAAATTCATCTGAATTTGTTCAATAATTTCAAGGATTTAATTTAATTTAGTTAATTTGCTAAAGTACATTAAGTTTTTGGATGTTTTCTGTAAAAAATATATTTATAATAATTTTATGCATAATTACCTCTTTAAGTCCAATGTTCATTTTTCTGTCTGTGTAATATCTTGCTAAGTAATATTTTTTTACTACTTTAGAAACTATTTTCAAGAAAATAAAACACATAAAATCAAGAATAGGTAGTAAGATAAATAGCTCTTCACAATTCATTGCATTGAATGTCCAGTGGTTTATGCCATTGATGTATATTTTTTTAAGTGAATCAATAAAACATATTATATTATAGATATAATATAAAAAAATATTACAGGTGTCAGACAAAGAATTTATAAAAATCACTAGATAAGAATTACAATAATTTATATTACTATTTAAAAACTTTTGATTTAACCATATTAATATACCTACTATCATCAAATTCATTTTTGTAAAAGATGTAAGTGTTTATTTCAATATACATTAAAATCTATTAAGTAATATATTAAGTGCTTGTTTAAATAGGTATATTAATCATATTCACATTAGCACCTTAACACGTGTACTTATTTTATAAATTCACTATTCTTATTAATTAATATATACCCTACATCAAATATTCGCTATTATCTATATTTAATTTACAACTGTAGTATGGACAATAACGTAGGTATAGATTATTTATGGAGAGAGTTTGACTTTCAATTATCTGTAATGGCTAGGCTGTAATTGTCGTACATACCAAACACATTTTTGTAAAATTGTATCACTAAAATATTCATGTTCTGCCTTAAATCAAAGAGTATTCATTAAAATTCACCATTATGTATTTTTATTTTTTTAATTAAAAATTATTTTTATTATTACTTATTTATTTACTAATTGGGATTTGGTAATGGTAAGAGAGTGAACCCCCAAACTTCCCCAACTACACCACTGATTATGAACCTATCAAGACATCACACATTAGGATGTTTATTATTATTAATATATTTATTAGGTTAAATTTAAACATCTAAATATAATTATTTATTTACACTTAATAAGTAAATATTTAAAACATAATGACCATAGCAATAACATATTTAGGCAGTTTTTGATTTTTGTATAATGTATATTAAATACTACTAATTGTTATGGTAATAAATATGTTGCAAAAAAACAATAAATATACAATTTACAAATTTCAATTGATTGGTAAAATAAAATCAATAATTAATTTTAGATTGACAGTTGAATGAAATGAAATACATTTTGAAACAACTGAAAATATGCATTATTTTTTTTTTATCTCCAAATAGTAATTAATATTTTACATACTTGGATCGTGATATGTTAGATTAAATATTATTTATTTGTAACTATGATGTAGTAGAATTTTCTAAATTCTTAAATGGTAAATTTATGAAAAATAATAGTAAATAATATCTGAAGAAAAATTTACTGTTTAAAATATTTGTATTTTTCAGAATAAAAATCTTAAACACAAGTAAAACATTTTTACACTCACATTGTATTTAACAGTAGTACAAATGCATGTATTATCTGTAGTTAACAAATACAACAGAATGTAAACACAATAAACATTAATATTTAATACATAATATTATTTCAACAGGACACAGCCAACATTTACTTTAAAAATTCGTCATAATTTTCATTAAATAATTAGTAAAAAGAAAAAAAAGAAAGGGACTTAAATATAATAAGGTATAACAACAATATAGTATAAGAAACTAAAAACAATCAAACTCAACTTAAATCATTTTGATTGATTATACATGATTTTTTCAATATCTTCTATTTCTTTAGGACAATCTTCACTTAACACCTCAATACTGTTTTCAGTAATCAACACATCATCTTCTATTCGTATACCCAATCCAAGGAATTCTTCATGAACTCTTATATTATTTTTACTTACATAAACACCTAAAATAAATAATTTTAAAATAGCATTATACATTTTATGGAAAGTTTAAAAAAATGTTAGAACATTACAACTAACCTGGTTCTACTGTGATGATAAAACCAGGCTCTGTCTTAATACTTTTTTTGACTGTACCAATATCATGTACATCCATCCCCAAATAATGACTAACATGATGAGGGCACAATGCACGGGCCAACTAAAAATGTCAATAACCTATTTTACTCCAGTATCTTACAATTTTGTTGTAACAAAAAAGTCCAAAACATTTTTAAATACCTACCATATTTAACTCTGAAGGATCAACATTTTTTTTAAACACATGGGCTGCTGCCAAGGCTTTTCCTAATTTAAAACACATGGCTTCATACAATGTGTCTAATGATGGACGTTCTTGACACATGTCAATCAATTCTTTTTGAACACATAGAGTAGCTTCATATAATGTCTTTTGAGCGTCAGAAAACCATCCACTTGCTGGCCATGTCCGAGATATATCACTCGAGTATCCATGATATTCACAGCCTAATTAATCACATATGGTTAATTGTTGTTAATACTATTGAAACTTAAGATAATAACTATGGATATTAAAATTGTAACTATATCATAGACACTAAACATAATATGGAACAAAATAAATTGTACATGAATATTAATTTGATCTCACCAGCATCCACAAGAATTAAATCTCCATCCTTGATTTTTTGTTTATTGTCAATGTAATGCAATGTATTAGCATTATTTCCAGTGGCAACCACTGGAGGATAAGCTAGATATTCAGCTCCACCCATTCGACATTCATAGTCTAGTGTAGCATACAGTTTATGTTCCGTAGACCCTGGTTTTGTTGACATCATTGCTTTAATAAATGCTTTAGAAGCTATTTGACAACTTTGTCGCATTAACCTTTGTTCAGCTAATGACTTATACAAGCGTAATTTGTGACAATGCTCGACCAAACTATCATCTAACTGCCAAAAAAAAATAAATAAAAATAAGTATATAAAATTCAGAAACCTTCAAAATTTAAATAAAAGATAATTTATTAAATAACAGAAAATAATAATAAATAATAAAAGATAATGATCAGTCGTCAATTACCTAAGATGAACTCACATAAATTGAATTTTCTGCAGCAGCATTATTAACAGTCCTATCAACAATACTTTGGACTTTTTGCTTTTGATTGTACCATATAACACAATTATTATGCCCTTTAAGTTCAGACATTATGAATTCTGAAAGCTGTGGTAATGTTTTGCCATCATCAACACCAAAAATTAATGGTGCACACTCAGCTTCTGCAAACAAAATATTCTTAACAGTTACACGAACTGTTAACTATATTGCAATCACCTACTTGTACTAGGTCCATTCCACAACTCAGACTGAGGATCATAAGGCTTAAGAAACAGAGTTGAAGTAAAGTTATCAACAGAATTACCACATATAACCAAAGCACAGTCAGTTTCTTGGCATCCACTAAAATATAAAAAATCTGTATTTTGTCTAAACGGATATGGAATATGGTCAGACATATATTGCCTAATAGCTGACGGTATAACAATTACGTGGTAAAAATCTTTCCTCGTACTCAATACAGATTCTATTAAATTGCGCCTTCTAATCATAAATTCTTCTTTTTGTATACCGGGGACAAGCTGAAATATATAATTTAATTATACTATTTCAATAAGTTTACTCTACACAATTATTTTTTTTAAAAACTCACTTCACCCTTCATCACTAAATGGGGATGAGATTCCTCTGTTGGTTGACCACAAACTAATGGTGTTTTAACTATATTTTTCATACTCATCTGGTGTATACATCTACTATTTGACCAAAATTCTGTCAATTTCCCTGCATCAAAATGTCACACATATTATGTTTGTAACATTTAATGAAAACAATTTTTTGAAAAAAAAAAACTATTTAATTTTCTCACCTGCATAACTACTCAAACACAATAAACGGGTATGAGGATACATTTTGTATTAAATTTAATAAAAACAATACAATATTTAAAATCTATTGAAATTAACAAATTTAGACATTCAGTAAAAATTTTGAAAGTGATTCTTTTGAAAAATCATATTGGCAAATGTAGTGTATCCAAACCAGCGAAAATATAATCGTAAAGCACAAATATTTTTTATCAACAGCACAGATATAGATAATAAACTAGATTGCTAACTAGTGATAATAGCCGACGCCAAAAAAGTCCTATTGGTTGTGGGCTCTGTTGTGTTATCATAATACAATACGATAAATGTGATACCTAATTTTAAATATATCATTTGGCGGGTATTTCATGTCACATACTCGCATCACACATATTAATATTATGTTATACAAAAACATATAATGTAAAATAAGTTATACACAAATAAAATTAATTAAAATTTAGTAAAAATATGCTTGTATAAAATAATAAGATATAATTATTATAATAATAAGCAATATTAGATAGCAGTGGCGTAGCCATGACAAAAAATATATATATTGTCATGGGCGTAGTTATGAATATTAGTTGGGGAGCCGGGGGGCAAGTATATATAGGTAGTAATTAGTAATTAATTTCAGTAAATGAAAATAATAAAATATATTATACAATACAGAACTTAATACTATACAACTTCTTATACAACTTCAATATATTGTTTTTTTAAATTACCAAATTTTGTTTAAAAGTTAATTTTCAAAGTGGGTTGGGGGGCAAGCGCCTCCTTTGCAACTACGCTACTGTTTGATAGTGATATGTACAAAACAAAAATATGATCTAAAAATAAACAACATCCATCACCATTTAATGTTTATAAAAACAAACAAATGAACATTGTATCTTGAATTTACTTTCACTTACAAATAAAAAAGTAGAAGTTACTTATTTTTACTCTAGATTGAACAAAGTACAATTTTAATTTAAAATAATGCCACAAACTTGTTGTGTGCTTGGATGTGCTAATCGTTCTGGTCGTGACAAAGTGGTTAAGTGGTTAAGTACCAATAGTGATAGATCACCTGCTACATGAATGTACAAATTATGCAGGAATTAGTATATATATTTGGTTAAGAAAAGAGGATATTCAGTGACACAACTTTAAATTATAAAACTCATTAAATAGGTATGATTATATATAATATATACTATTTATTTAGAAGGCATATTGTATTTTAGGCAAGATAGGATCTATTATAATAAACGATGATTGGAGGTGGAGATAAGAAGATCAAATTAATTTAATTTTTTTTTAATTTCTGTTAATTTAACAACTATCTTAACTCAATTTGATATTTATTTGTTGCAAACAAATAGTTAACAATTTTTAAATTAACATGAAATTAACTAATTCAATTTTCACTTAGGTTAATTTATTTTGTTTTCAATCAATTCCATTTTCACATGAAAATGATAATGAAAAAAAAATTATTTTAACATAGCTCAGTTTAAGAAAATCATGAACTTTCCAAACTTTGGTATATAGAAATATAACATATATTAAGCTACCCACTATCAGACACCAGAAAACCAAAAATGAGCATAGCCATACAATGTCCGTACACCCCGTGACACGGATGTGTCTATTATTCTAGTTATATCGGATTTTCAAATGTTCCAAATGGCTCATCAACAAGGAGGACTAACGCATCTTTTAACAATTATACAAAAATTTATTTCGACAGACCCCGTACCCCAGAAATAAAAAATAACATAACAAATTCAACAAAGTCTACGATTAATCATAATCATAATAATAATAAGCGTATTCAGGGCTGGGTGTGATTACCATTGTAATAATTATTATTAATATTATAACTATTTTTTATTTCTGAGGCCCCGGTACCTCAGAAATCAAGAATAAAAAAAAATGTACACAGAAATAAGAAATTTAATGCTAATTTCAATTACAATACTATTATTAATTATAATAATATTATATATGACTTTTGAAGATCAAAAATATCAACGAATTCCGGTAAGTCACAACTGAAAATGTATTTCGTACGTCTGTAAGACAAACTTCCAAGCCCGTAGCAGTTGCACATACATTTAAGGATGTTTTAATTATTGTCGTATATGTACTTTTCAATCCATATACATCTACCTTTGAAATTTCTTATTTTTGTGTACATTTTTTTTTTATTCTTGATTTCGATATCTTCTTCAATCTATAACATAAGAATAGTTATAAATTTTTATTGTTTTCACTCGAAAACTTCTATAAAACTTACTGTAATGTAACAAGATTTGTTTATGTCCATTTTTATTTTAACGACTAGCTAAATAATTGAATTCACTTATATAATAATAATGCAGGTTGCCATGTTCCTAATATTTGTTATTAGCCAGTTAAATAAGGTTGTTTGAGCAATAATATTATTAACATATTTACTTAATGAGTGTATATTATTTTATATTTTTTGCTAAGTAGTTTCAATCAAAATTTTCAAAGGGCTTATAAGGTAAGGGTAATGAATAGGACTTGATAAATAACGTTATTATTTGAACATATATATTTTATTTACAATTTAAAGCTTTAAACAAATTTTTATCTTCATGTTAATAGAAGTTAATAGAAATAGTGTTTTTTTTTTTTTTTGTTTTTGTGTCTGTGTACAGCATAACTAGTCGAAATAATGCTCCAATTTCAAACAATGGGGGTGGTTTCCGATGTAAAAGTGAATATCCTTGGTGCATTATAGAGGTAAAAAGTTAACATTTTCCAACACTTTTCAAAAAAATCGAGAAAAACAAAAAAAAAATGACGGAAAAACGGCAATTTTTACGCAAAACCAGTTTTCGACCAAATCGATTTTTTTTTATGGTTGTAATTCAAAAACTAATCACTGAAAATACTTGAAATTTTCACCAAATGTTAATGTCAGTGGTATCCGTATATAGTTAAATTTTCAAAAAATTTTGACTTTTTTTGAGTTATTTATAGACCACTGAAATTTTCGATTTTTTTGAGAAATTTTTTTTAAAGTGTCGATAAAAAATTTTTGGATGACCAAAAAGTTTTGAAAATTTAATACAAGGTTCCTTATGAGTTGTTTTTAATGTAGCTAAAAAAAATTAAAAATCGTTAGTCACAATTTTTTTTTATAAGCGTTTTTAGTTCAAATTTTTACGAAATCTGTCGAAAACGCGAAAATTTGCAAGTAATTTTGAAGTTGAAAAATCATAAAATTTTTTTCTTTTATAACTAAGTTTTGAAAATTTGATACAAGGTTCTCCATACATTTTTCTTCAAATATCTGTAAAAAAAACTCTACCGGATTCAGACAAAAAATTTTTATAAGTGTTTGAAATTTAAATTTTTACAAAACCGCGTTAAATAACAGTTTAGCCTCAAACGATTTTTGATATTTGTTATTATTCAAAAAGTATAAGTCGTAGATACTTGAAAATTTTACCAGTTATTAAGATTCGCGTTTTCTTTACGTGATTTAAATTTCAAAATATTTTGACTTTTTTTGAGCTATTTATAGACAACTGAAATTTTCAATTTTTCTGAAAAAATATTTTTTAAGTGTCGATAAAATTTTTTTGGCCCTATCAAAATACTTGAAAATTTAATACAAAGTTCCTCATATGTTATTCTTATAGTGATTAAAAAATTATAAGAATACATAGGCACAATTTTTTTTTATTAGCATTTGAAGTTCAAATTTTGACGAAAATTCGTCAAAATTATGAATATTTGCGAAATATTTGAAGTTGAAAAATCATAAAATTTTTTGTGTTTATAACTAAGGATTAAAAATACAACACTAAGTTTTCCATAAGTTTACCTTCAAGTATCTATAGAGAAGCTTGAAAACCTTGATAACTCGAATTTGTTTTCGTCCCTATGGAATTCGTATGAACTCAATGCGATATTTGTAACTCGAAAAATACATGTCAAATTAATTTTTGCCTCCCTTGAAATTCGAGTTATCGAGACTCCACTGTATATTGTTTTCTAATACTTAGTGTACTTGAAATTAAATTTTTTTCAAGTTGCAACTATGGTTTTCTATTAATAAATGGTGTTTTTTGAGTTTATTATTTAATTATGTCATGGTTTTTTAAAAACTAGGTATTAATTATTATTTTACATACATTCAGGGCCGGCGGCATATCATTGCTAGCGATGGCATTCGGCAATCCCTGTCCCTATGACCCTATCTCACATATGCGTAACTTGGGGGGGGGGGGTGAAAAGAGTCCAAGTTAATGACATAACATGACATGTATTGTATAATCGATTAAATTGTTTATATTTATATGTATATTATGTTCCATGTATACAGTAAAAAATATTTTATTTGAAATACTAACCAGTTTAAACCAGTACCGTATTGAATTTTTTCTAGCATTGAATTTATTCACGACTTTAATGTTATGGCATCATTTTCACCCTGCATTTGTTGGTATTTTTATAAAAACCTTAAAGTACACCATACACAGATAGCTATGAGCTATCCATAGAAAGAACTTATCTAGTTATCTGAAATTAAGTTCATAGAAGTAAAACGGAACTGAAGAATGCGCACATGGACCACACAAGCTTGTAAGCTTGTATAGAAATAATTCAGAGTAATATTCAGACATTAAACGATTAGTCGAAGCATTAACTAAAAAAATCAAAAAATTAATGATTTCATACTACTTCTGTAACTAAATGGTCGATCAGATTTCAGCAAAATATATGATATGTATATGAAATACGTAAAATGAAAAATAAAACAGATCGTGTGTAGCCCGGCGCATAGTAGGTAGTTGCCTCCCAAAATATACGAATTGCCTCCCGTTCTTATCGTAAATAAAAAGGTTAATTTAAAACGATTTATTATCAGCAAACACAAAAAAGTTCTATATGGTGCATAGTTATTACTTAAAACTACAACATCATTCAAGTATAAAATTGATATGCATCTTTATATGATAAAATAGATTTTGTCATGCATCTTTAGACGCTGTGCGATAAGAGAGCAGAGAGTACACGCAATAGTCTTCTTAATCATTTTGACGTTTTCAAAAACAAGTATATTATAATATTTTTAATAATTGTGTGATAAAAATGACCTCCTAGAAATACGAAATAGATGGGTAATGTAATAATATCAAATACTTAATTGATCGGTTTATTACTTATTTCTTAAGAAAAAAATTGTTATTAATTGGATTTGAATCTGCTTGTTTTTCATAGGGTAGATACCTAATAATTTTATTTTAACTTTTATAGTTATAAGTACCTAATTTTTGTCACATGCCATTTAGTGAGATTGTGTATAGTAGTTAAAAAATTATACCTATATGTATGTTTTTTTATAATTTAAATATTATTATAGTAAATTATAGAATTAAATTTTAAAATTCATAATCTATTTTATTTCATTTACACCTAATATTTATTTTATTCTAAAATCAAGTCAACTTACTTTGCAATAGCCTGAAGTGCAATGATTAAATGATCCTTATCTATGAACAGCTGTTCTTCGCTAAAGCGGTAGCCTAAGGTATTAACATTTTCGAAAACAATAAGATCCTCTTCCGCTAACTCACCTCCTTTATTACGGCCATAAAAAAACCCTGGTAATGATAAAGTATTTACATTATTTACCAAAAGACCACGATACTCTAATAAGAATGGGATGATATATTCATAAAAGTATAATTCATTATGAAATAGTACATCGCATTCAGAACTGTCACGTATCATTTTATCTCGACTTTTTAAACCGAGTAATAGCTATCGTCTGATGTGACGATGTCCCCAATTATTGCATTATATTTCCACTCCTTTTTTTCAATAATATCATTATACACTTTGAACGACACTAAGTTACAATTTTTACCGAACGCACCTTCAGCCACGATGGTCTCAGTTTTAATAAATTGTTCCATAACTTTTAGTTGTTAATACACTCTTTCAAAGTGTTATACGTCGTCGTAAGTGTAATACTAATTATACTAATGATTTTCAATGTGTAATAAAATATATTATCTCACTATTCCACTCGTAAATCAAATCCACCAATTCCTTTTTATCAGCATAGATAATATAGATTTTATTATCTATGTTTATCAGTCTGATAAAGTCTTATCGAGTTAAATAAACAAAATTGACAATAACAAACTTCTTAACACATACAAAAAACACTTGATAAATATAAGTTTATGCGTTCTGAAAATAATTCATTATAATTTTATTAATGCATATTTTTTTTAAATAATTATCGTTTAGGAATATAAAATTAAAAAATGATAACTATATTCTTATATGTTCAGTTTCAAATATATTCATGTACATAGCTTTTATAAATCTATTAAGATTTTCAATCATTTTAACATTTATTTATTTTGTAATTTTCACATTATTATACAGTACTATAATAACAATAAATAATGATACCTATACCTATATGATAAATAGAAAAGACATTATTAATGTTGAAATGCCTATGAATCTTGGTTTTTTTTATAATTTACTAGCTGACCCGACAGATGTTGTCGTGTCTTAACAGTGAATATTATATTTGTATTAATGTATTGGTATAATTAAAAAACAAATATTATTCCAAAAATTGTTATATAGATGGTAAATTGTATTTTTAGAAGTTTTGTAAAGAACCCGGACAAACATTTATTACAGGGGCCCTGGCTGAGTTGATTCTCAGCATTCAGCAACATATTCTGTTTCCACCAGCCCAGTTAATACCTATAAGCTTTCACCGTATTTATTAGTAATATTAATGTACTAATACGATACTATAATAAACTAAGCATTAACTTATTGACAATATAACAATGATTATTATTCATTAAAAACATTTAATTATAACACCTTAGTTAATATATTATTATAAGGTAAAGCTTAATCAATAGCAACTCTCAAACTTATTGTTGATTCATTATACATTTTTCCAGTGGTTTTTTTAATTTGAAGATCTATTATACAAGTATAATAAATTATAAATAATGTTACAATAATATTTTATCTTAATTATTAGTAAGATCAGATTAACTATTGACGACTACCTTATTTACTAATTAATGATAATAATTAATAAATAATATTGAGACATATTTATTATTTTTGTAAAAATGTAATAATAAAAATTAATATAGTAAATAATTATTGAAATAATATCGGATTGTGCATTTGACAGTTGTAAAATTTCGAAGTGCTTATCAGTTATTGATAAGATATGTTGATAGCACTGAGATAGATAAGTATATCAGCTATCTCAGTGGTTGATAGTAGGAATTGGTGCGCGTACGTAACTTGGAACTAGCTGCACTGCTGCTGCAGTGAATAGTGATCCACTCGTAAGCACACGTGAGGTTTTAAATTTTTATTGGTTATATAATTTTGTAGAAATGTACATTGATAAAAAAATATTCAAAATAATAAATAATAAATAGTAATATTTAAAAAATTGAGAGTATCGATCACCAACAAGTAATAATTACCATATTATAGTAAGCAACAAGCAATAAGCATATTGTTCTCACTTAAATTATTTATAACCACAATTCAAGATGAATGTTTTTAAGTAAAATATCTTAAATTGTGTTGCAGAGTAATTAACTAACAAAAATCGACCAAAACATTTTTAAGCATGGCGTCAGTTACAGAATTCAAAAAATTATTCGAAAAATTTTTACGGGAAAATAAATGTCCAACCGGAGAAATTGTGAAAAAGAAATATTATTTTCCTGTTGATCAGTTAAGAGTGAGAACATTTAGTAAAATCCATAATCTATTAATTAATATATCATTTATAAATATTTTTTTTAGACTATTTACACATCTATGCTTACAACTACTAATATACAATGGTCACAATTTCAAGAAATGTTAACAAATTATGTTGAAAATTTAGACTTTTGTTATTACTCGTGGGAATGTTTTTCATCTATTGTACAACATTTAAACACAGACAAAACAAATATATATATGTTTACAAATCTTTTAGGATTTATTAAAATTCCTAATGAAAAAAAAGAAGACGATAAATTATTATTTAAAAATAACAGTGAGTATACGTCATATTAATATTGATGACTGGAAAATAAATTAATAATACCTAATAAATTTGTGAATTTGTTTGAAAGAACGTCCTCAATTTAAGTATAATTCTGAACAATTAAAAACATGGGTTACGGAAATTTGGGATGGTATGAAACCTTTCATGTCATCAAATATCAAAATTAGACGAGAGATGTTAACATTGTTGATTGAAAAAATGTTAATGCACTTAAATAATCCGCTTGTAACTGCAGACTTTCTCATGGACTCATTAGACACTCGTATGTTTATATTTTTATGTTGTTTATACTTTATTATTTGAATGTCATAACATGTTATTTGTTACATTTATAGCTGGTCCTATTGCAATATTAGGCCTTCAAGGCATTTTTATTTTGGTCAAGGATTATAATTTGTAAGTAATACTAAAAATTATTTATTTTATAATCAAAATATTTTCTAATCATTTACATTTAATTTAAAGTTCATTTTACAAACTATAATTTTGTTAATTTTTCAAAATATTTACTATTGCTCATAATATTCCTACAGTCTAATTTTAAATAAGTATATGAGCCATTTTTAGTTTTTATGAATTTTATCCAAGCATCTAATAAAATAAGTACTTTCTATTTATTATTTTACAGAATTTGTTTTAAATTCTTAGTGGAATGATGAATAAATGTATAGATTTTTCAATAATGTGTGTGTGTTTATATCTTGTGTATGTACACATTCACATTAATTAGGCTTAATATTCAAATTTAAGAGTGGCTTTGAATAGAAAATTGGATGTAGTTTGTTCTTTAGAGAAGTCAAAATTAAAATTTCTAAAAAATAACTTTTTTAAAAACAAATAAAAAAACAGGAAGTTTCACGCTAAAACTAAACTAGTTTTTAACAAAATTAATTTCTTAATTTTGTTATAATTCAAAAACTTACATTTTCACCAAGTGTTTATATCATTATTTTTTATGTATGGAATAGTTTTAAAAATAATTTAAATTTTGAGCTATTTATAGACATTTGAAATTTGAAAAAATTTATTTTATTTGTAAATAATGTTAAAAATGTATAAATGGGTAAAATGTTTGAACATTGAATATGAGATTCCTAATAACTGATTTATTTCCTAATTAAAATTTACTAAAAAATTATTTTCTATGAAAGAATGCTAAAATAAAAGTAATTTAAATTTTGAAATAATATTAGGTACATAAAGTTAATCCATTAATAATACTTATTTTAATTAATGTTTTTATTGTTGTTTCTAAATAGAGAATGTCCAAATATTTATGGAAAGCTTTACAATTTTTTTACCACGGACATGTTTAATTATCGATATAAAACAAGATTGTTTTATTTGGCTGATATATTTCTTCGTTCAACGTAAGTAATAATACACCTAAACATTTTAATCAAACTATTTTTTTTATATATGGTTGAATAGTAATATTAGTATATAAAACATTGCAATTTAAAAAGCAAAATATCAAAGAAAATGTATGTACAATGTACAAACACAAATATTATAATGTTTTATCTTTAGGTTTGATAAACCAATTCAATCTCATATTAAAGTTATCAACATAAAATTGGTTTACCTTAACCCAAATTTAGTTTATTGTATTGATGTATGTTTGTAAGATAATGACAAAACATATATAAGTAGTGTCATCTTTAAGAATTAATCACTGATTTTAACATAAATAATCTTACATAGTATAAATCCTAATATTTAATTATTTTTTATATTTTTTGTTTTTACATTCAATTTATAAGTTACAATCTAAAAAAAAAAAATTATTTATGCTAAAGATTCAGTCAGAGCATTTTTTATAAAGTTTTAAAATAACTTATTATTTATTTTAAATATATGTGTATTATTCAGTTTTATTTTCATGTATTTATTATAGTCATTTACCGGAGTTGCTAGTCGCTGCATTTGTCAAACGAATGGCAAGACTTTCATTGATTGCACCACCAACTGACATACAAATTATGGCAGCATTTATAGGAAATTTACTAATTAGACACCCACCATTAAAAGTATTGATCCAAAGTGATTCTGTTGGTAATTTTGCTCATTTAAAAATGTAATATATATTTTTAATTTAATAATAATATTAATACAATTTCATGTTTTAGTTGGATCAGATCCTTATATTTTTGAAGAAAAAGATCCACTAAAATCAAATGCATTAAACAGCTCATTATGGGAGCTTGTCTCTTTAAAACAACACATTCTACCAAAAGTGGGAAAATCTGTAAACTTCTTATTTAAAAAATTACCACAAGTTGAATGGGATATGAGCGAATTATTAGACAACTCTTATGAAAGTGTAAGTTAAAACAACCAACTTTAAAGTATATTATGTCAAGTATTACATAGATTTTCTAAAAAATCAATTTTATTCCATAAAAAAGTATACTAGGTACATTATACATATAAAAGTGTTAAATATACTGTCCATTTATTTACTAGATCTTAACTACATTTTCATTAAATATATTATTATGTATTAGCATGGCAGTGACAGCTATCGCATTTCTAAAAAGATGCTAAGCTCCCATTTCATGGATACATGTATCTATACTTAGTACATAGTATGTACCAGTGAATGCATTTTAAAACCCAAAAGTTTTTAGATGGCAAATTCTAAAAAAAAAATCAAAAGCCTTATTAATATAAACTTTAAATGGTAGTAGATTAAAAAGTTGTTTTTGAAATAAATATTTTTTGCATTACTCGAAGGCTAAAATAATGGTAGGAAGTATCACATTCAGTGCATAGGACAACATTTCATAAGTTTTTCGCTGCCTTGTGCCAATTACCTATAATATGCCGCCCTTATATAATTAATTTATTTTTATTTATTAACAATGCCGCCTCTAAAATTCCAAAATAATTTGCCACCCTGTGCAGTCGCACAGGTCTAACATGCAGCTAATGTGCAGCTCTGACCACATTTAAATGAGCACCTGTTCATTTTTTTGAAATTGCTAGGCATTTGTTTACATATCAGTTATGCCATGTGAAATCCAAAACAAAATAACCATCTTATTGATTTTTAAATTAAAAAAAGTTATTATTTTGTATAAAAAGACTTAAAAAATAATTATTTACCATGGGATATTAACCTAACTAAAGTTATTTAATGTATACAATTAAGCAACTAAAATTTATGAAATCTTAATGTGATACAAGGTATTATTAACTTATAATTTATAAATTGAATTACATACAACAGTTTAATGTAGTAATATTTACATTAATATATTTTAACAAATATATAATATTTATTTACTTATTTGGTTTTGCAATAGATTATTGACGAAGAATACAAAACAGATTTTCAAAAAGTGAGCTTAACATATGAAAAACCAGTTTCATTTTCTGTACCATTATCCAATCATATGGATGATTTATGGACTTTAGACGATTAAATTATTTTGATGCATGTATATTATTCAATATAATATGTTTTAATTTTTCATAAAACTGTACAAATTAATTTTCTTCACCACAAATTTAGGATGACTTTTTACCAAAACAATAAATTTCATTAAAGATTTGAGGCAAACATATTCTAGTATTATTGATTTTAAATAGATTTCACAGAAAATGTATCAACTTACAGAATCCTGGTTATATTACAAGACCAAGTGGTAAGTATATTATAAATAAAATAATTACTTAGGGTCATACTGACTTGTATGTGGACAGTGAAAAAATCCTAATATAAAATTACTTTAATTACCTACTATTTTTTATAAATAATTTAACAATGCAAGTTAAATTTATTTTTCATTAAAAATTCGAAAATAATTATAAAATTTGTCTAGATAACTTCTTAAATCTTTGAAAGATGTCAAAAAGTGTCTTCTTAAGAGCCTCGAATCTGCTGTAATAGAATGTAGGTACCTAATAACGTCTAATTTCTTTGACAAATAGTTTTTACGAACTAAAAATACAAAAACTAGTAACTACCAGCTACCGGTTGTACGCTTCTACATGATTAGTGTATGCAAGTTAATTGTTAAGTTCTAATTCACAAATGTGTCTGAACTCATTAGGATTTAGTTAAATTTAAGTACTATTCTATAAATTTTCATTATAGACTATAGTATTGTATCAGAATCTACGTTCAACCTTGTGTAGTGTATCGACACAATTGCCGTACACTATCGTATTTACCTATCGTTCTGGCGTCATTGCACCATTCGATGGACGTGTGTACACTACAAATTACGGTGATGCAACGATGCTGCGCGTCAACATAGCGCACAACAATCGCACATGCAGAACAGACTTAAACGTTTTAACACACCTAGGCAAACCTATATAAGTTTTGTCGCCCTCGCGTGTTTACCTATATATATATCATGTTATAATTTATAAACAATAATATATAATCATATATTTTTTCCATTAAATATATGTTAATATAAACAAAACGAAAATCAACACACTTCTGTGTAGGCAGTAAGCACAATATATTTATTTATATATATACCTATTATACATTTATACCTATATAAATTAGTAGCTTATACATAACAATAATTATTATAGACTGGTTAACCCCTTTTTAGTTTAACTGAATTTAATTTAACTTTAAGTTAATTACATTTGTGTGTTAGCAAAGACGAATAGCGTCAGTTGATCAAATTATCTAACTAAATGCGATACGCACAAGATTAAAATTTAATATTTTACTGTGTATAATAGACAAGAATAGTGTTTATGTTATCCGTAAAACCAATGACGAAAACAATAACAATTAGCACAATACATAATAGGTACAGTATATATTTAAAAAATAATTCAACTGGCAATAAATAAAATTAAACACATACCTAACATCTGCGGAAAGCATGGCGTTAAATATGATTTATATGATAGATACAGAAATTAAAAAAAAAAAAAAACGTTTTGTGACAGAAACACGATTCATTTGTTTCTACATACATTATACATTTTAATACAATAATAATTTCAAATTTTTTTTTTTTTTATTGATTTGAAATTTAGTTTAATTGTTGCTGTATTTACATGTGCACAAAATAATATATGAATTATAGGTACCATAGCAGTAAGAGGTCCTTGCCATTGTGTTCACGCATAAAATAGTAGAAACAAATTAAGAAAATTATTAGGTGTATTATTTAAAACAATGATTATATACCTATAATAATCAATAGGAGCATATAATTTATAAATATTCAATGTGAAAATTAGCGGGAAAATAAAAATAAGATTATGCAAAGAAAATGCCAATCTAAATAATTGGTGAAATTTTCAAGTATCTTACCTACGACTTATACTTTTTAAATAATAACAAGTATTGAAAATACAAAGAATAGGTATTCACTTTTCCATCAGAAACCACCACTGAAGTTTGAAATTGAAGCATTATTACGATAAGTTAAGCTGTACACAGGTCACAAACACAAATAAAAAACACATCATTGTAAAATCAATACCTTCATCATTTCGTTCAGAATCTAAAAGGTATGATTTTAAACTAATATAACTTACAATAAAATTTGTAGTAATAAAGGGAATCTAGTTAGTGTTTTTAAAGCTTGAACGTCAAAATTTAAAATTTCCAATAATTTTTAAAATAATTGGGGAAAACAAAGAAAATAAAACTGGAATTTTTATAATCACAACTATAGTTTCCGTAAAAATCAATTTTTTATGTTTTAGTTCAAAAACAAATAACTAAAGAATAATAATTACTATAACTATAGAATAGAACATGACATTTTCACAAAATATTTGTATTATACATTTCTATAAATCAGAGATTTCCAACCAAGGTGCCTTGAATTTTATTTAAGGTTCCTCTAAATTATTTAAAGCACATTTTTAATTAATTTTGTTAATCAAATAATACTATACAATAATAATTAAAAATAAAAATATATAGTTAATATTCAATATATTAATTTGTTTTATAAAATATGTGTATATAGGTACTATATTATACCTACGTCTTTCTACTTTTGTTTATATTTTACAGTTACACACTGCTAGATAAAACCGAAGTAGTCTATAGGGTGCTTCCAGATTTTTAGAAAATGACTAAGGGTGCTGTGAGTCAAAAAAGGTTGGGAACTTCTAGTATAGATATTAGATAGTATAATTTTCAGAAAATGTTAGGTAACTCTTTTTGAGCTATTTATAGTTTTATGAATTTTTTTTTCAATATCGAACTAAAAAATTTTTAAAACAATTGGTCGTAAATTTAAAAAATGTAATCCTTGTAACTTAAAAAGTTGAGCTTAATTTCACAAATAGTTTTTATTAATGCCTGGAAGTAAAAAGCTTGATAATTTAACGCCAAAATCATGAAAAATGTCTTAACTAATATTTATACCAATTACCAAACGGCTTATAGATTTGATAATTTAATACAAGTAATAGTTTCTCGTGCTGAAATAAAAAAATGAACGTGATTCCTCAAATATTTTTTTAAATTTTGACAAAATTGAATACTCATACATAAAATAATGATTTCTCATAAAATGAGTCTGAGGGTAATTTTGCAGTTCAAAATGTTTGCTAACTTTAAGAGTAATCCACGCTTTCAAACCGTGTAGGCAGTCATATTTTATCATTAAACACTCGTTATTTCAAAATGTTCTTTCTTCAATTTTTTTTTTTAAATTTCGTTTTATGCTTTTCTAAAACTATACATTTTTATTTTTTTGCACTTTTATATTTAATAGTAAAACCACTATCAACTTTTGATTTTCAAATGCCATACTATATACCTAGTATATTTAAAATATCATAAAATAATAAAGCTATTTTTATGGATTTTAGCGTTAAAATTATTATTTTTCATTTAACTGTTAGCTGTTCAAAGTTGGGTGGTTTAAGGTTTTCAGGTGTTAGAGTAACAGAGTCCAGAGACGTTGATTATAACACTAATATTGTTTGCAAATAGGTACCAGTAGTCGAGTAAAACCTACATAGTTATCGTTCAACTAAAAAATAATATCCATCAATATATTATTATTATAATCTACAGGCCGGGCCGGTGAGAGGGTGGGGCAGAGGGGGCTAAAGCCCCAGCCCTCGGGGGGGGGGACGTTGTCAGAGCATAAATAAGCACATATAAGTGAAAGGGTCCGGAACTGATCAGCCCCGAGGCCCACCAAAGTTCTCACCTGTCCTGCCTACAAATACAAAGTACCTGAAAGATAGTCGATACCTAACGAGTTTATAACATGTGAAAATAATAAATATGTACCTATTTTAATTATTTATTAATTGTTTCCCATTTGACTTCCATGGTCTTCAGAAATAAGCAGTATTATAAAAACCAAAAACCGCCCAACATAATCCGTCGAATTGGCAGCGACAACGGTCAGGCGACCTCAATGGTACCATTTTGCCTGTGAAATGCGTGGGAACCACTGAACCATAGTCCTATTAACTAATTAGCTATATAGGCCCATAATTTATTCTATATTATATCTGTATATAGCCGTGTAGGCCTATAGATTTTACCGATTGCGAACGACTGCTACAGTGTTGTGTAATTATATTTTTGTACTTTACTTTGTATTTACATTTTATAACAAAAGATTTGATACCTTTGGTGTTCAATATAATGAGCAGAAAATTAAGGAACAATATTTTAGAATGTTTAGATGGATACACTTATGAAACTAGTTCTGCTTATGAATAATAGTAAATGCAGATCACAATCTACTAAATGATAAGTTTTAAGATTTTAAGAGAATTTATTTACTTAAATTTAGATATGATAAATAACACTAACATAGACTCTATAATAATTCGTTTGGTTGAAAATACAGTTTAGAATTCAGTCACTGTTGATTCAACATTCAATGAAATATAGTTGTTACTTGTTAGTTCAGAAATAAAATGTAAGTCCATTACTATAATATACCATTATAAATATTAAACATAAACTTAAACAACACTCAAAGACAAAAGAAAAATTAATATGTCCATTTATTTTATATGAGGTACACTGAAAATACAAAACATTATCTTAAATGTTAATAATAGCATTTTTTTTTACAAAATAAAAAGCAAACCTTAAAATTTAGTGCCCTATATTAAAGTATCACCAACTTAACATAAAAAAGCAACTTCAGGTATTGTTGGAAAAACAATTAAAAATAAATAAATAAATAAAAATACACTTGCATTCAATAATATTTGATATGATTTATGAAAATTCTCAATAATGTTACTAGTAATAGTAGTTATTACATTTTTCTTTAAGCTTAACATCAAACAATATCATTCAGTGTTCTAGAACTCAATTCAATTGTGGGGTTAAGGTTACAATTATTATAATATAAAATAAAAAATACAATATAGGAATCAAATAAAAGTAAATAGAATACATTTGAAAGACGTTATTGGTCACATTATGCTGTGAAATTTAATGGTAATGCTTCTATGATAAAAACTTTAATGACGCATACATAAAACTGTTATTTTCTTAAAATATCTGCTTATTACCATAAGCATCAAATAAACAATTTATTTAAACCATTGTAACATAAACAAAACAAAAAAAATAGGACTTGATACTTCATTATAGGGATAGTTACCTTTAGGTCATAATTCAAATGACATTTGATGGGCTAAACTTTAGTAGATTGAGTTAATGCAGCCATAAAAACGTTATAACTACTGCGGTCTGATTTGATATGCTGTACTTGGTGCATAGTAAGTGAACATTTACTCGAAAATTGTGCATCACAAATAACACAAACATACTGGTATTTTAAAGCCTCATTATTTTGGGGACTATATTTTGGTAAAGAATGAGCAGAGCTCGATGATTGATCGTCTGAAGAAATGTGTGATGAATCACTAGTTTTCCATTCTGTTTTTATGGTTAATGTTGCCTGATTGTCTTGAGGTGAATTTGGAATTACAGTTTTTGTACTACTTGGAATGTCTTGTACTTGAACAGTATTGTAACCAATTGATTTTGGTTTTGGTTTAGATTTTGTTTTCAACTCTCCTACACTTTCGTCACTACTAATAACATTCTCAACAGTTTCTTTCTTTATTGCCTTAACAATTAATTTTTCTGAACTTAATAAACCAGAGTCTGATGAAGATTTTGAAACCGTCACAACTGTCCTAGTGTTTTTGTAACATCTAAATAATATAATGATAATATTTCAATTATTATTTTATCTTACACTAAATTAAAATTATTAAAATTAGTAGATTATAGCAATTATACCTTTTTCTTGTTTTGCGAGTGTTCAAAGTTTCCAAATCCATAAGTTGTGCAGCACTTAAACGATCATTAATTTTTTTCTTAGTCTTAGCTTTCTTTAGTTTGTATTTCTTATAAACATCATTATAAGTGTTTAGCTTGTAATTTGCTTCAGTTGTATGGCATGTTAATGTATTAAAATGCATTCGATAATGTAACCATGTTTTAAAACTTTTATAGCAGCCTCGACATACCACTTGTGCATCATCATCAAAGTAATAAAAACATAGTCTTTCGCATATCTGAAGTAAAAAAAAAAACAGTTTAAACTCATAGCTTAATATAACATTAACATTTAACAATAAATTATCATACTTACATTGAAATCACTTTCCTCGTCTACAAGCCTAAAAAACGTGTATTTATGATTATTTTGAAACACTAAATTGAGCTTAATAAAAAAAATACATACTTAGGATTCTTAATGGCTAGAAGACCAAAATTTTTCAAAAACTTTTGTTTTCGAGAACGTTCCTTCATTGTTATCTTAGTGATCTAAAAAAACCAAGTTAAAATGTAATTTAAATAAGTATTTTAAAACACTTCAAAAGAGTAATTAATTATTATCATTAACATATTGTTAGAAATAAATTAAACAGGTGTGACTTTAAACCAAGTCATAAATATTTTTAGTATTGCTGATATAAAATATCATTACATATTATATTATTATACTATTCTGCTCCAATTTATCAGTGTAAAACCAATTTTGTATTTTATGTACTTATTATCTTATCCCAATAGCTTTAGCTACACACATTTTATAGAAATAGATGCTTTAAATTCTATCAACACACATGACATATTATATACAAATTTAAACATACTGACACAAATGAATGACATGAGTCAGTTATTGTCAGAGCCCAACTTATGAGGGGGCTAGAGAGTTAGGTTAGGCTGCAACTCCAGGCCCCAATATTATTTGGGGCCCGGGCCTCTGTTCATATTTAATTATTAAAGTGGCACTGTGAAATTTAATGATATTCTCTAAGAAAAATTAAACTCACTCATTCGTCTATCTGCTGAAGGGACACACTTGATTTTTCAGATCTAATTCAAAAGTTTAGTGAAATAAAATCTAGAAAAAACCGTTGTCTTAAATTCGAAATCATGTAGATTATTTTTTTATTATTTACATTGATTATGTTGAAAAATGCATTAGGTACCACTTGGCACTTTGACTTTGTGTACAATGTACATGATATCAAGTTTATATCAATATATCAGTAAACATTTGTTTGAATTAAAAATGTATCTACACTTCTTTACTTATATTTATATTTTTAATTTCATTATTTTATTTGCATTAACCATCATTAAATAGGCAATTATTTATAAACTTATGGTATAATTTAGGGCCCCATCAAAAATTAGACCCGGTCCCCAAAATGTCTAAGTTGGGCTCTGGTTATTGTATGTATAATTGACACTTGATTTCACTATTCTAGTCAGTAAATAATATTTATTAGGTGCAGTAGAGTCTCGCTAATCCGTACTAGATGGGAACGGACTCTATCTGGATTATCAAAAATTCGAATCAAACAGAATGTTTTTTTTAACTTATTAACAAATATTTTTCAAAGAACACCTTATGTATTATTAAAAATTTATTGATTTACAATTTTACATCAAACATTATTATTGTTATTAATCGAAACGATAATATCTCTATCATGGGTATTCTCGAATATATACATTATGCATGAGTACTAAAGTACAAAATATAAATTGTCCATATTATCCGAGGTATTATCCAAATGTCCGGATTAGTGAGCTCTACTGTATATAATTTTTTTAATTTAATATTTATATTATGTTATTAAACTCCGAATTGAAATTAAATATTTATGTACATTAAAATAATGAAAAATTAAAAAATATTTTTTTGAAAAAACTTCATCTTCCTTATCAACATGATATGCTGAATAATTCACCGAATATTGTTTTTTATTTTTTATACATAAAATAATTAACATTTGTATTAACTGTGTCTAGTAATAGGGGCTGGTAAAATGGGTCACATTAATCTATAAGAAATATGGCTTATAAAAAATTATTTTAAAAAGTCTGAGATAACAAAACATTGTCCACTAGACATTTTAATGAAAATACAACTACATTAAACTTGATAAAAAATTATTAACGAACAATCTTTACTATATATAATTGTTTACAAAGCTAGAATAAATGTATTTCTGCAAACAATCATAATTATATAGAAAAATTAAAATTATGTAATAATGCGACTGAATACTACCATAAAAAAACTTTTGACCGTGTACAGTTTAAATAATAATTCAGTATTTATCGTTATAACACTCGAGATGATATTGATTAAAAGATAAAAAAAGTAAATAAAAACATGGAAATGAGATTAGAAAAAAAAAAGTTTGGGAAATTGAAGGATCAAAAAAAAAAAAAAAAACAAATCCATAAAACAAATATTCGCGAATTTACCAAGTGCAACTGGAACGCGCGAAAATCGTGAGACTGGCAGAGAGGAAATCGTCATCGAATCGAACGAAAAAAAGTAAATGGAAATCGAGTTGGGAGGACGAGCGCCGGCGGCAAAACCAAGACGGAAGGAACCGTGGTCGCGGGGGTGAAACGACCGACAATCTCGAGGGACAACCGCGTCGGGGATGTGGATCACTCGAGAGTGCACAATGACAATACAATATATAAGAAGTATTTGGCGTCGATCGAGCGACTCGAGAAAACGGTCTTGCGGGGACACGAGAGAGTCAAGCGCAGTCACGCGCAGGAGACACAATATAAGTACGCGAATACGTGCCGAGCGCCGTACACCGCGATCCTGGAGAGGGCCTCGCCGATCGGGCGCACGTGCGCCGCGTTCAAAGGTGACGGTCGCACGTCCGCGTACAGAAACAACGAAAGAAAACCTTCTGCGAACTTACTCGGACGAGGAAGTGGTCGTTCAGCGTCCGTTTACCGGAACGGTCGCAGAGCTCGGGCGACGGCACCGCCGCGATTACCGTGCACAGCGTAGTCCGGCGATGGTGGCGCGTACCGTCGTCGCGGGCCGTTCCGTCCAAGAATCCAGGTGGACGTCGGTCGCGTTCGGAATGGGAATGTGCCCATGCACACTCGCGGGCCGTCGAGGAGATAGTGGCATTGGGTAGCTCGTGCTCGTCGGTCGTCAGTGTTACCGGCGACGGGGATATTACACATTGATACGACTCCTCGGCCCGCGCGCGCGGGGCGGTGTTATTCCGGGCGGCGGACGGGTGGACGGGTCGGACCGACTGGGCGGTCGGGTGTCCCGCCGGGTGGGCGGTCGGGTGACGAACGGGCCCGTCCGGCCGACCGCGGTACGATAATAACAATATTATTACGACAACCGTCGGCAAGACGTGCGCGCTTTTAATGTTTGCACAATGAGTTCTAAGAGGTGTATAAATACCTGTGTGGTGGCTGGCCGTGTGTGCGATAAAATATTCGTTTATCAATTTTATCTATTTATTGTTATTGTTCGAAACGCGGTAGTCCAGCAACAGGCCTCCGGTAATTTTTTTTAATTTTAACCATAATATTGTTATTCATTATATACTCGTATATTATTATATTATCGCGCCCGGCGGTCAATGAACCACGCGCGATTAGTGGCCACAAATAAGTTTCACGTCTATAATATCTTATTTGAATGTGCCACTAATATGTTGCCAATACGATCAATCGGCGGCAATTTATCATATTTTATACTTTGTCACGAATCTTAAACGAGTGAACCGCAAGATTTTCTGTCCGAGTGTCCAACACTTAAATAGTTTATAATAATTATTATTCCCATGTGTCCTGCACACTGCAAGCGTATATCAATATACGCGTTATAATATACTTATATACGGCACGTCGTCGGCACACGATTACACGAATTATAGAATTTTTCAATATCTTATTATTTCAGTCCATTTTATGTACCTATATTGTTTACACAAAGCGGCCGAAACTATACCAGTGGTGTAGTTTTAATGAAAAACTGGGGAGTGCTGGAGCCAGAGTAATGACGTGTGCGAAGTAGGCTCTTTTGAGGCAATTGCCGAAATGGGTTTAGAAGGATAACAGCTTTTTAATAACATTAATATACTATTTAGAAAAAAAATTTAAATTAAAAGCTGTGCGGTAATAAAAGTATAATACATATAGGCACGACATTATGTTTTTAAGCCATCTTAAGTTAATTTTGACAAAATAAGATTTTTAAACATTTTAATTTTAAACGAGTTACCTATTTTGTTATGATTAAAAAATATTACAATATAATATTATCCGCGAAAAAACTAGAGTATCTATAGATTGAATATCTTTATACTTATATAATAAAAAGTTCATTGATAGAAACCATTTTTACTCAATAAAAATAATTGATAATTTTTCTGAAATTTCGAGAGAGAAGTTAGGTTAGGTTATATAATATAACCATACAACATACAACAAATTATTATGTTGTTCAGTGGCGGCGCTAGGCGTGGGCGGTGTGGGCAATTGCCCACTGCCTCGCATCTCCAAGGGGCTTCGCGTTCTTTGTTACTCAAAAAATGTTTACTAAAAATATTTAAAAAAAAAGGGCCTCTCTTTAAGTCTACTTCGCCCACATATAAATTTTACCTCGCCCCGCCACTGGTTGTTGTTTTGAAACTGAACGAGTGTATTATATATTTATATAATTATTAATTATCTTACACATTCAAATAGGTACATAACAGTTTTTTGATATGCAATGATAACGTAGGCATAGGGGGGTAATACGTCTATGGGGGCTACTACTGCTACTTTCCCAAACCCAAGGTTAGCCCACCATGTGTAGTAAATCAATAGGTACCGTCCTTAAGTAAATATAAGTGAATGTATAAGTTTCCATACAACATATACCAAGTAAAAATAACCCATTTGTACTGCTACGTAAAAGTTGAAAGTTCCAACTTCCAACACGAAAAAATACATTTGTATATAGTACCTACCTACATAAATAATTCTTACACTAATTAAAATTATAACAATATAAATTTCCTTTCCACTTAATTCAGACTTATGAATTATGACTAACAATATTTAAATGTAAATGGAGCGATAAACATTTGTTAATTGTTGTGTTATAAATGTTTTATCCCGTAATTAGTATAACATTATTGGCATGATGGCATGTATAAACACTATTTTTGAATCCATGATATAATTTTGTATAGAGTTGTATAAAATGTTTATTGCAATAATTTAAAGTGTCATCTATTTAATCTATACATTATATTATTTAAAATTGTTTTGAAAATTCTATATTTGTATTACCTACATGAAAAAAATGAAAAAAAACTCATTTAAATGATTTTCAAAAATAAAATATTTTATTCATCTATTGAATCTCGAAGCTCCGCATCAATTGAACTCAAAATATTATAAACTTATATACCTACTAAACTATGTATAACTCGCATACTTAAACTATAGTTTTGTAATTTGTATAGACATTCACATATGTTACCGATTATCTGATATCATTTGTGTGGGAGACTCCAAGAAAATTCTAGCTTATAAATAATAATAATTACATAAATCTTATCCAAATGCGATCACAATAAGAGAGGATGGCAAATTTATAAGTATTTTTAGAATAAAAAAATCTATGTATTTGTTTTTATAAATAAAGTATTTTAAAACAATATCAGGATTATAATATTGTGATTAACAAAAAAAAAAATCCCAACTATCGAAAGTTTGGTAGGTATAAGAAAAAGTGTTTAAAAGCGCTCAATGTAGCGCTTCCAAGTGCTGCGTAAACTCGTAGTCATTCCGCTCTACCGCACTCGGCCATAACTACTGTACCATACAGATACGAGCCAAGTATTCGAAATCCGAAGCGTTTCTGTTAATATATTGCATATTATCTACCTGTATATGACCTTAATTTATTAATTTTCTTACCAATTACTATAAATTCCAAATTTCCAAATCTCATTCTACTAAATCTTGTACAAATAAATAGGTATAATAGTAAAAATAAAACATTAGGTAAACAATAATTCCATAAATATTATATAATTTTGATTAGGTATCATATTAATTGTTTTAAAGTTTGCGTAGTATGTTAAAATTCAATAAAATAAAAGATCAATATCATTATAACTATAATGTTTTTATTCGCGGTTCACATTACCCGGGCAAGACTACATTAACCAAGCAATGTGTACACTGCTTAGTATTACACATTGCCCGTAAGGCCGCGGTAAAATATATATAAGCAATTTATATGTATATGTGTGTGTGTGTATTTATTTGGTCAGACATAATATATTACTATATTAGAAATACTCGCAGTATTTATCAACGGTAATAGTTTTATACATATATGAGACTTGCTCGTGCCCATAACAGCTTTACAAGTTCACAAATTAATACCAATCATTTAAATTATAATATATAATATACCTAATATTTTTTACATTATTTATAATTATAAAACAATATGATTATTGACTGTTTTACATATTGAATATTGATACTATTTTCAATACCTATTGTAATTAGTGATTATATGAAAAATGGAAAAAAGAGAATCGAAACAATCTAATTATAATTATATTTTTATAAAACACCTATTAGTTTAAAAATAAATTATAGAATTTGCCAAAAAATAATTATTAAATATCAATAGATTATACATAGCCTACATAATATATATATTATTTATATGAGTTGTTTTTTTTTTAATTACCTAAAATGAAAATATTATTTGATTTACGCCCCCCCCCCCCGAAAATTTGTTCCAGCTAAAGCCTTGTAAATGACTACCTACATATTATATAAATAAGTAAATGCGTACCTACGCGTCCTATACATTGTACATGTAATATGTAAACATATAAAATTAAATTGAACTAAATAAAAAATGTAAGTGCATTATTTTTATTATATCTACAAAATAATGGAACACTTAGATTTTTTAAAAAGGGGATATGAATTTTTGACTATTCTAAGATCATGCTACCTATGATATAACATCAAAAAATATATAATCTTGAAAATAAATAATTGAATTTATAACAATAATAATATCGTGTTTAAGGGAAATTTGTGTATTACGTGCTTAGATTATCTAAGATTACGTGTGTTATTATTTATCAGTAACATCTTAGCATAAATCACCCTGCATGATAACGGAAAATATACTACCATCACTTTGCCATTTATTTTAGGTTATAAATCAGACAAATTAGTTTATATAAAAAACTATTAAAAGTAAGGGCTGGCTCAAAACCTCTTTGTGAGACTCAAATATCAGATATCTGAGCCCGCAAGCTCACCAACCATGACATTAAGTGGGTTTCATTTGGGAGAGAATCGGTACATAAAATGAAAGTGCAACAAAAAAACCGGGAAACTCACCCAGCGAATAATTTTTTTTTTTTATTATTATTAGTAATATGCGATAGTTTGAATTAAGTACCAATTTGTTTTAATAAACAAATCATATGTGTTATTTAATAACTTACTATAATATGGACTATAGACGTTATTAACTTAAGTAGTACCAATATACCTACCGGCTGGCGGCTACTAATCTAAATATATTGAAAATATATATCAGTGACCCATAAATTTGAATGAATAAATAAATAAATAATAATATGTATAGTAACAAAAGATTTCAAGTCGCAATGGAAAATATATTTTGTAACAGTGATTTACTATAATAGTTATTTTTGTTTAAATATTTGATTTTGTAAAAATTTTAATTTAAAATGCTCTTAAGTAGGTACACATAAATAATAATAATAATGATAATGTATTTTCGATATTTTTAATTGCTGTATAAACAACTTATAAGGACATTGTTGTGCTAGTTTTATTGAATTTTTAGAATTTATAACTCACAATCACAAATAATATGTTATTAATTATAATTAATACCGATAGAAAAAAAAGTAAAATAAGTAGAACATTTAAAATGTTAATAAATAGTTTCAAAAGATCTAAAATATTTTGAAAATTTAGTTATATGTTAAAAAAATACTAATTTACCTAAGTGTTTAATAAAAATTCAAGTCTCTATATAAATGTACATTTTTAATTTTTTAAAAACTAAAAAATATATTAACTAATCACGCATCATTGTTAAAACGATATAAATTTCATAATATTCATCATTCCATTCAAGTATTAACTTCAAAATATTAGATATTAGTATATTACCTGTACTGACTACTGATTGTAAATCTGCCGAAATTACACATTCATGATAATATCTTTTGTTATTTCACATTTAATAGTGTAATTTATTGTTCTGTCACTTTCAAACTAAAATTAATTTGAACTATTTTAAAATACATATTTAGAAACAAAATATTTTATATGGACTATTGAACGATTTATTATTATAAAGAAGCTCTTTAATAATAACTTATGTTCAAGAGGGAATGATTGATACGAAATCAAAACGAAACTGACGATTAAAATTTGATGTTATATTCGTAACCTGACGAAAATATCAATATTACAGTAAATATCAGCTCCTGAACAACGAACTGAACGAACAAAATGCAATATGAGTTTTTTAGCCAATCTATGTTTATTTCTCCTGATATGGGATGATATGATAATATATATTTTTATGTATACAATTATAGGTACTGCAAGCATAATCACAGGTAACGAATTTAACACACAGTTTGAGAATTTGAGTCGTTTAAGACATATTATAAGAGGTAGGATATTTAACAGGTTACGAAGTGCACGGGTTTAAGCTAGTGTAATTTTCGTATCCAGGAAATATAATCTACCGCTGTTTTTTATTATTTGTTTCCATGGCAATAAATAATAATTAATACTTAATTATTATAATAATTTTTTTCGCGCTATTATTATTATTAATGAAACTAATAACAACGGTCTTTAATTTTTAAACAAAAATTTCCATCGTAAATCTCAAAATGTCTGTTTGAGCACCTCCTGGGGTTGGGTCTATCACTTTTTAACTTGGCCTATCTTCTGTCTATAGGTCTAATATATCTGTAATCTATGTACAAAATTTCGTCGTAATCGGTCCAGTAGTTTAGCAATGCATAAATAAGGAAAAACAGACATATTCAAAATATTGAAAACATAAATTATTGAATTAATATTTTAATAATAAAAATCTAGTCACTGACAAAAATAAACCAATGGAGGAATATGACATCTTTAACTTGTTCTACATGAACAGGTCATGCTATAAAGTGCAATCACAGATATAAAAAAATATTTTTATAAACCTATGGGTAAGGATTAAAACACTAAAAACATTATTAACTAGTAAATAAGTAAAGAATATAAAATCATACATTCAAATCTAAAAATGCACAAGAATTGTTGTACTTACATATTATTATATTAATTGTTTAGCATTTTATTATTTACTTCCAAAAAGATAATAAATATAATAATTGTGATTTCATTAAATAACTAGGTATAGCCATATCGGTTTATATCCAATAAATTTCAAAACATAAATTTATATTCAAACAATTTAATTAGTAAACATAAATAAAGTTACATATTAATTTACATTTTTTTAAAGGTTAAAAAAATTATAAATTATAATAAATTATCTACTACAAACTATTTCAAAACTATGTTGATTTTGAATATACCCAATAATAAATAATAATAGAAGAGTGGCTGATGCAACTAGAAAAATAAAAATAGTTGTGACTTTGTTTGTTTAAATTGGTTAATCCTAAAATGAAATTTCTAAAATATGTGTTCTGACATAGGTTAGGTTCCATCAACATTTTTTTAGTAATTTTGTCTAAGTCTAAGATGCCTATAATATTAATCAAATTATCCCAAAAATGATTAGAAGATTAGCTACACTTCCGGTTGTCCAATTGTACTCTATACTGTAAACATTTCTGGTCCACATTTAATGCATGAGTCTTATTTTTTAATTGCTCGTCAAGTACATTTATTTGTTCAATAAGAGTATTATGCAAAGCCCTATAAAAATAAATATATTATCAAAACATGGCATTTACTACTATGTACTAGCATTATTCAGGTGTATTTTACTTTGTTTGATTTAGCTTATCATTCAACATTTTGGTGGTATTATTGAGTTGAAAATGTTCTTTATGTAAACCAACAGTAGTTTTATCAAGACACAGTTCAATACCATCTCTATACAATCTTTCTTCGCAGCGTGTCTCAACTAACATTTTAGGATTCAATTTTTCAAACAAAGCATTTTCTAATTTTTCAATTTCTTTCAAAAATTTATCCTTATCTGTTAACATCTTTAAATAATCTTTATATTAGGTACTTAAATAATAATCTTATATTGTATTAATTGTCTTACATTCCATTTTTGCCATTCTAATTCGTTCTTAATCCTTTCTGTATCGTAAATACGTCTTCTGAGACTATAATTAACTTTATCATTTTGAGCTAGCAGATCATTTATAGTTTTAATTTGTGGCACAAACATAGTTTCGCGTAATTTTTTTGAACTAAGTATTTCATTTTCAATTCTTTGTTTTATATCATTGCACTGTTGAAGCCATTTTTCATATGTATTGAAACTATAATATTAAATTTGAAGTAATATATATATTATATTAAATTAATTATTCATAATGAATGCTGTGCAATGATAAGTTACAACTTTATTTTAACTAAGTAGTTTTAGTTTTCTTTTGTTTTAAAATTAATTTGAGTTAGGTACATTATTTGTTAAAAAATGTATACCTACCTACCACCTACCTAGTAATTATAATTCATTGTAACTTGTAAAGTTTACAAATTTATTTATTAATAAGTAATAACATATAATATATATTATATAATATTTAAATTAGAAAACATTAATACAATAAATAAAAAACATTTGAAAAGTATTAAATAATAGAAGTAGGTAACTTTAAAACTTTTTTGTATCACAATTCACAATCATATGATAAGAACAACATTATTTGCAAATTATTAATTTACTTTTTATTGTTAAATTTTAAAATAGAAAAGACTTACAGATTAAAAATTAACTCATTAAACATAAGTCAATAAGTGTATACCTAATATAGCTAGTTTTATTATAATTTATAGAAAAACCATTTGTAACTTATTAATACCCAATATTATAGATTTATTATTAACTGTTAGTTACTTTTTAACAATACATTTATAAATGAAAGATAATAAAAGCAAAGAAAAAAAAATTAAAGACGATAAGCTTTAACACAATGAAATAGTTAAACATTTTAAGCTACATACCTAAGTATTTAACATCAATATTATTACTTTTGAAAACTTACTCTTTTGGAACTCTTAGTGGATCTGGTTTGAGCGTGATATTATTTGAATTTTTTGTCATTTCTAATAACTTACTATCAATATTTATTGTATTATTCTTTTTTTGTAAGTCTTTAGCAACATTAATTTCTAACTCTTCTAACTTATTTATCATTTCCCATGCATTTTGGCATACTCCAGATAACAAATTTTTCAGCTTTTCCAAAGTAGTTTGTTCCTAAGCAAACTCTTGATGTAATATATTATTCATAAATTTAATTATAATTATTTATCTATAATTTAACTACTCAACACATACATTTTTTAATTCAATAGATGCAATATCATGGCACAAATCTGTAGCACCCCTTTCATCTCTTATACTTAAGCAATGATTTGTAACAGTAAAGTTCAAATTTAGAAATTCTATAAATTTTTCAGTTTTCTCTTTTTCAATTTTTAAGTCTTTAATTTCTTTTTGCAAGTTTTTATAACATAACTCAATTAAATATTTCCAGCGTGTTATTTCAATGCGCCTGAAAATATAAAAAGTTATTTTGTCTGTTTCATCATTAAAAATCAAGGTAAAAACCATAAGAACTAACCTGTCAAAAATCTTAGAATTGGTATGATGTGTACTCCAATAAGTAGTGACATCTGTATTATTCCTTAATTTTTGTGATTCATTTCCCAATACAAATGTATAACGCCTATATTCATCACAAGATTCTTTTAATTCAGTTATTTTGTAATACCAATCAGACTTTGCTACTTTAGGCACAGGTTTCTCAAAGGTAACTATAGACATTATACTTTTTCTAAATATTTGCAAACACAAAAACTTATTTATCCAGACTTATAATAAAACAAAACTAAATATCTATTGTTTAGGTAAAAGGAAATATTAATTTTGTCATAATATATTAATAGTATTATCTAGATAGGTACTGTAAATTTAAGTTAATTATTATTAGAAAAAATAATTTATATTGTTAATAATACTATTGATCAGATAAAATGTTCATGAATAATTTGCCTTATTGAACACACTATGTAGTATACTAATTATTCACAATATTGGTTACTATACCAACAGTCAACAATTCACAGACAAAAAACAAACAACACATTTCACAACAAATCTGGTAGCCATTGGGTTCACTTTTAATCAAACATAAATATTATCAAGTTTCAAGAAAAAAAAATATAAATATTTTATGTAAGCTTTTTGTCTTAATATATATTAACTAATAGCCATAGCAGCTGTATTGTTCAATGATTATTAATACCAATAAAGTTATATTTACAAAAATTAAAATAATTATTGTTATTTTTACCAATTTAAGATACATAAAGATTTATATTTGTGATTAAATTATACATATATTACTATAATAACCAATTAATTATTGAACCCAATAATTTAAAACATTGACCTAAACTTTCATTGCTGCTTTCTTAATTAAAACATTTGAAATATTATATATTAATTAGTAGTTATTTAATATAATAATTACAATGAAAGTAAATTACGACATTCATTCACCATTACTAATTTTTGCTGATAATAACTTAGAGAATACTCTAAAATAAGTTTCAAAACAATTTATTAATGTTAATTTGTTTTATAGTATTATATATTTATATAAGATGTAACCATAATATAAGTTCATAAAACATGGTAAAGTATTTGTATAAGTATTGAGTTTAACTCATCTTATAAAAAACTATACATAATACTAAAAGATTATTTTTATTTAAAATATGTACATTTTATAATTAAAATGTAGTATTATTAATTATAAAATTCTATTAAAGATAATGAAAAACAACCACAATAAAATGTAAAAAAAATTCTATATTATTACATTAATTTTATGTAATTCTAATTAAAACGTTATTATAATTAACACATCATTTACTTAAACAAAACTGAACACATACAATTCCATCTCAATTAAAATTATACGTTAGGAAAATAAAAATATACATTACGTCAATGGTAATACAGATCATTAATAAACTATATTAGGAAAATATAAAATTAATATCAGTCTTAATAAAATATATTTGGCAATGTTTGAGAATCAATTTTAGAACACATGGTAAGTCTTTCTTGAACATTTAATTTATACACAAAAAAAAGTAAACAGTAAGAAATAAGAATAATTGTATAAGGAAAAATGTAAATACTTACATATATTTGTATAAAATATACATTTTAATAATTAGATATGTATATTCACTGTAAGTATATGCATATCTAAAAATATAATTGATTATTTAATAATACAATTAATATTACTATATATGATTGGGACATTTTTGTAATAACTAAAAGATTATCTATAACTTAAATATAATTTTTTTTCTTTTGTTTCAATGAGTAGGTCATGTTAACGTCTTTAATGCATTATCGTTTAAAGTAACTCAATGGGTTCATCATGCTTACGATTAGTCAAAAGAATTTCTGGCACATCTTCATTGGGACAAGTTTCGGGACTATATTGGTTTTTCTTCGAAATTTCTTTTATGTATGGATACAATGAATGCAAAAAGAATAACAAGTGTAACAGATTTTTCATAATAAAAACTGAGGCATTTTGATTGAACACAATCCACATATACATTCGTATGCCCAAAAAAGGCATTTGAACTAACATTAAATGCATAAAATTATAACATACTGGTTGTGGAAGTCCCATTGGCTTGGTATCAATGTCTGGCTGAGAAACATTATACAATACCCATAATGGTAACATGAAGTTTAAAAAAGCTGTAGTGTAGATCAAATACTCTATGTACCCAATTTTAGCATTTGATGCTATAACTATCGATAATATTTCAACAGAATCAAAAATCTCAATAATACATGCATTTGTAGGCCATTTATCACGATCTACTTGTCGTCCAAAACATTCAGCACTGATTAACAAATAAAATACAATACCAGAAACGCCAATAAGTAACTGCAAAAAAAAAAAAAAACAAATACAATATTTAAAAAATTGTTAAAGGTATGTGAATATGGATTATACATTATAATGGTATAATAGGCAATAGGTACTTTACCTTGAGCATTTGTGGTCCCATAAAATCATCATTGGAAACCAACGAGATGACATTGTTGGAAAAAATCATCATAATCTTACTGAACAACACAGTCACATATGTGGCCCAAGTGATGCAGTTTAGGTATACAGGATACTTAGCTTTGCATTCGACAAGATTTCCTGTCTGTTTACTGCGTTCATATTTGTATTCTCTATAACAGTTGAGGAAAGTGTGGTAGAACAATAATGTCAATACTATGTTGAGCATTAGGAACAGTATGTTTGGATATCTGGAGTAATAAGTGTTCTGGAACACAATCATTATGTAATAATCCAGACAGAAAAATTGTAAAATCTGTAGGGTAAATAACGCCCCCGCATCCAAAATGAAAATCGTTCGCATTTTATTCATTGTCAAAACGGCCCCACAGCTGTAGAAATTTATTTACAATTTACATTAAAATACACAACAGTTATTACTTATTAGACTAAAAAGAATTCTAAATTACAGAAACAAAACAATTGTTTTAAACAATGACAGTTGTTATCAGTTATCACTTATCACATTGTTTATAGTGTTTATACACAGATTTCAAGTCCGTCGTACATTTGTATTTCTCAAACAAACAACACCCCCCCCCCCGGCTACCTACAGCTTTGTTTCTCCTTCTTGTCCTTGAAATTTTTTTTTATTATTAAAAATCTAGCTTAAACCATTACATTTTGTATCTAGGTCAAGACTATTTTTGTTCTTATTATAACAGAAAATTTTTTTACCTATGAAATAAATTTCACAATTATTTATTAATTGGTATACACAAATACACAATTATTATAATTGTCTATCTTCAAAAGCAATTTTAAGTAATTCCCTAATCCTTAAACAGTTAAATAATTTTTTTTATATTGTGAGTAGTGAAGTGATGTATTAAAACAGTATAATTCTTATAACTTACCAACTAACCGGTAGTCTCATATAGGTATATTAACTTGTAATTTGTATTAGATAATTTTAATTTGGTGTAGACTAAAAACAATAGTGTTCTAATTCTATCATAATGTTGCATTAATTGTAGTATAGTGATTATAAAGTATGATACATATGGCACATCAATAAATTGTACTACCTATATTTTAGTATTCTATATTAAATTTAATAAAACAAAAATGTTAATAACATTATTGACATTTATTTATGTATTGATGGAATTAAGGAAATAAATATATATAGCATTTCTTAAATAATATTAGGTATTTAGGTTAAATCAACGTAAAAAATATGTTTAGTCTCCTGAATATTTTTTAACTGTATTATTATATTAATAAATTTTGTGTACTAAATTATATAGTATAAATTTTACATCCATTCTTTAACTCGAAATAATATAATATATTTAAATGCTACATACAATTTCATAAATTTTAGAAATAAAGTAGGTAATTCTAGATAGAATACAGAAATAGGATATTAGGTCTTAAAAAAAACATCTAATGTAATAGCTGCGCCTACATGATATAATGCATTCTGATACACCCTCTATAAAATCGAACTAGATAAATTAATCACAATTTAATAAATTGATCTCTAAAAAAACTTAAAATAAGGACATGTTTAGAAAATGAATTATGTCTGTAATAAATAAATTTTCCATAACAATCTTAATTATTGAATAATAATAATAAAATAACTCACTAAGACAAAGAAAATGCATAAAAGAATGAAATTTCCTATTTTCAAAGTTGTAGTAAAATAATAACTCTAAATCACTCATCAAAACCAAGAAGTGCTTGGCGTATTATAGTTAATTAAAAATATATATAAATTATTGTAAAACCGAGACATTTCTAGATATACTCAGTGTCTAAAATTTAAATATATCATTCCCCTACATCGTCTGGATTCAGATGACAATTAGATATTACAGTTTCAATTATTCAGGATCTAGAAGCTGACCATCACAGACTGGTAATTGACTAAACATACTGCAAGAGAACTGTTCATTAGGACATTTTGTTATCATTAAATTACATATGCTTTGTTTTTAATTTAAGGCTTAGAGTATATGAATATATACCAAAATAGTAGGTGCCATATGCTCAACATTTTCAGACGTAAGGCAAACTACTGTTTAACCACTTACACACAGCTCACCTTCTCACAACTGTAATCTATAAATTTTTTTTTTAACTTTAAAGAATAAATATTAAAAACTTTTTATTATACTAAATCCATTGTTCAGTAACTACTTACTCACCCATCCATTTTGATCTTGAAGCAATCACTTTAATAAAGCCTATTTTGGCACACCACTTAATCTACATAATATACAAAATACACTTAATGGTTTTGATATCTTAGACTAAAAAATAAAATATTACTAACAATTTAAATATTTTATCATTGTTTTGATTTTTTTATTCATTTTAACTAAATTAATTATAATTAAAATATACATAATACAATCCAATATTATAAAAAAATAGTTTATTTTAAAAAGATACCAAAACTCATAAATCATAGCAATTTAAATACAAAGTATATTTTAATTAAATCATATAATACAAAAATAATTAAATTCAAATATGGTGAACAATCTATAATGGTTTTAGAAAATTTACTATACATGTAAAAATGTAAGTATGTATAATACAGAAATTTAAAAAAAAAAAGTTATTCATCAATATGGGTTTTAATATGGGCATAATATGATCTAAGGTAATTATACTGTCTGTTACATATTTTACATACTAAGTTTTTAACATTTTTTTTATCGTAGTACAATTTTTTTTGTTCTGTTTTTTTATGAATATTGATGTGTTTTATAAAATTTTTATACATTTTGAATTTGAGTCCACAAATTTTACATAAAAAACTTTTATTTAACTTAACTAAATGTTCAGAACGATGTAATTTCCATTCAGCAATAGAAGTAAAATTTTTACTACAATTTCTACAGTTCAATATAGGGTTATAGATATAATTTAAACCAAGATCATTTAAATGGTTATTAAATGAATTGGTAATATTTGGAGTTTTATTTGGAGTTTTATCTGTAGTTAATGTTTTTAAATTATTTCCATAAGTGTCCTGACTTGTGGATTCTTTTTTAAAATTATCTACATTTGTACAATTAATGGATTTACAACCATCATTCATTTTTATGGTTATAGTGGAGGAAACAGTATTACTATTAGTTAACCATAATCCTATACATTTTTCATTTTTATCAAAATCTATGTTATTCATTTCAATCTCAGTTTCATTTTCCTTCTTTTTGAGTGTATGTAGAATATTTTCTTTGCCTTCATCTGGTATTGATTCCTTCACATCAGTCTTCTTCAGTTTACTTTGTTTAATTTCATTACGTATATCACTAATTTTTGTCAGCATTAAATTTAATTCATCATTAGAATATTCATCAGAACCCTGAAACTGATTAGAAAGTAACTTAATATTATTTTCTAATTCTTCAATTTTATATAAAATGTCTTTTTCTTCAGCTGGTAAATCATCTTTTTTTTCTTCATCACACTGGGTTTTGTGTTTGGTAGGATATTGATATTCATTAATATCTACATCTTTAGGTTTATACTCATTTTTAAAAATTTTCCAGAACTTTTTACATAGAGTTTCCATTTTACAAGTTAATGATTTTAATTTGCCATGATCATTAACATTATTATTTAATGCATCATCAGCTATACAATTAGAACAATGAACAATTTTATTTGTTTCTTCAGACTCATCGAGTTCTGGGCTACTACTTGAGCTGTTATCATTTTGACTTAAGCTATTATCGTTTTGACTTAAGCTATTATCATTTTGACTTAAGCTATTATCATTTTGACTTAAGCTATCAACTGCGACTGCATTGAACTTCTTTGGTCTGCCTCGTTTTTTTAGCTCAACATCATTATTATTAATAATGTTTTTTCTAGGTCTTCCTCTTGGTTTTTTCACAGATGGCTCACCATTACTTTTATCCGAATTATCAATTGGTTTTTCTTTAACTTTATTTCGTTGATGTGTTATATCAGAATAGCATTTATTACGAGTCTGTAAGGTATTCAACATTTCAGGGTTTAATAAATTTTTTTTTATATCATGACCGTGAAAGTCCTCTTCAAATTTTTTTTTATTTTTTTTTCGAACTTGTCTATAATTTCTATTTTTGTATTTAAGGTAGATAAGATTTGGTCCATTGTAAGTTCTAACACAAATACCAGTTCCAACATGTGCTTTATAAGAAAATTTTGAAGCAAATTTTTGACAACATTTTTGACACACAACATGTTTACCAATAAAATCAAAATCTTTGAATGGATACAATTTTAAAGTACCCTTTTTAATACAAAAATTTTCATATCCGGTTTTTATACTGTTATTTTTGTACACGAGATCTGATTTTTGGTCTGGTAAAACTAATAAATGATTTCTGAAAATCTGAAAAAAATATATATACATGGGTATAGGGTATATAAACACATTTATAAAATATGTATATTCTAAAAAATAATAATAATTAAATTTTAAAAATAATAAAATAAATGATTATAAATACTGTAGACTCTAGTAATCTAACAGATATTAGATCAATTAGACCAGCGGTCCCCACTATGCGGCCTGCGGCCCTTTAACAGATTTAGTGCGGCCCGCATTATTAACAGCACTACAATACTCTTTCCTAACAATACATATAATATATATAATTTTTATATTTTTTATTACTATCATTAATAATGTATGCGGCCCGCAAATAATTTTCAAAAATTACATTTGGCCCTTTCTAAAAACCTAGTGAGGACCACTGAATTAGACCAACGGATTACCAAATTGATAGAGGTTCAGGTAAAAATGCATTTTTATTTATTGAAAAACTTTAATTTATTTTATTAGAACGTATAAATAATACATACATACTAATTTAGAGCAGTGTTGAATGGGTCTATAAAGTTATTTTTTGTTTGAAATAATGATATTAAGACTTTTTCTTCTAATTGTTTACACAAAAATAATAAAAATAAAATACAGTCAGATTACTGGATGTACAGGCATGATTAATGAGTCTATTGTAATTATTATTAGGTATGTTTGGATATTAAAAAATATATAGGTTTATATCAGCCAATTTTATTTAACAATAGCCAATAAATTTTATATTCTGAAAATGTTAATAAATTTTGAACCATAGTTCATTAAAGTTAGGGCTAGAGATAAATGAGATCATAACAAAGTAGATAATCATTGAGAGACAAAACTGTATGGATATAATTTCATCTCTAATTATTGATAACTATGAGTTCAGCAAAACTGAGCAAATTTCATACTTAGATTTGATATTGATAGAAAAAATTAAATTATTAAAGAAAAATTTTTTAAAAAGTTCAGGAAACAGATGTTTCTACAGACTATAAAATATATTAGGGTTACATTTTATGAGAGAAATGAAGTAACATTTATATATTACATTAATATATTATACAATACATCTAGTAGATACTTATGGTATGGAAATTAAGGAAGTAAATTGATGGTTTTTGAAAAAAAAAAACATACAGTAAATTTTTAAATTAGTAAAGGTGAAGATACAATTGAAGAATAAGGAAAAATAATAAATTAGAGAACTCTTCCAGAAACTAAACATATTGAACATGACCAAGAGTTAAAATTACAATGGTCTAGACATTTGTGTTCAAGTCCTAACCAACTTTAATACAGAAGAATAGATTGTATAGTACATAATATTATTATGACACCTATTTTATCATATTTATTAAGACATTCTCTATTATGATTTATGAAAGATTGAACATATTTCACCTAGAATAATGATTATTGTCAATGTCTTGAAATAGTTAGTATAAAAATAAATAATTTTAATTTTATTAAGTGTTATGAATGTCCTAATTTTTAATCAGAACCTTACATTCTATAAATTTAAGTAATTACATAAACATTTATACGCTAATTAAGTAATAAATATGACACTAATGAACTTTTTAACTGATCAAACTTAAATGCATAGTCATATAAATGAAAATATCCAAGAAAAAAGAATAAATGAAAATATCCAAAAAATTTGTTTTCATATAAGAATAGAAGATTTCACTTTGTTAATATAATAAATAAAGCATATATTTTCATCATGAGGTTATAAATTATTTTATTTTTAAAAATTTGTAACTTGTGAGAGTACCTAAGGCTAGGATCACACTATGTGTTTAGTCGGTTCGACCGCAACATGTTGTGGTCGCTTCCCGACGGTTTTAAACGGTTCTGCAAATCAGTCTAGTCTGGCCTTGATAACGCGTTTTTTATTTAAACCTATTTTATTTTAAGTGTTGCGATTCAATTACCGATCGGCTCCAGTTGGTAGCAACCGACAAAACGCATAGTGTGATCCTAGCCTACAAAGTAGATCAAATAGTATATTTTGGATATTTAATTATCATTAAATGATTAAATACTAAGGAATTTATATAAATGTAATAAAATGTAAGCAGATTCTAAAAGAATTATGCAAAATGTATGCTTATTTCAATAATTAAAATGTTGATATAATATATTATATAAGTAAGTCGTAAGTGGATCCAAAAATAAGTTTATTCTGTATAATTTATTAATCTTTAGTAAATTAACTTATAGTTTATTCTACAGCATAATAATACATAAAATATTATGAATTATCTACTTAATAAAAAGATAAAATAAATAAATAATAATTACCTTGGATGAATCATTCACTGAAGTAACAGCTTGAAGATTTAATAATTTAAAAAATGGAATTTTTTTCAAATTTGTTTCAGTCATTTTAAAACTAAAACAAAATTAATTATTAAATTAATGATAATATCTCATAGGGTAAAGAATGAAAAACTTAAAACACTTAAAATAATAGTTATACAAGTCAATAATGAATAAATCAATTATTAATTTTAAGTTTATCACAATTTAGAATTCATTGTTTTTTTAATAGGTAATTAAAAGATTTAATTTTGTGCCTATGTAGATATAAAATTAAATTATAATACCTAGGTATTTAAACAAAATAAAGTTTAGTATCTAATATTGTCCATTATTTTAAGAGTAAAATAATTTTTAATTCAATTATTTGGAGAATTAAGTAATTAATAAACAATTTAATAAAATATAATTTGTAATACCTACATATACATTATATTTAATTATTGGTTAAAAGTTCATTATTGGTCTATCTTAAACATTTTAAACTTTTCTTACTAAAATATTATAAAATAGCTACAATTTAGTAAACATAAAATAATTAAAGAGACAATAATAAATAATAAACAAAAATAATTATTTGCCATAAATTTATAAATTGTATTTTATAAATATATATAAAAAAAAAAAAAATTATGAATAATTTGGTATGTAATAAAATTAATAATGGCTTGAAACTAGTTATAAGTATGTTACTCACCGTGGAATATTAAATTAAAATTAGTTATATTCGGTAAATATTTTTGATAATTAAAATGGCATTTTAAGATTAGTTTAAAATAAATAGCAATGTATTAAAATTGGCAAACACATTTAAAAAATAAAATAAAAATGAAAGTAGAAAAAAAGGTAGAGCAAAACACTAAAACAGTAACATCGTCTCACCTCATTTACAGCTTGGCTTACAACTGGCACTAGAGAGTAGACAATCGAATTAAGTAAAATATCGATAATGAGCATCATTATATTGTATCCTACGTTTTACGATAATAAATTATTTATTAAATTAGATATTATTGTTATTATTATTTATTTATTGTATTTAGTTAACTTCAGATTCTAGTAGTTATAAAATATTAAAGTTAAAAAATGTTCATATTACGAAATATAAAATTAAAATAAATGTTATGACTTATGATTGATATTAATTTGATAAATTTGTATTATAAAAATAAAAATTATAAACTTTCAAATATAAAAAATAAAAATATTGCAATCGATTTATTTGACAAAATGTAACAACATCGATTAACTTAACCAACTAGTTAAATATACTACCCCAATACCCCAAGATCATGCAAACAGTGTGACCGTTGTAAGATTCAATAAATTTCTTAGAGATGTTTAGGAAATTATTTATTCCTGTGAAATAATTTCCTTACATAAAAAATAATAGGTACCTACATAATATACGTATATAAAATATTATCAGAACAAAATAGTTGCTGGCTTGTTGCTCTCTTTGTTCACCGCTGGCCCCAAATATGCGATCTTTAATGCACTTAATTTTAACAATAAATGGTGAATAAACGTAATCATATTCATATAATAAAAATTATTTAATTCGTATTTGTTTTGCTTATACATTTATATTATCATTTTAATTAATTAATTATTTTAAAAGTAATAAGGTTTTATGAATATTTTAACCAATACTAACATATACTTGGCTATTATTTTATTGATTTTGATTATAAGTATAAAACGTTTATAAAATACATAATATACAAATCATTTACGTGCGTAATTATTAATTTCAAGTAATTTTTGTATTAGCTATTTGCCATTATAGGTTACCTACTAAGGTACTCGAATAATAAGAGCAATAACCTAGTTTGGGAGGAGTCATATTAATTATTTTTAATTAAATTAAATTATTATGTATTGATATAACAAGTAACAAGTTCTTCAATATTTACTTTATGAGTAAAAATTATTTTTAATAAAATAAATATCTATTAGTTATTTTTGTGTCTTTAAAACAATATAATATAACATATTATGTAAGACGTAATATGAATAATAGAAAAACTATACTCAATTGTATTATATTTATATAGGGCATTAGCATCTTTAAATAAACGATTTATTACTATTTTATAATCGATATATGCAATACGATTTTGTATAGAAATAGGTACCTACCTATTTCTACAGTAAAACCTCTCTATAACGGAATCGCTTGGGACCAACAATTTTTTCCGTTATAAAGAGTTTTCCTTCTAATAGAGGGTCCGTATAGAGAGATTTTACTGTATCTAATTTTATTGTATACGATAAATGTATTATAATTAGTTACTAATAAATTATTTTAAATATAAATGAATAAAAGCTAAACAAACTACAAACAAACGATTTCTGATATTACCTATTTAATATTTATTTAAATTGGGTATAACAAAACTAGAAAGTTTTAGGTAGGTACCTTATAATTGATAGCTTATTAGTATCAGTGGCGTATTTACGGGGGTGGTTTCCGGGTTCAACCCCCCCCCCCAGAACAAAAAAAAAGTTACTTAATGTTAAATAAATATTTTATTACGGGTTTTCTAATAATTTAACGATGTAGATATGATGTAGACTGTCTATATAACTATCTAAGACAGGTTAGTTGGGTTATTTTGGTGTGGAGTATTGCTGCGTTATCTTAATTGCAATTTGTGTTACCCAGATAGGGTTTTTAAAATGTTAACCCCCCCCCCCCTAAGTTTTATACTTTTGAATGCATACAAAATTTCATTTATGCAAATGTATTATAAGTATATTATATACTATATATAGTACCTATATATTATGGTATTGTAGTTATTTTAAGAGTCATTTATCTGTATAATACCTAGGTACCTAATTAAAAATTAATAATTATTAATTAATAAATTATTTATATGATAGGTAATAAGTACGTATACTTATAAATTATAATACATTATTATAATTCATAAAAGCGTAGCGTTTATAGGTATAACCTAGGTTTTGTTTTTAAAACAATTGCAGTGTTATTGACTTATTGTAGTGGTAGAATACCCTTTTACTATAATAATTTGATAATTAAATGAAATATTTTTAATAAATTTACTTACATAAAAAAGTTAAAAATACTTACATAACAACAAAATCGTAGTTTTTGCCTAATATTTTTAGTAATTTTTCCACGTATTATTTTAATAAATAACAGTAATAACTGCAATAACTGAGTTATTGACTAGTACGGTAGCTATAGGTACCACAAATAGTGATGTCAATAATTTTTGAATTTTTCTAGCTAGGTATATTATTGTTTTAAAAATATATGTATAATATATTTATTTAATTCCAAATATGTTGTTTTTTTTTAATAGTTATTCGGTATTTATGTAGTTACATAAAATTTGTTAAATAATATTATACCACTGACCATGAATGAATTTATCGTTATCTTCCTAGTTCATAATATATTTTTCAATTTATTGAATTTATTCGGTCTATGGTTTTATCTTAAGCTGATAATTGATATAAATTATAATATATCATATTGATAGTTATAATACAACTATGGCATGATATATAATATATATAATATATTGACATAATGGCATATATATATCATAGTGTTCTAGTCACTCTACTATATTTTAAAATGTATTCATTTATTTTTAATCGTTGTGTCTAGATACTTTTAGTATTTTTTAATTTAATTTAATTAAAATAAATTATGTGCAAAAATTTAATAATAAGTTATCTTAAAACTCTTCAATTCAGTACCTACCTACGTTAATTTTAAATATTATAAAATCAAAAATAATTTTAGTATGAACACATTGAAAAAAAAATGTATTTAACAAGGCCAGCGGCAAGTGGCAACAAAGTTGTAGTATGGTATGCAGTAACTATTATAGTAGGAGTTGCAGACAGCACTACAGCAGTATAAAATAATAAATGAAATGGCATGTAAAATTATTAGATCAAGTCAGTGTGGCCAGCAGAATAAAAATAAACATTTTTAATACAATTTTGTTGTTACTATTAAATTTTTTTTATTATTTTACTTTTTATCTATAAACATTTTTTACCTATTGGCTATTAGGTACGCATATAAAAATTGTAGGTATTAGGTATACGCAAATTCATAATATAAATAAAACGCATTGAAAAGATTTTATTGAACTTAAAAAATATACCAACTTAGCAGTATTTTTTAATTTGTTATAATTTATTTATTTATTTTAAATTGTAATACCTACTTGCTGACTAAACAACTCAAGCTACTTACTTAATCAGGCTAACGATAAATATTATATTAGATCCAATAGATCCCCTCTTTCTTTAAATGAATTCTTATATTTTTATACATAAATTAACAATAATAGTTAAAACCTAGGTACCTATCTAGTAAGTACACACACAAACACAATACATATTACTTATTAATTTACACAAACAAATAACACAACTGAATACCTACGTGATGATTTATGTAAGTGTGATATCTATATAGGTGCATGTCTATTATCATAATATTATCAAATAATATTTGGAATTTGGAGTATATATTATTATTATGCATTTTTATAAATAACTAGGTACCTAATAATCAATATTGTTATAATGTTAGTAGGTACTTAGGTACTTTAGACGAGTGTCATAATTTAAATTATTGTCTCTTCCTCCTTCCGAAATAATGTTTCTGATTATAGATAACCCCAGTAGGTACCTATGTAAATTACATAAGTAAAAATAAATGTATACTTATCTAGTAAAAAATGAAAAAAATAATAAGCGAATCACATGTAGGTATGTGTAGTAGAGACTAGATGGCATTGGTCGATATATAAAATCTTAATGACCAGAGGAGAAATACAATTGTCAATTATATAATATTATGTACCTAATAGTAATTAACAAAGATACCAACGATACCAACTTTTGAATATTACAAACTATTATATATATTTATATATTGATTAATTATTCAAACAAACGCACATAGTATCACATATTATATTGACGTGTATAATGTGTAGGTATTTATTAATATATACTATACTTAGTATCTAACTAAAACCAATGCAAATGCATGTATATCAAAGGCTATATCATTATATAGGTACACTGTCTACATAATGTTTATTTATAACTTTAATTATTAATTTTGATTAATTTATTGAATAATTTAATACCTACTTTTATACATAAATATATAATAACTATTAAGTTAGGTACCTATAAGAATTAAATTATTTAAATTATTATTATATATAAATAAATAAGCACTTGATATTAAATTGATAATGTTTATTGTTTAATAAGTCTACTATATGTCTTATGGTTTATATTAATAGTTAAATATTTTAGTTAGGACGCGAATTTAAAATTAAAAAGGGTGGTCATAGTGGGTAGCGATCTGCTGTACACTAGGTACCTATCGATTATCGAATGAACCTCGGACATAGAGTAGGTCACTATATAATGGGTGTGTTATATTTGAATGCAATGATAAGTACCATATTGTAAACAAAAAATGATTTTGAACGGAGATTATTTGTCAGCCTAGGATATATTGTTCAGTAGGTGGTGAAAAAGGCGATTTATGTTTTAAAGTACCCCAAAATTAAATCTTGTACAGAAAATACGAATTTAAACAACTGGTGTATGTTTCAAGTTTCTACAACTAGTAATTTTTAACTATAGCAAAAATCTAAAATTATGTGATAGTAAATCGTTATTTTACGCGAGAATTTTGGATTTCGTAAAAATTTAAAGTTAAGATAACATTTTTTTAATTGACCAACGCTCAAGTTTTTTTATAATTATTGTAAGCCAAACTTATGGAAAATCTTGTATTAAATTTTCAATTTTTAGTTACTCATACAAAATTTTAACTGCAAAATAATTTGCAAATATTTATGATTTTGACGAACTCTTGTCAATGTTTGAATTTCAAATGCTAATAAAAAAAAAATTATGCCTTGTATTCTTATAATTTTTGGGTCGCTATAAGACTAACTCATGACTCATGAGAAGTTTTGAATTAAATTTTCAAGTATTTTGAATCAGCCAAAAAAATGTTATCGACATTTATAAAAAAAAAAACACTCGACATAAGCAAATATTTCAAATGTTTATAAATAACCTTAAAATAAGCGTAAATATATATTTTGAAAATTTAACCGTGTATAGATAACGGTAATATAAACATTTGGTGAAAAATTTAAGTACTTACCGTAATTTATTTTTGAGTTACAACTCAAATATAGTACAAAATATTGATTCTGCGTAAAAATTCCCATTTTTCAGTCATTTATTTGTTGCTTGAAGCCTCTTACTTTTTACTTATAAAATGCATCAAGGATACTCATTTTTACATTGAAAACCATCCATGAAGTTAGTTATAAAAAAATAATAAGAGGTGCTAAATTTGAACTAGGGGCTGTTAGAGACCCTTTACAAAGAAATAACACGAAATCAATGAACAATTTTTAAAAATAAATCCTCTCTGATGATATAAAGCTACAATCTGTAAAATGTAATTTATTTTTCTGAGGTAAAAATAAGTTTATTTTGAATTAAACCTTTTATGTTCATTAGTTAATTGTATTAAGATACCGTCGATATCAGTTTCGCTTGTCGTCTGCAGGGTTTCTTGGTTTTTTAGTATAAAGAAATTTTGGACTGGGAAATAGATTATTTGAACTTATATAGTCAACTGAATTTTTTTTTTAATTTCTAAATATTTTTCAATATTTTATGCACAGATCTAAGTTTAAGATTATTATAATATGTAGACTGTAGAACAGCGTTTCCCAATCTTTTTCCTTCAAGGCACACTAATCCCAACTCATATTTAGCCGTGGCACACTTATCACCAACTTATATAATATGTATACATATTTTTTTTATAGTATGCTTTAATCATATTTTACTTATTAATACCAAAGATTGAAAGATGGCAAAGAAGTTGTATATCAATATATTACTAGCAAACAATTTAAAATGGTGTATTTATTTAGGATAGAAAAAAAATATTATTATTATATTTTAACTAATTACCAAAATTGTACATAAACGTTCATTAATAATATTATGAAATTTTGCGGCACACCTATAATAGAGGTTTCACGGCACCGGGCACACCAATGTGCCACGGCACACAGGTTGGGAAACCCTGCTGTAGAGTGTAGACTGTAGAGCAGGGGTGGCCAAACAGTCGATTGCGATCGACCGGTCGATCTTGGACAATTTTAAAGTCGATTGTGTTAGAATTTATTTTTAGAGCTACTCGCCCTATATGTTTCTTAATAATTATAGTAATTCAATAAAAAAAAAAAATTTATATGGAAGTCGATCCTCAAAGGTGAAGTACATTTTTAGTAGATCGTGACCAAAAAAAGTTTGGCCACCCCTGCTGTAGAATATCATTAAACACATATGTGAAGACACATGGTGCCATAGTGTTCATACAGTTTTCCAAATTGCATGGGCATAATAGGTACAGTTAGAAAAAAAATTAATAATTCAAAAACCGTTTATAATCGACGTAGGTATATTTTTATACCATACGTGATACGTCTACACATATATATATTAATAATGGGTTATCAAACCTACAAAACAATTTTTTTATAATAATATAAGCCATAAACATATAATATATTATTTTATTGATTTTCGATCCTCGTGTAAATGGGTCATGACTCATGGGGTGCTTGAGCATCCTCGCAGCATTCCAATAGTTGGCGCAACATGATTACAATATTCTTTGCAAAGCGTTTGGCACGTTAACTTTAAAGGAAGCTATCTATTATCTAATAAGTAGCTTATTTGACAGAGTATTGTACCTAACATTATGTAAATCACAAATTTGTTTTTTGTTTTTGTAGTAAAAAAGTCTTTGTACCGTCTGCATCTAAACTATGAAACAACGCCACAACGGTACTGATACCTATATTATATCTTATCATCAATAATGATTAATGATAAATATTATATCGAATTGATCGAAATATCGGTGGGGTTCTCAGAAAAATCGAAAATAATTACCATTTACCATTATTGTAGATGCTATAGGTGTTTATCACACATAATTGGATTGATCTAAAAATCAATAGGTAATCAAATCACCAATCGATAAATCAAATAATAAACATCAAATCTTACATCATTTACTACTAACTAGTATATGATTATGATCTAAACATCAAACACTATATTAGTATATCAAATGAGAACCATATCGCTTAGATTTTAGTAAGGTTTTGTACTTTTGTTGTTGTTAATCAATTTTCAGATAATTAAAATATTATTTTATATATTCAATTCTTAGTGTCTAGTGAAGCGATGAATGCATGCATGTAGGTTATGATTTTAAAAATATGTTTGTATGAGTATATATAGTATGTATAACGATAGTTGATTAATAGTCCAACAAATGTAATCTAACTTTGAGAGTGGTTCGATAGAAAATTAGATATTTAGTTTGTACTTTAGATAGACCAAAATTAAAAATTTTCAGCTATTATTAAAAATTATCTGCAGGAAAAACAAATAAAACATTAAAAAAACGGGTTGTGACTAAATTGATTTTGTGTAAAAAAAATAAAAATTACCAAAGTTAACCGCAGATTCTTAAAATGTTCACTAAATGTTTATTTGATCTTTTCATGTATTATATATGATATCTTAAAAATAAAAATAATATTATGCACTCAGCTTATTTGTATATTTTTAATTTAATTGAATTCTGGTTGAATATTAAATTTTTACTACCTATACCAATATTTAAAGAAATACCGGTAACGATTCAATATTCGACAGACAAATGTTACTCGACCTACCGATAAGATTCTTTATCGCGGTAATTGTCATTTTACTCTATTTTATTTTTGTTCTCCAATACTTACATAAGTCATAATCATTAACACTTACCTATACTGTCCTCAGTCAGTACAACTCCCATTTTATTTGTATGCGCTCGTTTTGTGAATTTTTATTGATTTTATTTTGTAAATGTGAATTTTTGCAGTGTTTTGACTCAACATGACATCTACCTATAAACGCACATTGTTAAAGATGAATAAGTATCACATGTTCAATATAAAAAGAATTGAAGGTTATTATAATGGCCTATAATTCGATGAAAAACTATGAAAAAAATTGTAATATTACGATGGGCAAAACGGGGTTGCCGTGACGTAGGACGTATATTGTACCGCACGCGTGCACTATACTGTTACCGAAATAGCTCTTTATAAGATACATATTAAAATTTAGTATTAACATTTTATAAAATTCATCTCTACTAGGGCTAATGCATTAGTATTATAGAATTAAAATATATAACGATAAACGTATACACGAAGTAATTATATTGTAATTCCACCTATTATTTAAAAACATTGACGAATAGCGGGAAAATTTTTGTGCCACACTGATTTTATTGACCCGTTATCATTATCTCTTATTTTTCATTGATTAGTCATATCAGATAAGCGATAATAACCAAAACACACTCACGTTGTTTACACTCCTTAAAAATGTTAAAATTTTGAAAAACACAATACTTTATTTACATAATTAATTTTGAATATACTCACACATACTTTTAACACATCAATTTTAAACTAGTATCAAATATTTAAATAATTTTTCTCTAAGGTTTCTTATATGTATTTTACGTCTTTTAAAATTAGCACGTGTTTATGTTTATTAACAACTTAAAAAGAAATAATAATGTGTACTACCTAGTGATGAAAGGAAAACACTGTTATTTCGATCCCATACTATAGTTTTGTGTGTCCATTAGTGAATTTTTAAAGTTGAAAATCATGAATCATGCAAATAATTGGATTGATTTATGTGATGAGCAAGCTAGGGTCAATGCTGAACTGTTAGTGTCATCATTTTCTTCTCAGCCTTCGACCCGACAAGAAGTACTTGGTCATTACATTAAAGCATTTGCAGCTCATTTTAAACGTGAGTGTGATAGATATAATTGGCCAGACAATGATTCTGGTAACAGCGATTCAGATACAGAATCGATGATCACTGTCAAGAAAAAGCCTTTTTTTAGGTAAGTTAGAATTTTTGAATTACTTAAAGTAATTAAATCATACATTTTATATTCTATAAATATTAACTTATTACAATTTTTGTAGACGAATGTCATTTAGAGCTCTTCGTCCATTATTCCACAAACAGCATTCTGATGAGGTAGAACTTGATGCTGCATCTATTATGTCTCAAAGACCTATAAAATGTAAGAAAAAGTTAGCCAAAATTATTGTGGAATGTCGCAAGGAAGGTATAGTAAACTATCGGTTGGGTGAAACATTTGATGGCGGTGAACCTAAATGGGAAAAAGCAAGACTTGCTTTGGTTAAGAACACAGATGGATACACCTTAGAATTTTATTGTCCTCCTAAGGTATAATATAATTTTTCAATTTTTATTTTTAGTGTAATACTATAGTATTATTTTTTTTTAATTTAAATAAATAAGTAATAAATTTAGTTGATTTATTTAATTTCATTAGGCATTAGTGTATTAGGTACTTATTAAAATTTACAATTTTTTTTACTTAATATAATATAAATATTATTACTAAAAAATTTTTATCTCACTAAATCCACTGCTTGATTTCTAAATATTGGTATTGAAGCGATTGTCTCAAAAAACCCTACTTTGGTAAGCTACTGATAATACGTATAATATTTATTTGTGTTATATTTGTATACTCATGGTAGTGTTTATCAAGCATATTGACACTAGGATCTATTTAGAGAATTTTTGTTAGATCTTGAATCACCTTGATTTTATTGAATTTTCTTTTAAACTGATATCTTATAGAATAAAAAAGTACAATGCCATTTCTAATGTCAATATTTGTTTATTTTCACTTTACAGTTTATTGATAATTTTTTATTGTTTTTTTTTCATACATATTTTATTGTATTATAAATAATTGATTTATGATAACCAAAGACCGGATTCCCGTGCAATTACATCTTTTTATGGCGTATTCTAAATCCTATAACAACAAGCTAAAAATCTAAATCTAGAGATGTAGATTAATTAAAAGAAATTTTTTTTTTTATTGCTCAAAATTGCACGTTTTGAGTTTTTTTTTTTAAATGTACTAATTAATACTTTTGTTTGAATATTTTTGCTTCATAATCTGTATTATAATATCTATTTACTTTACATTGCTATATTATAATGTTATAATATGAAGTATTCGACATTTATATCTAATAATAATATAAATTATATATATTTTGATACAATACAATATTACAATGTAATTAAAATAATGACAATACTACGTTGATTGTTGATTACATGTACACATACAGTACTACACTATCCGCGCAGTAGCTATCAGTGGCGCAACCAGGAATTTTTCATGGTAGGGGTCCAACAAAATAAACCAACTTAATTTTTATGAACAATATATGTTTATATTAATAATATATTATTTAATTAGTATTATTATTTTAAATATTAAATAAGTGCGAATATTGACATTTCTCAAAGAAAAATCAAAGTGGCGTTTTATTTATTAATTTACTATTATACAAGCCAAAGGGAGGGTCCGGACCCATAGTCCACCCCCCTTTTGCGCCACTGGTAGCTATAGTCAACTAGTTATATATAACAATTTTATAGTGGATACTTGATATTATATACATATATATATATATATATATATATATATATATTATATATATAGATACACAATTGTACAGAAAAAAACTTGGAAATGTATATGTTAATATATTTTAATCAAATATTGTAAATCAGTTTATTATTATTTTATTTAAATTAAATTGAGCTTTTTTTATTTTATATTTTAATAAAATACTTAATAGTTAATGCTAATAATAAATAATATAGTAAAAAATAAATAGCATTAAAAATATAATTTGAAGTACCTATTTTAAAAATTTTGTTTTTTGCACATTTTAACATTTTAATTACAAGTTTTTTAGGTGTTAGTTGCACAAAAATTCGGTCTTTAATGATAACCTAACATAATTTTTTTTGGAAAAAACTCAAATTGTTTTTATACTTTTTGATAGTTTTTTAAATATTTTGTGGCCCCAAGGTATATCACTATAATATATTATTATTTGCTATTTTTCAGTTTTTTTTTTGTGTATACTTAGGGCATAAATACAGTAAAACTCGCTTAAGCAATCTTCAATGAACTAACTCTCTAGAGTCTAGACTCTAGAGAGCAGGAAAATGTCTGATAATTATTTTTTCTATTGAATTTAATTTAAAAAGAAATACATTTAAACATACATATTTTAAATATTATTATTTTTTCCAACTAATTATTAGTTATTAAGATTATGAGAATGCATTAAGCAAAAAGTTTCTATTTTGTTTACATAACCCAGATTTTTTTTTTAATTTCTATTTTTATTATCTCATAATTACTAAAATATATATATGTTGAACAAAAAAGCGTCTTATCAAATTAGATAGAAAAAAAATCAAGCGTTTTAGCTGATGATTTTTACATTGATTGGTGTAGGAATGAGATCAACGTATAGTAGTATTTCATGCGAGAAAATTTCTTAAGTGGGAGTATCTTAAGCGATTTTTACTGTTAATACATATTTCAAGGCTTTTTATGACCCTAGCTTATCCATTCATTATTTATTACCTAATTTAATTTTTGAGCTGGACTTCCTTAAAAAGTGTTTTTGAATCCTGTGATATAATTGGCAATTGCATATTTTTTTTTTACTTTATAGTATAGATATTATTATTAAAAACTTTTAATTGCACTAAATAAATTGTTCAGTATATCCATAGAATTGACCCACCTAATCACCCATCCATTTTAATTTTGAGGTAATTGCCTCTAAAAAGTTTACTTTGGTATGCTACTAATACTATGTATATTATATATTACTATTATTTGTAAAATTATTAACCATTTATATATGTTTAAATTACAGTCTGTGAAATCAAAACACGGAGTGTTTTGTTTTTTGATACAAGATGCTAGAGAAACCAAAGAAATTGAAATGCCTGAACGATATGCTAATACTTTTGTATTGAAAGTAACTATCTAAGCATTATATTTTATTAGTATTAATGTATTATATTGTTATATTATATAACATTATAAATAACTAATCATTTAATTTGTATAAAATAAGTTATAAATTATTTATTTTATGTAGGATGAAAACAATGTTGAATATATAATTGATGCTTTAAGTCCAGAAGAAATGCGTCAATGGCTGGCGACTGTAAAATATTGCATGCGGAAACGTGATGGTTTACATGACGATATAAGGTGGATAATTAATTATGATAATATGAATACACTTGTTTTCTTAAAAAATGATAAGCAATAATTATAAATATGAATTTATTTTGTATAGTATTATTGGTAGTATTGATGGTGTGTTAGATTCATCAGTTGCACATTCAAATGAAACATTATTAAGCTCACCTCAGAGTTCTACCACTAATTTGGACAGTATTGTAAATAATGATATTGGTAAGTATTAATTAAAATGATAATAGTAGTAATAGTAGTAACAAATTACTAATCTGTATATGAATAATGCATTTTACTATTAATTTTTTTTTTTTTAAAGAAAATGATATATCAACATCTCTTCGCCTTTATCCATGGTTTCATGGTATGTTGGCTCGATCTGATGCTACTAATTTGGTGTCACACTTAGGCACTAATGGACATGGAATGTTTCTAGTCAGACAATCTGAAACCCGAAAGGGTGAATATGTGTTGACATTTAATTTTAAGGGAAAACCAAAGGTATTATTAAAATTTAGATATAATATTTCAACTATCATGCCTTATAGTGCTCTATCAACAATATTACGAATGTTGCATGTGGTCTAATGGTATAATAATAATTTAATTTATGTTTTTATTATGCATATTAAAAATTATTTTGTTTTTTAGATTACATATTTATAATATTTATTTTTTATTTTTTTATATAATTTAAACATGGTTCTGTAGAGAGCAATTTTGGTAGGTCAGCTGTTGTTAGAACATATTTTGTGGTAGAGCAAACTATAACATGATAGCCAATTTTTTATACAATTCATTTTCAACATACATTTTATGTCCATACATTAAAAACTGTAAAAATACATGATACATTTTATATTCAGCACTTAAGAATGACACTAAACGATCAAGGACACTGTCGAGTACAACATCTATCATTTCCTAGTATACAAGATATGCTTGAACATTTTCAAACACATTTAATACCTTTGGAAAATGGTGGACCTGGTGATGTAACTCTCAGAGATTATATTTTAAATACCCCTATTAAATATGGTGTTTATCCAAGCAATGCCAATGTTGATTTTGTTGTTATTACTCGTGATCCAAATGCCCCACTATCTCAGAGTATGGATCATGGACTTCGACCTTCAGCACCTCAACTATATAGAGAAGTATACATTCATCTTGACATAAATGTATAAATAAACCTAATTGTTATTAAAATTTATATTTTTATAGTTTAAGACAATGTTAGCTCCTATTAGAACGAAAACAAAAGACTTGCAGACAGACTTTGCTAATCGGTCAACTCCTGAACCGGGTTTGGGAAATGTTGTAAGAGCAGTTAATAATCAGTATACACTAAGATAGTTTTAATGAGACACCCACCTGTATAATTTTGTTCAGTATTAAACTTGTAAATAATTTATTATTATTGTTATAAAATATATCTTATTATTTTGCCGAGTTTCTTCTCGTGTTTGTGTGTTTTTGTCTTTGCTTTATAATCCAGTTAAATTTTGTTTATATTGTATTTCAATTTTCATGTTCAATTATTCAATCTAGTATTCTTTAATAAATTAAGTTTATTTAACAATTGAAAATGTTAAGAGATTTATTTATTCATAACTTACTAATATCATTAATTTAACAACTTATTTGTAAATTTAAAATTGCCTCTTGTAACATATAAGTTAGCAATTATTAGTCAAATTTGGTTCCTTACCATGCTTTTAATGTATTTATTTATAACAAAAAGAGTAGTAGCTTATGAAAACAAAAAATTGAATTGTATTATTTTTTTTTTCATTTTGAGTAATTACCATCAACATGTATTATTGAAATTAATATTTATAATGATAAATATATAAATGTCAAAAAACTTAAAATTATCTGCATTTGATATTTTCATTGATGATTACGTTTTAATTTGAAATATTTTACCCTTTATTTACAACTCTACTTTAATAATTTAAATTAGAAGTAAATAGTTGTAATTTGTATTATGAATTATTGATTATTATTTATTGTTCTTAATGTATTAATATTAATTATTATAATTAATTAATATGTTTTAGCAATGGCAAGTAATAGAAATCATTTATATAAAATTCATAATTTTATGCTTGAATATATATCATTGTCAAATTTTGAACTTCAATTATTCATAAAAAATGTCTTCATGGATATATTTTAATAATTAAACTTTATAATTAGGTACCTTATTTAATGGACTATCATCTACACTCAGAATCTAAAAAGCATGTGAAAATTAAGTCAAATAAATAAATAAATAAATCCAATTGGTATAAATAGTATTCATTTTAATAATTACAATTTAAGTATAGTTTAAATAATAGATACTTATATAAAATGTACCTAGACAATTGGTTAAGTGGTTTAGATTTATATTATGAATCACCACAATTTATAATAAACAAATATAAATTAATATTTTCTCCACTTCATGAAAAAAAATTAAACCATGGATATGTTTTTGTAGGTTTCTGTTGATTATAAACCAATACATTTTTTTTTACATAAACACATTAGGTAGTAGTTCAGACTTTGAGTGTTCAGACAATCATTGAGCGATGACACCATTATGAGAAATTAGTCAGAAAATATTGGTAAAGAAAATATTAATACTTTTTTTTTATCTACTTGTATAAAAATCATATTATCCATACTTAAACCTATATAAAAAACAATAATTATTGCTGATAAAAATGTTTATTATTTACAAATAATTTATATTATAAATCATAAAGTAATAATATATTAATGTGAAATAAAGTATTTTATATTAATATATTTTATACTTTGTATTTATAAATATTTTGAATTACTTCCATACTTATAAAATTTAAAAAAATATTACAAAGATTGTTTATAGCAGTATGTTTTAACGTTATATTGAAATGATTTTAGCTGCTAAGAAAGTTTTAAAATATTGTAAAATACCTATATAATATATATATTTAATAACCTACCAAAAACTGTATTTCATCAACTAGATACTAAATAATAAAGACGGATTTATGTAAAGTTAAGTATTATAATAAATAATAGGTAGGTAGGTATTTAATCTATATTACATAGGTAGATAAGTACTTATTTAAATACATATAATACACATTTTAACATTTACTGAATTTGAATAAGTAAATATTATTTTGTAATTGAAAACTACAAAAGGTACACTTTATACTCGCGTCATAATTCGGGGATAAACCAAACTATGTATCAAATCTTTATATTAGTATTATATATTTATTCCTAGGTATCAAACTTATTTAAATACATAATTTATCGTGCTTCTTATAACGTGTATGAGAATACCTATACAGTATACACTGAATACAATTATCATAACTTAAATTAGGTATATATATATTTATATGTGTACATTGTTTACAAGTTAATATTGCTTTTAGAAAACACTGAAACGTGTTTCATATGAAAAGTTATGTGCATTTTAGAATTTTCTTGATTTAATTTAAGATTAATTCGAGTAATTAATGAGCGTATCGTGTGAGCATGCCGGTCCTTTAGACGGCCAGTTACAAGCGCTTAAATTTTCATCAAAAGCAAGGTGAATTGGACATTTAAACTCACTAAGTTCATACTTTTGTGTCCACTTGTCCCAATTACACGAATAGAATTTATTACATTGTTTCGGATCTCTAAATAATCCTGCTCGGGTACATAACTTCTTATTTGATGGTTTTTTTACTTCTTCCAATACTACTTTGGTCTTTGTTTCTACTTCCTTTACGATCGACGTTTTTTCATCGTCATCGTCTTCGTCGGTTTCGATTACTGTCCTGGTTGTAGTCGATACAATTGTTGGCTTCTTCTTTTTAGCACAGTCACATTGAGCTCCCAATTTACCTACAATTAAAGGACTATTATCACCGGTTACAAGCACTTTTCCGTTATCTTCGCTCTTCAAGTTCTGTCTTATTCCAGCTGTATAGTAACGTTCAAACTCTGCGTTCAGTTCTGGACTAACTGGTTCTACAATTATTGGTTTTAGAGGGTACGCTGGATAAGCTGCATGTAAATGATGTCCACCGTCTTTTTCATATTCTCTGGGCAATGTATAATTATTAGTGTAAAGTGAATTTCCCACTGGAGTAGCATAATATCTAGGCAATGGTGAGCGATAAGCAGAATCTAAAGATGAATGAATATTATGATAATAATTTATCAAGTCAGAAGCTGTGCTAGAATAGCCAACTAATGGTTCTGGTCTTTGTGTGTATGCAACAGGAGGCCTTACACTAAAGACAGATTCTAATGATGGAATGTATGGTATCTTAGGGGATGATATTTTTATTGAAGCTTCGGGTTTACACGTTGTTGATTGCACAGGAAGAGCTGAATATGATTCATGATCAAATGTCTTAGGTTCTTCAGTTGAAGATAAGTAAACTGAAGTGGGTAGTGGTTGAGATGAATAGTCATTCGAAACGTATGATACAACATACGGTTTTTGAGAAGTGCTCGAGTATAATGGTTTTGGTGTAGAATTCTCAATAGATTCTGATAATTTTGATATGTATTCATCAATATTGAAAGAGTCATTTGGTATATACTCTCCAGCTTGTTGTGGAGGATAATTTCCATATATTGGTTTAGGAGTACTAGTTGAATATGTATTTGAAATTGGACTTTTGGACAATTTAGAAATGAGTTCTTCGACGAAGACAGAATCATCATTAGCAACTGTAGATGATGGTGTGTAATAATCAACCGTTGGTTTGAATGTTGGTGTGTATGCACTTGGAGTAACTGAAGGACTGTACGCTAATGGAGCGTAAGTTGAAGAAATAGGTAAATTATAATCTACTGATTTTTCTGTAGTTACGGGATATGATAATGAAGAACCATAACTCTCAGAGTAGTCCTTTACTTTTGATAATGTTGGCGACGGTGAGCTATAGTAAAGTACAGATGGTTTTGGAGTGGTGGATGAATATGTAGATAAAATTTGTGCAAAGCTATTATCATAGCTATTTCCACGAACAGACGGTGTATAATCATTAACTGAAGTAGTAGATGGATATTGATGACTGGAAAGTCTTGGTATATAATCTTCAAAATTAAATTGAGTCTTGAACTTATCTTTATACAAGCTGGTGTCATGTAATGTTGGTTTTTGTGTAGTCGAGGAAATATGGTAGTCGTTAAAGTCAATGCTTGGAGACGAAGATAAATAAGGCGAACTAGTGGTAGAGTATTGCAATTTTGATTCTTCACTTAATTTTGAATGAGAAATATCTTGTAAATATTCTTCAAATGGTTTAGAAGTAGGCTTTGAATATATATTTGATTCTGAGTAATTTGGTACCTCAGGCAATTTAGCAATGGGTTTTAAAGTCGTCGAATATGTTTCAAAGTTATATGAAGGCTGATATTGTTCGTTAACTTTGTGGGAATCATATCCATTGGCTCCTCCCAAAATAGAATAAGAATTTTTGTATGCATTATTTTCATAAGGTAATGATGGGTGCGAGTAAACGTTAGAAGAAGAATAACTGTCTGAATAGAGTCTGGCACTGGGTATTTTATTTAAAGGTCCTTGTGTTGTAGAATAAGTTTCAAAATCTTTTATTGGTGGATATTGAACATCGTTTTTATGAGAATCGTAGTTTTTATTAACTGGTATACTTTGGAAATTATTTTGTTGATGAAGAAGAATTCCAGTATGTTGTTGTGGTTCTATTACAGAATCGCGTTGTTGATGATAAAGTACTCCTAATTGTCTATAATTATTCAAATCAAAGTTAGGTAATTTACTCTGATAATTTGGTGTTACATAATTATCTGTTTTAATGTATGGGAATTGTGGTTTAATTGTAGTAGAATAAGACTCAGAAGATCCATAAGAGAATTGAGGTTTGCTTGTGGTAGAATATGATTCTGAAGGGAAAAATGAAAATTGAGGTCGGCTTGTTGTAGAATATGATTCTGAAGGGCCAAACGAGAATTGAGGTCGGCTTGTTGTAGAATACGATTCTGAAGATCCGTAAAATAATTGAGGTTTGCTGGTAGTAGAATAAGATTCTGAAGATTCATACAAGTAACTCGGTTTGGTTGTGCTGGAATATCCTTCATTTGAACCGTAAAATATTTGTGGTTTATTTGTAGTGGCATATGATTCCGTAGATCCATATGAGAATCCTGGACTTTTTGTAGAAGCATAAGTTCCAGTTAATCCATATAGAGATTGAGGTTTATTATAGTTAACATACGTTTCTGGTGAGCCGTATGCAATTTGAGGACTATTTGGTGGTGCGTAAGATTGTGCCGAACTATATAAGAACCTAGGTGCATTTGGCGTAACATAATTTTCTGTAGATCCATACAATAAATTAGGTTTGCTAGTTGTAGAATATGGGAAATCGAATTTACTCGGAGCAATATAAGTATCACTAGTTTCAAATGAAAATTGAGATTGATCTTGATTATATTTTCCGTAGTAAGGAATAGATGACTCTTTTCCGTAGAATGTGTTGTATTGGTTTGCTTGATAAGATTGTTCTCCGTAGTTATATGATTTTCCCGAGGTTCCTAAAGTAAAATAAAAAATTAGTGACTAATAAAGAATAAAATGTTTTTTGGACTTACCACAAGATCCTACTTTCCATTGCCAGTCACATTTTAACGTTTTTTCATCAAACACCAATCCAAATGGACATCTAAATTCGTATGCTGTAAGTGGAGTATAACCATCTTTAGCATGATCAAGACAAGCGAAAAACCAGCGACAGTTTTCAGGATCAGCGTAGTAACCTTCTATTGGTGGACAGACAAATTGATTCCTAGGAACAGGAGCTATTTCACTTGAACCTAAAAACAATATACAAAACCAATATATTAATTTTCACACGTCTTAAGTTATAAAAAAAATATAGAAAAGCCGCCCAAATTTAAAGAATATTATTGAATTTTGTAAGAATATTTACCTTGACAAGCTCCTGTATTAGATAAAGATCCAGGCCATACGCATACCTCAACTTTTTCATCAAATGCTAAACCATCTGGACAATCATATTCGTAAACCGTAAAATAGTTGGATTTTTGATCGAATTTTACACAGCGATAAAATCGATTACAACCACTTGGATGTCTGAAGTACCCTTGTCGTGAACATTCAAATTCGGTTTTTGTATCTTTTCGAATTGCATGAACTTCTCCGTCTCTAGTAACCACCCTCTCGATATAATATGGTGAATAACTGATTTCATCTAATATAAAATTTATTAGTAAGCATACCTAATATGTATAAATTATAAATTTAAAAAGTTTCTTAAAACAGTACTGTTAAAATAGAATCCTTGATCAGCCGGCCGTTGTAATTGTTCTTGTAAACTTAATAATTGAGCTGACCTAGATTTTCTCGCAGTTTCAGTAAACGTTTTTGTAAGTTCTTTTAAAGGTTCTACTGCAGTTTGGTTTAAGCATGTTAATTTCCAATCCAGCGCTTCGACATCAGTAATAACTGCTCCAGCTAAATCTCGTAGTAATATGTATTTTCCCTATGAATATAGCGAATATAGGAAAACATTTTAATTATAACTCTTTAATATTTTTAAAATTAAATGCTTACCTTAATTGAAACGCTGACGCTATCATCGAATGACATCCATGTTCTATTCATGAATGCATATGGTGCTGTTAAATCTTCATCTCTTTCGATGGTCCAATTACCTTCTTTCATTTCTTCGCACATCTAAAACATGTCAAATATTTACATTATACTTAGTTGAAAGAAAGAAAGATGAAGTAGTGAATACGAAAACATTTTTTATCATATAATAGATTTTTGACAAGATTTAAAGTTTCAACTTTTTATATATCTATTAGATTATACTAATATATTCAAATGATCAAAAATCATAGAATATTTATAAATATACACAAACAATTATAACAGCGCTTGGGTATAAAATGTAAGAATACATGGTTTTATTTTTTATTTTTAAATAATAAACTTAGATGTGTTCAATTGTATAAGAGAGAAAAAACAATAACAATTTAATTTAATTTAATTTAATTTATAAACAAAAATAATACACTGATTAATTAATTTGATATGGTTTAATTTTTAAATGATTTACACAGTTAATGTTTCACAAAAATCTAATAGAATTTTCATAAAAAATTATGTATTAAAGTTATTTTGGGTATTAATCGTAACTAAACACTCCTAAAATTATTGTAATTTTTATTTACTTTTGGGCGCGTAATTGTTGTTGGTAATCCGATTACTGGTGATCGAGGAGTGTTCTGAGTAGGATCCTTGAGCTCAAACTTACTCGCAGTAGAAGGCAATGATAAAAGTATAGATGAATGGTCAACGCCAAGTCCAATTACAAGATCAATTAAAGAATCCTAAAATGTTTAAAAATGTATGAATTAATCATTGTATGAGTTTGTCAATTTTTAAAATTTCTTACAGCATTGAGTAAATCATCGGCTCCCATAAGACGACTGGGGTGGTATGAATAACCTTGTTCAGAATTATCTACTAGATTATGTGTTGCAATTATAAAATAATTTACATACCTAAAATTTTAAAACGTATGGTATCTCATTTGATTTTTATTTATACTATTGTATTATGACTTACTTGGAAAGTTTTTTGAGATCATAAAATTTTGTCATTATAGCAGCATTTGGAGGAAGCACCAGTTGGATTTCTTTTGGGTTTTTAAATGTTTTTGAAGAATTATTTGTTGACTCTATTTTGAATTTATTTTCAATTTCAGACGATAATTCCTATAAAAACAATTTCTATAAGTGTATGCGTTGCTTGTAGCTATAGGTACATGCATAGTTCAAAAGAATACAAAGTAAATTAAAAACAATAAATCTTAATAAAAATAAAGAAAAAATTAAAAATTATAGTTTATAAATTCCAATTTCTAACACGCAGCAATAAATAATAATATTCATATCGTTTCATGTTTTTATCTCTGACATCTAAATAGATATTTTAATTAATAGATAGGTACCTAGATAAAATCAAAGTATATTTTTGATGAAAAATATTTACTTCACTAATATATTATTTATTTCCGTAATAAAGAAATTACACTTTCGTAGGTGTATGATTTCATATACATTAATCAATAATCATATTATACATACAGTAGGTAGATATATTATCATAAATGACTGATATTCTATATTACATCAGTCAGTAGGTGTGTCACGTTTTGGTTTCGATTTAGATTATTTATTATTATGAATGACCGGTTCCTATCGTGACCTTGAACTTCCTAATATTGCGTAAAAATGACGAACCAACGTGTGTAGGGACTATGGGTATAATTTATCTTCTGCTGTCAATAAACGGTCAAATTAACATGTCTATTATTAGGTCGGACATCAAGTAGTTATAACTATTACATCACCGTGGTGTTGATTTCAAGTTTAAGGCCATCATATCAGTTATCTATTATGTGGTCGTGTGAAACTTAAGACGGACCGTCATAGTAATACTATTAAAAAAAAAAAAAAAAGGAAACCACTATGTTTAGGCGGTGATTATCCTCCATGTTACATCTAAACGCATAATAATAATAATGATAGTAATAATAATAGCAGTGTGTACGCAGTTATGATGGTATATAAATTGTGATATAGTTTTGCTCGTAACATATTAGTAGGGTGTGCCATATTATATTGACCAACTCACCTTGAAGAAATGCACAACGAGTGATTTATCTACGGACACATCAGATTGCCTTAGATCCAATTGTACACCATCGTAGTGAGTCAACACGTCGACGATTTCATTGCAAATCTGGTTTGTCTTCTTTGCAACGTCTTCCGCGTACATGGAAATCGCAGCCAACGACTTGAGATCGCCATTGGTTTGTTTGTATGTTTTGATCGTCGACGTAAAATCTTACACACGAAGAATGATGTAAAAGTAAATGAGTGGTTCGTGCGAATATCGTATTATAATAATCGATAATTTTATTAAGTTACTATATTACCCGAAGTATCGTCGTCTTTTTCCGATTCTAAGCTAACCGGAACTGCGATATGTGTACACAGACAAGTATCGAAGTTAGGTATATCTTTGGCGGTTCCAAACTCGCAAATGATTTGTTTCATAGGCGTATTCTCGCATTTTTGTATTCCTTCTAAAATCATAAATTCAGACGTTTATACGAATAAAAAACATCTAAATTAGCTATTTTATAAAATGAACCAATGTAGGTAAATTTATGTTAATTGTTTTGAAATTTAGGTACCCATATAATGTATTTAAATCATTTAAATTAATAATTGATTTCCAGGTAGGTACTTAAGTTAATATTTATAAAATAAACGACTATTATTATTAATAAGTTATAACAATTGAAAGTTGCTCCAAGTAAATATAATTTTTGTTTTGAATTTAATAAATATTTAATTAGGTACTTAATTTGTATCAACTTACGTAAATTGTATTTAAATAATAAATTACAACCGTGAAAAATTATTGTAAGAATAAATTGTTTTGTTTGATATTACCTATTTATAATTTTCTAACTTGACTTTTCAAAACATCATAAATAATAATTAAAAAGGAAAAAAACTAAAACGGAAGTTGATTTACCGGAATACGCCGAGTTGATAGCGAGGAACACGATTAGTAGAACGGACAATATTGGTCCTTCAGTCATCTGAAATAAAAATAAAATCTATATTGATGTATAACCGATATGGCTATATGAGGGCTTTCGACAGTCCATCGGCTCAAGCCGACCTTCCGACTATATGCCGATAATTCATAAATCGACCTTCTTGAAACACTCGAGAGCTGAGTATTATAGGTAGTCATTTATGTATACTAAATACTAACGATAAAAAATAATATAATGAGAGAACAATATTTCTGGGTATATGTATATCACATCATATTATATTATATTATATTATTATACAAACCATTTTTTTTTAAATTTTCTTTCACTTTTCGTTCACAATTCTTTCATGTGTTATGTCGAGCAATACAGGTACATTTTTGCGTTGGCGCCCTTGGAAATAAAAAATAAAAGTTGTCATTAGTGCGTGCGTATACACGTGGGTAGGCTTATAGTATAAATGTAGAGCGGTCTGTAGTGGAACGCCCGAGGCGATGTTCTCGATATTATACATATATAATTTTATTTTTTATTTTTCGAGAGAGGTTGATAAATCCTTCGCAAACCATATTACATAAGTACGTATGGACATCTCTCGGCGAATATAAAACCAGCAATCGGGTTTGACTGGTCTCGCAAAGAAACCTCACCCGTTTGACAAACATTATACATTATTAATTTTGAAATAGTTTTTCGCACGCATAACGTCGCGACAATATTATTTTTATGTCACAGACCTGTCGAACGCATACGCTTATAAGCTTAACTTTTACGAGCGGATAGATACTATTACAGGTGACTTTTTATAAGAAATGTAATGCCTATAAGTATAACGTATTGTTTTATTATAGTGGAACTTTAACAGTTGTCATTTTATTATTACTAATTACTGCGACAAGATTGTCGTTTAGTGCGTTATTCTGTGTATTAGGCACATCTTCGTTACTATACGTATATTAAATTTGTACTCGTCTGTTAGTCATGCCGGTGTCCGAGTGTAACATAATATAAAAAGTCTAAAGTATACATTTTCCTATTTTAGTATTTATACTAAATGCTATACCTATTAATTTATAAAAAGTTATATACTCGTATAATATGTTATTAAATTATTAGTCGAACGAAATATTTAATTTTTCCTTATTCTATCAGAAAATAGTGCAATATTATACGTCGTGAAAATTTATCTGAATTTTGAAATGTATTGCTCGATTTCGTATCATAGTACCTATCGGCTATCATGAATTCGTGACCATTATAATATAGTTTATTAATGAATTAATAATAATGTTTAAATTCTATTATTATAATTAACTATTACGTTTCAATGATTTTTTTTTTTTTTTTTTTGTTATTAATGAATATTTCAATAATAAAAGTTTCCATCTATATAATATTATTATTACGTATTATATTTATTATATTATAGTGTTAGTATTATTAGTGTACTTCAAAAATGTATTTTATTCTATTAAAAACTTACTAGTTCCAAGAATCCATTCTATCAAGTATCTTAAATGACATATTATATTTTAATATTATAATGTAGAGTAAAAAAAAAAAAAATCTATTAATTTCAGTTTTGTACCTACTATTCAGTTGTAGGTAAAATAAAATAACAAAAATATTGAAAATATACAATAGTATTACACATACCTACATTTATATACGATTTTATTTTTACAATTATTCACAAGTTTTTGTTATAATAGACTTATATAAAAACTATATGTATTTAAAACATTTAAAATTTATATTGTAATATTGTATAAAACAAAAAACAAAAAAATTGATACAGTGCAGTATTTGTTCTAAAAGAAGATCTTACTATGTGAACAGAAAGTAAAATAAAATGGTATAAGATATAACTGAGAAGGAAATTCAAAAGATTTCAAGTGACAAGTTTTAACGATGCGTAAACAGCTATATTGTATTGTTCTGCAACAGTTATAATGTATAATATATATTATATGTATATTACATATATTAATACATGGGCCATATTAAATCAATTAATGTCAGTCACATAGTCACAACATGTAAATAATAAATCCATCTCTGATGCGCACAAAATTTAACATTAAAAATCAATATTCTCATGTCAATAAAGAAAGAAAATCATCTAATAAATATTTTATTTGGTAGTAAGTAAAGTAAGTAATTGTATATACCGACTTTATCTGAGTTTAATTGTATTATACTTAATTGATGTTATTATATTTTACATTTTGAATTATTTTTTGGTGGAAAATTATATTGTCATGTAACGAGCGTCTGAGTGATTACTATGAAATGACGTCAGCAATAATAATGATATTATTATAACAGAGCATTTGCATAAATGACTTGCGTTTTAGTTACGTGCATAGTATTTTATTTTATATATTAACTAATCTTGGTTCTATCTTCTTTGGTTCAAGAACATAAAGTAACGTTAAGTGAAGTATATTGTGGAAGAAATGTCGGAGAAAACAAAATAATGCACACATCATATAAGTATCGCACAATAATATAAAATATGTTATACTATTTAGTCAATAATAGTTCTTTCAGTGTAAATAGTAAACATATATGTAGGTACTATGCAGCCGTGAAGAGTGTTACGAAATACCAAAAATTCAATTTTATTTAATACTATTAATATCCTCGCTTAACATAAATGAATACAATTTTACATATTTGTGCTAGGTGTATATACTATGATTTGTACAATGCAAAAATCGTGATCAATGATGAATACATAAATAATAGTAATAAAGTATCTCATTAACATTTTGTAATAGATATATCATATTATAATACGTAGGTAAGCTGTAAGCTATACATGCAATATATGAAATGTGTGTATTGTGTACTAAATTATTAGTAACATGAATCACGTGTTTTTATGTGATATTTAAAAATTGAATTATACATGAAAATGTGTATTTAACTGTTATTAGTGCTGTTTTAAAATTCATTTTTATTTTATAATGTTTTATAAACAAATTAATATTTATCAAAATATCTGTTCTATTTTTAATTGCATATTAAATTCACACTTATAAATACGTGTCTTACATACGTACTATGTGTTTAATAATCTATAAAATCACTATAAGTTTAGATTAACCAGAATAATAGTAAGGCAGTGTTCACTGTTTACTATTTATTTACTTAATCTGTATTAAATAACAGAAGAATAACGGACAACATCAACTGGTCATGTCCACTTTCACAAAACTATTCAGTAGAGGGGAAAAACTACCCAATCGTTGAATATAAATACTGATGATAACATAATTTTAACTGAACGATATTTAAAAATCTAACTTTTATGTAGTTAATATGTGTTAGTTACGATACATACCTACACCATGTTGGAATTATTATCCAATAGCACAGTTAAAATGCAGTGATGACCGTTAGATGTAGTTAACCTCTTCATTTTTGAAAATTGTGTTTGTTTAAAAATATAGATTTATAGACTGAATAAATCATACAGACTATATTATCTAATACTTATAAATATCATTATGCAATAAATACTTCACGTTAGTGATAACTATTTACTTAAAATTGTTGAACTGACTTATAAAAAAATCAAAGATCTAAGATCGCATTCAGAAAATAAGGATTTAATTTTTAGTCATCCATATTTGTACTAGACACAGTTTACGTGCGTAACATAATATTATTTCATTAATATTTCGCAATAACTCATACATATTTTTTAAACGTTTCATTCTTATATTTATGTGACAAATGATAGCTTTTTTACTATTTAATTTTAGTATACATACAAATAAGGATAAATATTTTTTTGGATAGATTATATTAAAAAATCATTTAAGATTTAAGACCTAGATTAGGATAATTTGTAATATTTAAAAACCGGATTATTAAATAGGTATACCTATATTACGTAAACTTATTAAAAAAAAAAATAATATTACATTATTATTTAATTTGTTAATATTCTACGCATTTACTGGAGACAACGTACAATACCAGTGGCGTAGCCAGGGGGGGTTTTGAGTGTTCAACCCCCCCTCCCCCCTTGGTTTTATAAAAAAAGTTGTGATTATAATGTATATAAATTTATAGTTTTGTTAACTGATATACTTATGTACGAGGTGTATTATTCAATTAGCGTACAACTCAGTACATTTTACCGCTCCTGGACAATATATAAAAAAATATATAAAAAATATATAAAAAAAGGCTCCCCCTCGGATAATTCCTGGCTACGCTACTGTACAATACATTGTAATACATTTATAAAATTTATCAATATAAACAAATTTAATCAATAGTTTTGATAAATAAAATAGATTTCTAGTTAAATAAAATTTTAGATGAAATATATAAGAATATTTAATAAAATAGTACTTTTACATGTGACAGAAGTAACATAAAACCACATATTAATTTCAAAATAATTAACATTAAAGTAGGTAATATTATGTAAATAGGAAATACCAAAAATATTTTTTTTTATGTCCGTAAAAATTCTAATAAATCATTTTTTCTCTAATAAAGATAGGTACTCGTATAATATTTATAACAAATAAAATAATGCACATTTACTTTTATTTAATTAGATACTTTTTAAGGTTATTAATTGATTAGTCCATTTAAGGTCTTTTAGAAATGCAGGTAAGTGTTTTAAATTAATATATTACTACATAGGTGATTATTATTAGCTGCATTATGATGTATAATTCTATTACTGAACGTTAAAATGCTATCAATGTAATCGAGTTCTAGTTCTAGTATTTTTTAAGTACATTATAAGTTATAACCTTGGAAAAAATTGACTACCTCATCAAAAATAGTAAACCTAATTATATATATTAAAAAATAAAGGTATATTGTATGTATTAATGGGTAAAACGAAAACTGTTTAAAATACATTTTAAATAAAGCTTGTAATTTTATAAGTAGTTTTTAAATTAAACATAATATTTTTCCATTAGTTGCAAAATAAATATTGTAATTAATTAGTTTACTTTTAAATCTATGAAATAATAAAATGCTTATAACAAATAGTTGGATAAATAATAATTAATTAAACGTAAATATCTCTAAGCCATTGAATATCTTTAATTTTGTACAACAAATTAATAACCATTTCGTTATCTCAATAATCATTGTTTTTTCCCTTAAAAAAAAAAAGTAATTTAATATTTTTTTAATCATTATCTTTACTATAATAATTATTGAGACCATTAATAGTATAGTTTACTTTCTTACTAAAATTGTATTAAATTAATAGTTTTAATAATGTTACATTAATTTTTATTTGTATTTAAACTAATACGAATATGACGTAATTTGTAATAAATTGTGGCCGTAAAATATTATATTATTTTTGGTTTTATTTTTTAATTAATCATGTTTTTACTAATTAGTAATATGTATATTTATTTAATGATTAAGTATAGGTAGTTTGTATAATTTTTAATTTTCTTTTTTAGTTAATTACTTAGAAGATTTCATTTTAAAAATAGATAATTATAATAGAGATATTTTAATGATAAAATTTAATTGATAAATATTAATATTAATCAAACTATTTAAGAAAAAATTAATGATTTTTAGATTCTAAATCATTTATATTGCTTATGTGAATTATACTGCAATGTCAAAATTAGTGCAATAAAATGTATTAACGAAAAATGTTGTTTTTTTTTTATAAAATTCTATTTGTTTATTTAGGTATATACGTCAAATTAAAATATAAATTTAAATTTATATTATTTTCTCGTAACAGTAGAAATTTATTTAAAATAAAGATACAGCGTGGGACCAGAATCTTTTATTATTTTTATTTAGTTGAATGACGTTTGGAAATAATTATAATAGATGCATAATATGTAAATATATTTTTAAATATTGAAAGCTTTTTTTTTGTATGCATAAAAATTAATTAAAAAGTTTTCATTTATGTCGTTTTAATATTAAACCGTTTTTATACTCGAATTTCAACACGTTTTCTAAAAACAAAAAGTATGTAGTTACGTCTAGACAATAATTGTCGATCGCGGTTCACTATAATATACTCATTAATAAACCGTAATATAGATTTATTATTATTAAAAATTTAACCTATTCAGAACATAATTTGTTTTTTTTGTGCCTCATACCTTTACGAATATGATGTATAAGTATTATAGTAGGTATACCATGACAAAAGCATAATATAGAAAATGTTGTTTATACTTACGTGTAAAAAAAAATGCATATACCACACAGCTCGGATGGATATCGTTCGTTTGATGTGTTCTCCGCTAATATGCCGGGCGGTGGCGACAAGTGGCGTGCACTAACTGTGCCAAAGCTCTTGGTCCAATATCGCGAGAGGTGAAAGTGATTTGTAGTATAATGCAGCGTTCAGACTGGGCGGCCCAGGTGCGCACTGCCGGCGTTTGCATGCAATACGAAAATACATAATATTTAATACCGCCGTATGCGGCCCATATTATGTTATATGTACGTGTTATGGTTAATATTATCATTATTTTGTGCTTGTGAATTTGGACGATGCAAGGTCGACAGGATTCAGAACCACTATAATACGGGTTGACAGCGTTCGGTCGACGTCGTCTTCGCCGCCGCCGTCAATCACAATCTTATACCTACATTTCACCGTTAAAATTTAGGTTTCACATTACATCGAATACATCATTGATTAATTCGTTTTTACCATAAAAAGACGACCCGTTAGTAATATACGATTCGCGCACGTGAATAGTCTTCTTTAACTTCGACATCGTACTAGACTATACTGTCCTGTTATCCTCGTTAGCCCACCGGCGGCGCGGCGTTCTGTGTATGCAAATCCAATGCTTTCATGATTCACAGGTCTGAAAGCGAGATAACGACGATATAAGAACAGAAATGTTATGGATTTTTGAGTAAAACGCGTTGTAGAAGATACACGTTATATAATAATATAAGAAACATTTGAAAGAAGGTATACTGTTTTCAAAAATTTAATTTATAATTTAATCATATAAAGTATTTTCGATTATATTTTATTAATTGAACGTAAAAAATTAAAACTCTAGACATAACCATACAATAAAATTAATTTAACTTTGTATAAAATATTTAGAAAATAATAATACTGTGTCTAGCCGACGGTTGAATTATTTATGGATAAAAATAGCTTAATATTTCAGTTATAATCAAACTTTGAGCAAAATTGTAATTATTTTATATAATGTTTATAAATAATGTAATTTTTTTGTAATTATCTAGAAATATATAACTTGTATTAGTTTTTATTCAAATATGCAAGTATATAGAAAAAATAATTAACTATTTCAAAATTTCACTCAACCATTAAGAAAAGTTCATAATATTTAATTAGAATTATTCCAAGTCAAGTGTAGATGAATGTGAACTTAGATAAAAATCTAGACGCAAGACGCAAGTTATATAATTTAATATTTGTATATATACATGGCTTTTATACCACAAATAGTTAAGTATTGACTTATAAAATTAAATATCAGTTTTAAGCTTTAAAATTTAAATTGTTAAATAAACATATTTTATAGTCTAATGATAAATTACAAACAACAATAGAAGAACGTATTATATATTATTATTTATAATTTATTTTATTTATGAACTTATACGTTTATAATTTAAAAGCTGAATACTAATACATGACAAAGATATTCTGCCATACCCACAAAGTAAAAAATAATGTATTTTGAATCTATTTTATGACTGTAATATAATGCAAATAGCTAGTTAATTTTAATGAAGGTACTTATCAAGAGTATTTTTTCAATGACTGCAGTGTTATAGTTGCTATCGGCTATCAGAGATTGATTTTTGCTTATAGATAATTATATATCCCTATCTTAGACAAGTTTAAAATGCCCTGACTCCAGGACTATATTATGATAGAAAACAAATAATAATAATCGCATATAAATTTGTTAATGCAAGTTCATTATGTGGTTTTATTATAAATGATATTAATTGAGTTTAAATTACCTTGACTAATGAATGAATTCTCGCCTTACCGTCAAATAGTCAATAAATAAATAATTTTCTTAAGGTCATACCAATTTTTTTTTTAATTTACATAATTTTTAAAGTTATTATTGATTAAAATAGGTTAATATTTATAATAATAAATAATGAATATAATAATATTTATAAATGAGGTCTAAAATGAAATGAGTAAAAATGAATATTCATTGACTTATTTAAATATAAACAAATCAAGTTAGGTAATATAATATATTTTTTTAATTAATAATAGTATCTATATCAGTGGTTCTTAACCGGTGTTCCGCGGACCTAATATAAGTATTCCGACAAAATTTTAAAATCAGTGAAAAAAAATTTATTTAGTATTTCTATTTTCATTCTCTTAACATTTTGACTTTCAAAACAAAAAACAATAATATAAGTAAGACGTTTTACTAACATATTTGCAAACTGTTTTATGCTATACATTTATTAAACAATAAACAATATATTAAATAATTAAAAAATTAATATTATAATTACTGTGTTTTATTTTACGGCTTAGTTCCGCGAATACCTCATAAAATGTTAAGTGTTCCGTCATTCGAAAAAGGTTAAGAACCACTGATCTATATGTTTATAAACTTTACGTGTATAAAAACCTAATTAAAAAAAAATATTTAATACACAATTAACATTTTTTCACACATACAAAACAGCACAAAATCAATATATTTTTTACCCTATTATCTTCTAAGAATCCACTTAATAATAATGTTGTATGTTATTTTATTTCATTTAAAACATTCGTCTAAAACAAAATCAATACGTTGTAGTCATAATTTTTATAAACTGAATATGGCATATAACAGCTGGTATTATGTATGATTTTTTTTAAACTTTTCTTTATGTGAATGAACATAATTGAGCTCTATTTTTTATTTTAAAATTAATTGTCGAGTTTAAATTTGGTTTCCTAATTTGTTCCTAAAAATGAATACATCAGGCCTATATGTGGTTTCAACAACGTAAGTGCGCATGTAATACGGTCTACACCTATCATCTAATGAAATCTTCAGAATATTTAAATAGTATCCATCTACCTATAAATATTTATTTTAAAATCCATTCAAATATTTTTTAAATGTTAAACTATTTTGTAAAGAGATTTATAAAAAAAATAACTTATTGATTTTTTGTTAGTTTATTGTCAATCTTTTATTAATAATATGAACTATAATTTAAAAACATGCGTTGTCCTTTTATGTACATACCTTCTATTATGTTTGGTAAAAGTACATTCGAATTATAAAATAAACCACTGTCATAATCAAAAAAAAAAACATTTATTAATTTTTTTATTATTATTTAACTTTTAAACTATTTGTCGTTAACGTGTGCAACTGGATCACGATTCTACTCTTAAGCGTTATTATTAATTGCGAACGTGCCACAACATTTTGTTCACAATAGTTAACGACCAGAGTAAGCTTGTCTGAATGAAAAACGTTTTTGTAATAAATTATTGTTGATATTTTTAGTTAAATTAAGAGTTTTTTTAAATACAAGTGGTATTTTTTATTGTTATCCACACGCGACCATAAAAGTATACTTTTTGTTATACTTCCCTTTCCATATGATAGGATATTTTTTTAATAATATTATTGTTTAATCTAATTAAAATATAAAATCTATATATCTATTATATAGATATATTTTAATATATTTCATTTTTCATACCTATTAAAATATAATATAAGTAATAAATTGTAAAGCAGGAAATGTTATACTAATATTATTAGTAAATATTTTGTTTTACCTAGTTAAAGTGTTATAAGATTATATCTTTCCATTAATCATGGCTTGTAAATCTAAACTACTAGTTTGCATTTTAATATTTTATAATAGTTTAGTGGTTATAAATTCAAGTAAAACTGGTGCAATTGACGTTAATTTAATATATTTTTGATTACCTGATATTATATATACAATATCTTTCGGCTCATGGCACATAATATGCATATTATGACTATATAATATAATATATAACTCTAATATCAATAGTGTAACGTAGTCTTTCAATAGTTATGACCTTTCAGAAGTAAACGTATGAAGGATAGCGTAAACAATAAAAATATCTTTGACTATAACCGTGTCAAGTACACGATAGGGATACCTGATACAGTTTGCCTGGTCGGAGCTCCCAAGGAGACTATAATATTATATGGTACGCGCCCGTTCATCATCTCGATCGGAATGTTTGTGCATTTAATTTTTACAAGGTGCTCTGAATATCTTATTTGCATCGATTTAAATTATCATTTAACTTGGGCAGCATTAATTATTGGTTACTTCAGTACCTATATACCTATATAATCTTAAAACATACTAGGTATATGATTAATAACTCAACTATGAGTCTACGACGTAATATGCTGTCGAAATACATCTGCGGTATCGTAAAATGTTGTTCATCTTAGACTGTATACAGAGTGGTATACCAAGCATGCTCACCCTGATTTCTCAGTTTTGGATTTTTCAAAAATACTAAAAGTCTATATTTTAAATGATAAGATTTTTTACTATCTATGAAAACCATGTGATAGTTCAAATTTTTTTCTAATCAATAGTTGCCCTTTATTATGTTTGAAATTATTTAAACAAAAATGTAAAAATCAATACATACAAATTTCAAAAATTATAATTTTAATAGATCAATTATTAAATGTAACAACTAACGATGGAGAGAAGTAAGTATCGGAAAATCGCTCTATATACATAGATAAAAACAGAATTTGACGAATATGCAAAGTACCTATTAAGATATTTGCTATTTGCCTCGATATTTGGGAATAAGAGAAATCATTGAAATGATTTTTTAATTTAACCAATACTACTATTGTCGCTAAAAACCTTGTCAGTTATAATAATAAACTTATTTTATTAAAGTTTTGGTTATTTATTAAATAAATATTATTTAAAATACTAATTAGTAATTATGGCTAGTATAAATTATCGCTATTTATCCTTCAATGCACATGGTTAGTTATTATTGAGTAGGTACATACTATGAGTAAATGTACAATGTACATGTATAGTGAGTGATATATAAATTCATTCAAATATATTTTGCAATGACTAGTTTTTTGATTGCAATCATCTTCCTACGACTTGCGAGCAAGTGAAATATCAAATACGAGTATTACACATTTGTTTTCAGTAAACTATAATTAAATAATAAATAATGTACATTTTGGTTTAATTTATTTGTTGCTTGTTATAATGTATAACGTTATAAAGTTCTATACTCTGTAATTTTTAAACACGATAATATACACCTGTTATTATTATGTTTATTTTATAATATAATTTATAGTTTGATAAATAAATAATTTTATTTGTAATAAGATATTATATTATTTATATTATAACATATTATATTTTAAAATTGTAATACAATTTTTAGGAAAATGTGCATTTGAAATATTTAAACAGTATAATTTTCTCACAATTAGAGATGACATGTATACCTACCTTATGTTATAATATATTATATACAAAATGTATTATGTATTAAATCTTTTTGATTTGTTTAATATGCGTGAAAAATAAATAGTCAAGTAGATAATATTAACAATTAAAAGTCATAATCATAGTGTATGATATGCATTAATAATGTTTATACGAAAATAAGTAGGTATATATTATACATTAAAATATGTGATGACGCTTAAAAATATTATTTTATTAATCATGAGTTTTATAAGTTTTAATTTTTTCAAAAAAGCTCAACCTAAAGTAATGTATTTAAGTAATATTTAGTTATATATTTAAGACTATTTGTAAATATTAGAGTAAATTTTTGTAAGTCAGAGGGCCTACATTATAAACTGGTTTTGTTGCATTCATATGATTTTAATAACGATTAAAACAATCACCGCTGGCTATTTGTTATTTATTAGCTCAATAATTTATATAATTTCATATTAAAGTTCATTGACTTATTGTTAATTATCTATACGTGTCTATAGTTAAATTATTAATTTATACATTTTATTAACTTTTCTATGTTATAAGAAATGCTTGAGTTTTAACTTTATTTTTTTATTATCATGTTATCTTTTACAGATATTATAACAGAATCAGTTATTTTCTGGAAACGAATTAAAAGGGGATGCAAAGTGAAAAAAAACGAGCATACCTACTTAAATATTGAAATGTCTTATTACTCTTATTGATTAAGATATAACTAGAAAGGATACTCATAAAATATATTTGTAAATGAGGGGAACTGTGTGCTTCCAAGTCATCAAGCACTGATCAGACCAGAACAATAAGTGAATGTGATGTATAATGAAAAAATAATAAAAAGACATGTTTCCAGAGGGAAGAATTTTTTTACTGGAGGAACTAGAGTGTTTAAAGCTGACGTGATTTATTCTGGTGTAATAGTAATGCATATATTTTGTAATAGTTGATAACATGTTTAAAAAATATATTTTAAAAATATAATAATTTAGTTGATAAAAATAATTGTTTTACTTGTAACCATAATGTAATACTACATTTTTGTTAGTAATAATTATACTGTTTAAATAAATTCATAATCGTCTATGGAGTGACGTGAATTTATTTGTTTACATGATTTAAGAGCTCAAAAATTATATTTTATAATTGTGAATGTTTGCTTTTTGCAATTACGTGCACTGAATTTATTTTGTTCATTGCCATATAACCGGAACTTCATCTTATGCTCTTTAGTTATGACTTATGACTGTTAAAACTGGTTAGAATGTGCAACATTATATTTTATAAGACATTTATTTTTAGATTTATTATAATATTTTTATTTTATTTAGTTAAAGAAACTTAAACAAGAATTAATATTACGCTGAAATTAGTTTCCTAAGCTATTTATCAATATCAAAAATACAAAACTCAAATTATGTATCTAGTAGTTAGGTATATATTACCTCAACCATTAGACATTAACTATAGAAATTACGTACCTTTAGTGTACCTTAAAATAGTAATTTTATTATCTACGTCATGTCTGTACATATTTATCTTATACACTTACTTTGGTACTATTATTTTAAATTTAAATTAACAAACTATACTAAGTTATAGAGTATAGTAGACTTTAGTTATTTTCTCAATATATCTTCCGGAATCTATTTCTTTTTTATGTAATATAAAAAAAATTCAACAACATCACTATATAAAAATTAAAAATCGATTGAAACGTTATATCAATACAAGTATACATAATAATAGTAAACCGTTAAGCTTTGACCGTAAAAAAAAAACATTATGAAATAGTGAGGGCATTTTTATTGGAAAATTCCGTTAAACTCGACTGTGTGCAATGCCGTTTTCCTTGACTATATTATGCAATTGTATTGTTTTGTACTAAATGCACAGTTATTGATGAGTCCAGTATGAGTACTTACCGTATGGACATCGTGTGTGCGATACAAAATGACGTACAATAATATTATGTTGGTGATATTTTTTATGACATCTGTGTTGACCGTTTCCAGTCAATCAAATTTTCAATCACAGCTATGGGTTACGAAAATTTTGTCCAATACCTTGGATGAATACACACCTGACGGAGGGATAGCTTGCAAACGTCATGGATTGGAGTATCGACAAGGGTTGAAAGACCTTAAACTATGGGCAACTCAAAGTGAGTTTGATTATAATTTTATACATTGTGCAATGAATGAATAATTTACATTTTACAAATGAAAATAAAATATGAAGCAAACAGACAAAAAAAAAATAGTAAATATAACAATACGTATTTTTATAAACACCTATATCTTTCAAGAAATAATAATAATTGATAGAAATCATTGATGTAATTTTTCAATTTGAAGTTTACTCCTAACCTAACCTACTCATTGCTCTTTTTTTTTATAATATTATTAATATTATTCAACACTGAGTTTGTGCGCTCATTATTCATTGGTCCCGAGATAATTGTGAGTCTAAGCACGCAGAGTCTCACCTATATAACAATATATATGTTATATATTAATGCAAAATTAAAATATTGTAATTCTGGCAAATTAAGTCTGGGCCAATAATTTGTATATTGTCCTAATCACCAGGTACTTGTATAAAGCGTTTGAATAAATTATTATACATCTAGATAGTATATTAAATGGAGGGAGAAAAGATAATTTAAATAATGAAATGTGTAAGTGACATAGTATTGGATTATTTTTATTGAACGAGACGGTTTGAATAATATTATAAATTTTATATATTCTCCGTATTATAGCAAGATATCGTTAAGTATTCACAGTAGGTATTACGAATAAGAAGTTGTTTATACAATTGCAAATATTATTAGATAATATGGAGTTGAATATTAATCGAAGTAAAACTATATTAAAATAGCGAAACAATTTTTAATTTTTTTAGCAACATTTTTTTAATCATGTAATGAGTTATTCCAATGAGTGTATTGATTTGTATATAATTATGTTGAATGTTGATAACCAACATTTATTCAACAAAGAATGAAAATATTATGTATCTATGATAATTATTTTTTCATACAGTACCTACTAGGGGCGTACCCATGGAGGGGAGTCCGGGTCTAACTCTCCCTTCCCATTGATTAACAGAATTTAAAATTCTTAAGGTGCAAACCACAGATTGTATGATTGATATTGTATAATATTTAAAATTATATTAGTTATATTAAATGTATTCAACACATTGTTTAATTTTTAAGTTTATGAATCAATATATTTAGTTTTTTAATCACATACTTAATTTGTTTTATTCTTTAAAAATGTGTACCTCCCACCCTTAAAAAAATGTATGGTACCTACTTTATAATCTAGAGTAGCAGCCTAAAAGCCTGATTCCGTCACCTGTTTGAAAGAATTTGAATTTAAGATAATATCCTCCCCTCCTTAGGTTTCTACCACGATTAATAAGAACTATTGTAATTTTATTATTGTTAAACTGTCTATTATTCATTTAAATTTATTTATCGTTTTATTTTGTTTTATTTTGTACATTATTCAAAATTAAATTTAAAAACAAATATTTCTATTTTCAGTGTATGACGCATCTTCTAAATTTCCTACGGGGATCTTAGCTGGGAGATCTTATGACTTTGGAAATTTTGATGAATGTTTAAAAACTATTACTACTGGTTTGGATTTAAGTACTCAATATTGTATTATAAGCATTCATTTTTTACCCACTACCAAACTGTATCCACATTATTACAACATAACACCTTCTAATATAAATCCAACAGATTCTGTGTGGGAATCTACAAAGGTTAGTTAATATGTTATTCAATCGACAGTATTCTTGAAGGCTGAAATAAATAAAATATGATATCTAATTTATACTATTTATATATTATAATGTGATAATTATATAATAAAATATAATTATTATATATTAGGCATATAATTTTAGTGAACAACAAATAATTTTTGTAATTTCTGTATTTATGTAATGAAATCTGCAAATTATATAGATTATGAATACCTGAATCGCTAAAATAATATTACTTGTAATGTCAGTTTTTCTCATGCAAATATCAATATATCTACATTATAAATTCTATTAAAACCATTTAGCTATACGTAAATGGTACGATAATAATTATAAAAATTATACCATTGTCCATTGTACACCAATTTTTTCAAACACAACACGTACCTATAACTTCAATGCTAAAATATGATGAAAATTATTTTACAAATCAAAACCATTCTACTTAAAACTATAATAATTAATTTTTTTTTGAATTAATATGTATGATATCTTTAATTTAATCATTAAGTCTGTTATTAGCCATTTTTGAATAAACTTAGATAACTTTTAACAATTATAGTATTAGTTTTTCATTACCTAATTATATTATTAGTTATTTAGTTATTATGTTTATAATAATATGTTATTTAGAATGATTCCGGTTTAATTAAAATACAACGCAACGAAATAAATACAGCACTCTGTATACCTTCGTCATGTTCACATTTAGATTTGCAGACAACATTATCACCAAAAATAATTTCTGCATTTCATAAGCACCAACTTACGACCACTGTTACTGTGAATTCAGTTCATTGTACTACTCAACAGGAGCTCCAACCACCAAAGTTATTGGGATATCGAATATTTTGGTAAAATATATTAAATATTGTAAATTCATAATTTAATGTACATTTTAGAATATTAGATTGTAGGAATTCTAATTTAATTTTCTTATGGAATGCTACTTTTAAAATTGCATAACCATATCCAAAAATAAAAATATCATTTTTTACTTAACATCTTCAAATACTATAAAGTTAATTCAAATCAATTTATTTTACAATATGTTACTCATATTACAATGTATAAATAATAATAAAATTAATCAAAATATAATACTGATATTGATATTAAATTCCTCTGAAATGTAACAAAATTGAAATAATTCAAATATGATGAAGTTATAAAATAATTTATTTTTTATAAAAAACTTATACCTACAATATTTATTTATTTTATAGGGGAATCCTGTTAATTATTTTATTATTGACAATCATCGGATCATTATGTGACGTATACAAAGAGGAAGGAAATCAATATAATTACAGTGAGTAACGTATAATATGAAATTAAAAAAAATAATTATGGTTAATATGCAAGGTCCATCTTTGAAAATCCAAAGGAGACATCGTATTATTTAATGAAACTTATTTACTACCCTTTGTTAAAAAGTTTGTTATATTTTGTTCATACAAACGTAAATAACTAGACCAATTTATAATATAATGTAATGTATGTATTTAATAAAAATTATAATATTTTATGGATAATATGACTGAAAAGCCAGGGAGACATGCCCCCTAGTCCTCCTTAAGGACACCCTTGTTAACGTGTACAATATATGATATATGTAATATAATATTTTAGCATTGATTATTTAAATAATATTTTTAGAATCATTTTTCATGGCATTCTCATTTCCGGCTAATGTAAAACGTTTATTTTTGGCCAGCAATAAAACCGAAAATTTATCTTGTATTGACATTTTAAAGACTCATGCATGCGTCTTGATCATAATTGGACAAAGAATGTTGTATAGTACTGGTCAGCCACTACAAAATCCTAAAAATCTGGACGAGGTATATATTTATATTTATATTTTTATATAATATACATAAGTATCTACCATAAACTTATACCTACGTTAAGCTGTTTATTAAATTATTGAAAATTGGATTTTTCTAGATAGCCTTACATTTAATGTATGTTATGATTCGCAACGGATCATTGGTTGTCGATTTCTTTTTCGTTATCAGTGGTTTCCTTACATTTTATTTTCTTTATGATGAGCTAGTCAACACAAAAATCATAAACGTTCCATTACTCTTGCTATGGAGATGGTTAAGGTAAGACTAAGATACATTATAAAATTACTACAATAGTGTTATTGCCTATCGAATGAGTATAATACTAGGTCTCTTAAATCCGTAGTAGATATTTACAATTGAAACTTGTTTACAAATCTAGTGTGTTTGTAAATTATAATTATGGATGCATACTGCTTGCTACCGAAATACTTATACTTACTAACATATTTCAGATTAATGCCTGTATATGGTTTAATGATAGCGTTTCATACATTTGTCTTATTACACTTGGCTGATGGTCCATTATGGAAAAAAATTGCTATTCAAGAATCAGATAACTGTCAAAATAATTGGTGGAGCAATCTTTTATTCGTAAATAACTATGTTGATGCTGACCGTCCAGTAAGTTTTATTTTTTTTAAAAACAAGACGTTTTGAAGACCTAACAATTTCCAGTGCATTATTCAATCGTGGTATTTGGCATGTGACATGCAATTCTTCATCGTCGGTATTATACTTGTTTATTTCGTGTGGAAGTATCAAAGGTATGGAGTCTACTTAATGTGGGCTACGATATTTTTTTCGTGTTTAATTCCTGCTTGTGTCGTATATACTCATCAGTTTTATCCGACATTTTTGAGTTATATTTCGTAAGTAATCGCATATTATTTCATCGTTGTTTACCTATATATTAGAAAATTAAATATATAAAATTAATATTTTTAAAATTAATTAATTGATTTGTTTGCAATATAAATACCTCTTACATGACTAATAATTTTACTTTTTTAGACAGCGAAATTAAAATGTTTAACTAGTTGCCTAATTTAAGACCTTCTCAATAGCTATAATAGCTTAGTTAATAACTTTTATAGATTTATAAGTATAATTGTAAAATAATGAATTTTTATATTTTCTTATTCCGATATTTTAACAATTGTTATTTCTTATAATTGGGTGCTTACCAGGTAAACGTATTTTCTAAAATGTGACTAGATCTGTTTAACTACCTTCATAATTTGTTTAGTTGAATAGAAAAATTGCAAATGATTACACTATAATTTTTTATTGATCAACGCATTAACGTGATGCCATTATTCTTATGGTTACACTATTAATTCATTTAATTGTTTGCTTAAAACCATTGAATTTCTATAAGAAAGTTATTCGTGGATCGCATTATTGAAAAAACAAAACATATTATTTTAATATATAACCAATTATTTTGTACAAAAATTCATATTTTTCTTAAAAATAATTTATGAATATATTAACACGTTCTATTGAAAAGCTGACTTATGACTTAATGCATCTTCATTATTTACTTAAATTTGTGTTCTACATAATATTGTATTTTTGTAATTTTACAGGATCTTAAACTATCTACCTGAACACAAAAGTTATACTGCGCTATATGTGCCTAGTCATACAAGATCGACGCCGTATTTTGTGGGTATATTTGCAGCGTACGTTTACCGATACTTGAAGCTTGATAAACCGAAGTTTCGTTTTCCGTATTCGAAAACTTTGATAACAATACTCATTATAATTTACCCGTTATTTCTAATGACTATTCAAGTGTTTTATGTCCAAGAATACAATTTATGGCTAAGCGTTATATACACGTTTATGTACCGAATGGTGTTTGCTACTATTGTGTCCATGTTTATAATAATATGTGCTATAAATGGATTTTTTAAAGGTAAATTTTTTAAAAATAATTTAAAAGATCCCATTTTCCTGGGTCCATTTTAAATTCGTATTAATTAAAAAAAATATTGAATTATTCGTAGTTAAAGAAATACATATGGAAACATTTAACGATATAAGTTTAATTAAAAATATTATAGGTTTGTGGCTACGAATATTTATACCATTAAGTAAATTAACGTATGGAGCATATTTGGGAGGGCTGTCAATGCAATTAATTCAAGTAGCATCAATGAAATCACCGACATATTACAATGATAGCCTTTTGGTAAGAAATGAAGTGTCTAAATAAAATGGTCCATTATTAAATTGTTAATATTACGTATTTATGTATGCTTAATGTATTAGTTATGCGTATACAATTATTACAATTAGTAATAAGTAATAAGTAATAACTAATAACTAATTAGTAACGATTGTTTGTACAGAAAATAAATGATTCTTAAACTTACCAAATACCAATTTATAATTGTATATTTTATAGTTATGGTTAGCAATTGGAGATACCGTATTTGGATTCATACTTGCGTTTTTGTTGTATACTCTAATTGAATCACCATTCGATATACTATTAAAACAATTGGTTATCACCATCAGCCCAAGTAAAATAATGCATTTTAAAACTATTATCTACGTAGTTATTTAATTACCTAATTAACACATGTTAAAATATGCATATCATTTTTTGTAAATTTCTTACAGTATATAGCATAGTATAAAGTAAGTACCTACTAATATGAACCATATTATCTTTGTACATAAAAATTACGACAAAATACTCTGAATCACTCTAAAAAAAAAAACTTTGCCAAGTCAGCTAGTACAAATCATTATCATTATTTATTATTATTAATCCATTAGGCATCATTTTCAGGGTTAATATTTTAAGAGTAGAATCGTCTTTATTTTTAATTATTTTTCGTTAATACTGTTATACTATATTAGTATGTATAAGAGCATCAGAAACAAGTAAAATACAATTGGATACAAGTGCCATTTCGTCTCTTACAATGTTGACAATTTTGAAACAAATTAATAGTGTACTTAGTCTATAGATAACTTACTGTCATATCGTTTTTACTATTTGGGTAAAATGGTTCCACTAATCTAAATATATTATAATTTATAACCATGTGTAATTATGACTAATTAATAATTATAAATAGGTATTTCAATTTATACCTAATTTTATTTTTAGTTATTAGATTATTATATATATATAATTATTTTAGGTAAATAAGTTTACTATAGCTACATAATACATATAGTTCAATTATAATAAAAATTTTTGTTTTCAGAAATAATTTTTAAAAGTAAAAAAATGACAGATTCAACAGTTCCCAGGAAGATAACTCTTAGAACACTCCGTTCTAGATAATGTGATGTATTTCAAATTATATCATTAAAGTTCAAACTAAAGACTCTTCCTATTTATGTTTTAATTGTTCTTAACTATTTTTTTTATTATTATTAAAACAAATAGTATACTCATTAATGTATATTAAGTAAGAAATACTTTTAAAAAAACTAAAATTTTAAGTTTTTAACATTTATAATATTATATTTTAGTTAAATATAAATGTTTATTATTATTTTAATACAATTTGTAATTTTATAATACATACACTTGTTTAAGCTTTGCTACCTATTTTTAGTTTCCTCGATTTTTTTTGTAACTAATTATAACTAATAAGTTTAAGATTATTCAAATACAAATCATTAAAATAAATGTCTTTAGAACTAATGATTTATATAAAATGAGTTATTGATTTTTCAATTTAAATTACAATCTAATCCTAAATTATAAATTAGACATACACACATTATGAATGTAAGTTAAACAAATTATTAATTTTTTCTTTTCTAAAAATTATGATAAAATTTCTTAACTGCGGGTAAGTTTAAATACATATTATTTTAATAATAATTAATAGTAATTATTTTGTACAAATTGTCCACTATAAATATCATACATTTTAAAAGATCTACAACTTCAAGCTCTCAGGTAAGTTCTCGTTATTTTAAAATTTAAAATAAGATGTTATGCTATTCATCAAGGTGAATGAAGTAAGATGATTAGATGAGTTGTGTAACTCTCAATGTAGGTATTTATCCTTATGATCCTAAGCCCTAATGGCGTTTTATTCATAGTTAGGAGTTTATTACTTATGAGTAAAATACTGAATTTTGTTATAAGTTCAAAATTAAAATAAAATCTAGTAATTCATTAAATATGATAATATAAAAATCAAAAAGTTTTTAAATTTTTAATAAAATTATTTGCAAGCGTCCATAATTTTTATGTGGTTTTCAAATAGATATTCTTAAAAATTTGACCCATTGAAAAAATTATGTCAATAAAAAATAGTGATTATATATCTAATAATGTACTAATAAACTACTACTTTGATAATTGAATATAAAAATAAAAATACATTTAAAAAAAACTTATTATACAAAATATCTATAAATAAATTTATCACCTTATGTGCTTATAATTTTATTTTATTAACATTACAAATATATTAGTAGGTATTACATTAATCTACGAGTGTTTTTTTTATTAACTTGTAAGGAATAGTCTTGTTATATAATGTATTAATTAATGAGGCTATTGAAAACAGGTTACCTAGAATTCTAAATAATATAGATATTTAATTTAAACAAGTTTTTTTTAATATATTATTATTATTATGTTATCGAAGAAAGTTAATTTTTAATTTTTAAATTATATTTTATACGTTGGTCAATATTTATGATAATATAATTACCTATTAATTGATGAACTAAATTTATAATTTACACTCATGTGTTAAATAATAGTTTATAAATAATCTCAATCACGTATCTTTACCATTATCTGTATTCTGTGTTCTATTACATAGAAATCAAATGTCAACTAGGTAATAACAAGTAGAACAATTTATGGTTAATAATATACGGTAAAAAAAACAAAACAAAGAAGACAATATAATTTATTAAGATTGAGTGACAGTCATTTTATTTCTAAATTCTAATCGCAATATATCGTAAATATTAATATAATATGTTTATATTACAAAACTATAACAGATGTTTATATCTGATGACTGATTTAAAATCAATAATTACAACACATTTAAGAATTGTACCTGACTGGGTAAACTTATATTTAATTAAAAGCTAATTGCGCTTACACGTATGTCGTATTTGCTATATTTATTTTCAAACATTTAAAAATTGAGTTAAGTTCTTATACATATTATGCTTCAAATTGAAAAATTTGAAACAATTTTATCTATACAAATATTATAAGGCTGAACCAATTATACAAATATAAATGTATTGAAAGTTTTGACGCGTACTTCACAATATAATATGATAGATATGTATTTTATATTCACTCAATATAATTTCATATTTATTTTGTAAATTTATCTATTATGCACACGGTGAAAATCGAACAAGTATGTAAAATTTTTATTTTTCATGGTAAAAATAATTTAAATTGTAACTGCCAATATACTCTTGCAGTAATTTCTCCAGTGGAAGGATTCTTTATTATATGAACTTTATCTTTTTTTATTCATTAGGTATATTATATATAGGTATCTTATTAATTTATTGTTATTATGCATTATTATTGTTAATAAAAAAAAAAACTATATTATAATGAGTATTAATATTTGATGCAATGTTTAGGGAACTGAAAATGATTTGGTAATCAACTAGGACAAATGGTAGAAGTAGATGGAATATGGACATTTACGATTTCAACAGTTCCGTCCGTCTTGCGAACATTTAATACAATATCTATAATAGTTTCGATATGGGCTTATGTTGTAATTCGAACAGAAAACTTCCGACAATTAATTCGCGCCTGCATAGCGGACGTTTATTATAACGGTGTGTTCATATATTATTATATGGTCAATAGGCAATACGATCAATGTCAAGTGCGCAGACTTTTGTTCGGGATCGATATTTATCACAGTGCATTTCGTACGGATCGCGAGTGTTTAAACATGAAGTCGATGACAATCTTAGTGTTCGTTATTATAGCTATCGTGTCCGGTGAAACGGAATTATACCAGTCACAACGATGGGTTACAAAAATATTATACGAGACACTCGAAAGTTATGTCCCGGACGGCGGGCCGACGTGTAGACGGGATGGACAAGCGTACAGCGAAGGATTGAAGGATCTCAGGCTATGGGCAACCCAAAGTGAGTTCGCAGCAATAAACAGTAGATTAGGTTTTTACATTCGTTAAGGACTTAAATGATAATATTATTATAGATATTTTACCTTTTTGTAATTTTGATAATTTTATGATATGCTTTATTTTAATAGTTAAATATTAATATTTTATAAGAATAATCCAAAATTCTTCAAGATGAATTATGCTTTATTATTATTATTATTATTATTATTATTATAGACCAATAAAAAGCCAGTATACTATTACTCAACAATATTATTAATTATGACTATTGTAATAATTACCGATAATATTAGTGTGATTCAGTTTATATCTCATGCTCAATATTGTAAAATACTGCCAATTGAAATGTATAATTTCAACTAATCCCTAACTCAGAAAACTGAATACCGATGTTAAAAAGTGCAAATTAGAATATAAACTGGCCAAAGGGAGGTATTTATATGTTGCAATAAATGTATTTGTGAAAATAAAATAACATGATTGACATTCAAGAAACATTTAAGTACATTTAAAAAGGAATATTTTTTTTATTTATTTTAGTGTATGATGCTTCAGCAAAGTTTCCAACAGGTATATTATCAGGGAAATCAACGGATTTCGGTGATTATGATGAATGCTTGGAAACCAACACAACTAATTTAGACTTTAAGCCTCAGTACTGTATTGTAAACATACGTTTCTCACCATCTGTTAAGCTATATCCAAATTACTACAAAACTACATCACTTAATATTATAAACTCATCTATATCTGCATGGGAAGCAGTAAAGGTAATAAATTACAAACCGATCCGATTACTGATATTATAGATATTATAGTAGGTAGTGTATATGTTCTGATGTTCTGTTAAATGATCTCCTCTTCATAAGTTTCATGTCGTTGCGTTATTAATATTCTTGAATCTATGCAATATGTTATACTTATTGTTTATTTATGTAGGTACAACAAGTCGTAATATATATTAAAGATAATAGGTATCTAATATTTATATTATACATATACTTATATACTTATATCATCATAATCATTATCGATGGATACAATTATTCATCATAATATTACATTTATATATATATATTCTTACACAAAATCAGGGGCGGCGTGCCTCGAAATTTTTTCGAGGGGGGGGGGGGTTTGAACACCCCCCCAGGCACGCCCCTGCACAAAATAATCAATGATATTTTAATGAAAAAATTGATTTTATTTTAAATCAGAAACCTCAAAAATATAGAATTGTTGGAGTAATGATTATACACCGCCTTAAACAATTTTGTCAAGTTAATAATTCGGTATAACCGATGTAGGTACCTAATATTAATATATTTATACACATGAACACACAGCTAAATCCTAATCCGGCAAAGGTTCAGCGTAATGAAATCAACACTGCGATTTGTATTCCATCCTCGTGCACTCATTCAGATCTACAGTCCACGTTGTCTCCAAAAATTGTTTCTGCGTTTAATAGACATGAAATCAACACTACCGTTACTGTGGACTCACTATACTGCACCACGCAACACGATAAACCACCTAAAACATTAGGATTTGTAATTTTCTGGTAATGTGCAATTATATTAAGTTAATCAAAATAAATACATGCAATAAAGTATAAATCATTTATTAATTAGAATTTACCTATCTAAATTGTATTGTATTATTTTAATACAAATCGTATGTTCGTAGTGTATTTAAAAATAATTGATTTTAATAATTATTTGTTCAGGTGTTTCATATTAATAATTTTTGTATTAATAATTATTGGATCACTACACGATTCATATCCAAAGGAAGATACTGAATCTAAATACAGTAAGCGTTTGTGCGATATTAATTGTTAATAAAAATTGTACAATTATTTTTATCACTAGGTATTATTTTAAATATTATGTTTTTTTTAGAACCTTTCATTGTTGCATTTTCAATTCAATCAAGCCTGAAAAAGTTGTTTTACAATAACACTAAGACTGTGGAATTTACTGGCTGTAATTTTCTTAAAATAATAGCTTGTCTGATCGTTTTATTAGGACACCGGTTGATGTACATTAGTGCACAGCCAGTTTATAATACTAACAAAATTGAAGAGGTAAATTGTACAGATTTACCTATTCAAATTATTAATTTTTTTTTTTTTGATTTTGATTTTGATTTTTTTAGACTTTCGAAATTATGATTTATGGAATAGTACATAACGGACCATTGGTAGTAGATATTTTTTTCACCATTTGTGGATTCCTAACTTTTATTAATATGTACAATGAATTAGTTAAGACGAAACGATTTAACATGCCACTTATTTTATTTTGGAGATGGTGCAGGTAACAATACATTTTAATACTATTTTTTTTTTTTTACCTATCTTGTATAAACATAGATAAGCCTTATAATTCTTTAAATATGCATCAGATTTAGGTGTCTAACTTTTTTTCTTGAGAATAAAAATATTTATTATATAAAGACCTAGTTAGTAGTTTGTATATTATATTATTATAGCATAGAATATAGTCTGAGGCAGTATCGGATTCAAGGGCCAAGGGGCTTGTCCCCCTAGACAGTATTATTTTAAGTTGTAATAATATGAGTACTTAGACCAATTATTGTATTACAATAATCAATAATGTAGATATTTTATTGCAATCTTATCTGTATAGCCAGTTACAACATGCAAGTGTGAACGATCATTTTCTAGGTTGAAATTTAAAAACATACTGAAATACAATGGGGGAAAATAATTTAAATATTAATATTACATATTTAAATTAAGTATAGTAAAACAACTTTCATTATTTTTTTTATAATTCAAAAACATGTTATTCGTAGATACTTGAAACTTTTATTTAGGTATATAATCATACACAAAATAACAATTAAAATGCTATGTTTTGAGCTAAAATTAATTCTATCTCCTTTAAAAGCAATACCTACCAAAAATCATAATATGAAATAAAGATACCTACTATTAGTGATATAGATTATAGACTGATTATTAGCTATTACCGCTCAGAATAAATTGTTGTTCAACTGTTTTGTGTACGTCGAAGTATCATTTATTCAAATTTATCCACTTGATCATTAGTTTTTATATTTCTATTAATTTTGTAATATTTAGTTTTTAATCATTTATTCCTTTATAACTAAATTTAATAGCTGTGTGCCATCTGCATTTATATTTTATACCACGATTATTTTTTTAAATAAATTAAAACATATGTTTTAAAATACAATTTAATAAAATAACTAACAAAACTGTTACAGACTGATCCCTCTTTACGGTTTGATGATCGCATTTTATTCGTTCGTGTTGGTACATCTCTCGGACGGTCCTTTATGGAAGCATATGGCTGTTAAAGAATCTGAAAATTGTCAAAAAAATTGGTGGACCAACTTACTGTTTGTAAACAATTACGTCAATGCCGATCAACCGGTAAGCGCAAAAATATTTTATTCTTTCGTAGAATTTACGATACCTACTGAGCAATTATTTTATAATTAAAACGATTTCACGTCAACAGTGTATGATTCAATCTTGGTATATGGCGTGCGACTTGCATCTGTGCGCACTTGGCATACTAATTGTCTACTTTGTTTGGAAATATCCGAAGTGCGAAAGAACTGTACTGATGAGTGTTATAGTCATATCGTGTTTCATTTCTGCGTATGTTGTGTACGAACATAAATTTTACCCGACGTTTTTTGGTTTCATTTCGTAAGTGCATAATATTACGCTATACAGTATAAGAGTATGGTACTTTGGTACATAACATGTACGATATCACACACAGACACAATACCTATAATACATTCTGTGTAGTCGTACGCATCATAGTAATACAATATACTAAAATTATAAGCGGGTATAAACTATAGACATTAAGTTTATAGGCTGATCTGAGGTGCATATTTAAGAAAATCAAATTTCATGTCAAAAATAAAATAAACAAAAAATTTTTGTTACAGTATACGATATAATAAGTATCAAATACATTTTATTATTAAAAATTAACTGTTATATGAATTAAGGAGGTGTGTTAACATTATAAATGTGTTTCAATTTATGTACTTAGAAGTTAGATTCTTTTGGTAAAGATAATAGTAATCTACAATGCATCAACTTTTGAACCACGTTTATAGTATTATATTTTTTTTACCCTCCAAAACCCTGTAACAAGTTCATTTCTGATCGCAGGAACTTAAAATATCCACCGAGCCACGAAGTCTTCACGCTGCTGTACATACCCACGCACACGAGAGCAACGCCTTATTTCGTAGGAATGTTCGCCGGTCACGTTTATCGAATCACGAAAATCCGAAAACCCGACTTTCGGTTCCCTTATCCGACACTGTTTCTGTTGGCGATCATCTGTGGCTGTATATTATGGATGATGTCCATATTCTACTTTTTTGTACACGAATACAGCGTATGGGCAAGCGTCTTGTACGCACTCGTGTTTCGTCTGATCTACTCGGCTGTGATTTCGGCATTTATTGTCGTTTCCGCTGTAAACACTTGTTTCACAGGTATTACCATCCGGCCGTATATTAATACTGATGACTTAAAAATTATAGATTCGACAATCCAAAATTTTTTTTATATATATATCGCTATCATCATACTATAATAAACTGTCATAAATATAGGACCTTGGTCATTGATACTCGCACCATTGGGTAGACTCACGTACGGAGTGTATTTGGGAGGGTTGTCAATGCAATTGTATCACGTGGCTTCTGCACGCACTCAAATATACTTCAATCAATTAATACTTGTAAGTAATATAATTATTAATTACTCTACAATCGTATCGTATAAACTTATAATATAATAAATTATAATTAATAAATGTATATAGTAGGTATATGTATACTGTATAGATTAATTCACCAGTCATGTTCACTTAGCAATTAGCGCCATATATAGGTAGATTTGCTACCAGAAAACATTGCATCAATGTTGAAATAGTTAGGTATTAAAATTAAACCTACCGTAATTAGTTTTTGCATTTATTATATTATTAACATTCAATAATTATAATAGTATATATTTTTTACTTGTTATTAACTTTTGAATAAATACCACCTTATATAGTAAAACAGTATGAATAAGTTCATAGTATAATAATAGGTAGCTGATAATAGTTTAAAATTAATGGAAAAATTCATAATATACCCATGTAAAAGTTATTAATTCCACAAATTGTAATTTTTTTTTTTAATAGCAAAATAACTAACATACCAAGTAATTCTTCGTTTGAATATGTAATTTTATCTAAATTTGAACTTATGCTTATACATATATTTTTTTAGATTTCTAAATTGGTGTATGAACTATTTATATGACTATACCTATATGAGAAACCTTAAATTAAACTTTCAAATCTTATTAATAAAAATTAAATATTTTATAATTTGTTAATTACATACAAAATATGCGGGTGAACATGCTTGTTGAATGAAATCCTAGCTGTATGTATATAGTTATTCCTCAAAAATCCAGTTTCAAGATATAGCCTTAATTTTTTCTTGACGTCTTGAACATTAATGAAAATTAAACATTTTTCTTAATAGTCATGGATTGTAATCGGTGATTCAATTTATGGATTTGTCATTGCATTCATCTTGTACTTGTTAATTGAAAGTCCATTTGAAAATCTACTGAAACTATTAATCCACAAAATAAATGGAGGTAATTAAAAAACGCTTATCAATTATTATAATATAAGTTTAGATTTTATTATAGAAATAGTTAAGTTTTCGAAAATGAACTATTTATATTATATAGCTAACTACCTTTATAACATATAGTTATATAATATACAATGCATGCCATTTTAGCCATTTTAAAATTTTAAATTCAATTTCAGAAGTATATTTTTTTTAACAGGTACCTGGTACCTACCTACATTGTAAGCGGTAGATACATATCGAAATTATGATTTTAATTAATATTTATTACTTTATTACTTATTACTTATTAGTTATTAGGTTAAACTTGCTTACAAAGTATTAAGTATTCATTATTCGTCATTTTTAATTATTAGTTATTATTTTTCTCCATGTATGATACTTATGTACCTGTCTAATTTATACTAAAAATTTACATTTAATTGTATAAATTTATATTTAGGACTCAGCCACTTTAGGTGGTACACATAAGCTATAATTAATATATATTTTTCTACATTAAAAAGATTCTATTCCCATATTCGTTATCTCGTCTTACAAACATACAATACCTATAGCAAATTTGTAAAACCTAAGTAGAACAGATTTTGAATTATTACTTGTTACCTATATATATAGCTTTAATAGTAGAGAGAATCAACCTATTTATTTAACTTACAAGTAAGGATATTATTTGTTATTTCTTGCTGAGTTTTCATGATATTTTAATTTTTAAATGAGTTATGTGGTAATTAAAATACCTATTAATGATTATATTATGTTTAAAAATGAATCAAATTGTGAAAAACTTACGAAATTTAACAGATAATATTCTATCCAGTGTTTCTCAACCTTTTTAGTGTTGCGATTCCCAAAATAGGTCTAAAATATTGTTAATCACCTCGCGACCCCCTATGTAGGTATTATTAGTAAGTACAAATTTAAACAATAAAAATATCATATCATTAACCAATTAACCAAAGGAAATATACCTACCATTTATTAGTATCATGTATTAATAAAAAGTTACCTATTTATTTTGTAAATTATCGTTTTATTATTTTTGACCTACGTGGCTACATGACCCCTAGTTAAGGTGATCGCAACCCCCCAGGTTGAGAAACACCGTTCTATATTTTAAGTTTGATAGTATAATAATTCACTATAACATTAAAACAACAATACAAACTTGGTTTTACTAAACGAATTTACTACATATTGTACATTGTAAGACGTAGGTATGGAAACAAAACATTCTGCCATCGCAATGCAGGCATAGCATCCTCTTAAAATGGCTAAGTATAATTATAATATAGGTAATATGTCATATAGGCAGTATATGCTCATTATTAGTTAGGTATTCAGGTATTCTAATCATCAAATTATTGAAATGTCAGTTTGACTAAGTACCTCGTTGCTCATAACGCGAAATCGCCAATACAAATAGATTAACTACGTGGGCGTAGACACGAGGGAGATATGGGAGGATGGATCCCCCCATGACTTTTTTTATATATTATACTTTTACATTGTACCTACTGATGATAAAAAATTTTTTTTTACGAAAATCAGCTTGTTTTTAAGGTAGGTATATTATATCCCGCTCCCTACAATGATAATTGCTGCATACGCCATTGTTGAATTATATTAGAATATGTATAATAAATGATTACATTAATAATCCGATTAAAGAATAATAATTTAAATTCTTATTCTAGGAAAATCGAAAACTGAAGAAAGAATATCGAAAGCTGTTGAAATGTTACCACATACAATAGAAAGATATACCAAATCACCAGAATCTGAAGTTGTAAATAATTAAAATTAAAACACACAATGTTCCTTTATACTTTATAGACTGTAATACCTATTGTATTATTATTATTTTTTTTTTGTTTCCTACTTTTAGAGTCCAAAGAGTATCATAATATGACAAATGTAAATTACAAAATTGTTTAAAATATATAGCAGTATAAATTTTAAATGTAAATAATTGTTAAAAAAAAAGGTAATGATTACTAGATCTCCAATATAATTAAAGATTTTGCTTAAAATTTGATTATTGAATATTGATATTTTGTATAATATTCGTGTAAATTTTAATTAAGACTAATAATAATACATAATTGTAGGAGCTGTCACTTGAAAATAATAAGCTAGAAAAAAGTTATGAATTTTATGATCATGAAGATTAAAGATTAAAGAAAGATCATTGATCTTTATAGTTATGATATATCACCTAAAAAGTAAAAATCTGAGTGTAAAAATAAAATTGTATGATAAAAATAGTTTGTAATTTTTAATGTGCATTGTTTATTATTTGACACTTTGACAGCATTAGTAAAATATATAAAATGCATATCTACATCTAATGTAGATTAAGTTATGATAAAGAAGTACTTTACAATTTAACTCAATGATGTAAGTATTGTACTTTTCTTTTTTTACAATATAACTGTTGCACTTTAGAGGGTATAGTACAATTTTATTATAAAATGTAATTGGTAATTTTTTTTCTTGAAATATCACCAATTATGCTATTTAGGTACACTATACAATAATAAAATAATATACACATTTATTATATTATTTATATCATCTACAGTTAAACATCTATTCATCAACACATGATCATTTGTTTTTATCCGTCAGATAAAAATACATCCGCATTTTAATACATTTTCAACTAAAAAAAAATTGTTGTTCTGTTCTAATATAGTGTTAGTCATTATTCTTTCGTTCAAATGGATCAGTCCATTTATTCATATCTAAAACATAACATATTAAATAAGGTAACCATTTTATAAACTAATAAAAGAAATAACTTACTCCCAGCAACTTCAGGCCGTAATCTAGATTGATCTAATTGTGCACGATTCTCCTCTTGAGACTTTTCTATAAAATATTATAAAATAAGACAAGTTATTTGAAAAAAGTCAAATGAGATTCCTAGATATTCTTATTTTTTAAGACATTCTTCATAATATTGTACTCACTTTAACATAAAATAAAAATTTGTTAAAATTTAAATGCAATAAGTGGATAAAAAAAAAAAAAAACTAAAAATAACTTAATTTTATAATAATGCTAAGATAATATGGAAAAACTATTTAACAATAAAGCATTAAGAAATTGCAAAATATTGTGTAATTTTTTAACACATTTTATACTTAGATTAATTTGGAAATAGCAATCATAAATAATTTTAAACCTAAAACTGTAAGAACATTAATTCTACTTTCACATAATTATTTAAATATTCAATATGCTATAAACTAATAATATCAAAAAAATGTATTAACCTTCACTTAATAATTTTTAGTATATAATTGTACAGTGTACACAATACGTTGAGTTTAATATTATTTGGCTGACAAAAAAATCACTAAACTTACTACTTAATATATATTCATTAACTAATAATACTGGTTAAACAAAATTACATATTACAAATTAAACTTACTATAATCTTCAATGTGCGTCATTGGATAAATAATGATTGGGTAAGTTGCTAATCCTATACCACCAACAAAAGCTGATAGGAATGCAACATACTTCCATCCTTTTAGACGAGACATTTAAATTTAAAGAAGATAAATTAAGTTAAATTAATATGTTAATTTTTAATAAAAAGAAACTAAAATAATAAATAATAACTTAAGCATTAGGTAATTGAACAGAATATTTAATATTTGAATAGTTAATACTATCAATTAATCTATTCTGTGATACTATCACATACTTGCATTTTATTATCAATTTAATTTTTATCACACACACTAAACACATATATATATAAAATATATTTATACAAAGAAGTTAAGCTTAAATTAGAAGACAGAAGTATTTAATATATTAAACAAAAGAAAAAATTTCTTAGTTTCACCACATTCACAGGCTCAAAGTGATCCAAATTTCTTGATCCACTGCATTTTTAATTCTTGCATATTTCTAAGTTCCCATAATTCGTCTTTTACTCTGCTCTTCCAATGTTGACATATTATTATATAGTTTTCCCATTGTTCTTTTTTTTTTTCACTTGTTATTGAGGTCTTAAGGAGTAACTACCTATTTTACAAACCATAGTACCTATATGCTCTAAGAACTAAATCATTCCGTATATTGATTGGCTCTAACCTTTTTGATCTTGGAAAATATTGTAGGTTGGGTGCATTGTACAACTGGGTTTAAGACGTTAAAGTCTATGTTCTTTCTCACCTTGTATATTATATCAGTTTTGAAGTTTTTACATAGGTATTAGGTACATATATTTTTCTAAGGATTATTCTCTCAAATGTCATCAGTTTATTTTTATCGCCCTTTTTTTACATCAATATATTATAACTTTTGTGTAAGTAGGCCATGTATTGAACTATTGAAGTGAAGCTTTTACATAATTTCTTGGAAAGAGTTTCAGAAAGTATATTTAAACTTTATATTACAGCCAAGATTTAAGAAATTGGCTTAAGTCAAACTCCTCTGTTGTCTTGATATAATTTGCATGTAAAAAGACAAAATTGTTATTAGTACTAATACACAAAAAATAAATAGTACCATGTATAAAATATATTTACAGTAATTTATTAGATAAAAATTATTAAAATACAAAATAAAAGTCTTGGGTTTATAATTTTAAGATTAAGTATTTTAACTTAGAGATATTTAACAACTAAATAATAAGAAATATAATTTTTCATAAAAAAATTATCATTTGGATTATTATTTGTAAGTTAATTATTAACACTTAATATGTTATTGAGTTATTTTCTCCATTTTATACATCTAAAAGCTTTAAAATTTGATACTTTATCATCTAAATGATCATAGTTATATGATTTAAAACAAGGTTCACACATGTGATTTACAGTTACTGGAGTTCTTTCGTCATGATTCAGCATAACAACACTTGCTACATTTTTAGAGCAAAATATACAGTTCTTTAATAATTCTTTTGCTACACTGATGACTCTTGGATAACCGGATTGACCAAGACAATCATTAGATTTAGCAAAGCTGATTTCATTAAAAATAAATAGATGTTCACAACGTCCTAAATGTTGATAAACATAAGGTTGGCCAATGCATATTTCTAAGTCTAGAAGTTTAGTATCCATTGATAATATATTCGTAATAGGTCTACCATTATCACAAGCCCATTTTTTCATTGTTTGTGCATACATTTGTGTACTTCTATCAGGTAGCGTGTCGACATATAAATTATTATTGATGTAAAACAACCCATGCTTCAAATCTGAGTTCACTATGTATTCTAAAAACAAAAATGTATAAATAAATTTATTATGTTTTTAATTCTATAAAAAAATTTTCAAATCATTAAATTTATGGATAGATATAGTTTATTTTAATTACATTAATGACTGGTAAGTACATAATTTTTTCATTGTTTTTTTCTAGCATCCAAAAAGTTTGATGTACCTAATGCTTTAATATATTCAAATTTTATTTTAAATAGTATTTTGAAGAAGTTATTTATCATTTGTTAACCACTTAAAATTAATATATCTATAAAAAAATTCAGTGGACCATAGTTATTTAAAATACCTTATACCTAGGTATGACAAGTTTCTAAATAGTAGTATACATACCACTTATCCCAACCAACCCAAGATTCATTTATTTTAACTCCCTTTTTATAACTAATTATAAACAAATTATCGAGTCTCTCTTGTACATGGTAGCTTAGAAACTAATTTTCACCAATTTTAAACCCGAGCTATCTACAATCAATTGCCACAATTGAACTATAGAATTGGTGCTACTGTAAAAACTCTTGAAAAATCTTTATATAGAAATAACAATTTTTATTTACCTAATGGTTTATGTGGATTTTTGCTTATATCGCCACTGATTTCACTTTCTTCATTTTCACATTTAAATCCTTGTTTCAAATCCTGAAGAGTTTGTTCATCATAAAATTGAATGGTTTTTTTACAACGTGGAAGAATAGCTTCATCAGGAAATTGATGTTTCGTCCAATGAAATGGATAATAAATTGAAATTGTAATTAATAAAGTTTCACCAGGTATAATATAACCTCTTGGAGTAAAACTAGGAAGTGGAGTATATAATTTTGTTTTTTTTATCTGATAGAAATCACTTTTCATAATTTTAAGTGATTGAAGATTATTACTAGTAGTGTCGTAGATGGGGAAAACATAACGAGCACATAATGCATCTGGTGAATCAAACACTTCTTGAAAATTATATTTCTGTAATTCTGTTTCCCACTTGTTTATATCATCTGGTAAATGCGTTAAATCTGCATTTGGATTAATTGATTTTAATTTTTCAAATACTGTACGATCATTGATCTTTGACATTTTGATTTGATCAACTTTATATGCATTCTCAGTCTTAAATTGTCTTATGTTAATGGGTTTAGAAATACAACAACCAAGAACTGAATTACTGAACTCCATTAAAACTGATTGATGACGTCCTACTCGTTTACTCTGTAAAAATAAAGTACAAAGATCTTCATTATCACAAATGAATAAAATAACAATACTTAAAATATTAACATTAATATAAGAGTTATGGGCTTATAGCTAATTCTAAACCATAGTAAACAGCATAGTTCATATTTTATAACTAAAAATAATTTGTTGGTCTACTCAATTATTATTTAAAAACATTACCTTAACTTGAATTCAATAGACTTAAATTAAGATTAGGTTACTTATGGATTTATACTTCACATTACTCTAAGAATATAATTATATACCTAAACAAACTACTAGATATTAATATGTACTTTGTAGGTAATCGATTCCTTTTTTTCAAATAACAAAAATAAACTTTTAATACACGGTCTTAGAAGATATATTAATTATATCTTATATAAATTATAATTAAGGTATCTTCTAAGACCGTGTTTTAATACATATTACATAATTCTCAAACAGAATTATATCACTGTTTACAATAGTACTAATGATAATGATATCATTCTAGGTTAGATATATCTTATCTATTTCAGTGAATCACGGTTAATTTTTCCAATCATGGCTAAATATATTATACAAATATGAAATAACTGATGAAATTTTCAAGTATCTTTAGTATCTACGACTTTTTTTTTTTAATAATAACAAATATTTAAAATTGTTATCGTTACGCAATTTTGTAATAATTTACAATTCAAACGCACTTGACATTTTCCTATAATGATTTATGTGTGTTTTTCGAGTTTTCTCTATAGCTACTTGAAGGAAAACTTAGTGTTGAATTTTTTAACCTTAGATATAAAAACAAAAAATTTTATGATTTTTCAATTACTAAATTACTTGCAAATTTTCGCGATTTTGATATATTTCGTGAACAATTTGAATTATAAACGCTAATAAAAAAAATTGTGACCAACGATTTTTGATTTTTTTTTTAACTACAATAAGAAAAACTCATTAGGAACCTTGTATTAAATGTTCATATTTTTTTTGACACCCAACATTTTTTTATCAACACTTCAAAAAGATTTTAAGTTAAATGCAAGATTATAATATATAAGTTGTTGTTCTTTTGGATATATTTTTTTTTTAACAATTTTTTTTTTTTTTTTTGATATAAAAGAATATTTAAAATGCATATTTATGATTTTTTTCATAAGCGTTTAAAGTTCAAATGTTGAAAAATTGATCAAAATTATGGACATTTTAAAATTATTTTGTAAATTTGTAATTAAAAATTTAGAAAAAAAATCATGTTTTACAGTTACACTTTGAATTTTTATTGGTTTTCAAAATACATTTGTCTGTAGGTTCTCTGTAGTGACACACGTTTCTCTTCATGTTTTTAATACCGGTTAGATTAAAGTAACTAGTAAGTTCAATACCTGTTTTGAATAACGGTAAAACCGATATTGATATTATAATCAGAAAAAAAATACTCATATTCAAAATAAAAATTTAGAAAAAAATGTTTATGGTTATAATTTCTGATTATAATAGCCAAATTAATGGTTATATTATTATTGCCTATTAGTAGTATAATCACTGAATTAGGTAATTAACTGTATTTATTTTTATTTAAATATTGACGCAATGAAAATTATTTAAAATAACATTTAATATTTTTATAAATTTAAAATTTTGTAAAATATTATATAATTAAGTGTTTTTTATGTCTACGTCGTAACTAGTAACTACATTGTTTTAAAAAATATAAATGTACCTATTGCCTATTGGCTATTACCTAACTATAAACAGGGGTGGCCAGCGAGAAGAGACTCGCGAGCCACCAAATGTATTAAAATAAATATGGAAGAGCAAAAATGTAAAAAAAAAAGGTCATATTATTATATAATACATAAATTAATATTAAAAAATTTTTTTTTTAAAAATGTTTCGATAATATGCGAGCCACATAAGTCTATGTAGCGAGCCGCGGTTTGGACACTCCTGCTGTATAATAAATAAAAAGTCCTTTTTTAAAGGCGATTGTACTCCTTTTACTGTTTAAAATTTGTCCGCATTATTTTATAAATTTATTATAAGTATACTATAATATTATTATGATTAATTTATGATCAAAATCAAATCGACGGCAATCGGAGTATCGGACAATAATTGCAATCACTGTCTGAACTGAATCACGGTTTAAAGAATCACGTTTTGATAACGTGTCGTGTGTGTGTTAATGTATTATAGGCATTGACCTTGTTCTCGGTAGATTAGTAGTTGGTAATGAATGTATTAAACAATGAAAAGAAAATGAACAATAATCTGTTGTAGTATAGGTAGCAAATCCATAGGGGCACGGGATAATAATTTTGTTTAAATTTTTAATTAAACTGCTATCTTTTTCTATCTGCTCCCACTAACACTACTAAATTACTTTCAACTAATGTCCATAATATACATTTTTTGCTCGATATTTTTAGTTTTAGTCAGTAAATATACAACTTATTAGGAACCTCGAATTACATTTCCAAGTATATTAATTATTCAGCTATAATTTTTATCGGCATTTACAGAAAACAAAAATCGAAAATTTGAAACGTCTATACTGTATATCAGAGATGGGCAACTGGCAGCCCGCGAGCATTTTTAATTTGGCCCGTCCTACATTTCCAAATTACATCATACAATTTTATCGTCTATCATCCTATAATCTATATGACTAAATTATGTATAGTCTATCTTGTCAATATATAATAAATGTTATCTGGCATTGTTCAAATGTCATTATATAGTATATATAATATATATACACATGTATGTATAACTTTTAACCATAGCTGTTTGTACATTAGCATCGCGCTGTTGCTGAAAATTTATGATTTTCGTGTTTTTGAAGTAAGTACTTAAAAATGTCCGCAAAAAAGTAAAATTGATGATGGAAAATAGAAATTTTAACTGCATCTCATGGTAAAATGACTACCTATTTATTTATTATTAATAAAATAAATGCTAATTAAAATGTAGGTATATTTTGAATGACCTTTTTTTTTTGCTTTCTACGCCCGCTAGATTTTAATTTTCTAAAAGTTGACCCTTTAGTAACTTAAAGTTGCCCATCCCTGTTCTATATAAATAGCTTAGAAAAAGTCAAATATTATGAAATTTAAATTATGTATAGAAAAGGTTAACATAAACAATTGGTAAAATTTTTAAGTATCCAAAGTTGTTATTCTTTACATAAAAACAATTAAATCAATTATGTATTTATGTCAACAATTTTACAATTTTACAAGATAATTAGGGATTTTTGTGCATTTTGTATTCAACCAAACCAAAACTAATGTGGCCTAGAGATAAACATTTTTCTCAGACTAATTTCAGACAGTTTTCTTAACTAATGACAGATATTATTTTTAATAATTGTATACACAAAAATATATGCTCATGTAGGTATTATAGGTAATGATTAACATTTAACAATCAAACTACCAAACCTTTTAAAATTTATAAAACCTACTCTATTATTATAGTCTTTAATATTGATTCTACATAAAAGGGGTTACATTTTTTTATGAGAAGTGAGGATCCAGACTGTCAAAAACGGTCGTCCGTCATAATATCTATATTTTAGTTAGGTTAGTATATTCACGTCTACTATTTAATAATACCACAGAATAGAATGATACGTAGAAAACAATATAAAATAACGATGATTGACGGCCGACTAATAAACCTCCCGAGTGGCTAGGTCCTAGGTAATAAGAACAACGACATTTTTCTTTTTTTTTCACATTGTCATACACGAGTAATCTTTACTATCTCAGTAGTCAGTTGTATAGTATTGTACTATAGTTATATAGTCATGTTATCACGGAACGAGTTAGAATTATTATTATGATTTATTATGAATGGATCTAATCAACGGTCGTTGTTCGATAACGGCTCATCACGCGGCCGGCCGGCCGCCAATATCACCCGCCAGTCAGCCGGCGGCGACCTTGTTCGCGGTCCCGCGTTCCGGCGCTCAGCGGGCCAATCCTCGCTCGGCGCGATCAGTAACTCGCCGTCTCGCTCCTCTGTGGTTTCGGGGCTCAACGACCGCCGAGCGCAGTCGGCAGACAACACTACGACGACGTCAAAAATTAATCGACGGTAGTCGTTGTTGACTCGTCGTCGTCGGCGGTTTTGCGACTCGTTTCCGGGTCGTTTTTCGCGTTCGCGACAATATAGGTTATCGATTTGGCGTTCGCCCACGCGCACTCTTATGCCCACCGCCGCTCGGTCGGTTCGGTTCGTAACTGTTAATTCGTTCTCCGCGACCGCGTAATCTCGATCGTATTTTTTTTCCTGATCCCCGTTTCCTGACTATTACCCGTGATCCCGCACAGGAAGTAGGTACCTATTATTTTAATTAATTATTTACGATCCCGTCAATCGAGATATTAACGCGGTCCGCGGTCCCGACGAGTGCCCGAAGACCGTTATTTTATCGCCGAGTGATAAGTTCTTTCGTTACACTCGAATTGTACTCGCCTATTCTACCGTCGGTTTTCCGTAAGTACCCATGTCAATTCTAATATTTGATGCTTACTGACGGCTGATCGTATCGTGATTGATTTTGTGTTTAGTCATTCGTTATTATGTGGTCGAAAATATTTAAAGCCAGTAAACATGGACTTGTCCGCGGTGTGGCCATATACTCGATCACCTGGCCGGTGAGCAGCTTGATACAACAGACTTTAGATCCGTCTGGCAACAAAACCATTGATTTACAACGAGCAGCAAAGTTTAGTATGTATGGTGGACTCTTTGTAGCACCCACTTTGTATGCGTGGATGAGATTTGCCAGTTACGTTTGGCCTTCAATGACAATCACTAGTCATATAACTAAGGTCAGTATATCTGTGTTTAATAGTTAGGTATTAATTATAATAATTAATATGTAATCTTAATTGATAAGATTGACTCGCATTAACATAATTATTTTAAAAGTAACTTAATATAAATATTACCTATGTTTAATTTTGGCATAATATCCAATAACAAATAATATGATGTATGACAATATCTCAGTAGTCTGTTTCTAAATTTAAATAATGTAATTATAAAATTTAACAAGTTTATAAGTTCCCATTACTACTTATTATAAATTACATAATTTAATTGTAGGTTTATCTTAGTCTTATTTTAAATTATAAATTAATTTTACTTAAAAAATCATTACTCATCATTTTAATTAAATATATTTTTTATAAATTACAGATAATTGAGATACTAAATAATATAATTTGATTATTAACAGTTTTACTTTTAAATAGATATTCAGAGTTTTATTTAAAGTGGTTTTCTTAAATATATTTACTGTCTTAGATTTAAAACATTATAGTCGAATGCCCGATTGGATGTATATTTTAAATTTAATTATATATTCTCAGTTTATAGCTACATATCCTCATTAAATTATTATAGAATAATGACTAGGTATTAGTAAAATTTTATCATAAAATGAAACACATAACTATTATATTACTAGGTGCAAGAATTTATATTTTAAATTATAGCTAAATAATCATGTACAATTTAAGCTTATTTATCAAAAAATAAATAAATGTTATCATTACCTGTTAAAATATTTATGAATACCTACAGGAAATGATAATTTATGGTTTCAACTATTTCAGCATAATATATTTTACAATTTCTGATTATATATTTTATAAACAGTGTACAATAATAAATCTATAGTATTCTAATTATGAAAAAAAAAAAAAACATTAAGTAGGTACATTCTTTATTATGGGTACCTATACAATGCAATGTGGTTATCTATATTATACTTTATCCATGGGAAGTATTTTATTGTAATATGAAATTTATTATGATACTTTACCTATAACTTCATTTAAAAATGGTTATGGTGATTATCAAGTTAGTATAATGATTACATTTTTTTGGTTTTAAATTGAATTTGATTTCAAAAACTTTTAAGCAATATTGTAGGAACTTATCTTTAGTTTTATTATATTTTAAAAATTCTAACAAGTTTAAATGATATAATTTTATAATCTCTAATACTATCAAAATTATTAAATTGGTTTGATTGTATTCATATTGGTACAATGATAGAGAGGTAGCTGGTAATTTAATTATTTTATGCCTGAAACATTAAAATCCATTAGTTAGAAAGAATTTATTTAAAATCTATTGTTAAAATTTGTTTCAATATACTACTATACTAAAGTCTAAAACATCAACTAAAACCATAAACTTATGTAAGTGTCAGTAATTTTTTTATCAGCTAATTAATTACATCATATCATGATATAATATCATGGTAATTAATACCTACTAAAAATAAGAAGCCTTAAACAACTTGTTTTCTTTATGAACTGTCAGGATAGGATTACTTAAATATAACAGGTAAAAGCAATTTAATATTTATACTATACTTTTTTATCATTATAAGAAAAAAAGAAAAATAAGATTAGACAATAAATATTTAATTTCATGAAAATGTTATCTTGATATTATGTTCATAGCAATTTCAATTTTGAAGTACCTAAAGCAATTTAATTTCTATCAGAAAAATAAGAAATAGCTATAATGTATGTTACACATATTTATATTTTTTATAACTATATTCAGCATAAAAATTGTGATTGTGCCGTTTGTGGTGGTAGACCATAGGTATAGTATTTATTAGGTACAAAATACTAGGCAGTTAAAAGATAAGTCAATTTTTTTCCTATGAGTTATTAAATTTGAATAAAAATACTTGATTAATACTACCGATTATAAATTTTTACTTTAATTATTCTATTACTTGGTTCAGTTTTAAAAATTATAACTGAATGATATAAATGTCTAGGTTAACTAAAAATTATTTAAATTTGGAAATTATTATTATTTTCAATGAAGATTATAATACGTTTTAAGACAATAACTTCTTTTCATAATGCTATAATAATATGTATGTTAGTTATATTATAATTTAATTGTTATTTTTAATTTTACAGGCAGTTGTTGAACAATTTTCATATGGTCCATTTGCAATGGCTAGTTTTTTTTTTTTCATGACACTTTTGGATGGAGGTACAATAGAAGATGCTAAAATGGAAGTTAAAGAAAAATTTTTCTCTACCTGGAAGGTATACAATTTTTTTTTTTTATAAATTGTAAGCGGACACCACATGTGTTGTTTTTCATTTAACAAACATTTACATAGAATATTAGTTTACCAATTTTGTGTTTTTAACCAACATTAGGTTAAAAGACTTATTATACAATTTAAAGGTAAGAGTATAATCTAGGGAATTACCTTGGTTTTTAATGTTATGGAAATTTGGGTACTTATAGGTTATCGCAACTACCTTCCTTTATACAACATAATTTAAAAATATATCAACCATTGTTAACAAAATGTGGACATCGTTTTTTAACCCTGTGACCTACATTAGGTGTTGTTGCATAGCAAATCGAGGGATGATTTTGTTTTGAATGTCCAAGTGAGTGGCAACGCTGGTCTTTAATTCCCTTTGAAAATGTATTTGAAAATTTTATTGATCCAAGGTTACAGTTATTTAGTTAGGTAGTTATGATAACCGATAAGTACCGACATTTGAAACCAATTGATTAGCACTTTAAAACCTTAATATTTTATGTTGCTTTAACATTTTAAAATTAAAACATTAAATCTTATAAGTTGCCTTAGATATTATTTTTACCTTTAAGTTTGATAATTCAATTTTTTATCTAAGCTAACTATATAAAACTGATTCTAGTGATGGCAAATTTGTTATGTTGTATATTTATACTGTTTATTATTATAAAATGAGAATAACACATGTGGGTTTGGTATTCTCTAAATATACATTTTCAGAAGAAGTCTTTAAACATAATTCATTTAGTATTGCTGTTGTAAAGCTTCTCCCTTTATTTTATATGATTTTAAATTTTAAGATAAAACCATTGACCTAATTATTTTATTAATTAATGGCAGTTTAAATCTTAATAATATTTAATAAATATTTTAAACATTTATGGTAAAAGTTTGTGTATATATATTAATTATTAATGTCATTAATTAGTATAATAGTTAAAATTTTAAGTATTAAATAGTTTTAAATGCTATAGACAATTAAATTGTCAAACGTGAATAGTATTGTTAGTCACTAATATTAATCAATTCACTTTTTTTTTCCCTGTTTAGATAGCTGTAATGGTTTGGCCAGTATTACAAACAATAAATTATTGTGTAATTCCTCCAAGAAATCGTTTGATATTTGTCAGTTTTGCTGGATTGATATGGACCACATTTTTAGCTTACATTAAGTATGAAAAGAATAGACCTATACCGATAGCTGATAAAAAAACTGATTGATAATTTGTGATTTGTATTTATTTGACTGTTATGTAACTATTTTTTTGATATTCTTTGTTATTATTGATTGTTATTGTTATTAGCTCTTTAAATTATTGTTGCCAAATATTATACCTGCTTAAATATAATTTATGTCTTGACTTTGATTAGTGGTGTATTTACAAGATAGAGGTAATGTCATACATTCCACAGAATCAATAATAATTTATATGTAAGTATTTTTAAATATCTGATATTTATATTTTGGCCAACTTGAACCATTTCGTTATAACTAATTCCTTTACCTTTACTTTACCTTCAAGAAACATTGTAAATACACCATATAAATAATATGATATTTTAAACAACTTGTGACATTTGTATTTTGAAAAGTTGCAATACATTTAATATGTTGGAAAATTCTTACTTTTGTTATTTGACAACACTAGTCAAAAAAATTGTTATTTAGTAAATTAAATAATTTATATAAATACAATAATTTATTGAATGTTATATTATTATGTTTAATTGAGGGTTTTCAGTAAATGGTATGACGTTAAAATTTCAAAATGTTTATAATCCATCTTATATGAAAAATGTTCTTAATTGTTTGAATTTAAATTGTTTTTGTATTACCATTATTGTACTGATAGAAATGTATATTGGTGAAATTTTATTAATTTTAATTTTACGTACTGTATTTATTTATGTGTATTATGTATTATATATAATTGTTTATATTTTCCAATTACATGGTCAGTATATCTGATAAACCTAAATAATATTACCATTCCATTATAATTAAATTGTTCGTAACAATAATAGATTAATAAATACAAATGTATACTAATGTTAATATTATATATTTTATTTTGATGATTTGATAGCCATGTTTAATGGAAAAAGGGATATTTATGATTGGCTAATCAGTTTTTGTAAAAATAAAAGTCTTAATAAAAATATAATATAATGACTTTAGCCTATAATGAGTGATTAAATATATATATATAATATATATACATAATATGTGTATATATTTTTAAAATTTTTAGTGTTGTATACTAAGATTGCATATTATTATATAATGTTTTTATATTACTGTAATGTGGATAAGTTAATAATTTTAATTAATGTTATTTTTATAATACGGTTAATACAAGGGAGAAATACCAATTACTAACTAATATTACAAGAAACGTGATCCATAGTTAAAAGCTGATTTACCTCTACTATTTTTATAAATATTAAGTTTGGGTAATAAATATATTATTTATTGATACGTTTTCAATTTAATTATTTTATTTGATATAATATTTAAATGGTTACAAGGCATAAACAAATAAAAACAGAATTTAATAAATTTTGTTTTTTAAATGTATTTGTTACACTAAGGTAGGTAATAACTAATGTTACAGTATTTTCATTACAGTATAGTTTTCAGACCAGTTAAAAAAGTTCTTTTGCCATTTTTATTTTTTTTTCATGAGATGAGTTATTTTGAAATGTTTATATTCTATTATTTATTCTAAGTACTTCTTCTTCTTCTTTGGCTTTTTACAGGCCTTTTAGGTCCATTGCCGCAACAACATACTGTCTCCATTCTTCTCTGTTTTGTGCCGTTTCTTCAGCATTCCTTACTCCCAACATCTTTAGGTCTTCTTTTATTCTATCAGCCCATCTCTGTCTAGGACGTCCTCTGGGCCTCTTTGCGTTTGGTTTCCATGCGGTTATTTGTCCGATTAGTCCTTTTGATCTCCATACATGCCCAGCCCATCCTATTCGTGCGCTTTTCAAGATCCCAGTAATATTGGGTTCGTTATATAATTCCTCTAAATTTTTATTGCTACGTATTTCATATTCACCTTCATTGTTTTTGTTTGGGCCAAATATCTTTCTCAATATCTTTCTCTCAAATACTTCTAACTTTTTTTCATCTGACTTTGTCGTCGCCCAAGTACTGCTTGCATACAAAGCTATTGGTCTGACTAGAACTTTATATAATGTTACTTTGGATTTCCTTGATAATAGTTTTGATTTGAACAATGGTAATAGTCCATAGTAGCACCTGTTTGCTGCAATGAGCCGTCTTTTCACTTCTTCGTGGCTATTAGCATCCTCATTAATATCTGCACCTAAGTATTTAAAAATTCCTACCCTTTCAAATGTGTACTCATTTACTTTCAAGGAATCCGATCTGTGGTTTTGTCTAGATACTATCATGTATTTTGTCTTTGTCTCATTAATTTTCAGGCCAATTTTTTTCCCCTCCTTCAGCAATATATCTGTTGTGTACTTTAGGTCGTCAACTGTTTCGGCTAATAGTACTATATCATCCGCGTAAGCGACTGCCGTTAGATGTCGATTGTCTTTTATTTCTATGCCCTTAGCTTGGGATATATAACTGTCCTCATAACTGATTCTAGGGCGATGTTGAACAGTGCAGGTGATAAAGCGTCACCTTGTCTAAGGCCAGTCGTTACCTGAAACTCCTCTGATAATTCTCCTCCAAAACTAATTTTACTTTTTGAATTATATGTACACGATTTTTTTAATCTGGTTAACTTGGCTGGTATTCCTAACGATTCCATGACTTCCCATAGTTTGTCTCTGTTGATTGAGTCATACGCTGCTTTGAAGTCAACAAATAGCAAATATGTGTCTTTATTGTATTCGTGACTCTTTTCAACAACTTGTTTTACGATGTGTATTTGATCTGTTGTTGATTTTCCTAGCATAAAACCAGCTTGGTATTCTAAGTACTTAACAAAAATATTTAAGTTTTTGAAGTTTTATGTAAATGATAAAGATTTTGGCTTAACAATATCCTATACGAAATGATAGACACCCTTCGACTTCTTGGGGGTCTTACACCCTCGTTTTGGTAACTCCCCGGATGACCCGGTTTTGCCATGTCTTGAGTCAGCCCTGAATGTATACTCATAATATGTTTTAATAATGTAATAGATTATTTGGTATAATATAGGTAATCAATAGGAATTATTCACTTCATTAATGAAATGGATTTCTATATGTATTTTATTTAATGTTTCAATGAAACAATTTTTTTTTTCATTTTTACATAATATACTATGGATAATACCAATGTATATTTACAGTTTAATTATGTATCATAATAAAATTGGTTAAGTTATAACAAATTGAAGATATATAAATATAAAATTAACAATAAATTTCAATTTTGATTTCGTCTATATAATAATTAATAATATAATTTTTAATATTTTATGAAAAATAACGATTATTTAAGTGAATATTTAACAAGTGAATGTACAAATATAATACCTATATACATAATACATTTATATTATATATATAATACATGTTCTTAATTTCAATGACCATTATTATAAATATAAAATGGCATAACGTCGACATCTATCTCATACAAAATATTATTGTACAAGATTTAAAAAGTAAACGTCATTATATTAATAATATGGTACAGGTATGTATACTATAATATAATGTTATATTGTATGTTATATTTGCTATTCATTATTATAGGTACTTTTGTCGTTTAACTATTTTATTTACTAACCCAATTTCTAACGAGTTATTATTTTCATAAACAGAGTATTTTTTAATGGGCAATTTAATTATACTTAATTAAATTACATTTTAAAGGCAAATCCATTCAATGCGATCTACCTATTACTTTGTCTAATAATGTTGAGATGGTGAAATATATTTAGTAGGTATAGAAAAAGAATTTAAATGTTAAACGATAATTAAAAAAAAATAAAAAAAAGATACAAAACAAAACCAAAATTAATCATCATTCATCAATAGGTACCTACATAATATATATTATACAAGTCGTCAGGTCCTATACAATCTACGATAATATTATAGTAAGATTAATGACATTATATGTATATAAACATAATATAATACAGTGATTGGTCGTACTCAACATAATAATCGGTAATTTACCACGAAAATATAATTCACCGGAATGTGATAAATGATGCTTAGGTACAACAATATAATATAACAATTTGATTTACCTAATTATCTATACAATATTACAACAGTGTACGTAACATTTATTTAAAACATAACGAAACATTAACGATATGTTCAATATCGATAAACACTTTATAAACACACTACATATAATCTTTAGTCGGTCAATAAGTCGAAAATATTATAATATCCTATCAATATTTTTTATATAATATTTTATCAATTAAAAAAATATATACCTATTTATTTAACACAGTTTTTGTCCACGAGTAAAGGTACACAGTATCACTAACACCTGGAAGCACTCTGGATTAAACATTTTACTCGGAATAATAACAATGTCAAAATCAAAACAACTATGCTTATATATAATGCACTCTGGTGTATGTATATGTAATGCCGCAATACCTATTGAAAAACATTATAATATGTACGTTTAAATACATAATACAAATTATTACGTGTTATTGCTGCATATGTAAGTATATACATAGGTAGTTGTACTTTTGACATTTTATGTCATAAGTTATAATATTAATTATTGTATGGGCACACTTTGCGGTGTGAATTTCTGAAGTGCGTTGTATAATCATATAAATAAGCTGAGGGCAGTAAATTTGCAATACATAAAAATTGAGGAAATATTTGACTTGAAGTATACGGGGCACGGTAGCATTTTATGATCGAAATAATAATTATAAGACAAAGAAACAGTCCCACAATTTTCAAACAACTATCCACGGGGGTGGACCGCGCGGGCGACAGTCAGTATATATAATGTATATAACATATATGCACATAATAATAAGTATTATGTATTTAATTATCGAGAAAATGTCAAGACACTATACTTTGTTTTCTCCTATATCTTCGACCCATACGCAACATACAGAAATATTTTGAGTTCATTCGAACCAATTTTGTGTTTTTTTTTTGAGCTTTAAGATTAGAGTGAACGATTAAGCTTAAAGTTAAGAACATTATCTGTGTGTGCATGTAGGATTTTTATGATATTTCAAACATTTTTAAACACCCGTACACGATATACCGCGACAAAAATTGAAATACCATAAAAATACAAACGTAAAAACACAAATAATCTTTCAAAACTTTAAGTTCGACAAAAGGTCAATTCACTTTAATAGTATAGGGTTAACACACACCACTGGTTGTGTTGAACGCAAATTTGTAGTATTTTGCGTGAGTGTCGGAGAGAAAAAACAAATACAGTGCGCGTTGACATCTTTTCATAATGTGCGTGTGTATAATAATCGGTTGTTATTGCTAAACATCTTAATAATTATATAGTATGTGTTTTAGTCTACAATTTAAAACATATATGAAAACATTCTATTAACATATTAAAATTCGTAACGCGAATAAAAAAACGAATGAACTCTTAACGACTAGTTTTATTTTTTCAAATTGCTTATCAAAATACATTGCTTTTATGTACGACTTATACAACAGTATATAGATTAAAACATAATTATTTCACCTGCCTATTCGTATAAGGTATATTGAACAGAAAGCCGGATTTTTTTTTTGTTTTGAGTTTATAGAATCGTTTGAATGTTTTTAATCTTTCGTAAAACCTCAATCCTTTTAAGTTATACCTATATATGTCGTACATTCGTATAATTTCAAAATCGGTTTTTAAGTCAATACCCCGAAGTGATTCAAAACAGAAAAACCATAATTATAAAATATGTTTACAGTCTTCAGATTATTTTATACCAGATCGATTTTCCTCTAGACGTTCATTTCATCCCTCTTTATTATATTAAATATTCAACTCTCCTTTTTTATTAATTATTATTATTCGCTTATTGAAATTTGCGCAAACGCATGTGCATTATCTTCGTGCATACTACATACTGATCACTGAGACACTGATGTGTATCAGTACCTATCTTTCTATTTATCGTAATCACCTTTAAAGTATAATGCGTAAACGATAAATTTTAGATATCCATTAGTGTAAATTACAAAAACAAAACAAATCTTAATAAACTCGGCAAACATTCGACTTGTTTTCGTTAGAGCGTTGGACAAACGTTAGATATATTGAGATAAAGACAAATAGGATTGGATTGATAATTAAACTTATGAAAAAAACCTTAAAATATATATATATATATATATTTATCATTACCATGGCAGTCCCCAGACATTTTTTTAGGAGGGGGGCAAAATTTTTTTTTATCTGAATACATAGGTAGACCTATTTTTAGAAGCTTATTTTTCATTGGGAATTTTACCAATTGTTGTGGAAATAACATTATTCCGGGGGGGGGGGGACAAGTGCTCCGTCTTGCCCCTCCTTGGGGACGCCCATGGTTATTACATATATTATGCTACTATTGTGTAATGACTATACCGTGAACACATTTTAAAGGCAATTATTTATTAAAAAAAAACTTTTTAAGAATAAAGTGTATCATTAAACGAAACGAAACGAATAATAAATATTATTAATAAATTCTGCTTTTGCCTGTAATAATAATACGAATTTTTCTTTGATATCCTTAAAACTATTTAACAAAAAAAGTTATTTAAATACTTTTATACTTTGTAAAAGTGTACAAAATCCTCAACGATACAAACGTATTTGCGTGCTGACTTTGCAGGGCTTAACAAAACAATAAACATAAAAGTATATCCAAAAGAACATAGAAATGGCAAATGGATTTCAACGACGAGAAATTCGTAATCATATTGTTTAAGTATTATATATATATTCCGAAGTCATAAATACAGACAAAACATGATTTTAAGAGTTATTAGCCGCACATGCGCACAAAAAACCTATAACCACAGACTGATTCCTCTAAGCATGCTCACCCCCTTTGACAATTTCCCCTCTCGATAATGGATTTAATGTAATTTTTATTTTTATTTTTATAATTTTTAAGTAGGTACCTATTCCTAATGACTATATTAAAAATGTTTGGTATATTGTATGTAATAGCATTGTTATGTTGGGGTATTTATTTTTTTAATTTCAGGACGATCCTTTTTGTTTAATATTTATTGTAAATTTTGAAATGTTGTACCTATATGATTCAAAGTTTTAATAATTTACATGTAGTTCCTGAGTAATTGATGATAAGTTTAGAAATTATGAATTGCAATTATGTAATTGAAAAAAATTCTCTAATCATCTGAATATATAATAAATACTAACTATTAAATAAAATATTATATTTATTTTATGTAAAATCATTATCCTTATTTCCTAGGTAGTACAAAAAGTTCAATAACTCAGAAACTACTGATTTGAATTTTTATTTAGATGCATTGTCAATGCAGTACATTAAAAAATTATGGTTTTATTTGAAAAAAAATTTATAAGGGAATAAGGTCATAGGGATATACCTTTTGATCATTAAATATAATCGAAATCTAAGTATTTGAAAATTACACGCGTACCATGTGTAGACTATACTTATAATATAATATGTACCTACTACTTACAGCAAGTAATAGCCATGTACAAATTTCCTAATTAGTTTAAAATGTGAGAGTGGGAGTCGGGAGATCTAATGTGTAGATTCAATTACACCGCCATTTTATAAATTAGTAAATCTTCGCGATAAGCTCTATAGCTGGTAATAATATAAATGCTCTTACAATATACTCGCGCTTTTCAAAGGTTTCCAATTATGAGCTCTTTGCGGTTCGGTCCAAATGAAACACGAAATAATAATATGTACGTTGTATAAGTGCTATAGGAAATATACATACATAGGTACCTATATTTAATTGAAAACACGTAAAAGCCTGTACATTTCATGTATAGTTAATACTTATATATATATATAAGGCGATTATTATTTTTTAATCACAAAACTGTCATTTGTTTAGTTGACGTGCGTGTTTTTAAAAATGTTATTTTATAATATGAATTTCTTAAATCATCATTTTTATTTTTATTTCATACTCTGGAGTGGAATTTTAGTAGTACTTTCAAATCGAACTTCGAACCGTGTACAAGACTTAAAATTCTTGTAAATTTCTACCTGATTAAGGTTCAGATAAGATGAGTGGTGCACCGAAAGCTTGCTGGGTATCCGACCATATACCATTCTATTCCATACATCTATAGTCATTCAATACTCAATTAGCTACCATATTGGTTCGAAAATGTACGATTTTCATAGATCGAAATCATCGGAAAATTGTTTCCCGGTTAAGAATAATACGATATTTAAAATGTATATTTTCATTTAAAATATTATAACAATTTTAAAGATTATACAACGATAACAAAAAGTAAAAAAAAGTAATATTCTCATCGAAAAAATGACAGTTTAGTGATGAAAAAATCACTACGCGTGTTATAATGTACACAAGTAGAAAGTTTCGTTCTGGTCTACACCGTGAAGGTAGTACAACGAGGGGAAGTTGTACCGACAAAGGTGGTATTATTATTATTATGTAACCGGTATGTAATGTACGTATCGCGTTATATTACTTTCGTACATTCGAGGGTTCGTTTTTGTGAGATAATATTAGATTTTCGCGTAAAAGTGCAAAAAAAACTTGCCGCTATTATATAGAGATGTACATCCTTACCTCAATCCCACTTGTCCTCCGGCTACCGTCTAAAGAGAGCGCGCAGCGTATACGTATAGTAATAACGATATTTTACGGTTCGAATATTTTGTTTTTACGAGTCCGAAAATTACGATCGAAATTTGGCGACCGTTGAACAGCGGTGGTGGCGGCGGTGTCTATAGCGTAAAAAGAATTAACTAGGTCGGGTCAGATAATATATGTTTGGACTGAGCAATAACGTCGATTTCACGCGCCGCTGGTCAGGGCTGATATTGGCTTTGGGTGGCGTGGGACGGGTATATGAGAAGGCGTTGGCACTCCGTTGCCCGAATTCTGCGAACCATGTGATTTGGACTAGAAATACAGAAAGAGAGAGAGAATATAATAATAACGAAGTATATACGTACAACATCAGTCGCACGCCTTTAAACCAAGTAATTTCCTCACGACACGTGACATAATGTTTTTTTTTTCTAAAACTATTCGATACTTCGACGACGTGTGTTAGTCTCGAATTGCGATATTCGGTGGTCGTGTTAAATCACCAAATTTCGTACCGTAGCGAAAACGCTGTACCACTATTGCACAGCACGCTTCACGATTTACAAGGGTGCTACAAACGGGCCAAACCCGCAAAGGGCGTTTTCAGATCAGATTTTTTTTGGTTCCCTATAAATGTATAAAAAATAATAATAATAAATGTCTCTCCTTAATGTCCGGTCTACACGAAGCCAGCATTCCGAGCTAGGATACCGCATGAATACATGATAGTACTTCTGCAGGTGATTATCCTGGCTTACTATTATCCTGCAGGCTTGGCACAAGCTATAGAGTGGTTTACACAAAAAATGCCAAGCTAGTCGGGCGCGAGAGGGGTTAGGCGGGGATTGGGTCATACCAAATAAAATTCCATCCCATCGAACTTCCGTCCGGGCGTGAGACGTTATATATATGCCTATTGCCTATATTATATAACTTACCTAACAGATTCTTCAATAACAAGTCGGTACACGACAAAACTTTTATAGATTGCAGTATCCTTGCCAAAGTACGTGTAGACCAGGCATTGCGATAAGGCAAATTGTATACGGTATATTATTATTATAATTTATAGTGTTGTATTATAAATGTATAATAAGAGGCACGTGTGATGTGATGACAATGATTATGATGATGATGATGACGAAAACGATTTATCGTTCGATAGTCGCTTGCCCGCTGCCTAGCTTGCAGCCGATCAGACGGTGGTGACGCGATCGTATTCGACGTAGTGCACTACGTCGTTGACCTTATGTCAGTAAACCACGTCGCGGCCGGAAACGACCGCTTCCGTCTCGGCGGACTTGGCGGACGCGCTCCGGCAGCCAGCCGCGGCCGACGACGACGACGTGCGGAACCGCCGGAACCACAGGACCGTGAGTCCTGACGACACGGCCACGATGACGATGGCCACGGCTAGCGCGATGCTGTACACAAGGTGCGTGTACAGCAGGTGCATGCAGTACCCGAAAGATTCGTCGTAACCAGACGGACAGTGTTCCACGCCGTCACACCATAGCGACTCGTTGATGCAAGCGTTCAGTTCCGGGCACTGGCTTTGGCAGTACGGTCCGTCGGCTCGGATCCTGTTTTTCCATTCCGGAAACGAGACATGGAAAAAAAAAGTAAACAAAACGGTTGTAACGACATACGATAACGTAAATTTAATTATTTTTTTGTTTGGGGGGGGGGGGTGGTTTTTGACGATTAGTCCAAATTGAGGAGAATGATGATAGGGAGCGAAAATGTTTTTTACTGAAAGACGTCTTACGTTTTAATGACCACGCGCGCGATAACTATTAGAGTTACGTATCGTGTAGGTATTTACATAATATTTTCAGGGGCTGAAGGGCAACCCACCGTAAAATCGTTACTGCCAATAAGTATATTCACTACTGCCGAGGCACATCTTAGGTCGGTGCTCGGGCTTGAGTGTTTTTTTTACGAGCTTTACACAATTATAAAAACGAATAAAATGTATATAAACAAAGCAGGGTCACATTCAGAGCAAACCAAACGCGGCCTGCTCTTTGCAGCTGTGGTCCCAAAGTTTTTTGAATTTCATATACATAATATACGTGTATGCATTATACATGAATTTGTTTTCAATAAATATATTTTATTAATCATTTTTTTTTTTAACTAATCGGGATTATTTATAATTTACGAAATTTAAAATTTTAACCATTGAAATATTTTATGTTCGAACAGTAATTTGGTTATCGAGTGGAAAAGATAGAAAAGCGGTATCTGTTATTATGAACACGCGTCTTTATTAGTGTTTTTATCTCACTAATTATACTAATACTAAGTTATTACTTGGCATTTAAAAATGTACAATACATTTGCAATTTTAAAATGATCATAATTTAAACTAAAACATAATATAATTAAGCCTGTAAGAGCAAACTATAGTTGATATTTATAATTTTACATGAGAGTTTTTATTATTGTTTCGTCTCAGTCGTATTATTTGTAGCAGAGATCATGTCGTTTTTAAAACATACTGTTTTAAATCTCTTTGTCATATTATAGAGGTATACGATAAAAATAAAATTACATTTTGTAAGAAGAAAAAAATTGTCACTTTGTGCTTTTTGTAAAACAGGAAATAGTAAAAGCGATACACATGGTATTATATAATAAGGGTATATTGCAGACTTTGTTATATCCATAATGTACGAGTCAATCGCATTACACAAGTAGTATATTTCTTTTTTTACGGTTTTGAGGTCGACTAAGTCTCTCTAACCCCCGTACTGTATATTCTTGTAGATAATATAATATAATATATTTTTTGCACTTTTGTCAAAATCGATACAGTGCGCCGAGCGTAAAATTACGGATAAAGAAAAAATACAAGACAAGTGTATTTCCGTTTAAACAGCACTTAATAATACTCAAGTGTATATTAATTTGACTGTATAATAATTGACTATCATATTATTATAAAATGTAGGTAATTTCATAATGTTTTATTTAAAATTTTCATAAAATAAAATATTAATATTGTTTTTCAGTAGCAATATTATAAAAAACAAACGAAATATTATCGATTGTTTAACCGAGATTTATTTATTATTATTTTTTTACAGGCCTCCTTTATGATATGGTGCGGAAACACTTTATTATATATTATGTACATCTGAAAGGTATATAGTGCTTGCAGGAATAATTTTTTAACGACCTAGTCAAACGAGTCCCTAGGTCCCAATTAGAGTTTGTTAGTAATTCATGAGATATTTTGAAATGTTACCCAACCAGTGTTGCATATTTTATCACATCTATTACGTAGTTTGGGTATTGTTTGGTGCAAAAGATTTATTTTATTTTAAAATATCACACAAAATTTTAAAATGTATAGAAAAATTAAATGATAAACAATTTTAGGACAACTGTTATTTTTCCGAGACGGTAGTTATATGAACGGTTCACTTATATTTCATAGTTTATATTTTTATAATACATTGTATACACGTATTGAAATGATATTTTCGTCAAATTAATTTTGTTTTAATAAAAATGCATAAAATGTATACTTGTTAAAACAACTTCTGTTTCACTGGGTATTTACCTTGTGTTGTTGTTAGTGCCATAGCTCGTGTTTAAAGTGTATAATACATAATACAATATCAATAAGTCGTTAGTTGTAAATTTATAATTTATTAATATTAATCTATAGCTTAATGCGTGTGGGTCTTAAGTCAGAAATCCGTACTTTGTGGCAAACATGGAATCGTATTAAAGTCTTAACCACTATTTAATGACAACGATGATTAGGTATATTTAACTAATGTATGCAATTGGTTACGTAAATATTAGAATTAAAATTACCTGGACGAAAGTTGTATCCAAGAAACTGTGTACGAGCCCGGATCGATTGGAATGAACTCGATGACAATGTCTCTTGAAGAATTCGACATGACGTCTCTGGTGTGCCATCCATCTGAAAACACCTGAAAACACGGTGATCATAAACTTTCGGTTCTTTCAGTCTTTGAAAATAACATTATGATACATTATACGAGGCACGACAGAGGGTTCTGATGAATAAAAGAACTTTGTAGTCACACACTGAAATAGATCAAATAGGACGATTTGTGTGTTTGTTTCACGAACTTACATTAAATTTCGTCATAACTGACTACCGCACTTTGGTTTTTTTTTACACTATAATCCGATGAGTATCATACGTAGATTTTCATGTTATAAGTTATAAATATATGATTTATTTATGCGCCAAACCTCAACTGTGTAGTACGGGTCCGGACAAACGACTGTGTGAACCGTGTCGCCGGCGTGCACTATGAACCGATTGTTGGTCGGACAGTGTACGTGTTGTGTGTTGTTGGGTACCGCGTGCGACGAATCCGGCATCGCTAGTCCGGGCAATTTAGCGTACAGATAACTGTTGGTGTACTTCTGCTGCGTGAGTATGACAAAGTGAGATTCGCACGTGGTCTGAAACGAAAACGATATAATAATGATTGTCGTTGTTTCGCCAAGACAACTGACGCACGCAACGCCAAACGAATTTAACTACGCCAGTCGACAATATACTCGTAACATATAAACATAGAATAAAAGCCAAAAGGTATGTATTATAAAAGGTTATAGAGCGTATTTCAGTATAGCGCATAACCATCGGTGCTTACGTTGTGATGCGAATGGAACGTGAAATGGCCGCCAGGTCCAGTGAGCAGGTTGCTCTTACCTCGCAGCGTCTCGGCACCACCTCTCTCTGACGAACTGAACGGTGGCCTCGAAGTAGTGAAGCCGGAAGTCTTCGGTGGAGTTCATGTTGAACACGTCCCACACCATCGATGCCTTCGAGCCCAATGTGACGAACGAGTACGGCAACAGGGACGCGTTGGTCGAACACAAACAGTGTCTGGGCACCAGCATGGTCTTTGGACCGTTTACCTCGTCCAGAACTCTCAGAGACGATCCGATGTCGCCCACGCACTGTAAAGTACCTCGATCCTTGTTCATACGGCTATAGCAACTCCGGTCACCGGAGCCGATCGACAGTATTGTCACTTTAGCTACGTCGCCGGGCTGTCCTTCCAGTCTGAACACGCAACTTTATAACAACGTTAAAAATAGTTTTAAAAAACATGATATACACGTCGTTAAATTATTGATGTTTTCGTACTTTTACCGATGAGATATTTCGAGTTTAATCGGATTTAAACGGTTTGAAATCAATTAGTATATTTGATTGATTTAAAAATTAAAAATTAAATTTTATACCAACGTTAAATATAATCTATATTCCATATTATATAAAGTTTAGACAAAAATAAAAACGAAGATTATCAAACATTATTTACTATTCATGATTAAGCCCGTTTAAAGACTACTTACCAGACATTTTTGTATGGTAATGGAATGCAAAATAAATATTTGCGACCTTAAGTTGAAATACATTAGCACATTAACATTAGCATCATGAACGCAAACAATATAAATATACGATTACAGTTGTTCAAACAAGAACAGAGAAAACGTACATTTATTTAAGTTATACGTTTAGCATCTAAAATAAAATATAGTATAAATGATTATTGTTCCCGTTTTGACAATTGTTGTACGGTCGTGAAAACAGTCTAAATATAATTTATAATATATCAGATAAATATGCCAAATGTCTTGGTGCTCGGAATTGTACCGGCGATGAAAATATCTAAAGTTGATAACTCGAACAATAAAACCTCTTGTCAGATGAACCAATAAATTTTCGAGTTTTAGATAATGAAAACCAGGGATATACGTTAGGTACTATTTGTATTGTTTAAACTCGAAAGATATTATAAGACTAACAATGATATATTTTAGGCATTGTTCACGTGTAGGGTGGATGGGTAGTGTTATTGAATACAATTGCGTACCTGAGTATATCATACGTCTACGCATATAGTATAGGTAACATTCATACTTAATTTATAGGTAGTGCTCGAATGGCTAAATATTGTTATATTAAACATTAAATTTACCTTAAATTTTTATTGCCTCCTCTTCCGTAAAAAAATACATTTTTCGGCGAACGGATAGGTATCGTACTAGAAGGCGAGTGTGTGGGCCTTCGAAAAATCCTAGAGCACATGCTTCCGGTTTCAGGCCACGAGCTTCCGTCCTGGTGCAGGTCGACGAATTCGTAAAGAGCTTTAAACGATACCGGTCTGTGGAAAATAATGTCTGCGTCAAAACGGTCGTTAGCCTCCGCTATCGCCTATATGTATACTGTACAAACACTACCGCCACCACCACCACCATTCCGTACCGATCACTTAAACTTTTACTACGAAAGTAAAAGGTCTAAACCACTCATAATTCATCAATCTAACGACAAAAACATAGCGTGCACGGTGTACGCTATACATACACATTTTGATTATGATGTGTTTATTGTATACGATAGACGTCTTACCTGAGAGCCGTTGCGTGCTGTATGTTCAGCTGGACTGTAAGCGACCGGGACGTGGACAGAAAACTTTCGGATAGCGTGCACGGACGCTGTTGTCGGGTCAACAGGAAATGATCGCAAGACCTTGGCGTCTGGCCGGGACAGTAGTTGGCCAACAGCGTACTGTTGTTGTGCTGGTACGCGGACGACGAAGCGTTTCTCGAATCACTAAACGATAACGCATAATATTTTTTTTTAATAATTTACGTGTATAGGTATATTGATAACGGGCATCTATCCTTTTATAAGACGTATATACAAATAAAACATGCATATATTATAATGACAAAAGTTATAACTTCGGTCTAAAAATGAATATAATATTATGTTATATTGTTGCGTGAAATAGGCAGGAATATACAATAGACACTTGTTAATAATACAATATTACGATAAGGATGAAAGGACGAGTGGGCACATGTTATGTACGGTTATATTATCATATTATACACACGACTGCATGAAACCCGCGAATACTTGTAGAAATGAAAAAATAAATAACAATATCAAAAAGTTCAACTTACCAGAATGGATGGCAAGAAAAGTTTCCGTCCCAAACCATCAGGTTAGTCGTGCAGTCCCTTGTCTGAGGACCAGTCACGTAAAACTTGAGTACGGATACCCATACCTTGTACCTGGGACCGGAGCCGGAATCACGATCCACCGGATATCCGGCAACCGCGACATCGGTTGGAGTGGCTTGGAGATGATACCAGCACGTTGTGTTCTCCGGCAAAGAGTGGTAAGGCGCGTGCAACCAACCACGGCCCGTGTTCCGTATCCAAAATTCACACCGCTTATTCTTAGTGTATTTGATCGATTCGATTTCCACAAAGTGCACCTTAATAACCAAAGTATTGCATAATTAGATCATCGAAGGACCATTCACGAAAATTATATTTTTCCTCCCAGCGTATTTTTATATTTTTAATTAATATTTGTGTGCACGGTAAAAATTATAATATGCTAATCATTTTTCTGATATATTTATAAATTACCTTTTTAAATTAATTTTTTTTTTCATATTTTATATTATAATTGTTCTTTTCCTTAGTGTTTAGACATCTTTTGTTTTGTGGACACTTGTTTAACTACTGTTATTCTATATTTCTATTCACTTGTTTATTTCTCTAAAATATGTAGGTAATTGCTTTCGACTGAATACTGTTTGATATAAATTAATTAATGTTTGACTTTATACTTAGTCTGAATTTTTTATTATATTTTATATTAAAAATATCGGCAAATGTTAGTTTTTTCCCGGTAAAAAAGTCCCGACAATAACATACGTAAGTTGCTACCCGTGTTTCTGTCATGTATACGTTAATTGCATCCGACGGAAAATCCGTTACTATTATCGTATTACAACAGTATAGATAGTATGAACAATGAACACATGTCGGTTTACTGATAACACTTCTATACAAGTATACGATAAGTAAGTTGGTGATATTTTTCATTTAAAAAATAATAGTGAAAAATACAATACAATGAAAAGTGAAAAAATATATCATTAGAATTGATTGGCGGTCATAAATATCGTTTGATAAATTTAAAAAAATGATACTAAACATTGGAGTTGCACTGTTAAATCGTGTAAGTGCTTTGCAAAATTGAATAGTCCTTATTCTGCAATTATAAGTTTTAATGAACATAATCATAAACCACAAATTTTCCAAAAGTTATTTTATCAACTGCTTACTATTTATGGTGTGTGAATAATAGTTACATAACACTTATTTATTTTTTCGATCATCAAAGTCAACTAATTGTTATACTGACGCATTTCAACATTTAGTAGAAGAGTGTAAAAAAAAAAAAAAAATAATAACATGCGATTCAACCCTGTTCGAATGGATGTGAAATTTTAAAAGGCTATGCATGCTGTTGAAAAATACTGTCTGGCCTTTTATTCACGTAAAGGGGTATAGATTTTACCTAGGAGTAAAAGTTGGAACAGAAAATTCAACAGCTGGAACTTAGTACCGAGTATATAAAAAAATACTGGAATAAGCAATTTTTTACATCTCTTTTTTGAACTTACTTTCTTAAATCCACAAGATGTTGAAAACTATTTTACTGAAGACATTATGGCTATACAATCACAATATACCCGAGTGTTAAAGTTCAAGACTATTATAAAAATCATATACAAAAAATGACGCTAACTTTCCATCAGAAATATTTGCTGAATATTTATTATTGGAATTGCACACGACAAACAATAATTGCGAATCTGTGAATCATTCCATTGAAAATTAAATAATTCATTTAATTCTTACCCAGATATTTTTAATTTTATGGATATTAAAAATACATACAAAGTGATACTTATATAGCGTTAAGAAGTCAGGGTTCTCGAAACATATTAACGATTTGAAAAGAAGGGTATATAAAAAAAAAATAATTCAAATTAAATTATTAAAAATATTGCCATTAAAAATTTTACCTGATTCAATATAATTTTTATAAGTTATAAGATATAACTATAAATATAGAAATAAAAGTATCAAATATTAATTATTATAAATTAATAATCAATTGATAAAAATATAAAAAATTTAAATAATAATGAATTAAAGATATAAAATATTAAAATGTATACAAAATTTAAAAAATCAATATTTTTATTCATATAAATATTAGAATAGTAGTGTTTACAGTCCTAAATGTGATAGAATAAGAAGGAAAATATTGGTTGTACATTAGTAACATACATTTTAAAATATGAAAAATGTTTGGGACACAACTTACATATGTACTAAAAATACACGGGATGCAATTTACATTAAAAGGGTACATTGAGACACAACATGCAATCATTTAAAAATATATTACCACGCGCAATGCAATTGCAATACGAATGAATTGCATTATTCCGTTGATTAACATTTCATCGTTCACTAGATACATATTATAAAATTAATTAAGCTTTGTATTTGAAATCGATTGTTGAATATCTCAATTTTATAAATATGTATTACTCATCAAATATTTATTTTCAAATGGTTTTAATTACACACTCAGATTTGTATTTTTTTTTAATATCAAGTTTTTATAAATACCTACAGTAAATTCTCAGTTAGTTTAATACTCGTTTACCATCATTTCTATTTTTAAGCAGCATTCTAACCAATAATATTATCGTAATTAAATTAATTTATAATATTTTCCTTTATACAATATGTTTGTTATACATTTTGAGCCGAGCTATTGGATTTGTATTGATGTGTATTATAGATATAGGCATATATATTTATATATACCTATATATATGTATATATATATATTTTTTTTTTTACTAATTTTGCTATAATTGTATATTGCAAACAGTTGACAATATAGTAGTGTTTAAAATATACGTAATATAGGTGGGATTATTTTTAGAAACTAATTATTAGCGAGATGTACTGAAGCGATATTAATATTCTGCTATACATAAGATCACCGCACGCGCAGGCACGAGGAGTCCCGTTGTCGTCGAGGCACTGGGGAGTCCTGTTGTCAAGAGATTCAGCGAGAGCGTAGCGACGACGATTGTGCATGAGAAGTGACAGTGAGGATTGTAGTACGGGCTAAGTGTTTTTATTTCGTAATTTATTTCATGTTTGTTGTACAATTTTAATTAAAGTGTTTCTGCGGACCATTTAAAATATCTGTTTTGTTTAAGTAGCCACGCAATTCTACCCGTACGTATTCCTTGCATTTAATCTGTAACCGGTTAATTTATGGTCGTTGAGGATTTAAGGTTTAAACGGTGAAGGTAGTCCTACGTTTAACTGTATTCTTTAAATCCATTCTGTAACCGGTTAATTTATGGTCTTTTGGGTTACTTAAGTGTCGATAAAGGTATATCATTTGTAAGATGTCGTGCATTGAATACGGAATTATCGAATACGACGTAGCGAAATCTATGGATTGAGAAATTAATACATTAACATACATGAAAATCCGAAAAAAGTTTAGTAAACAATGATAAGAATTTTACTAAAAAAAAAATAATGTTATTTATGATTGAATTTACATTTGATTAATTTATAAAATATTTATACTTTTATAATTGTTTTATTTTTAGAAATTATTATTGGACCGTCCTTAAAAAAATACATCGATTATCTTTATAATGTAATGTAATTTATTGCATTATATATTTTAATTTCAATAGTGCACAGATAAACATTATTTTCAAAATATTATGACCTTTTTAGTATTTTAAACAACACTCAGAATTTGTTAACTTTGCTGCCATGCCCGTGTATATAAGAAGTATAATATTGTGTGTATTAAATATTTAGTTTAAAAAAGCATTATTTAATTATATTTAAAATATATACTTATAGTTTTATTTTTATATATGTAATCAACCTGGCTTATTTAAGTTGTAGTAAGTTATATAAATTATGTAGTTGTGGAGTACTTATCTACATTACGTCCTTGCTTATAATAGCCACGACTCTTATTGTTACTAAAAACTCTAACAGTCAAGCATTTACTTTGAATGGATACAATTACGTTTTTATTTTTTTAATTTTAAGATGAATCACGTTGCACAAGCAATCTGTAAGAAAAGCATATTGTTTCAATCTTGTAATAGTTTTTTATTCTTCGAGATAAAATGCATAATCTTATTTTAAACTTTACATTCACCTTTTTGATACGTGTATTTTGGAGGACGACAACCGTATTTACATAATGTAGAGTTCTGTCTTGGTTTACTTGGATCCACATCATTTACTATTCAAGCGTGAACTACGCTTGAAAGGTTTGTTTGCATTCCTATTTTTTTTTTTTTTTTTGAAAAGTATTTTCATAATATGCCTACGGGATTGGAATCGAACCCTATCTCGAAAAGCAAGATAAAACATTCTGTGTTGTAAATGTTATCGCTTGGTCAAACATCTATTGATATATCCTTAATTTGAATACACACTACAATATGTAAATAAACTGCATATACTAATAGCGTACAGGACGTCTGCCGATGAGTGGATATTGATTTTTATAATAAGTTAGCTTTTTCATTTATACGAATATCGTAATGGAAAAGTTATCATGTGTTTTCATACATAGTTCTTCGTATTTACATTTTAAATAAAAACCACACTGTATATTATAACGACCTTAATAAACACAATTTGATCAAGTTCAATACAATTTTCAATTAAATCACAGTGTTTTGTCATCAAATGAAAACTATTGCTCATCACTTCAATTTTAGTTTGGTTTACCAACAATTGTATTTATGGACAGTGCGTATACTGTAAAAAACAGTGATACAATCAGATGAGAGGAAAGGTAGGTCGTTGTAACCACCTCCTCCGCATTGAAAATTGTTTTTTATTCAAATTTCGTGTTTTCCAGGTATAAAATACAATTTAATGGTATTCTACTGTTGAGTTAATATACAACTATTTATTATCTATTTTCATACGATATCGTATGATCGCAACGTTTCGATATAACTGTGATACTTGACACCGCCCTAGCGTCATACTAAATTGTGTTATACATAGTAACGTAAGTTATAGTAACTAACTAATTATGGTTTAAAATATATCGTGCTGTCGTGGTATGAATCATTATAGATCATAAGCTCATACCTATAAACACAGAAAGCTGTATAGTTTATATAGGTATTAGAGAACGTTGTTTTATATTGTTTATATATTATTTGGTCTCCATCTGTAGTATATTGACTGATTCATAACGTAATTTGAAGTATTTTAGCGTAATGTTATTACTTTTATAAAATACTGGAAAATCGAATTTACAATATGTGTATTATTGAAATATTTCAAAGAATAAGTAATAATAATAATTACTATCATTATTATATAAGCTTATAATTGTTCTTCAAAGCAACCTTTATAAACGTTGATTAAGTAAATCAAACAAAATAAAATGTTTTTAGAAAAATATTAATTAGGTATATTATTAATTATATAAAGTTTATAAAAGATCACAATATAACCAATGAATCCTTTATACGTAGTATTACTATTGTATTGATATTATATATCTTTTTAATATTTTGGCTTAAAGACAGGTAACTGAAAAAAGTCCTTATAGCGCGCACTAAAATTAAATATAAAACTTAATATTAATAATCAAGAAATTTTAGAAGCATTGTATGTTTCGAAAATAATTTTTGATGCGCAGTGGATGGAAATTTAATTTTAAAATGAAAAACAAATGATAATAAGTAATAATTCTTAGTATTAATATTTTATAGGTACGATAATATGAGTACCTATCTATATATACGTAATATCTATCAGAATAAAAAGTCATTTAAACGTTTTATCCATGTGCGAGAATAGTATAATAATCGTGTATTCAGGATTATTTAATCATTATTAAATTATTTGAAAGTGTACGGTGCACCGTAAGACGGGCATCTCATTTATTTACCAATAGGTACCTTGATAAAAACTAATTATAAGTTTAATTTTCTTTAAAAACTTTAAAACTTAAAGTGATTTTATAATTACATTATTATTCACAAATCTTAATACAGAGCACACGTGTAGCTTCTTGACTATTATTGAGTAAAAATTATAGTACCTATATTGTTAGCTATATACTTATACTTATAAAACCATTAATCAATACACAATGTGTATGTCATGCTGATTAAATTTATTAATAATATTAATTCAATTTTATTATTAATACTATTTACAAAATAAATATTTTAATTACAAAATTAATCAAAATATTTGAAATTTTTTACTCAATTATTGTTTTGAAAATATATCTAATTTTAAGTATAACTAACAGTTAAAATATTTTTTTACTAGATATTTTATGTATTTATATGATACGAAACTTAAACAATTCGCTCGATAAGTAATAACTTACGAAAACGTAAAATATATACGATTTATGCGAATATAGGATTTATATTTATGTTCTATTGTTTAAAAAGTTTAGATGAAATTCGTAAGAATTCAATCAGATATGAACAAGACAATTATATCAACTTTACCGCATTCATAACGTCATATATTGCGTACTATATTATACCTATTATGGCAAAATTCATTGTTGTAAATTTAAATGAAATGTTGGCACGAATAGGGTAAAATCAGCATATCATAAATAAAATAAGTATATTTCAAACTTTCAAATTACTATCGGAATCTGGACAGTTTTTGGTTTACTTTTGAGATTAAGTAATCAACTACATTTGTAATTAATATTGAAGGTATGTAAATAATATTTATACAAGAAATAATACATCTATAATCTATATAGGTGGGTGAGTAGTGTGAGTTATCATTTTATAACGTAAATCTCGATAATAATAATAATATAAAATACATACAAAAGTATATGTAATATAATGTATAATACATATTATTATTATACTCAGAGCCGATTACAAAGGCCCCCAAAAGTTAACGTTTATAAAAAATCTTAAAATTTGTACTCACTTGTACTTGAAGTTGAAATCCGTGAAGTGGACCAAACGGATACATCAGAGTGCCATATGGTGAAGTAGAAAACTGAACTAACAGCTCAGGTCCACTAGACGTAGTAACAGGCACAGTTTCACCGGATCCACAAAACCTCAACAAAATTGGATCTCTAGTTGTGTACCCATCATAAACAGTCACAAAATCTGGTACATTGTCACACTTGCTCCAGTCCTGTATAGATTTTTTTTTTGTTATTAGAAAAACATTAGTAAAATCGAAATATTTATTCGTTTGCGTAATTATGCATTTTATGATTTAGGCATTTCAAATTAGTTTTAAATTTAAAGCAGTACATTGTAAATAATTATTGTTCATCAGTTCATCAGTCATCAGTTTGAAAGTTTTGAAATATACTGCAATAGGGTTTTCACTGTTAATTTCCAGTTCTAAAATTTTGTTTTAATATTCTATTTTTAAGGAATTTGCTAAAAGTACATTATATCATGCGAAATGTTCAAAGTTTAATTTTTCAACAGTTTAGTATAAAATTATTTATACAGTAATTTATTATTAAAAGGGTTCTATTGGGGAAACAACCTTATATAGGTTCATTAATTGTTATAACAATATTTTGCTGGAAACTATTTTGTACCTCGAGTTAATTAACTGAAAATGGATTTAGCGGGAAAATAATAAGGTCAGAAAGTATAGTATATAATACCTAGATGAAATTGAACACTTTTGTTAGAATTTAAATATAAACCATAAACTTAAAATCTTATTTTATTTTAAAATGTTCTTTTATAAACGGAAGATATACAATACATGTACGTGATATTATATATTCCACAAAAAGTTGAAAATACATTGTCCTTTATTGAATTATGTCGATTGAAAATTATTTGAAATGCATAGCTGCTGATCGTATATAAGTTATTATAATGAATACCCTATCTATACGTAACGATTTAGAATAATATTTTGAGTTATGACGTAAGTTCTTTCAATTTCCGATTGAATATCGTACCTTAAGGATATGAAGGATTGTTATTACTGATTTTTATACGACGAAAAATTCACTGTAAAATGATACACTTTCTCAAACTTTATAATAATCTACTTGAACATAATAAAATAGAATGTTAATCGAGTTGATTAATATAGGAAGTAAGTAATACAGAACTGATATAACTTATAACTTCCACAATGAAATTGACCTATTATAATATAACTATAGCATTTGTTTCAATACGCAATTATTATTAACAGATAACGTTCAATAATTTTCAAAGTTACATTTTTATCTGCTACTCTTGGGATTGTTTTTTGTAAGTGATCGTCACGCTGATATGACAATAGGTATAATATAATCATATTTGAAGTAACAGATATAGATAATAAACTAGATTGATAATTGCCTTATGCTTACTCTTGGAATTAATAAAGTCACATTATAATTTCAATCATATTTGAGGGAATTAAAGTATTGTAAATTACAAATGTGTATATAATTAATATTTATAGATACGTAGTTTTTTTATGATAATAGACGATATAGCGTAGAAAAACCAAAATGTTCGTTGATAAAACGCATAATCCCCATAGAAATGGCGAACTTTTGACTTCAACTATTATCACATAAGTTAACCAATCCAGTTTATCATTTATATCTGTGTCGCACACACTCGACGACATATTATAATTAGATTTAAGGACCTATAATTTAGAGGAGGTGATTGGTAAAATAGCCGGACACACGGCTCTGCGGTTTATCCATACCTTCCGTTCGACGGGCTTTGGATCGGCTCCTTCGGGGTTCGTCCGGTCCGTCTTGATCGACACCAGACGGCTGTACGGCTGTGTGATGGATATTAGCGCCTGGTGGCCGTATGGTATCGCGTGTTGCCGGATCGCGTAGTAGCAAGTCAAGTTTCGGGGATAAAGTCCAGGGTAATTAGGCGACTGCAGCACGCACCTCTTCTTGTCGCAGTTGCTAAATATCCGCGAGCAGTACGTGCTCTCCATCAGCTCGCCCATGTGAAACGATTCGTTTACTCCTGTGGCAAACGAACGGGTGATATCAGAGGAAAGGTTAAACGTAAAGTGCGGTAAATAATGTAATTATTAATCTACACGTAAAATGGTAATGTAATATAAATTGAAGCCGATACGGGGAAAAAAGAGGCTGCGTAGTTTTTTTTTTTTTAAAAAGGTCAGTTATTGACGATCGACAAAGGTGCATTTTTTTTCAAATAATTGAATTTAAACTTGTGATATTATATGTTAGCCAATATGGTTTCTGTTTAGTTTATATACACTGTACGAAAACCGTATATTCCGGCTATCACTCACGCGCTTAAATTTTACACCGAGTGATCGGTTTGAGTCGATTTATAAATTTCAGGAAATAAGTGATACGAGATATTATTCTAGGTACCTACCTATATTATAATAATGATATAAAGTTTTTATTTACCGCGAAATGTTATATTATCGGTGTCGTTCTTAAATTGTTATTTAACTAGGGTTCGCTAAAGTATATATAATGTATATTTGAGCGTCTCTAAACTCGACCGAGAAGATGACGACGGTCATTTGAGCGAACTCCCGTCGTACACAAAATCTTTGTTGTATTGTTTTATAGCCTTTTCAGGTCGTTTGTCATTCCGTCGTGAAAATCGCAAAGCGGACAGATACTGTAGCAGATTTATATGCCAAACACAATATAACAGACAATTTTAGTTGTCTTAATTTAATATAAATGTGCTTACAATGGCCAATTGATGATGGGAATGATATCTATTTTCTGAAATATAGTATTATAAGCGATTGCGTTTACACTGTAAAACTTAAAAAATAATAAATCGAATATTCACAGTGTTAGGATGGTATAAGTTATGGAATACATATATTTTAATTAATAAATTGCTAAAAATTACAAATTTTTCTTGTTAGGAATTAAAATCGTTTTAATTTATTGGTGTTGTAATACCAATAATAAATAATGTGGTCTTATTCTAAATATTGACAGTTTTATTTTTCGACGCATAAACGTTTAAATGCTCAAGTTTCTCCACTCAAACTAAAACTAGTACTTATTTTGTTTTATTATATCACATCACGTTACTGTGCATAGTTACATCAGATAAAATTAAATTTATAAAAAAAATAAAAACTTATATTGAACAGTATCAATACAAAAGGGATTTCCGGAATCTGGGTACTTTATAGAAAAAAGGTGTCATGGTGATATTCAAAACCTGGAGTAACTCCGAGAAAAAATCAATTTCCGTACTGGAAAACGGAACTTGTTCCCTTATATATACATATATAAGGAACATAAATTACAGTTTGTGATCTATTTTTTAAAAAAAAAGTTTATAAATAAAGTTAATACTCAATATAAACAATGTAGAGAACAATGACTCAAAGCATGTTTCTTCGAATAAAAAAAATAAGAAGTACTAAGTTTTAAATTTCTAGCAACTAAAAAACTATCGTTGATTTTATATCAATAAATTGAAAATTACGATGTGTATATTTTAACTAAATTAAATAATTTAAAATATAATTTACCGATGTTTCATTAAAAGTTACAAACTGACATTTATATAACCATGTATTATTACTACCTACGTATGTAAAATTCCTACATTATGAAATATTAATAAATACGAATAATTTATTCAAATTTCAACTAATATAAATTTCAATTATAGGCTCAGACTAACATTAAATAAAAATCAGCATATTTAAATAAATGCTTAAGCGAAAAACACCTCTGGAACTGCACCGTATAAAGCGTTAAGCTATTATCGCAAGCTACCGACAAAAAAGTAAACACCGACTACTATCTGCGGTACCTACATGGTGGTGGGTCGAGGTGGGATTTAGTATAGTATATATAATATACGCCATGAATAAAACCCCATAGCTTTACATTATACACTCCAGGTACACATATATTCATATTTTTGTTTGGTCTAGTGCAGATAAGCATGTGTACAAAAATCTACATCGTTTTTAATTCAAATACAACCATGGTATACGGAAAAAGAGGTTAATTTTAATCAACTTATCCGTAACATGATGTAACCAATAACCATATTATGACGTTTATTACAATATAACTTGAGACGAATTTAAATACGAAAAATGAACAAACCGCAATTCGACCATGATTTTAATTTCAATTATAACAATGTAATTCGTATTCATTTGAAGTAAAAAAAAAATTTTCTTGAAGTCTACTCAATCAATTAGAGATTTGAATACATAAATATTAAACACTGTTTAAAAATATGCAAAAACATTCAGATTGCGATATGAATACATATTATGAATTTATGCATAACGTTTGAATATTTTTGCTTAACAATCAAAACATATTATATTGTTAAATTAATAAAACAAATAGAAAACGTAAAATGGAAATACGTCTAAGTGGTTTACTACATATACGAGTACCAACCTATTATTACATTATATGTTTCTGTTTTAAAATAAATATGTACATATAACTAAATGTAAACGGATAAATTATTGCGTGTTAGGTTTTTGAACGTCTGTTAAACACTACACATTTGCTGTCATTGGGTAATTTCCCGAGTGAATTTAATGGTATTTATCATTTTGCGCACATTAAACGGATAGAAGGAACGTTTTGAATTCACTGACACAGATTTCTTAAACATTGTTTGATCTAGTTATGTATATGCACTAATGGCAAGTTATTCAAATAGTCCGAAGTTTACTTTGACAATTGAACGAGCAGTACTGTATTACATTACAATAATACTGCCAACATTTTTTTTCTCATTAATCAGACTTTTTACTAAAAATTTAATTCAAAAACCTGGAAAAGCTGCTTTGCTGTATAGTATAGAAGGCAATTTGAGGTAACTATAATATATGTGTTTAATTTGAATCCAATAATAAATCGTCTTACATACGAAAAACGATTCTGAGTGGAAATGATGGAAATCTATTTCCAAGGAAGTTCTAACATTTAATTATACTAGTTATATTACTATTACTGTGAAACTTCTATTTAACGAGGTCTTATGGAGAAAAAATCCGTATTATAAAGGGATTTGTTAAATAGAATTAACGCATGATTAACAATGAAAGTCATGGTTCTTAAAAGTAATTCGTTAAATAGAAAATGTTGCTGAATGAAAGTTTGTTATAATATGAAAGTTTCACTATAGTACAAATAAAACGGTAGGTTTGACTAATTTTTGCCAAAACCTTGGTACATTTTATATTGTATATAAATAATAATTATTTTTATTAACTTATCAACGTACAGAAGAATGGTGTAAATAAGATCGTGGTATAAATAGTTTGAAATTAGTTTTAACATTTTGTAAATACCATTGTATTTAGAGAATAATATTACACATAATGGAGGAAAAGTTTCGAATCCCTATGATTAATATATTTTTAATTACCTATACCTAACAGAATAAAAAATATTTCTCTATTTAATTTTTAGCAAACCTTTCAAATAATTAAAACTATGCCCCTGTAGTATACGTAGTTGACGATTGAAGATTGTAGCAGTTTCAGTAATCCAACAAATTAAAATTGGAAAAGAATCACAAAAATATACTTTATATAATTGGAAAATCAAAGCATTCATCGCTATATTTAAAATATAAAAATATATAAAATTGAAATTGGATAAGTAGTTCCTTAACTATTACAAAAATGATTCAGAAAAATGTCGGGCTTGATGTTATGTTTAAATAATACGCGAAAACTTTAATGGGTTATTTGATTTTGGTCTCTTCAACATTTAAAGCGAATCTAATGATGAGGTTAATGCTATAGAAGTCCGATCACTATGATTGATGAGATACAGCGTTTAGTATTGTATTGTGGTTATTATAATCATAATAGATATATGAACAATAAAGTTGAAAGACGAGATAATTCATCGTTATCGTCAGCCCTAATAGAATCAAATTAGAATATTCTGAATAGGCATACATATATATGTTCAGCAAAAACAATAGAAAAATATTTTTCGTGATAAAAAAAACTGTTATATTATAAACATTTTGTAATGAAAATTCAAAATAATAATAAAATAATCCATCGATATACGTAACAGTTAAAACCTGAAATTCGTATAAATATAAAATCTCTTGTATATTTTATTGTTAATTATCGTTTATTACCTTTAATCTCATTTTAAATTTACCTAAATATTTAAAAAAAATTGTGTTACATTGTATTGTATTACTTTATATTCACAAAAGAAACCACCCAATTTATTAATAAACATAAATAATTTGTAATGGTATAATAATAATTTTGTTTACATTTATCAACTTCAATATAGTAATTTAAGTAAGGTAGGTAATTCAATATTTATTTTTACTTAAATTTACGCTAAGAAAAATAATTAATTTTAATTTATTGACATCATTTTTTATTAATTTAATCCATATACATCAAGGTTGTATTATTTTTATTTGTTTTATAATTTATACATAATTGATAATACTCTTAAAATGTGGTTGGTAGGTACTTTTATTAATTAAGATAAGCTGTATTATTATTATCTTTTATTTAAACTTGTGTACATTACTTGTCAAAATTGAGTTTTTTCCGGCACGTTTTTTATGAATGTCATGAATACGTACTTGTATAATAATTACATACAATCAAGTTTATTAAGTAGAAAATAAAGTTAACCTTTAAAAAAACTGAAGTATAATACCCTTTATAAGTCTCTTATGCACATTCACATCATACACTCTTTTAATTTTCACGGTCACAATGTATTGTCAATCTACTGTTAACCGTTTAAAACGTATACTATTAAGTAAAATTGTAAATTTAAATTATTTTCAAAATACTCACGGATCGCGTAAACTTTACTATTTAAAAATCTAATCTCGTATAGTTGTATATTCACTGTTCAGAGAAAACGGCCAGTGCAAAATAATTATTATCATTTAACCTGTACGATGTTGTTTGTCTCATTTAAGTACTTATTGTTATTTTATAAACACATAACGCGTATGTTAGCGTGTGTCATCAAGTTTCATCTCACTTTTCATTACATCTAAATCACTTTAATAAGTACTGCATGTTAATTAATTCGTATTCTTCTACAATATTTCTCAAATATAATCTTTATTCATAACTTATCAAGCTTAAATTCATGTTTATGGGGTAACGATTGCACCCTTATTTTTATTTAAGTTACGTACGTGCACGTTAATCATTCATAATCACTTCTGACAGCTCCTAAGACCCATTAAGTTGACGTCAAATATTGGTTACCTATACTATACTTATTTATATCTATATTACGGTTTGACGTGTCTAAATATTGCGCTTTATATAACAGTAATAAATACCTATCCATATATTTATTATAAAATGTCCTGAGAAATGGTTCGTTAATTTTTTTTTTACTTGACAGACATGAGTTAATTATGCTTATAGAGTTATAGTTGAATGCTTGTCGTACAAAACTGTACAGTCAAATAATTTATTATAATTTTGAAAATTATGTTAATACTTATAATTACATTTAGTTGATGATTTTATTAAAAATGTCATCGACTTTTATTTATTTAACTGAGCATTTAAAACGATTTTAATAGCTTTGACTAAACGACATTGCACTATGCCACTATGCATCACTCGTTTTACTAAATTACACTTATTTATTTTTTTTGGTGTATAGTGTATACTATATAGTGTACAATTTACATTGTACATATAGTATATACATAGATATGATACATATAATTATGTACTATTTCAATTTTACAGTAACCTCTATATAATATAGTAGTGGTATATAATTACATATGACAAATGAAATGTGAATGTCAGTAATAATTGATTAAACATATTAATTCTTCCGTTTTATTTTTTGTACATACCTTTATTGCCTTTACGACTGGAATACAAATACAGTAAAACGTGACGACGACTTATTTGACATTGTAAACGTGTACAATATTATATTTAGAGAAAAAAAACATTTTAAATAATTTATGTAGGTACACGCGGTAAAATGTACTTAAATAGTATTGACACTGATGTCTGCTGTGTATTTTTATGCATAAAAATGATAAACTAATTTTTCCAATAACAAATATTTAATTGTAGTATTGCGCAGTTCACTGTTTATATTACATCTTATTTATACGTTTATTACCTACTATTATAATATACATAATTAAATTTTATGGTCTAGAAAAAAAAAATGATGAGATACTATTCTATTTAGAATTTAGAGAAGAAAAACAAAATAAATAAAAATATTAATTTAATAAAAACTGTATCCGTTGTTTAATAATGAATGCTAGTAAAAATATATATATTTAATACAAACCAAATAGAAGATTGTTTTGTTCACAATAAGGCAAATTTTCTAAATCGACAATTATTACTTATAAGAGATTGACATATTAAAAATTACGCTAAGTGTAAAATAATGGTTTCTATTTCATAGGATGGATTTAATGTATGTCCATTACATAGGTAGGTAAACCTAGAAACTATTTCCACGTTATAATCAATGTTCATGAAAATTAATGTATATGCTATATAGTCACGATAAATTGAAAGCCATCATAACTCTTATTTCACAGTTTTTTTTTATTTCCGCTAATGTGTTTATATAAATAACTATATATTTAAGGAATATTAGTTAGTATTTAACTAGAAAAAGACATAATTCGAATTTATTTTTATTTATCTCTCGACTCGGCTATACTTTTGTATTCTAAATAGGTATAATATTACTATATTTTGTATATAATATATTATATAATGTTATAAAATATGTCTAGATCTTTGTCTAAGTAAAACAACTTAAAATTTTAATGTATTAGGTACTTTAATGTAATGTATATTATGAAATCACCGGCTAACATACAATTACACAGTTGAAGGATCAAATAATTATCATAGTTGCATATTGTTATTTTAGCAAGAAAAAAAACATGTCAATGTAGGTACAGCTATTTGTCGGTGATTGAAGTAGCATAAAATTAGTCATGTGAAAGAGAAAAACAATCTACCTACATAAGATTAAAAAAAAATCTCTATACGAGAATGCAGACCTACATAATAATATGAAGCACGTTAAGTTGTTTTCAGACGCACCGCATGAATATGAATATAAATAATTGGGCGTGCACTCGAACGACATGAATTTTTTTTTAAACCATCTATACACCCCTTCCCCGTACGAGTAGGCGTATTTTTACTTACACAGCAATCAATAACGTTGTTATGCGCGGGCATAATAGTACACAACATATTCTGTAGGTTCTGGGACATGTACCGAAAGTATTTTTTGAAATATTTTGAGGGACGGTTTGAACATAACCCTAAAGTATATATTGTCGTAGTTAAAACAATTTAAATTGTAGTATATCGAGTGGTGATGGCTGATAGGTTGAAGTGGAAATGGCGATCAGGGAGGGTGACAACGACGATCTGCGCAGCATCTTGTTATATATTTAGCTATGTGCATTTCCTCGGTCTGCTCTTTCAACAATTTTTTCGCAAACAATAAGTACGCAATTCTTTTTAGTTTTTCCGAGAAGGCTAAAGAGATTTGGTCTGAATTTTGTAAAAGATTTTTTTTTACCACTTTAACAGTCCTGAACTCGGTTAAAATTCGAATCAATTATTAGCAAAAAAAAAATAACGAACATTTAAATTTGTTCTGTCGCGGGAAGTGAACAAAATTAAATTAAATTAATTGATTAGTCTTTATTTTCTGAACGATAAATTTATTTAAAAAAAAACAAAAACATAGATTTCACAAAAACTCTGAAATGTATAACATAAATTTAGGTACACAGACTGAACTGTAATTTCCACTAATTATTCGAGAAAATATAACACGCACATGTTTGCTTTAGTGGGTAGAGGGTAGAGGGTTGGTGAAACTTATATATCTTTCCATTATTTTAGCAATGAGAGTGTGTGCCTTGTGTTACGATGCAAATAATTCTATTTGAGTTAATTCATTTAATTTGACCCGAGGTACACAAACTATATTATTTCATGGTATAGTAATTTATAAATAAATGTTTCGTACCGGGTCATGTACACTATGCGTAAAGAATTTAATAATAAATACTGAATTCCGATAAAAAAAATATATACCGTAAAAATATATTGAACTGCTGCAGGCGAATTATAATTATATTTCGTCGAACCAAAAAACAAGAAATTTCCTACATCGATTTTGTAATTTTAAGTATAGACTACAGATGAGAAAACTATAGAAAAAGGTAGGTAAGAGGATACCGGTCTGTTGTATATTAGGTGTTAAATGGGTCACTATAATAATATGTGTATAGAATTTGAATTCAATGATATATTATTGTATACGAAAAACGATTTTAAGTGGAGACTGTCATAGCCTATAGCATCGAGTGATATGTTTTTTGATATAACTATTAAAGTTATTTAAGTAATTTTTACAAATTTGAATTTAAAATGTTTATTAAAAATTATTGTCCATATATTTTTTAATATTTTTTATAAAGATAATATAAAAATTACTTTTTTAGAACGTTTTATTAAATTGTTGTGAATTGTGACGGAACAAATAATGTTTTATTGACATTTATAGAAAATAAACTTAAAGAACTCGAAAAGTTCATCCTTTAATTAAAATGATAATATAAACATTTGGTTTCATTGTTATTCGTGTTTGAATTACATCAAATAAATAAAATCGATTTTATCAAAAACTGGATTAGCGTAAAAGTTCCCGTTTTTCTTAATTCGTTGTTTCTTTTTCTCGATTATAAAAATAAGTACTGGAAATTTTTGAGTTTGACCTCTACACAGTATGTAGACTAGATATAATTTTATATCCAAAATCACACCCATTTTTGAAAATCAAAGCATAAGTAACACTCACCGCTTCGCTCAATATCTAAAATATTATATAATTATAGGCTTATGGTTCACAAAAAATAATTTCACGAAGTTATCATAATGTTATTTCTAGTATTTTCGACTAATAAAATAGTTTTGTTTTTCAGAATGTTATTTTTATAATATTAATGTAATATTATCTAAAGTATAGAAATTACAAATATACTTACTTAACATAATATTTCAGTATTGCGCACAAGTTTTACACGCCTATCTAATACAATTTATAATTAAAGTATATATTACATATTTTACGTCAAATTTAACAATTAAAAAAGTCACCGTCCTAACACTTTTGACATATTTCATTAGGACGCGCCATAAAAATAATGAAACTTTGGTTGAATATCTCTTGGATATAAAATAGAACTGATAGGTTTCCATCAAAACTTTTGGATATCATTTTTCAATGTTTGCACAGTACAATATACATAAATATTTATAAATTCTTATATACACACTACACCTACGCGAAAATTCACACAAACGCATGTCTGTTTATTATAACTTTTTTAAATATTTACGTATACTTTTACTATGTTTACGTACGACATAATGCCGTAACTCGTAGGTATACACATTTTGTTTCGACTATACCCCTAATGAGAATTGCAATAAGATGAATAATTATAGTAAGTAACAATAGTTATGTAAAAATTGGCTGTTGATATATATTTAGCATTTTATCTACCAATATTGGTTTTGCCAGTTTGGCATTGCAAGGTAGATTGCCGTTCCAACAACTATAAATTCAGAATTACCATAATAGTTTGTAATAATTAATTCGCTAATACGTACAAGCCATAAATAATTTAAGTTAATTAAAAAGTTAACATGTACGGAAAGTTTTAATGGACAGTAATAAAAATGTGTACAACGAAACTACGTTTAACTATCGTTTTTACGGTACCTGTTTATGCATAATTCTTATATTTTAAATGGAATATGTTTTTTATAGCTGAAATTGACTGCCGTTTTGAATTCATTGATAGTAAAAGTCTGTATATCTACGCACATCGCGTTTCTGTAGATTTAGTTGAACCTCGTCGTGTTAAGACCCCCGCTCGTTTGTGTATACAATATTGTTATTAGCCGTTTTAAATGTTTTAATAATCGTCTGCGTGGGATGTAGTGCACTGGATTTGAGCGAGTTACGACGGTAATACGCAACACACCTTTTCCGATTAATAATATGCGAACTAACGCCACATACGTGACCCATCCACCCACATAAGTGTGGTCTCGGGGATATAATATTATCGTAAATATTTCAGAATTCTCAGCGAGAGCGATTTAAAGCACGTTCGCTCGAACATAATAATAGATATGTATAGACATAATTTTTTCAACATTTTTTTTTATACATGTACAGCATTGTGCTACAAAATGCTAATATGCAAACTAAAAAAATTTACTACACCGTAAAACTGATTCAGTTTAATATGTAATTTTTATTTGATTTTTTTAATATGAACTGTTTACACATTTAAGATTTTTTTTCAGTGTAATGTATATATGTATTAAACATAAGTAAATACATTTTGTACTTTATCGATAAAAAATGTATTCGTAGATTCTTGCCTTGTACATTCATATATTAATTTATCTTTAAATTTGTTCTTATATTCAACTGGATATTTACAAATCAATTAGTAATCGACAATTATCTACTACGTTTGATTGTGAAAAAAATTGTCGTCGTATTATTTTCGATTACGAAATTCGAAATATCAAACGAACCCTGTACTAATAGCTAAGTTAATTTGATTTATTCTGTCACATTTTCCGAGGTTATTTTAATTTAAAGTTTTCTGGTCGTTTTTCAAGGACGTTTCCGGCCTAAAAATTTAAATAAAACGGGTACTTGATATAATGTTTCAAGCGCGTGGTGACATTGAAAAAATCCGTGACACGAATTCGTGTATCGCAGCTTTCAGCGAATTTAAGTCATGCAGATAACATCAGCTGTTATGTATGTTGTACATTACGAAACGTCAAGATTTTTCGCGGCTTTTTTCAAATATCAAATTCTCAATCACAGTCGGCCCAGGTCGTTTGACTACTACGGGGATCAATCATAGCGGCGATGACTTACTTGCAAACATTTTTTGCTCTCCGTACCGGACGACCGCGCGGTTCCGGTTCAGCATTTTGTAGCCCAGTCGGAAGTCGAAGTTGTAACCTGTGTTGTCCAGACTGGACAGCGTGAACAACCGGACCAGCAGCGTGATGGAATTCGTCTCGCTGTAGTAGTGGGCCGGCGCCCAAGACGTGCCGCACCAGCCTCCCGAAACGGCCGGCCTGTCCGATTCGGTGATGTGCAGGTCGCCGTCTGGACAGCCGGCGTTCGTGTACGAAGCGAACCGTCCGATTGTGAAACTGTCCAAAGTCACCTGCGCGATAAACCACATAATAACGTAAATTATTGGATATTGGTGTTCGGTAGCGATATAGTACACGAAGGAAACGTTTCCTAACACTATTAAGTGACGACATATTTAGTATTCGATGTACTTGTTCAGCTGATGTTTGAATAGATTAGATAACTTTATTAAAGGTCAACAGACATAATATTATGTTGTATGTGTTTTTCAATAAAAACATGCAACACAGCCAATTTTCGTCCAGTATAGAATACACTTTCTGATGTTAGATTTAATATTAAAGTAAATTGAACCGTTATAAAATTTTAAGGTAGGACGGTCTAGGTTAGATGAATCAACTCATAGTCTTTTATTGAAACATTAATTCCAAAGTGAATTAATATAACTATGTAAGCTTTTGCAAAACTCGCTTAAAATTTAATGAAGACCTATGCAATTCTCTAGATAATATTCTTGCCCCTTTAAAATTGATAATTGGTAAAATCGTTGTTATATTCACTGTAATATAACAACACACAATAATTTAAGTCTGTAAGTAACAGACATATACTAGGTATAAAATATTTTTAGTTTCATCTAATAAGCAACTGAATTGTTTCACCATTATTAATTTAAATATTTGTTATTATAAATTTGATATACCTATTTCACGTTTTTTTTTTTAAACCTATAAGTTTTAATAACCTAATAGTAAATTTTATTATATAGCCATTTTTTATAATAATTATTGAAATATGCAAAATCATATTATACGTATTTAGTTCAAACAGCAATAAATTAATTATATAATTTATTAAAAGCGTCAACGTATTTCAATAATACAATTTTAATATTATTATGATCAGACGGCGTAATGGATAGGCATTTTAGGTACATAACTGCCATTTTCCGTTAGCACGTCGTCTAATATTACAATATTATTATATTATTATATTGTCAATATTTTTTATAAATAGGATTTTCATATAATACCTACAATACTATTATAGATAAGTATTAATAAATAATAATAACGGCTTTTAAAAATACATCAAAGTATAGTATAGAGAAAAAATTATGTCAAGTGTAAATAAATACAATTTTAAATAATTGAAAGTTGAATGGCAATATTTTTTTTTTTAATTGCAAATGTATACAATAGTTATTATTTAAATAATTTTATTGAAACGTATGTAGCACTTAATAATTTTTATTTTATCGAATATTATTATTAATTTGTTTTTTTTTTAAGTTACTAAGCAGATGACTTCACGCCTCTTTCGGTACCGCTACTCTAAAATTAACAAGTATAAACCATTCATCACCAGCAATATAAAATATCAACTACATCAATGACTATTTGACTCTAAATTAATTCATGATTATTGTTACAATCAATGATTTTATTTAATTACAAAGAAAAAATATATCATAAAATATTTATTATTATTATTTATGTATTTATTCGTAGAAAAAAAAATCGGTCTACCATTGTGCCAACAGAAAAAAATAAATATTTTAAAAATTGTAATTGATTCAGACATTTGAGAATGAACTGTGGCCCAGATTCCCTTACTATTATATTCTAAGTAATGTAAAGTGTAAAGTGGATCCTAAGGGGTTAGTTAAAGGGAGACACAGCCATTTTTTTCCGCCTTCTCTAGTTGAACCGTTAGAGCACTGTGATGCGTTTTTCTCGATAAAAAAAAAAAAAAAAACTTTAATACACTTTGTCACTAGGTATAATAGCTACTGGAATTTAGAAGTTAGATTATATGTATAGGTAGTGCTGAGAAACTTTTCCTTCATTGCCAGACTTTTGAAGAACTTTACGAGATTTACGACGGGTTAATAATATTGAAACGGGTTAACGTTAGTTAAAATATGTTGATATATCTACTTCTACATAAAAAATAATTTAGAAGTATAGAGAAAATAAACCGTTGAATAGATTAATGATAATATTAAATTTATTAGTCTATAAAAACTATTGTAACATATTAACTGCGAGAAAAAAAATAATTTCAAATTATCAAATAATTTATATTACTTATAAATCTTACTTCTTTTAATTCAAAGATTTTTGAAGTTATATATCTAACACCACTATAAGTGTAAAAATTCAAATTCAAATGTTTAGAGTTTACAATCAAATCGGTTTGTCAACTCTAATAGACTTATTGATAATTATTTAGATATAATTTATATTTCATTAATAAATTGAAGTAATTTTTAGAAACGTAAAATACACAAAAGCATTGTAACCATTTATACGAATACAAAAGTATAACCTTGAATGAAATACACGTTATTCACTTACGATTTGGTACTATCTTAAATTGAAATTGTATTTTTGTTGAACTTTAAACTTTGAATTAAAAAAGAAAAAAAAATTCTAAAATGATTTTTTCTTTAGTTTCATTTGTGTAACAGTGTTGGCCAACCAAAAACAAATATCCGTCCACAGCGTTATCAACATTCAATGTTCACAAAATGGAAGTTCGTTCTTCCGAATATATTATAATACAACATACATATGTATTACACGTCTTCTTTCACAGAAGTAAAATTGGCACGGACCGTTTTATTTTCTGGGACATTAACATTGATCGATATCACTATCGCACATAATTTATATTACTTATCCCATTTTGTTCTCTTCGCAAAGTATTTATAAATATAATTTTAAAATATTATATCATATCATTATTATTATACACTGACTAACTGTTTATGTCTTTCACTAATAATTAATTTAAAACATTAAAATGATTTAATACTAAACAATTTGTTTATTGATATTTGTCTTTAATTTTTAGAAACAGTAATCAAAATTTTAAATTAAAAACAAATTTAATATCCTCAAAAAGCTGATTAAAAACATTTGAAAATTTTCTAATCTATTTTTTACTTATTTAATTGTATTTCGTTTTTTTAACGAAAATCTATTGGGCGTATACTTGAAAGCAATTTAATAATAAATCATTTCATGAGAAAAATTAATCTGAGCTGAATTCAGTTAAACCGCCTACCCACGTTTATTCAGTACTTTTTAACAGATGCCGACAATTTATTTTTATATTTAAGTAACTATTGAGAAAATCAAAGTTAGCCTCAGAATCCGCACCATTGATTTCGCAATTATTTATATTAAATTTAAATTAATATTATTATAAAATCAATCTCAGAAAAACAAATGATTGGTACTATTTCACTGTATTTTATTAAGTATTAACAATGTATTATATTGTAGGTTTTGTAATCAGTATTTTTTATAAAATTTGAAAGTAATTTATTGAAATTTATTGTTCAATTAAATAAGGCTAATGAAATAAAACTGATTCGTCAAAAATATAAATTGAAGTACAGATATGATCTGTGAACAAAAACAGTTGTATTTTATTACTCAAAATTGAAACGTTGATTTTTCTAGATATTAAAACATCCATTAAATAATAAATTGTTTTTATTCAAATACAACAAAACCGTATCACAATAAGTATAAATACAGTTTAACTCCAACACAAAAAAAAATTTTATAATATATACGAATAAATATATTTTTCCTAAATTGATTTATTTTTCGAATAGGTACAGATGTAATAGAATTCAGAATTGTCATTTATAACATGCATGTTATTGTCTTAAATATAAAATAAACTATAGCTATTAGCTACTGTATACTATTATAGTACTCACTCATAAGTCCACAGAGTAATATAAAATATCAAAATATTGTAAAACTAATACTAATACAACTATTATTTAAAATTATTTTCTATGATTTCTGTTTGATATGTACCATAATTAATATACAATTTAAACTTTAATATTCGATATCGATTGTTAATAGTTAAATAGATTATAATCTTACAACATAATATACGTTTTTTTATGATAATATGATTGCTCAATGCCATGCCACATAAGTAAATAATTTGATGTTCATTTTTGATGATTCTCAAACATCTTTGTACTATTTCACGGTTAATCTTCTCTATTCTTATGATAAGTATGTCAACTTATTAAAACGATAAATGTTTACAGCCTATTAATTATCAAATTATGTGCTGCATAATATAATATATTATGCTGCATTTAACAATCTAATTTATGTCACTGCGTTAGAATGACTAAACATATTATGTGTTTCGCTAATTGGATAAGCGAGTTTTGTATTTAATATTGATATCACTCTGGTTTCTAGCATAGTGAATACAATTCATATAATACATTAATACGATTATTCAATTCACATTATTGAATTTTCCGTTATAAAAGTAAAATTTATCCACTTTATCTCTTCAAGTGGATTTATAGCTGAATTGAATAACTTATAGTACTGCCATTGACATTATGCTAAAATATTATTTATCCCAAGGATAATACTTGAATAATTTCAAATTTACATAATCTACATGGTTTAATATTTGTTAAAACTTATTTCCATTTGGATGATAATTGTTTTTCTTCAAATTAATTCAGTACTTCCCTACCTCTAAAATTACATTTATTAATTATTAATTTATAAATAATATTATAGGTATATACTTACATTAGATTTATATATTATAATATATTATAACGAAAGGCAGTATATGATAATATTATTATAATTTATAAACATAAAAATGTATAACTTTAGTATAAATAGTATTTAAGTACCTAGTTATTTAAATTGTAGATCATCCCCAAGTGTATTTCAGATAATATAACTATATTTTAAATCACTATACAACATGTTAGAATAAAATTAAAATTTTTTACTTAAACTAACCAAATCTATATGTCAGAGACGCGAACCTATGACACGTGCATGCTATTTTAGTGACACACGCAGTAACTGTCAACATTTATCGAATGTAAATTTTTTTTTAAGTTTAAAAAAGGATCATGAAATTAGTTGACACGCAGGGAAAATAAAATCTAAAAATTTTTTTTATATCACAAGCGGGTACAAAAATGTTCGCCATCCCTGCTATATGACCTCTATTTTTCTCATCTAAATTTTAAATATTATCTTATCATCTACTCGTACTTGTTAAAAATTCAATTTTCGTGCATTGAAGTTCTCAGAAACACATTCTGTTAATATGAAACTTAATGTATACTGTCATATAAAAAAATAAAACTCAAAACTCTATGACGATAAAAAATAGTGAAAAAAATATTATTTTATAGTAACTTCAAACAACCTAAAAAAATCTTTTCAGATATTAATATTTTTTTTATAAAATGAGTGTTAGTTAAAAAAAAAAAACCATTCTGCATATATTGAATTTCAAATTGGGAATTTAGATCTTCTTATTTTAATAATTTAATTATATATAAAATTAAAGTATATCCGACTGTGCTATTATATATGAAGTTAAAAATATTTATTAAATATTCTTACTTGTATTAAATCTCCCAAACGATGACCTGGCGCAACGAGCTTTATAAAGCAGATGAATGGTAATTTGTCGGGTTTTGGGCGATGTAATTCGAATTCGTACGTTTTTCCAACATCTCCATAATAAGTTCGATTGCACGCTGTAAATAAAATTTTTTTTAGTAAACCAACAAACATTTATCGTGTACAGTTAATATTCTATAACAATTGAAATGAATCTCCACCGGGTAAGTGGTAGCTACTACATAGTGAATATAATATGCAAAGAGGCATATAGAGTCAACACTCGTATAATATTATAATCACAGACATACGCGTCGTTATAATTGCTGAAATTGAAAACCTTCGTCGCTGTATAATAATAAATCAAAACTTTGTCAGTAACGCTTTTTAAGGAAACTATATATATATATAACATAATATTACAGAAAACTACATGCACGGCGGCGGTAATATGTATCGTTCGTTATAGCTCATACTGCAGCTGACGCGTAACAGAGTAATAAAGTTTACAAGCTAAAACAGTTATAATTTTTGCAGAGGAAAAGTAAAGAACGCAATTTGTATCTCGGACAATACACGAAAGACTCAATGTTATTTTCGGAACAATGTTTCGGTTTCGTGCATGTCATGCAACAGCAGCTTAATCTCGTTTAACAAAAAGAAGAGAGCAGGGTAAAATAAAACCGTCATCGCTTATTATATACGGCTGACAGTCCAATGAAATATGTTTCAACAAATTTGCGCAAACAAATCATCATTTGAACTGAAAACTTTATAGTATCATTGAATTGTTAGAAAAAATATGTTTATTACCCGAAATTGCCAACAGTAGAATTTTACGGTGCGTAGCTACGCGTACATGGCGTATACATACTACTAACACCACACGCGCACGCAATGGCGTTCGATTATCTATTGAAATGTATTAGAGGATAAAAAAAAAGCAACTTCTACCATATAATAATCGTTTCGATATAGGTATAGACGACGGATACCGACCCGAAACTTCTTTCCCTTCGAATGCGCAATTATTATTAATAAAAACTCGCAGGTAGGTACTCACGATTTGAAAAAGCGAAAAGTTTGCAAGTGGTTTTTACAACCGGAGCGGTAGTACACGCAGAGCGTTATACATTTGTTTATTTAAATTGATGTATTTGTATAACGGTAAATTTACGGTGATGTATTATTTAATAGCGACGGCTGACAAGTTCATATTACGGTATAGTCCCATCGCGTTTCATCAAATCGCCGTGTAGAATAAAGTAATTGGTTCTGCAACGATCGTCGTTTGTACTTTGATATAGGTACATATCATTATACAAACATAACGTGTTGGTGTAAAACACATATAGGGGCTTGTATAATATTATACCTACCATCGGAAAATAAAACCGTTTCCGGGGAAAGGTGACGGGTGCTTTCTGTTTTCACACGATAATAATAATATGGTGGTTATCCGCAAAACACGTTGATTTTCTCGCGGAAAATTTATTGTCACATAACATTTCATAAGGATAGAATACACGATTAAAAGAACTCACACGAATAAAACATATCGTTATACATACCTACTTCGATTTATGAGCACGAAATCTAAAAATGTACCTACGAACTTCGTTACGAACCAAAATCGTATTGACGTGCGTTATGCAGGTGCGGTATACAATAACACACCGCGTAGTCGTGTATAGACGGCGGTCGCGGTACTTTTTACCGGACTTCGGGTTTGACAATTATTTACAAGCCGTCCCGTCAAAAGGATTACGGCCGTTTGCCCTGACGTAATTTATTCATCGACCGCGGACGAATTATAATTTATAATTGCTCTATATGTCACGACTGCTCGCCCGAAAAATCACCAAATTATACCCACCTAATAGGTACGAGTGCGTGTGTTTTGTCGGATCGCCAGTAGCGGACCGTCGCCACCACCGCCGCCGCTGCCGGCCGAAACTTGACCCGCACGATATTTACATAACAAACATCATGTAAATGTAGCGGGCACGATACTATAATGTTTATAGGATTGTGTTCGAAGCTGGCACATCGTCGTGATAATAATGTCATTATTACCGCCACCCCCCCACGCAACGAGATCTTCGGTAGGATGAAATATAGCAGCGTCGTAAGTATAATATCCGTACGCGTATCGTTGTAATATTATTTACTCGCACTCCACGTCGAAGGCGTCCGCATTGCGGTTCTCGCGGTGCCAACGCCAAACCTACGTTCTCTGCACGTCACGGATGCCGGTTCAAACCGAACACTGTGCACACGAAGTTTAGATCAAAGCACAGAGATGTGATGCACAACATATTTACAGTATATACATCACGATATTCAAAATATATTGGACGCAGTTAATTAGCATATACGCCCGAGGCGAGAGGACTTTACTTCAATGGTACACACGTGTGGGCGCCATGTGGTCTTTAGATATAACGCCTCCCCTAAAGTCATATACGTATACCATACACTTCTCCCGCGTTTACTCTAAACCAAAGTTATAGATATATTCTAAATAAATACGATTTTTATAAATTAATATATTATTGTATAACAAATTATTTTTTAATATCTGTGTAATATCGTAATAATTAAAAAAAAATAACAAACTGCCTTAGTGGAATTGACCGCGAAATAAGCAATTATATGCGTTTTGTGACTGATCGCGTCAGTAGACAGCATTACAGTCAAATAACGTTTACTTATTGTACCTTATACTAAAATAAACATATTCAATATATTTTAATAAAACGTTTGAGAACGAAAACTTTTTTTCAAATTACGCTATACGTCCAGCTATAAACTATATAAAATTGTGTTTATGCGGTTGTTCAGGGAGGGGGAGTTTCGGCCATTTGGCCATTTAGAAGTAAAAATTGTAGCACTCCCGCGAGTCCCATAGTTTAGATTGGATGTGCGCCTCCTATATGGACGTCTAGCGTATATAAAGTAGAGAGTGGAAAGGTTGTGACGATCTCGGCCACAATTTTTGTAAAAACTGTACACACGGTCGTTTGGTGTCGGATTTCCGTCTAAAAATCGTGAAAAAAAACCCATCATCGATGAAATTTATTGCGACTATAAAATCGAGGTGTTTATATTATTATTATATTTTCTTCGTCATTCGTGCTCCTCACAAGAGGATTATATAATACACCGCTGCAATGCTCGCATAAAAAAAAAAGTATATATTTATAATATAATCCCACACACATAATATGGCAACAGGTGCGCTGTAAAGTCGGATCGGCATCGGCAGAAGAAAACGTCGGGCTATACAAAACTACACGTAAACGTAGACGCGAGAAAGGGGTTGTAGATCGTGTACGAGTTGCCCTTACGACCGCCATCGTGTATATCTACGTACATGCACAATACACGTATTATTATATATACGAGGTGGAACTGTATATGGAACGAATGGTACAGGTATAATACACGATTCGGATGGGTTATGTGGGTGTGTACGTATATATATGCGACTTAACCAGCGGCGATATAAACCGATTATAACGGGGTAAAGAGCCTTTTATGTTTCCGGATATATAATAGTAATACTCAGAAAACAATATATATATTATATTTTATACAGGTGTAGATATCGTACACGGCTGCAATATTATCATATCACATAAAACATTACCGGGCAAAACGTCACAGCACTGCACATACGCGTTCCGGACGGATTTATGACGCGCGATTCGGAATCGTACACTCGGCCTCGTTCGTACAATATGATAATGATATACATAGTACAGGGGTGGCCAAACTCTTTTCGGTCACGATCTACTACAAATTATACTTCACCACTGTGGATCGACTTCCGCGGAAAATCGTTTTTATTGTTTTGAATAACTATATGTATGATTATTAAGAAACACAATGGGGGCGCGGCGTGGTCCTAAAAATAAATTCTAACGTTTTTTCGTCCGCGATCGACTGTTTGGCCGCCCCCGGCATACGATATTATAATATAAAACGGTTTATAAGCGAGACGCACCCCTATTGTACTCGCGATAACCGTCCGTGTACACATATGCGTATAGTCGGTATACACTGACCACACGATAATATTATGACGTGATTGATGATGACGTGGTCGACCGAACGTCATATTATAATACATATGGGTACGAGAGATAATGTGCGTAGGGACAGCGATTTTATATTATTATTATTATTGAAACGCGTCGAGTTGGCCGGAGAGTAGAGTTACTTCCTACCTGTACAATCGACCGCCCGTATACGCGTGGCGTTAATTGAATTATTATTGCCGCCGCCGGTGCGCGGGTGATCGGTTGTATAGTGTGCGTGTGTGTGTGTGTTGTAAATATTATAATATTATATACTAATGAACACTATACGAAACGTTTCGCCGCCGAGGTGTACGTTATAATATATGCTGTAGGAATTATTGTCAGGCTCGTAAATTAATTTCGTGTACGTATAATAATACGAGAGAGACGTAAATAATTACACGATTGCAGTGACGCGTATTACATAATATCGCATGCATAATACTATAATTCATTGTGTGTAAATGTGTGTGTGGGTGTGTGTGTGTGTGTGGTGTGTGTGTGTGTGTGTGATGACGAACAGATTTCAATAACGACAAACGAGTATATTATAATGCGATGTGCAATTATTGTTCGTATCGCTATTGTAAGACTACGAAGGGTCGTTATGAGAGGCGCCTACTCCAGAATTCGGAGCACGCATAGCTTTCCGTCAATTCGTTAACAGTGTAAATATAGTTCGCGAATTAAAGTGTACATACGCGAATTAAATTCTCCGTTGTTTTAAAAAAAATATATATCAATTGTTATCTCAATTTTACATATTATAATTTGTTTTGAATTTTCTACGGGCGTCGAAATGCTCTGACCTATTCAAGAAATAGCTACACCGCGAGCAGATATTGAAATATCTGTCAAAGTATGATACAATGTTTTGTTCATGTTGTCTACACTATACCGCGTCTAATGATTTCCAAGCAAATTTTAAAAAAATCACATTCCAAATCATAGCAAACAAATAGTTGTAAAAGTTCAGAATATCTGACGCCAATAATGGACGTGATAAAATGTCGGAAAAACGATACCGGATATATTTAAATATAGATTAAATATTGTACAAAACACAGATAAATAATATTATTTTTATCCTGAAAAAACAAAATGTAAACTTAAATAAATAAACAATAAAATATGACCAAAACTCAAAACCGTGTTTTGGCTTATATATATATATATAAAAACTCGAGAGAATTTTTAGCACACTCCGCGGCAATAATATTTTTACAACAAATGTATGCAAATAACGCTTTAAATGTTAATCTATTCTAGCTGGTCATAACTATGGATTTTTTTCAGGACTCTCAAAGCCCCCTCCCCCATTTAGTTACCCATTAACCCATTACGTATGCAGTACATACGTATAACTATAGGTGTGGTTTTCGCGTCCACATTCACATTTTTCGGTTATACATTACCACAAACATCATTATTTTTGTAGTAATAAAACAATAACAAGTACAAAGTAATACCATGACTTGATTATTTATAATAACTTTAAGAAATGTGATAAGTAATGATTTGTTATCATTGTACATGCTACATACAGCGCTTTTTATTTGTATATTTTCATTGATTTTTTCAATTTTTGTTTAACAATATAATTATTTAAAATAATTAATTACAAAATTTTATTTGTGTATTTAATTTCATTAATAATTATTTATTATATTATATACTGTAATGTTTCTGAACTTTAAATCGTAAGGATCAAAATCCAAAATACAAAAAAAAGGCATCTTGTCATTTTTCATTTGAAGCAATATTTCTGGTAGAAAACGTCGTCCGTAATTATTTAATATTATAAAATCGTGAAATCGTACGTTTTTCTCTTTTAACCGCTTTTATTTCGAGTACCGTTTCGAAAATCGAAAAATGACCTCTTTAAAGTACCAGCTCAAGAACATTACCTTTCAGAAAAGATGCTACACTTGGTACTTTTGAGCAAGTTTAGGAGGAAAAAAGTGTTTCCAGGATAAAAAATAAAAATAAATAAACATCATTGTAAAACCAATACATTCCTCGCTTCACTCCAAATCTAAAATACTGAGGTGTATTATTTCAATTATTACCAACCGTCCATAATAAAACCAAAAATAATTATGTAGGTATCTAAATCTTCACTACCAAAACATTGAAGTGTTTAGTCTTCTACTTTTAGTATATTATAATAATTATAACAATAATATTTAGAATCAGTCAATAAAGTGGCAGTGCTTAAATAACACTAACACCTTACATCCTATTACCCAATTTGACAAATGTTTCCTAACTTTCTAAAACATATTTTATGGAAAATTTGAAAGTGTTTTAAAAAATCCATTTTTTTAAAGTCTAAAATAATATTTTAATTTATTTAAATAGATATTACCATTAAGTATAGATAGTATAGATACTATCTATACTCAATAGTATTACTTTGAAAAAATAACTTAAATTAATGTCTAATAATCTAAATAAAATCATAAAAAAAAACTGTTTACACTTATAAGTTATAATACTTTAATATTTAGATATATATAAATTATAATAAGCAAAATATTCTCGAAAATATTATAATCCATAAATTTAATCTATAAATGACATATTGCTTATAATTTGAATATCTTCAGGTACCTATTCAACTCAACATAATATATTGTGCTTTGAATGCAGTATTTAGACTGGGGGTGAATCAGACCTGTGGGTGCAAGCACCCCCTAGTACCCCACCCCTTATGTGCGCCTATGATATTCATCGAATTATAAATTCTTTTATACTGTTATTTTTATTATTTAATGTGATCTCTGAGACAGAATTAACAATTAATATTGTAATACAAAAGCTATTTACAATAGCCCATAGCCGTAATACATGTATATATTATATCCATTATTATATGTTTTTCTTATTTTTCAATTTCACGCTCAAATTGATTGTTTTTTCAACTTAAAAGAATTCACAAATCGGTATATTGTTGAGTCTAAAGTCAACATATGTACGCGTAATGAAAATATACAGGGTGATTTATCACAAGCATTATGCTCATCCCTAATATTTCATTTAATAATAATTTTTCAAATTTTTAAGGTTTCAATAATTTTAAAATATTTAAATTAATAATACCATTTATGGAATATTTTAGCCTATTTTATTTAATGAGAATCGTTTTTTTTTCCTGTACATTTTTTTTTTTTGCATGACTTTTTGAACTATTGAAGTATCTAAATAAAAATTCAAAGGATTAGTTTTCGAGAAATCAAATATTGTATATTATTAAAAAAATATTAGGTTCAAAATTATAGATTTGGGAAAGATGGGAACTATGAATATTAGAAAATAATAGTAATTAAATATTATGATCTAATACTATTTTTAAATTATTAAAAATAAGGCAAATATATTATAAATACAGTAGAGTTGTGATAAGTTGTAAACCTTTAAAATTCAAAGTTTTTTCTTTGACTCCTGAAGTGTTTATAAGTTCTATTTGAAGTGTTTAACTCAAAACACATAAATTGAATACATTTCGATTGTTTATGTCGAAAGATAGGTGGGAGATGGTAAACTGTAGCAAAAAAAAAAAAATCTAATTAAATATTTACACAAAAAGTTGTTTGATGAGTGGTTATTTATCTGTGTGGAAAACTCTTAACTGGAAAAATTATAAATATTTAATGCTTTGATATATTCTCCATTAATATTATATAATTGTTATATAGGTAACTACATCAATAAATACGTTCTCATAATGTGTTATTTTTAGTATTTATGAATTTAATATTCATAAGACATACTTTAGATTATTTAGAACATAAAACATAACTCGTCAAAAAACGTACAGATATTTAATCTTTTTTTTATCATGTACCTACGATAAATTTACGTCATATAATGTACGATGAACAGTATATAATTATTATTATCTTTAAGTTTATTAAGACTGTGATGTATGGACTATTTGTTGTTGATTTTAACTTCCGAGTTTTCAATCAATAAACATTAGATACTGTCTGTAGTCTGTTTATTTTAATAAAGAGAGAATAGTAATCGTCATGGTAGTATGACGTGTACTATGTAGTTATGAAGCACGTACGTACAATGCATATTGTATAATACTATAATATTTTGTTACAAAACTATACCTATATAGTATGTATGTTTTCAGAACCGGATATTATTGTCTGGAGGAGTTATTTAGGTGCGAAATTATTGTGAATAATAAATACCTTGTATAACTATGAACGCAAAACGCAATGAATACAAAATAAATCATGTTTAACTGAACTATGGTATAAAATAAAAATACATTTTTCATCCTTTAAACGAAAGTTGGTTTTTGTCGATTCGGAATTTCGAATAACCGTTAAACAAATAAGATAATATATCAAAATATAGGAATGTGAAAATTATAGTTTCATTTAAATAAATGTAAGTCAAAAGGAATAAATTCGGTATACATTGTGTATAATGTATTGAAAAAGAAAAAAATGGTATTGGCAATTTGCCTCTCTTTTTTAACCTGACACGATAAAAGGATAAAGAAATCACATTCAACAGGATAGTAACTAACAACAGTGAACAATTTTGGTGCTATTCCAAAATGCATTCGATAGTGTTACACATAATAGTTAGGTATAACTGTTACCATTAAGTATACACTCTAGTAAAATTTTACTCAGTGGTATTAAATCGACAAATAATAGTTTTTTTTTCATTTATATAATAGGTATAAGCTACAATTGCTGACCGGTTTAACGTTTTTATGTTTTTAAAATGTCTAAATAAATTATTGGAATAAGCTCTTAAGCTGAAAACTGTACATAAATATTATCTTTTTTTTGTAGGTATAGGTATGAAATTAATGTTAAGTTGTATACTATCGAGTACCAGTTACATTATTTTATGGACTATCATGAACGTTAATGTTTTAGATAATATTATTAAATCTGATCTATTATCTGAATCTGTATTAGATGGTCAGTATATACTACTACAATATACACACAATATCACGGGCTTAAATTTAGAATATTTAAGACAATTATTTATATATTTTTTAATATATTTCTCAAGTAATTTACAAACCGAATTATATTATTATTCATTGAATACATTAATCAGCGTAGTCCTGGATAAAATATTCATATTATGATGACGTGAAGACTAATAATGGTGATATTTTATGAGTATTTGATAATTCAGTCACTTATTGGATAGAATGTGTAAATTATTACGTTTAAGTTATTAATAATATTATTATATTATATTTGTAATAGAAGTTACTCGATTGGTAAAGTTACTAATCAATTAAAATCCACATGTTTTAGTACACTATCTAATTGTATAGGATGGAATATAATTTTGTATTTATTTAATCTGAATAATAAATCACAATTTCAATTTCTTTTCAAGGATAGGATTTAAAGATATGAGATTTGAATTTAGAGGATAGTATAATTTAATGTAATGATATATCCTAAGAAATCCTATTAAACTCTATTGTACATGCATATTGTAAAATCAATAAATAAAAAGAATGAATTTTAAAAAATGTATTAAAGATAAAACGTTCTTATTACTATGATAACTTATAAATTTAACGTATTATTATGAAATAAGTATTGACCTATATAGCCATATTCACAAGATGTTATAAACCGATACCTAAATCATTAAATTAAATTTTCCAATTAACACATATAATATAAAACACTGAAAATAAGCTCATGTAATATATTTAAAATAAATATACATCTACTCATAGGTTATTTATAGAAGCATTAAGCTTTCTAGTAAGAGTAGGTATATTTACATTGAAAAAAAAAATGTTTCACTCTTGATATTTACTTTCCGCCATAGGAATTTATTTTAAATAAATTCTGATCATGAATGTTGATTCTATGTATTTATTCTTTGAATATTTTTAGGTAGTTAAGTTTAAAAATCATTTACTAATAATAACAATAGATTGTTAAAAATAAACGAAATGTTTTCGTTCAATTTGCAATATGGTTGCTATAAATATTACTCATAAATTAAACACAAAAATAACATGATTGTTATCTAATATTATAAAAATATAAATTCGTAATAATTACTAAGCAATATCAAAAAAAAAAAAATTCGTAGAAAATTTTATCAGAATATTTATATTTTAAATTGCATTATAAGCAGTTATTACTTATTCATTTATTAATTGTTTTATATTACGATAGAACTATACCTAGAGCTATTACCTAATTATTCAATTATAAAAATATTTTTTCTTTTTAAATTCATTTGAAGTACTATGTTTCTATATGTCTGTACTAGAAAAATTTCAGAATAATTTTATTTATTTATGTAAATGAAAACGTAATTTTTATTTCATATAATAATATGGTAATATGATTGAGTTTACGATTGACTTATGATAATATTTTCTTTTCGATTGAACAAAATAACATTAAATATAAATATTTACCCACTGTTAAATAAAATACTTTTTTACAGCGAAAATTATAGAAGTATAAATGTAGATAATTCAATTTGAAATATTAAATTAATTATTATTTATTATTGTTTTTACAAAGAGCTAAATAGGTTATCACTAATGTGTAAAATTATGGGTGCAGTGCATATTTAAGGGTATTTAAAACCGAAACTGTTAATAATCTAATTTTTGCATTATATGTTAATATTAAGATCAATATCATATTTAATCCATACATTTAACCTTTAAACTATTGTGTGTAAGATGTATAAATGTTTTAATTATAATTTAAAAATAATAAAATTAGTAGCAATTTTTAAGACCAAATTTAACATGGTTTTACAAATTAAGCGTATTAAAATATATAATATTTATACCTACATAGTATAAGTATTGAATGTATAACGGAAATAGATTTACGAAACTTTACAGACTTAAAATATATTATAAATGCTATTCTAAAGAAAAAGGTTAGATATAAGCCATTAAAAATACAGCTTAAGCGTTTTAAGCGTTTCGATACACATAATCAACTACGGAAAACCATAAAAATGATAATCGATTTCAAGTGCATTATAAGTGAACGAAACGCGATTGAAGTCATTGATATTCTCAATACCGATAGCAGTTAATGTATTATAATATGTATAACAAATTTTCTTTATAGGTGAAGATTTTAAAATTATTCAAACTATACCTGATAATTCATTGGATCATTAGTACCTATAAGGTGATGGTTAAATTAATTTATCAAGATAATTATGTTTTACTATAGTTAATCATTTTTCCTACAAGTATATATAATTTAATAATTACATTAATGAAATGTAGGTGTTAGTAATTCTATAAAATACGAGATAATTCCATTAACTTCCATTTATTAGAAAATATTTTGTACGAAGAGAGGAACATAAATCGGATTTTTATATACCTGCAATTACGTTTTAATAGAAATGAATAAAAACTGAGATTATGACGATGTACATTATAAATTTATAACTAAAGCGTAGATTTATATACATTAAAGAGTTCAAATTTAACAAAATATATGAAAATTATAAAAAAAAACTTTTATTTCTTCATAAACCATGATCATAAATATTTAATAAATAAATAATATCAATGGTCCGAGATTTTAATCGATATTTTCTTATCTTATAGTCCTTTCTATATAATATAGTTATGTATCGATAGCTAAATTAAATTTAAATATCATTATTAGTGACCGTTGGTTATATATAAGAAATTCATATAAATATGTATGATATATATATATATATATATATACCAAAATGATCATATTTTTTTTATATGTTTAACCAAAATTTGAACAATTTTTCTTTTTTTAATGCTTCAAACATTCCTAGAAAAACCCTAAATCTACTCTAAAATTTGAAATAAAATATGTAAAATAATTCATCCAAACATCAAAACCTTAAAATATTCAAAATTATGCATAGAATGAGTTCTATATAATCAATTTCTATGTCATAAAACGACTCTTGTGCTAATTTAACAATGATCAACAAGAATAAATATGCAAATGCACACTAATCCGTACTTTAATTACTACATAATAGAATTATTTGATTTTGGAACTATTTGCATAATATTTAGTTAGTGTCCATACAAACTAGTTTTCATTAATTTTATATACTTTCAGTGTATTTTTATTTGTCATCCACCCTCAATGTAGTTAAATATTATTATTATACATCGTAAAAAAATGTTCAAAACAAACAAAAAAAACTCGATAAAAAGAAAATATTTCAGATTATCTAAATTTGTTTGCGAATATATAAGCACACATAAAATTTACTGTATACAGAAAAAAACTCAGATTTGTTTACACAGTTATGCAGTTACACATAAACGTGGCGCATATATTATATCTTTATATTTTATTACACGGAATGATTCAAAACGATTTACACTCGAAAGAAGAAAATATTATTGGATGTGCCAAGGGCAACCAACGGTAAAGTTTGCATGGATTCTATCTATTTTATACTTCTATATAAATATAATATACGTGTTCTTGCTTTTAGATTTCCCTAGAAAATAAAACTTCAGAAAATTATTGCTCTCTGAGGCATATACTGTATTTGACGCTTTGGCTATTTACTTTGTCGATATTTCGATGGTTTCAAACAATTTGTACTTATTTCCGTCTATTTTCTGTACTTTCATTTTACCTACAGATTATTTTGAATATATACAAAGAAAACATAATATTTTATTTTAATATATTAATAAAGGGTACAGATGATATTATGTTTTTAATAGATATTTTCTGTCGCCGCATCGTAGCTGGTAAAACATTCGCATATCGACGTTGTACAATTATTTTTACGTGCCCGTGTACGCAAGTTTGTACGCCACCGTGTTATGTTCAATAAACGCTAAAACATTTCGAGTGGTCACTGAAAATCTATACATTTTCACCGCAAACTCCCTGAACCGTTGCTTCTCGCGTAAACTATACACATGACCTCATTACACGCGTGAAATCAGAAGTACAATAATGATATGTAAAACTGTGTTCATAATACGGACAATCGACCAAAACTATTTGGCTGCTAACACAAATCAATTTCAAAACCGATGTAAGTACATAGGTAATATTAATAACGAAGCGTCATGTTGAACCTATATTGTGAACGATTAATTTATAGTTGTTATACATATAAATGCGAGCGATGCACATCGGAGTACTTTAAATATTGCATACCTCTGTGAAACGTGTAAGCATCTATTTACTAACAAATATCACAGAAAAATAAACGAACAAATTGAAAACGTATATTTATTTTGAAATCAAAAAGGGTCTACTCAATCGAATAATTTAAACGTTTGATTTATATAAAAAAAGTATCCATTCTAACCTGTAATATCTATAGGTACAGTAAACATTTTCAAAAGCCCACTATAGTGACAAAAACAACTATAATAATATAGTTAACATTATTGCGTTGTACTTAATATGATCTCTTCAAAAATACAATACTTGTTCGACAGACGATAACGTTTTAGAATAATCAATAGCTATTGTCCTATTCCCAGCAGCTGATGCACATTTTACAAGGAGGTGTATTCTATAAAAATGTAAAGTTTAATAGCGCCGTGTTTTATTTTGAAACGGGAAAAAATAGATCGATGCGATGGAGACTCTTGTTGGATTTTTTTATGAAACTAATAAAAGCGACATAATCTCTTTAAATTAAGCTCGACTACAGAGTATTCCCGGATATTTTGGAGTGCGATATTGTGGCGATTGTGTTAGCGTTGTGATTGAATTTGACGCCTGTCGAGTTCCATATAAATACACCGGCGCTTACAATTATCAAACCGTCCGTAACGCTAATATAAATATTGGCAATATACTTAATTATAAGTTATAACAGCACTTACGGCTAATTACAACAAGAGGAGAAGTAATTAAATGACGGTAACGGCTGTGGTGTACAGGGAATAAAAACTATAATATCCAAATCGATGAACAACCGATTGACTTATTATACAGTTTTGAACTATCGAAACTTTTACCGCGATATACTGAATTGCAGTTATATTATAATATTACATCGCATTAAATGCTATAAGAGACTTCCGACAAAATCACAGCATGATATTTCGTGAACATTCCGTACATAAATATTAAATATTTTAATAAATAATAGTACACGGGTACTTCGTAGTTACTAGATGATGTGCAGTATTTATTAAATCGACGATTGTTGACGGAAAGTTTTCGACCATCCGCGGTCTGCGGCGTTCCGTTGTATATTATTCATTTGGTTATAAATATTGCAACGACCATTTCCCCGGTAAACGAGACGGCTATATAATATATGATTTCCGAGTCATGGCCACGTACATCATGACCAGAGGATTTCATTTCACACATTGCAGTTTTATAGGATGAAAATATTAACATTTAATTAATAAGTTTATCAATGATTAGTGTAAACCGATCATTTTACTTACAAAATTATAATAACTACCTATAAAATAAATCTTATAAAACACGAATATCAAGAAAAAATTGAAAAAATTATAACTCTGGATGAAAAATGCTCAACAACTCTTGTACTCCGAAAATTAAGACACGTGAAAATATAATATGACATTGTAGTAATCGAATGAACCTAATGAGAGAGCTTAATAACGTCGTGTCTGATGAATTTTAATTGACACTTTAGCAGTAATTTAGAGTAGACACTGAGTAGAGAAACAGATAAACATGAAAAAAATTAGTCAGCAAAATATTAAACATCAACCGGTTCAAAATAATGTCTATACGGGATCTACGCTGAGACGACTGAAAATGTTATCGCGTAAGCTTTCCCGCAGCAGTGGGTCAATTCCATTAAGTAATATTTCGAGGGGCGGTAGTTGAGCAACCCCGTTACATATTATTGGAGTCGCCGTCTTGAGTGGCGGGAAAATGTTCGTTCTCAACGTCCGTGATGGCGAGAGAAAAAACTCCACTGCAAAATTTAACAAAACGCAATAATTTTACAGACCTCTATTTTCGAAAACATTTCGTGTATATATATGAGTATATCATCACACGTTTAGAGTATAGACATATATACTATATATATATATCATATATTATATCGATATAAGGGTGAGACGCGCGTATTGTTATGAAATGTCAAATATTAATATTAATATTTTTTTCGTATACTATAACGAATGATGTAAAAAAATGACCTACAGCTTAACTTTAGTGTTGAGTTCGTCGGCTTAACAACGGACGATTGTCGCACTTTAGAAAACTTGCAAACAAAATGTTAAGTTCCGAAACCAATAGTATCTTTATCCTCGAACTCGACCAAAGTGCTATAATCGATTCAATCGTTCGCCGCAAAACTCTCGAGCAGATTACGATCCCACGCGACTTTTAGTTGTACGCGCAAACAAAACAGTACCTACCTATCGTTTATTATCGTTTAATTTTTTGTTTCCGATTTTTATCCTCTATTATTATACACTCGCCCGCTATAGATTCGTTATTTTATCTAACTCTTTGCGGAAACGAGGCCGCGGATGACAGTTCGAAAACAAATCTTTGTAAATCATCGTTGGTTGAACTCACGCGTGCAGTAGTGCGGTTCGTCGGACCCGTCCGGACAGTCACGCCGGCCGTCGCAGTACTTGACGGACGGCACACACCGCACGGCGGCGGCGGCGGCGTCTTCGTCGTCTTCGTCGGCGGCCACGGAGGTCGACGATGAGGAGGTGCACGCGAATTCGGAAAGCGCACAGGTCGCCGGTCTGGTGGACACGAGCTTCGCGTACGCGCCACCGCCGCCACCGGCCACGGCCACCACCGCCGCCGCGACCAGCATCGCCACCGCCGCGGCCGTCGCAGTCATTATTATTGTGGTGCGACGGTATAATATACTTTGACGCATACCACGGTTATTGGTGGCGGTCGGGATATACCACGAGTGAATACGGCGTGCCGGCGGCCTATCGGGCTTTTGGGAACAAACGGAAATGCAGATCTACCGCTATCGGAAGCGCATCGTCCGTTAGCGGGCGCGGTGACGACGGTCGGGGGGGGGTTTTTTTTTTTTTTCGAAATCTCCGGTCACCGCGAACTCGACACGACGGGGAGGTAGACGCACGTGCGCTGACGACGGCGACCGCAAAACTTCGGACTCGGTATCGTCACGCCGCGCGAGGGTGCCGCGTACCTACTCGCGCCAGAGTCGTCACTCGTCGTCGTCGTCGTCGTCGTCAGTCGGCGTTGTCGTCGTCGTCCGCGATCGGTCGCCGCGGGATCGCGCGTCGGAGGGCCGTACGGGACCCGAGCGCTCCGCGGACGAGTCCGCGCCCTGACCCGTTTTTCCCGACGTTGGCACGAACGCGCTCGCACACTGCGGCACAATCAATACTGCCTAAAGTGAAAACGCCTACCAGATGTGTGTGTACACGCGCTCCGGCCGCATCGTCTCCTCTGCGGTGTTCAAAAAAAAAAAAAAAATCTCTGGTCACGACGACGACGACGACGACGACAATAATTGTGATGCGATAATGAGTAAACGCGGTGCGTACAACGTCGCACATAGCGACCGTCGGCCGTCGCGCGACAACGTTACCGGCCGACGGTTAGGCTCGCGTCCCATAAACGCGGTTGCACGCGCGACGATTATCGTCTCGCAGTACCTTGGTCTTGACCACCTCCAGTGCACGCGTTTTACCTCCTTATTTGTACACATGAAATATACGACGACGGTGTCGCGATAGATTCGACGCATATCTATATAGATAAGACCTATAGGTGACTTTAACCTCCCCCCCCTCCCATTAATTAGAATCGCTCGGGGGGAAATCGAAAATAGCTCTTAATTTCATAATCCATAATAATATATACCTACGAAAATTAATAAGTTTAAGTTTCAAATACAAGTCTTAAAATCTACAGAGCAAAAATATACTCAAAATTGCCTATACATTACCTAATAAATATCATAAAAGTTGTTTGTTCATTACGTATAATATTACTTAAAAATGTTGAAGAATGTCTTTAAAACATTGAAAAATGTAAAATAAAATTTACAATTTCAAAAATGTTGATGTCTGAATTGGATCATAAAATTTAAGATTCTAAAAAAACGAAGTCCTGATTGCATAAATCGTCATGTCCAAAAATGGACCCAAATCCATACGATTTTAATTCGAGGACTTATTATTGTATATATTAATTAGTTATTTCACTAATATTTTATTAAATATAATCTAATTATACGAGTAAGTCATAAATCTAGTATTTTAAATCTTGGTGGATATAATTCAATAGAAAGTATTCAAAATTTAATTTCAAAACACTGTTATAATATTATACACGTATAACAGAAAGAATTTAATTCTTCATATGATATATTAACTCCTGTATTCCACCTTAGGTATTTTTACCTTTTGTATATTCTTTTTTCTATCCTGACTAACGACTCGTGACGGACAGCTGCCACCATCTGAGTACGGGCATATACAATCACTGTCTTAAAATTTTCGTTTTCATTTAATCTTCTTGCAGAAACATTTCAAGCTCTTTCTATTTTTCCATTTAGACATTTTTTTTACGCAACGTATTATTACAGTGTTATATGTAGTAGTTGTAACAGGCATCAGACTGATCAAAGGCTACAATAACATCTGAAAAATCATAATATAAAAGCCTAGATATTTTTATTTTTTTTACTGAAGATAAATTTCACTATTTATTTTTTATAGAATAGTTTTTGTTTTTAAGGGTATACCAAGTTTTCGCCCATAATTAACCCTAACAGGCTACCTGTAATTATTTTAAGTTTGATATTTAATATCTAGTTATTTTAGAAAACGTTGGCAGAAAAAGCTGCGCCCTTTTATTATTATTATTTAGCTAACTAAATACATAGAAAAAATTCTGAAAGAAATTGTTTACTTCCCTCTATTTCAACCACTTAACACGATCCCAAGAGAGCCTATTGTGAAGTCGCTTCCGGGCCAAAATGTTGAAGTTGCACTACTAATTATTATTATGTAAGTGCACATCAGTTTTGGATCTTCTTCAACGTTTCAATATTCGACGTCGTTTCATTGCTCCGTTCCAATTTCCGTCCTATTAAAATAATATTAAACTTACAATGTACCTAATCATAATTGTTGTATTATTCATGCCTGTGTGAATTGCACATCAAAGTTTCATGTTTAGAGCAAATATGTTTAACCCGTACATTATAACACTATGTATTGGGTTAAATCTTACGGACCGTCGGATATCAATTAAGAATTAAATATAATTGTCATAAAAAAATATAAAAATCAATACTATTTTTTACAATTCCACTCGGTGTAATAAAAATGAATTTATTCATAAATAGTATGTCACAAGTCCAATGTGTCAGGTTTTTGATGCAATATTGAGTTTATTATTACAAGTTGGCATTTGAATATTAGTATAATATCATACGTTTCCTTGTTATACATTCCTCGAGATCAAACACATAACATTTAATATTGTTCGTCATCGTCAAAGTTTTGTACGTGTATGATTTTAGTGTGCATAAGCTTAAAATATTTTGTTTTTGTTTGTTCAAACGCAGTTAACACGTTAAAATTATAATCTACCAAGTGCCACTTAGATACATATTGTATATGTGTGTGTAGGTTACAAAATGTATAAAGTAGTAGTGTAATACACCTATTCATTATATGTATGGTATGCGTGTACTCACTCGATTTCATATCGTCGTTATTAAGTTATTTATCGTTATAATAAATTTATGATAATTGTTACGATATTTTTATTGAAAAAAAAAATTTAAAACATTTCGTTTTGGTATTTATTTTTATTTTTTTATTTTTTTGTCAGTCTGTAAATACATAAACCCACCTTAAAAATAAAAAAACACTTGAAATAAACCTTATAGAAATCATCCATAGTTATATTTATAACAAATAATAATTATAATTGATAGGAAATATTTAGGAACCAAAGACTTTGATATAATGTTCTTTTTATGACCGGGTCGTATACCATTTATTATAATTAATAATTTTAAATAATACCTATACTGTTTGTTATTTGTTACTGTAGTATCCAATAAAAGAACTTGCTAAGTTCTTATAAACTTTTTTCGAAAATATAGGTTTGTGTATCTTTTTGTTATTTATGTTTATTTGTATTGTCCATTGGAATAATTTTAAGCTGTACACAATTCAAAATAGTTTTAGTAGGTACCATCATTAGGTAATTTAATCTACCTATTATGTTTGTATAAATATCAATTAAAATCATAATATTATTATATTCAACAGAAATTTATGTGAATATAGCAACTAACGCACATTTCATATTAACTTGTATTACTTACTGTAAAAGTAAATAAGACAACGTTGCACATTTCAAATACATTATTATCCGTATGTAATCGTGTTATAAAAAGGTATGTCCAGTAAGTATATTATGCAAACGTGTGTTCAATCCTTTTAAATAAAATAAATACTTACGCGTTCGGATTTGGGATAATACTGATAATAGGATACATGCAGTGTTTACAGCTAAAACATTATGCCCTTCATATACATTATGTTCCAATTATATTTATTTATAAGATTTATATATATATTTTATATACATATACAAATTCAACTTATATAATTATTTTATCAATAATTTTGTAACTTAAATGACTGTATGTCTATATAATATGTTGTTAATTGTGAGTGTGTGTTTGTACAAAATTAACTATCAATATTTTTTAAGTACATAGTATAATAAATTAAATATGAAATTATTAAAAAATCAATTAAAATATAAAAAATCTCTATAACAATATAAAATGCCTTTTAATTCATAAAAACTTAACAGCTGCACAGTGTATACTACTACGTTAATAATGAAAAATTTAAAACATTAAAATAAATATACTCAATAATTTAATCATTGTTTTATATATTAAAAAGAAAAAAATGCATTGAGATTAGAAGTGCAATTTTGGTTGTTTACGAAATAAATTAAAATTATTTATTTTAAAATAATAACTATAACAAAATCATATTAGATCTATAATTATTAATGTCTTCTATAAACATCTTAACTGGAGGAATATTTAACTATTAATAATTTAAAGGTAGAATAACTTTATTAATTTATACAATTTAAAAATCTGATCATCGTAATTATTATTATCGTCGTATTCTTATTAAAAAAATTTGAGTAATTATTCATAATGTTTGTATTAAATAGTGAACAGTGATAAATAATAAAAAAGGATGCTATTAAACCATAAATTAATCTCGAGGGAGAAGGAACATTATTTTGAACAAATTACCGATTTTTATTACTGTTTATGATTAATTATTATATAGGTAGTGCGTGGGTTAACATAATTTCCCATTTTCTCAAAAAGTTATAAGGGGAATCCTTACTTAATATTTATAATTATTAAAATTAGTTAGGATTAATAATGATTACATACATAAAAATTCATTTAAATTAAAAACCTGTATATTACATTTTAATCAAAGAATCGTTCAAAGCAAAATACATGATAACACTATGCTAAGTCCAATATTAATAATAATAAAAAAAAACAGCTTTAAACGGAATTTTTTTTATTACTATCGTAAATCGTTATTTAAATATAATGAATATTAAAATTGATAATAATTATAACTTAATATCTACATGGTGTTACAATTATAAAAAAGTGTATCCCTTTATAATATTTAGGTATTCTTAGAGTAGATAGTTGATTTATACTCACAAATATAAAAAAATCAAATGTATTGTGTAAAATTGAGTAAATGTATATTAAATGGGTTAGTAATAACCAACATTTAGATAGACGTATTATATGAAATAGCCCACTTATAGCCTCGAGTATATACTTTAAAAAATTATAATAAATAAGCATATATTTACGAGTATGTATATAAATATATAATTACATAACCTATCAAATACAATATATTATTATACATTATTATTTACCCATTTAAAAATTTCATTATAGGTAGCATAAATTGCGAAAAGATTAAAATTTTAAGTAGGAGAGTAAGTACAAGATATTGAATAAATATAATAGAAAGTACCTAATTTAATTTTTTTTTCAATAAATTATGTATCGTTATAGTGTGAATATCTTACACTAAAATACAACTGAAAGGTGTAGATATTATTTCATTTATATGTTATATCGTGTATGTATTAAATATAAATTTAATGTATTACAAAAAATAAAAATAAAAAACTAACTAAAAAATAACTAACGAAACTCAATTCAAATAAAATATAAAAATATTTCATGAAAATACATTTAAAACGTCAATTTAAATTAAATAAATCTGAGATCACTCATGATAGTAATAATAAGTCCTATAATTCAGATCACCAAATTCTAATAAATGAAATTATTAATATATACTGTTTTACGTTGTAAATTGTAACTCTTTTTTTTTTTAAATAAATATTATAATTTTGTAGAATAACATTTTGATTTAATTATAATCTCGCACCGATTATGTAACGACAAAAACACTATATCTCAGAAGTTATTTTGTTCTTCGATAATAAAATGTGATTATTCTAACTATAAAACGTATATAAAATGAATTTATATCGTCTAAAATTGACATTTTTAAAAGCAGGATGTGAGAGAATGAACAATGCTCCGTTAAAAACTCTAAATTCCGTCTCTGAGGTATAATCACATATACCTCTGTGTAGTGAAATATATTTAAAAAAACAAAATAAATCATAAAAGGTAAACCACTGAAGAAGCCATTTCATAAACAACATTTTGAATTTCCAAAAATTACGAATACACAAAATGTCCTAAGATTTCCAATCATTGTCAGATATCACCTAATGTTTCTATATTTATTATGAATAGTGATTTACCTCCAATAAATAATTTATAAACGAACGTAATTAAAAATCATATACAATATGTCCGAGTACATCGTTTCTAGAATTTAACTATAAAAAAAGTTTAAATAATGACGCATTCAATGATTAATCAATGTTTTTTAGGTAATTTCAATTGGATGAGAACCGTTCCATGGGTGTGACATTTTTCATCACAATTGAACCGGGAAGGGGTAAATACCAACCGTACTCTAGTTTCGCCAATCAAGGGTATGTCGAAAAACTGAAGAATGCAATTAAAGCAAAATTAACTCCATACCAAATACTTGTCATTGCCAGTGGCCGACATAAATATCTAAAACACGTTCAAATCCCATACTGTGAACATAACCAATTACAGTTGTTATAATCCATAAGAATGTGGATAAGTTTAATGCTGTACTAAACTACACAGAGTGATTGATTAATATTGTTGTTCACCCCTTTTTATCTTAAATATGTAATGCATTTATTCAAAATCTAATTTTTAAATTTTTGAAAATTGATTATACTACGTAAGGAGATATAAACTACAGTTTTAATCATTTTTCCGACGTATCAAAATAAAAATTAAAACGAGTAGTTTCTGATTCTGAGTTATCAGTTATTTAATTTTATATACTACAGATAATAGGCTAAAAACAATAGATTTTTAAAATAGGATCTATAGTGATTTGATGATTTTAGCAATTAATATATTATCAAAATTTATAATATGTACAATTAGTCCAAATATGATAAATACTAGATTAAATATTTTATTTTATATTTTTAAAAACCCATTTTTAATATAAATTATTTTAATGAGTAAGTAATAATACATATACTCATTTAAATTTTGAATAATATTCATCAAAATTTTCAAAATAAAAAGATTCACTAAATAATTTACAACTAAAACCGTGTTCTCATTTGATACACAGAAGTTAATATCATCACACGACTATCCTTTAATAGTACAAAAAAATTTAAGGATTTGAAAATATTTAAGTATACTTAAAAATTCTGAAAATCAGATTTTTAATAAACTAATTATTGATAAAAGAATAAATGAGGTTGCAAATTTTTAGTGCATTACTAATAATATATTATGATAATCAAGTAATAACTGTTTATCAATATAGGTGTTTGAAATTGATATTTATTTGATTAATGGTGAGTGACTATTGAGTAAACAGGCTGAACACGAAACCAACTAAGTGTGTTTTTATAATTACTTATGAATACGTACTGTAAAATCTATTTTAAACGAAATATCAAAGTACACAACTTTTATTTTTACAGAATATGTATAATATATTGTATATCTATAAAATAGACATTATAAGGTATAATAAATTGAAATAGTGAACATTTGATGCCTAAATTATTGAATTTAAATCGTAATAACGTTAGTGAATATATGTAATACATTGACTAAGTATTGATTTTACTGAAGTGCAATAGAAGTATGGGCGTATCGCGTATGGTAAAATTATTATTAAAATACTATAGTGTATTTAATTTTTATGTTATATAGTAAATTAATATAAGAATTATATTTTAGTGTAAATTAAATGTACTGACTCGTGTTATATTCAATTACATTGTATGAACTATAAGTTAACACTTAAACCCCTACACGAATGACTCGGTTATCCAGTATTCTTCTCGTATAAATAAAATAAAATAATACAAAAGTAAAATTACAAATTTTGTGTCTTGATCATCGCAATAAACAAAATTAAATTATGCAAATTTCTGTAATAAAGCTATCTAATAATTCACGAACGGTCTATCGAAAGAATTATAATTATAATAATTAGGATTATTTTTTTTTTTAACGAATTTGATTACATATTTCTTATTTTTTATTGTTTATTATATTCATTTAATATGAATTAACGTCATTCGGCTTTTGTACAACAAAATTATAAATGTATATAATATAGTAGGGTGCTCCTTAATTTTCAATTTCAAAATATTTTTGGTTTCACTCTCTAAATCGGTGTTTATACGTATAACTAATAAACTATAACTATACATATTATAAACTGCAAGAAATTTTAGGTCAAGCAAATAAAGTTAATTAGTTTTTATATGTATATACACCGATTTAGGGGAATGAGACCAAAAATATATCACTATTTTTTTTCCTATTTATATAGTAAATATATGTATACAGATATAACATAAAAGATTTAAATATGATGGTGATAATAAAATAACAAAGTAACAAATATAAACAAACGTTGATGTGGTCTTCGCACTAGTGCTTAATTGTTATTGGTGATGGACATCATTTTTATTATTGCGGAATTTTTAACAAAATAAATTCGTTCTACATATTGGTGGATAAAAAGAACCTTGTGACCTGGTATTGACCGGGACACCGGGCAATATTTCTTCACCAAATTTTACTATTTTATACGATCAAAAACTATTAGGAAATTAAAAAAAAAAATCTTTAAAATCTATATCTGTTTTTCAAATGTATAAAAAGTAAAGTTTGAATATGTTTTCAAACACACATAAAACTCTATATGTAAATATTTGAAAGAAGCTTATTTATTTTAACTTTTGAGTGCAAAGAGAAATATTTGTAAAAACTTATTTAATCTTACCGTTCGTATATTTGTGCGCAATATAATATATACTTTATATTTATATAACAGATACATAGTTTTTTAATACTTTATATCATAACACTGAAATAATATATTAATACATATTCATAGTTTTAAACCTTGATAAACAAAAATTGTAATGTTTATTTCTGTCAATTAGTCTATGATTTGTATAATCTTTAACGTAAAAATTTAAGATCACCAATAGTGTAATCATCTAAAAACGACGCAGGCTGCGTGTACAGGTAAATTATTATTATTAAGGTAAAAAATCCAACTTTTAAAGTTAAAAGTTCATGTGCTTATAAAACACGAACAAAATAACAGTGAACCTGTTAGCGTTGAAGACTACCGTGGTTAAAAGTTTCTAAGTCGAGTGATATACCACTAGGTAGAAACAAGTAAAAGTAATGCGTGTGATGGACGCATATAAATTTTAAAATGGATTAGACACTGAAGTAACGTGGGTAGATGGGATAAGAAATTAGTTTATGTGCGGAAGTTGAAAAGTGAGACAATTTGAAAATAAAACTAGTAAAAATAAATTAAGATGTCTTGTGCGCGTCGAGTAGATTATGATATACAGAGTAGAAGCGAAAATATTTGAATCCAAAGAAAAATAACAAGATTTTATTGCAAGTATGTATTACTACATACCAACATTGCATGCGGTATAGAAACAAACGATTAGTAATAGTATTTATAGTTAATACATTTTGATAAAATACTCATCGGATTAAAAATGGCTACACTCAGATTTTTCACAATATAAGAATAAGAAAATGTTTCATAAATTATACACACATAATACATATTATTATTATTATTTTTTTTTTTTTTATTATCCTTCATTCCTTCCTACAATTGAAAATTATGTTTGGTTAGCTTGTTGTAAACAGAAGTATATTAAAAATATTATATAAATATACTGACCACCGCCAGAAGTGGGTGGCAGCTTAGTTTAAATCTAATATAGCCGTGTATAGGTGTGGGTAGAATTTACTATTGACTTTTGGACTTCAATATTTATTATATTTTTGCCGATTTTATGGTTATTTGTGTATTATAAAAAACGTATTTTATATTGCCTTTGATTTTAAATGCATTAATGCATTTTTATATATGAACCGAGCTATTACTGTGTCTATATTTAAATTCAATTTTAAAAATTATTTTAATAAGATAATATGCTAGATACATATAAAAATCTAGATGATTTCTAATTATTCTCAAACTGTATCACTTACATCACATAATATATACACAAATATTGCATCTGCAGCAATTATTAATAACTTCGACATTTATTCTCAAATGGCAGTTTATTAATCAATTTCTTTTTTTTTTATTTAATACCTTTATAAGCTCAAATGATCTATTTATCAGATTGATTAAACACATATTTTATTAAACATTTGTTAAAAGTAAAAACCACTAGTGACTAGTGCATAATGGAATTAGTCAAACTTAGACATGCACAGTCATGGGCGCCCATAAGTAAAATTTTAGTTCCGAATTTGAATTTCCTTAGTTCGTCACAGCTGTTCCTTTCCCTATTTTTATAATCAAACATGTATACATAAATGTAAAATTAATCATATTATTTAAACTGTAGTAACGATCAAAATATACGTCTTTAATAAAAATAAAAACATGAAGAATTTAAGTGCAACGTGTGCGCGTGAATGTACAGTCAATTTTGTATTTTACGAAGTATGGGCCAAAGGCTGTAATAAATATTAGCTGGTGTTCACAGTATAACGGTATAAGTCGATGTGTTCGGTAATAATACTTGGCCGTATGAGTGGAGAAAATTCTGTTCTATGCTATAGAGTATAATAATAATAGACTTAGTAAATGGGAATAGTATATACCTATAGTGGGTAATAAAATGAAAATATGAAAAAGGTCGTTTGCTTATTTGTATTCGTGTATGCTATCAGCACTCAAATTCAGAAACACTCGGTGAAACGAACCCTGGGTATTAACATTAACCTAATACTAAAGAGTTAAATGTAATTACATTTCAGTTAAAGTCCAATATAGATTAAATACATAACATTTAAATCCAAAAAGATTCAATTATGGAATAATTGTATTAAATTGTTTTCAAAATATCCTTTGGTTTATAATTATTAATTTTGTCTTACGTTTCTAAATTAAATTTCATCCAAAAATAATATATTTTGGTTCACTTTAATTAGTAATTACCTATTTTATTTTTGCCATTAAATAAATTGTAGATAATTATTCTACGAATAAATAATATTCCTTAATATTTCATATCAGCTTGGAATCCTACTTTTTGTTCTAATAATAGATACTTATTTTACTGATTAATATATTGTATAATTTAATGAAGATTTAATTTAATTATTATATATTTTATTTAAAGATCACAAACAAAGACAATTAAATTACATCCAGCAAGAACAAATTCTTGAGAAGAAATAGTAGAGAGAAAAAATAGTTTATTGATTTATCGAACTTAAAAAAAAAATAAAAGTGAAAATATTTGAAATAATTAAAACCGAGAAAACTGAAGAAAACCTATCTGATTTCAAAAATCGAAAGCATTTTGTAAAGTCAACTATTGTTTAGACCGATATTATTCAAGTTATACGGCATAGAGGTCAAAATACTAAAACACAATAAGGTATGCTGGGAACAGGTAAATCGGCGATCGCTGACTATATAGGTTATACACACATGTGGTTATACTTATCCCCCTACATGTGATCAATATTTATACGTTTATATAAATACATACATAATACATGTGATTTTTATTAAAATATTTATCATGAAGAACGTGAAAATAATTGTAACCACAAAACCTCTATCTCGGCGTACAGCAGATGCGCTCCGAAATATTTTTTATGTTTCCAAAACATGAAAGTATGAGTTTTCGCCTTTCGGGAAAACACGAATTGTGTCCCATGATATTTGATCGCTTAAATTAAACACGAAATTGGGTCAACGGTGTTATTTGATAATATTCGATTAAATCCATGATGATTTTATTTGTTTTTCCGATATATTATTTCTATGTATTATAGAATATAAATAGATACAGAAGTAACTTATAATTTAACACAGGTAATATTTTAAATAATTTAATTATAATAAAAATTATAACTTATAATAATCCAAAATGCTAGACAACAATGTAACACTATTAAATTGTTAATTGTTATTTTTTATAATATTTAGTATATATATTGAATAAAGAAACTATTTTTAATAATTAATGTTAGTACACAATTAAAGATAAGTAAAGTTTAAAATAACTTGCCTATGTTGTTTTCTATAAATTAATCTTTATGTATTAAATTTGTTAAAAAAATTTAATTATTTTTATTAATTTAAAAATTTAAAGTATTCACTTTTGTACATTTTATATAAGAACAATTTAGTAATTCATATTATTTTTTAACTATTATTCTACGCGATACATTAAATACCTACTTGAAAAATAATTAAGTATAGTTTTTTAATTTATGAGTGTATTAATATTAACAAGACCACAACTCATAATGTGTATATTATTTCAATTAAATCATCTTAAGTTAATTTTAAGTAATATTGCTGACTATTGTTGTATCTTGTATGACAATAAAATTGTCAATGGAACAATTTTTCTGAGATATAATATTTTCAACAAAAACTTTTCAAATGATATATTAATACACATAGCATGAGTTCAAGCTAGATAGTGTCACGATTCTACAAGAATCAAAAACTTTAGTTAAAAGTTTAACACAGATAAAAAGTAGGTAGCAACATAGCGTATTAGAAATTCTTTTGAAAATGCTCAATAATCAATAGGTACTGCGATATATTCCACTGAGAAATTCTTGCTTTTGGAGGAGTATAATTATTGAGGAACGATTTTAGAACACTAATTTTAAATTTATTCCAGAATAAAATAACGTATAAAAATATGACATGCCTTAAAACTTATAAATGTGCATAAATAAACAAAATAAGTAAGTTATAAACTTTTTAGTGATATCAACTTTAAAATAAAAATAAACCGAGCTATTCACCAAATATGTATGGTAGTATGGGTATCTAAGAATATAAGCGTAAAATTAAAAAAAAAAAAACTACGTGTTCACTTATATGGCCTTTCAAAACTTATAATTTGTATTCACATTTCTTGTATTGTCAAACAATACAATATGATATGTGTATACAACAATACTGTATATGCAAAAAACATACATTTCTGGTTGATTAAAATTTATTTTTCTTCGCTTTTGAAAAAAATAACTTGTCATCCATAGCAATGAGTTCTTTGAGCAAATATATTAAATCCAAACAATATTATAGAGAAATAATTACAATTTATGGGACGTAGGTACGGTTCATAAATATTGTAGGATATAATACCATATAATTTTAATCAAATCATGATTAACAAAAACAGTTCACTCAATATTTTTAAATATTATTTTTTTTTTAGTGACGTGGTTCTACCTCTTTAACCAAAACTAAGAAATAATTTTCTAAAACTATTGTAGTATTTTATAATTAACATTACATTTCAGAAACATAATTATCTCTCTTTTGAATCCATTCAATTTTAATCAAAATAAAAAGCGACTAAAGTAATGTACAATTAGAAAAAATAATTAATAAGTGACATATCTAACAAAATATTTTGTTACCACATTAAATGTTATGACATAGAGCTCGATGTCACGTTTTTCTATAATATAATCTACATAAAATACGAAATTTTATACCGATTATCAACAGTTTTTAACATTATAAGTTCACATATATATTTATTTATATTAATCCATCAACCAAGGTACATCCATTATATTGTCAATCCGTCGATTTGGATTCGTCCATCAATCTTGAATTCGTTTGTCAATATTGGCAAAAGCAATTTAAAAAAAAATAAGCATAGATATTTTTTTTCAGTTAATTTAGATTCCAATGATTTCATGTACTCTATTAGTATAACTTTAGTTATGCATTTTACATTTACTTTTTAATAAAGTTTAAAAATAATAATTGTCACACATTTAGATCATACCTAATGTCCCGATGGCTGATAATAAAATACACATTAATTTATAGTTTATAACATACAGTTATATAAATAAACTTAAATATTATATATGGTTGTAAGTTAAGATAAAAAGTTAAGGTATACTTTTAAAAGTTACAAATATAGATAGATAAACATACTAATATGTGTGATGAAATTTATTCTATTGTTTAATTTTATATTTTCAGAACATTTACAATGATGTGTGTTTTTAAAATTTGAACGGAGTGATTTTTTTTCTTAAGATTGGCATTTTCTTTACATAATTTAATTTTTAAAATATTTCGCTTATTTTATTTATTTATGCTATTTTTAGGATTTTGAAATATTCGTCTTTTTTTTTATAAATATCATTAAGATTCTTTTGGTTGAGTCAAAATACTTAAAAATTTAGTACAAAGTTCCTCATACGTTAGTCTAATTGTGATTCAAACATTTTAAGAATATATATACACAATTCTTTTTATTAGCTTTCTAAGTTCAAATATTGACTAAAATTCGTCAAAATCATGAATATTTACAAATTATTGTGTAGTTAAAATTTATAAAACTTTTTGTGTCAATAGCTAAGAGTTTAAAATTTAATACAAGTTTGGCTTATAATAATTATAAAAGAAATTAAATGTTGTGGTATTTAGGTCATTAAAACATAAACCCCCTTTTTCTCTACCGACTGGAAAATGTATTGTAGGCTGACAAATCATCTCCGTTCAGAATCGTTTTTCGTATACAATTATACCTATATCATTGGATTCAATTTTAATACGTCCATTATAGTGACCTACTATACAGCTACACCAGAGCGTTACTAACTTGACCACTCTTTTTTTTTTATTATTCAAATATCTATGAAATACTTTTGAACATATCAAGTTTTCTTTAAAAAAAGTAAGAAATATAATTTTGTCTTAACTCTTAATCGATTTTTTAAACCGTTATCCTAAAGTTTTACTTTTTGCTCCGGATTTTTATTTCAAATAAGATATTTATTCAACAGGATAATTCTCACCAAGTACAATATACATTGTAGATTATCTACTATAATCACCTAATTACCTAAAATTATAATACGAGCATATACAACGATGTTTAATATCATTAGAGGCGCCCGCAGAGAGAGACCAGTGGGTGCCATTGCGCCCACTGACATTTTTTAACAAACAAAAAATCATTGTGCACATGAAATTCATAATTTTATTTTATACAATTTCAGCGTTTATAAAAGCACGTATTAGTGAATTACCTACTGCACAAATAATATTTTTGATCATCTCAATTCCATAAAAATAACATAATGTTGTTACTTGTTGCGAGTATGTGAATATAATTTTGCACCCACTGGGCTGATTTTCTGCGGGCGCCCCTTTATTACTTCAATATATCATTCTTAATTCAAATAGATCTAGTTTCATTTATAAATATAGATAACTCACATGTAATTTTTACTTTTATCCAGTAAAATTTAAATGGTAAAAAATATCTATAAATAATAATGTACTTAAAGGCCTATAAATTAAAACAATCTACAACATCACACGATCGTGTGTTTTCAAATGTTGCGTTTACGTTTAGTTATTTATAATGTCTACATTTTAGACATATCGTAAGGTTTTATTGACAATACTTTAAATGGCTCAATTTAATTATTTTAAGTTTTTTTTTTTAATATTTTAATATTTCTCATTTTTTTTAAATTTAAAACCATTTTTAATACAATTTTACTAATTATAATTAATTAAATAAGAATCTAAACAGTAAAAGCTGTAGTGGTTCTTATAATTATTTAACTACAATACCTAGTTTTAACTGACGACTCTATATGCGTTAAGTAATCAATGTTTTGAAACGCTGGTTTATTACTTGAATTTAATAAGTTTTTATAGAGTTTAATATTGGTCTTATAGATTATAACTTATAATCAAAAATCAAGATCAATTTAGGTATATTTTATAGTACCTATGTGATAATAATCTAGTATTTAATATTTTCGAGCATAGATTACAATACAAATTGCAAGCTAGTGTTGGTACGTAAGTATCACGTGATACGTGAATTAATTTTAGTTAAATAAGCGTTTCCATCGAGTTTTGTTTTACGCAATTACGGATGTCTCAATCATTGGCAAATCAATACAAACTAAGCAAATTTTAAAAATTATGCATTTTTTTCGTTTATTGATTAGGTTAGAACAATTAATGAGAAACCTTGTGTTAAGTTTTCAAACCTTCACATTATTTCAGCAAACACAATTAACTAAAAAAATAAAACGCACATCATTGAAAAACCACCAATGCATTCAACGACTTCGTTCTGAACCTAAAATATATTAATTTAGGTATTTATTAATTTGATTTGTGTGCCGATTTTATACATTACTAGTTCAATAGGTCATAAGTTGTTTGGTGTATATAGAATATTACCCACCTGATTTTACTTAACGGTTGAGTTATAATTTATTTACTATATGATAGCTAAATAATTTTAATTATAAAGATTAAGTTTTTTTTAAGGGTAACTTTTTATAACACGTAACTCATTTATAACAATGTCCATAAATTTATAATTTAAATCTTAACGAACGAATTCATCTATATATATATACGTTTACTTAGGAAGCCTTTGTAAAAAATATACAAAACTACCGTCGATATTTGTTTTGAAAATGTTAGAATATTCATTACCTATATTATTGTATGAACGCAAAATATACACAATATAAAAAATTTATTTTTTTATTTTTTTTAACCGGATCTATATATTTTTTTTTAATTATAAATATAAATTGAATGAATTCCCTAGTGCAAGAACGTACGTTCGAATATACATTCAAGTTTTTTTTATACTTATAAATTAGCAAAGTTATTATATTAGAATACATATTACATTTACGACTATCATCATTTTTTTTAAGTATGCTAGTAATCAAGACTTGCAATGAATTCGGAATGATCTCGGTTTTTTTAACATTATTTTTATTATTATATTATTACTATTAATTATTTATTTATTATTATTATTTTTTTTTTTTTTGATGTTTTATTCTCGTTCGTGTGTTCTTAATGTAAAAATATACATTTTTACAAAAATAAAATTAATACTAGATTTAACGGTTTGTTGGTTATTAATATTATATAGATAGCTTAACTATGTAAAATAATTTACTATAATCAAGCGTGGAATAATTTTTTAAAAACTATCGGAATACCAACAAACCAATATTATAAAATAGGTACATTATTATGTCATTGAATTATTTGGGTCAATATATTATTAAAATATTAAACGCACGAAAATAATAAATATTATTATCTATGTTATAATAATGAACCTAATCACCTAACTCAACCTTTGAGGTAGGAACATTCATACTATAATGAGGGTAGCTGTTCGAAAATTGTAAAGGAGTATACAATATTGCAGTCAAAATGATAATTATCATAGGCGCGATAAACAATTGAGTGAAGTCTCAACTATTGGATAAACTCTGTAGGATGTCTTTATACTCGTTTAATGATATCGTTAGAATAGGTTCGCCGAAAACGGATTAAACGCATAGATGACATAGTCCTATACAGACAACGCTATTCAACAAACAAAAGTTTTAGTTTTAACAACGTCTGTTTATAACTATTGCTCACAGTTCATACCGTATCTATTGTACGTCTCTGATGCTGCAGGTACAAAAAATAAATAAATAACGTGTCCTTTCAATTCAATCGCTTCTTGCAACCGAGTGACAACGTATCTATAAGTTAGTAGGTTATATTGGTATTTCTTCTAATATTTATACTTAGAACTTATTATTACTCACGGAGTTTGTGTTTGTGCACTATGCAGTTATTCGTTGTGTCTTTCCGCATTCTTTTTTTTATTTTGTTGATATCAACCAATTAAAAAACTTGTAACATTTCACCTTGAATCTGTAGATATTTAAACCACTATTGTTGAACTAAAAATAGATACGACTGCAGCAAGCAAAACTGAAAGGATCGTAAATTTTATAATTTTCTTTAATGTATCATTTTTATTTATATTTAATTAACTTACAGATCGGGTAAATTACAAGTACTTTTCTCATAAAATATGTACCTACCATGTTATTTACGCATATGCATTAATTGTTAAGTAGATACTGCTTTTATTAATTTTGTTAGTTCAATTTTTCATATGAAATTTTGCAGTTAAATGTCTCTGCTAAATTATTATTATATTCGCTATAAATTTTAATCATTTTTTTATCTAGTTTATTAGGATAATTAATTTCCAGATCTTCTGCGCATTTACAAAACGTGATTACATGTCAGGTCGTATTTTTATGATATTAGTTACCCAGGGAACAGACATGACTATGATAATAAATATTTATTCATATATATAATACATTATATATATTTATCAATATATATATATATATATATATATATATATATATATATATATATGGGCAGTACACACGAATGAAGATCAATATATGTATGCTACATACATAGTCTATAAGCAAAGATGACAAAGTATAGAAAACTGAAATAAAATACTATATAGTAATAAGTAATAACTCTTAAGTATTATACAGGGTAATTTACCAAGCATACTCACCGCTTTTTTTAAATTTATTCAAATAGTTAATTTTTAGAATTAAAACTTCTCGTTCGAATATCGATTAAGATGAATATTACATGTTTTCAAAAAAATTATATACTTAATAATTTACAGGCGAAAAAAGAATTCTATTTAGTTCATATTTGAAAAAAATAAATCTGAACTACCACAAAGTACCACTTAAATGTAAAAAAAAAAATAATGATAAGAATATAAATTTATTAGCAAATATCGTGGACTTCCACTATTTTTAAAAATTTTAAATTAATATTTAAAAAAAATTCATTATTATAATATAACAACGGGGTGAACAGGCAATGTAAATCACCCAGTATATATTGGTCCATACATACCTACCAGCGAGATCGAACAATTTCATTTCTAACCGAGCGTGATGCGATACATAAAAATATAATACTTTATTACCGCCGCCGAGAAAAAGCTATAATATCAATACATATATATTATATATATTTACTGTCGTGGACATAATATAAGGGCTAGTTTTCTAAGGCAATTGATGCCCCGAGGGTATATAAAAACCCAAGCAAAGTTTGTACGTGACACGCGCATATGACAGCGTTTATCGCGCGAGACGTCCTCCCGTCATCGGAGTTTGAGAGAAAAAAAATGTGTTTCATTTCCTTTTTTTCTCGGTCCCTCATCTCGGAGTAAACCACTTAAACGCATAAAACGTTAGTTTTACTTCCGTCGACATATATATTATATTATTGTACACGACGGCTGTGATGCGGTTCGCGCGGTGATGAATAGTGAATACAGATTTGATACTTTTTTCTCCCTTCTTTTGTGCATCTGGCTTAACAGAAAACATGCAGAAAAAAATGTTTTTAGCCTTTGAATCCAATAAAATATCTTGATGGATTATTAATAAAAAGTTTTATTTTTTTCACCGTTCGATGTCGAAGTATGTTAATCTAAAATGATAATAAATAACTTAGGTACACGTACATACTATATAATGATAACGTTTATTTGTATATAGTATATAATCTGTTAGAAAATATATCAGATAATGGAACTCGACTATAATGAGCTTCATTGTAACACATAATAATACCACAAAAAAAAATGTATATATTAATAAGTGTTAATAAAAACCTTTCTATCATTAAAAATACATCAGTGATAAAGAATATAATAGTATAAAAAATGAACAATTTATTTAAATTAACGAAAAATAAAAACATTTTAACTACTTAAAATACACAATAAAAAGGCACAAATAGGTAATAGCTGCAATTCTGTATTATATAAGTGTTTTGATTCAATAACAAACAGATCATAATGTAAATAATGATAATAATAAGTTATATTTGTACAAAAAATAATTACTTAAAATTTAATATCACAGACGAAAAAACTAAATATAAATAACGTGCATGTCAATAAGGCGCCGTCCGGTGACACGTAGGTAGATACGTGCGGTATTTACATACATTTTACATAATATTACCTATATATAAACGATTATAGCTGAAAAATATTTCGTTAAAATACGAATACTGATTTATTGTTTTAATAACGTCTCCTATGAACACTATTCGACAACTTTGTACAAAAAATAACCAAAAATATTTAATGTTTAATATAAAACGTTCGAGTAAATCAATAGATTTGTTCAGACTATTTCAAGTTTCTTATATTTGAAAAAATAAAACTAGAGAAATCCTTTTATGCACCATATTTATTATAAAGTTAATTTAAACTAACATAAACTTAAAATTAATCGAATATATTCGATGCTTATGTCGTTATCGTAACAAACGATATATTAATGAGAGAATTTTATCAGTCCTATCATTCAGGCACATTATGGGAAATGAGTATCCAACTGTAAGCACACGAATATTAGTCGCTACCATTATGACGGTTCCCACCTTCTGATCAACCATGACATGCACATTCTGAAGACCTTATGATTAATGGTTTTTGTATTTCAAGTTAATAAAACGTTAGACCAAACAAGACAATAACTTAAAAAATACCGAGCAAAATGTTACAAAACGACGCTAAATTTGATTTCATTAACTCTCACTATGCCTCTGGAATGATATAAAGATTAACAGTGTAATACTTATTTTTCGACACAATTCGAAGCTTCAGGAAACAAAAAACAATGCAGTGAAAGAAATCTGAAAATAAAAATAAAATAATATTTATATTTATATTATACCATAATACGCCAACACGTTCTTCTGAATCATAGTTATATAAAAAAAATTTAACAGGAGAAAACTAACCTGGTAGGATCGGTAATTTCGTTGAATCCATCCACATCCACAGTATTTGGATCATTGTCCAAGGAATAACTAAATGTCAGCTAAATTATCAAAAATACAAAATAACAAACAATGAATTGTTAACTCGGTATAAATATTATATATGTATTACTTGTTCATTGAATAGATCTTTTTTTATAAGTCTCATTGGCTCCAAGTGCGAGTGGAATTGTTCCACTCGAGTCAATTGTATTTTCAACAAATGCTCTACAAATAATAAAACATTATAGATTATTTAAGAAATTAAAAGAATTTTAGAAACTTTAAATAACCTTAGTACGATTCTAACATACACACCTATAACGTATCCGACGCTAACATCATCTGGAAGACCTATACGATCACCAATCGCCATAAGTTTTCCATTCCTACGACAAAAAAAAAATTAATTAAAATCTATTCATTTAAAGACAAAAAAGACGCCGTTAAATTTTACGATTCTGTCTGCATAATAGTGAATGACGAAGAGCAAGAGCCAGGATTTAAATTTATTCATCCAGGAAACTATTATGTATTGTTATTCTTAACGTGTTCATAAATGTATATTTTCTGGATGGTTGACAAGTTAACTACTTTATGTGTGACACATGGCTTGTGAAAAAAAAATAAAATCATCTAATAAACGATCATTCACACGTCATATGTTCCAAATGTTAAATAAAAAAAAAAAAAATAAATATTTTACTGAGCCATATGATAATACTGAAAAATTTATTTCCCATACAATACCTATAATCGAAATAATGCAAACTCAAACCTTGTCTGAATAATCATATGTTAGTCATTGACATAATAAAACCGACACATTGTTTTTAACATAACACACTAGAAATTATACCAAACTCGTAATAAAACATACACAACTATTTTTACAGTTCTACGTTCTACTTAATATACCACCAAATATTATTATTGTGTATTTTAAAATATAATCATTATTGATGCGTGGTCAAGTTTTTATTCTACTTCAATTAATCAATGACGTACATCGATTTACGATTGAAAATGTTTCGGGTAAAGTATACTATCGATGAACAATAAATCCCATTAAGTAAAATTAATTTAAACCGTAGCTTAATATAAAAGTTCCCATAAAATTAGGTGCTTCGTTTTAAAAGTGAAGAACTTAATTTTTTTATATTTAATATAGAATATAAATAGTATCTACTTACATCATATTCATCTTTATCTAATTAAAAATTACGATGTTTTTGAAACCTATATTTATATATTAATAACTATATTATATTTAGCTTATTTTTATAATTTATTGAAAAGCTAAACTAATAACATGTTTGAATAAAGAAAAGTTAGTGAACTCTAGTAAAATATTAAAAATAGTTTTATTAACTATTTCAATTGTTTTATTTCGAAAGGAAAAATATTTTAATTTAATTAAAAAAACAAATTTTTAAATGTAGGTATATTAATTTCAAAACTGATTTTTTGATAAAAAAACATAATGAATTAAAAATTAATTATTATATGTGAATAAATTGATAGAAAAAATTTTAAATAAATATAATAATTGAAATAAAACAATAACAAAAAATAAATGATATTCGACGTTTATAAAGCCAGTTTTTATATCTTAGTCTTAATATTATATACGCTAAATCAATAAAAATGGATTTATTATTAAGCCATACTTAATTATAAAGTTGTTGTAGCTAATCGATTTATCTTTTAGTGTAACGCCTTAAATGTCTTACACAAGTTAACTTACGGCTATGAACAACTTTTAAAAGTTTTGACTAACGTCTGTGGTGAATTAAATACCAAACGTCTGATTACCCACCATTATTATTAATTAGAGAAGTGTAAGTTTTGCAAAATTTGTTATTCTCAATTGAAAATTCTTTGACAGCCAAAATAAATCGGGTTTCAACAAATAACACACAAAAATAAGTATTGAATAGCATTTTTAAAACAATATTTTAATTTTAATTAATAAACCGTAATAAGGGATACAATCGAATTGAACTAAACATAAACATTTAAACTATATAATCCTTCTTTCAAGCTAAAGTAATAACACTATTTTTCGGTTTCTAAACTATGTAATTGGTATACCACACGCCTGTATGACTAAATATTATGTAGAATACCCGCTATATAGTTTACCCATCCATCACAATATTCATTATCGAATACCAATATCAAACTTTTTATAAATGATATCGATATTTCTAAGCCTACGCTCATAGATATAGCATTTATCTTTTAAATGTATCAGAAAATTAGTATTCTATTTAATACTGATTAATATTAAATATTATTTCGTACATAATGTATACTTAATATTATATAATATTTGTCCCCCGTGATATTTAAGCGTATATTAAATTAAAGTGAATTGTATCATTGTAAATTTGAATTTATCGAATTTAAAATAAAACTAATGAGTTATTAAAATTTAACCATTGATTTTCAAGTATAACGACCAATAAGAATACTTACAACAAATAACCTGCAACAACATTTTGTTGGCAACATAATATCTAATTTATTGAAACTACATTTTTTCATCCTATTACCTTCGCATTTGGATTGATTCCAACTAGGTATTTTTCTTTCATAAAGAATTTTAGCCAATTAAAATCTGCCAATTAGACAATCGCTTTACATTCCCCGACAAACACCAATCGAAACCCATTTTGGTTCTTTCAACAATGGCGGTAAATTTTCCTTTCATTTTTTTCTTTTTTAATTTAAGAATGATAAAAATAAAAAATTGCTTTGTTACTATTGGAATTTGAGCTTATTAGTGCGAAAAATACATCACAGGACAACTCCTTTTCGGAGAGCCTGGACGTGATAAACCGGTTAACTCGTCAATTCAGCTACTTGATTAACGACAAGGAATGAAGGAAAATAGAGGGGACAAGGGGCGTCAACTGGCAGTTGCATTGGAACTCCCAATTTATTATTCAATTTAAAAAACGGGTTACGAGTATACTTTTGACTCATGGAGACCGCATGTCATTAAATTGGAAAGAACTGAATTCGTTTAATCCCAGCAATTAAAATTGAATTTTTTATGGGTCAACTTTTATATAAAAATCGACAATACCTACCTAAAAATGACAAAAATATACATCTAAAAATCGTCATAGCTGTATCAAAATGTTATTCACCTCAGAGAACCAGTTAAAAACCTGATATTGTATTGAATATAAATAAAAATTAATTTGAACAGTAAAAAATACCTCCACAACTGTTCACACATTTAATATCAATGAAACGAGTATTGGTCGGAATAATGTATTTTAATAAGTATTAGATTTTTACGAGATAAAATCATTTATTGGTTCCCCGTATCAACGATTTAAAAATAAAATATATACGAATGTACATAATAACATAAATAAAAATAAAAATGTTAAATAATTAGATCAGTATCAATTTAACTAAGAATGTATAAACTAAGGAAACTAACTGGTACACTAACAGTATAGTACGATTTTGATTAACATAGTTCAATTTTAAAGAGCAATAAATTGAAAGGGACGGACGTTCTCTCTTTACTTCGCCATCACGATAAAATATTCATTTAATTTAGATTAAATGAACATAAAAATTCAAATTTCATAACATGTATGAGAATGTTTTCTTTGATACAACACGGCCATAAATACAAAACCATTATTTTACTTTAGACATAAATATACATATTAAAATATAACTTAAAAAAAAAAAGTTACTAACAAAAATTAACACAAATTATGTAAATTGTATTTAGATCGTATATATCGCATTTTATACTACGATCGTATATTTAATATTAATATCATAAATAAAATTTGTTAAAGTATAACAATTATATTATTTAAGTACATTCTAAAATCTAGGAGTCAAAATTTTGAATTTATTATTTTATTATACAAGAACATATTATTAGTCACTCTTGTTATTTGAACTATAATCAAAACAACCAACAGAAATCTACATCTTTTAAAATTGTAGTCTATTTGAGTACACCTACATTCAAGTTTAAATTACGAAAAATGTTATCTATGTATTTAATAATATATTTTTTATACTTCATTTGTGCATATTTTTTTTTATTTTACGCAAAAACAAACATTTTAAATTATTACAACTAAGCTATAATATAAAGACTTAGTAAAGGATACGTATACATCCATTATATTCTAACTTCAAAAAATTATTTTAAAAACTCACCCAGATATTGGTGCCATTTTGAGTACTAATGCACGGCTCAAACAAAATCCAGCACCTCCAGTAGCAAACCAAAATGTAGTTTTCTAAAACAAAAATTACAACTTAACTTTAAAAAAACGTTACGGACATTACAGTTAATATTTAAGCACAAATCAACAACATAATATCCCTAAAAGAAAATTAAATACAATGAAAACGTTATCATTTATGTATTTAAAAACCAGAAAACTAGCTCTGGTCAGTAGAATTTGAGTATTTCTGTAATTAATTAGGTTATATTTAATGATGAACCATGGCAAACAAAAAAAACGATTCTAAGCTAAGAAAACAGGTGAATCAGCACATATTTCTAAGGATAGTTTATATTATATTATATTATATTTCTTAATCAAGAAGTTTAAACTTATTTTTGTCAAAAATATATAAATCTTTTAATAGTATATACAATAATTTTGATAAGTTTGTTAAATAAATATAAATATTTATAAAACAATATTAGGTATGCTATATAGAACACGGAAAGAAAATAATGAAACATGTATATAGCTAAGCCTAAAAGTTTTAAGCGTCTATATTAATATTTGTTAAAATGCGACAAAATAACAAAAATTCTATTGAGGAAAAATCAATTTTTCATCAAATAAAATTTCAGTAAATACTAATATACATTTTTTTAGTATCTTTTTCGAATAATCAAAAATACAAAACTAAGAAAAATTGTCGTTACATTATTATATGAAATTATTAATATTCAAAAACAAATTTTATGACAATTTATTTGTTTAATGTTTATACATTTATATTTCATTAGTTTTAACAATACATTTATCAAAATAAACAGTAGACAAGTATTATTATTTATACAAATACATTTTTTCAATCAGAAATCTCATATAATCTTCTCCGTCACCTTAAATATTGCTAACATTATAATGAATACACAAAATATTCAATGACACTGTTAAAGTTTTTTAGTGATAGAAGTTTCAAAGTTTTAACAATAATTTATCAACTTTAAGATACTCTATAGTCTATACCTTTAAACAATTATTTTAATCAATAATAAATAGATATAACTACCTGATTGTATTATTTTTAACTTACTTGGAATTTGGTACGAATTTGTAATGGTTTTGGAGTGCTAGTACGTCCCAAATACCAATCTCCAATTGGATTATACATTTTTAATAATTCGTCCAAAGCAGGAACATTAACATAGTTGTCATCGTCTACGTGACAAAACCACCTTAAATCAATAATATAAATTTTAAAATATGATTACAAAAACTAAAGCACAATAAAACGATATGTTAAACATAGTAGGTAATATTTAAATAGTTTCATAGAGTAGAATTTTTAATCAAACAGCAAAAAAAACTCTAAAACACTTCTAGCAGTATCGTGCTCTACATTTCGTATTTTATACTTCTATAATATAACGACTATTTTTTTAAGATAGTGGGTATAAAGTTGTTGACTTCAAAAAAACATAAATATCTGACAAGAACATTTAAACACGTTAAGTGTTAAAAAGGTAAACATGCTAAATATATATGTAATACAGTATCTAGTTATTTAATATATTACATAAAAACCTTAAAATTAAATCGTTTGTAAGTAGTTTTTTGAATATACAAAATTAAATGTTGTATAGCAACAATACAACTTCATGAATTTTACACTGCATACCAACGACATATTAAACAAGATCGATTTAAATAGTTGTATACTAACTTCTTTTTCGATTCGAGAAACACATCCAATTCGACAGACATTTTACAGCACAGCGCACGTCTAAAAATCAAATTAAAACTAGCGTCAAATAAAGTCGTAAAGATAAAGATTTTAATTTAAAAACAATTATTTATTGATATCCCACTGCGATTTATTATAAATTATAATACTACATGCATATATTGTAATACTTGCCTACTATGAGTAGCTGAACAGTTAGTGTTTATGACGTGACCACCTAGAATATAAAATAGTAAAACATAAACATAAATTGTATTTAAAACAGCTTTGTCATTATAATATTATAAATTAATGTTTAATAGGAAACAAAAAAGTAAATCATTATTTATAAAAAAAAAAAACGTGTGTTAAATAAATATATATATAATATATATCTTGGTTAATTATTCGTCATAATCAAGTACCCTGTGAAAATCATAATCTACAATTTTCATCATTTAACTTCAATAAGATTTTTTTTTAAACTTTTTATATAACTAATTACTAATTATACAAATAAATATGTTTATTCTGTTAAAAATTAATAATTCATGATATTTATACAATTTACTAATCTTAAAAAAAATTTTTTTTAGAAATTCGAAAGTTAACCATCTCATTTTGAAAAATTAATTACTTGAAGATTGTATAGAATATTGAGCAAATAATTTTTTGAACAATAATCTTCTCTACATAATTATTTCTAGTGTGTACATTAGCCTACTCAAACAAAAACTTCATTGTTGAGTTCATATTGTTTTAAAACAAAAAGAAGCATTGTTCCATCCAAATTTTTTCGTATTTTTAAATTAATGACTTGAGATTAAAATAAATATATAGGTATACAAAAACCACATCATGCTTTTGTATTTATTAATTTTAACGGCTTTTATAATATAATATTTTAGTACAAAAATAGTTGTATACAACTAGTGGAAAAATAATCAAATCTTTTTTATAAAATGCACTACATTAGATATTTAGATATCAAAAAAAATTAAATAAATACATAAAATACTAATCAATTAATACATTTCAGTATTCAAAGGATTAAATTAAGTAAGTTAAATAATTTACTCAAAGCTGTTAGTTTTGATTAAATTTTTGATCTAAAATAAGATTGATATTATTTTCGGTAAAATAAAATAACTTTATGAAATATGAACATTTTTAAATGTTCATAAAGATACAAAATATATAACTTAGTAAATTATTAGTTAGAGTATACATTTTAAAACTGGTAATTACTCGGAATACGAATTTTATAATCTATAAAAAAATCTAGTATCAAAGCAAAACAACCTATATATAAAAAGTATAAACATTAAAAATCTTATTTAAATATATGTAATAAAATAGGTAAGTATAATGCGAGATTATAAAAAAGCGATGAATAGTAATACATGATTACTATGATTAGTTCAAGTCATATAAACCGAAAATAATAAGCGGTATGATGAAGTCTGCGGATCAAGTATATAAATATATACTGTAGTATATATGCATACCTACTTGTACATCGAGGATACAATATTAAAAAATGTTTTTTTAAATAATACGTTTACAGCATCTGTTAGTAATGCGAACATTTAAAATAATTATCAAATGACTAATAGAAAATAATAGTTTCCGTGTGATTTTGTACGTCAGATAAAATATTAAATTTTGACTGTTACTATATATTAATGTGGTTTTGGCTCTTTTGTTACAGATTAAATAACTTATTAAAATAATACATCGCAATAAATATGATCTTTCATAAATAATATGCTAAAATGTATATATATTCACATTATATTTATTTTATAGTAGCATCATGTTTCTATAGCTTAATAAATGTTAATTATCAAATATCAATAATACTTTAATACTTTTTAAAAGTGTCAATAAAAATATCATTATTACAATTACCCATAACTAAATTATACTAAAAACTAGTAATCGTACTACTTACCCGTCACTTGACTTAAATGTTGATCATTAGTGTCTGTGAAAAACCAAGTCTGTAACAAATTTAATTTTTGTGAACTTAATAATAATATAATTAAAAACAACACAGAACTGTTACGTCAAAGACTTTAATTATATACAATCAAGAAAGTGCCTGCACGTACGACGCGTGAATCAATTTGAATTTTATAAAACAGTTGATCTAGTTAACCTTGATATTATAAACTCTATAAATTACATTTATACATTTTACGAACTTTAAAAATCTTACAAGTGTTCAATAAGTTTAATATTGAATGCATAGTTAATGTAACAAACTTAATAGTACTAAATATTGAAATATCAACGACATCAACACGTATCTATTATAATAACTACTATCTATCCAAGGGTAACCTAGGTGTCTTCACCAATATTGGTACCACAAAAATTATTTTAAAACTGCAAGGGAACGTGTATACTACGACACATCCTATTAACATAATTAGGTATATTAATCCTTCACATTCATCATTTGTTCTTGTATAAAATGTACCAAAAATTTAAAAAAAATAATTAGGATACGATTTATTTTTATCATAAAATGAATAAAAAAAATAATGTAACTAATCAATTACTACATATAATATTAAATTATTCTTAGAGAACTTTTTGTGATAATATCTATTGACTATTAAAGCCTAGAGATACTCATCAAGTATTCAGTTTTGGCTACATTTTCAAATATTCAATTTTGGCTAAAATAATATTAAAATACAAATTTAACCTAAGAAATCACATATCAACAATGCTGTCTTTAACCTAAGAGCACGTGGGATATGAGGGCACCCGAATTAATGAGGCCGCTGACTGACGGAAACTCCAAAAAATATAATTTACATCTTTACTTTGTAATATATTGGCGCAACCTATCTCAACCAAATATTTGTCTGTCGGACTTAAATAATAAGTTATAATTTAAAAATAATATTAAAAATAAAAATAATAAAATATATTATTAAAAATAGTATAATATACTATTAAAATACGACGATTGCACGTTAAATTTGATTAACAACATGACTTAGTTATCGACGTACCTACAATGGCAGGCTACAAAAGTATACTAATCATTATACTTCCGTGATAAAATAATATCGTTAATACGTTTTTAAACAAAGAAATAGATCTAAAAATATCGTTCGAAAACCCAAATTTTTGTTATAATTTAAAAAGATAATTTGAAGATACAATCAAAAATTTTGCAAATCAGAAATCTTGAAAGAAACTTTAAAATCGATGTAAGTTAAATTTAATATCTAATAATTTAATTATTCGATTGTACCTACACAAAAAATTTGTTTAGATAACTATTTTTTTTATATAATTTTCGTGTAATTTCCAATGACTAATTTGTATTTAACATTAATTACTACAATATTACTTTTAACCAAAAATAAATATTTGAAAATAATAATCTATATACTTACAGTACCAACCTATAATAAGTGGCAATATAATTTCCTCTTTAAATTTTTCGATTTTTCTTGAGTGAATAAAATATACTACAAACCAAAAATTGCATAATATGTTCTCTTGTAAAATACGCAAAAACAAAAGTAATCATGTGGATTGAAGGTAAATATATAATTTAAAAATAATATTAAGCCTAAGGCAGCGTCGCAGCGGCAAATACTAGTTTTTTTTCTTTGAACATTAATAATTAAAACAGTAACAAAATACAAATGAATATACTAGAGCTTCTAGGAGTAGCAAAATGTCGTTATAGGTGTATACAGAAAACTAATGTTGAACACTCCCTTCGCATCGCTTACTTCAGTTTATGATAGTAGCACAATAGCATATTATATTTAATATTTATACACTTAAAATCAATAATAAATTATTGTACATGAACTTTTTATAATTTTAAGTAGCTTAAAAATAAGTAAAAAGATTTTTAAATTTATTGAATAACGTAAATAATTTAAGCATTAAATCAAAATTAATAACTGTTAGGTACTTTCTTTGAGATATTTAATAGTTATAATTAGAACTTGCTTAAATAACATTTTATTCATTTTACATTCATTTACACAACACATTTTAAATCCTTAAATAATTGTTCACTCGACTTAGCGATAAATAATTTGAGGATTTAAGATGATTCATAATTGAATATTTTTTATTTCTATCTTATAGAATATTATATTTTAAAGAAAAAATCACGAGAAAATCTAAAAACAATTTTTAAAACTTGAACTGCATATTATTTTTAACAATATTATTATAGTAAGGTACATTTAATTTCATGTTTTATTCAATATTTTTCAAAGTATTTCTTTATAAGCAAGAAAATCGAAAATAATTTTGCCAATTTCTAATTTAACTTGATTTTCAATTGTTAGATAATACCCCTCCCCCTTTACCCAAATATTTAAATAAAAATAATAAAATCAATTTAATTAATACACTTAATTCCAGAAGATTTTGTATAAGACATTTTAAATTGTTGGTACTTGTGTAGGATACTCCACATAATTATCAGAAAAAAATTCTTCAACCAATCACCAATCACCGACACCCGATTTTAGTTAATATAAGGTTAAGTTATAAAATCTTGTAATTATAATTACACACAAAATTACAACTATAATTATCTATTGTATTACCTATATTTAGTTATTGTGTAATGCTAATTGTTAAAAATTATTTTCATCTTATACCTACCAAAACGTAGGTAGTAGTCGTCGATAAATCATAGCTGTTGAGATGATTTTCGAATTTCGTATTTTCGTAGTTAATAGTTATTTCCAAAATTTGTTTTTTATTCATAATAAATGAGTTAAGAACAATTATACCTCAAAATGTATGTTGAAAATATTATAGTCTATAGTAATTCTATAGAATTTTTTCAAAGGCCTAATTTAATCAAAAAAACTAGAGCGTGAGAAAACAGCAATGATTTTAAATAAAAGTAAAACTACATTTTATTTATTTTATATATTACTTATATCAAACTAATAAATTACTATTATTAGAATTCAGAACCATTTTATAAATAGGAATTCAACATACCTAAATAATACACAAGCAACTATCCAATTGTTGACTAGACTAATTTTTATTTAAAATGTGGTTTTTAGAAATTATAGAAAAATTATAAACAAAATGGATGTATTAATTACATTTTTACAGTGGTTTGTAAGTTAATTTTTTTAAATCAAAATCTTTCAATACAAAATTGTATTCTATAAAGTGATAAATCATATTATGACATCATCTAACCGCAAAAAAACCAGTAATACTGTATACAATACAAATATCAAGTGGACTAATAATTTAAAAAATATCTAACTCAAATATTACCAAATTATAAAAAATTATAACAATTAACCCCAAATTTAACAAAATATACCTAAGTTAAATAATTTATGATAGCAAAAACAAAAAGGGGCATTAATACAATTAATTTAAATAAATAACTACAAAAATCATAAGTGAAAAAGATATTATTCTTACAAACATTCTCATTTACAGCATTATTTTGTATAATTACTAGTAAACAATACAATTGCAAAAAATTAAACTTATAAAAGATTCAAAATAACTTATGAAGCAAAAAAACCTAGGGTAGGTAAAATATTTGACTCTATAATAGCAATACATTTTTATTTTGTAGAAGTAAATAATACGATTCTAAGTTCTAACTATATAACTTAATATCTCACCCAGTAACCTAGTAATACACCTAATACTTATAATTGATAAGTATATTTCTTCGAAATTTCAGCCTGGCCAGGGAACATGGATCCCAGATCGGGGTGTTTTGTTCCAGTCAGTAAATAAAGACTTCTCCTCATTCTTTTTTATTTTAATGTTCAAAAGAAGATTTTAATAAAGTAATTTAATATTATATTACTAATAGCTATTTTATGAAATGCACTATCAAGAAAAAATATGTCTTATTTACTTGTACCAATAACTTGCTAATAACGTTGGTAAATTAGATAATATATACAATAAGAACAAACAAATTAGTCATTATCTAGTGAGTAGTGACTCTAATCCAGGGAGTAAACATCAAATAAAATAAATAATAAGAATATGATGCATAGTATATATATACAATATACACAAATTTATAAAAATAGGTACCTGTTTTTTTGCAAGTTGAAACCAAGTCTTTATAATTACGGGCAATCTGGTCAAGTGGTTTCTGCCAGTAGTTTTCACAGTGATAAACACTTTTTCTAATAGATCATCATTGACGGGCAAGATGCGTTGGAATATTTTTCTTTCCGACATCGAATAGTTTGTCGAGTTGCTTACTGTTTTTGACAGCTGTTACATACGAAGGTAGAAATAAAAACAAAAAAATCAAAATGTTAATTACACAGTAGAAACACACAAGTCGGACGAGTGGGACAGACCTGTTGCTGGACAGGAGTAAGCACATTGCTTCCGGCGATTCCCACCTGTTGATAGAAAACGAACGATGCGAGCGCCAACAGGGCGAGTAATATCTGCAACTGTAACAGCCATCGTTTGGTTTTTCTGGACATAGTTCCACCGCGGTCGGCCGGTCACATTTTCGACAATATACAGACGGCCGTCGACCAGCCGCCAACGTTTAAAAAATTAATAATACTGATCGTGTTATTACAGATCACTGCAACAATAATAATATCAATTGTAGGCAGTAGTTTTTGTTATTATTGTGGTGCGCGTTTGTTATCAGTGGCGGCGCAAACCGTTATCACTCGTCGCGGAACGCGCACGAGATTACGCGACTACCGGCACCGTCGTGGTAGACGAAGCGCGCACGTTCACACCGGTCGACGGACGGGACGCGAATGCCGGTTCGGTTGCCACTAATTGCCGCCTTGCCGGTTTGCGGTTGCCGGCGACCGTCGAACGTCGACGGCGATTGGCGGCTATCTGCGTCTTATATCACACCTAAGTATTAAGAGATTGTACCGGCGATGAAGACATGAACGGCCAAGAACCGAATCGGCCGATTGCTCGCGAGACTCTCTGGCGATCGGGTCGGGCACGACACGGACTGCGCGGAGGCATCAACCTCCGGGTTGCGGTGGCCTCGAGGTGTTCCGTATTATTATTATTAAGTATTATTTATTGTTATAGTTGTTACACATATTTTTGTCTCTCTCCGCCTTCCTGCACCTTGCACCCGACGACATCCGTAATATTATTATAAATAATAATTACGAACGTCCTCTTCCGACCGGCGCGCGTTTGTTACGCACGCAGGAACACTAGACGCTACTAGAAGAGTGTATCAGGTCAGATAGGTACGCCTATTATATTAATATTTCATAGGTATATATTTTTTTTTATTTACGTACAGCAGAAACATCTCCCGCGGTGCACAGTTGGCTCGGTGGTCGCCTTTTAAAAACAAAACAAAAAAATTCCATGTACTACGTTTTTTTAAATCGACAGAAAGGCCCCCTAGACGTTAGGGGCCTAATACATCCGCGATCCGCTTGCATGTATTCCTGTGTTTACGCCACTATGTGGTAAACCCATAACAGTGTTAATAAATTGCTAAAGATGTACCTATAAATGTATTACATCGTATTATTATAAACGGTAGAACTAAACATTTTTTACTGTTACGTTGAGTGTTGACAAGTAATAGTTAATAAAGTAATAAATAATAACACTAATAACTAATTAAAGGATTCAATTTAAAATAATTTCAATGCATTTACGTATTTCCTATCGTCACACCACGGTCTAACCATCACGGTTGGAACTTTAGAAGTCATGGAAGTCTATAAAAAGATAAACCCAGAATAATATTTTTACTAAATAGCAATATATATTATTCATGAACTATAAAGAATGGGGACTTTCGGCCCTCCCCCCCCCAATTAAATTTTTAAAATTATTAGGTACCAACAGTTCTTTCTACTTTATTACTAGGTAAGGCACGGATTATAAAGCATAATAAGCAACTAAAAAAGCACAAGATTATTTTAAAAAAGCAAAAAAGAACCATAGAATATGGACTAGTTATAAAAATAAATAAAAAAGTTTGGAAAATTAATTTATATTAAAAAAATAATTAACCTACCGTGTATTTAATTATTAAATTTGCAGTAGTGAAATCGTGAAACTGACTCTATTGACCGACTATTGGTCCGACATCCATTGAAGCGATCGGTGCATACCTCATACAAGAGATTTCAAATTACAACAATAAATCTTAAATTTTGAAATGGTCGATATCGATATTAAAGGCATACTGACCATGTAGATACTGCAGGCTATACCTATGTAGATCGACAATCTATACCTTTAATACATTTAATAAACAAGCCGATAACGAAAACAATAATAATCCAATATCGACATTTTGGGTTTTTACATTAATTATTATTTTTTTTTTTATTACAATAGGTAGCATAATATTATAATAAACATATAAAAAATTCACAGCTGGAATAATTGAAAGAAAAAGCAAAAATAAATTGGTTTATTTGGAATCAGAATGTCATGAAACGAATTTATGTACAAAAATTAGATTTTAATCTAATATATAAATAAAGAAGCATATGCTTTAAAATCAGAGCCCTATTTATTACTATAATAAAAAAAAACCTTAAACATCTAATAAATATAAATAAATAATAAACATCAATAAATATCTTAAACATAAAAATGAAAAATTTTATTTGATTCTCATTGCGGTAAATACATTTATTTATGTTTTAATCAATCATACGATATACGAACATGCTCTGACAAACTTCAATATTAAATGTATTGTGTTTCACATTTTATTATTTTTATAGCTTACCTATTTCTTTAAAGCATATTTTAATATTTTGGAGCAAAATAGTAAATATCCCTGAGCCTAGTAGGTTATAATATTACCATTGATTATAGAAACCTATAATCAATGATATTCATATTACTAAATAGTTAAAAGAACAACCATATAGATAAGTTAGCTAAAACATTAAAAAAATATAGTACCTATACAACATCGAATATTGATTTCAACCTTTAAGACTAAATGTTAAGTTAGTCGAGACTCGAGGTATACCTCAGGTATAACTGGTATAAGATATAAAAAAATTGTTTTTATAATAGATAAATAATATTTTACTAATAAATACTAAGTAATATTGTTAAGCACTTAAGCGTAAGTAGGTACCGTATGAGATGGAAAACATTTTAGGTGTATATTTTCGAGCGAAACTAGAAAAAATGTTTTGTTTAAATTATTAGAATTCTAATACCTATGTATAGGTACGATGTAAATATTATTTATTAGTCTGCTGAAAATGTTTTTGGCCCGCCGTCTTAAGCGCATATACTTTTCGAAAATTTGAAATGACCCTCCTGTCTGTAGCCGCCGGTACCAGTGGTATTTATATTATGATATTTTTATATCTAAATCCGTGCTCATTGCTCAAATATATAATAAAATAATTACGACGGTATCGCCGAGATCTAAAAATAAAGCCACGTATCATACGTCATACTATACATTCGTGCTGGAGCACTAAACAAAAAAAAAAAAACGTATATTATTTTCGAAAAAAAACATTGTTTCCATTCTTCAATTAACTAATTTATAATTGTATCTTACGTCCTTACCCATTAGTCAGTGGTTACTATATAATACCGTACAAGACCCATACAACAATACTCGCAAACGCGTTGCCGCCGCCGACAATCACGCGCATTCTATTCAATATAACGATATAATATAGCCGACTGTAGGACTGTATGTACTTACATATATATAGAGTATTGTGATTTGTTGGCGTCTTTTAGCCCGCTTCATTATCATTGACACATAACATTGTATCGTTGTAATATTAATATGCCTTTAATACTACCATTGATCTCTGCGGGAGGTATACCGAATACTCCCCTAGCCGATACCTTAGATATCTGCTAGATCCGATAGTTATTGGAAAAAACCAATCGGTTACGAAAAAATAAATAATGCGATTCAGCCACCCGAGACTGGTAGGACTTACCTATAATAGTAGTTATGAGACTCATCTGACTCAAGTTACACGGTATACTAATTACAGGATTTGTAAGCAACCAGACATCCATTAAAACCGATTGTATTGACTATTGACCACATGGAAAGGTCGATTGTTTTAACTTCAAGGTCAATAACGAAAACATAATAATTTATTAGATATTACCATATTTTTAAATTATTTAAATCGTGGTCGTATTTAGATACATATATATTATTTTTTTTTTTTTGTAGGATGGGTATTTTCTCCAAAGTAAATTTCCCAATTCAACCTATTAAAAACAAGAATAAGAAATTAACTGTACAAAATTTTAACTTTTTTTATAGTCTTAGCTGTTTTTACAAAAACATAACAATGCAATAAATTTCAAAAATAAAATAAATAAATAAAAATAAATCTAATATTAATAATAATGTAACAAGTTATAACTGACATTTTAGCGGGTACTTTTCGATTATCCCGACTACCGGGCGATGCCGCGACAACCACTGGTCTAACCGCCGTCTTCAGTTAGACCATCTAACCACATAACTATTACCTATTTAATAATTATTACCAACCGCTGAACCGCTATTAGCAAAATGATGGGCATCGTTTTTTAACTATATGACCACAGATTTACCCATGCCTGTGACCTACCTTAGGTGGTGTTGTATAGCAAATTGGATATTTTCGTTTTGAATGTCCGAGCGAGCGAGTGGCAACGCTGGCCCCTAATTCTCATTTTCTCAGACAGTTATTTGATTAAATTCATATGGTGTCAAAAGCACGATAATTCATTAATTAAATGTGTTTTAAATTGAATGGCTGAACATTTTCCAATGTTCAATAATTTTTAATTCATATTTTTAAATTATGTCGTTTAAAGAAAGGTAGTCGCGATTATGTGATACCTAATATAAGTTATATTATAATATACACTATATTAATTATATAAATGACAAATTTTTGTTGGTTTAGACTCGCGGTAGTCAGGATAAGCGAAAAATACCTTTTAGCGCCCCCCATCCCATAAATACGCCAGTTTAAATTATTAATAAAACACATCTTTTACGACACGCGATGATAATCGATGTTGAATATATAAAAATTAACATTTAAAGTTTTAGTAATAATAGTTCTACCGATTACCAATATTATTTGATATTTCTTTGGTGTCCAGATTTAGTTAAAAACTTTAAAAACATAAGTATAACCCTAACCCTAACATAAGGACATTCTGGCAGAAGTTTGCCTCTAACACATGAAATATCAAATATTCTTTGATTAGGTTAAAGTTAAAAATACCCATTGATTATATTTTAATAATCTGTAGACTTTTTGTCTCAAGTAATTAAAATGCTAGTTAATTATGCTTTTTTAAAGTAATTTCCAAATGAAAAACACCAAAAAGGAAATAGTTAGGTCGGTATGATGATATAAACTAATTTAGAAAATATATATTATTTAGTATTATCTGTTAAAATCATAATTTATAGAATATAAACATTAAAATGTAGGATTACATAATATATTTGGAACATTCCTTAACAAAATATAATCGATAATAACATATACTTTGAAATACCTAACTATAAGGTTATAACTATAATTTATATAATTAAATCTTATATTTTAAGTGATTTTGTGATATATTATATTTTTATATTAACATTTCTGGGAATCAAAATTTATATTATAAGTACAACTTAGCACTTAGCATTATACACTGATCAAAAAAACAATTATTTGGTAAAACATCGTCTCATGTGTAGCAATTATACACTGATTAAAAATAACTAAATTAAACTCACATTCCATTGACTATCACATTTTTTGAATATTGTTATACAACCATCTTTAAAAATGTGTCCTTTAAACCACCATAATAAATTAAAGTTATATTAAATCATAAAGCATTTATTTTAAAGTAACTACAAAAAGATAACATTTTAACAAACCAAATGAAGTAAAAATATGAATTTTTGTGATGTTAAAATAAAAATACACCCACGCTTGTTTTTAATACATAACAAATGTAAAAAAAAATATAAATATATATATGATGATTGATATCAAAGTATAAATAAATATCTATGGCTAAACTTTACCATTACAATTAATTTCAGAAATCAATGTTAATATTAGTATATAAAATTAGTAAAAAGATCTATAAATTAAATTACTCAAGAATTTGAGTAATTGTGATTTAATAAATAAATGTTTTTAATTATAACTTAAAATAATGATTCACGAATTAATTAAAAATATAAATATTAATTTCATTATTTTTATTTTACTTATCAAGGAAACATCATAGACATTGATTTAAAATAATATGGTTCTTAAGAAGTCCATTTCAGAACCATCTATGACAGTCTTGAAAAAGGGTACATTATGAGAATTAAATTAAAATTGTTTTTCTTACAATCGTAATAATACCAATTTTTTAGAGTTTAAATAATGCAAATACAACCAAAATTAGCTATACATACACAATTAGGTATTAGTCCAGTTGTTGAACTCTAATGTGCTGAAGTTTTTCACAAGTAAGATGACAAAAAAATTAATTATTATTTTAAACATTTAATTACAATTAGTATCTACAATTCATCTTTAGGCTTCTCGCGTTCTTCTTCATCTTCTTCTTCCTCACTCTGTAAAATAACACGTTTATTTAATAATTATCTCTAATTTTTTATAATCACTTTAAATGATTTTTTTTTTTTTAAACATGTGTTAGATATGGGTGTCTGATTCATAGTCGAGTTAAACAGAATTCTTTTAATTTTATAGTTCACCATTGTACCTCTGCACAAATGTATTAATTTGTTTGGACATGGATGGATGTATAGTACGGTATGTTATTCCAGACATGATTATATACAATTTTAAATCAAAATTTTAATATAATCAAAGGAAACATGAATATTAAAAAAGTCGACTCATTGACAAAAATGGTTATTAATCTCTTGTAGTAACATAATGATTTAAAAACATAAATTACCGATGCGCTAGAAGGACTTTCTTGTTTTCCATCAGCTTCAATAAACTTAATGATTGCTTCTAATGTTCTGTCTCCATTATATTCAATGGCCTAAAAAAATAATTCATTAATAAAATAATTGATAAAAGAATATCCTTCAACACTTTAAAATATATTCAATGTAAATAGTTAAATATTCAATTAGAAAAATCAAATTTTGTTTAACTTGCAATGCAAATAAAAAAAATGTCTTAACATACTTTTGGATTATCTCCCTTTGGGTAGTATGTTAGTGTGGGGAAACTGGAGATTTTGGTATGTTCTAGTTCATTAACTGTAGCATCCATTTTTGCAATGATAATATCATCTTTATCGGCAAAATGTTCTCCAACCTAAAATATAAATGAATACAAATAAAAACTTTATTTAAATAAAAATTACATTAGATTTTATGTAATTTACCTTATCGAAAATTGGAGCAAGCTGTTTACAATGTCCACACCATGGGGCATAAAATTCAACAAGAACATTCTTAGTTGAATCCAAAGCTACACTATCAAAGTTAGTAGCAGTCAAAGTCCAGACTGGGGTTTTGTTCCAATCTTCAGGTAATTCTTCAGAAAGTAAATGTTGCTGAAAAGAAATATATTTTTTTTTTTTAACAATAACAAATAGAAAATAAAATAAATAGCAATCATCATTCATCATACCTTAACTTTTCCTTCAATAAAATCTGAGACGAATTTCTTTACATTTTCTCCAGTTAATTCAGGAGATTCTGGTTTAAACTTGGTCATATCATCTTCAAGTTTGATGGCTCTCATGCTTGGTACTTCATTCTTTTTCATTCCAAAGAACTCCAAAATCCTTTGATGTTCTTCTTCATCGGCATCAATAGTAACAAATACAATCTAAAGAAATACAATTAAATCAAATTAATTAGAATGAATTTATTAAAATACAAATTAACCTACTTTTCCTCTGAATTCAAGTGCAACAGGCTTGATGTCATCAATAAATTTGTCGAAGTGTCCTTCTTTTTTAGATAAGAAAAGTAATAAATGACTCTTAATTTGACCACCAAATATTTTTTGGGCAGTTTCTTGGTTGAATTCTATAACGGGAGGCAACGAATGAACAAAAATAAATCTTTTGATCTCTTCAACATCAGAAAACTCTTGATCATATGCAACTTTCTTTTCGTCAAACTAAAATTAAAATTAAAATATGTAGGTAAATAATACTTTAATAAAAAATAACATATTAAAATTTTAAAGCTTACATCTTTGTATAAAACAAATGTATCCTTGTGTTCTAAATCAGAAAATTTAGAATAATCTGATACAAGACCAAATGGATGATCATCAACAGAGTCAGCCAGTTCTGAAAATAATTTTGCTGCATCTGATTCTAAATTTTCGAAAAAGCCAACAATAGCAACATGTTTTCCCTCAATGAATGATTTGAATTCTTCTTCTGACTGCAAAACTTTTGCAGCTGGGCCAGACTTCTTTAGTACCCATTGAATAATTTCATCCTTGGTTCGTCCACCTGCAATGTTAAAATACAAAATAATAAATATAATTATTATAAAACTACTATTTCATAAATACTTTGGAAATAACATTTCCAAACAGACAAAAAATTATTTTTTGTGTACCTGTATAGTCAATTGGTTTTCCATTTTTAAAGAACTTCAAAGTTGGATATCCTCGGATACCAAACTGTTCAGCTAAGTCGCTCTCAATAGTAGCATCTACTTTGCCCAATTTAACTGATAATTCATTTTGAGCTAAATGCTGGGCTGCACTTGCATATTCTGGTGCTAATTGTTTACAATGACCACACCATGGTGCATCTACAAAATGTACAAAAAGTAACCAAAATTTAGTTTAACTGTTATTTGGTTTTTATAATTCTTATGTTCTTATAATAATATAATCAACATCAACAGCAAACAAATAGAGTTACACATAAGCTTTAATAAAATGATGAGTATAATACAATTTGTTTTAATTTCATATAAAAACTGAAAATTCCTTTGTAATTAGTTAAAAAGCTGACAACATTTTTCTTTTTTATCAGTTTTTATTTTGGTCGTAAATATTAGATCAAACAAACAAAATGAATAGTTTAAAATATTCAAACTATAAAAGTTTTTTATTGTTTAAAAAGAAATATTATAGAAAATAGTCAGTAAGTGCTTTTATTAGTTTGTTAAAAATAATAAAACATTGATTGTTGAAAGTTAAATAGATTGTACATATTACAATGTATGATGCAACTTAAGGCAAGTAAAATATATACTTGATAGCATTAATTATAATACATAGGATGTGGTTAAATAATGGGATGAAGTTATTTAACATAATAGTCATGTATTATAAATTATATTTTATAATTATATATAATCATTATTCATTATAATAAATTAACAGATAAAACTATGTCTAATAAGAAATCATGTTATTAATACTTTGATAACACTATTCTATAAATATAGTTTAATATTATAATATCAGTTGCTTGAATCTATTTATGATAATCATATTCAATAAATGGTTTTATCAGACATAAAAATTAAAAATATAACTGATAATTTAATAAAACTACTTGAATCATAAACTTTGCAGTTTATATTTATTTGTATATTCTATAAACAATTAATAAAATATTCTATCATAAAAAAAATGGTTATTGTTATAGTTATTTCATTGAGACAACATTTAACATATTTACAATCTATATTTACATGTTCTATAAATACATTTGATGTGATTTAATTAGCAAGAATGGGAAGTCATTCAATGGTAGCACCAAGTGAAAAACATATTTAAGGAGAGTACATCCCTATGCCAATTCCTTTTAAAGCACTTGGGTGAGTTACCTGAAATTTGTTTGGACGATAGTTGAATGATAAAAGGATCTAAGTGAGTACTGTATGTTTTGTGGTTTTTTAGTGGGTGAGCGTAGCAAGATTATTTAAAGATGGAATGCTATTGAAGTTTAAAGATATATTTATCTGTTTTATCACATATTGTTACATATTATACAATGTTAATACCATAAGTTTATAATAGGTACATAAAATGTACCCATTCATTAGTCAAGAGAATTATAAATTAATAGTTTTAACATGGAAACGTTAGATTAGGTAAAATAATTCACTCAATAGCGAGCTCAATAGTATTCTTTTCATTGATTAAAAATATAATATAATATCCAAATAGCCATAAGTTACAGAAATGAGCAAAACATTGATCGGATTTAAATTTCATTTAAGATTAAGAATTACAAGTAGCTGAAAATAGGTACTTACAAAATTTTCTACTCCTTTTTAGTCAAAAATTATATTCAATATTGTATAATGTTTATAAATTAAAATAAAAAAAAAGCCACAAATACCCTCCCCCCTTTCACTGGAAAATATGGTGCTTTGTCGATAGGAAAATCTATGTGTCATACAGTTAAATCGCTAAAATAAATGGGTTGTTGTGACGTTTTCTAACCTTTAAAACGAAACAGTTTCAGAGTTTGTAAATACAACAAGAACATAACGTTTACTTACAAAATTTGACAAGCAGATATTCAGACGACGAGATAATGTTTTGGAAGTTGTCTTTTGTTAACACAAGCACGCCCTCGTCAGATGTAACAGCCACCTGTTCCTGTTCACCGGCATCGGCGATCGCCGAATTTACCAACAGGAACGCTGCAAACGCTACGTGAAGGATCATGTTGATTTGATTCTGCAAAAAAGAAAACGTGAGGACACGCATCGTAAAGAGAACAAGATAAAAAGTGAGTAGGTAGGTGGCGGGTCACAGTTTACAACACAGGTACCTAATTATTGCAATACTGTACGGTTACGAGTGTACGGCGGACGTGATGTCGAGATCGACCTGTAATATGACAGCCGTTCAAGACACCACGGACTTTGGGTACTTACCGGAGATGGTTTGGGATTATAGTGACGATTCGATGTGGATACGTCAAACTCGAAAACCCTGAAAACGATTTGTGAAACTAAAAAAAAAAAAAAAACCTAACGGGTGTATTTCACTATTGGAACTACGACGACCACTTCTGCTTTGGCTGTGCGAATAGTGACGAGAAAATGTGCGTCGTGCGGTGTTGTCCACCGCTGATAAAATGTTGATGATGTAAACAAAATGTTCGCGCTGGCTCGTGGTGCCCTATCATTGGTCCGCGGGCGCAGTGTACACGCGCACACATTTTCGAACCAATAATTGTAGCGTACGTCGCCTGCGTTTTCTCTCTCTCACTCTCGCAGTCTCGCGCAGCATTCGGTGCTCTTATCAGTTATCTTACTTATCTCAATAATTCAGACACGTCAAAAACAACATAATTGTTAATCGTTAATTAATTTTAATAATAATTTTTTTGTGAAGTACTGCAACGACCATTTTACACGGAGTCTAAAGGGTATCAATATAAATCATAAAGTGCCTTTATCCACATTATATTATATGCATGATATTTTCGAAGATCCGACATAAGTGAATAATTAATAATGGATCCTCATGAAATCGTCCAGATTTCAATATAGGCCGGTATGTATCTGGTAACAACCATAGATACAGGGCCGGATTTGGAAAGGGCTGAGTGAACCCTCAGGATTTAGTACCTAACGATTCAATGTTAAATGTAGAAAAATCTATTACACGTGTTTAAAAAACATACAATTTAGACCCGAGATTATTGGTACATTTTAAATTTTTAAATGTTATTTAATAATAAAAAAAATGTGATGAACTGTTTTTAGATTATTTTGGCCCCTCGCAATATCTTTCGCTCTGAGGCCACCGCATTCCTAAATCCGTCCCTGTATAGATATTTCTTTAACTTTTATAAAACCTACAAATATACGTTTTGGATACTCTGTCTGCCGACTGGTATTTATAAGTAATTTGTATTTCCTTATTGAAAATTTGAAAATCTTTATGCCTCTATGTTATGCAAATACTTAAGTTATCTATTTGTAACGAGCCTGTTTCAGAAATACAATTTAAAAACTTCAAATTTTAGTTTAATACATTCAGACCGTTTAACGTTTAGTGTTTAGCTAATTGTCATAGTTGGTAGACAGGGCGGGGACATCAGTGACCGGCATAATTTGAATATTATTGTTGCTTATCTACTGTTTCTATACGAATTACTGGCTGTCAGGTTATAATATATAACCTAGAAATATTTAAAAAAATTCTATCTTGCCAACAGTTCAAAAAAATATCGGTGCTATATGTATTTTAATATTTATAAGAAAAATTGATTATTCACACATCAGTATTGTAGTTACTAGTCACCGTGCAGTGACATTTTTCTTTAATTATTAATAATACAATACCTATTATAATCTATTAACAATTTCCCATTAATTATACCTACTAAAATGTATACAAAAAATTATATAATATAAAATAAATAAACATTAAAAATATTATATTTTAAATTGAAATATACCTAATAATAAATTGTGTAGGTATATATTTATAATACACAAGTATAAGACATCAAGACTATATATTATAATATATATATATATATACTCGTGATTTCCGATTTAATATATAATGAAGTACATAATATAACTATTATAATCTATTTAATTATTAAAATTACGTAATAGGTACACGGGTTAGGTAGATATGCATTTTAGATTCTGAGCAGAGCGATAAATATATTTAAAATGTGTTTTTTGTGTTTGAGTACACGCTAAACAATTATTGTCGATTAACAGTTTCTATTTTTAATAATGGGGGTGGCTTTGAAAATATAAAATTATATCTAGTTAGTACTTTAAGGAGGTCAAACTTAAACAATCCCAGTACTTATTTAGTTATTTTAATAATTTAGTAAAAATAATTGAAATTTTTAAATTTGTCAAATTCTTGACAAAATCGATTTTGTTTTATTGATATTAATATATTGATACTGATATCTAAAACCTTAGAAACTTTATATTTTCAACAAATATCGAAAGTCTATATTCATAATATTTTCTGTAAGTATTTAAAGTTCAAATTTTGAACTTATTCATAAAAATCTTGAAAATAAGTAAATTATTTTGTGGTTGAAAATTCAATAAAACTTTTCTTTTTGTATCTAAGTTTTTAAAATTTAATACAATAAGATTACTCATAAATAATTCATGTTGGAGCCACAAGGCATAAATTCTAAAGAATTTTTACACAGTAAGTTATCTATTATAAACATTTTAACTTTTAAGTTAGGTTGACTATTTTGCTATAATTTAAAAACATCATTCGTGAGAACTTCAACTTTTATGTATTTTATATTCTTATAAATTTTACAATACGCAATAACATTTTTGATTTATTTTAAAATATTATCTATTTTTACTGTTTTACGGTATTTACAGAAATTTAATATGTTATTAAATTTTGAATTATATAGGTTGATATAATATGATATAAATATGTGTATACTATATTACTATTATATTAATTATAATAATTAAATACTGATAAATAATAATATAATATGTGTAATATTTTCGGGAACAGTTATATCAACTTACTATAATACTAAAAGTAAAATAAATGACTAATAGATATATTAAAAAAAACATTATCACTCAGTAATACTCGTTGGCTGATCGCTGATATACCGTTTCCATTCAAAATCATTTTTCGTATACAACGATAATAATGATATATTAAATAATAATAATGATAATTTAAATTTAACATAATAGTGACCCACTCGAAACTTGACTTACAGCAGAAGCTAAGAGTACAATCACTTACTTTTAACTTGTTTGGTGGCGCCACAGCCCCTTTAGGGGTTTTTTTACAACCAATTCAAAACATTTAAGTTTTAACTTAAATACAATTATAGACCTTTATTATACAAATAATATATTTATCTAAGTTTTGATCTTCATCAGTTCATTCTTAAATCCAACTGCAAACATCTTGGTCTTATTATTTATCTTTTAAATGAAATCAAAAGTTTCAAAATAAAATACCCGTTTTTATAACCTTAATTTTAAATTTATATATGTTTCAATTATGAAAACAATTTAATTAAAAAATCAACACACTTATATGCGTTTATAAATATAGATACTCTTTTAAAATGATAATACTGGTTACTTAAACATTATATATACTTATTGAGGAGTGAGGACAATAAAACAAATGTGCAGTATAATAAAGTTGGCCGAGTTTGTTGGCTATAATAATCATATCACAAACCCTGAACGTATTTTTTGGCATAGCTATGTTTAATAGAATCCTGGCTATTCTTATTTGCTTATTTAAATATATGATGAGCATTAATTAAATTTGTTATTATGTTCTTTTAGATATGCTAGTGTTATAACATGTTTGTACAAATTTTTAATATTGATTTATTTAATTTGACAAAATAAAAAAAACATGGAAACTACAAGTAGCATTACAAATACCTTACAGTCGGAACTATTTCTAGAAATGAACGAGGAACATGAATCTTGCGATACTCATGACATAAGAAGTAAGTTTTTTTTAACTATTAGTAATAATTAATATAATACCATAGTTCTAAAAATGCAAATGATTAAATCTAACCTAGTTAAATCGTATTATAAATTTGTATACCCATTTTTTATAATGGTCAGTAAATACATGTTTTTATTTTGAATCATGGATAAACCATAGGTATATAAATTTTATAGTAGGTACATAATACCATGATAATATGTGTAGAATTTGAAACACAACAAATATTTATCATTCAACTTCTATCCAACTGTTTAAATAAAAATTATAATTAATTCCAACTTAATATAATAACTTTTACATTTATAAATTATATACCTATTTAGTTAAAAATATAAATTATGGTCAATAAATATTTTATCTACTTACATCTATTATATAAATTTTATCGAATCGTCATCTTCGATAGTAAATTACTATTAGCAATTATAAAATAGATGAACCTAATGGCTAATATAGATTGTATTATACAAGAATCTACTATTTTTTTTCCAAAATCGAGTTTTAGTAGGTAGGTATTTTTTATTTTTAAATTTTAACTATCTTTTAAACTTGATAGATTTCATAAAATAACATATTTTTAATACTTGAGAATGAATAAATGTATAATACATGATTATATATATATATACGTGTGTGTAACATATTACCATTGATTATAAATAGTATTAAATTTATAATCAATGATATTACTAATACAAATTCAGAAGCGTAGACGTAGAGAGGTAAAATTATAGTTGAAACTACTTGAAATTTCTTCTCTTTAAAAATGTAAAATGTAATGTAAATCAACATTTTAACTATAAAAGTAGATAGACATACCGAATCGTCCTAATCTTATTTTTTAAGTAAAATAAATAAATATAATATAATAATAAATATTTTTATCAGAAGCCTTTGTAGATTATAATGTAATCATCCTTAACTATATTAGATTAGTATAATATAATATACTGTATTATAGCCACACTATATAAATATATACATAATACATATAGATATAGATAATAATATATAATAATAAATAAATAGTGTTATTTTAATGTGTAAAAATATGAGCAAATTAGTATCGCTATGCTGTATAATAAATAGGTGCGTCGAGTGGATCATTGTAATGGATGTGTTAAATTTTACATAATATGCGGGAATATATTAATATCATTGTATATGAAAAATGATACCGAGTGGAGACCGTCTATCAGCTTAAATCACCAAGTACATTAATTCATGATATTTTCTTTTAACATTTCTATTTTTATCTTAATATTAGCTTTAGGCAGGATGATTTAATTTTTGCCGAAAATTTTGCATTTATCACATTGTTTATTTTAATGATACATATTTGTATTATTGTAATTATCGTCCTTTCAGTCAATACTACCTTTCTTTAAAACGGTATGAATAAGTTCAATTAATCTATATATTATCTTTTAATTTTTAAATCTATCTACGTATAGTAAAATATATATTATACATTTAAAGTTCCATGAATAATATTTTTTCTTTGACCCGGGGGGGGGAGGGGGGCTACCTCAATTTGCTACCAAATACCATTTTAAAAGTTGAAAATTTATAAACAATTTTACTGCCCTAAAAGGTGATGAAGAAACAAAAAAAAATACTTAATTGATAAATCAATACATCGTTAATTTTTATATTTTTTATTCTCTAAAATATCAAATTGTATTTTATAAAATATTTATAACAATACCTAATATTGTTAATATTTAAATGTTAGTTTTAATTACTTTAATTTATTACTAATATTTATTAAGCCATGGTATGAGTTTCAAAATAATTTGCTTTTTTGGTGCCATTTATTAATGTAATGATGTAAATGTTTCAACTAATAAAATATCCTTAAAATAAATATAAACTATTAAAATGACAGATCGTCTTCGCTCAGAATCATTTTTTTGTGTCCAAACATACCCCGCTTTATTTTCAAGCTTCAATGCGTATATAAAGTCGAAAGTTATCGAAAAATATAATTAAAACATATACAAATAAGTAATAACGAATAATTATAAAGTAAACATGAAAATAAAAACAAATTGCAATAAAATCTCTAAACCTATACCTATATATTTAAAACAACCATACAGATACTAGGTATTTAATAAAATAAAGAATAAAAATCATTATTTATAGGTGTATCTTAGAATTTGTTATTATTCGTCCTCTTTAGGTAATTGTCGTTAATTTTAACTTGGTTTACATGACTATTGTTTACTTAAAAAACCATGGCCGTTTACTAATCAAATTTTTACAACCTAAAAAAATGATTCTCTACAACTGTTAGGTACATAATAAAATAATATTTTAGCACTCCTACTTTTCATTTTTAGTTGGGCCTAAGATTCTTAATAAAATTAAAATAATTATATATTATATTCGATAGTTTAATATAATGCAATTTAAATTAAATTAAATTATTCAAATGACAAAATAATTTTCAAATGGTTCTCTTGCTATTACTTACATTGTTATTACTGATATACGCATAATGCCGTATACAACTTAACGGAATTAAATATTTTTATAGTATGACCTCCTTTCACAAACCAGAAATGCTTATATACAGTTAGGTTTATACATATGGACAAATGGCATATGTGTTTACGGTAGGAAACACATCATTTTTATGTTTTTTACCTATTAATTTTATATTGAATAGTGGTAACTCAAAAAAAAATTAATTTTGCGGAGACAATATTGTTGAACTACATGAATAATAAAACATACCACTGTACATTAGTAAAGTTTGGAAAATTAAAAAAAAAAAACACTATTTTTTTGATAATTATAAAAATGTATTACCGTTTTTGGTATTTACATATAAAATTATTAAAAAAATTATTTTATATAAAAATTTAATTTTTAAACAGTATACATAGTAGGTAATTTAAATTAGGAGATTGATAACACGTAATAACACGCATGGTGATATAATTATTCTTATAAGAATTCTGTAGGACAGCGTTTCCCTAACTTTTTCTCTATCGGACTCCTATAGATATTAAAAATGATTGCGGACCCCCTTAATAAAAATAAAATTTTTGTTTTTATATGTACTAAGTATATAATATATAGTATTTTCAATTTACTTTCGCGGACTCCTAGGGGTCCGTGGATGATCACAGTTAGGGTCGTTAGGGAAACGCTGCTATAGGATATAGGAACTGTGCAATTACTGCAATGTAATACTACTGGTGGTTTTGAAGGGGTGATGCGAGTCGATCACCCTTTTTGGGGACTTGGTTAATTCTTTTTTATATACAAATATAAGATAAGAATTATAATTTAAGACAATTTTATTCACAGTAAAATATTACAAGTTAAAATATCTTTAACAAAAATAAAAAAACACGTGATTATAATATACAATTAATTTTAAAATTATTTAAATAATACTATAATACTTAATATTAGGTAAATAATATATTATTGATTTATATGAAATAAAAATGGAATTTGAGATGTTTTAACGTACACCTATAGACTGCTATAATGCATCTATAGGTAATATATATAGTATATACATAATATATGTAATATCAGTGTATAAAATTTAAAAATATTTTAGAACACTTTATGATCTTTACCCAACTAAAATACTTAAGTATAGAATGTACGGCATTATATAATGACTGCAGGTATCGAATTGGTTTTCGTTAAAAAGGATTTTTTAACAAGGTAACCCGTATTGGTTCCCGTTTAATTACATATTAATAATTGCACATTTCCCTTCTCAATTTTATAGCCTTTAAGAGTTAGGACTATCAACTTTAAAGTAGACTTGGTTAAAAATAATAATCAACAACTTAGTTTCATTTTCACTTAACACTATATAGTGTAAGTATATTTAACTTTATACTATCTAATTTATATATTTTACCAATTATTAAAAATAAAATTAAAATTGTAACTATTTGACCGGATCATGCGCACAAACTATAAACAATTCTGCTCAATACCTAATAAAATATTTTTTTTAAACCTAAACCTAATCGTCCAAATGGGAACTAATTCGGTTATTCCTTGTATGGTTATTGAATTTACCATTTAAAATTTTAAAATTTTGAAGTACATTCTAGAAATATTCGTATCACCATTCTATACCATTGCGTAATGCTGTAAATCGTCTCTAACCGTATGTTAAACTGAACTTGCCGGAGCATTCACTGAAGCAGTATTGTTACTGGAAAACAATACATTGTAAATTACGGGTGTTTTAACATTATTTTTTAGCGATATAATAGTGAAGTATGTTGTAAAAACGATTAGTATATTAGTTTTTGGAAAAAAGGAACCAAACATACCTCATATAGTTATTACTAGGGCTCGGATTTTAAAGCATATAGGTATGGTTCTTCTTTTTTTATATATGAGGTAGAAATTTAATTTTTATTCCTACATAAATTCGTTTTACGTCATTCTAATTCCAAATGAACCAATTTATTTTTGGTTTTTTATGTATAATTACTTTTTTTATATACCTATATTTTTTAATTATTTCAGCTGTGAATTTTTATATGTTTATTATGCTATTGTAATAAAAAAAAATTTATTTTATAAGAAATATAAAAACCCAGAGTACGGACTAAATGGTTATATTGGAATATTATTGTTTTCGTTATCGGCTTGATTATTAAATGTATTAAATGTATACTGTATAGATTATTGACTTACATATAGGGTGTAGTACCTATGGCCAGTACGCCTATACAGGGCCGGCGAAAGCTATGGGTGACGTGGGCGACTGCTCTGCAGGGCGCTAGTATATGTAAAGGGTGCCAAACAGAAAACTATTTTAATTTAATTTATCTTTTGATACGCTTAAACGAATAAAATTATTAATAATTAATTTAAAATATGACGTATTCAATATACTAGCTAGTTTTAGTTTAAAAATAATGTTTTTAATATTTGTACGACCTCCTTTGAGCTTGCAAAAGTCGTGACTGGTTCGCCGATTGTCTATTTATGTATTTACGATTATGATTTACCCATTTATAAATATTGAATTGAACTTATTAAATTCATTATTGGACGGCACGCTATTGGCTCTATAATACCTATACATACAGTAGTCACTCGCGTTGTTGCATACGGCGCAGTTGAATAGAGTACTTACTACCTACCTACCTCAGGCTCAAGCTCAATTACAATAATTCAAAAAAAGAAACACAAAATTAATAAATAAATATTTAAAAATTATAGTAATGACATAATTACTTCGACTTCGGTTACTAAAAGTGGTTCAATTAATGATATGTATGAAAATATTTCAAACACACCTAAAAAACCTAGTAATATTGTCATTAAGGGGTGGGGGGAGGTTGAAGGGAGCCAAAATATGGTCCATTTTCATAACTAGTTCATGTTAATTTTTGATCATGTGTTTTTTTGTTGCTTTTTTAAAACAATCGTGTGCTTTTTTTGTTGTCTATTATGCTTTACAATCCGAACCCTTGTTATAACTTATATAACAATATTGAAGCCTTTCTCTAATAGTGAATATACTAATAGTGGTGTATTTGACTCGTACTTGTCACAAAATAGAATAATAAATGTATACACGTGACTTTCTGAAATTATGTAAAAGTAGTAAAACCAAATGATAAATAATTTTTTGTTATATATAAATAATCAAATATCTTTAGGTGTTAGAAGCACATTTAAATTTAAATGCAAACCACCAAATAAGCCTTGTTCAGAACAATTGTCTGTAGATGAAGATGGAGATGTAGTAGTTCGAAGAAGTCCGCTCACCAAAGGCATTATAATAGGTAAGAATGTTGCAGATTCCGTTATACATTATTATTATTATTATTATTATATTGAATATTTTTAACATAAAAAATTAACGTTAGGTTATATTATTGTATCATAGAGCATATAAATCGAACTTCATTAAATATGGTTGGTATGCAAGTGTGGCGAAGCGCATTATTAATGGGTGACTTTATCATGGAAAACAGGGATATTTTCACCAATGATCAAATTGTATTGGAACTTGGCTCTGGAGTAGGATTGACTGGTATTGTAGCCGCCATGTATTGCAAAGAAATCATTTTTACAGGTAAACCTAGTTATTAATATATTGATAGATGATTGTAATTTATAAAAATATTTAAATATATAGGTAGTTTTCGACAAAATATATACGTATATATATTATCGTACTTATAGTTAAATGTTTTTTTTTTTAAAAAAAAACTATATCTGTAACTAAATTTTTATGATATTTATTCGGATTTTTTTTTAGATATCAATAACAAAGAAATATTGTCATTGATTGAAAAAAATATAAACTTAAATCAAGATTTAATCGTTAGTCGTACAACAGTTTTGCCAATGAATTTCAATGAACCTGAATTGCCTGATGCATTATATAAGAAGTTAAAAGACTTACAAATTTTAATAGCTGCAGATGGTTTGTTACATTTTTATACATTATTTGCATTTTATGGAATTAAAAATTAAATACACATGATATAGTAATAATATACTGATATTTTTCCTAATAAAATGGCCATATAATTAACCTATGATAATAATTATTATTATATAGATATACATAATACTAAATACATTGTGGTCAAGTAATAAGATATAATAGTAATAACTAATAATAGCGATACTATAAATATTTCGACGTATGTGTTTAAATTTTATTAGGTTTTTTGTATGGTTCTTGATTTCATACGAGTTTTAGTTCACTCGGAATTACTCAATTTTTTAAGTAAAAACTGCAGTCTATGTAAATTACCAGTTAAAAAAAAACAAATTATAATTCAATTAATTTGACCTCAAAAAGAGAGAGGGGTGCAATTTGGTTTTGTGTGTGCTCGGGGAAAAAGTTACAAATTTGAGTTTTCCTAAATAAATGAAATATTAAGTCTTTTACATACGCAGTAAAAATAACCCAAATCAAATTAATGTTCTGCATTAAATAAATATTTGATGCTACCAACCTTAACATTAATACATTATACATATATTACCATACATTTTTTTTTTTAGTGATTTACGATAATGACATAACCAAACAATTTGTCAATACCCTAAAAAAAATAATGGCAATACCTCCTAGAAAAACTGCTTATATAGGAATGGAAAAAAGGTATTTAATTTATAAATAAATTTAAAACATAACTATTAGATATTGATTTTATATTGTAAAATTACTATATTATATTATAAATTATTGTACTATACTTACATAATATTACTAAAACCAATGCTAAAACAACCTATTTCTGTCATCAGGTATGTATTTAGTTCAGTCGATTTGGAAGTTTGCGCTCCATGCTACGAATACTTCAATGATCTATTATCAGAAAATAACAATTGGTGTCAAGTACAACTTTTAGATTGCAATTTTCCTCAATATTTTCAATACCTCAAAGCTAAAGAACTAGTTATATTCAAATTAACCGCCAATAATTCCATTTAAAAAATTGTATAAACGAGTTAAAAATAAAAAGCAGATATACGTTAAAATTGAGTTATTATTGTACCTAATTGAAACATTTAAATAAAATTTTAGCATTAATGAAATTTTTACAATATTTAGTATATAAATCTTTTTCTTTTTAGCATTATCCAATCTAACCGAACCATTAAAGCAAAAAACATATTGAGGCTTGAACATGCCTGGTGTACCTATTAACTTATGCATATTATATATTATAAAAAGAATAACCTATGATAATATACCAATGACCATTATTAATTATTATTAATCTTTTATAATATATTAATAATAAATTACATTCGATTCATACATAAATTAAAAAAATTCTTCACAGCAGGCTAACTCCCAAAATACTCTATACTCAAATTTTAAAATACAATTTATTTGGCAATAAATACTACAATACTTGTACATGATATCTTTATAAATTCTCTAAATACTTTGTATTTTTATACAATTGTACCTCTATTGAGTGTCAATTGAAAAAAGTAATCTCTAAATAATTCGGCGTAGTATCGTTTTCTATTAAATTATCCATTAGTAAAAAGACTACGTGGCCAAATTTCATCCTTTCTTAAATACTATATTTTTAATAAAAGTCATTTACTTATTAGATCTTAGTAAAACAGCAAACATTTTTTCACTCTTGAAAAATGTTTCCAATTTAACATAAATGCGTCATGCGTGACACCCCGTAGAGAACACCGATAGTCACCCAACGACACAACAACAAAAACCTTTTAGTGTTTAATGCTGATACAGAAACAATTTCCACTGTTAAGTTTAATGTTGTATAACAATTTATATTTCTACTTGTGCAAAACGTTTTCAGTTAAAATATTCAGTAGTTTTTTTTTATATATGCTTATTTTTTCAATATTTAATACAAATAGTTCTTAATAAAATTATTACTTATTACTTTATTAGTACTTTATCTACTTAGTGATTTTTAATTTATCAACTATTAAGGAACTAATGGTATGACTTAATAACTTAATTTGTTCATTTATTTCCCCTCTAACAGATTTTACGTGTATCGTACAAATCAATGGCGTAGATACGATTTTTTTCTGGGGGGGGGGGTTAAAAAATATATGTATGATACAAATTACAAATTATTAGTACGTCATTACTCATTTTTATTTTGTTCTAACCATTATATAAAAGATTTTGGTTTTGGGGGGTTGGAAACCCCTTACACCCCCCCCCAAATAAATACGCCACTGATACAAAGTGTAGTGTGTTAGCCGATGAGTGTGTTACCACCTTAGCATAACAAAATTTTAGGCACTGTAAAAAAAAACTTAATCTGTATTTTATAACGAGACAATAAAACTATTAAAATTAGTTTTCAAATATTTCATATAGTTTATAAATAACTTAAGATAACCTAAAATTATAATCCTTTAGAAATTAAAAATAAAATAGAACTACAGAATATATACTTACCTTATTATAGAAATAGAATATTACCTTAGTGTTAAGTTATGGTTTTATGCATATAGCTAATAAATAGCTTTGTATTATTATAACCATTAAATCATAGACCTATTAACTAAAGGGTAAAAACATATGACATATTGTTATTAAACTTAAACTATAGTCAAACGCTAAATTATCTAAATATAAGTTTTTAATTTATAAAAACGCATGTAATGTAGTTAGAAAAATAATCTCCGAAACTAAATTCCTATCCTACAAAAAAATTCTTAGTTTAATAATTAAGGAAACAATGTATCCGACATCCTCAATTAAATTAAATATAAATATTATATAAGAACAATAATTAACATTGATAATTAAAATAATATATAATAATAATATTACCTAAAGTGAGCATAAAAATTAAAGAAATAAAACTATATACAATTGTATACTAAACATGTTTAAGAAATCATACATAGATTAAGGCAATAACGGTTACATTAAATTTAACTAAATACTATGTGCGTCTCCTATCTTTGTATTTTGTTTTTATATTATATTATTATTACTTATTAGTTTAGTTAAAACTTAAAATAAAGAAGTTTAAAAAATTTAATAGTTTTCCTCTTGTTTGCATGTCTGCTGTTCTGAGTTCAATTTAAGTTTTTGATTAATTTTTAGAACATTTTTGAAAGTTTCGGAGAATTTTAATCCGGACTTTTACAAACATTAGGCAAGTATATGAACTGATTAACTTTTATATTGAGGCCTTTTCTTTCTAGTAAGATGACTGTTTGAAGGGATTTTTTTTTCATGCAATTTCTGTATTTAATTTCGTCGAGTGGGAAAAATCTCGCGTGAAGGAGTGGACGAGTAACGAGTTTCACGTTACAGCCGTACATGCAGGATACAGAACACAACTTTTTTAGTTATAAACAGATTGTGCTAAAAAAGTGAGCTTTAAAACAAATTCTAACAACAAATCAAACGTAATCGAAAATCGTAAAATATGACCTGCAGGGTTTTAGAGATATTGAATATATGGAACTAAAAATTTCAGTCACAGCAGGCTGGGCTCTTATTTTATTATTCTTATATTTTCATATTTTTTTGGGAATCATAAAGTTTATTTATTCATTGTTTACGATAAAAATTGGTTAATGTCACCATTACAGCCAACCAATAGAAAACGTTCAGCTAGTTGACCACTCTCTTATATTATATAGACTCTCTACCGTGGCCCATAGACAAATATATGGTTTCGTATATAATATAAGCAAATACTACCTATGTACATATTATTATATTATGATTTTTATTTCGTATTCTATACAGCACAAATTAAGAAACCTATCTTAGTTCGTGCTATACACTATACAGTATCGCATTATAGCGATATATAATATATAATGTAGCCAGTCTAAGACAAAAAGTCCGATTTCTGTTTTTATTGTCGGACAAAAAGTTCAAAAACTCAAAATATTCTACTAAATTTTATAATTTATTATATAGGTGCGTATATATTATACGTAAACAGTTAGCACCATAAATTATAGAAGGATATTATATTTATGTCTCATGGTTATAAAATAAATGTTAACCTAACGTCCTTACCTATCAACCATACCGTGTCCAATCCTGTATAATATCCTAATTCGTGATTTTAACCATACAAAACATATTCATTGCTAGCGCTTTCAGCGGAACCCGCGGTATACTAATATACGCGATAGATCACTACGTTTTGTTCCACAAATATTTTTTCCAAAGTCAACTCGTTCCAATGATATTAATTTCCAGCGTTCGTCTAGTTTGATAAGGGCACGACTGCACGAGTGTTTTTGTCGGCATTGCAGTCCGCCAGTCCGCGGCATTCGGCCCGCAAACACAAACAGCATGGTATTATTGTTTCGTGATAACAAATACGTTAAATGATAATATTTCGTGTATTTGGTAGTATCAACAGAAATAATTCTATCCGCGGCTTTTTCCGGCATGTTCCCGTCCAGAATATAAGTTTATTACCGTAACTTTATTAATTATTACGATTGTTACGCGTGTCGGCGTATAGGTACGCGATATAATATATAAATCAAACGACTTAACGATGGCCGGCAACACCGATTGGAATTCGATTGTGATGACGGCCGAAAAGCTGCAGGCCAACGCCATCACCGACACGGGTATGCCGAGCGTCACCCGGAACATCCGACAATTGTTGGACGCCGCCGAAAACCTGTGGACCAAAGTCGGCGTGCCCGGCGTAGAGGCCAAAGGCAATGTGTTCTTGTGCAGCCGCGGCGTGGACGCCCCCCAGGTGCCCAAGCAGTTGGAAAAGCTCAGCTCCGCGGGGTCGATGGACACGCTGGACCCGAAGCCGGACATGGACGTGGACAGTTTCGTGAAGAACGAGGTGCAAAACGCCATACTCAGCCTGATCGAGTCGGTGAAGAAAAGCAACGAGGACTTTATCGAAAAGCGACAGAGCGACGCGACCGTCAGGGGCTGGAGGAACAAGAAGATCAACATCATCAACTCGTTCCCCGGATACGTGCCGAACCCGTCGTCCAGCCCCGGAGGTTCCAGCGTAATGCCGTCCGTCGCCAAGCTCAACACCACCAACTTTGGGCTGGGCGCGCAGCTGGACCAGACCGAACTCGCGTACGCCAAACACTTGTGCGAGTACAATCAACACGTCGAACACCACGGTGTTCAAACCGACATTTTGCAGTCGTTCGCGACCGCAGCGGAAATCGCACACGATGATCGCGTCAACGAGATGTGGAAGATAGTGAAGTGCATGAGTCAGATCGTACCGGAACACGGTTCCAAGTATGCCAGGAGTTCGGCGGTCAACCAAAACACTATGATAGCAAACGCCAGGACCTATCTCGAACAGAGGTATATTGTGTTTATGAAGAGCTACGTTAAGAGCCACATGTCCAAAGCAAAACTCGGCGGCATTCCGGGCACTTATCCTCTGGTGCGAAGTTTTGTGAGTGTCTACATCAATCAGTACAACAATCCCGATAAGTTATTTTATGACGGTGTTCCGTTTTGGCCTTTGGTATACTATCTAATTCGCTGCGGTGATTTAGAATCTGTCATACAAATTTTAGAAAAAAATAACCAGGATCCAGTGTTACTAAACGTTTTTACGAGCCTGAGAAACAACCATAACTACGTCAACTTAAACGATCAGGGATTTTCTGCGTCAATGGCATGGGACTCCAATGATCCATTTAAAAAAGTTATTTATTCCTTAGTCTCTGCTGTCGATGTGTCAAGTAAACATTCAGATGTAATCAAGACTGCAGACGATTATCTTTGGTTAAAACTTTGTCAAGTCAGAAATGATCAAGACAAGCTCACATATCCTGTACTCCAATCGATGATCTATGACGAATACAAAGATCAATTCAGTGATGTTCAGCCCATGTCTTATTTCCAATTACTATTTTTAACTGGTCAATTCGAATCGGCTATTCAGTTTATTTTCCGTCATCCAAAACTTTGTTGTCACGCCATACATGTATCTATAGTTTTGAATGAAATGGGTCTACTGTATTTACCCAGCGACTTCAATCAGCCAATTTTATCCAAAGACGATAATCAAACAGATAGATTAAATATAGCCAGAATGATGAAAATTTACTGTGCCAAATTTGAAAATCAAGATCTTAAAATGGCCATTAACTATTACTATTGTCTAAGACATATTGAATTTGAAGGTACGACACTTTTTATTTCCTATGTAGCTGGTCTTGTAATCGAAACAGACGAATATGACAAAGTATTTGGATACTTGAAGCCTGACGGTAAAAAACAAAATGGTATTTTGGACTCGTTTATACTATCAGAAACACAAAAAATGGATATTATCAGAACAACAGCTTCACTCGCAGAACAAAAGTGTGATCTCGACGTGTCAGCTAAATTGTATGAATTAGTGGGTCAGTATGATAAGGTACTCGAACTCGCTAACATTATGCTGAGCCGGATCATTCAACCAGACATCTTCTCTTCATTGGACAAAACTCCTAACACAAAGAACAAAGTGTTTGACTATATTGAAATTTTAAGTCAACGACTAGCGGGAGTCGAAATTAATGTCACCGAGGAAGCGATTTTTACATTTAACATGTTAAAGAGTGTTTTTGTATTTTTCGAACAGTACAACAATCACAAATACACATTGGCGTTTGATGTGCTTCAGACGATTGGTTTAATACCGTTGGCTATAAACCAGGTGGAAGAACGGCTTAGTTCATTTAAAAAGTACAATGAATTGATATTAAGAATTATACCCGGAGTGATGACAGCCACAATGAACATGTTATATTCACAATACAGTGACATTAAAAAAGAATCCAAAAAGTCTGCTAGGGATCCAGAACAAATGCATGCGCAGTTAGAATACATCAGGGAAAAGGCGAAAGCCATTACATCATTCACAGGCCGTGTACCATTCCAAATCAACTCTGAAATAATCAATCATTTAGTGCAAACTGAAATTCTATTATATTAATTTAAATATTTTATTGTAACTATGCGCCTATGGCTGGCTCTTTTATTCCTTATTATATTTTAAGCAAATAATAACAAAGAATTTATTTGCAATATAAATTGTAATTTTTTTATTAAAATCTAATACACAGTCCACCTTAAAGGCCTTATTTGTAAAATATAATGTATGTAGAACCTTTTTGTCATTAATTATTCAATAAAATGTCTATAGTCGTCATTGACTATAACTATTAATATAATAAATCACTGAGTGCATTATTCAGGTAACCAATAGAAAAACTTTGCTTTGGTACATAAATATTTTATTTAATTTTCAATTAAACAGGCTAGAGCCCAATATACAAATAATATACTGATTGTTAAAGTATATTCGTACATATTATATTTACAATCAATCATACAAAGATATAATACAATACACTAAATAAAGAGATAAAAAAAAATGTGCACTTTATTACTGTTTAAGTGATGAAAAGTGTACCAGCAGGTTCATTACATCATACATAATGTACTTTTTTGTCTGAGTTCTTAACCTAAAGATAAAGCAGAGCCTAGATTTTTGATATTAAAAATATCAAACAATTTTTGCTCTAAAAAAAATGTTTTGCCCATATTGTCTTAAAAATGAGATTTACAAGATTATTTATGTACAAATAATCATTTAGCAAAAAAAATGCTTGAGTATCCTGTAAAAGAAAAAAAGTTTTAATAAAAAGACAACACATAGTTTTTAAATATATTTTTTTTTTATTTTAAATGAATGTAATATTAACAATCTGTATATCGTTGTCATTATGCAAAAAGTGATCTGACTGAAAACATATATACTTTTACTTTGTATTACTTCACAATTATTTTGTTTTTCACTAGGTCAATTTTTTCCACAATTTAATTGTTAACGTGCAGTCATTTCTACCTGATCACTTATTGCATTAAACGACAATATATACAATACAATAAGTAATAGTTATGTTAAAGAATAAATAGACATGTTATGCTTATATAAAGAGTGACCAGTGAAACTACTTAAAAATCAGACCTCATCATTAAGGTATAATTTTTTGTTTAAAATTAATTAGAGGTCTAGGCGCCAATTTCCTTTTAAACATGAAAGGAAACAACAAGAACAAGATTAAATTAGCTTATAACATCCTACAAAGAAATTTGAACGATACAAACTGCACTTCCATAAAATATATTATACAAAATAATTTGCATACTACTACCACTAAATCATAGTACTTTTTAAGTCAGTTCTATTTTGCATACCAACTTTTAAACAATTTAATTTTCATAATATAATGTGAAAGCCGCATAATATGGACACAATATTTTTAATATAATATTAATTACAGATTGATATTATATTTATACATTCTATAATAAAATGTATTACAATAATTTATGGTAAAAATTATAGAAGTTCTATTACAGTTAATATACTTTAATTTCTAATATAATAATATATACATTAAATAGTATAACATAATATATATATATATATTAAGTTAGTTTTAACTGATTTTCTTTTCTTTTTTTTTTTTTGGTCCATAAATAAATAATATAAATAATTAAATGCCTACCATTATTTAGATACTAAGGCAGTGAACTAAAGGCAGTGAAAAAGAAAAGAAATAACTAGTATTTTTAACTAACTATTAATGATAAATCAATCAGTTTATTGAGAACTCTTATTATTTACTTTTGATAAATTAAAATAAATAAATAAAGATATTACACATAATAAATTAAATTGCTTGAATAGTCATTTTGTACAAATGTATATTACTTTTATGAGATTAATGTTAAATTTCATTATTTTTAAATATAAGAATCATAAATTGTATTTAATAGGTCACAGAATAAGATATTTAACTATTTAAAAAAAATAGTTTAATTGTTTTGGCCTTAACATTGTTTTATTTTATTCTATTTTGAAAAAAAAGCCTTCAGTTTAATTTGAAGGTCTAGTTATAATTAATTTCATAACATTTATCAATCATGTTTAGAGTGCAATACTATTTAAATTAAAATGCATTTTTATAATAAACTACTTATTAAACATTAAAATGGTTGAATATATGACTTACTAAAAATAGTAATATTTATTTCATAAAAAAAAAATAACTAGTTATTATTTGAAATTAAATCATAGTTAATGGTAAAATATAAAAGAATAATAAATAATTAGATAAGTATAATCTTATAAAAAAAAAAAAACCCTGTATAAATATTATGTGAATATACCCAAAATTAAAATGTAATGTTTTAAATTCAAACCCAATGTGAAATATACAATATATTATAACTACTTGGTGTACATATTTTTAGGTTTAATTATTTACTTCATTGATCGTTAAAACAAAAAAGTTTATGTTGCATACAAATCTTTTATATTTAGTGTAAGAAATAAATAAATTCATGTAGGACAACATTGTCTCAATGAAGAAAAACTACCAAGTTATTTTCAAATATGTATATATATAAAACCAATTACTTCAGCGATATAATTATAAATTTTAAATCATATAAATAACTAAACCTTTATATAAAATTTAAAATGTCTAAATTAATATCTAATGTTTAGTAAATAATTATTAGGATTAACATTTCTAACAGTTGCACTCTTAATAAATAAAAAAAAAAAATCTTTAAAATAATAAAAGTAGGTATACATAATTATGTAAGCTAGTAACTACAATCTGTAGTTGTACACATAATCCAGATTGCTAGTGCTAGTTCTATGATATTTAAACACTATCATATTTTATAGATTGTTTTTAAATGAGTGATTGTATGCAAATACTGTTATGTTATATTGCACATTATAACACATAACCAAAGAATACTGTACTCATAAATTGAATAAATACAAATTTTAAAAAGCCTATTTTAATTTAAATAGTATATCATTTAGTATTACAATTGTTATAATTTATTATATGTCAATAAAAATTACACCAATTATGAAAAATATTTATTATTTAATCAATGCACAGTGGAGCGATAACCCTGTTTTGGTAGCTACAATTAAATTAAACTTTTATAAAACAGCAGTTTTAAGAAAATGTTAAAAATTATTTTATCCATACAACCCCTCTCCTCCTCAAAACAAAACAAAAAAATGCATTCAAATTAATTTGCTTGTATTTGATTAATAATAATTATGCATAAAATCTCATTGTTTTATGAATATTGATCGGAACAAATAAATTATTACTTTTAAAATGAATTAAAAATGAAAAACTGTGAACAATAAATAATTCAATATTACATGGTAACTTTCAAATTATATATAAATTGTACTTGAATGAGGAAAAAATTGAGACAATATTTTAAAATTTAATATTATCACAATATATAGTTTATAAACCATTTGAAAATATTTCATTTAATATTCATTGTTTGATTAAACTGATTGGAAAACAATATTAACATATGAATACCAACTGAAGTATCACAATTATATGATATACAAATATTATTTTCTAACATAGTAAATAACATTTAAAATTCTATTTAAATATATAATATGATAGTTATAATTTCTAAGTAATAATAACATATTTTAAGAATTCTTTAATTGTATGGAACAATTATTTTAAAGCATTTTTGGTGTAACTAGTATGAAAATGATTTAACAATCTTAATTATAAGACCGAGTCCTTAGATTTTTCTATCCACTGTACAAAGATTCAAAATAATAAACCAAACTATATGATCACAAAAATAAGAACCTTTTATAGTTCTTTTTGTATCTAAACTTACACTTTTATGACAGTAGTGAATAACTCATTTTAGACATATTGAAAAATTTGATTTAATTTTATAACAATTTTTCTCAAAATTATCACAATAAATAATTACCTATTTACTTTCGCCTTATAGATTCAGACACATTTGTTGGCAATTTTTCAGGAACTGGTTTTTTCTTGTCAGTCAATATAGGGAAAGTCCTACGTCGCACTGTGAGAGTTGCAGATATTTTATGATCTTCACCATTCAAAGATGTGCTATTACGTTTTTCTACTGGTTTTTCTGGCTTATCAGTTCGCACAGCAGATTGAGATCTAGTTGTAGACCCTCCCTTTTTGTCACTTTTTTTATCAAGTTTCTTTTCTTCAACAATGTTTGCATTTTTAGTAGCAGGTGGATTTTGTCTTGTAGAAGCTCCTCCTTTACGACCATTTTGTTGTTTAATTACTTTTCCTTTTAATTTATCTTGAAGTTTTAATGGATAAAATGATCCAGCAGGTTTACGTCTAGTACCAATGTCTGACTGCAATGGACTTTGTACCAAACACCTAATTTCAGTACGATCTTCTGCCTTTTTAGCACCTTCCTCACGCCAATATTTTCGCTGTGCTTCAAATGATTCATATAACACATTGCTAGCTTCTGAATCAACTGCTAAAATATCTTGTAATTTTTGTATGGTTGTATAGAAGGTCACTGGACTTATAAGACGTAAGTCACACAAGTTACACAGATGCAACATAAAATTTCTGTATAAGTTTTTCCTAAGAATATATCTACCCTTAGATTCAACAAACATGCTTAATGCTAACGATATTTGACAATCACCAACAAACCTGAAAGTAAATTTTTAATAATTAGACTAATTATTTACAGTTAAATGTGAAGAAAATAATTAAATATAATATATTATTAGCATTCACCCATACCCCTCTTTCATAACATGAAGGTTCCACATCTTCATCAGTTCCTTTTCTCCATCATTAACATCGGTGAATTCGTCAATCATCATAGCAGTCTTTTTCCTCAGCCATATAGGATCACTTTCATCTTCACTGTCTACATCCATTTCTCGAGGATAAATAGGAAGACATGTTGATGTATGATGATATAATCTGAAAATTATTATTATTTTATAAGATAAATTAAAATAATTTTAAAAATAATGAAAAAACCATTTTAAAAATATTTAATGTCATATTACAGTTATTTTTTACTCGACGTTTTTGTTTTATTTGTTCATCATAAAAATACATATAATGCATAGCTACATACACCAAAAACTAATATAACTGGTTTAATATTGGTGTCAGTACTCTAAAGAATCTTAAGTATGGTTATTACATTACACTCAAAGTGTTAAATATAACCCTTTTAAATTCTATTCACGTTAAGAATTATACTCAGCAACTGACTTCTGTGCATGACTGCATTACTTCACAGTAGGCGTACAGAATTGACTCAGTTGGGAACAAATATTATTTAACTGCCGCTCAACAAAAACTAATTATTGCAAAGTATAATTCTTAACTTGTATAGAGTGTGATATATCTCATTTTACCTATTATGTCCAGTTACGTATGGTCTTTGGCCATCATATCCATCAGTATCTTCCAGTTCATGTAGAAACTCAGACAATGAAGCACGCCTTAGTCGTTTAGGATGACAAACTACTATTTTTGATACAACTGTACGTCTAACAGGACCAACTCTAGTAATACGATAACCAACATTCTTTGATTCATCCCTATGTGGTTGTGCAATTAAATCTTGTGGACTACCAATATAACAACCATCATAATGTTCATTTATTGCAACGTCAATGCGTGCACCAGATCCTGTTGGCTATAAATTTTAGTTTTAATGCAAGTCCAACTAAAATACTTTATGACACAACTTACAACATAAGAAAATGTAAACCGAGCATGGCATAGCTTCAGATGCTTAAGTAATGCATATAGTGTAAAACAATCCAATGTACACCATGGACAGTGTAAATCTTCACTAGCTTCAGTCTGTTGACGGCTGTTATTGTTGTACAAGAATTGGTATACTATTTTCAACTTATTAGATGAAGAATCCAAAGAACCATTTGCATTTTGAACACTACTACTTCTTCTAGAATTTGATGCTAAACAAAAATATCAGCAATATTAGAAAATAAGTTTTAACAAAAAATAATATTTATTTAATACTTGGCCAATTATTTTCTTTATTGTCAACGAGAGGATAAACAACGGTGGTACTATTAGGCTCTGTTGACCACTTTAAACGAAGCTTGATCTTTTTACGACTTTCAAATGCACTAAATTGTGGACCAGCTCTCACTTCCTAAAGTTATAAGAAATATTGAGATTAAGGGTAAACTTAAAAATATATAAATTCATACTTTAAGACGTTCCCATGAACAGGATTTGCCTGTAGTTAAATTAGGACTTTCGCCACTAATTTCTTCTACGAGACAATCATAATCACCATCTTTAAGCAAGCATCGATTTTGTTTGTCATGTATAATTAAATTTGCACCAATTTCTTTCTTAACTATACCATTACCCTCTTTAATACTCATTCTTCTTTTTTTCTGACTCGGCTCTGAAATAAAGATGCCATTTTAAATACAAAATTATTACAACTAAAATGCATATTATAAAATAAAAAATATAATTAATCAATATCATACTCTTATTCTGGTAATATCTACATTATACTACTTGGATATATTTAAAAAATGAGTAGGTATTTGATCTATACAAAAATTATTATCATAGAAAATAAAATTAAAATAAGACTTAAATAAACTAAAATCAATATTTCAATTGAAAATAAATTGTGACTATTTATTTAAACCTATTATAATATTATGTAAAACTGCTATTTAACTCACCAGTGTTTTCAGAATCTGAATTTGAAATCACATTTATAACCTTTACTAATAAATGATGTGATTTGGATACATGCCCTTGTGTATTAACTGATTCGACAGGAATAGACACTATTGGTGATTGAGATGTTAATTGAGAACAAGTTGGGTTGACAGGAACAGATGTTAAGCCAAAAGAGACCTAAAATATTCAAATATAATTTATTGAAATAATTTAATTTAAAAAAATGTATTATCTTACCATTGTATATGGGCAAACATCTTTCCTTTTTTTGTGACATATTTTTACAAGTGTAGTTTCAACTTTAACAGGTCCATTTGCATTATTCACTGTAAAATTAAAAAAACAAAAAACAAAATAAAAATATTTTAATTAGAATTATTATTAATTTATTAGTTATATGAAACTATTATAATAAAATTACTTTTATCATCAAAATATCCAATATAACTTATTGTCAAATATCGTTTGTTAAATGTTTTCTTTTCATATACTTGATTTTCTACATTGCTTAACAATGAATCAATGTCTAATTTCTTTTTTGGACGCTTAGGTTTTGGACGATTTGCTCTCATATAGCTTAAAGTTCTGACTAAAAATAATGGCTAAAACAAGTCCATAAAAAAATCAATTGTAAAATATCACATATAACAATTCTTTATTCAGAATAAAAAAAAATAGTAATTTATATATTGTATTAATATATTATTATAATTTATAAGCAATATAACTAGTATAAGTCATTGGGCAGTTCAAGGTCGTTTTTATACTATTTTATATTAACAAACAACTCTCATAAATATATAGTTCTTACCTATTGGATATTGACACAACTGTAGTGTAGCCGTGTAGGTAACAAATTAATTTTAATATAATATGCATAACTCTTAATTAAAATAATTTAGTACTATTTAATTATTTATTAAAAGAGAAGGTTAGAATAATTTCCTCTTAAATATTTTAAGTGAACAAATTGCAACAGTATTAGGTATTTGTTAAAAAAAAAGATTTACTACATTCTTCTCTCCTCAGAAATAAAATAAATATACTCCAAGTAATGTTGTGGATAATATTATCCAATAAATATATTATAGTCAAATAACAGACAAATATAAATAATTACTATTTTCACAGAAAAAAAAAAAATGTAGCAATAGTAATTATACCTAACCGTCTATTGATAAATACTTTAAAATTAAAATGAATAAACATTTGTTTATTATAACTTAAGACCAGATTTAATTGATATTACTACTTTTTTAGCATTTAAGATTAATCAAATCTGATCAAATATGTACACGATTTGTATTAATTGCAGTCTTTCTATTTCATTTTATGTCGCAATTTTTGCAATTTTTTATAATTTATGTTATTAAATATACAAATCAATATTTCTTAATTAATTTTATCATATAAAAATAATAAAATTATTGTGGATTTTCATTATTGGTAAGATTATTTGATCTAAGAAGTATAAAGGTGTAATAAAAGTTTAGATATATGTGGCGATATGGACTTCTATAAGTCGTTAATGATATCGATAACAATAGTTTATTTCCCGTTACAATTACACTTTTTAAAATAGTCTGTATATTTGAATTGTTTTAAATATGCACCAATAATCAGTGTGGATATTGAAAGATCATTTTCTTTATATAAATATATCTTAAGTAACCGACGATATAATTTTAAGGAACACAATTTAGAAATGTACATAATTATAAATTTTAATTCAGAAAAATAATATATTTTAATTATTAAATACTTTCAAAAACTTTTTTATTCCATAATTTGTAAACGTCTATCATGTTTGTAAGAAAATAAATAATAATTATACATTTTGTAATATTTTAAGAATACATTTTATAATGCAATTTGTACTTTTTTTTAAGCAATTAGATGATTTTATTATCCAATTATTGTATTATTTTCATTATAATTTTGACATATTTTTAGTGCAACTAAATTCGATCTTTAATTATAACTAAATAAAGTAGGTAATACAAAAGTTGTCACTAATTGTTTATATTAACATTAATATGTAGGAGGTGCATTTAAATAATTAAAAGCAATTCCTTTACATTACAAAATGTATTATTAGTGTCCTAAGTTAAATATAATTTATACAGTATACTAATTAGGTATCTACTAAAACTAAATAAAAAATAACTATCTATCAATACATTCAATGTTAATATTATTTATAATATTAATTTAATAATAATTATTAACTCACCGAAAACAAACTACGATTCCTTAAATATTTGTAAATCTGGGTAGGTTCTGCAAAAATAGTTTTCATAAATTATAATTTGAACATATAAGACTAGGTATAGTATGTAAATGTATATAAAATCAGGAAGAGAAAAATATGAGTGATAAGATCTAAGTTTAATTTTTAATCTAATAGGTTTAATTTATGTTTAATAACTTATAGGTAAAGAAAAAAAGTACAATCTATAATTATATTTAGGTAGGTACAATTGGTAATGAGGATAATATTATGAACTTTCTTATAAAATACCTACACAAAATTTAGTAAAATTATAAAATAAAAAATAAACCAATTCAAAAATATTTTATAAATATTAAGTACTTAAATCAAGATGTTAGATGAGCATTAACTAAAACAATGAACTTGAATTGTACTTAATTGGTAAAAAAACCCGTCTTAATTTGTATTCCATACTTGGTCGTAATGTTTTTAAAAAAATAATAATAGTAGACTATTTGACTAAAAATTAAAAAAATTATTAGCACGAATCAACCCACCTTTATTTTTAAAAATAGAAATTAGAAAACCCTAAATTTAAAATTAACACAAGTATCAGTTTATAAATTAATTATATATTATATTTTATATATATATACCTAATAATGATATATTTAATAAAATTCATACAAACTTACAAGAAAATATCAATTCAAAACATATATATTAAAACTAAAATAACAATAAATTTAATTTGTTTAAATTGATAACTATTTTATTTTTTAGTTAATCAAAATCCAAACAAAATACACAAATCAGTAGGTATTTAATTTAAATGTTTAGTAATAAATATAACAACAGTTATAATTTAAAAACAAAAATTGGTAGGAACAAAATGTTACCAACTCAAACTTACTTTCGAATGCTTGTAGGAAAAGTTCATGATCAGCTTGTGCGTGATCCATTCGGTTTTTGTCTATTTCTTTTTCTCTCTTTTTCGGAGCCATTCTAAAAAAAACCGGTAAACTTACTAAAGTAAAAGGTGTGGAACACAAAAATTAAATGATGTGAATTTTATATCGGTAAACAAAATTATAAATTGTGTAATAGTAAAAAAAAAACTGAAACTAAAACTAAAAAAAAAATATACGTAAATCTAAAAAGTGAGGAGGGTAAACAATGGAAGCGATCCATTGGCAAAGGGCGAGGCGAAGGCAACGGGAAGCCTACAGCCGTTCCGGGGGACAACGACCGATAACGAGCATTGCAGTATGACCACATTACGTACAACAGTGTACCCTGCACATTCATTTAAATAGACCATAAATGGAAAAACAAAATCAAAACAATGCACGAATTTCGTTAGCAAATGAGTAGAATATACTATAATAGATCCGCGTACTATAGTATGTCAGTTATATTTAGAAATTCTTACTGTGTAAATAATTGTCTTTAGCTCGCAAAGATTCATAATTAATTCATTAAGTTATGATTTGCGAACAAAAAAGGTTGGTCACACTTTTCGTCGAAAAACTAATAATTATTAATTCCGACAATTCCGTTGATGTTCAAAAACCATGTAAACTGTAAAGAATTATAGATTATAGAATATAGATATAGAATGATTTAGAGCTGTAGACAGTAGACAGTGTTCTTGTCAGTAGCCATACTCATTATTCAGTACTCGTCTATCAATTACATTTTTTAACTTGAATACTAGATAGTAAATAATATGTTCTAAAGTCCAAGTTTAATATTCTAATATTTATAGTACCAAAATTTTTTTACCGTAAGACTTATAAGAGTTGCCTAATGTCCATCTATTACATAAGACTTTCTTGTATGTCCGATTTTTCAATTAGTCTGTTATATTTTTTCATAAAATAGTTATTAATTTATAACCAAGACTATCTTGAACCGTGGTTATTACAGAGTACAGACTGCAGTACCAACGGGTGTTGTAGGTAGTGGTGAAAACAGATGGTTTGGAATAGAGAGCCTATATATAGACTCTCTAGTTTGGGCATTCCGACGTCCGACCATTGTTATTAACCACATTAGAACGGGGACGGGATTCCTTTATAATAATATTGTATTAACTAAGTATTAACTAAACATTAATAATACTTATACTAATATAAGGTATTAAAGTCTATACTATATGCTTTTCGATGTCGGGGGAAATACGTTTTTGACTATTTTCAGATTAAAGAAAAAATAATTATTGCATTGACCTCCAAGTGCAAGTTATTTATAAAAAAAATATGAATTTGTAATCATCTTGTATAAAGGATACTTATTTTAACATGAATTTTTATTTCAACAATTTATGATGAATAATCAAAAGGAGGGGATATGAGAGGGTGTCAACTCCCAGACCCCAGTGAGCAAGTCCCTGATTATTGACTAACATAATGAAAAAAACACTATAAGTTATTGCTCGCACAGAAGCGTCTGAACAATAAAGAATAAGAATAACTAACATTTAAACAAAATTAAACCGCAAATACATAGATGCAATTATGTAGTACTGTAGTTGTGATTACTGACAAGTGAATAATGGTATCAGATGTGTTAATAAAAGATTTTAATAGGTATAATGCTATATCCACCTCGATCGCGACTATTTATACAATTTTAATAACCAATGCTAATAGGTAGTAAAGTCATTAGGTATAGAGTATGAACCGGTTTAAATTTTACTTTGCAGTAATCATTTCTCATTAGTGAATCCATTACAAATTAATGAGGCGGGAAGATTTATAATTAGGGATCGGATTCATATGCTCTAAAAACCTCAGAAATATGCATTTATGCTCTTATTATATAGGAATAATACCCTATAAAATAAAAAATATGCAAAAAAAAAAAATCGATTAAAAAAAATTTTTATGTGCTTATATAAAATATATTATAATATTTTATGATTCCTTTTTTGTAGTATATTCGGAATTTTTGACATTTTTAATATAAATAGATTAAATCGAATTAAAATTACAAGTACTCGAATTACGACTATAGATTGTTCTTTGATTGTATGAATAACGAAAACCTCAATAACAGATTATTACTTATAACTCGTTTTGATAGGTCTCAGATAAGATAAGAGAATGACTTCGTCGAAATATTACATGGACTATAAATAAAACTATAAATACGTTATTTTAATTAAAATTAGCAAAATATTACAGAATATAATGCATTTAAAAACCGTATAATATGTACCTATGCAATACTGCAATAGTACTGAGTACATGTCTAAAATGATAAAATATACAAAATAAAAGTTTATATTTCGGATCTAATAGCTATAAATTATAATTTAAACTTATAGCTTACCTACCTATTTTTTGGACTGTTTAGAAAAAACATACAAATACATATAAATTAGGGCCCTGAACCCTATATTATAATTAAATTTTAATATTTATTTATTTTTCTAAACATTATTACAAATGAATATTCATGCGTACCTGTTACATAATTTTTGTTTAATATTTTTTTATTCAAGAACTAGTTTACACCTAAATACCTACCTAATTGAATGTTGAAATAACTTATCTTTTTTCAATTAAATCAATAATAAGTCATCAAATGAGTTAAATTTATTATTTATAACTATTAATTTCTAACTTAAGTGGATCGTGGATGTCAGTTCAGTACACTATCATTTATATTAAATTTTATACCATGCTTATGAAACATGTAAAGAGGTGTTCTAAAATAGTCAAATGTTAAAATTCAAGCATGTTGATTTCAATTTAGGACAATGTTGGAAGCGAAAAGTAATTATACATAAATATACTAAAAAAAAATTAAAAAAATTAAAGGATTAAATTTACAGATAAATTCTGAGTAGTGAGGAGTAACTTCGAACACCATGTTCAAACGAACACATGTTAGGAAAATATTAGAACTATTTTTCGTGTTGCTATTCCATCGCATGAAATCGAAAATTCATTCATTGAACTTATATCTTTATGTCAAATTATGGATAGAGGATGCTTATTTTCTAAATATATTGAATACGTAATTACATAGATGATTGTTTTATGTTATTTTAAGTTTCAATCAAAAATTTGGGCACAAGAGTCGTCAGAAAATCTTCATAATCTATTTAAATACATGTGTTAAGACTATTAGTATAACAATTATTAGTTATTAGTATTACTTTTTATTTTTATTTATTTTTCAAGTATTGAAAATTGATCAGAGAATCTCTGTAGAACATATAATAATAAGTCCATTTTCGTAGTCCATATCCTTCTATTCATTTAATTATGTTGGTTCTGAATAATAAATGGCAACATTGCTCAGAAAATCATACGTAATCGTGTTGTTTTTGACAATCCATTGTATGATCATAATTGAACAAAATCGCGTTCTTAATAATGTAAAACATGTGGAATCGTGCTTAACCGATTTTTTATGGTTTGACACATAAAACGATTAATCTAAATATTGTCAAAAACAATTTAATATCTTCTACAATTTACAAAAAGGTGTATACAAATAATAATTAATCAAACCCTCAAAAATATAATTCTTTATAATTTTATGATTTTATTTTAAGATTATATACTCAAATAACGGACAAACTCGAGTTGGGTCCCAGATTTCAAAAAGAGTACTAGTTGGGTCCTGGTATATTTTATGCAAAGGTGGGCAAGATAATGAAAATAATTAACTAAAATAAATTAAAATAAAAGTTAAGTTAGAAAATAAAATTAACATTTTTTTCAAGCCATAATATTCATAAGTCCTAAATTGCACTAGTATTTTAGTTAAGATATTATCTTAGTTCATGAACACGATTAAAGATATATCTTTTACCTTTTATCGTGGCACGGATTAATATACTATGTATTAATCCTATATTTCTATATATATATATATATATATATATATTTCCTATATATCCTATATTAACATATTGTTCTGTGATATTAATACTGTTATTTATCCGTGAATCCGGAATCGTGATCATCAATAAAACAATCAAATAACGATAAGATATTACCGTTTACCCAAGATTAGGTTATATATATATTAGATGGACATCGTAACTCGTGTTTTTTTTAGGGATAAAATATCTCAGGACCACGGTTTAAACCGTGCTCGGGACCCAACTCACGTTTTCCCCAAAAAACAGAAAACGATTTTATGTAAACGACTTTATTGTCTCGTCGATACGCATATGGGTCTAAAAAAAAATCGAGTTACATAAAATAATAAAATCGGTTTTGTCAAAAATTAAATTTGAGTAAAAATTCTTATTATACGTTAATTTTTTGTTTGTTTTTCCCAATTATAAATATAATTGAAAAAAGTACTAGGAATTTTAAAGTTTGATTTCTCCAAAATACAAATTGGATCGAATTTGATATACAAAATCAGCCCAATTTTTGAAAATTGAAATATTTATCAACAACTTATCGGGTACTTTAGCAAAAAAAAAAAACACGTCATGATAAAATCAATCAACTACCTATTCATTATTGCTCAGCTAAAAGTAATTTATTTTAAAATCTTAACTATTTATAATATAAACATATTTACACAGTTTTACAGTATAGTATACATTATTATGTACAATAGTCAATAAGGTGTTATTAATTTATAAATTATGAACCAAAACCGATTGTATAAATAATTATTGTACAAATATAACTAAAGAATACAATTAATACCAAGGTAGTTATAATACCTTGATTAATACTAAGGAATAATTTTAGTTTTATAATCATTAATCAACACTCAACAGCATATTGACACCGGTTACCGGCGGCAGCAGCTGCTACTATCTTCCCATCTATGAAACTAACCATTATAATATTATTATTCTACAACCGTGGTTATAATCTTATTACAACACTGTTGATAAGTGATTTGATTTGTTATCATTTAATCTATTCCATAAGAACATGAGTACCTATGGAATAATTTTATAATATATTTTTGTTATTGAACCCGGGTGGCGGGTTTGGTCTTAGGTAATATAAAATTATTTATAAATATATATCTATTATATGTGTTTCATTTTTTATTCTAAACGATAGATTTTTATTAATTTTTAATTTAAAAAACTATGGTAATATTATAAAATACATAAAAAAAAATGATGTCTATGCTGAAGCAACTGCTCTCACCGAAGAGTATAAATATTGCCCAAAGTGTGGTTTCTATCAAACGTAAGTAAATTGTAAATACGATTTGTTAACTATTAGGTATTGATTATGATATAGTGTGCAATATATATTATAATTGTATCTTGTATTTATGTATCTTTTAAATATGTAAGATTTAAATAGTGATATTACTTTTATGCATTGAAATAAGTGATATTTTAAATGATCTAAGTGTATTATAAAACTCAAACTATACATAAATATTATATTTTAGGACCTGACTTTTTGAAAGATTGTACTAGATGCTATAGAACTTTAATTGTGCCTCAGACTGGAGTATTACAATTTCAATCTGTATGTGTTCAGCAAGTGCGTCATGAAAGTTTTTTTAAAAAACGTAAGTGTCATTAATTATTTTTTAATTATTTTTTCTGTAACAATGTATTGTTTATATTATTTGATATTATACTTAGGTATATATCTGTCTTAACTTTAAATTAAAAAAATCTATTCTTTGATCAGCTTATAATTTGTCAATAATATTTTTTTTTTTAGATACGGCTGAACACATTTGGAAAAGTGTCACAAGTGTAAGTAATGCTGGTAAAAAACGTGGTCGTGGTAAAGGTGCTGGTAAAAAAAGAGCAAAAAATCTTAATAGAGGACAAGTCATTGGTGTAGGCAAGTATCTATTGTTTTCAATCTATGAATTATTAGGCTAATAATATTAATATGTTCTTAAACATAACAAAATTATAACTGATAAATAATTAAAATATGTTTATGAGTTTATCTTATTAACTATGTTTAGAATACACCAATATTCAGTAACTATATTGCTCACTGTACTCTGTCTCATAAATAAGAGTAATCCAGAATAGCAATCAATATTTGGTCAGACTATATTCCTTGATAAATTTGTTTTTGTTATTAGTTTTTATTTCTGACAATTGGTTGTATCCAAATTATTATCTTGCTATTATACATTTTAGCAATATACGCAATCAAAGTGGTTGTTGAAATAATTAAGTTAAGCTCCTGCAAGTATGGCAGTCGTCGTGCATTAGCCAAACTCATAGATTTGATAGAATCTATCTACAATAATGATACAATAGTCAGCCTCCCAAAGTTACTCTCATATTTGGCAGAATGTATTTTATTATATTATGGAAAAATCTAAAATCTAGAGTGTTAGCCTATTGTCACTTGTTTATTTAAATCAAATCAAATAATGTATATATTTTTTTAATAATAGGTGTTGACAATATCATATGGCCTGGACTTAATGCTCCTATAATTAAAGGGCGAGATCTAATAAAAAGAACTAAATTACCACCAGATCCTGAAAGACAAGCTCGCCTTGTTAAGCTTAGAGATTCAATGGGTACATTTAAAATGTTAAGGCTTTCACCAACTGAACGAGGTTGGTCCGGTTCCAAAATGCCTGGACGCAGTATAGGACCACCAGATTCTATAAATGAATGTTAGTATTTGGTAGTATTATAATTGTTAAGCTTTAAAATATTTTTTCTCTAGTATCTAATTTTTTTTTATTATTACTATTTTTTTCAACAGATGACTTTGATGGTTTTGATACTAAAGTTTTAGAATTCAAAACTGTATTTTGTATGAAAGCTAATGCTGGTCGTTATAGAAGAATAAGTGTTGTTACTGTAACCGGTAATAAAAATGGTTTAGCTGGTTTTGCTTTAGGCAAAGCAGCCGATTCAAGAGCTGCACTAAGACGTGCTAAAAATAGGGCTGGACAAAAGTTAATGTATATTGAACGGTATAATAATCATACTGTTTATCATGACTTCTTTACACAATTCTGTAACACTAGAATATTTGTGGAGAAAAGACCTGAAGGTTATGGATTAATTTGCCATCGTGCTATAAAAACAATTTGTGAAATGATTGGTATTAAAGACTTATATGCCAAAGTAGAAGGTTCTACCAATTTACAAAATATAGTTAAAGCATTTTTTTTGGGCTTATTAAAACAGGTTAGTTATACATAGAATACATATGATTCATATTTGTATTTTAAGTACAAATTATCAATTTATATGAGTGTTAAACATTTATTAAAAGATTCTGGATAAAATAAACTAAATAATATATCTACATATTTTGTTTTAAATATGTTTTATATTTTTTGCTAATTTTCCATATTTTTATATATGTATTGTAAGAACATAAAATAAAATATTTGATTTTTATTTAAACAGATCAGTATAATATAGTTTAATTTCATATAATTATTTGTGACAGTTTTAATTGACGTTAATATAGTAAACAATTTTTATAATTCCACATATATTATACAATTATTTCTATATTCTTGAAAACAAAATATATTTATAAGTATGTATAAACCATTATCTTTTTTATCTAATAGGGTTAATCAATTTACAATACATTTAAAGTTTTAAAAATTACTCTCAAAGTATTTTGAATAATTTCATATTTTTATGATTAGTATTTAATATATATTTTGTATGTACTTAGAATTTTAAAATGTATATAGAGTTAAAATTGCTTAATATGTTTATAAATTGTAATCACACATATTTTGATTTTTGAATACATATAAGTTCGAGCCCTAAACATTTTTGTTCAGTAAATTTAATTCAATTTAATCATAATAATTCATTGTTTACAGAAAACTCATCAACAATTGGCTGATGAAACAAATTATCATCTTGTAGAATTTAGAAAGGAAAATGATTTCTTACCAGTGATTGTAGCTTCTCCAAAAGGACCTGTCAAAACAGATCCTAAAGAAGCTCCTGATTTTTTGCAATATGTTATGGAAAATAAAGTAAGGTTAAGGAAGAAGAAATATTTACCATTTTATACCAAAAAGACTCATTGGTATATTAAAGAGAAAAAGATTGAAACTGTTAGAAATATGGATAAGGTAAGTTGAAAATAGAATTTGTTTTATTTATAACAGTTTCATTTATAATAATTCTGTTTTATCATCAATTATTTTATTATTAGGCAAAATATAACTTATTAGCTGAGTATGGTGAAATAAGGAGTTTTTTGACTGATAAGTATCCAGAGTGTAGACCAGTTCAAAAGAAATCATTTGTAAAGCAAATCGATGAAGATGAAAATCAATAAGGAATTTTTAGTTTGATTATTAAAATAATTATAATAATTTGTAAATTAAAATTATTTGAATGTTTTGCATACGTTTATTTACACATTTTATAATCTACACTGATTAATATTCAATTTATGACAAATGAATATCACACATTTTTATTCATTTTTTATTTGGTATTGATGCAATATGTGATCTACCACATAGTATTATATTATACAATTACAAATTATTGTTAAATTGATTGTCATTAAAATATTCATAAAATAAAGTAGCTTACAGTTTAAAAAATGTTATTAAATAAAATAGGTATAGTATAATATTATTATTTAAAAATTTTAAATATCACTTCAATTCCAATTCTTTAATTCTAACCATACACTTTACAAATATACTGTAATAAATCGATATAAACATCATCAGATTTATGTATTCATCATAGGTGCCCAGAAGGGGGGGGGCAAGCTGCGGCATTTGCCCCTCCTTGGCTTTTTAAAAATAAATATTAAATTGAATGTTTTAAGATAAATGACTATTTATTATATAGCTAATCCTAACATTTATCCCTCCTAGAAAAATTTCTATGGGCGCCTATGGTATATACATCTGTACCAGACTTCAATCATATGACCACGTAATTTTTAGACGATTCGTTCTATGCATATTTTGCAAAATTTTGATTTTGTTAATTGACTATAACAATTAAATATATTTAATTATACACTGTAGATTACATATTATTACATTCAAAGTCATATGGTAGATTGCATGTTGATTTTAAACTGTGTGGTAGATCACATATCGCATGAATGCCTGTTCTATAATCTCCACTTTTCATAACATTTTTATTATTCGATTGATATGGTGTATGTTAATACAATCTCAAGTTTATGGTACTGCTGTTCTTTCTCCGGCCCATGCTCTTAAATCTACCTTTGGTATAGAAGAACTTGCACAAGCTACCCTTTGGTTTCTGAAAACCATAATAGTTATTACTTATTTATATATGGATTGACAATTAATAAGTATTATTTTAAATTATAAAAATTCTTACAAAAACGATGGTTTTAAAAAAGCTAATGGTTGAACGAGAGCCATATCATCAGAATTATCGCACAATAATCTTGCTAAACTACTCTTTCTGAGTTCTTGTAGTTGAACTAAAATAATAATGTTATTACTTACAAAATATAAACACAGTTTATTTTACAAATTTAATTACCTTGATCAAAAGAAGATGGATGACCCCCTTCTTCATAGAAGAATCTATCTCCCCGTCTAAGTCTAGAGAATTGGTCTCCAATTATGCACACAAAAGTTGGGCCTACTAGAGCATCTTTCAACGGTTTTTCTGAAACTCCTCCAATATATAAGTCTATTTCATCTACTGAACTGTACAGTCGTGCAAGTCTGGTAATAGTCTAAAAAAAAGTAATATTGTTGATATTAATGATAATAATTAATTATCTAT